>NC_142095.1:12437177-13687177 GCF_054644295.1 Miniopterus natalensis | reverse complement strand
TGCAGTATATAGTTTCATGTCTTTTTTATTTCAATTAAGTTTTTAAAAAAATTATAAGCAATTCTGTTGCATTGTTTTGATTTTCCTTATTTTGGGACCTCTATATTACTTATGGTGGATCTTCTTTGTTTATCTTTGGTATTACTTTTTCTTCAACTCTTCATCTTTTCATTTTTAAAAATTTAATTATTTTTTCTTTTCGATCTTTTATCTTTCTAAAGGTATTTACCAATTGAGCTTAATGTCTTTTGTGTTTTTCCAGTTCAGTCTTTATTGAAAAATTTAAAAATACTTTTATGGATTTTGCCACCTCTCTTTTCAGATCTTTCTTTTTTCCAACCATCTATTTCTTTTAGTTTTTCTAATTCTAATTTATATTTTTTTTCACAGCCTACATTATTTTCTTAATTTCTGTTAACTCAGCTTGAAATCTCAAGTACAATTTTGATCTCTTTAAGGGCATGTTTTCAATTTTTATAGGGATGTTAGTCATTTTTCCGTAATAACTTTATATTAGATTCTACTATTTCCCTTTCTTATTGTACACTTTTATATGAAACCAGTTCCTATCCTTTGAGGAAAGAAAAGGAAGTCAGAATAGATTTTTTTAAGTCTGTTTTTTCTCTGTTATTTAGATTGAATAATTTCTATTATTCTGTCTTTAAGTTCACTGATTCTTTCCTTGTCATATTTATTCTGCTGTTGATACTATCCATTGAGCTTTTTATTTTGGTTATTGTATTTTTAGTTCTAAAATTTCCATTTTTTAATATCTTCTATTTATTTGCTATATAATTTTTTTCATTTTGGATCTTATTTAAATCTGTTTTTGCAGGCCACTTCTGCTGCACTGACTATGAGGGAACTTCTTGTTACTGCCAGGTTGTTCCTGGGAACCATGGATCTTTTCACTGTCACCATAGTTTTGCCTTTTCCAGAATGCCATATTGTTGAAATCATACAGTGTCTAGCCTTTTCAGCTTGGCTTCTTTCACTTAGTCATAGGCATTTAAGTTTCTTCTATGTCTTTTCATGAACATAGAGGCTTATAGATCATTTCTTTTTATCACTATATAATATTTCATTGTCCGTCTGTACCACAGTTTATACATCCATTCACCTACTGAAGGACATCTTGTTGCTTCTAAGTTTTGGCAATTATGAATAAAGTTGCTAAAAAGTCCATGTGTAGGTTTTTGTGTGGACATAAATTTTTCAACTTTTTTGGGTAAATACCAGGGGTGCAATTGCTGGATCATATGATAAGAGTATGTTTAGTTTTTTAAGAAAGTGCCAAACTATCTTCCAAAGTGGCTGTACCAGTTTGCATTCCCACCAGCAATGCATGAGACTTCCTATTGTTCCAAATCCTCACTGGCATTTGGTTTTGTCAGTGTTTGGATTTTAGGCATTCTAATAGGTGTACAGTCATGGCTCCTTGCTTTAATTTGCAGTTCCCTCATGACAGGATGTGGAGAGTCTTTTCATATGCTTACTTGCCATCTGTATATCATTCTTGGTGAGGTGTCTATTTAGATCTTTTGCTATATTTTAATAAAGTTCATTTTCTTGTAGAGCTTATGAATTGGATTTTTCTTATATATCAGTTTTTTATCAGATATTTTCTACATGTCTGTGGCTTGTCTTCTCATTCTCTTGATAGTGCCTTTCACAGAGTAGACATTTTTAATTTTAATTAAGTCCAACTCATCATTTTTTTCTTTCGTGGGTGGTGCCTTTAATGTTGTATCCCTCTTCTTTCGTACCATCTCTTTTCTCTATTCTTATTGTTCCTGTCCTCTTCAGTTTGGATTATACTCCCAGCGGTTTCTCCTCAGTGAGTTTTTGCTCTGAAAGGAGTTCTGTTGGTTAGTTTTAAGTGTTCATAGGGCCCAGATTCCTCTAAAGCTTTTAATTTGTTGCTGTCTCCCTCACAGTTTTGGCTGCTGTACTCAGTTTGACTTTCCAAAGAGAACTTCTTTTGGTTTTGAGGTTCTTATATCACAAATCCTTCAGAACTCTGGTTGTCTGCCCCTCCCCACTCTGTTCTCTCTCCTGCACACATCTGCTAATATGTGGATCTTGTAAGTGTCCATAGTTTGTACCTGCCTGCTGCTATTTTGGTGTTCACGTGCATAGCTTACCACTTAGTTTTCTTATAGAGGTTGTGTGTCAGGCTTTGCCTTTGCTATTATATTTGTTCTACCTGTACTTATGGGAAAATCAGGACACTCTAAAACTAAAGCATCATTGCTGCCTTCTTCCCAGAGTCCCTTGCTATTTTATATTGCATTCTCCCACTTAATGTTCTTAAAGCTGGGGTACTCTGGCTCATGTTACCTTGTTTGCATTCATATTGAACTATTTTGCATGAAGAATATAAGATGTTTGCTTTCATAGAGAGACTTCGATGACCTTATTCTAACACATAACACACACACAAGAGGCCTTCAAGTCATATACCTAACCTCAGAATGTAACTGTGTTTGCAATTAGTGTCTTAAAAGAGGTGATTAAGTTAAAATAGGTCATTAGGGTGGACCCTAATCCAATCTGAGTGATTTTAAAGGAAGAGGAGATTTGTACACACAGAGAGACACCAGGAATGCACACAGCAAATACCATAGGAAGCTATCTGCAAGCCAGGGAGAGGCCCCGAGTAACCAACTCTGCTGACACATTGATCTTGGAATTCTAGCCTCCAAAACTGTGAGAAAATTAATTTCTTTTGGTTAAGCCACTCAGGCTGTGGTATTTTTCTATGGCAGCCCTAACAAACTAATACATTCAATATCTTTGCAGGTGTAGAAATCTGCCTGAGATTTGTACCATTTGTTACTGAGGGCTTTTCTAGGGGTCAAATGTGAAATGTTGTAAATATATATTTCTATATAATAATCAGGATGAGTATGAAGAGGAACTAAATAGTTAGGTAAGAACAAATATTTTAAAGGTATGAGTATGAACACTCATTTTATGAGGTTACTCATGAAGTATTTGTAGTCCCATGTCATTTTTCATATCTAAACTTAACATTTTGAAAGCAGAGAGTTTGTATTTTCTAATGGAAATTCTGAAGGTTCAATAACCTAATTCATGAGATGGATTTGTTTCTTGTCACCATATCTGATATATTACGTTAGAAATTTGATTAGGAATTTCTTTTGCAGTTTTGTGCTTGTATCTGAAGGTTACAACTTGAAATACAAATGAAACATGTTTTACTCCAGTCCCTAAATTACTCTAATCTATGATTAGGATCATCAAAATGCCTGCAAAATACAGCTATCACTACCTTCTTGCTTATTAGATAATAGCAGGATAAATTGCAATAGTAGAATATAAAGCTAGAATTAACCTACTAAAAACAGTCAAACATCATTTCTTGAGTAAGCAATGCTATAGATGAAGTTTTGAGTGGAAACACCAGCTAGCTGGCTACAGAGACACTTAGTGATGTAGCATTATCTGGGTCTGTTCTCCTGAGCCCATGCCTTACACCCAACTTTGAAGACTTAGAAACTCAATCTTAACATCTCAGAGTTAGTCTTTCTTAGGAGAGCTGACCTCTAATAAAGCTAAAGAGAGACTGATACAGAATCTGGACTTGCCTATTTAATCTTTATATAATAAAAACAAATAATTGTGAAAGAATAGTACTTTTCCTATGGTAAGTTCTATGGAAAATCAAATAAGTTATATTTATCTCCACATTGTGAGATAGCACACACATATATTTATAAAAATACATATGCAACCTCTTGCCTTTGGATTATGTCTCTCTGTGCTTGGCAGTGGGAATATCTATATGTACTAAGAAGGGAAATACTAACTCCATGTTTAAGCAGCCTTGATTTTTAAAAATTGCAAATAGCATTGTATTCAGCTCAAAAGAGCATAGAAGTTAAAAGTAAAAATTGGCAGTGCATATCTTATTTAGTATAGCAAGACACATTGTCAAACAGATGCTAGGCTCTGTTTAGGATAACTACCTTGGGCATATTTACACAGAGACACAAAGCTATCTCATGAATATGAAAATTAATTTACAGAAAGTATATTTGCATTCTAATGTAATGTAGTAAAACTTTAGTAATAAAATATGCCTTTAAGTTAACAAACCAATCCCCTGATACTTTTTAGATATAGTATATAAATTTGTAAATTGAGATTTCTACTAGAGCCTTTCAGTATTATAAAATATTATTTGATTACTTTTTGTTTGCATATTTTTGCCTGTGGATTAATACATCTATAATGTGTGTGCGTGTGTGCACGTGCTTGCGTGTGTGTGCACGTATGGGAAATTTCTTCTCCCCAGCAGCGCCTGCAGTTAGGCACAGCCCAGAGATTTCTTGGCAAATATAACGTTCAATGAGCGATGATGCCAGCTCATTCATTGTGTTTCTCACAGATTAGGGATAAGGCCCAAGTAGAATTTGCTCTCCTCTTAAACACCCAAACCATAGCTGAAAGTAAGTCATGCACTTCTTCTCATTGGACATAAATAAATACATGCTTAGCTTCAAATTCTGTTGAGAGTAATAGCTGTCATATTAAAGATCATGTCCTCGGGATAAGAAATGTGTGAGACATCAGTTTCTTCCTGACATGTTAGCATTTCCCTTGAAGTTACTACTTGTTCTGCCAAAATGTCCCCCTTCTTCCAAGGGGACACTAACAGCTAGTATCTTTTTGACCTTGTTGTATTTGTACATTTTACCTCCCACCACCCACAGATTCTAAAATTGATCATACACTTCCCATGTAATTCTGATACACTTCCACTGAGTCCCCTACTCCTACTTTCTCTCTCCACCTTTAGGCCCCCAGACAGTGCTACAGAATTTCTCATCAGCATGAAAGTGAAAAATTGGGAAGGAGATGTGCACAGCACGCTGTCATCATTGACAGGCTTGGAACTGAAATTGAAGTCAGAGTGAGGGCAAAAGTGGACATCAGCTTTTTTCAATCACAGCAAGTCAAAGAAGATGATAGATGTAGCAGCTGGAGGGAAGTAATCATGTTTTCTACATCTATTGCCTCTTAGCTTTTCCTACAGTTAGGAACATGCCGTGTTAGCTGAGATATACAGAGTAGGAGTCAGACAATCCCTTGCACCGCCTGAAGAAATACAGAAGTGCCCCGAGGTACTTTAGACTTTTGACAACACTTCGCATAACTCATCTTTAAATCAACATGCAGTACTTTCTATAATATAACATGTTTTGAATGAACACAGTTTTTTTCTTTTATTGACATCTAATTATTTTTAGGAGTCATCTCTTTTTATTTGTATATAATAGAGTAATAATTTAAATTGAATACTCCTGGGCCCAGTAGGTTTGATGTAAAGGCAGTTATATCAGAATTTGTATCAGAAAAGTAGCAGCTCATCTTACACATAATTGCAAAATATTTCTTTCTTTCACGTCATAAGTGTTAGAAATCCTGAGACTGACACTGAATGGAGTAGTTGCTACGTATAATTTGATATTGCTTGGCAATAATCTTATTTAAAATCACTCTGAGGTAAAAATCGATAGTATTAAACACGAGCCCCTTATATTTTACAGAAAATTTAAACAAATATAATGTAATAGCTTGATTCTTTTAAAATAGCTGTTGCCCAGCTGGCGTGGTTCAGTAGTTAAGCATTTACCTGAGAACCAAGAGGTCACTGCTTCGATTCCCAACCAGTGCACATGTCCTGGTTGTGGGCTCGGTCCCTGGTGGGGTAGGGTGCAGGGAGCAGCCGATCGGTGATGTTTCTCTCACATAGATGTTTATATCTCTGTATCCCCCTCCCTTTCTCTCTAGAAGTCAGTAAAACCATATTAAAAATAAAGTAAAATAGCTGTTAAGTTGAAGGACCCACTTGTTCCTTGTTTGATAAGTTCGGAGTCTTCATTGCTGCTGCCACTTACTCTTAGTTGTTTACCTGCCTATTGAAGTCTTCTTTTGAATGGGTTCCTTCAGAAACATAGATTTCCGATTTAGGTTTAAAAGATAAACTCCACTTGAGTTTTACTTTCAGCGCAGCCCAATAAGAGCCTCCACACAGCAGTAAGACATTGTTATGTGAACCTGGTAATAACCAGACAGTCTTCTTCATTTGGGTCCTGAACCTCCAGTTGACTTTCCATTATCATTTCCTTTTCTTCCAAAGTATTAGGCTTGTTTTGGTTCCAGATAGCCTGACTCAATTTGTAATCCTGTAGCCCCTCTTCTTCCATGATGGAAGGTTGCCCGGGAGCCTTCTACCTCCCTTTCCCTTAACTCAGAGAGGCCCAAGAGCCACAGGACTCCGTATAGCATCCAGAGAGCAGTGGACAACTGTCCCATTTCACACTCCACCATCCCTGGTGACTGGTGCACCTAAGTCACTCCCTCCTTAGAGCTCTACTTGGGAATTAATTATCAACTTCCTGGATCAAATTATTTACATTATTAATACTAAGCATTAACTCTTTTCATTAATTTATGGCCCGTAAAAACTTTTTTATAGTTAGCTTTGGTAGATACATTTTTTTATTTATGACTTCATAACTTTAATATCATCAATTGATAATTTAGTAGAATATCAATAATCTTTAGTCCTCAAATCCAAACAATATGGATTTTGTAATTTTGAGACTTCAGATTCTTTTCAGCATGATTCGTATGCTTCCTTTAGGTTTTAAACTTGTCTACTTAGTTTAGTTTTAAAATAATTAAATGAGGCAAAACATGTTTTGGTATCATTCCTTCTACTTTTCAATTGTACCAATTATGTTAACTATATATGGTTGTATTAGTTTGCTGTGGCTGCCATAACAAAGTATCACAGACTGTGTGGCTTAAAAATAATAGCAATTTATTTTCTCACAGTCAGTTCTGGGGACTAAAAGTCTAAGATCAAGGTGTCAGCAAAGTTAATTTCTTCTGAGGTTCTCTCCTTGTTTTGTAGATGGGTCTCTTTCTCCCTGTGTCTTCACATGGTCTTCCCTCTGTGCATGCCTGTGTCCTAATCTCTTTTCATTAGGAGACCAACCCTAATTGGATTAGAACCCAGTTTTTAACTTAGTTACTCTCTTAAAGACAGTATCTCCAAATATAGTCACATTCTGAGGTATTGGGGGTTAGGGCTTCAACATATAAATTGGGTAGTGGTGGGGGGTACACAACTCAGTACATAATGATGACACTTCACAATGTTTTAATTTGCCAAAAAACTAAAACATGGAAAGCATGTGTTCGTTTCAACTTTGTAACAGCACAGTGAGGAGGAGCCAGAGTCACAGTGAAGCCTAGTTACCTGCTCCAGGCCTGTTGTCTGGGAGAATGCAGAACTAGAGCCTGAGTCTCTTGATTTGAACCTTGCTATCTTTTTTTTTTTTAATATATCTTTATTGATTTCAGAGAGAGGAAGGGAGAGAGAGATAGAAACATCAGTGATGAGAGAATCGTCGTTGATTGGCTGCCTCGTTTCCCACGGGATCGAGCCTGTAACCCGGGCATGTGGATCGAACCTTGACCTCCTGGATCCTAGGTCGATGCTCAATCACTGAGCCACACCCGCCGGGCCGAACCTCACAATCTTTTTACTCTGTAATGCTGCGCACTGAAATAGGACTTGACAGTTGTATAGATCTTTGAATGTTTGGGTGTATTTAATGTGCATATTTTGGATCATGACCTATAAAATTCAGTCAGATTTCTACTGTACATTATTTAGTCACAGCTTTCTGACTTTATTTAATACCCTTTTTTTCGTGCTTTAGTTTCTGAAGAGTAGGTCAGTGTCTAGAAAGATTGGTAAACTACTTAAAACTTAATTCCCAAATGAAAAAATAAAACATATCAAGGAATTTCTAGAGGTTTATGTCATGAAAAAACATACCCCTCAAGATTTATTTTTAGTAAAGGATACATTTTATTTCCAGCACTGAGGGTTTTTAATAATTTGGTCACCTGCCAATGGAGCAGATAGGGGGGAAAGGGACAATATTGAGCTGCTGAGCTCTACTTCTACTTTTCCCATGGTAGTTATAATCTCCAGCGTTAGCACAGCCTGAGCTACCAGTACCCCTTTGGCAGCCCTGGCTCAGGAAATGCCAGCTCTCTCCTGCCCTGTCAGAAACCCTGCCAATGGGTTAACATTTTAGTAATTAATCGTTCTGATTGGTGAGAGTTGATTCAATTCTGCCATGAACCTGATGAATCTTTTTTCTCTTATTGTTCCTATTAGCAGTCCCTAAGTGTCTCTTGTAGACCCCGGAGATCGCTATTTTGTCTTACAATTCTTTTGCCTTGTATCTTATGCGTGTCTTAAATATGTGGCTATGTCAAAGCTTCCTATATCTGATTACTTGTATCAAATGAATATCCTACTTTTAAAATAATACAAGTATGAATATGTTTAGATTTATTTAATGTTATTAAAATTCAAAGAAGAAAAGTTGATAGATGTATTGATGACTGCCTTTTTAAGAACATCTAAATAATTAAAAATAATTTTCTTTGAAAGTTGGCCAGGAATACTTTGCCCTGATCCTTTTAAAGGGAAATATGTGACCTATGACCTGGATGGAAATGTTGAACAGTATCACATAGAATTCCTGGGTGATCCTCATTCAAGATCATGGATAAATGCAAGATTTGTTGGGCATTATAGTATCACATTAAAGGTAGGTAGAATGATAACTTTATTCTTCTTGTACTTGTTTTTAATTGTGGCCATTTTTTACTCAGGTCCTAAAAGATACATAATTATTTACTTTTATATTTATGTAAAGAAATAGTATATACTCTTTAACCTCACATATTTTTATTTTTAAAGCAGTTTTTCAAAGGAAGTATGGATATAAAAATAATTATGGGGTACTTTTAAATTTTATTTTTCTAGTAGCAATATAGTATAAATCAACTGAGGATTTCATATAATTGCCTTTTGAAATAATTTTAAGATTATCATTTGGTAATTTTTCAATTCTCTTGAGAAGACTCTACATTGTAGCCCTAACTCACAGGGAAAATTAATTATGGAATGCAACCAGATTTTCATATTTCAAACAGAATATTTCATTATACTAACTCCTTCAGTACCTTTTTGATTCTTTTTAAACCTTAAATCACACACTGCAATTAATGAATAGAGTGGACTCTCAGGTTGATGAGAATAGGTAAACTGGACCTTCTTCCATGAGTTTGGTTTGATCATTATAAATTAACTCAGCTATCTGTGCCTGTATTCTAATATTAAGACTTTTCATCTGCAAATCATGCTTTCATTAGAAATCTGACTGAAAAGTAGATGTCAGAAATGTGGACTCCTTTTACTCAATTTGGATGGTTTCTATTTTATAGTGAGAAGTTCATATATTCAAATATACATATGAGTGTATTTACATTTAAGGCATGCCATTTAATCCATAGTATAAGTAAACTTGTGATTTGAGATACTTTAAAATGGACTTCTATTCTGCCTTTGGCATAAACAGTATCTTTGTTCCTTTTAGCTTGAAAGCAGCTGGAAAGGCTGTTTTATCTAAGTGTGGAATAACATCACCATGGTAGTTGTGAGCCAGTCATCTTAATGTGAGCACCTTCTGGGCTCTGACTTCTTGGATGTGTGCCTGGGTACTTCTGCTGACAGCCACGGGAGACAGGAAGGAGTATTCTCCCTTCTGCGCCCCCTCCCCTTTTCTAAAGGATGGGGAAACCTAGCTTCTCATGAAGCAGACCTTAGGACCTTAGATATTTGACAATGTGGTCAAGAGTGGGGAATTCTTAATAAAGTATATATTTAAATATAAGTAAAAAAATCAAAGCATATTATAAAATTGTCAGAACTAGTAGTACTTGTAGGATTTGAGTCGTATCATGATGAATTTGAGTAGTCTGGTGTCAGTGAGCATAAAAAGCTGATGCAAAGCAAAGCCAAACATAAAAATCAGTAGCCATAAGTTTTTAACCTTATGAAAGTGTTAAAGCAAACTTAGAAATTCTTACAAAGACCAGGAATTAAGGGCTGCTTAAATTAATGAAAGTGTGAGAGCAGAAGAAAATAAAGTGTTTCTTGCTCTTCCTTCTCCCACTTTCCCAACTAGTCAGGTGCTCTAGTTTTTAAAAATAATTCCCCCTGGTTGATGTGTTAATAGGACCACTGAATTAGTAATTTTATTGTTGAAAGTGAAAAAGAACTCTTATTGTTCATTCATACAGATGATAGGGTTTTCTCCAGTAAATAAATCTACTCATAGATACACTGTGATATACTTTAGAAAATAGTTGAAGGCAATATTTAGGTTGCATATTTGCAATTTATATTGGTTTAGTCATACATAATTTTTTCATTAATAAAAATCAGTAGCTTAAAGAAAGCTGAAGTTCCCCCTCCTTTTAAAGAAACTTTGATTCTTTTTTTTTTTTTTTTTTTTTTTTAGAATCCTTCCTTTTTAAAAAATATATCTTTTATTGATTTCAGAGAGAGGAAAGGAGAGGGAGAGATAGAAACATCAATGATGAGAGAGTCATTGATGGCTGCCTCCTGCACGCCCTGGCCTGGGAGTCAAGCCCGCAACCTGGGCACGTGCCCTGACTGGGAATTGAACCCCAATCGCCTGGATCCTAGGTCGATGCTCAACCACTGAGCCACACCCGGCTGGGTGAAACTTTCATTTTTAAAAGTCTGTATTTAAAATATATATCACTCTGATAATTACTCAAATAAAATAGACATGACCATGTACTGGATGGCTATTTTTTTTTAAGAGCCAGTACATAGAATAAAATTCTTTCCCCATTGGCACAAATATTTCTTTTGTATTTAGTAGGTACATGTCTGCAGAACTCATTATTTGCAAGTTTGTTTTTTAGCTTGATAGACTAGTATGTGACTTAGTTTACCATTTCAGCCTGGAGTACATTAGAGAACTTTACAAAACAGTAACAACAACACCACCACACAAACACAGCAATGCCTGGGCTCCAGTCTACTGGGTCAATTACATCAGAATCTCTTGGGGTAGGGCTAGGCCTCAGCATTTTAAGTTCTTCAGGTGCATCTAATGTGCAGCTCAGGGGGGGCGGGGGGGAAGAGAGAGAGAGAGAGAACGAACTGCTAAGTTTTCTCAACTTGAAGCATCAGAGTTTTACTGGTTTTATTTCTGTATAACTTTGGTTGTAGTTTTCTGTTTCCTGTTACGTTTCTCCTGCTTCTTTTGTTAATCTTTCATCTTAATTTGCCTGAAAATTATGCTTATTGTCATAGAT
Source organism: Miniopterus natalensis (assembly GCF_054644295.1). Taxonomy (NCBI): domain Eukaryota; kingdom Metazoa; phylum Chordata; class Mammalia; order Chiroptera; family Miniopteridae; genus Miniopterus; species Miniopterus natalensis. Next base: position 13,675,921 of record NC_142095.1, on the reverse strand, counting down.
TCACATGTCTGACCCAATAGTAATCAGTTTCATTGAACACAACTTTAAGGTCATTCTTGTCTTTTAACATTATACATAATTCATAGATATTGCTGATGAAGCTGATGTGTAATTTGAACTTAAATATTTATAGTTTGTTTAAAGTGATCATCTATCTTATAGGTTATATAGAGTCATTATCATTTTTCTTGGATATAAAGCATGTACTCCAACCAATAATTGCTTGGCCTACACTTTTCTAGTTCTTTATATTGCCAAGAAAAAGCAGGTAGTTCACCCCTAATTCTACGGTGCTCCTATGGTAAAGTTTAGATTTGTTGGTCCATGATATGAATGGATTTTTTTCTATGTATTTTAGTAGTCTGCTTACTACTCTATGCAGGCTATACCTGTAGACATGCAACAAGTTCTTTGGCTACCAGGTGCTGTTTGGGTATTTACTCATAGTGTTACAGAGTTGCCTGTATTTTCCAAGAAGATGAAAAGGGAACAGTGCCATAATGCTAAACTTGAGCTCTGTAACTCCTAGAATTCTGCTTCCTAATTGGGGCAATCATTAATACTGCTCACCAAAAATTGTCCAGGTCTAAGCCTTCCTGTTACAAAGTAGAATTGCACATTTGATACTCTTGTGGTGGGGTAGGGCCAGTGAGCTGTGAGTGAGAGTGATGAATGTCACCTCTTTGAGCACATGGCTACATCCAGTGCAGCACCCTTGGGAATTCTGTCTTTTCCTGTGGGCACCATGATTGATAATGTTTAAAATATTGGTTTGCTACTCTCTCAGCCTGGATCCCTGCGTGACTACTCTTAGCAAAGACTTCCTCACTACCAACAGATAACAGATATGCAGTGAGAGAAAGCTATAGGCCTTTGTGAAGCCCCTGGATTATTCTAACGGTTGCACCAATAACAACACAGGAATGCCACAGTTCTTTGTAACCTGTATCTTTAGAAGAACCATTCCTGAGATTTTAGCACTCTTCAGAAGATGGCCAAATGACTGAAATCACATTCCTCTCATTTCTCTAGTCTGTAAATAGAAGTATCACAACTTGTTATCTTACAGTAATTTATCAAATAAGTTGATTTCTTTTCTGTATGGTGATAAACATTTGAGTAGAAATTGCCGGCTGATTCATACATTGAATATAAATTTGGTCTAGTAAATATCATCCAACAAAGGGCTCTGATGTCAACATGCGCTATGAGGACTCAATTAGCCCACAAATAGCAATTATATATGGAGTACCTGCCATAGGCCAACGATTGGATAGATGCTTTTCATATAATATTTAGTTTCACAGCAACTCCATGAAGAAAAACATCACCACTATTAGACACTGAGAGTCAGGCTACATGTTTAACCCAAGGTCAGTTAGCTACTAGGCGATGGGCCAGTGATTAGAATCAAGATGTCTAACTCCAAAGTCTAAATTCTTTTCTCTTTCTATACCATGCCAATTTCCTTATGCTTAAGCAGTGGTCTAATTTATTGTTGAATGTTTCCCACATTTGCACCTATGAAATGAGGACATTTCCACCTTTTAATTCTAATAGATATGTTGAATGATGACAGTCTCTAGAAGACTTGCTCAAGCAGAACTTTTTTAACGTACATATACAGTAGTCACTTGACAAGTGTCTCTGGAGTAACATCTACTTGAGCACAAGCTTTGATTCTAATATTCATTAGGATCCGAATTCCAAGAATGTAGTATGTGATAAGGATTAACACATTTGTTTATAGACTAGATCACCAGGCAGCTCTTTGCTCTTAGGTAATGAAGTGAGACTGGATACCAATCTATTGAGCAATTCAGTGGAAAACCACATTTGCAAATACATATATATTCTTGCACCGTGTTCCTGCAGCAAATGATCTGTAGAGCTATCGAACTCTCAATTTTCATCCTATGAATTCCATATTTGATATAAAATTCGCTGTAATCTTGCTATTATTAGGTTAAGACTGTTGGCTTGTTTTCTAAGCATTGTTTTTGGCCTGGAGAAAGGTTAAGGGAATTAGAACATGTTTCTATAACTGTGACCTATTTGTGAATAATCTGCCAAGGAAACTTCTGTAGTAATTATATTAGGAAAAGAAGGAAGTTGTCAAAATGGTTAAAAAGGCAGCCTCTAGAGCCAGGTTCTTTGGGTTTGAAGGTTGCCTATGCTATTTACTAGATGTTTGACCTCAGGCAAGTCACTTATCCTTTGCGAGTCCCACACTGCTCATTAAAATGGAGCAGATAATAGTACTTGCTTCATAAAGTTGTAGGGGTTAACTGAGATAATACATGTAAAGCATTTAGCACAGTGCTTGTCATACAGTAGGCTCTTAATAAACAGTAGTTGATGTTATTCATTAGAAATACAAGTGAAATATACAGTTAAAGAATTAAATTTTTTCCCTTAGCAACCAATATCTGTAGGAGTGAGCACCAAACAAATACAAGAACAAATAAGGTGGAGAATAATATTTTTTCTTTTGATTAAGATCATATGTGTAAATGACATGATTTTAGTGGTTTTTTAAAAAAATCAACCAACATGATGCTCCCAGAAATTGAGTGAAATAGACCGAGTCGATCATCTATCTTATACTGGATTCTTCGGTGCATGGTGGAAAGAGTCCATTGCTGCACCGCTTTTCTAGTTTAAGGTGAACAGAAGAGCTAAGAACCTTTGAAAGAGGAGATAATTTAGAGCCTTCTTAGTCTGACTTCTTGGTGAGTGAATAGTCCTCAGTATCAGCAGTGCCTTAAGAATACTTCGGATTTGTTTGATGGAATTTGGAAGGACGGTAAGAGAGATTATCTTTCATGTTCTTTGCAACTGAATGAAACCAGCTTCTTTCCCTATCTCTATTCTGCATTTTGATTCACTCACATTTTATATGCTGACTTTGCTGTTTCAAATAAATTCTTGAATTCATCTCTGTCATCTCCCACCTTCATCTCTTGTGAATTTAGATAACTGTGAACTTGAAGTGAAAAGTCCAAATCCAAATAATATCACCAACTTTATTCTGTTTACAAAGGATGGAACAAGTGGCTACCTTTCACATTGTCAAATGCATGAAAAATGCATTAAGTATCAACCAGGTTTCTCATATTGACTCTTCAGTAGTCTTTTCTAAGAAATTCCAATATATAGCTTTCTTGATTTTCTGGAAGTGCTTATTTTCTGTTAAAGAAACCAGAGTCAGATCATTGTTTTTAAGCCAAAATACAAGAGTCATTAAATTACGTTCAGAGTCATACACCTTATGAGTAAGGCTGCCTTATAATGAGCCTTTTCTATTGGGGTTCTTAACAAAGTAAGAGTTTATAGGGTAACTTTTTGGTACATTCTTCCATTGGGAAATGGTGAAGTGCGAAACGCGTAATCGTATGCACCTACAATTGATATATAAACTTCTTTTTCATTTTATTTTCTTTAATTCCCCCACCATTTTTTGCTTTGTTTTGTTTGTTTTGTTTTTAAGTATCTTCTAGCCAAGGGGCAAGACCAGCCCATGACTCAGGCAAAATCCATTATCCCTAAGTCCTAAACAATTTTTATTAAAATAACTTCGAAAATAAATTTCAGAATTACCACTTCCTTGCCATTTTGTTTGTCTCACAGAAGATGTGCTGATTCTGTGTCACCTATTTAACCACCCGTTCCTCCTAGATCTTCCACCAATCTGAACATTGGTCTGAAATAAATACAGCCATTGTTTTCTCATGAACACATATTCCATGAAAAACGAGGAAATGTAGAGTAGAAGATAGCAGCCAAGTATATTAACTTTCTTTTAGGTTCAGGTCTTAATATCCTTGTTTATTGTTGCTTAAAATCCTTTAGGCCAATTCTGACTTTTTTAAGAGCTTAGATATTTAAAATGTTTTGTAAATATATATTAAAGTATAGGTTTTAACAAAGAGCTTACCATGTAGCCTTTGATTTTTCTGATTTTTCCATTGAGGTTATTTTATCATAAACTGCTTGACTTCCTACTTTTCCTCTCACTCCCCAGTGTTGCAGGGAATGCTTAGTTCCTGTATTGGTAATTTTTATATAGAATTCATACACAAAATCCCAGTATTTTAAGCCAAGTAATGGAATCATACTGTAAAGATTTGACTCTCAATTTTCCTTATTCTTTCTTTTCTGCCTAATTTCTCCTCTAGAACTCATTGCATTCTTGGTATTATCTCTCAGACTGATGTAAAGCATCAGACTAAACAGATCTAGGACTTTTTTCTTTTTTTTTTTGGTCAAGTTAACTGGTTCACACTTGGGGTGGTGTGGGATGGGGCACAGAAGTTATTTTGTCCTTAAAATCTTGCTGACTGAGACTAAGCAAAATCCCTATTTATGTCTAAGGAAACCTAGAGTAAGAAATACATTTTTGAAAGCAGTGTTTGCCTCAGGTGTTCAATAATTTGAGTAAGCTGTGTAAATAATCCAGTGCTGATTATTGAGAATTATGGGAACCTATGTTAAAGATGACAGATGAAGGGGTGGCAGATATTAGGAAGCCAAGGAGTGTGTGGTGCACATAGGTGTGATGTGACTATCTTCTAGTTTGCATCAAAGGAAAGGGAGCCAGCCCTCTCACTGTCTAGATTACTGGTTGCTGTTGCAGAAATCCAATTTAAGGAAGACAAGATATCCTTGTGATTAACTTTCTACTGAATTGCTTTAAGCGAAAACGATCTGCTCAACAGAGGAGAAGAGTGATAGCTTTGGCAAGATAGTAAATAGAATCATGCATCAGGACGATACATGGTTAGTCAGTGAGCTATACTGCAAGTTTGAATGTATAAGTAGCAGTAATGGACATAAATCACCAGACAGAGTACTTTGGTAGTGTCGATGCTCATTTAGTGGGGGTGCATTCCAAAGGAAAATTATTTTATATTTCTTTAGATTATCAAATCTGTGACTTATATTCCCATATTTTAAGAGGCATATTATGTAAGAAATAACTTAAAGTAATGGTCAATATTTGAAGTCATTTCAGTGAATTTATGAAGCCAATAAAGCAGGCTAAGTACTTACGATTCTGGTTTTCCAGATTTTTATCATATGCTCAACATTGTGTCTAAAAAAAATTTTCCTAAATTGTAAGTACTTATTTTGCATTTAACTTTAGTATTGATATAATCAAAATTTGAGTTGACAATTTTGGATTGTAGATGCTATCATTGTGCCTCCAGGATTGTAGTGAGGCTCTACTATCCCCAAATAGGGCAGATAAAGAAGCATTTGATTGAATTACTGTAGTTTTAAGATAAGGTACTGCTTTTTACATACCATTTAAAGTACTTGAAGTTAGATATACTTTTTTTTAAAGCTCCTAATATAATAGGATAAATCAATGGCCCATGAAACACTTTACAGATCTGAATTCTGTACACAAAAGGAAGGCCTATATTATTTTAGGAGTAATATCACCATATCATAATGCCAGGTAGTCATCATGTTTATAAATTTTTCTTTTAGCTTTCTAGAGATAATCACATAATTCAGGATTAAAATGTAGCTTTCACTTTTTTAAAAAAATTTTTATTCCTCAATCCAGGATATGTTTTTTATTGATTTGAGAGAGAGAGAGAAACATTGATGTGAGAGAGAAGCATAGATTGGTTGCCTCCCATACTCACTCTGACCAGGGATCAAACCATCAACCTAGATATGTGCCCTGACCGGGAATCGAACCCATAACCTTTTGTTGTGTGGGACGACACTCCAACCAATTGGGCCACCCATCCAAGGGTGTAACTTTTCACTTTCATCACCAGTTTCCTGGCTGGGTTTTACCCATGCCACCCTGAAAAAAAAAAAAAGCATATTTATAATATTCAATAAATATTTACTGAGCTATCTGTGACTCTTCTAGGCTCAGATGTGAACAAAACAGACAAAATTGAAATGCCCTATGAGACTTAAATTAGTGGGATAAGACATAGTAAACAAATAAATAAAGATATGGTATGTTAGTTGTTGCTGAGTGCTATGGGGAAAATTAAGGAAGAGCAATAGGTAGAGTAGAGGGAGGGAGTAGGGTGCCAAGAGGTGGAAAGACCACCATCTGCCTATTATTTTAATCTTCAAAGTCCCTTAGCTAGGAAATATTTTCCTACCAATCAAATACCAGGGGTTGGTTAATAACAATTTGTTTTTATTGTTTTTTTCCTCTCACTTATTGCAGGAAGTAGTCAGGCCCCTAGTGTTCCCATATCGGGAGAGTAGAGCTTGAGTTCCTTGAGGATGGGAAGGGTGGACTGGGAGCGGCGAGGCCAGTGCCTCTGAAAGGGACAGGCAGGAGCAGCAGGGCAGAGAGGAGATTCTGTCAGGCTTGCAAGAGGATAAAAGTCTGTCAGTGCCCTGGGCAGTGCAGGACCTCAAAGAAAGGTAGCAGTGCAGTGTGCTCAGGAAGACGGAACCCATACCCAAGGTTCCCAGCCCCTGAAAAGATTCTTTTGTCCAGGTGTGGCAAAGAAGCTGTCAGACCACCTGACTTCAAGCGACTTGAACAAAGAGGTTATTCATGTAACCATCATAGATTGGAAAGTAATGATCTGCCCTCACCTGTCACCATATTTTCCCCCCAATTTCTGTGAACTAAGGGATGGCCCTGAAATGACTAAAATCAATCATCCTTGTAAGATCAATCATCCTTGTTGGATTAGGGCTTTCTCATTCAACATAGCAAAAAGAAGATATTGTGATACTGTGTATACATTCAAATTTGCAGAGTAGAAGTTATCCTGCTACAGCTCCAGGCTATTATGTCTTGATTCATCCTCACGTAGAGAAGCAATCTTAAAATACAAAGCAACAGAAGGCATGAATTTCTGCCAGGTTGCAGATTTCCCACCACTGGCCTTACTGGGTGGACAAGCACATGTGTATTCTTTTCCTTGCATTGGCCACTCCATATGAGTGTGTGGTGATAACACTGACCTTACTCAGTGAGTCAAAAGTCACTGAGAAGTGTCACTCAACTTCTTTTTCAAACCCTGGGAAATGTGAAAATGATATGAAGGCCTCTGTCAGGCAGTAACAGTTGATTGAAATAAGATCACATAGGACAGTAGTTTGCAAACTTTTCCGTTTTGGACACAGCCAAGAATTTGCTCAGACATAGGTGCTATCTTTCACTTTCTAACCATTTGTTTAGTCTCAAACCTAATGCTTACTCCACATATTTGCTTGCTTATCCATCTATCAAGAATACATCTGTTAAAAATTATTTACTTTCATAAATTCACACAAAGTTTTACATTATATATTTAACTTCTTTTCCTATAATGGTTGCTTATTTTCCCCCTCTATCCCAAATTTAATGAAACTGATTAAAAAAGCTCAGGTTGCCAAAGGAATATAAAATAATGAAGGGCTTGATATTCCCTCTTGGGATCAGAGAATTTACTGGAATTTGAAGGTGCCCAGTTCTTTCTATAGTTTAATCTGAAGTCACTGATCTTAATCTTGACTTTATAAGCTTTTAGCTCCTTGAAAATTTGCTAAAGAAAAAAAAAAAAAAAAAGCTAAAGAGCTACCTTGAAAATTTCCTTCTTAAACAAGTATATTTAAAAACTTGTCTGTGTTTTATTTTGTTTTGGGGTGGGAGATAAGATAGAAGTTCTAAATTTATTAGATATGTTCAGGCTTTAGTGAAAGGCATAGGTTTTTAAAACTACAAAAGCTAAGGACAAAAATAATTATTTTCACATTGCAAACTGAGGTACAAGACTATGTATGTAGGACTTACAAAGGAGGTGCCCAAACTGGCTTGGCCCAATTTATATAAGAATGTAAAAGGGTTGAGGTTGAACATACAGAAATTTCTTTGGAGAAAATGATGGTATACTGTGGCATCTTCCTTTCTCCTTTCTCATCTTGGGAGGAAGGATGGTCATTTTCCTGTACTAGTGGTGTTTTGAGAGCTCTGTGTGTTCTGGAACTTGAGCAATACAACATACTGGTGTCCAACTTCCCCGTGAGAAATCTACAGAGTGAGAGTTGCCAGTTATCAGATCTGGTGGCGGGTGATGAGAGCTAGAGGCACCAGAAATGGCCAGCATTCCCAGTTTTTGGGAGCAATGATGCAGGCAACGTGAGAGAAAGAGTGGGGTCATTTTAGAAGGGTCCCCACCCAAGACTGCTTCCTTTCTGCTGCAGTCTAAGCAGAAAGATGCAGATAATAGGTTGGGGGTTGAAAGCAACCAGCTAGAAGAAAGACCCCTGTCAAGGGAGCTAATTCTAGTTGGGAGAAAACATTCTCCAAAAACCCACAAGGTACTCCATAATAAAATGGTACTCCTGCCCGGCCGGGCGTGGCTCAGCAGTTGAGCGTCAACCTAGGATCCAGGCGATCGGGGTTCGATTACCGGTCAGGGCACATGCCCGGATTGCGGGTTCAATCAGTGACTCTCTCATCATTGATGTTTCTGTCTCTCCCTCTCCTTCTCCTTTCCGCTCTCTGAAATCAATAAAGATATATTTTTTAAAAATAAAATAAAATAAAAAATAAAATGGTACTCAGAACTCTGCTATGGCTCCCATTGCACTCTGAGTAAAAGCCAAAATCCCTGCAGCAGCCTGAAAGGACCTCCAGCATCTGGCGACTGTTCCTTTTCTGACATCATCCCCTATTACCCTCTTCCTCTTTTAGCCTCAGCCACTTGGACTTCTTCGATACTTCTTGAATACACACTTATTCTCTTATGTTAGAGCATTTTTCTTTACCGAGAATGCTCTTTCCTTGGATATCTACATGGCTAACTCCCTGATCTCATTCAGGTCTTTACTGAAATGCCATCTTTCCAACGAGATTTACTCTGACTACTTTATTGCCTTACATTCTATTTATTACACAGTACTTATAACCTCTTATAGCATGCTGTAGCCTTTACTTATTTACTATGCTTATCGGAGAGTATCTGTTTCACTGACTAGAATGTAAGCTTTATCTGTTTTCTTCAACGATGGATCCAGAGAGTCTGGAATATGTTGAATCAATAAATAAATGAAGCAATTTGCAAGACATCAAAAAAATTCGAAGAATATATAAATGTTCATAGCTTTCCTTAAAAATATAGATGATGTATGTGCTTATAGATGCATACAGTATTGCTGGAAGACCGAAGCTGTAAATAATGAGTGCCTTCTTTATTTTTAGAATGTGCAACTATTACTTCTTCAATTAAAAACCAAACTCATAAAAAAATGCAATGCATAGCAGAGCCTAATTCTGGAATTCAAAATTTTTTTAGTCTTAACTTACTGCTTCTTAGAAGATGTTTAATTGTATTACCACTAGGTGGCACATACTTACTGATAAATTCTTAAAGACACTCAGACACAGGTTTTCCAAAAAGCTCTTCAGTCACCCAGACTCACCCAAGTTTACTTTAGCATTGATTTTTCTCAAGAAATTCCTTTAACTTTAGTTGTTTAATGCTATCAGCTTTTTGGTGATTTTTCTCTGCCTTTAATTTCTTAGCATTCTTACAGCATTTGAGTTGCAGAAATGTTTTAAATCTGCAGGTGCTAGCTAAGACATTCTTAATTTAGTGTACATATTCTCATGTTTATTGAATTGTATATCTCTGCTTTTCATCCTTTTTGTATGAAATAACAGTGAATGAAATTTAAAGAGTCTGTGTACAAAAGTAGATTTTTATTTGATTATTTTGCTTTGCTGCTTTTATACCAAATAAATCAATGTTCAGGACCACCTGCAATTTAAGAACCAATTTCTGAATGCTTATATAATATACAGAGAGATTAAGCAAATGGGTACAGTGGAGAATACAAAAATGAAATATTATGTATTTCCTCTGTCTTCAAGGATCTTTCGTTTTATGGGAGGAAACAGTCATGAATGCAAATTAACTATGATGCAGGTCAGAATGTAGTAAATAATATAAATGAAAATACTAAATGTAATAAGAACCAGATAGTAAATATTAATTTGGGGACTGCAAGAATAAGGTGGAATTTGAGAAAAACCCAGGTAATTTTTATAGTTATTTTTAACATACAGATTCTTTGATTGTTTGCCTTTCTAAATACATTTTTGACAAAATGAAATAAACATGTAGAGAAAAGTGCTGTATTCAAGTAGAATAACATTTATTGAGTGCTTCCTACTCCAGCAAGCTGTCATCTGTTATTTCATTTAATACTCATGAGGCCTTTTGATGTATGTACAGCTATCCACATTTTACAGATGAAGAAACTGAGGCACAGAAGGTTTAAGGAACTTGTATGGATATGTTGGCTGTCCGCCATAACCCCAAAACTGATGTGAAGTGAATTAATTTTCTTGCAATAAGAAACTTAGCTTTTCAGTTTTTGCCGCTTCAGTGTCATTGCTATGTTACTACTTAAAAGAGAATCAACATTATTCTAATAAAATATATTAACATTGACTACTTTGTTAAATTGGCAGTCTTGATTTTTATGACTTTCTAAGTGCAATGTGAATCCTAATAAAATATTATCTTAGTGAATCAAGAATATGACCCATTTGGCTGTTAACATGCAAAATTTTTACAACTTTGCTATATTCTAAAATAATAATACAATAATAATCAGATATCAAAGTCTAAGTAATATATTGTACAAGGCTTAAATTAGATTTGGTTCTAGCTCAACAGCTAAGTCAAGTGGATATTAAAACACAATTATATATTTAAAATGAATCTTATTTTTCTGTGTTTCTTTAGCCAGGAAAATGTGAAAATAAAAAGAAGGAGTGGTATATAAGTGCACTACAAGAAGCATACCGTGCTTATGGATATTCTCCTGAGCAAAGACTGGAAATGTGCTGCCTGTCAAAACAGGGTATATGATTTTCAATTTTTTGCCACCCCAAATAAGGATGTATTCAGATGCATGCTTTCCAAAATGTGTGTGCTCATTTAAAGATCTCCCTTCTTTTTATATCTTTGTCCACTGAAAAATTATTTTTGTATGGATTAACAGTATATATTTTACTCTCTGAAACTATTTTCAATGACTACACACACTATTTAAATACAGGGGTTTTGATCAGTGTCTGTCATCTTTGCTCTTAGATTATCTACATAGGTTCTCTTGTGTATTTCAAAGCATTTATTTCAAAATTAGAAGCCATGGCTTTAAAATATATTCCTGGGGTGGAACTTTTATTGGATATGCTGTGTTATTTCAGAACAAAGTATTTTTAAATAAATTCAAGGCAGAAATAAAAGATAATCTTCAATTTTTTAAAATTTAATTAGGTGAAAAAATATAGTATTTCAGGTCATTTTCAAAGAAAGTTTTTTGAATCATAAATATGATTTATACATAGCTTTTTAAGTGAATTCATCATAAAGATTATAGTAGATATAACATTTTTAAACTCTAAAACATTTATGATTATCATATAAAAATGTTGATTTTCAATAAACTTTAATATGTTTTTAAATGTTTCTACTTAGTAATCATAACTTTCTATCTTACCAAGGCCCCTTTTCACTTTATCACAGTAATGTTTTTTCTCCTTTGGAAAAGTTTAATGTATATTTTTAAAAACATGTGAAAACATTTTATTTGAGAAAATGTTTAAATATTAACCCAGCCACCAAACTTTAGATTTTAAAGCAAATATGTAGGTTAGGAAAGTAAAAAAAGAATGACAAGTACACTGTGGCTTACTCTGAGACCAGGAGAAGAGACAGTTATCATAAATGCAATTTTATTCCTGGTGCTTTAAGTATAATGTCTCTGTTATTAGTAATAAAGGTTGAATTCACTGTATTGTCACAAATACAATTTTAGGCTTTGCATGGACTGTACATTTCTATTATGTAACCAAAATAATATTTGAAGTATTTATTTTTATAGAACATTAATACCTTGACATAATATAATAATTTACTTAAAAAATTATGGTACAGCCATTATTGGATGTATTTTTTTTAATGTTAAATGTAACCCTCAACTTCATTGTTAATGTCCATAGCTCTTTTCATTTTTCATTATGACGGTATTAAGGTTTGAAAAACATATCTATGAATAAATATTTACATATTACCTACTCAGCTATGGAATTCCAGATTGAAATTTTTTAAAAAATCCACTGGTTATAACAATAATTTTTGCTAATACATATACACACATGCACACACACACACACATAATTTAGCAAATATTAAAATAATATGTTGAGATAATTTTCTATATTCTATTTGGTTACTAATTATTCTGGTTTTAGGAGCAGTAGAACAAGAAAAGGTACTTGTTCTCATTCTTGCTGAGTCTTTCTCTGAGGCACTGCAGGCAGCTTAGGGGTTCCAAATAGAGGCAGCAGAAATTTTGGAAAACTAGGGGACTTATAGTCAGATTGGTTTGGCCCCACTTCATGACCTCAGGCAGGGTACTTAGCTAAGCCTCAGTGTCCTCAACTGTGAAGGTGGGTATGGGCTACATACCTTGGAAGATTATCATGATTAAAATCAAGCAATGTCTATATAAGTCTTTATCTCATGTCTGGCATGTAGTAGACGTGCAAGTAGCGGTAGCTGGGATTTAATTCCAGGTCCCATATACTCCAGAGTACACAAACTGACAAGAATCTAGAAATTTTATATATATATATGATGCTAAATAAAGGACATCGAATCAACCAGTCGGATTTAAGGGAGCAGATTTGTTAAATGAGTATACAAATCCCTGATGTTACGATTATTACTTTTGAATTACTTTGTTCTACTGAAATCTGGTAAGCTGAGTTTATTAGCATTTTGATCAAAGAACCACTGAAAACACGTATCACTGTATGAGAAAGTGAAAAATTCTGATTATGTAACTGCATTTATTTGAATAGGGCAATTTTTTGAAGCAGCCATACTTTATTATCTTACAGATAAATCCAAAGCAGATGACAGAGTTGCTGTCATGACCAAGAAAAGGGTAAGATCATGGTTTATGATGTAAAGTATACAGACTTCAAATTCTTTTTGATTAATAGTTTTTTTTTAAAAAATTAAATGAATATTTAAAAACAAAATATCATAGTCATTTTTTTCTTCTGAATGTTTACTATATGTTTTCTTTTTTAGATTAACACTAGAAATTTTATATTTATGGTTATTTATATCAGTGTTACAGAATTATCAGAAGTTAGAACAATAGAAAATTTTACGTTAAATAAAACAATTGCTTTTATTTACATTATTATAATGTGTGCAATCTCATGGAAAATATAAATAATTAATATTCACAGCTTAATATGGACTTGACCTTAAAGTTAAGTGAGAACAGCATCAGCCATTTGAATGAATTGAAACCTAGAACTTTTCTTTGAAAATTTATGAAGTCACTAGCGTATTTAAATAATTTTTAAGATTTAACATGTCATTCTGTGTATTGTTTGCAGAGAGGTGTTTAACTATACTTATTGTCAAAACTATGACTGGGATAGGATTAATCTTCACATTGTTTTCAAGTGACAATATTCTTAAAAGGACACTAGTGAAAAAGAGAAAGAGTCAATGCTTAAGTTCTTCTGGACAAATAATATATTGGCGTCCTAAGAAAAAGAATTGGGACTGAAAGGAAAGCCTATACCTGTGGTATTTCCTGTGGTGAGTGATGGGGCCAGTGCAGAGTGCATCCAGAGAAGGCTGAGTGCAACGGGGAACAGAAAAGGATGGTAGGCGAGAACCTGTCGCATAGATGAACAGGCAATGAGGTGACATTATTTTTGTATTCTAAATACGTATGAGTCCTTTTAAGATCAGATTTTATTTCATCCTTTTGCTTTTTGGACTTTTCACTTGATAAATAAGGCTGCTGTGCCTTTGCAGAGAGGAATGCAATACCATGGAAGGCAGTGGTGAAAAGAAATAGGACTTGTGTGTCTGTCTGAAGATTTGGGCAGGAATATATGAGGAAGTAGAGGATTGTTAATGTGGACGGAATTGTTTATTTCAGTCTCTGCTAAAGGATATTTAGAATCAATGATAAAGATAATAATAACTAACATTATTATATATTGCTTTATTTTTACCACTGATTCTCAATGAAGATGGTTCTGTGCCTAGGACAGTGCTATTCAAAGTGTGGTCCATGGACCAGAGCTGTTCTGTGCACTATTTATTTTTGGTCTGCTGTGAGATAAGAGCAAACAAATGAGAGTAACCATTTAGAAATTTGTATAATAGTTTGACAGTAATTTTGGTCTGCTGAATGTAATAACAAAATAGAACTTGTATTTTGTCTTTGTTTTTATTTTATTTTTTCCCTAGTGACTTTTTCCCCCTAGTGACTTTTAAAAAATTATAAAGTACAGATCTTGAACAGATTGGGATGGAAAACTGGTCCTTTACTATGGGTAGTTTGAGAGACATTGCTCTATGAGCTGCTTTGGGAATTTGAGAATTAATTGGGATATAGTAATTTGGGGGAATACAAGGTATTTTTTAGGGCAAAGGTTAAGGACACTAGATATCTTGCAATGAATGGAATAAACTGTATAACAAGAACTGTCCAACAGTTCGCATGACTTTTGAATATACTCCTGGACTTGACAAACTTCAAATATAACTGTGTAATGATATATAATACAAAATATTATGGGAACATGTTAGACAAAAAGTCAAGGAATTTAGAAGACATGATGGAGAGAGAAGCTGAAAGGGAATAAACATACTGTTCTTGAAATTATTCAATAATTTACTTATTCTCTAATCAACATATTGTAACATTTTCAAGTATATTTTTAGCTATAAAGGGTAGAAATGCAGTTACTCAGAGCTCTGTCTGCAAGCCTCTGCTACTCTCATAGTCCCCATCCTTCTGGTCTTCACCCATGTGTGGCTACCCGTTAAGGTAGATGTGAGTGGTGTAGGTGCACCCACTTGACCACATCTCTGTTCAATGGCAGCAGTCTGAATGAAAGAGACTAAGTAACACTAATCTCTTTGAGTCCCACCTGAATTTTTTTTTTAACTAAAAATATTTGTTTTTAAATCCTCACCTGAGGATATTTTTTTTGTTGTTTTTCAGAGAGAGTGGAAGGAAGAGAGAGAGAGAGAAACATTGATGTGAGAGAGACACATTAGTTGGTTGCCTCCCACTTGCACACTGACCAGAGCCGGGGATAGAGCCTCCAACTGAGGTACATGCCCTTGGCCGGAATTGAACCCAGGACCCTTCATTCCACGCGCTGACCCTCTAACCACTGAGCCAAACTGGCTAGGGCAGTTATTTTTTACTTTTAAAAAGAAGGAGAAGATCTAGATTGCTCTTAGTCCCATCGTGCTCTAATATTCCATGAATTATAAAATATTTATAATAGCTCAATAAGTACTTTCAGAATGTCAAAAGATTTGTGCAGACCAAAGTAAACATCTGAGTCAATTAGCCTAGAAATACAAAATAATTAAAAAAAAAAATAAAAACAGTAGTATGCCAGGAATAGCTGATGGTGTTGCCTACCATAGATTCTGAAGTTGTGTGTGTGTGTGTGTGTGTGTGTGAGAGAGAGAGAGAGAGAGAGAGAGAGGGAGAGAGAGAGAGAGAGAGAATGTGTGTATTCAGGAAGCAGTAAATTGTGGTGGAAAGAATACAAACTTATGAATGAGCCAGATCTGCCTTCAAGAACTAGTGCTGCTACTTAGTTGTTGTGTGACGTTAGGAAAGGTAACACCTCTGCACCTCATTGAATTAATCGCTGCACTGGGAACAATAGTAATTACCTCGTATGACTGCTATAAAGGTTAGTATGAAAGGCAATTATAATAGCATGTAGTTAATATATTTTAGTAGGCGCTTTTATGATAAATGCCAATACTTTTCTCCCCAATTTCTCCTTAAAAAGAGATTGGAAGTAAGGTCTTAAGGATATTAAAAATTCTCAGACTTGTAATAGCAGTCCAGTTCTATTAGATAGTTAAGATTATGTAAGATTCTTGTTTTTAAAGGAAGCCCCACATTTTAATCATGATTTATTTTTTCAAAGTAATATAATAACATTGTATTTGGAGGATAGACTTTTTTAAATGGCCTGAGATCCATCACATTAATTCAACCAATTTTATTAATTTGATACATTTTTTACAGTTATTTCTTTATGCATATGTTTAAATATAGCATGTATAATTATATTTATGATATTAACATAAATGGAATGAATTTAAATTCTACTGTTTCACTTAATATTTTGTTGACATCTTCTCAACTCAAAGACCTGCCAAATCTTAAGTGGTTACATAGCATTTTGTTTTATGGAAATGCCTTAATTTATTGAACAATCTCCTAGACAATTAGGTTGATTCCATTTGCAAAATCACAAATAAAAAAGCAGCAACATCATTGTACACAAATCTCTGTAAATTTTTGTGTAAATATTTCTATGGGAAAAATTACTAGAAGCAGGCTTCTAGTAATAAGCACATTTTAAATTTTGCAAATTTGCTGAACATCCCTTACTGAAAATTCTCCCACATTATTATACCAATTGCAGTCCCATCATTAGTTTAAGGGAATGACTGGCTTAGCTTGGCAATTATAGCCATTTTACAGTCATTCTTTCTTTCTTTCAAAATTAATACTTTGTCAATGTGTCGCAAACATTTTTTTCAGTTTTTCTTTTAAAATGGATGTAGTTCTTTTGCTATACTTATACGGTAAAACATTTCTTTGGGGCCTTTAGAACTTTTGTGACATGCTTTAAAAGACTGCTCTTTCATTAAAACAAAACATGTTATAATTCACTTAACCTTTCTCCTGTTGCTACTGGTAACACTTCGATGAAAACACTAAAGCAGAATGAGTGAAGACACAAGTTAGGTGGTGGACCCACGGTTCTCTCTATTCCTTTTTCTTCAGGTTTTTCAATGTAGAATGTTACATATTTCTAATTGAGCCTACCCCAGAAATTTATTACTAGTGGGAAAATAATCTCTTTTGCATTCTGTTTTCTAATTTCTTGGCTTATATATAAAAATTATGTGCGTATGTATGGGCATCTTTTTTCCTAACACTTTATTAATGCCAAGAGTTTAACTTACACACTTTGAAAAGCAAAATTAATCACCACTCTTTTGATTATACATTAATGTATAAGGAATGTAGGCTATATTTTTTTCCAATGAAAAAATATTTTTCTCTGAAATTACTGCAAAAATTCTTCATCATTAGCAGGACATTTTCATTAGCCCAGTGGCAGGATAAGTTGCTTACATTTTGTGACTAGGTATCTGGATATTTGAGTTAATTAATAAGCTTGCTTACTAATATGGAATTCATACACTGTAATTTACTTAGCTTTATATTCATCTCTCCCCAAAGATAAATATTATAATAGATCCCTCCTGCTGGCTTCTAGCCCTAGGCAGAGAGAAATCTCAGAAAGAATAGTAAGCAGAGGAAACCCTTGGAAAGAGTCTCAGACTTCAAAACTCATTTAGTTTCCTTTTGGATTCTACTTTGTGGGCCTCATTCACTTTTCCTTGGGCCAGTGTTCCCCAAATGGGTCATTCAGGCATTCCATTGCAATTTTGCCATTTTCCATACTGTTAGTTACTACAGTGAGCTTTCATTTGACTTACATTTTCCTTAATTTTTTATTGAGGTCAAATTTAAACATGTGAAATGCACAGATCTCAAGCATAGAGTTTGGTGAGTTTTGTTTCCTCTGTGTATTCACTCATGTAATTGCCATACCCAATCAAAATAGACACCATTTTTATGACCCCCAAAAGTTTCCTAATCTAAATTTTAAAATGTAAATGCACTCTTTTGATGTGCATTTGCATTTTTCAAATGCATATAAATAAATATATATTAATATAGAACATTGTCCATTTATCAGTTTAAATCAATCACTGGAAACTTTAAAATAGAAAGTTCTTTTCATAGTAATTTCAGTTACCCTATGATCAAAATCAGCAGAGAGAAACTGCCACCAGAAGGCACTGTTGTGAAACACCCCTCCAGGGGAATAATTTTTAACAACCTACTCTTTAGTAACTTAATAACTAAACGTCCTTGACTCGGTTGCAGAATTCACCTATTTTATCTTGAATTACAATCTGTGGGAATTCTACAGGATAACTGTTAGTAGTATAATATCAAAATTAGATAAAATGGATTAATCTCAGATATCCTTTTATAATACCATTTATGAGAGCAAACAAAGATCCTTTGATTCAGAGTAACTATTTTCTGGTGTGGATGATTGTATTTGCTCTTTAAATAAAAGAAGAGTCTACTTGAGGACTTGCTTAACCCTTGTTTGATTTGACTTTCATTCAGTGGGTCTGATTTTAACTAAATTGAGCTGCTTCTTGTCTTAAAATGGGCAGTGGCATTGGAGGGAGCTGGGGTTAGAGGGGAAATGTGCCTCTGGGTGAGTATAGCAGAGGTAGAATCTCCTTTGTTTATTTTACTTGGAGATAAAGCAACAGTGCCCTTGTGTGAGGAGCATGCTGTTGTCCAAGGTCACAGCTTGTAGTGGAAGAAGTGCTGGTGAGGAGTGGCGATAGAGGGCAGCTTTTCCATCCACAGGGCTGCTGGGCTGCCTGTTTTTGTGGGTTGCCACCCTGGGGGGTGCTGTAGAAAGCAGAAGTGAACAGGAATGTTGGCGCTGCCTTCTCTTCCTAAACCAGAGATTTGCCCCAGTGCAGTGATTTATCCGAGAAAATTCGTTTTAGTTATGCTGATCTGGTGCTTGGTAAATGGAAATTCATGTTTGTCAGCAATTCTTTTCTTTTGTCTTTTAAGAATTATTTCCATCCTAATTACTAAAAAACAAATTAGTATCATTTGAATGTCACCATTTATAATAGTAGAAGTATTGTATTAATTTTGTTTCTCTATACATAATGCCTGTTTAAAACTCACTCAGATCTATCAGTTCACTTGGAATTCAAGTTTAGTAATATCTAAAATCTGTTGTCACAGATTCTGGAAATGCAAAACGTTTCAACCACAACTTTCCACATTTTCTATTCTGTGTTTTAACTTTGAGCCAGAAAACAATAAAGAGATTTCTACCAAATATGATTGCTCTGTTGTTGAGAAACAAAAACTTCTTCAACTTGAGTCCGAGTTTTCACATAAAGAAATTTCTAGGTATTGCCCTTTGTTATTTGGGACTAAAGGCTCTTCAGTTTATTTTGCTGATTATATTTATTACAAGCAAAACCCTTTCTCTGATCCAGCCACACATAAGCTCTCTCTTCAGCATCAAGCTACACACAAAATGAATCTTTCAAAGGTTAGAATATTTCTCATTCACCATCCCCTTGTTTCATTACATGAAATCTAAAAACAGTATTACTCATCGATAGAGTGGTTATTGATATATCTTACCATCAGAATTTGAATAATGGGTTTGTAGTATAGGTTGTAGGTGTCGCATTAGATATTAAAGGATCTTTTTGTGCCCAGTAGTAATAACTGCTATTTTCCTATTTGCAAAGGTAAGTGTAAAATACATTATCAGTGAAAATTTCCTTATAACTTATGAGAATTCATCTACAATTTCAAATATAAAAACATTTGCTTTCTCCCTACCAGTCTTCCAACTTTTCATTTATATCAGACAAAGTAAACCTAGTTTCTTTCTTTGAAGACCTATAAATTATTACATTTTAATCCTTTAAAATGACTTTGGGTGCTATGTATCTTCCTTTTTGCTTGTGTATTTCATACTTTCACTTTGTTCTAAAAATTAATCTCTGTACTGTGAAAGATGTATATTAGGTACACACTCTAAATCTGTACTCCCGTATATACTGGGGAAACACAGTCACCGGATTATACAGACGGAGGTATGCCTTCCATGTCCTTCCACGATCCTGGGTACAAGACTATATTCCCCATTTCAACCTCTGGAATCATCAGAAACTTGATGAAAAGACTTGGATCCAGATAACATTTTTAAAAGGATAATCTTTTAAAATTTTGCTATTGTGTAGAGTCTGTTCCTGTGAAGGAGAGAGATCATGTTTTGCACAGTGCTGATGGGAAATGCTCAGAACATTTGACAGTGATTCATAGGTCAAAGAATCAGGCCAGTTATCCTCACTACTCTAGTTGATGGAGCAAAATATGGCAAAACAGATAATGAAACTCTCAACATTCATTCTTTTGTCCAGAAAAAAATGTGTAATATAGATACTATAATCCCTGATGGTTCTACGTGCATCAGCTTTTTAAAATTGAATTGAAATATGTAGATTCTAGAAAGTCTTCCTTAGAAACATTATCTTCTCCCAACATTCATCTTGCTAAAACACCCAGTGACTTTATACAAAAACTATACATAAATAGGAGTTGTTTTCAATAGAGTTGGATTTTTAGAGAGTCTCTAATTAGAGATCAAATAATCACATTTACTGGCTCCATTCACTCAGATAAACTGTGACATAAGTTCTGCTTTTCATGGGCGTCTTTCCTCCCAGGACACCCTGTTTTGATTAGTCTTTAGTATTCTTAAGCTCTTTATAGATATGAGTGAAATCTGAGCTGTTTAAAAAGGAAAAACAATTCCCAAATTTCCGTGTTCTCTCCTTGGTATAGATAGATAACATTGGATCCAGATAACATTAAAAAATTAAGTCCAAGACTTTAAAAATTATCAAGTGAAGTACAAAATCATGGAGCTTCTTGGTGTCCTGTTACTTCTACCTCAGCCAGGATTGGGAGGTATTTTAATAGGTCTTTCATGCCTTCTGTTTAAGGTGGTCTAGTGGCCAACTTCTATTTTTAGGGAAAATACTCTCCTGTGTCTCAGCTCACAGCTTAAGTACACAGGTCAGTGTTTTCTCTGGTAAGCCCCTCAAAGCAGAGAAATTCATAGCGCTTTAGTGTGAACTTGCACGTGGCTGAAGAAATAGGGCAGGGGACAGCAGGGCATTTATAAGTCATATTGCCAGGGACTGATCTCTGATACTGTTCGAGTCTCACAGGAATACTGAACTCTACCAAAGGTTGACTGTACTGGAATGTATGGTAATTGACTGATATTTATGCAGATTTATATTCTCTCTGTTGAAATCATGTTGAAAATAGAGCTAGAAAATGCTCATTTTCAACCTTTTCCTTTTTTCTAAAAAGTGTTAAAAACAGTCATTATCTAGGCCTGAAGACTTACCTTTATTCTTTATACTCTCCAGATATTCAGCTTAAGTAATAACCATTGTTTACAATGCTCCATGAAGCCCGTTTTCATCCTTATGCCAAGCAGACATTTTCCCACCAGATTTCCCAAAGTTAAATGAGAGTATTGGCTTTTCCTTTTGTATGATAACTTTTGACAAGGAGCCTGTGTACATTATTCAAGACACAGATACACTTTTGGAAATTCTGTCAAAGTAGGGAGCTCTTTAGTGATTATTGACTGACAGTTACTCTCAAAGGAAGGTTATGAAATATATTTCTGTCTTCTATGAGCATAAAATGCTGAATCAAAGTTTTACACCTTCAGATTTAACACAACTAACAAACTTCTTGTTTAAAAATAAAAAAAGATTTTCATTTTGATGAATAGTGACTTAAGGAAATGGGCAATGTCAAGTCAGTTTATGCAGATTGTACAAATCTGATATATACACAATTATTTTGGATTTTCTGTTCTTTGCAATTAAAGGCAATTTTGTTTGCCATTTAAGTCAGCAATCCTAATTATCACTAAATATGTATTTTTTTCTCAGAAAATGGCATGTACTCTCTGTACATATATCTCTTTGTTTTTTATATTCAACAAGAAAAGAATTAATATTTACTTTGGTTTCTTTAAAATCAACGAAGCTTATATAGCATATTTATGTGGATGAGTGTGGGCTAGACCAGTGCCTGGAAAACTTTAGTTTGCTTAAAAGTCACCTGAAGATCTTATTTAAATACAGATTCCTATGCCCCACTCCCAGAGTGTCTGACTCAGTAGACATAGGGTGGGCATGAGAATTTGCATTTCTAACAAACTCTCAGGTGTTGCTGATTCTGTCACGTTGTAGTCCTTAATCTGAATAACACTGGGCTAGATAACATAGAGTCAGCTGTGAAACACAAAAGGGAGGTAGAAGGATGGAATAAAGAAAGGTTATAGTATCTACTTGTAGGTTGAATCATAGACCCCCCCAAAAGATATGTCCACCAGGAACCGCAGAATATGACCTTATTTGAAATAAGGGTCTTTGAAGATATAATTAAGGTAAGGATTTCAAGATGAGATTATCCTGGATTAGGCGGGCCCTAAATCCAAGGATGGATATTTTTATGAGACAGACTTCTATCTTACAGAACTGTAAAATAATACATTGCTTACACTTTACCAAGTTTGTGGCAGCCTTGGGAAACTAACATATTACCAAAGTGCAACCATAACAGTGCCAAGCTCCCTGTCCTATGCTCTAATGGAGAAAGGACAGAATCCTGACAGTGACCCAGTGGACTAGTATAATAGGTTAAACACTGATTGGACATTATCTAATAGCCGAGCACTGGTGGATACTTTTTGGCATGTTATTTACTTAATTTTCCCTCCAATGCTTTGAGGTAGGGTTTTTTGTTTGTTTGTTTTTTAATATTATTTAACAAAAGAAGACCCTGAAATGCAGAATGGTCATTTAATCAGAAAATATATATTAAGTGTCTATACCACTTAGATATTAGAGTGACTTAATCAAAATCTATACAGCTAGTGAGTGTCAGGAGTTCACATTCAAATCATGATCCTGTCATTCCAGATTTGGCTCTCTTCTCCCCCATGTCATACTTTATCAAAGACTTGGAGCAGGAATGCACAGGGCATTTTGTCAAACATTGACTAGTTCATTTTGGCTGCTATGGAGTATTTAACAAAATAGAAAAGGAACTTCTATCGCCAACACAAATCTTTCTTATTTATGGTAGCTGTTTAACAATATTTCTTTCAATTCATACCTATAACGTAGTTTGCACTTTGTTACCTTAATTTTTTGTTGTCGTAATCCTTTCACTTCATACGCAAATATGCAGATAATTTATGCTAATCCTTAATAACAAGCTGGAAATAATAGCTTTACATTGTCTTTGGAGATGTAGGTTAATGATTTAGACAACAATATTTTCTATATGCTCTTTAAATATGTATCATATATTATGATAAAGACTTAGTCTTCTTCATATATATATTATATAATGTATGTATATATTTTTTCCAGTCTTAAAAAACACACATTTGAATATTTCCTTGAGGTTGAAGATCACAAAAAGAAGAACACCTGCTTAGTCTTTAGCCTCATCACAGGATGAATTCTTGGAGTGTTTCATACAAACTTCCCTTGAATGATTATTATTTAAGCTGTTTAATAATGCTTTGAGAATTATTAAATTCAGCCTTCATCTCATTGTAGTTAATGTTTTTGAATGTACAGTGTGTCACTCTGCTAGCTGCTAAACATAGTAAATTTTTAAAAAATTGTTCCTACCTTTGCAGTTTAGAGGCTTGATTCAAGATCAGTAAAATCAAGATCTGTGAAACTGAAGGAATTCGACAAAATGGGCTAAGAAAATTCACACTTTAGCAAGTTACAGCGAAAAGACGAGAGATAAAAGAAGCTAACAAACGTATTGAGCTGAAAGTTGCCCTGAACTGTCTTAGAAGCTGAGGGTAAATTGTATGAGTTTGTTAAATGCCTGACTCACCAACAATGGCAGCACCGAATGGACAGTAACATTGACACCATTGTTTCCTTATGCTGATATTTGTCTTTATCCTATCTTTCCCAACATTTATTCATTAATTTGTTCCATAGACACTTCATGTGCACCTACAGTATGAAAGGTATGGCATGGAGACAGTATATTACCCAGTGAGAAGATAAGTGTTGTATACAAATAACTGAAATAAAATGTGAGAGAGTAACCCTGATCTAAATGACATAGATCGTAACTCTTATCACAGGAAGGTTCATGGGAGAAGGGGAATTATTCTGTATCTACAAATTGATTATAGATTCATTCAGCTGTCTTTTGGGGTTTGACTTCTTGTTTTATTGCACTTTAGTCAGTGAGTATGGTCTGTAAAATAGAGATTATTTTAACGTTTTTGAACCTTCCTTTGTGGCCCAATAGGTGGTCAAGTCTGTGAATATTTCAGGCTTGAAGACAATATGTATTCTTTAATTACTTGGTGCCGGCTTCAATATGTGTTTATTAAACTTATTATTTGTTTTGTTGAATTCTCCTATTTCTTCACTAATCTGTGTTTGCTTTATAATTTTTTTCTATGAGAAGTAAATTAAAATATCCCATTTTAACTTTAGATTCATCAGTTTCTACTTTTAATTGTTTTGCCTTGTATATTTTAAGGCAAGACCTTAGGTACATACCGGTTCAGGACTATTATTCTTTCTAGGTGGATTTTTTAGCATTGAGTAATAACCCTTTTATCTCTGATTATGGTTTTTGCCTTAACATCCACTTTTTTCTAACAACAATACTTCTACATTGGTCTCCTTTTATTAATAATTATTGATGTAATGCATTTTATCTTCTTTCTTTCAATTTTTCTATGCCACTGTTTTTTTCACTATACCTTTGTTGAGATATAATTTTGCAGTGTACAATTCAGCGGATTTTAGTATATTTACAGTTGTGCAACCAGTACCACTTTCTAATTTTAGAACCTGTTTTCAACGCCCCAGAAGGAAACCACATACCCATTGGCAGTCACCTCCCCAGAGGCCCTGGCAACCACTAATCTACTTCTGTCTCTGTGGATATGCCTTTTCTGGATGTGTCAGATAAATGGAATCATACATGTGGCCTTTTGTTTCTGACATCCTCACCTTTCACTTAGCATATTGGTTTCACAATTTGGCCATGTTGTAGTATGTGTCTTTACTTCATTATTTTTAAAGACTGATAATATCCCATTGTATGGCTAACCACATATTACCTATCTACTGATGGACATTTGGGTTGTTTCTACTTTCAGGCTATTATGAATAATGCTATTATGAATACTTATGTACAATTCTCTGTGGACATATGTTTTTATTTCTTGTGGCTATATACCTAGCAGCGGAATTGCTGAATCACAGGGTAACTCTACATTTAATATTTTGAGGAACTGTCAAACTGTGTTCTGAAGTGGCTCCACCATTTCATGCTCGCAGCAATGTATGAAGGTTCTAATCTCTCCAAGTTCTTCACCGTGTCTTTGCTTAGTCAGTAAAGCCCCAGTCCCAAGTCCTTTTGGCCCTATCCTGGGGCAAATTTCATGTGGGCTTCACCATGTCAATTCCCAAACATGTAGTTTTATATTCCTCATGTTTCTGACAGATGAATATTTCTTTTTCTTTCCTTAATGGTCATATATGTATTAAAACTTAAAAGTTGTTTTACTTTGTGGTGTTGAACCTAGATGTAAGGAATAGGTATTCATTTGAATCAGTCTACCATTCCTGGAAGTTGAGCAGATCAATGTAATTGCAAGGACTGTGAAGTGGTTGACTTAGAGTTACAGGTGTTGTTTAGGGCTATGGTCCAGAGTTTTTCTTCTGGACTAAATTACTGGGCCCATATAGGATCCACTATTATGTTGAATTCACCCAGTCCCATATGAACTATCACATATTTTTGTTGTTATTTTACAGATGCCAGTTTCCAAAAATAATACTGAAAAGAAAATGCCCAAGTTCAGAAAAAGGAAGAGGTATGTTATTTTTAATCAAAAAGAATTATGATAAAATTGAAAAATGTATGGACATACTTATATGATATTTTCCTCGACTCTTCATTCTGTTTCTCTAGGGAAACAATTGTGTGCAAAATTTTCTAAAAGAATTAATATAATGATAAGTTGTAGTGTTAGAAGTATGGAGGAAGTTTGATGTTTATACAAATATGCTGAACGAGAACTTTCACAGATTAATATCATGTGAGCAACCAGATGAGAAGCACGTTTTTAGGTTAAAATAGGTCATGGGAACAAAAACAGGCCTTTACAATGAACTCATAAGCCACTGATGACAACTTTTAGTGTTTATCATTGAACCAGCCATTCAGGTTGTTTACTTATTTGTTTTTAATAAATGGTAAGCAGTACTGTGTTGAAGAGAGTCCTACTCAAAGAGAAAGACTGACTCTAATGTGATAGTCCTTCTTCTTTGCCCTTTTTCAGAAGATGAGTAATTACATTTTTGAAATGGACTTTAACTGTCTTATCTCAGTTACACATCCCAGTTACCCCAGCAAAATAGATAGGGGGTGTATCATAATTATCTCCATGTAAAAAGGTGAAGAACTTGTGGCTTAGAGAGCTAACTGGCTGTCTCAGGATCTTACGGTTAGAGAAAATGCATTTGGACAAATCTTTGCTGACTCTTAGCCACATGGTATAGTGGAAAAGCATAGGTTTTGCAGTCGGACAGAATTTAGTGCTGTCATGCTCAACCACTTACCTACGTTGTCAAGTTTCTCAATTTCTCAGAGCCTCGGTTTCTTTACACAATGGGAGTGACAATTACTTAGTGGGCTTCCGGGGGAAGGATTACATGAAAAAGCCCATGTAAGGTGCTTGGTAGATCATTACTGCCTTTCACCTAGTGAGAGCTCAAATCAATACTATTCCCCTTTGGTTTGTCACTGTATCGGGCTGGCTTACAGTATAAAACAACCAAGAAAAAGCACTTCAAGATAAATATACATTCCTAGTTTATAATTACCAATGCATATACATGAACTGTCATTTAAATATACATGATTGATCATTTGAAACTAACTCTGTCACATTCTTTTTCTAGGAAAGCTACTTTAAAATGCTCTGTTGAAGATGTTGGTTCAGGTGATGCCTTGTCAAAGGAAAACATGGGTATGTGAAGGCCCAGCTGCATTTAGCTCTTTTACCTTTAATTCTACGAAATGTAGGTATGGTCCTTTGAAGAGAAGAAATGCTGTACATATATACATACTGAGAAACATTGGTGGGTTATTTTTGGTATTGATTTACATTCTAGGGCTTTTCAATTGTCTTTACATTTGTATTCCCTTGAATTAAATTTTCTCTGGTTTTAGCATGTATTTAATTTTTGTTTTTAAATAAAGCACCAGCAGTTGTGGGAAGAAATATCAGCATCAATACATTTCAGTCCAGACCTCTTCATTCCAAATTTTTTAGCGTCTTAGGGGTGCCAAAGGGAGAGAAGGAAGAAAAGCAGCAGCCTGGGGCTTCCAGCTGAAGAGCCATTGGCATTAGGACACAGTAGGTGAACATGGAATGCAGGGAGAAGGTTTTAGTTTCAAAAGTACTTTACCCTTTGTGCATTTTTGTGAGTCTTGAAAAGCAGGCAAATGCTTATTTGCAAGCTGGAACTTTGGCAGCCATGCAAAGAGGTTTCAAAACACATTAAACCCCAAGAAGTTATTCCAGCTATACCCCCTTTCCCTTGTAGCCACCCCCAGTTCTTATGGTATGCATTTCAATTGGCTGAATGGCCATTTATTTATAGTCTCATTAAAAGAAAGAAAAACAGGTAGAGGAAGGTTGGGTAGTTATTATTTTTAATCCTTTGTTCTCCAAACCACTACAAAGTTCTGTTGTTTCTCTCTCTCCTTATGGCGGCTGCTTTCCTGCTAATTAAAGTGCCCTTTCTTGGCTGTTTTGTCCCTTTGCCGCACAAGATCAGTTCAGATATTCCTGTAGAAAGGCAAACGTCGGCTTATCCCTCAGAGAGTTCCCACTAGGAGGCCCTGGCACTGCAGCTGAGGGCTCCACTGCTGGGATCATTCTCCCTCCGACTCACTAGGGATACTGCAGAAGGAATCCACTGCAGACAGGAGTCCCTTGGCAGGAAGTGTCTCTTCCGAGTAAGTGAGTGAATTCATCTCAGGAGTTATCCATTAAAGGGAAGCCTTTTCAGGAGTCTCACATTCATTCTGTGTGGCTTTAAAAGTGACCCTGCAAATTTATTTAAGATGATGTTTTTTAGTGCTAGCTTTGGGGTAACCCGACCAGTAACCTCTTTATATAAGGAAGGAAACAGCTTCCTTAAACATTTAATAGAGAAGTAGAGATCAAAGAACACTCCATAAATATACATTTGAATGCTTTTAAAATAGTAACTGATTTATTGAGACAAACAGCATTTCTTATCAGGAATGGAAAGACAATTTGATTTATTTTATAAAACTTCATTTTTAAAAGCCAGATATGGAATTCAGTATGAGATTCCCCCCCCACCCCTTTCTCTGAGTGATGGAGCAGCTGTAATGCTATCACTTTACTCTGAACAACAAATTCGTGGAAGTCAGGGAAACCACAGGATAATCAGTATTGATAGAAGATGATTGGTCATGCAATCAACAGAGGCATTCATTCTGTCTCTATCTTTGGAAGCTATCATTGACCAATTTTGATAACCTAGTTTGCAGATTACAGTAACTGCTGTTTCCTGAGAATTATTTTTGAGCTCTACCAGTTCACAGTATAGGGATACCTCTTTAGAAAAGCAACACTCCTGCTGCTCTGGAAGCAGGATTTGACATCCGTCAAGCTGGTGTTAGGAACCCTGGTTGATTTATGAAGCCATCCGTTACTTTATCTGCCTTGTTCAAAAGACAGTGTACATATTTTTCCAGATCACTTGAAAACAGAGAGCCCACAATGCCTTCAGCAACGACATTCATTATCATAAATTGATTGGATTTTAGCATAGCTTTAGAAATATAAAGATGTTTTTGTGCCATTTTTCCTTTAGAGCATAGCTCAAAATCCATCTTCTCAACGGTGCATTAAATGTCAGCGTCAGTATCTGTAGACTCAGAATGTAAAGTAGGAAAACACAGCACCTGTGAGCAGCACTGGCCAATCAGTGTGAAGATAACCGCAAGTGGTTAACCGCAAGTGTTAAGTAACAGGTTACTAAGTGAGAAGTTTGTCATACAGAGAGGTTAGTTTCATTAACACAATTGCTTCAACAAAAATGTATATTCCTCTAGAAAATTTGGGACATAGGGTTGTATTTGTATTTTTAGATAAGCTCTCCAGGTGATTCCTGTGCCCACCAAATTTTGAATATCATTGTTCTAAAATGTAATAGTTCATACTCAGTGTTCTTAGGCTTTAGCAGTTACTATAGAATGCTCATCTACGTGGATACAACATGTCAATTACAGTTTTTGATGTTTTATTTTTGAGCATAGGAACTGGTCCTAACGTTTGGAATGGCTTATCAGAAAGCTGCTTTCCAACTGTTTTGAAAGTTTTCCATAGAGAAAGCCTAAGATTGGCTGGGAAGACATGAGGGCCAGGAAGCCTCATTGGTCTAGACCTATTCTCCAGAGTCCCTGGCCCTTAGTAGGCACAGAATAAATATGTGTTGATTGACTATAAAAGTAACTGGAGAAAGCAATAAGTATTGACAGAAAAATTATTTTTGTAGCCAAAACTGCTATGTGAAAAATGTAAACTAACAGTTGTTTTTCCAGTACTGTAAGGACAACCAGGAAAGGAAAACTTCTTATTTACTAACCTCCCATAACCTTATTTAACACCATTTTTTAATAAACAATGTTTTAGCAGAATTTTAAAATTTCTTATAAGAGAAAATTATCAACAAAGATGATAATAAAGTATGGATTCTTTTGAACTCGAGGAAAGGAAACAATGCATAAAAACTTCTCACATTAGTAACTTCTGTCTTTTACCTTACAGCATACTTAGTTTACAAGGATACGTGTGTGTATGTGTGTTTGTGTGTGTGTGGATGGATGGATGGATGGATATAAATCTCATATGGATATATAGCTCACTCCACCTAAACATTGTTAATCAGAAAAAATTTAAATATATTCAACAGTTACATTAAAAATTAATGTTATTGCTGCGAACACCTTGGCTCTATATTCAGTGGTAGTATTTTAGCTCTAAAGTGTGTATCTTGCTTGGTCTATTTTCATGTTCAATGGACTTTCAGCTGTGCTACGTAGTGTGATTTTTGGTGACCTGCCAATGAACAGTGGATAAGAAGAGGTGGTGTGTCAGATTTTTGTAACCAGAGTGGAAGGTGATAGGATGTGTATTCATGGCCTTTCTCTTGGAATCATGTTGCCTTTGGAAGGACTTCTCAGATACTCCATCTGTCTGTTGTACAGGACAGCAGGCCACACATGGCCCCTTTCCTTGATCTTTACCTCAACAAGACTCCGTATCAAATGAAAATATTTGTTTTATTTAAGTCAGAAATTCAGTTGCATATTGTTAATCAGTAGTTGAGTCTATAGAGTTATGATAGGTGTTTATTCCTTTGGTGGGGGTGTATTATTTTATCTCAGCAAGTTCAATGAATTACCAGATTTTTTGCTGACTTATATATTTCTGTCACAGTAGCATGCACAGACACACATACACACAAAACTTTTAAGTGTTTTTTAAAAATAACAGATTAGGCAATTAAGATGTGTTGATATTTGGATTAGGAATAAACTAGCCTGGGCCTAGCCTACCCACTTAACCACATGGCTTCCCTTTTAAACAGTAGTTTTAACAGTATATTGCAGATTGGCAACTGTGGCCCACAGTCCTACCATTCACTGCCTGTTTTTGTAAATAAAGTTTTATTGGAACATAACCCTTCTCATTTGTTTATGTACGTGTCTATGATTTGCACTACAGCAGCAGAATTGAGTAGCTGTGACAGAAACCATCTGGCCCACAAAGCCTGAAATGTACTCTCCGTCCCTTCACAGGAAAAGTTCACTAACCCCTGGTCTACAAATAACATAATTTAGTTTATTGCCTTTGACTCCTGATTTAAAAAACACACACAAAATTTTAGTGAGCTTTTGTTGTTTGGGGGTACTTTGTGGTCTACACATAGTAAGAATGTCACCTACATCTTTCAAGGAATAGTTGTAAAATATTCACCTGGAAATCCAGAATAATTTTGCATTAAGCAGAGGCCGTATGTGAAATTTATACAAAATATTTATTTTTTTATCTTATAATACTTGGAAGATTTCCTCTTTGGGGGTGGCTATGATTATGAATTAGATTGAATTAAGATGTAGCTTTTTTTTTTTTATTATTATATTAATGATGTTTTTTTAGTGGTCTCTGAGACAGAAGTTTTACTAAAAGAACTGGAGCAAATGCTACAGCAAACTCTCGAACCCACAGCAATGCCCCATGAGTCCAAAGAGGAACATGGAGAGGAAATAAATACAGGAGAAAAGGTAATATTGATCGTTATAAATAGCAACTATAAATTCTTTACATGGCAGAAATTGTTCCTGGATGTACATTTTAAGTATATGGAAATTTTTTTCACTTCTCAGATTTGAGCCCTTGATTATCATGAGCTGAACAATAGACTAGTCGCCTGTTGAGAAATCAGAATAGATCTGTCAGTCTTTGTAAAAAATATCTGAGTTTCAACAGAGGAGCTCTTTTGGTTTCAGATCTTTGAGGCTGGAATGAAGAGAGATGGAACAGGCTCTCCGTAGTGAGGGGGAGCCACTAAAGAGGCCTCCTCCCCACTGCCAGTCTCTGGAGGGGGCCAGGATCAGAGCAGCTCTCGGGGAAATCTGCCCTGTGTATTTCATGCACAGGGATAACTCCTATAGGGACAAGCGCCATTATTAAAGGATGGGGGTAGAATCTTTTATTGTGATACGCATCACCATTCATATCTAGATCTGTCCTTCTTTTCCCTTTTGGCCAGCCCTGTTGGGCTGAGAAAGGCCATGTGTGCTTAACTTTATTTAATACTTATATATGATAACAGAAATTGGTTGACAAACTGCTCAGCATATTAGTTCCATGTACCTGCAAATAAAATGAGGGTACACACCCAGGTCATTAATACAGAGCAGCAGTGTGGTGGGTGTGGAAAAAAGTCACAAGGTAGCCACTGCCGCAAGGTAGTACTGCTGTTCCCTGCGTAGTTAGGAAGAGAAAGGGCAGCGAGGAGTCAGGTATCTTATGGTGTCGTCCATTCTCTCATTCAGGCATTTGGCTATATAGGGGGGCTGGAGTCCAGAGAGCAGTGGGCAGGAGCACTGACTGTGGAATGGAATGCCTGTGTCCCAGCCCTGGTCCTGCCACTGAGGACTTGTGTAACCTGGCAAAGTTGCTTATCACTTGCCTCAGAGGATTGTTTTGAGGGTTAAATAAGGCAAACCAGGAAAAAGTGCTTCGTGTAGTAAGTGACACCTAAGGTCAACTATTATTACAGGTGAGAAATGGCATTCACTAGAGAAAATAGTGCAAAGGTTTCCTTACTTTATCTCTTTCCCCCATTCTCACTTTGAGCAACTACCCCCCCAAAAATAAAACACTTCCACAGGCTGCCCAATTGCATGATTTTATTCAGAACTTCAACAAGAATAGAGAAGATTCTTAAACACCTCCTTTATTGAGTTAGAAATCAAGAAAATGTACAGAATTTACAGTTGAGATCAGTGTGTTCAAAGAAAATACGTAAAATTGTTAAAAACTCTTACTGAGTAGAAAAACATGATTGTTTTCTTGATCAGTACCAGTGATACCAACTTGAACCTGAATTTGCATGGGTTGAAAATGCCATTTTTCCATTTAGAGTGCCTTTTTCAAAACCTTGTTTCTGTATCTCACCTTTTAGAGAACAAGATCTATAGATTGGTCACACACACGCATATAATTACTATAAAAATTTTTCTTTTCTAGCAAATGTGTGCTTTGTTTGTGCACCATATGGTTTTGTGCAATGTTTTTTCAGTCTTTGTAGTTCATCTTTTCAAAAATACAGCCGGGTTGATTTTTATAGAGATGTCCTGGAGCTTTTACAGTCACAGATTTGGCTTCTGTTTTGCCATTATAACTAGTAACTTGATAAAACAGAAAATTACTTCTGATTTTTATTTCTTAGGGTAAAATACATAGTTTTAATACATCACCAGGCAAGAGATTGCTTTTTGTTTTAGATTCTTGCAATATTATATACTTTCAAAAGTCATTTAGGAATTGTAAAAATTAACCATTTTAACTGGCTGGCAGGCAGGTGAGGGCCTCCTGCTGACTGGTTTATAAGCCACTCTCCACACTGAGCTTTACAAGTCTGGCATTCACACCAGGCCCAGGATATTAGGGCCTTGTTCACTTTTTAGCTAGGAGAATAGCAATGAAACCAGTTATCAAAGCTGGAGGAGTAATTTCCAGATTAAAAGTAAAGAAGTGATCATCCCAGGGATGGGTCTCCCCCCTCCCTCCCTCCCTCCCTCCCTGCCTCTTTTGAATAGTTAATATGGCTTCCAAAGGTAACTTTAGTTACAGTGGGAGCTGTGTTTTGTTTTTAGGAAAAAGTGGCTTCTTATGAGCTAACACACCAAAAAGAACCACCTGATCATTTTATAGTTCTGAGCATATGCATGCTCGGAGCGGATATTGTTTGAGCTATTTTCAAAGTTGTAAATTTGATGATGTTTTCATCATCCATGTCACATGTGAGCTTTCACATTGATTTCTCTCAGGCATCCATACTGATAGAGAGAGTGGCAACATGGAAAAAGCATACACAGAGATGATAATAGTTCATTTCTATCTGTCACTGAAATACTTTATGAGATTATTTTCCTCAGGAGAGTCACCTTCCTAATGACGTTCTTCTTGAGCTAGTAGTAACACTGGTTGGCATGCCCTGACTTGGCAAGCAGTGGGAAGGAATCAATTTCAGATTTTTATAAAATCCATCCGAATAATTCACAAGTTAGATAAGCCATTTATTAAAAACAGTTTACTTAATAAGTATTTGTATTACAGTACATTTTTGATACATGAAAATACTTATTTAATCTACTTTTTTTTTCTTGAATGTCACGGGAACTTGACTCTAATGAACCTTGAAGTTATAAGTCTCCTGTGTGCGTGCATGTATTGTTACCAGTGTCCTATCTACCTAAGCTCGAGAAAACTATTCCTGTTTGAGTAATGCAGATGCTTCTGAGAAGATGATCACAGAAAATGTGACTACAACAGTTTTAAGTTGTAGTCCCTATAATAGTAATTTTAAAAATAAATATAGAAAACTCACAGAATTAAAATGATCACATTTTCCCAAAGTATAAAATTAAAAAAAATATGTAGTGTTGGGGAACAGACAGGACCTAAATAAATTATTTCTATACTAACACATTTGCTATACATTATAGTATACATAGGGGTCATTATTTGGCCGCCCCACCATAACTGAAAACTTTGTGTAACTGCTGTGGTTTGAGGACTTAGCAACTACTTTATATTTTGTTCAAATATTTAAGCCTAGTCGTAAAGTACATGTAATGTAGTTCTGATAAAATGTATGGTTATTTTTACAGTTACCTCAATGGAGTCCTGAAGCTTCTGCAAGCAGTCCATTTGAAACCCACTATGAAGAGGACTATCTTATAATTGATGGGTTAAAATTAAAAGCTGGGGAGTGTATTGAAAATATAACTAACAAGTTTAAAGAAATAGATGCTTTGATGTCTGAATTATAGGGCATTATAGATATTTTCAAAGGTTAATTATAAAAACGAAGTAAAAAACTTAAAATGTTTAGTGAAATAGTTATATAGTATAGCAAAGTTGATATTTGTAATAGCTTTCTTCTTTATATTTTGAGAATATACATTGTTTTGTGATCCAATCAAATGATATTTAAGTTAGTGTTAAAATTTAGAATTTAAGAAATCCTGATGTTTGTAGTTTTTTTTTTCTTATTTTGCCCTAATTTGAAAATGGTTTATGAAACTAACTGCACAAATACATGCTTTGCAATGATTATTTAAGTCCTTTATTCAAATGTGGCTGTTGTGGCTGACAAGTCTATTATATTCTTACAGATAATTCAAATCTAATATGCTTAGAGAATGTGTATTTGTAGTGGAATTAAGCTATTACAAAATAAAAGGAAATATAAAAAATGGTTATTTAATAGAGTTGGAGCTTTTCTTAAAAAGTAAAAATGTCAATTGCTTTATTATATTAGAAATAATTATTTCAACCACAGTGCCCAAATTTGGCTGACTAGCAGTCTGTTGGGCGTCTTTGGGAGATCAGAATCTGGGACCCATTTCCGCTGAATCAGTAAATGTGGAGGTGAGGATGGTCAAATGTAATTAAAAATATAGACAGATAAGTTAAACTATTCACTATAAAACAAATCTAAACCATATAGAAAAGTACGGAGTGCATCATGCAATACCAGTCTCTTAACATTTCCTCTGAAACCCCATTCCTTAGGGATTGCCTTAGTGGGCATTTGTCTAGATCATGTTCTGTACACATCACAATGTGTGTATGTGCATGTCCGTCTCTAGTTCCAGCTCGGGCTCCCCTTCTCTATGCCTGTCTCTCCTCCTAGGAGTTAGAGGTAGGGAAAGGGGCATTCCAAGCACATAAAAACAAAAACCAAAGCTTGAGGAGAGAAGAAAAAACAAGAGAGCATCTAGGACCTGCTGTTAGTTGAATTAGCTGGAGTGATGTGTGGTGAGAAAGTAAGCTACAACAGGCGAGGGGGCTGTGTATACAGGGAAGGAGCTTATGACTGTAGGGACCAAGGGAAGGGTTTTAAACACTGGAATCCCTTTTATAGTTCAGAAAGATAGCAGGGTGGAGAATGGAGAGAGAGGGAGTAACCCTGGAGTCGAGACCAGTTAGGAGACTATTTTGGAAATTCAGTTGTGAGATTCTGAGAGCCTGAAGTATGGTGGTGCTGTGATGGAAAGAATTGGGTAGATTCATGCTAAAATAACACCAATGAATTATTAGGATTTAGAGATTGGATATAGGGATGAAACGGGGGGGGGGGGGGTCAAGAAAGATTCCAAGTTTCTGTGATTCACAATACATGGAGATTAGAAATGTGGGACAGATATCAAGTGTGGGCCAAACTGACTTCAGCAGATTCTAAACTAGTCATGCCTTGACAAAGCCTGCATCTTGATACCTCTCTGAGAATGGGAGTGACTAGAATAGTCTCTCAACACGTCATATTTAAATTCTACATAGTTTAAAACAGTGACAATTAAGGCTTCCTTTTTTTCTTCCAGCTGAATTTACTCCACAGCATTTTAGAAAAACTCTTCCTCTTTTTCTTGGCAGTATGATTTTATATTCACAGCCCACAAGATGTCTCAAGAAGTAATTAGTCCCATTTTTTGTTACTGCTTCGAGTCAACTATAAAGATGACTACAATTGTATTTGAAAGACTATCAACAATTCACATGCTTGATATAAACCCCCATCTAGTGGATCAATTAGATCACTTGCAACTAATTCCTCTTGGTAGAACAGCCAGTGCTCATCAGAGTCCGATTTCACAGATCAGATACTGAAGTATCCACACTGAAATAATCTCTGCCATGTTCTGAGTTGTAGAAGTCTGGAATTTCCACTGAAGACTTTGTGTACTTGAGCAGCTCAAAATAGTTCTGAGAACAAATATTTGGGGTTGGTTCTGTCCTCAGAGAGAACTGCAAACTCCTGAAACTGGGGGGACCTCTGTCCATGTAAGGATACAGGCTTTCGAATTTGCAGGTAGAGTGTGCCCAGGAAGAGGGATGAAGAAGCAGTCAGGGCTGAGAATCCTGCCTGGCTGGTAAACCCTCCCTGCTGGTAAATGTCCAGTGTTCCCAGGAAGGCCATATAACTGAGAGCAGAGCTGTGGGACTGCGGAAACAGAATGCCTGCCTTCAGCCCCTGGTGCTGCCATCTACTGGCTGGGAGACCCGAGGCAAGTTACTCAACTTCTCTTTTTTGTTGTTGGTTTTCCATCTAGCAAGGGGAGGACATGTGGGAAACTCTGCAAGTTATGACCATGGTTATTGTTGGCTCAGAGCAATTCTCTCTCACTGCCCCTGCCATACCCCTTCTATGCCCATTGAACTAGCATGCTCCTTTCAACAGAACCTAAGGTGACACACCTGCTCCTAGGGACTGCTGCCAAGGACTGTGTGTGATTAGCTGACTTCTGGGCCAGGCCTAGAGGTGGGTAGTACCTTATAATTTGTAGCCAGAACCTCTTGCTAGGCCCAAGGAGAACATCACAGGGAAGCTGCACCTGCCCACCAATGGAGGTTAAATTCTAAGTACATGAGTTACACCAAGCTCAGTATGTGAGGTACAAGGCAATATGTCAGGGCCTTCTGCCCGGGCATTGGGTTTGAGGAGTGGCTGACTGATCCTCTTTGGAATGAGTTGGGTCAGGCCTGTTTGTCTACAGTTTCCATGAACTTACGGAAGATCTGGGTCCATTAGAAGCCGTGTCCCCAGTTAGCTCTGCAGACCCTGGAGAGTTGAGCACCAAATCCAGCTCTATTACCCTTCCAGGAAGTCTCCATCCATTCTCCTCATCTGAGAAGCTGAATTTATGCAGGGATTTCCAGTAGTAAGAGGCTTAGCTCTATCTTTATTGGCAGCAGGCTGCATACTTTTGATAAGTTAGTCTCTTGTTGCCACCAGTGGAATGAACAGGGAAATGCACCCATGTACCTGCAAAAGTCTGTAGTGTGTACAGCCTTGAACTTAATGGCTCTGCAGTAGAGGGTGATGGGTCACAAACAGTTTTAATCCATCCACTAATAGACCTAGGTACTATCCTAAACTTTGTAAATTGGCCTAGAGCTTCTGTGGGAAACATTGGTGATTAGCTTTTTCTTGAGGAACCTTTCTTTCATGAACCTGGGGTGACTTATGTAGTGCATTTGATGGAACAAAATCATTCTACCATCAAATGCCTCTACCAAATAGCTGGTAAGCTGTGACTCCACCATTTATTGGGGCTAACAAATGGTAGAGATCTATTCCAGATACTTCCAGCCCAGTAGAAATAATCCTAAAAATATCCAAATCCTGCTCTATTGTTTCAGTTCTCTCTATAGGGCCCCAAGAGGAGATCTAGACATAGCACAATTAAAGGCTTCTAAGTACTTCTTTAGGGCTGAGCCCACTCTTTCATTAGGGTTTTAGAAGAGTTGGTTAGTATAGATAAACTTGGTCTGAAGGTCCAAGTGGGACATTCTATGTCCGCGTATCTAAATGTTAGGCTTTTTACATCCACTGATTTTTTGCATGGTATAAGCACTCAAAGCAGCGAGCAGTATAAACAAAGAAAAGAGTGGAGGAGAGAGGAGAAAATAGTTTCCAAGAAAAACATTGAAACAATGTGAGAAAGGGTACCTCAGAGGACAGAGCCAGGAACTGTAGAGAACAATGAACTGGGGATCTTTCCCATCCCCTACCCCCTCTCAGTTTGCTGCCCCTTCCCCTGGGAACAGAACTAAGGTCTAATCAAGAAACATTTCTGGCTCCCATGTCAGGGGAACTTGACTGATTTCCCTAGAGGGATTTTAGAATTGTTAAAGACTAAGTTTCATCTCTTTGAATGGGGATGTTTATTGTGATTTTCCTGCTCCTGTTATACCATTGCATATTCCTATGGGTATGGGGAAGGAATGGGCCAATAATTTGTCTTTTTAGTTCATAGGTCCAATTCACATCTGGACCAGATGTAGATGATGAAATCCTAAATGTGTCTGATACCATGATTATTGGGTGAAGACTTCTGGGTGTCCTTTGTTGGTAATGGAGATGTTTTCCTAGAGGAGGGATGTGAACATGTGGCCAAGGAGGTGGACAGCTGTTGACTGAATTATTGGCCCAAGTTTGTTATGTCTTTCTGCCCTACATCATTATCGTGGCCCTATCATGGGCAGAGTATACTTCCCTGCGTTGTGACCTTGGGCTTGGCCTCTTGCTTTGATCAATGAAATAGGGCTGAAATGATAGTGTCAATTTTTAGTTAAGGTCTCAAAAGACTTTGAGTGTTTCTTCTGGTCTTCTGTGCTTCTGCCATTGCTTGAGAAGAACATGCCCCAGGAAGCCCTCTGGTTCAGAAAGGATGAAAGACCATGGAGAAGACTCAGACCCGCACACCTGCAGAACAAAGCAGAGATGCCCAGGTGATCTGTAGATCCATAGACTAAAGGACTGCTGTCGTTAGCCACTGAATTTTGAGGTGGTTTGTTATACAGCATTATTGTGGCAATAGTTAACTGATACACTTGGCTCGTGGGTTCCAGCAACACTTTCATGAATCAGTTGTGGTAGTAGCTTTATGACTGTACCTGCCCCAGGGGATGTTTCTCCTTTGGGTGGTACTACTATCAATATAGTCCTGCCCCCTGGGTTGGACTGAGTCCTAGCCATAGGCCTCTTGCCAAATGACCTTCCCAGCTTTGTCTAGATTTGGCCCAGACTGGCCCTTCAACTGGTGGGGCTCAGCCCATTCCCTGCTCAGCCTATAGTGGTGAGTTTTATTGTGAACTGCCTCAGATTTATCAAGGACGTAGCATCTGTATAGATAGTATAAATAAATGGGGTACCAACACCACCGAACATATCACTAAGGTCATATAAGAGTTTAAGTATTTTTAAACTCTATAA
This sequence comes from Miniopterus natalensis, assembly GCF_054644295.1. Classification (NCBI taxonomy): domain Eukaryota; kingdom Metazoa; phylum Chordata; class Mammalia; order Chiroptera; family Miniopteridae; genus Miniopterus; species Miniopterus natalensis. The sequence continues at coordinate 13,636,487 of NC_142095.1, read as the reverse complement.
TAACCACATGGAGTGGAGATATGCCCATAATGGTGGAATGTCTCATTTGGCAAATTACAGTATACATAGGTTTCCTCCAGCCTTTTCTTCCTCATTCCTTCCTTAGCATGTTGGTATTATGTGTTACAGGATTTTGAGTTGCAAAAATCTAAGTTTAGGTCCATACTTTATGTACTAACGTGTTTAAGTCATAGAAGCAGTAAATGGAAGGGCCAGAATTTGAGTATTTTTCTGCCTGGTTCCAGATCCCATGCCCATGATTACTGTGTGTATTGTTTAATAATCTGGTTACTTGCTGGGTGGTGGAATGCCCGTTTAGTTTCCTCATATGTGAAATGGGGATGGAACTAAAGGAAAGCATTGTTGTGAGGTGTAAATGAGATATTTTATGTGAAAGTGCTTTGTAAATTGATTGTTTTCCACTTACTCTTTTAGAAGGAAACCGAGTATGTGTTTAAGTATATTGCCGTCAATAATTATGGATAAAATGTAGTTATACATTTGGAATGATCACTTGTTTTACTCTTACTCTATCTACAAGTCATCAATATCAGAATTTCTTGTTTCTCTTTTTAAAAATTAATCTGTGTTGACAGCATTATGATCTCTCTTTTATTTCTTTTCTCTGATGGGTATGTTAACAGTAATGTCTGTCTTTTAAGGGACATTTCACTGTTGAATTTTAGCAATGGCTTTAAATCACCTTCCTTTCTTCACAGACATTCAGTAAAAGAAGGGAAGGGAAAAAGTCTTAGTTTTGGTGGGTAGTGGCAGGGTTCTGTGGGGTGCATCCCAGTACATGTAGGACTGCCTTTCACGGGAGCCTGTGTCGTGCTTAAGCATCCCTTCCTTCAGCAAGTTGGGATTTGGGCCCTGGATCTATCTATTTTCGCAGTGACACTTGCTTCTTATGATATGCAATTAAATTGCATACATTACAAATGTTATTAAACAACTCTCTTGCAATTTGCAGAGGGAAAGGAACAGGCAGGAGACAAGTGTGAATGTGGCCATGTCCCTCTCTTCTGGAGCTTACAATTGAGTGATGGAAGAATGTAAACAAATATAGGTGGTCCTCAAAGCAGAAAGTGCATTTGAAAATGGAATGTCTGAAAGCATAAGGGAATTTTTTCCCCAGATAGCTAAGAGTCAGTAATTAGAAAATCCATTAATATAATTCCTTCAGTCTTAGGTGTCCCCTGCCAGAGTTGAGAAACCTGCTCACAGAGTCTGAGGTCAACGACAGTTGTAGACCTAGGCTGCCAACAAGCTATTCATGGAGGAAGTTGAGCAAAAACTAAGACTCCCTTCTCAAGCCCCTCCTTTGGTTCCTCCTGAGTTGCAGAGAGGGCCAGTGACAATGACATCTGACCTTTAGAACCCACTAGGTCTTGGCCTGAGGGGATTCATTGTTTCTACTAGCACAATTGGATCAGACCCCAGGTACATCATATGACCACCATTTCCTCTCTCTCCTTCCTGCACAGTTGCCTGACTGCAGTCCCTGTCCCCTGTTCCTTCATGACCTCCATAACTTCCCCTCCTACTGTGGACCAAACCAGGATGTTGGAGGCATAGGAGAAGAGGTTGGTCAGGGACACTCATCTTGGCTGGTGGTGCTAAGTCAGTCAGCAAGCTCTCGGAGCCCCTTCACTGCAGAGGGGGCAGTGCTCTGAATCTTTGGGGTAAGGGGTTGCCAAGCAGCCTCCAGCTCTAGCCCGCAGTCCTCCTTCCACCTCTCCCATCACTCCTGGCCCTGTCTCGGCAGCAGCTGCTCTTAGGTGGTACTGGAGCTGGAAACTGCCTAATCTGTGGAAGCCCAACTTCTCCCAAGCAAAGGAGTGTTAGGGTGTGAATGTGCGACAATGGGTAGAAGTGCAGATTATTTGGAAATTGGTGTCCAACTTTAGGAGATCATGTGTCAGCTGTTCAGTTGTTAGGTACTAGGGTGAAGGTGTGGAAGAAAGGAGAGAGATTGCTTCTGATGCCGGAAAAGTGTCATGGAGACATTTCATTCACCCCTTCATTCAATACCATGGGCCAGGTTTTACCAGTGCTGGTCATGACCTGCACCCCTGCAGAAGTGGTACTGACTTTGGTCAAGCTGCTTTAGCCTCGTGGTGTCTCACTCTCCTTATCTGAAAATTAGGATCATGGTGATGATGATGATGATTATGGTCATAACGATACTAATGTCCTAGAGTTGTGGAGCAGAATAAAATGGGCAGAATAACATGCACAGCACCTAGCAAAGTGTTTCACTGTTTCATATGCACATTTTCTAACTACCATTACTGTTTTTACAGTCTAGTTGGAGAGACCTCTGAAGCAGCACCAGAGTCGGAAGGAAGAAGAGTGGGCCGGCTGGAAAAGATGAAAGCCAAAGGCCCGACAAAGCACCGAGGTGAGAAAAGCAAGAGCAGCAAACCCCTAACCCCTAACCCAAGTAACCAGAGTGCGGGGGGCGGGGAGGGGGGCGGAAGAATGTTGAGGATTAAGGCTGCACCAGGCAGGTTGGGCTCTCTCAAAGAAAGCCTTGTATACCACTCTAAAGGGGCAGCACCTCATTCGACAGGGAGCCGGGTTGTGCAGTCAGGAGAGCAGTGATCACCGGTAATCTACTGGTTTAAACATCCAAGGGTGCTGGGTACCGAGACTGGCTTGGAATCAGACTATTCTGTGGTGTGCGTGCTTGGAGAAGGGGGTGGGGGCAGCGGGCACACATCACTGTGCCAACCTGTGCCCCTGTGTCTGAGGCAGTCGCGCCCTGATGTTAGCTCAGGTTGTCAGCTTCCACAGCGAGCGCCTTAGGGTTGCCAGCAGGCAGCCAGCGACTGGAAGGTTAGGTGTCTCAGCCAAGTCTTATTAAACTCTCGGCTGCCTGGAAATAATGCACCATAGCCGCTGAGTTTTAAATGGCAGAGGATCTCTGGCTGCCAGAGAGGTTACAGGTAGATGCTTTCATTTGTCCTCTATGAAAGCTTAATATCATTTTCTTCTGTTCGAGTCAACTCACAGACCTCATTACTTCAAGCTCGTCGGGCAGCCAGAGCGGCCTTTTTGATTTTACTGGGCTCTCAGAATCTTGTTGGGGAAGAGCTAATGCATTTTTAACCAGCTCCAGCAATTTAAAGCTCTTGGGTGCTGTAGCATATTAATCAGTTGTTGGTAACTCTCTTAGAGAGGCATCCGTGTGGAGAGGGATTTCCGCTATTGCAGAGTGAGCTCCAGGAAGTAGGGGCTACGTGTCCTCCTCCCCTTTGCAGCCCACCCAGGCCATGCATAGCACAGTGCCATCCGCCGGCTGGAGCATCACTTCTATTTTTGTATTGATTTAAATTTTTCTGCCAATCTACCCTATTCAAAAATGTTTTCTGAAAAATTCTATACTCAAACACTATTCCTTTGAACCTAAGGTAGTGGTTGTAGTAAGTAGGCACTTTTGAAAACACATATGGATTATCAATCACAAAATTGTTTACGTTGCTTTTTCTCTTTACTATCTACTGTGAACATATTTTATGTCATAAAATATTGTTCTACGGCCTGATTCTTAATAATTGCTTAGTATTTTATTATATTTACATTTATACAATAAAATACTCTCTTGACTGTTTTCATAATTATAAACCACTTGGCCATGAACACCCTTATCACTCCATCTTCGTGCACACTCATTTTTTTCAAGTCATTCCCAGAAGAGAAATTATAAATCAGAGCACTACACAGTAGTAAGGCTTTCTATGTCCATCATATATTATCTTTCACCAGAGCTGTAAGACAGTGTCTATTTCTCTGCCACTGTGGTTTGGTTTCTACTTGAATTTCATGTTACTTATAACAGTGCATTGGGTTAATCTCCGTCTTAAAGAACATTGGCTAAATAACTATAAGAGATGGTAGTTCTTTTCCTTAATTCCCTAGAGGGGATGAAAGTTAGCATTAACATAGGCCATAGACTTGGGCCCCAAAGTGACTGAGATAAGAATAATAAATCAGGCAATGGCAGGGAAAGAGAAATGTTAAAAGAAACTGGTCACTTGACTTAGAATAAATGTCCTTTTGGTCAGTCATTGTTGCGATGAATACTAGTGGAGTCATTGGGGTGGAAAATGTTTTGGTGGACAGATAAACTTAAAAATCTAGAAAGCTACATTGCAATTTGGGCAGGGAAATAGAGGTGCTATAGAGAGTAAGATCAGTTTCTACTGATTCTTGTTAATAAGGTAGTCATGTGGCTTTCCTTCATGTATTATATTCCTGATCGGTGAATTTTTTGATGTTACAATACTTAGCTGATTATTTCCAAAATCTTGTATTAAATTGAAGTTGCTTATAATGAGAGCATAAAGACTATTTTATTTTCTATCCACATATGTGATTATTTTGTATACTGTAATTTCTATTGTGAATGCCCACAGGAAAACTGGCTTTGATGATGGTTCTTGCCTCCCTCCCCCTGCACAAAGTATTTAAATTTATTCAAAACTATTATTGCTCCAAATTTTTGACCTTATACACAATGAGTACCTCCTTGCCAGAGTCTGGGCTTTATTCGTAATCCCTAGACCTAGCAAGCAAGCAAGGGCCTAATAAATATTCTTTATAAATATTGATTTAATTAATAAATATTTGCTGAACAAATGAATGAATGAAATTTATGTTATAAAAATATCTGGACCAAACACCCTTGCCCAAATAAGGATTAAGTTTGCCATCTAACTTAGCCTTTCCAATTATATGAGTCCAAGTTCTCAAACCGATTGAACCTTGAATGTTTTCACAACACTTAATTATGCATGGGCATGTGTGCCTTGTTACTTTTTCATGTGTGTGGTAGCCAGTCTCCAAGATGATTCTCACCATCTGGTATTCACACTCTTGTGTGGTTCCTCTCTACATCAAGTAGGGCTCATCTGTGTAACCATTAAGGTATCACAAACATGACAAAATGTGGTGTCCAAGACTAAGTCATAAAAGGCTTATGACTTTTGTGTCTTCTACTTTGCTCTCTTTTGGATCACTCACCTAGAAGAATTCAGCTGCATGTCATGAGGATGCTTAAGCAACCTATAGAGCGGTTCATGTATGAGAACCTGAAGCCTCCTGCCAACAGCCAGCACTAACCTGAGAGCCGTGTGAGTGAGCTCCTCTGGAAGTGATCCTCCAGCACCAGTCAAGCCTTCAGATGACCACAACCCAGGTTGGCATCTTGACTACAACCTAATGACACTCTGAGCCAGAACTACTCAGATAAGCCACTCCTCGATTCCTGACCCATAGAAACTGTGTGTGATAATACATGTTCATTGTTTTAAGCTACTAATGTTTCGGGGTAATTTGTTACACAGCATTAGATAGCTAATATAATGTGTGACAGGCTTGTCTCACCAAATAGATTATAAGCGTCTTGAAGAAAAGAACCATATCTTTCATTTCTCACAGTGACTTTCATGGTACTGAGTTAATCAAAATAAATGATGTTAATGCTTCCCAATTGCCTTTTACTCAAGTCTACAAATATTTATTTAATGCCCACCAGACACACTTCTAGGAGATAAGGGAAGCAGTAAACAAAAAGGAGCAAAGTCCATAATAGTGAACAAGACACATAGTAATTTAAAATATAGATATGGGTGAGGTGAATGATGATACAAAGCTAAGAAGAAACATAAAACAAAGATGGAAGATGCTGTTTATGTATTTGATACAGGGTGTCAGGAAGGCTTTCTCTGATAAGACATTTGAGCAGAGAGCTGTGCATGTGTCTGGGAAAGAGCATCTAGGCAGAGGGAACTGCAAGTTCAAAGGCCACGAGACTGGAAAAGTATGGCACATTCAACAAAGGCAGTATGGCTACGGCTGAGTTCACTGCTTGTCACAGATTTCACTAGTGAATTCACTAAGTGTCTCACAATTTTACATTTAAATCGCCCTTGGTGACTTGGACCCCCCTTTCCCTTGTTTTCTGAATTTGCACAGGGTTCCAGACATTGGTCTATTTTAAACAGACCTGTTTATGTAAATGAGTCATTGTATAAACATATAAACATGGCTAATGAGTCAGAATTGGCTGATATTTGTAGCTGGAATGAAGAATTAGAAAATTCACTGATTGCAATCTTCCTTTCATTACTTTTGCCACTTGAAGCTCCCTGACTTCATTAAACCATCAGTGCCCACCAATAAATTATATAGCTTTAGTACTAACTCAGATATGTCTGAATGTTTCTGACATGGCAGGAAATAATCAGGCTCAATCAATATATGTTTATCAAGACATAAGGTCTCAAATCAATGAGTAATTAGCTCTCCCAATAGTGGAACAAATAAAATTCTGTTTCCTAACTGTTCTGTCATTCTGTCCTGTAGATTTCACCTCTTTTCCCCCTCTTGCTGAAAGAAATACATGTCACAATGAATCGAGTGATAACTGAATAATGAGTTCTGCCTTGATTATAGCATGTTGCCGATCATAAGTAAATGAGACCGTGTTTGCACTTCATAGGCATCTGAATTTTTTAATCTTGCATGCCACCTCAGGTAAAGCAGTTTATCCTTACTTTAATAAGTAAAGGCCCCTCTGAGAGGCACAACACAGAACGAAAGCTTACATTTAACATTGTAAACTATCATGTGCACAAGGGCTCCCGCATGGTTCTCCCATGGCAGCAGCTGGTGTTCCCTCTATAAAGCTGAGTGGTTTTCTTTCTTGCTTGCTCCCTTTTATGAACATAATCTTGGCAAATTAATGAATAGCTTTATTTGTGCTTTAATTCTGAAGAATAGATTTCATAAAGAGGGAGACATGGGGGGAATGGGGAGTAGGGTAGCTAGAATGAATCAGAGAGCAAAACTAGAAAGAGAGAGACACATACATTGAGATGCCAAGACAGAAAAAGCCTGTAGTGTGTGTGTGTGCATGTGTGCACACGTGTGTGTGTAGGGGAAGAGACCGGAGACATCACCACTGAGGTACAACCAGAAAGGAGAAAGGACAACTATTTAAAGACTAGCATTTGTTTATGTGAGGGGAGAAGAGTACCTTATTAAAAAAAAAACAAAAAACTAAAAAACTTATTACTGTATGTATTTTTCTTAAATAAAAGTAAGAGGCCTTTTGCCAGGCCAGTGTACCTAGTGTTTGAGCATTGACCCATGAACCAGGAGATCGCAGTTCGATTCCTGGTCAGGGCACATGCCTGGGGTTTCAGGCTCGATCCCCAGCAGGGGGCGGGCAAGAGGCAGCCGATCAATGAGTCTCTCATCACTGATATTTCTATCTCTCTCTCTCCCTCTCCCTTTCTCTCTCTGAAATCAATAAAGACATATATATATATATATTTTAAAAAGAGGCCTTTTGAATTGAGGCAAATTATTAGAAATAACTAAAAAGAAATAAACCTAATTAATAGTTTACCTGAAAAACTACTGTACATTTTTATCAAAGCATATTAATTTAAAATATTTGAGGACCAGACATGTATATTACCATTTATAATTATTTTTTTCAGCTCTAAATGCCTTTACTATAAGGCATAGGTTAAGAAAACAGTGAGTTCTTTAAATATCTACAGAATTTTTATTTATCAGCCAAGTCATGCATAGGCAAATGTATTTTTAAAACATCTTTTTTTGGTGCACATTTAATTAATATGAAGTATTTAAAACATAAAGACACTTGGGTATAATAATCATTTACCAAAAAAATTTAACTTTGATAGAAAACAAGCAAATGAATTTGCAAAAGGTAAATAAATTTCTATCTTCCTTACAAATTATTTTTCAAGAACTGTAATGCTGATGACCTTATAAATTTGGCATAAAGGTAAATACATGCTGAAGTCCATTCATGTTAAACTGCACAATCCTTAAAAATATTTGATTTAAGGACATTAAAACAACTTTTTCCAGATTGACAGAACCTCAAAATTTTGGTTCTCTAAGTAGCAAGAACTTAAAATATTCATTCCCCAGAGAAATGATTATCTACTAACATTAATTTTAAGAGAATTCAGGGGTAATTTTATTGAAGAGAAAAATCTCAACAATCCTTCAGATGTTTAAAGTAAACAAAATAAAACAACAAACAAACAAAGCAGTAAATCCTCGTAAATGTTCCCTCTGGAGGACTTCTTTCTTTCGGAAATTCTGTACTTCAAGGGAAAGTTAGTCCTTGTATTTCTGATTCACTTATGTATCTCAGAGCCATTTCAAACACAAGCACATTGTATGAATCTTTTTATAAGCTTTTTCAAAGATATTTTGATGTGAACTAGAAAGTCATGTTTTGTTGGCACTAAGTGGGATCCCACTTCTGGGACTATATCCTAAGAAACCTGAAACACTAATTCGAAGGAATATATTCACCCCTGTGTTCATAACAGCGTTATTTACAATAGCCAAGATCTGGAAACAGCCCAAGTGCCCATCTACTTCACAAGTACACCTTTGCATTTAGTGCTCGGCAGCCAGTCACAGAGCAGCTTGGTGTGGGGGCTGATTGTTGCCTGAAGTGGAACTGCCCAGACGGCTCACTCCCCAGCTGCTGATGGGCTTTCCCAGCGGCCTTCGGGACTGTCCGTGGTCTGAAATGGGGCACCAGTGCCTTTCCCCACCCATCTTGGTGGAGCAGTGATAGGAGGAAATTACTTTTGGAACCTGCATTCTTTGTCTGCCTTGACTTTCACCAAGTTTTCAACTTTGTGGGGATTTATGGTTATTATGAAGTCAAACTAAACTTAAGAACACTGCTATCAAACAGAAAACATGTGGGACCAAGTAAAGATTGGAAAGTTGTAGATGAGGCCACCTCCTTGCTGCGCCTTCGCATGTGAGTGAAAGCAAAGCACTCTGGGTGTATCTACAACACACAGTGCCCGCTTCAATCTGTTCCACATGGTACTTTATAGACAGAAACTGCTTGTTTAGCAAATTGGTTAGTGTGTCTTTGTCTTAGATGGCAAGGTTGAAATATTACTCCTTAGGGCATGTTTTATTCATGTGTTTTTAAGTGAAAAGTTATGTGCTCCCAAAACAGGAGGTGGGATAGGAAGAAGCCATTGCAGAAAAAGTAGTGTAGCTTTTCAAGAGCTGTGGCTGAACGGCTTAAGGAGGTTAGTCTATGTGTTTGCTTCCCATTTGTAGGATAGATAAAAATCTGGTATAAACAAACTTTCATTTATAATTTTGTGCACTTTTGAATTGTTTGGGTTTTTTTTTTTTTTTTTAAACTATGTCCTTAAATTTTTTAAATTAATTGTCAACATTTCTTTTGGTTGCAAAGGTATTATTGGAAACAAACTGAGTTAAAGTGCAAAGGCAGTGAATTCAAAGTTATACATATTCATTTATTCTTATAAAAAAGGAAGTGTTATTACTTAAGTGGCCAAGGGATCAAAATCAATTCTACATTTTATAAAGAGAAGGTGATCTCCAAAAATATAGAGTGGTATGTTTTACCCCATACCAGAAACAAGACCTCATAGTACCATGTAGGGAAAGAATGAAGAGGTAAGCCTAGGTAAACCTCTTTCTGCAAGGAAAATCTTTGTAGCTATTAAGTTCTTGGAAAGAGGGAACAAAATAAAATTAGTATCCCTATTTCACAGGACTTGGTGAAAGTCATTTACTTGGATTTTTAGAGGTTGTGATAGGCTTTTAAATGAAGCATGACCAAGCCCACAGAACCAGTGGGACAGGGCTCCAGTCCGCACAAGCTGAGTGTAGCATACGGAACACAGAACAGCTGCCTGTCTGGGTAGAAAAGACCAGGGCCCGGCTTGTCCGAGGAAGCAACCTTTTATAAGAGACGTAGGTGCCCAGTGATCACACTTTGCCATGATACTTTGATGATACATTTCCATGTTTAGGGGAGAAAATGGGTTATGAGGAATTCTGGGAATGGACGAACAACAGCAGAGGTGATGACAGCATTTTGTTCTTATTATCATTTACTTTTCTTGGTTACTGACATTGTATTTGGAACTGAATGAGACATTTAATAACCAGCAGTGCAAGGAGATACAGGTTGAAGTAGGAATTGCTCACTGTGTACGACCTGAAAAGGTGGCCCACCTGGGGCAGCCAACTTTGGGGAGGTTTTCTGATCCCTTGAACACAGAGACATTTATGTTCCCTGTGATTCTACTGCATCCTCTGTGGCTATTTGTCCTCATGAATTTGGAACTGATAACACAGCAGAATTTAGGAGTTGCCACAGGTTAATGTGAAGAGGTCCATAAACTTGAATGCTGAGGCTCCAGGCTCTGCCTAGGTCCTGTGTATCAGTTAGCTATTGCTGTGTAACAAATTACCTCCAAACTCAGTGGCTACATCATGTATTCATATAATGTACACATATATGGGTTGTTTGACCTCTGCTAGGCTCACTCATGCATCTTAGGGTTGGTTGGGGGCTCTGATCTTGGCTGTGACAGTTCTACTTCTTGTTCCCCGTACCTGTCCCATACACCACTGCTTTTCCCCACCTCACAAGTATCCGGTAGGAAGCACATTTGAGATTGCTGTTTTCCCAGTTCAGCCCATAAGCACAGCCAAAGGAGCAAGCTCTACAATGACCTGGATTAAGATACAGTTCTCATGGCCGTGGCACTGCGTAGTGGAGGCAAAAGACAATGAACCCAACTCTGATGTATTTATACAGGCAGTCCACTGAGACAGGAGGAGCATCGGGTCTCCTATAACCCAGGCTGTCTCCAAACACATGCTTGGAGTTCAGTTTTTATTCAAATCTCCCAACTCTTCCTTTAACTCCCCCCAAGTTTCTGCCTGTTATCTTCCTTGGGGAAGCCCCCCAAGGACATTCCCCACCCCCTGGACATTCCAGAAATGCTGTCTACTTTCATTTCCAAATTAGTCTTTGACATCCACCTCCTCGTATCACCACATCATTAAAATATAGGGGGTGGTTTGCTGTCCTGGGACATTTTCTTTGGTGGTGGCTTCCCCACAGCAGATCACAATGGAATATACCTAGTCAAAACCAACTTTATCTGCCCAGAAAAGTGGGGACCTTTTTCTAATTAACACACAGGTGGCACGTAAATCAACAGTATCCCTGGCTTCCTTAATTCTTCTTTGATGATAATCTTAATGGTGGGTGAATTTCTTCCAAGTTAGGTCAAACCATAGATGCCTTTATGGTTCAAATTATTCAAAGAACCAACTACTATAACTTGTAGCCTTTTTTTTTCTTTCTAACTCTCCATTTATTTTGGTGCAAACCTATTTTCCCTCACAATGTTAACTCTACTCCTTTTTCAAGTACTACTTGAATTTGAACATGCTAATATATTTTATCTTCAGTTTTACTGTCCATCTCTAGCTGAGACTACTATGCAAAAGACCTTAAATAATACATTAGTCTAAGAAACAGTCCAAAGAAACACCGAGATTGCTTAATCAACATGGCAGCTCTATCTGCAAAAGTTAAAAAAAAAAAGCCAAAGTAGTCTTGGCTTTATTAGCAGCATCAGGCAATTACCGAATCTGCTGAAATAAATGGCCAAGGTTATGGCCCCCATAAAGTTTAATTTGCATTCTGAATATTGGGTTGTCTTCACTGAGAATGCAAAGCAAGCGCTGCAGGATGTGAGCAGTTCAATTACGGCGCATTTCAGGATTTCTTTGGTTCAGGCAAAGGCACACTTGCTGGTGTGTGGTCAGCCTCAACCTTTGTCTCTTCGGCAGGACATACGGAGCATCGAAACAGATGGTCCTTCTGGGCTACCCTTGGAGGAGACAGAGTCACCAGATGGTCTGATGTAAATTGTGACTGGGCTGCACTGCTAGCCAATCAGATTATCTGGGTCATTTTGGGGCTTAAGGTAGATGGCCAGAAGATTGATTAGGTTGCCATGATTGGAACCTGCTGGTAAGAAGATGCACATGATTTAGCCAGTTGAGCCAAATGTGTGTCATTCCAAGATGCCCAAGTGAGAACCTAAGCTGGCATTGTGCAGAGACTCTGCAATTAGAGGAGACTCTTATTGCTGGGGAGCTAAAACCTATAGGTGATTATATTCCAGGTCAATAAAATGTATAGGAATCAGGCTACTTACTACCTGGGAAATAGTTCTGAGCCCTTAAAACTTTCACACAGCTTCCCCACACTTACGTTGCGCATCAGTGGACAAAGAGGGGAGGCCGGGGCTTTGACTAACGTTAAACTTCTCTGCTTGATCACTTGAGTTTTCTGCTCCTTTTCCACGTTCCTGGGCACCATCTACATGTCAGGGTTTCCAAGGAACCAATGTGGGAGCCACCCACTGGCAGTTTTCCAGTTTGTAGAACTAGGCTGTCCTTCCACAATGTCTGCCTGCTGCACATCCAGCTGCTCTGTCATGGCCACCATTTTATTATCAGTGGACATCAAACTTAGGAAATCCTAAGGAATTCTTTTTGGTGAAGTTAGGTGGAATTTTAGGACACCAGGATAGAGCAAGAATGAGAGAGAGAGACTGGCCAGAAGTTTTTCACCATCCTTTATTCCTTAAAAATGCAGTGTGCCAAGCCACACTCAAGCATGACCCCAATAAAAGGTGAGCATCCTCAGTGGTCCAATGCTCTAGAACCTTGAGACTGGCTTGGTTCACTCAATGTAGCATGTAAGGTGGGTTGGGGGGGGGGGGAAGGGAGAGACGAATAGAAGACATTGGTGCTCCCTCCCTGAGGCTGAGGCTCTGAGCACCGTGGTTGACCACTCCAAGACCAGAACTGTCCTGGTCCCTTTTGTTGCATTACTGAGAGTAGCAACAGGGGACCAGCTGTGACCTCAAAACAGAGCTCCCTCATCTCACTTGAGACTTGATTAACAAGGATTTAGAATTTTTCTCTTTAGTTCTTTAATAAGTGAGTTAACATAATATTTTTAAAAAGAGAGATTTTGGCCAGTAATTTTAATTGTAGATGTCTTATGCAATAAGACAGAGTACACACACTTCAGCAAATAAACAAAAATGCTCATATAAATGAATGTCTGAAGCACAATAAGCAATTTAAAATTAATACTACAGAATCACTAATTATATAATCACTAAATAACATAGGAAGGAGAAAATAAAAGTCATCCATAACCCCTACTTGGGTCCTGGTGTATCCCCTGCTAGTCATTTTTCTGTGTGTGACCATTTTATAAAAATTTTCTCATTGGAATACTAGCACACACCATAACATATGGTTTCCCACTTAACATTGCTTGAGAATCTCTCCCTCACATCATTCAGTAGTCTTAAAAACAACACAGCGTAATGGCTGCACTATAGCCTATGTCGACTCTTCCTATTGTTTAATTGTTTATAACAGGGAACATAGTTTATGCTCATGAATAATATTGAATGAATGTCTATTTCTATAAACGAGTAAATATCTGTCTTTCAGTTAACTTTTCGGTTGTTTGATTAAAGGCTTCTAACTAAACTTAAATGGCAGGGATAAAAGCCAGCGGGGCGACAGCGGTGAGAAACAGGCCCAAAGGCGCCGCGGGCCAGCGGTGTTGTAGTGCCTCTGACATGTCTCCTTTCCTCCTGGCCCCTAGACCTCTCTCACCATTCTCTTTGGCTCACTTCTATACACCACCTTGTTTTTGATGATTTAGTCAGCAAACCAGAGCGGCCTTGCCCTCAGTACCAGGGCCAGCTGAAAGTGTGTCTCTGGAAAAGGTGTTCTGCCTCAGGTATGAGGAGAGTAATTCAGGGATGCTTAGGGCCTTTGAGAGGAGTCAGAAAGCCCTTGAGGGCGAGGACATTTCCTTCTCAAAGGATGCACAGCACAGAGCACAGTTCCTGGTGCATGGGCGGCATTTAATAATAATTGTTCAATGAGTAAGTGAATCAATTGTTTTATCTGTAGAGATTCCAACAAACTATATTTCTCTGTTTTGGCCTGTATCTTGGACACCCCGAGGCTAACTTGGCCACCACGTTGGTTTTGTGGAGCTGAAAGCTAAATGGCAGCATGGAGTGACAATCAGAAAGTGGGAGCTTTCATTAGAAGGCTTGAATTCTAGTCCCCTACCAGCTCAGTGACCTTGAAAGCTTAACTTCTATGAACCTTCATTTCCTCCTCTGTAAAACAGGGGTTTAACTTTTGACTTATCCACATCCTGGAGTTTTGGGTTTTTTAAATTTTTTTTATGAAGTTTGAATGAGGTAGGTCTGTGATAACACTTTGTAAAACTTACTTATTTTTAAATTTTATTTATTTTTACTATTATTTTTTACTCCTCACCAGAGGACATGTTCATTGACTTTAGAGAGAGGAAGGGAGAGAGAAACATCGATGTGAAAGAGAAGCATTGCCCAATTGCCTCTTATCCCCCAACCAGGGACTGAACCTACAACGTAGGTATGTGGCCTGGCCAGGAATTGAACCCACAGCCCTTTGGTGTATGGAACAATGCTCCAACCAATTGAGCCACACCGGCCAGGCAACGCTTTGTAAAATTAAGATACCAGAAGTTTTTATTGTCATTGTAATACACAGTCAATGATCCTTGTTAGAATGAGCAAGGACCATGTATTTCCTCCCACTGTAGAACTCTAGCTTTCAGAGTCACGGTAACGTGTGTTTATATTACTCCTGGAAAAGATATTTTAGCTACATTGAGCTTATCCATTGACCCTCTTTATGTTTCTTCATCTAAAAAAAATCTAGTTCACAGGGTTCTGCTAAGGAATGGCTAATGAATTACAGATGCTGTAAATGTCAAGCAATGACAACAGGCTTCTCTCAGGGGTCTGGTATCATTGAATTCCTTCATATCGGTGTCTCCCACTTCCTTTTCAACTTGGCATTTAATGCCACACCTGATGACATCCAGTCTCATCTTCAGAGAGTGGTGTAACAGAAGTTAGCACTTTTGTCATTATCCATTGAGCTGATTTTGAGATTCCTAAGAGGGCTGAAAGCAAGATCATCTGGATGCAGTCATAGCAGATATTTCAGCTGAAACATGCTCTTCTGAACTGGCTAATGTGTCCACATCCACATCTGCATTGAAATTCATCATCTGCGCCTGCATTTCCCCCTTCATTTTTTTTTTTTTTTTGGGTGGGATGGGGTGGCAGGCATGGTGCAAATGCAGGGCTTTCAGTTATGAGACTTCCAAGTTGTAAGCAGTATTTCTGCAGTATATATTTCCACTCCTTTGCCCCAATTATTTCACTTTACTCATATCCTATCCACCTTTCAAGGCTCATTTCTTTCGTCTCTTCTCCCCTGAACCTCCTGGGAATACTACTATGACTTTTTCCTTCCCTCCAGTAAGAGAGTGATGGAAACCTGAGATTAGAAGGGACCTGAAGGATTCTCTAGCCTCAAACAACCTACATTACTTAAATTTGGGCCAACTAACCTCTGCTTGAACGAACTATTACATCATGTCTATTAGAGTCAATAAAAATGGTCCTAATTATCTTACAACTTAGTTTCACTCCCCAGTGAAACAGTCATGGGTTGTTCCTTCTTGATCTTTTTTAAGCCTTAACATACTGCTAACTATTTGTATTGGTTTAGGATTGCTTTGGGCTTCAGAAAATTGGAAGCAGTTAAAAAAACAGGGCCCTATATTCTCCCATGACAAGAGGTCTTAGAGATGGGCCATTGCTCTTGTTGGTTCAGTGGGTGAATGATGTTGGGGCCAACAAAATCTTTCCTACAGATGTTTTTGCTGCAGTAAATGTCAAGTGGCACTATGATCACACTCAAGGTAGGAAGATGGCAGTAGCGTCTATAACTTTTTATTAGGAGAACAGCTTCTCCAGAAAATTTCCATCGGCTTTTTGCTGCATCTCATTGGCTAAAGTGATAATGCCACCACCTTGTAGCTGCATAATTGACTGGAAAAGCTGAAAATGGGATTGTCATGTTTGGCATATCCCAATAATAATCCATCTCCTGGGGCTTGGCTTCCTGCCTCTCCCCAAAGTCTTAGGGTTCCCGTAGCCAGGGAGAAAGGGAGGGTGGATGTTAGGAGGGCTACTGTCCTAGGCTGTGCTCCCCCAGAAGCTGATCATGAGACAAGGTTATAAGCAAAAGGGTTTTCTTAAGAGGTGATCCCAGGAAGCATTAGCAGGAGAATGGAAAAGTGAGAAAAGGAATGGAAGGATGTCAGTGCAGGGTGTATTAATGAGCAGGTTAGCGATACAGGCAAGTGGGGCTCAGTCCTACTCAAGCCCTCTCTGAGACAGCCTGGAACATGCCTCAGAGCTCCCCGACCTGGGAGGCAAAGTTGGGAGCTCCTCCCAGGGACAGTAACTGCCTAGCGCCTCCAGCCTACCTACCCCTGTAGGAAGTAAGCATCTCCCTCAAGCAGAGTCTCAGATGCTGGTAATGAGAAGCCACCCACTGCCTGGGAATGGGCACCAGGATTATGTACAGGGTCTGCTAAACGACCGGCAGTGCCTGGCACAGCACTTACGAGGCGCTCAATGAATATGTTAATTCAGTGAACATTTGTTAAGTATCTACTACTTACCAAGTAATGTGTAAGATAAATTTACTAATTGATTTGTCCTTAGACTTTCTTGATATAAACAAAGACAAAACAATGGGTATTAGTACTCAAATCTTGGTAAGTTGTAAAATGCACTTTCCCGGAGGCTGTGACCTTTCCCTCTTCTCTATTCATTATTGGCTTGTACACTTCTTGTTCCTATCAAAGGAATTGGTCAGTCCTAGAACATCCTGTCGCTGTACTAGTGCAGTTCTTAGGAAACAAGCTGTTTTATTTAATGAGATGCTTAGTGCTTCAGAGCTCTACTTTGTCCTTAAGAGCAGACAGTTTCTTAAATAGCCCATTAGTTGCTTGAAAGAATGAATGCCTCTCTTTTCTCATTCTAGAGTGGTGATTTACTGCCATGAGCTATCTGGCATTATAACCATCATTGTTCTTTGCTTAATAATAAAAATCAGAAAGTGACTGTCATAAGTACAGGTCTTGGCTTCAGTCCTCCCTGAACTATTCTTAGGTACCCACTATAGCAGGGAGAATATAATCAACCTACCGTTTGAGGCTAGCTTTGCTCCAGTGTCCTCTCCAGCCTAATGAGTTGAGTCTGATGCTGGTGCCATGACTATTTTACTTTCTAGTGCCCTTGCTTCCCTCTTGTCTGCCTTCACCATGCTGCTCTCATTAACCACCGACTCAGTGGGCACTGTGACTCTCTAGCATCTCTCCTACTCCTCTCCTGTTGTGGAAGGCATGCGGTTTGGTGGGGTTGACTCCCCCTCCCACCCCGATCCAGGAACAGGACTGAGTTGGTTTACATCAATCAGGTTATCATATTTTGTTGGCCATGGTGATTAATTCATGGGAGGGTATGTGGCATAATTTAGTCTAATAAGTGTGGACAAAGACGATACAACAAAGAAAGATCTAAGGAAATAGTAGTGGAATAAAGTCAAAGCCCAGTTCAATCTGTGCCAGAAACTATATTATTTCTAAACATTTTATTGCCACAGACCAATAAATGAAAATCCCTTTGTTGTTCAAATAGTTTCAGTTGTTGTTTTGTTACTTATGGCCCAAAACATCTTCACTGAAGCAGCTTACACTTCCTTTCTGGTTGCACTATTGAATTGACCCTTTCTTTTGCTCCTAATCCCATTTTAGTTTCACTAGATACCAACTCTCGATTCTAGTCATCTAACACCCACGGCCCAGCCTGACAGTATCTTCTCAAAATGTGGCCAATACTTGGCATAAAAGAGCTAGTCATCCAGCTTACTAAGACCTTCTGAGGCATTGGAAATTACTAGAAAACCTGATGATAACGTCCTGTAATAGTGTCTTTCAGCCATATGCTCCAAAATGAGTGCCTTGTTCTAAATATATATACAAACTTTGAGCCAAGAAAATGTTGAAGGTAAGCTTAGTTCTGAAATTGGTGTTGAGGGTTGTTTTTACTCTCACTGCAAACCAAATCCATTTATTCATAATGGTGAGTGATTAGCTATGGAACCTAGGAAGTGTGATTTTCAGCAAATTATATTTAGTGTAGCTCACCTTGCATTGATCTCTGAGGGAGAACTCAATTCCATTCAAAAGATCTAGTCAAATGCAAATCTCAGCTATTCTTCAACGCACTCCAAATAGTATGAGAGGAAAGAGCCTCACCTGACACATGAGAGTTAAAGTAGTACGTGAGGAGGGTGTTCATCATGGGAAGGGCTTTAGAACTGGAGTAGGTCAATCAAGGAGGTTAGGGAGCATATTCATTTGGATATCCTTAAAAATAGAACCAATAGATTCTCATTAGCTGGACATGCTTAAGTGAAGTGTTGCTTAAAGACAATGTGAAATATAGTCTGTGGATGCTGGATGTTTGACACAGAGAAGTACATCCTTAATTTCATGACAAAGACTCAAGGGAACGTCCAGAATGAGGAGCTCTGTAAACATAGAAGCAAACATTTGCAGCATGTTGAAGCTATGGGTTTCTTTCTTTTTGTATCCTCAACAATAATTTCACAGAATTTGTTGGCCTCTGATTTTCCAATGTACAGTGGATAGAAAATAGGTCACCTTTGGTTGAAATCTGACAACTACATTGCACCATCGTTTGAAACATCGTTTGGTTTCTCACACGTGGTCAGAGGATATTTCTAGTTTGCTCAGTGTTCTTGGAACTCTTAATTTAGAAGCAGTAGGGGCATCCAGTGGCTCACCCAGTCCTGTTGGTGAGGCTTTCGCATTCTGATTTAAAATCCAGTGTTTTCTGTCCTGTTCTGTGGCGGCTGACTCAGTCGCTTATTCCTTGCGTTGGCTGAGGATACGGTGAACTCGTTGGTTTCCTTGCTCTCTAATCTCATTCTCCACAGTGCTGTCATAGAAATCTCCTATCTCTTCTTCTTTCCAACTTGAAATACCACCATGGTTCCTCCATAGTACGCATGGTCTGCCACCTGGACTCCTTCCCGATCTGGATCCAGCCAACCTTTGCATCGACCTCTCATTTCCCCTTCACACACCTTTCCCCGCGTTGTGCCATGTTACTCTTGTCCTTTGTTCCTCTGTACTTGTTGCTCTCTCTAGCTTCAACAGCACACTCCCTCGCTTTTAGTCTTCCTGTCGATGTCGCCTCGTCCATCCAGATTCAGCCCTGCCATTGCCTCCTCCCAGATCCATCCGACTGAGTTAGATTCCCCACGGGTTTCCACAATAACCTTGTGCAGTCAGGCTTCTGCTCTCCTCGGAGGGCTAGATCTGTGTCTCGAATTTCTGTATTTCTTAGGGCCTTGCACAGGTCCTCAGGAAGGGTTGGTGAAATGAATGGATGAGTCAATGAGGTAAATGTTATGCTTTATTTTCCCTTAGAGAAGTCAGTGAGTCAGACTCATTGTACACAGGCTCATTAGACTCAAGTTCCTCATACACAGGCTCATTATGCCCTTCAAAGAAGACCGTAGGTGGCCCTGTTTGGGTTTTTTAAATCAAAATCTAGACTTCTGACTTCCTGTAATACACAAAAAGCTGGTCCCCATGGAGTTCCACCATTCAAGCATACAGAAAGAAGACCAGGTCCCTAGAGCTTGCCCTTCCCCCACCGGCAGGTTACCTAACTTGATACGGTTACGATGACTGTGGAGTTTGGGAAAGGCAGGCAGTGGCTGCACATTGAGGAACAAGTATGCTTTTTCAGTGTGTCCGTATATACCCAGACTAGAATCCTATGAGATGAAAAGATTTCAAGGGATCTTTTTAAGAGTGGATCCTTTAGCATTTTAAATTAAAATGGACTCTAATAATATATAATGCATATTTATAAATGTCATAAGTAAGTGTTTAAGGTAATTTTACCATGTAATCTCCACAACAAAGGTGTAGGAACTGTTATTATACCTGTTTTACAGATGGGAAAATTGAGGTTTAGAGAAATTCAATAATTTAGATAACTTTCCAAAGTCACACACTTACTGATGCTGGAGTTAGGACTTGAAGTCATGCTGTCAGACTTCAGGAACTTGTACTGTTAATGAACCACCTCTGTGAAGCTCAGCCACCAGGGAAAGCAGCATGTGCAGCTTTTTGGTTCTTTTTATTGATACTGTGTCAACAAAAGCATAGGAAGTTTTAACTATGTAAACAAGCTAGCAAGCTAGGAAGCATCAAATATTTAAAACTAAGAATTCTGAAATATAAGTAAATATGTAGGGGAAATAGAATTCTATCTGCACAAGGCAGGGGATATTACTCACAATGTAATGATGAAAAAACTGAGATTAGAGAAAGAATTGGGCTGAGGTGGCCAAGGTGATAGAGTGGCTGAGGTAAGATTTGAGTAAAAGCTGTCTCACTCTGAAACCCTCATTGGGCTCTATTGTTGGGCACTGCTAAGGCCCTTAAACTTGTCATAGAACCATGAAGCAGTAAGCTTAGTGCCAGAAACCCTGCTTATGACTAGCAGACAAGGTTAGGTTAATGATTTTTACCACTCAAAGTCAACTGCTCTGGTATTAAAATGAACTAAAGTCCACATGAGCTATCACCTCATATCCATTAGGATGGCCACCATCAATAAGACAGAAAATAGCAGGTGTTGACACGGATGTGGAGCAGTTAGAACCCTGGTGGAAGGTAAAACAGTGCAGCCACATTGAAGAGTAATCTGGTGGGTCTTCCAAAAATTTAGAATAAAATTACTGTGTGATCCAGCAATTCCACTTCTGGTACATGCCACAAAGAATCAACATCAGGGACTTAAAGAGATGTTTGTGTACCCATGTTCCTAGCAATGTTATTCACAATAGCTAAGGGTCCATCCGCAGATGAATAGATAAGCAAAATCCAGTATATTCATATGATGGAATATTATTTATTCTTTAAGTGGAAGAAAATTTGGCATATGCTACAACATGGATGCACCTTGAGGACATTAAGCGAAATTAACCAGTTACAAAACAACAACAACAAATAATGCACGATTCCACTTGCATGAGGTACCTAGAATAATCAAATTTATAGACAGAAAGTAGAATGGTAGTTGCCACGGGCTTGGGTTAGGGGAGATAAGCAGTAGTTTTGTGGGTACAGAGTTTTAGTTTTACAAATGAGGAAGTCTGGAGATCGATGGTGGTAGCAGTTACACAACAATGTGAAGGTACTTAATGCCATTGAATCATACATTTAAATGTGGTTAAGATGATAAATTTCAACTTATATGTACTTTGCCACAGTTGAAAGTAATTTTAAAAACCATTTAGTTAGGTGTGTCATTCAGGGTGCAGTCACAGGCAGCACTCTACTATTCCAAATGGAAGGGGCTGTGATAGATCGGTCACCCTAGGACGGCAGCCAGAGCATGAGGCCACCAGAGATTAGCAGGAGCAGGGGCTGGTCCCATCCCTGGCGCTGGAAGTCCACTGGGAGGAGGGGATGGTGCCTAACCCCAGAATCTGGGGCTACACTGTGGGGGCGGGAACCACAGGGGGTGCTGCTGCTCAGCAGGACAGCTGGACACATCTGGCAGGAGGGGATCAGCTGCTGTAGGTCACAGCTGCAGCCAAGAGAGGGGTTTCTCCCCTCCGTGCACCCTCCTGTTTTCTACCAGTGCCTTCAGGGACTTCAACTAACCAGAGACAAGTGGGCAAAGGAACCCAGAAATGTAGATTCCTCAACAGACACATGAGGAATAAGTGTGGGAGCAAGCTGCCAAAACACTGGCGCACGGGTGTTTTCTTTCCCTATCGTTTAAAAGGCTCTCTCCAATTCCCGGAAAGGATTTTAAAAATCAGTCTACATTGACTTTTTTTTTTTTTTTTGCTTTATACATGTTTTATTGTAGTAAAATATATATAACGTAAAATTTAGCGTTTCACTGGCATGAAGAACACTCACAGTGTTATAAGACGGCATCAGTAGCCATTTCTACAACTTTTCACCTTCCCTAACGGCAACTCTGTCCCCATAGAGCACTAACCCCCATTCCTGCCTCTCCTCAGCCTCTGGGAACCACCTTTCTACTTCCTGTCTTTATGAATTTGCCTATTTAGGTACCTCATATAAATGAAATTATATATTTGTCCTTTCATGTCTGGCTTATTTCTTTTTAAAAACATTTATTGAATTTATTGGGGTGACATTGGTTAATAAAATTATATAGGTGATTTCAAACATACAATGCTCAGCAAAACTGGTTAATCTCAATTAGATTAACCTTCTATAGGTTGGACACATTCAAAAAAATTATAGAGAAATGTATTTGACCAGAGGTTTAGCTTTGGGCATCATTCAGTGCTTCAGAGACTGTCTGCTGGCCGGCCGACCCACCGCAAGCCGTCCTGAGCTAAATGGGGTTCTGTCCAGTCTGGGCGTGGTTTCCGTTTGTCCTGTGTGAGCGCCGATGGAATGAAACTTCCTGCGCCGTTAAACGCGTGTCAGAGTTCTCGTCCCCTCCCGCGCTCGGACCTAGGGCAGTGCTCCTTTCCTTTGCAGCCTCAGCACCCTGGGTCCCCTTGGAGTCTGATGCTTGAGACAGTGGTAACTTTTTGATGACGACTCTTCCTTCTGCGTCAGCCTGTGAACCGCTTGCGAGCACAGGCAGGGCGTGCGTGCGTTTTTCCATATTTGTGAGCGAGCGTGCGTGCGTGAGTATCCTCTTGTATCTCCATCACTAATAACTAACAGGAAACAATACAAGGCCAGTGACAGAGCAGGTGCTCAGGGCTCAGTGCTTTTGTGTGAGTGAAGAAACTGTGGCGAAGAAGAGCCGGTAGGCGTGACCAATGCGAAGAGACTGGAGCGAGAGGAGCCCGTCTGCGCGAGCTGCTGCGTGCGGGGCTGGAAGGAATGTTGCTCGCAATGTCGACAGCCAAGGATAACCTAAGGCTTGGTGTTAGCAGGGAGCCTTGCGAATCTGGATTTCTAAAAAGTCCAGCGGGCCATCGGAACTGCGGCCCGGCTGCAGAGGAGCAGCCCGGGCTCGGCGGGAAGACGCAGGAGCCGTCCGCGCCGACGGGGCGCACGGAAGAGTCGGGGCGGCAGTTCGGTCTTCCGCCGACGGCTGCAGCGGCGTTTCCTTGGCTGTCGCCGCCCCTGGAACCCGGGTGGGCCTCAGCCGACAGAACACGGCAGGACGACACCCTGCGACCAAGTCCCGGCAATGTCTTCACTTCTGAAGTCTCCCGTTGGGCCCTTTGCTCTTGGAACCCGGACACCGGGCTGTGGAGAAGCGCAGGCGGCCTCGGGGAGGCCCAGCTCCCGGCCCGTGGGTGAGCCTCGGCCGGGGTGCCGCGGGGCGGGGCGGGGCGCCAGGCCCACGGCGCGAGTCCTGGACGTGACGGGCTCTGCCTCGGGCTCCGGCTCCGCGGCCGCTTGTCGCCCGGCAGCCGGGAATCTGACCCCGCAGGACGGGCTCAAGCCGCCGACTCCCTCACGACCAAGGCCGTGGCCGTAGTCACGCCGCCTGGGCCTCGGCCCTCGGGACCCTGAACCCTCCTGCCTGAGAGGGTGCCGGCGGCGGGGCCAGCGCGGGGGTCGGTGCCCGCGCCCCTGCCTAGCGCCGGGACTGGTAGGAACGCGGCCCGGAGGCGGGAGCTTGGCGGGTTCTGGGGCTGAAGATGCGCGTGGGGGGAGGGGCCGCTGGAGACGGGAGGGAGGGAGACCAGGAGCGAGCCCACGCGGGCCCGGGGCGCGGCGGGGCGGCGGGGGCAGCGACGGGGGCGCAGCGGGGCGGCGGCGGGGCGGCGGCGGGGGGCGCGGCGGGGCGGCGTCGGCGGCGTCGGGGCGTCGGGGCAGCGGGGCGGCGTCGGGGCAGCGGGACAGCGTCGGGGGCAGGCAGCGGGGCAGCGTCGGGGGCAGGCAGCGGGACAGCGTCGGGGGCAGGCAGCGGGGCAGCGTCGGGGCGGCGTCGGGGCAGCGGGGCGGCGTCGGGGCGGCGTCGGGGGGGCGTCGGGGCGGCGTCGGGGCGGCGTCGGGGCGGCAGCGGGGCGGCGTCGGGGCGGCGTCGGGGCAGCGTCGGGGCGGTGTTGGGGCAGCGGGGGCAGCGTCGGGGCGGCGTCGGGGCGGTGTTGGGGCAGCGGGGGCAGCGTCGGGGCGGCGGGGCAGCGTCGGGGCAGCGTCGGGGCGTCGGGGTGTCGGGGCGGCCTCAACTCCGGAGCGGCGCGCTGCCCGCGGAGGCGCGGCACCCACGGGACGCCCCCCGCGCCCCTCCCCCCCCCCCCCCCCCCCCGGAGCTCAGTCGGGCCGCCCCTGGGGGGTTGCCCGCGGGCTTCATACTTTCCCGGGGGTTCCTGGCTTTCCAGGACGTCTTGCCTAATTATCGCTGCGGTCGTACGTGTCGCTTATATCCTGGATCCAAAATGGAAAGGACGCAGTGGCCAGGAGACCAATGGCCTTTTCTAGAAATAGGCGAAGAGATGTGCTATTTGACAGATGAAAACGAAAGCATTTCATTACGAATTACAGAGTTTCCCACCCTCACTTGGTTACTGAGTCCGTTCAGTGTGCCCTTCACTGGCCAGACAAATAGCCCTACTGTGAACTCGGTGTCTTCGAGCTGAAAGGAATTCCAGGCTCCTCAAGGCATAAAAAAGGGCGACAGACTCAGAAAATGCACCTGTGCAAACTTGGTATTTACCTTCTACAACAGTTCAGTGAAACTTTTACAAGTGTGATCACCATAACCCATGGTGAAAGCCTAGTTTCCAAATAGCCTATTCTTTTTTTTTTTTAAAAAAACAAAACACTAAAAATGCCATTGGCTTTTTTAATTGATTAAAGGCACAAAATGGAACAGGCAGAAGGTCTGTTATAAACAAATTAAAAAGCTGTGCTTTTTCCCTATTTGCCCCAAGTCAGATATATACACACCACACACACAAAATGGTATGTGAAAATGTACACAACAAATTGTGTCCTGAATTAAGGGAAACAGCGTTGAAACGGGAATTAACAATAAAGTCAGCCACAGATAAGCAATTTTAAAAACTGAGTCTTCAGCCTGGCCAGTGTGGCTCAGCAGTTGAGCATCGACCTAGTACCCAGGGCCTCACGGTTCGATTCCTGGTCAGGGCACTTGCCTGGGTTGCGGGTTCGATCCCCAGCAGGGGGCATGAAGGAGGCAGCTGGTCAGTGACTCTCATCGATGTTTCTCTCTCTCTCTCCCTCCTTTCCTCGCTTTGAAATCAATAAAGACATATTAAAAATTAAAAAATAATAATAACTGAGTCTTCAAATGCTGCATGGCACAAAGCCATACTATATACTGTTAAAGTCTGTACATTTTTTTTTGCTAGCAAAAATCCTTTTCCAGAAAAGCAAATCAAAACAATGTAACCAGCAGACCAAGGTGGCTACAGCTAGATAGCAGAGCTACGGTTTCTCATATCTCAGAGAGAAGGTCCTATTTGCCCAGAATGGACAGACCGGGGCATGTAACATTTCTTTTCTCTGCTCGCCCCCCTCATCCTGTAATTCTGCATAATCCTGCAGAAAGATGGCTGCTTTTAGAATTGGCCCAAATAGCCTATTCTTGTTTTACTTTCCAAGATGAGATGCAAAGTCATTTCTAAGCCTTCACATAACAGGTGTTTAATATTCATCCTCAAACATTTATTTAGTTCCTGCCACGTGCGAGATACTGCATTGCGTGAGTCTCCGAAAATATACTATACGAGGGGATGAAAGGTAATTTCTTGTTTAAAAAGCCAAATTATGAAAATGCAATATTTATTAGGCACTTGTAAGATAAAAGGCACTCGCTGAAGCTCTCCCCCTCTGCAAGCCTACAGCTCCGTAAAATTTCAGGTTGGCTCCGGCCGTACAGGTAAGATGCTCACGAGAGCCAGGTCGGGAGTCTAATTCTTGACAGCTTTGTACGAGGGATGTTAATTCTGACCAACTGTGTCTGACTCAGTGAGTTAGATCTGCAATTCAGGGGAGTGTGGCTGGCAGAGCTGACGGTGGCCTGGTGGCCACACAGGACCAATGAGCAGATACAAGAGGCAGGAGATGGAGCTATCCAGGGTGGGCTCTCAGAACTCCCCCTCGTTGCCTGGGGGATTGGGACAAGGGACGTGGGATCTCCTGATATTGAAGAAGAATTCATTTGAGGGGATTAACACTTTTCCCCCCACTTCTGATGTTTCTTTCCATATGTAGTGAGTTAAAGTAACCTAATGTCTGGTGTCTTTT
The DNA here is from genome assembly GCF_054644295.1 of Miniopterus natalensis. NCBI lineage: Eukaryota > Metazoa > Chordata > Mammalia > Chiroptera > Miniopteridae > Miniopterus > Miniopterus natalensis. Next base: position 13,610,332 of record NC_142095.1, on the reverse strand, counting down.
CTGCTCTTTTACTCTCTCTGCCCAGAAGAGGTGTCTTACCTGCCTAGTGAATTTGGAGAAAATGAACTGAGAGCTTACCAGCCTCTTGCTTTTTTATCTTATGGGAGCTAGCTACCTGTAGGGCGAGTGCAGGCAAAGCTTGCAACAGCCCCATGAGGCTGTGACTGAGTGGATGTGTGGCTGATCCAGATGTTCAAAAACAGGAAGACCAGTTGCCTACAGATACAAGCTACCTCCTCCAACCTAGACTTTATTCATAATCAAGGTGATATTTTGGCACCGATCTACAACCAGCTCAGCAAATCTGGCATTCTGAACAAGATGCAGGAAGCCAAAGGGCCCTCTCACTAGGCAGAGCTGGTCTAATGTTGCCGGGGCAGAATGGGACTGCTTGTGAAACTGCAGTGTGTCCTGGAATACTTTCAGGTGACTCAGAAGGTAAAGTTCAGAATCCACGGGAAGCCTGTGTCCATAAACTACACCTATAACTTTAGCTAAGAAACATGGGGATATGTGAGCAAGTGAAGGGTGGGGGAAATCCTCCAAACATTGCCTAGAACAACAGTTAGGGCTTGTGGCTTAATTAATAAACTGAGTTGTTAGGCATGAGAGCAGCAAGCCTGTGTAAACATAGAACTGGGTTCAGTCTTTTCAGTCCATCCTGAGGGGAGTAAATATTTTCTTCTTTTTTCCTGGTCACCCTGCCCCCTGATGTGGATTATGAAGAAACTTGCCCTTACTTTCTGAAGAACAGGCGAGCATGGGTGAGGGGGATCTTAAGATGCCTGGGAGTCAGGACGAGCACTGAATGGCCTCTGAGCTCACAGCCCTGAAATTGTATTGCCTGAAGTCCCTTGGAGTTTCTTTCCTGAGGACAACAAAGGCAGTCTATTTATTGGTTTCAGCTGCTATGAAGTGACCATCCTCAGAACTGAGGCTGTTTCCCTTAGCTACATGTTTATTTGTGGGCACAGCCTTGTATCGCACAGTAGCAGTCAGCAGCAGCTGGGCAAGGCACTGACCCTGCGGGAACATTTGCCTGTGGTAGCCTCCTTCCATAAGACAGGTTGTGGTTAATTCAGCTTAGACATGGCGCACGCCCCTTCCAATCAAAGAAGGGGGGTTCCACTTTAACACTGCCCTCTTCCCTCTCAAGCAGGAATTTCCTTATTTTTATTCTGAGATGGTCAGTTAAAATAATGTTCCCTGAATAAACTCTTTCCTGGTCATTGGCACCTCACAGGTTTGTTGGGAGTATTGCAGAGGATAACGTACGGAATGCACTTAATAGCTGGTGGCAGTGCTACTGTACTCATGGCTGCTGCTGGCTACACCCTGGAGAAGGGGAGACTCCAGGGGGCTGGTGCCTATCTGTAAATCATGAGTATTTTTGTTTCATTCCATCCCCTCCTCTTTCATCCCTTCTATCCCTTCCTATCCCATCCATCCCATTTCATCCCATCCCTTCCCATCCCATCTATCCCCTCCCCTCCCCTCCCCTCCCCTCCCCTCCCCTCCCCTCCATCCACCCCATCCCATCCCATCCCATCCCATCCCATCCCATCCCATCCCATCCCATCCCATCCCATCCCATCCCATCCCATCCCATCCATCCACCCCATCCCATCCCATCCACCCCATCCCATCCATCCCATCCATCCCATCCATCCCATCCATCCCATCCATCCCATCCCATCCCATCCATCCCATCCATCCCATCCATCCTATCCCATCCCATCCCATCCCATCCCAATCCCATCCCAATCCCATCCCATCCCATCCCCCTCATCCCATCCCATCCCATCCCATCCCCCTCATCCCATCCATTCCATAGATGAGATACTTACATTCATGGTAACTGTTGAGTACATTTTTATTTTGAATTTTATTCACTATCTTCTGGCATCTTAATCTTTGGCCCTTCCTTTGTTTTGCATCTCATCTTCCACTTCGAGCAGAATCTTCAAGTTTTCATATTTATTTTCAACATAGATACACACTTAACTTATTCAACTTTCCATTACACATCAGTACGATGCTGGGGAAGGGGGTGTCTTCATGCATCTTCTACCCAGAATTCATTTGTAGTCTTTTGTCTCTTTTTCTCAAGACAGTTCCAAACATACCTCCCTGTGTGCTGATGTCTGAGAAGGCTGTAAAATTAAAGCTACATAATTATGAATGCTATGAAAAAGGCTCTGACAACTTTTGGTGGTATTTAATTCAAGTTGAACCCCCCTCATTCAAAATAATAAACATAATGTTACCATGTAAAGGAGGTGGCGAGGCAGATGTTTTTCGTCCTGGTGTGTTCACTGGGGATTAATACACAGAAACTGAGTGGGAGGCACCATGTGCAACCTGGAGACTTGAGTAAGGGCTGAGCAACAGGAAGGACGGCGACTGGAGCTGCTCTGTCCAATAGGGGAACCAATAGCCACATGGTGCTGCTTAAATTTAAATCCCTTAAAATGAAATAAAATGAAAGGTTTCTGTGACAATAGCCATGGTTCATGTATGCAACAGCCACTTGTGGCTGGTGGCTGTATATTGAAAAGCACAGATAGAGACCATTTCTATCATTGCAGAAAGTTCTATCAGGCAGTGCTGCTAAACACCGAAATATTAAAATAGAGCTCGGGATGTCTGTATGTCCCTCTTGTGCACCGGAGCTTTATCCATAAAGGTTTGTAAACCTCTCAGAATGTGTGTAGATGCATAAAGAGTCAAGGGATGCAGGAGTTAGCCTCAGGTTTAGTGCCACCTCTCCACCTCATGGGGATACCCTAGAGCTGTGTGTCTCAATCTTTAAATGTGTGCACAGATCACCTGGAGATCTTAGAGTGCGGATATGGACTCAGTAAGCCTGGGGTGGGCCTGACAGCATTTTCACCTGGCTCCCAGTGAAGCTGCAGATGCTGGTCTGGGGACCACACGAGGAGAATCGCTGATGTGCAGCGCTGTTCCCCAATCTTGGCTACACATAGTAATCACCTGGGGAGGTTTAAAAACTACTGATGCCTAGATCTCACCTGCAGAGATTTGGATTTAATTTGTCTGGAGTACAGTCTGGGCATTAAAGATTTTTAAAAGTTCCCCAAGTGCTTAATATTTGAGAACCACTGATGGTGATAAAGCAAGTTTATGAAACCTGAGGACCAGAAGCACTCGCTTCCCCTAGAAGTGTGCTAGTTAGAAATGCAGAGACTCAAGCCCAGACCTTGTCCTGCTGAGTCATAATCTGCATTCCCACAACATTCCCCAGGTGATTTCATGCACATTTAAGGTGAGAACTGCTACTAGATAGCCTTTTAAAGTAAATAATTTATTCATCTATGTATATGTGCTTTCAAGAAATTCTTTAAAAGTAGTAAGTTCTGTGTGGCTGGTGTTGCTCAGTGGTTGAGCATCGACCTGTGAATCAGAAGGTCACAGTTTGATTCCATTCGGGGCACATGCCCGGGTTGAGGGCTTGATCCCCAGTAGGGGGCGTGCAGGAGGCAGCCGGCGAATGACTCTCATCGTTGAGGTTTCTATCTCTCCCTCTCCCTTCCTCTCTCTCTGAAATCAATTAAAAAACCCAAACATGTTTTTAAAAAAGAGTAATAGGTTCTGTTAGTTCCTAAAAATATTGAGTCATATAATTTAGCCCATACTTATGCCAAATCATTGAAGATTTATTAGGCTGTCATTGCACAGACACAGACTTGGCGGTTTTGCTTGCATTGTCACAGAAGGTATCAAAAATCCCAGCAGAGTGGAAATTGTGGATTTTCAAATCTAAGTAGAAGGTCAAGAATAACCAAGTTTTTAAGGAAGGACTTTCATATGTCTGCACAAAACTTATTATTCAAGATAAAGCGCTGTTCCCTTTTTAGGTTACTGCCATTTGATTTTCAAAAACTGTATGCTTCTAATTCATTACCAGAGATTCCAACACAGATATGTTCTTAATTTATGTAACTTTTCATTTTGCAACACTAAGGTACTGGGGGGAGAGTGGAGAGGGACTACAATGTCTTCACACTCACACAAAGTCTCTAAGATTGTATTTTCCTAGTAAGTCTTTCTGAGTAGTATTTTAGGAGAACAGTGCCAAAGATAATTATACTAGAAAGGCCAGCTATGTGCTTCTCAAACTCGAATGTGATAGGAGGCACCTGCAGCTCTTGCTAAACTGCAGACTCTGATGAATTAAGTCTGGGGTGAGGCTGAGACTGTATGTCTAACAGTACGAGTTGTGATGTGTTGTTCCATCCACCATATTTTGAGTTGGATGACTCTTCCAGGACACCTTTGTGTAAACGCTCATCTCAATGACTCAAAAATCAAATGGTCTGGTATAAGCAATAAGAAGGGTGATTTTCCTGAAAGTGCTGGTTTGCTCATTTGAATCACCTAAACTGTGGGCATCATAGACCCACCATTGTTCATAGACCCGCCATTAATTGAAAGCTAATTGGGAAATGAAGTCATTTAAGGCAAAAGCAAAATAGTAACACAAATACCTCAACTGACTACTGGGGCAAAATTTTTAAAATGTTGCAAGCTGTCTGCATGCTTGAAGTAGCAATTTGCATGCATAATTAGTTGCAATCAACAGTTTTGAAATGTAGTATATTTTCTGAGCCCATATTTACTTATGACAGATGCAAAAAAAAAAAAAAAAAAAAAAATCAGTGTCCCCAGAAAATAGAAGGGCAGAGAAAGGAAAAATATTTGCATTTAACAATGGGAATCTTTACAAGCACATGCCTAAATTTAGAACAAATATAGCTGAAGCATTGTATCTTTATTTTCATTTCATCTTCATTTAGGCCTTAAAGAAGTTCACAGACGCGAGTTTTGGAAGTAATAAGCATGGAAGAATGCTAACTCACCAGTCAGCTGTTCCAGCTCCTGTGGGAACTGACATATAATTTCTATTCCTACACCGTAGAAAGGAAATCTGTCAAATCCAAAACTTTATTGCACAAAACACCATTGACTTTCTTCCTGCCTTCAGAAGGAGCTCCATTCTTTGAAGATACCAAGTATCTTTTAGAATAATTTCTATAAAAACGGTTAATTAAACTGGCAATTTCTTCTTTCTAAATCAAGGTCCTTAGATGAGTGACTTTTTATTATCTTACTATTTTCAGCGTAGCAGGTGATGACTGTCAAGGGCTCACTATGCGCTGGAGTACTTTGCTAAGCTCTTAATACAGGTCCTCTGACTTACCATTAAAAAGATACTATACGAATTGATTTAGTACAGTGTACTGAGGAGGAAATAGAGCTGAAGTAACTTCTTTAAAGGCACATAGCTCTAGATTTGTTTTCTTGGCTGGTACCTTACTACATAAAGGGTCATAGTATTATTTTAAAAGTATAGTGAATCTTAGACTATTTTATTTTCAGCAAGTTCCCAATTTAGACAATGAGCTTGAAGTCTAGTGTTTTTTTGTTTGTTTTTAGAAATTTTGAAGAAAAAGAGACTGAGCAATTCCGTTCCCAAACTTTTTTCTTTCTAAAAGCATGCTCACATTGCATTATCCAGATAGGCTGTCTACGCTGGTTAAATTAAAGTGGCAATTAATTTCTGTCACATTTACAGGCAGAGAGATTAAGAGATTGCATTGAAGGATAAGACCTAATGATGTGTTCTTGTGTGACTGCATTTATTGGGGCAGTGTGTCTTGATATGTAAAAGTTGTTTTTTAAGTTAATGCAAAGCAGTCAGTAGATGAACAATGCAATTTTCTAGTTTCATTAGGCAAATGTTATCTGGGATAGATTATGTGCTAGAAGGGAAAAGCCACCCTCCGCTAAGACATGCATGAATTGTTCATTTATCTCCTGATCCATTTGGGGGCATTATGGAACTCAAAGCCCAGAACAATGGGCTTTATTTAATAGCGAACAGGTTCTCAATAACCCGCGAGCCGTCTCCGAGGCTGCTGGAGGGCCTCCTGGACGTGCGGAGGTGCCGTCACAGTTCCCCCGAAGTTGTAAGCTACTCCCAGGACCAAGCGTGTTCAATTTACAAGTCCCCCGGACCACCTGACTGTCGGGGAGCCCCGATTTCAGAATCTCCAGGTCTACCCTTGTCATCGCCATCTACCCATAGCCATAGACGCGGCTCCCCGCCGGGCCGGGGTCACCCCCGGAACCCCCCGAGACCTGCCCCGCGGAGGACGCCCTTCCGCGCAGGAGAGCGCCCGCTCGGCGGCGCCCGGCGCCGACTTCTCGCGCTTCCCGCCTCCCCGCCGACCCTCCCCGCAGACCCTTGCGCCAAACTCGGGCGCGCGGCGAGACCCGCGTCCCCGCGCCCCCCACCCCCCGCCCGCGTTCGGGCCGGAGGGGAGGGTGGGTCGGTTTCCTGCCCGGAATTCGCGGCTTTCGCCTCTGTGCTCCAGTTCTGGTGCGGGGCTGGGGGCGCGCGGCCGCCGGCGGAGCGGACCGGGCGCCGGGGCCCGGACGCCCGCACGCCCGCCCGCGACAGGCTGACCCGAGCCGCGCTCGGCCGCGGCGGGCGGGAGGGGGAGCCCCGGCCGGAGCGCGGGCGGGGCGCCTGCGGCGGGGTGGGCGCGCCAGCCGCCCCCCGTCTGCTCCCCGCGCGCCGTCCTCGCCGCGCCCGCGCCCAGGTCGGAACCCTGCGCCCCTCGGCTCCTCGGCGGCGGGGCCAGGGCAGAGGCGAGGGCTGGGCGCGCGGTCCGCGGGCGGGGCCGGCGGCTCGCGCTCACACCTGACGTTCCCCGCTGCCGCCAGCTTCGCCCGGCGGAGCCCGGCCCTCCGGTGTGCTCTTCCCGTAACTTTGTTCGGAAGGTTGGAGGGGAGGGGAGACGCCGCGGGCCCCTGGAGGGACCGAAAGCGACGAGGATCGGGAGGCCAGGCTGGAGAGCGAGTCCCCGAGCGGGCGCGGGGCTGGGCGCGCGGCTGGGAGGCGCCGCCGCGGCCGGGATGCGCCCCGCTTAGCGGGACTGCCGGGGGCGCCTGAAGGCCACCGCGCCAAGGACGCGCGGCCGCCCGCGCTCGCGCCCCGGCCCAGACGCCGCCAGCGCCCGAGCCGAGCCGAGCGGGCGAGCGGAGCGGGGCGGCGGGGCGCGCGGGCGAAGGGCGGCGGGAGGGAGGGCGCCGGGAGGCGGCCCCTCCTCGGAGCCATGCGTGCCGCGGGCAGCTGAGCAGCCGCCGGGCGCCGCTGCCAAGTCTCCGCTCCGCTTTTGTCTTGCCCTCCAGCGAGTGGGAAGATGGAGATGGACGTTGAGGGAGTTTCTCCGCGCCCGGAGCCCATCCCCCGCTCCCAGGGGGCCGGCGGAGCCTGCCAGGCGCCGCCACAGCCGCCCCGGCCGCAGCCCCGGCCCCAGCCCCAGCCCCAGCCGCAGCCGCAGCCGCTGGCTCAGGATGAACTGCCCGGCGAGAGCGCAGGAGCCGAGGACAGCGACGACCCCGAGGCGACACCCGGCCCCGAGAAGGGAGAGAGCAAGGTAGGTCCCCGGTGCTGGCGCTGTGACACCTTTGGAACAAAACCGAGGAGCTCTCGTAGCGGCTGTCACTTTAAACCCGCCGCTTCCCCCACCCCTTCCCCTCGTGTGTGCGGTGGCGGGGCTGCGGCTGCGGGGAAGGCGTGAGATTTCAGGGACCGACGGGCTGGACGGTGACTTTCCCAACTGCAAGGCGCGTGCCGAAGTCTGCCCGGTTTCCGCGTCGCGCGGCGTGTGCAGGGAAAGTCTCGGGGCGCGTGCGGCGCGGGGTGATGCCAGGGGAGCGCCCGCGCCCCGGGGGCGCAGTGCCCAGAGACCTTTGCTCCCCGCACGGCACGCCCGGGGCTTAGGCGGACGATCTAGGTCAGGGGCAAGCCTGTCTTCAGGAGCTGCCAAGTGGCGCCCGAGGCCCCCGGGAGCGAGGTGCCGCCCACCCAGAGGTGCAACCATGGGAGCAAAGTTTGGCTCCTTCGTAGAATGGAGATCACTGCCCAGCCCGGCTGTAAACTCCAGGCCCCCTCCCGGGGAGGGCGGGGGCCGGCGCCTGGCGGCAGGTGAGCCTGGGTGTCCTTGCAGACCAGGGGACAGGGGTCTCCAGGTGACTGGATTCCAGTAAGAAATCGTGCACATGCCGTTCCCGGGCGCTGGTGCCTCTCCTGCTGAGAAAATTGTAAAGTAGATGAAATGCCATAGGAAAGAATGCCTTGGTAATATTGTTTCGAGTGTGTTTATCACAGCTCTGTGTCCAAGCCCAGTCTTCTTTCTTCACACACGCTTGGAGTTCAGTTCTGGGGAAGCTGCTGTCGACCGGCTGTGTCTGTACAAAGTGCACACATGTATTGTTAATACATTTTCAAACGTGCTGCCGCGATTGGGGAAAAGTTGGTTCAACACATAGAAATATTGGAAGCGAAGAAGGGTCAGTCGGTAGGCCTCCTCCCTTTTGCTCACGGAAGGAGGCGTGCAGGAGAATAGTCACTTCTCCCGGCTAGGAAAGGGTTGCAGGCCATGAAGTGCCCCTGGTAGGAGGTTGCCTGGGTCTCGGTTGGGCCTGTCCGAAGGTGCTAGTGGATTCAGCCAAGATCTGGGACATACCGGGGTCACGTTGAGCGTTGCTGTTCTGTATTTGGAGACAGGCTCACTTAACAAGTTGGCATCTGCAAATGTTCAAAATTGTTTTGTGTATTAAAACTGAGCTAAGGATTGAGATTGTTGTTTATCTACCAAAATCAATATTGTAATTTAAGTGGCAGTCTACCAAGAAACTGGAATTTCAGCACATTCCAGACCGGACCGGGGTGCCTGGCAGACGCATACAAGATTTACATTGTAAAAGCTGTGATGAATTTTAATATTCTAATGCCCTCAGCTTTCCAGTCGCTCTTGATTTCATGAATATTTAATTCTGTCAGGACTGCATGTTTACTACTTTCAGGGACCGTCTGTGCCCAGTTTTAGGAAAGAGCCATAGCTGAGCATCATGCTGGCTGATTGGACCCTAAGTCTCTTGCAGAGGAGGTGTGGAGGGCAGTAAGCTATACGGGCCCTGCCGCCGTTTCCATCCTGTGGGTTCACGCGCCCCGAGCGTGAGAAATCCCCGCCATCAGCAAAGCCCCGCGCTTACTCGGTTCCCTCGGGTGCCCCAGCACACTGCCCGGTGTTGTGCCAGCTGAGGGCTGGAAGGCAGGGCGCTGCGGCCAGGAGCAGGTGAGGGACCCAGAGCCCGCTGGCCACAGCTCGCTGGTCAGCTGCTCAGGTCAGTGAGCCTTTCCCTGCTGTGACTTGCCTCACGTTTGTTTGTCTGCCATTTCTTCAGGTGGAAACAAAATACTCATTTTTCCCTCCAGGTGTTTGCCTTGAGAAACGGTCTCGCACCCTTCCCTTAGCCCAGAAACCAGCCGCGTTTCCCCCTCTGCTCGCCTCTGCTCCGCTCCTGCTGGCTCTTCTGAGAGTTTGAGGACGGCTGCCGTGCTCTAGACTTGAATAAGTCTTTTTGTTTTTGGTGGATACTAAGGCAGGTTCTACATTGATTTTCCTTGGCAATTCCTGATTTCATTAGCGGGGAGGCCTTTGGGTGTCTGACCAAATTGTTCTACTAACATGTAAATGGGAGACAACCTGGGATGAAGTGAGATGTGGTTTTACCAAGCGTTTGGGGTGAGGTTGGGAGATGATCACCTAGGATTTAAAAACAGTAACGTACAGATGTGATGTGTTGAACTGTTATGTTTTCTTTTCATTCATGAGAGTAATAAAATATGAGTTTTTGAATATGGTATTATTTATCTTAAATCTTCCCCAAGCAAGGGTACCGTACATAGGATGCCGATGGATATTAACACCCCTTCCCCTTGAAAGCGTCAGGGGAGTAGTAGCGTTTATTTATTTTTTTTCTGACTCTGGTTTGCGGCCATGATTTATTTTCTTATGAATTTATCCCAGTTGTCTTATTGGAAAATAAATCAGGGCTTAGAGCCCGATCGGCTTGTCTCCTGAATTGCAGGTACACGGTCATACGTCTTCAGAAAGTCTCTGAAATAGGAGGAAAGGTTAGAAAACTGGATCAGTCGGGATTTTTTTACACTGGAGTTTCATGACGTGACTGGCGCTTTCTGTTCCTAGAATAACAATGCCCGATTCCTCTCCAGCAAGCACTCTTCAGAGAAACGTTAAAGCAACTACATGCTATGTCTGCTATGATTCCATGAATTGGAAAAGACCTGAAATCAGCCATTTATCCGTCCTCTGTGCTTTAAGGCAGGTTTGTATTAAACCCTTACGAAAAGCAGTCTCCCGTCCTTCCGGTGGCATCCAGAGTCAGTGTGGGAACCCCCTTTGGGGACCTAGTGAGACATTTCCTCACCCGTTATCTCAAACATCTTCCTCATATCTGAAGGGAGGCTCTCTAAACTGGACAAAACTCTTCCCTTCTAGTCTTACAGATGAAGATTAAAGGGTCACTGTCCTTGAAAAAAGAGACCTTCAAATCCTTGGAAGTCTTCTCGACCCTGAGTTTGATTACCCCCAAAACTTTCTTGCAGACTTTTCTGTGGGCCTTAAATATCTCATCCTTTTAGTGCCTCTTAAAACCCTTCTGAAATGCTTTGCTTGAGCTAAATAATCCTTAGGTGGGTAGTTCTGAAACTTTGTAAGGAAAACATGAAAAAAAGTTCCCTGTGCCGAGGACCAGCATCCCAGTACCTTACTGCATCTACGGTACCAAGTTACTTACACAGATGTCTGAGTTCTTCCCCTGATCTCAGATGAGTGATGTAACTGATTCTTTCTTATCTGCTTTAGCTTCATTTGATTCATATATTTTTCCATTTTCTTTCTTTCTTTCTCCCCCCCACTCTTATTCTCACTGCCCCCCATATTTACCATGATGTTTTTATGTGTATTAAGTGTATGTTTATGGCCCAGATGTGAGGCCTTGTGGCCAAACTCTCTTTTTTGTTTATTGCTGAGCTCTCATTTAAACCTTGGTTTGCAAGTACGTTGTTACTCCTATGGTTTTGGACTAGAGAGACTCTGTGCCGTTGCTGCCAGTGGCACTTGACTGTGAATGTGACTCCAGAGCCTCACCTCGGCGGCATTCCCTCGGTGACGCTGTCCTAAACTGTCAGTCCCACAGAGGACGCTGTAGGGAATCTTCCTCAGCCTGTCCGGGGCATTCATAAAAGCCTTTTATTGTGACAGAATTTTAGATTTATAGAAGAGTTGCAAAGTCAGACAGAGAGTTCCCATAGGTCCTTTATGCCCCTTCCCTTAATGTTAGCATCCCGCTTAGTTATTATATGTATAGGACAATGAAGCCATTGCCATCGCTCCAGCACTGGTAGCTAAACTTGTCCAGTCAATTTTTGTTGAGCGAATGTGTAACATATTGATGTCGTCTGTTCTATCCGTCTAGGACTTAAGACTTTCTTTACACCTGAAAGGCCTTCTAAGAGGGTATTGAAGAGCCAAATTTAACTTCAGGGTAGCTCTCCCCCACCCTTTTTTCCTGGTGGGTGGACTCCGCTTGCGAGGAACAAAGGTGGAGGCCCAGGAACTCCGTCTCACACTGCAGCGAGCCCTATGAGGGCTGCAACTTTGGCAGAGCTCTTGAGCGCTGTTAACTTACGGGGAGCGATAGTTTTCTTTTTTATTTCATCCTGAAAAACATTCCTGCTCCAGGTAAGATAGGGTTTGTCAGTACGCAGAGGACAGCGAAGTCTCAGGTGGCAAGTAGAGGAGAAAAGGCAATTGATAAAATCAAGACAGTTCACTTTGAAGCCTAACCCCTTGGGTGTTTGTTCCTGGCATGAAAAATAGTGGAAGCCCTTTTGTTTTTGCATTGTGTTGGCCGGGATAACCCTGATTTCCAGCACAGCAGCAGAAACTTGCCCGCACCGGGTAGGAAGCCGTTGTGGTTGAGAATGTTGGCTCTGATTAGGATTGAAATCAGAAAGATACCCCCTCCCCCCCCGTTTGATCTTGGCTCTTTCGCTGGCTCTTACCCTCAGATAAGGATTTGATCTTTCTAAATCTCAGTTTTGTGGGTTGTTGTTTTTTTTCCTGTAAAATAGGAATAATTATAGTGCCTGCCACTTGTGGTTATTGTGCAGCTTGAATGAGATAAGACAAAGTCCTTGATTCTGTGCTTCATAGATACTGATTGCTCAGCAACAGTGAGTAATAATAATTGTGATTAGTGTTATTACGGTTGGGGCCCAGGGTCATGAAAAGGACAGTGAGTTGGGGCTCCAAGTTCACCTAGAATTTTCAGTGCCCCAGGAGGTCGTGGGGCTGGAATGATACAAACACATTGTTCTACAATCAAACCAAATTGGTGCTCAATGACCCAATTTTGCCCTGCTGGCCTTGGGATGTTCCCATGTCTTTTCCTGGTGGGCAGGAGGTTAGGAAAGAGTTATCCTTTATTCAGACTTGTCAATAGACTGCTCCTCTCTTGGGAAAGCCAAGAGGACCGGGATGGAAGGCCCCTACATCCCGGCTCAGGCCCCAGGAGTACATGCAAGGCATTAATAAAGCCAATGGACTGATCTGCTTTTACACATCACATTTATGGATTCCCAGGAGGAGTGTGTGGCAACTTTTAACACTTAAAAAAACAATTGAGCTACAAAAAGGTTGTATCCTTTCAGGGCTCTTTGGTTGCAAGCAACAGAAACTGACTTCAATTTGAGCAAAAGAGTATCTTACTGTAAAGTAGTAAGGTAATCACAGAATCAAAGGATAAATGATACAACTGGTTATTAGGAAGCCAGGGAATCTAGAAGATCTAAGTCTTAGAAAGTGATGAATGGTCTCTCAAGCACTCTGACAGAGGGATAAATTCCAGCCATTTTTTGCCTCATGTCACTTTGTTCAAGTGTCAGAGTCCATGGAGGGAATATCTAACTGGCCTTGCTTGGATCAGATATCTGCTTCTTGGTCAGGGAAGGGTGGCCATTTAGGCACACACACAAAAATAAATCAATAAATTTTTCTGAATAAAGTAATCTTTCTTGAGAAAGAATAGGTTGTGGCCTTTACCCAACACTCCCCTCCAAACCTGATATCCCTGTCATGCATATCCCATCCCGTCCCATCCCTTAACTTTACTGTCCTCACTTCTCTGTAGACCTCTGTGTGCTTATGCATTGGGCTCTGTGAACTGCTATGGGCACCCAGGCATCAAGATTGAGATGGTCTTCCCTTTGTCATGGGTGCAGCCTTGACAGAGTCAAAGTCAATTGTGAGAAAGACTCATTTTCTTAGACTAGGCTGTTGTCTCCACTTGTAATTTTTTTCAAAAGCAATCTAGAGCTTAGCCAGAAATGTAACTGGGGGCAGCAGGAGCAGTGCCTCTGCTAGCCTATTCTTTATAGGTGGGACCTCTTAACACATCTTTAAAGATAAAATGTTGGCCTGTCTAACAGGCATTAGAAGTAGCCAAGTGAAATGAGACCGGGGGACCCATGGAGACACTGGCCAGTGTCTCCCTTTTTTTTGGTTTGCTTCCCCAATAACCAAAGGCACAGGTTATGTCCCATTCCCAGCAACTAGTGGCTGGGTCTGCCCTGTCCATCCATCCTTCCTTCCCAAGCTTTCACTTCCATCTCTTTCCTTTGGTTACATCCCCCTTTCCAGGCTAGACTCCCTATATTTTACAATCTATTTTCTTTCTTTTTTTATCATATATTTAAACAATAGTTAAGCACAATTTAAAACATTTATCAAAATATTCAGAAGAACTATTGTTTAACAGTTATAGGTTTGCAAGTCAGTGGTGCATTTCTAACACTTTACATGTCTTCACGTAAATTTCTTTTTAATTTTTCAATTACAGTTTACATTCATTATTATTTTTATTAGTTCCAGGTGTACAGTGTAGTGGTTAGACAATCACATACTTTACAAAGTGGTCCCCCCCCAATATTTTAAGCCCCCATTTGACACCGTACATATTTAAAGCAATATTATTAACTATGTTTCCTGTGCTGTACTTTACATCTCCCTGACTATTTTTCAAGTATATATTTGTAATTCTTAATCCCTTCACCTTTTTCACCCAGCCCTCCAAGCACCCTCTACTCTGGCAAACATCAGTCTGTTTCTGTATCTATGAGTCTCTTTCCATTTTGTTTATTTTGTTCTTTAGATTCCCCATGTAAGTGAAATCATATGGCATTACAATCTATATTCTTTTTAAAGTAAGATTTACTGGCATATAATTTATAGACAGTAAAATTCACCTTTTTAAAGTATAAGGTTAATGAGTTTTAACAAATGTATATATATACCTGTGTAACTACCACCCCAAACAGGATGTAGAATGTTTCCGTCACCTCCACAGAGTTCCTTGTGTCTGTCTGCAGACAGTCCCCTCCCCCCACCCCAGCCTGTTACAGAATTCCATATAAATGGAGTAAAAAAGTATATAGTCTTTTGTATCTGACTTCTTTAACTTAACACATGTATTTAATATTCACTCATTTTGGTGTCTCAGTAGTTCCTCCATCTAACAGTATAGTCGCTTTGTATGGATGTACCACATATATTTATCCATTTATCTGTTGATGCACATTTGGGTTGTTTACTGATTTTTGGCTTTTATGAATAAAGATCCTATAGACTTTCTTGTATGTGGATATACATTTAATTTCTCTTGGGTGAATTCCTAGGAATGGGACTGCCGAGTTGTATGATAAGTTTAACTTTATAAGAAGCTGTCAATTTACTTTCAAAACCAGCTGTTCAAAATACACCTATCATGCATCTCTACCATCAGTGCCTGAGTCATTGCCAACACTTGGTATTGTCAGTATTTTTAATCTTAGTTATTCTAGCAGGTATGAAATGTTATCTCATTGTGGCTTTAATTTATATTAACTCATGATGTTGAACTCCTTTTCATGTGCCTGCTTTCCATCTGTGTGTTTCTTTGGTGAAATGTCTGTTCAAATCTTTGGCCCATTCTTTTTTTAAACGAAATTGGGTTGTTTGTATTCTTATGATGCAGTCCATTAATTTCATAGGTTTAGGTTTCGGAAACCCTGGTGGAAGCTTGAGAAGATTACAAAGCAAGGGACATTTTGAGTTTCCTTTCTTTGGGGCCTATTGATGAACTAACATTTTTGGAGCACTTATCGTGTGCCAGCCATGGAGCAGGGTAGAGTCACACTGAGTGATCTCATTTTATGCTCCACAGTAATCCTTGGAAATAACTGTTATTAGCCCTGAAGTGACACAGCTAGTATGTGGCAGAGGAAGGATTTTCATTTACGTCTGCAGTACTCTTACTCCTTTCACTTCATCAGGTGTGACTCAAGACCTGTTCTCCACAATTTACTGGTTTGTATCCCAGCCTGAACTGCTTGCACTGCTCTGGGTGTTTAAAAAGCAGCCCTCAGGTGAAATAACACTGCTGGCAGTGACATGCAAATCAGGACATTGAGCTTAAGGCAAAGGAGTGATAAGTGGTGGTGGAAAGAGACTTGACTTTGGGTGGCGAGCACACACTGCAGTGTGCAGATGATGGGTTATAGAATTGTGCATTGAAACCTGTATGGTTTTATTAACCAATGTCACCTCAGTAAACTCAATTAAAGAAAGAAATTTGTCATTAAAAAAAATAAGGCAGACCTGTTAAAATTGGAGGGAGGGGAAGAGCTCCCAGTTTTATTTCAGTCCTGAAAAAAATTCTATCCACTTCATAAGGTAGAAGAGGGAGACTTTTCCAGAGAAGTAGAAGGTTTGACGTGTTTATTTACATTTCAGTCCCTAAGGGTGTCCATCTCCCTCCGCTAAATTGCAGTGCTCAGGTTACCCAGAGGACCAGGGTGGGGCTTATCCCTGGGAATAACATCTCAGTGCAAACTCCAGTGGTTTTTTCCCCCTACAGGCTGTGAGGACCTTGGGCAAACCATGTGAACACTGTGGTTTGGTTTTCTGATCAGTAACGATAGTGGAAATCATACCTGACCTTTATGGAGATTGAATTACTAGTAGGGTCTCCAACTTGTTCAGTTCCAGGAAACCCTGGGTCCCAGGTAAATGGGGACAGTTGGTCGCTCTAATTACAAGGTACGTGTACAGTATCTGGACCATGACAGACTCTCAGGATTTGAGAGCTGTCACTGTTGAAAGTGCTCTGGGGCATTTGATCCTTGAGTCTGAAAATGACTCATAGCATTTCAGAACTAATGAGCCCCTGTGAATGATTCCAGGTTCTCCAAATTGACTTAAAAAATAGTTCAAAGCAAGGCTCTGGAGTTGAATTGGACAAATGGCATTACTTTTCTGAATAAGTGACTGTAGAACTTTTCCAAGGTAGCACCCCAGGGCCTCCAACCATGAAGTAAGTGTGCTTTAGACGGCTAGCTCAGTGTCCCTGGCGGGAGAAGAGAAGGCACTTTGGGGGAGTGCCTGCACTGGCAGGACAAAAATCGCTTCAGTAAATAATCTTTTGAAAATTGCATAGTTGGTAGGGTCACTGCTTTCCATGGGGCCCTCAGTTGGAAAGAAACTGTTCTTGTAGAGAAAGTAATGGGACCTGGGTGGTGTGACTTTGAATCCTGGCTCTGACCTGTCTAACCGAAGCCTTGGATGAGTCACATTTTCTTTGAGCCTCAGGGTTGTCAACTGTTCAATGGGGATAATATTTTTACCTTTCTAGGAGCTGTCTAGACAGGAAACTCAAATTCAGTAGCACATGGGCAAAGCCTTTTGTAAAACCATATACAAGTCTGAGTGAGTGTGTGTGTGTGTGTGCGTGTCTGGTTTTGTTGAAGAAATGAGTTTTCTCCCATGTTTTTCTTTATCCTTTTAAAGAAAATGAGCGAAAGTATCTCAATAGACTTAAAAGTGGTCCTTACCTCACCAGTTGATCCTGACAGCTTGCTCTCCAGCCCTCTTCCTTGCTTGCTCTTTGGGTGACCATAATACTGGTCTTTTTTTGTTTGTTTTTTAAGTTTTTGGAGCTCACCCTGCCCAGAGCCTTTGCCTCATCCATTCCCGTTGCCTGTAATGCTCTCCCCCTTCCCTCTTTGCGTCTGTCTCACCCAGTTAATTCCTGCTCAGCCTTGAAAATTCAGTTCCATACCTCAAGGACGCTTTTCCTTACTTGGCCCTTTCCCTGCCTACCCCGTAAGTTAGGCCTCTGCCGACGGAGTATCTTACATTCCTAATTGTGTTATTAGATGTTTAATGGAAGCCATGGGATAGGGCCTGGGTCTGTCTTTTCACAGCTAACTTCCAAACCTAACGTAGTACATGTCGTAGACCTTCACATGCATCTTTCACGAATAAATTTTGGTATGAAAACTCATTTGACTCTTTTACCCTGTCCCTGCTTTGTGGCCCAGGATGGCCCATGACCTTATGCATCTCACATACTAGTGGGAGAGACAGATACTAAACAAGTAAACAGCTTAATAAATAACTAACTAAATAAATAACTAAATAAATAATCCGATTCCAGTACCCCTTGGTTGTGTCTGGCTGCAGTCCTATCTTTAAAATCCCTTCCTAACTATATTTATATGAGAGCATTAATTGAGAGCAGTAAAAAATAAAAAACCAGAATTCAGTCTATTTTCTAGACTTGCCGTCTATCTCATGGCCTTGAACCCGGCCGCCTCCACTTCCCCCTCCATCATCTGCAGAGCTGAAGTTCTCCTACCATTATTGGCAGTGAGAAATCACAGCACATGTGCACCAACTCAAACGCTGCTAATTAATCACAGCGCTTCCCAGGGAGTTGCCTTAGCTCGGGAAGCAGGCCTTCATCAACAGTCGGATGGCCTGCAAGATGAAACTGGCCCTGCCCTTGCTCTGGGCACACAGCTTTCCTGGCAGTGCCTTCTCCCTCGCCTGCACTAGACATTCAGTCCTCAGCACCCCCCCTCGGTTTCGAGACCTGTGCTATCCAATATGGTAGTCAGTGGACACATGTGGTTATTTAAATTTAAATGTCATTAAAATGAAATGAAATTAAGAACTCAGTTCTTCCTTTGAACCAGCCATGCTTCAAATACTCAAAAGCCCTAAGTTTAATGGCTACCGTGTTGGGCAGTGCAGGACTAGAACATTCCTATCACTGAGGAAAGTTCTGCCGAACAGCAGTGTTACAGACTGTGATGTCACCTCTCCTGCCGCCCCAGCCATTGCTGATTGAAATCTCTGCGAGATGCTCTGAAGCTAACCCTTTGACAGGCATGGAGATTTTACAACTTCCTGGGGTTTGCTTTAGGTTCTTGGTGAATTACTTACAAATTGTTTTTGAACGACCTATGTTGTTGTTGTTGTTGTGTGTGTGTGTGTGTGTGTGTGTGTGTGTGTGTGGTGGGGGGAGGGGTTGCTTAGAGCAAGCTCTCCTTCAAAAACCCTGGCTAGTAGAGTTGCTATTTTCTCTTAGGTGCGCCACTGAATCTTGGTATTTGTGTTTGGCCATTCTAGAAAATGGTCTCTGGGAAAGTGGTTCGGGAGATGGCTTTCCTATTACCCTAGTTCAGGGCCTTTATTAGTGAGCAGTTGAACCACTGGCTGAAGGACCATTGACTCCTCCTCTTTGCCATTTACTAATGATTGTCTTCTCATCGTGGGCACTTCACACCATGATGGCACTTGTCAGAGTACACAGGCAGAGAACTCTTACCGAGGGCGCAAATCTAATACCATCACAGAGCCCCTGTGTTTGCAACAATAACACAGGACTGATTTTCAAACTATATAGTAATGGATAGCCCTGGCCTGTGTGGCTTGGTTGGTTGGAGCACCGTCCCTTGCACCGAAAGGTTGCTGAAAGGTTGCCGGTTCGATTCCCAGTCAGGGCACATTCCCAGGTTGCAGGTTCGACCCCCATTCAGGAGCATGCAGGAGGCAAACTATTGATGTTCTCTCTTCCTCTCTCCCTCTAAAAAAATAAAATAAAATTAATAAAATCATATTTAAAACAAAGTTATATAACTGATAAAGAGTACTAAAGTTACAAAGTTCCATTCTTAAGGTTTCCTATTCTTATATCCCACTCAATACATTTCCAAATTCATTTTCGTTACTATTGGTTTCACATCTGGATAAATAAGAAAAAGTGAGGATGTGGGAACAAAAAGCCTGATAATGAAAACTACCTTTTAGCCCCTCGTATATTTCTTTTTTACTTATGAGTGGGAAAAGCGATCTTTTTTAAGATTGGAGGAAGGACTCGGGAGGTAGTCCTAAAAGGGTCTAACACGGGATTTGCTGTGTCTTTGTCTAGCACTTTACAGGAGTGTCAGCAGGGAAAGAGATGGGAAAATGGCCCCAGGGTGGGTTTGGCAAATTTCCGCCCTGTTAGCTGGGATGAAAATTTGAATGGCACCTTGAAGTGATTTAAAACCCCTTAATTTACACATCCAGTTAGCTGGAAGGCCCCTAGGCATTGCATTCTGAATGTTCGCAGCAATGCCTGGGGAAGATGAGAGTGAAAGACGGGAGCGCTCTTTCCTCCATCCCAGCCCTGCAGATAATCTGGACAGGGGGGAGTCCAGGTACCAGAGGACAGTAACCAGGAGAGAAACAGGCATACGGCCAAGCCAATAATAATGACACTTTTTTGGGTATTTTTCATGCACTGTTTAAATACATATTAAGCACACAGAGGTACATTTGCCAAAAGTTAGAATTGTAGCCAAGGCAACCACAGTTGCCCATTAGTCATTGCCTTTTTGTTTCTCTATGTCTGAGCTAAGGACGTGAAGCTGAAGCTCATTTCTGAGCCTTGGGCCTCAGGGAGGGTTCACTTTTCACCCCTGGGATGTTGAGGGTGAAAAGATGGAGCTATGGTGGTTGTGATGTCAACAGCTTCAAGCAACTGGAAACCTAGGAAGGTGCATATACAAGGAGCAAGAGTCAAGGAAAATCAAATAACTCTTGGGCATCTCTTTGCCTCGGCCATTGGGTCTTCCCATCCTCACTAGTTAGAAATGTGTGTGTGTTCCTCGTCTGCCGATGTAACAAAGGCACTTGGCTCAAGGTCATGCGAGCTCAGAGTCACAGCCGACATGCCGGACGGTCACTTGTCCATTTTTTCTTCTACTTTCAGCTTTCAGGCAACTTTGGGATTCAAAGGAAGCTCCTCATTTATGGCACAGCCCCTGAATTCTGCAGGGATTTGGTATCTGGGGCAATGTCAACGTGTCAGATGTTGCTTTGCTGGTGTGTATCCCTCTAGTGAAGGAAGTCGAGGTAGAGAATAAAGGAAATCCTCCAGGGAAAAGCAGTATTGAAGACCTAACATTTTACTGCTTCTGTGATGTTGAAAATATACGTGAAGCCTTCGTTATTTTGATGCATCAGTTTAATGATGGCCTACAGCTGAGAGTTGCATCTCTGAGGCTATCAAATGTAGAGCTACAACAATAAAGTAACGCCGCCTACTTCATTCCATGATTCAGTTTTATTTTTCCCTT
This sequence comes from Miniopterus natalensis, assembly GCF_054644295.1. NCBI lineage: Eukaryota > Metazoa > Chordata > Mammalia > Chiroptera > Miniopteridae > Miniopterus > Miniopterus natalensis. Next base: position 13,589,928 of record NC_142095.1, on the reverse strand, counting down.
TTTTTGTGTCAGTTGTATTACAGCTATCTTCAAGAAATCGAATGTACTGTAAAGGGTTAATTTCGTGCTGGGTTAAGTACTAAGGCCTGACTTTCGGGGCTACACTGGGTGTCTGTTTAGTGCCAACTGGGTACAGCAGAGTCCTACAGAAGTGCTGTTCCAGCTGAGGGTCATATCGCTCTCTGAAAAATTGCCTGGCTTTCTGCTGATGAGTCATCAGAAAAATGAGCATGGTAATTGAATTGGGGATTTAAAAGGATCACAGGAAAACAACTGCATTCAACTGTTGGCTCTGTCGTAAGAAATTCTGTTGCTGTGCAATATGTAAGGCAATAATCTGTTGCAGTGGTCTCCTCAGCAAGTGCAGGCTACTTAGTTTTTTTTCGCCCTGATCAGTAACAAGAGGCTGTCCGTCGCTGCTGCGGAATCAAAGCGGGGCTTGAAAACGCCGAGTTGAGAAGCGTGTCTCACTGTGGATGCCTGGGATGCCTTCCACATGTTGATTAGATCCCGGGAAGGAAATCTGGGTACGGCAGGGCGAGATGACAATCAGAGGAACTGGCACAGAGGAATTTTCGGAGGAAAGGATTGATCTCCTTTCCAGCGTGGCAGTGACAGGTGTGACAGGACACGTAGCCACTTCATCTTGGAAGGGACCAGATTTTGCTTCTAGTTGTATGAAGAGTTGGTTTGCATGGGTTGAATGAGTAACCATCTTTTGGCAAATTAAAGGTCTACCTCTTCTCTAGAGCAGTGTTTCTCAGCTGGGGGCAATTCTGTCCCCCCACCACCACTGGGGACATTCAGTAATATCTGCAGACATTTTTGGTTGTCAGCCAGGGGTGAGGTCTCCTGGCATCTAGTGGGAAGAGGCCACCGGTGCTGCATATCTTACAGTGTACGAGACAGCCTCCTACAGCAATGAATCACCAGGCCCTAAACGTCGGCAGAGCCAAGGTTGAGAAACCTGATCTAGAGAATGTTCTAGATCTGTGGGGTCTTGACTTTGCATATACTTTATGAGGATAATATTTTGAGGGGAAGTTTTAAGCAGAAAATGTGTAAGGCTTTTTCTTGTTATGGAGTTGTCAGGACCCCCAAATCTGTGAATTCATCCTTTTGCCAGATCTCATTTGCAAAGATGAGTCTGAGAAGAAAGTTCTTTACACCAAAAATTCTGAGCATTGTCTTTACTTTTCACAAAGCCAAAGCTCACTGAGACTCTTTCTGTTGCCTTGAAAGTGGAAGATGGGAATTCTCCTCCCTAAACATAATTTTCTTAGACTATAACAAAGATTTTCTCTCTCAGTGCCAAAATATATATGTTTCGTGTTTCCAAACCAGTGAACTCAAATCCTATAGCTGTTATACTCTTATTAAATTTCGCTACAAGCATGTTCTTATCTTGTACAATATGGATTAATCCATGCTCATGACTTTTCAAATCAAGAAAAACATTGTTTCCCAAGTAGTTTACACATTTTCTTTTTAAAAAGACAATATAAGGCTAAGAATATTTAGCCCTGTAAAATATAAGTGACAACTAAATGAATCATGTTGGAGAAGAGATGGCTACTTAAACTTACCCAATTGGTTTTAAAACTGTTAAACAAGGGTCTGAGCAATCCATAGTCTTTTTTTTTTTTTTTTTTAATATGGACATACTTGGTTAAGAAGGAAAATTCTGTTGATTCCACTCCAAATCTTAAAAGATTTCATCTTACCAAATTTGTTCTTTTAACTTTATTCATACAGGAAATGAACGCTCAGCCTGCGTGAGATGGCCAGGGAAATGGCCCACGTCAGTTTACACATTCTGAGCCCCAAACGACAAGTGCAATAGTTTATTTCAGGGGTTGGCAAACTTTAAAGGGCCAGATAGTAAATATTTCAGTTTTGTGAGCCATACGGCTTCTGTCTCCACTACGCAGCTTTGTTGTTGCAGTGGGAAAGCAGTTATAGACAATCCACCGATGAGTGGATGTGGTTGATTTCCAGTAAAATTTTCTTGATAAAAACAGGCATTGGTCCCACTTGGGCCCTTGGACCCTCATGTCTCCACCTCTGCTTAGTTTTAAGAACCCAGGCAGCTTTATCATGGGCAAATGCATCATTCCTGTTGTGCTTTTTGCAATGATGAGGATTACTTATGGAACCCCAATGTGATCATCAAAGACTCTAGGGTGGGAATGACGGCAGGATGCACTTAAGTGTTGGTCTGCACACCATCAGCATTGCAGCAGGTTGCCCTGGCCGGTGGCTCAGTTACTTGGAGCACCGTCCCGTACACCAAAAAGTTGCAGGTTCGATTCCCAGTCAGGGCACATGCGGGAGGCAACCAATCGATGTTTCTGTTTCTCCCTTCCTCTCTCTCTAAAATCAATAAAATAAAAACCCACATATCCTTGGGTGATAATTAAAAAACACACAAAACAGGCAAAAAGGAACACCGCTCCCCCCCCCAATTGATTTTGTTAAAAAGTGAAGCAGTATTCATGGAAATTATCTAATAACATCTGTTAGCTTATTATAAACATACCATGTCATTTTTAATATTTGCTAGATTTCGGAATTGGTGAAGAATCGGGTTGGGAAAAAAAGAAATGGGTCATTTCAGATGCAAGTTTCCTGCAGGCTGGAGCTGCGCTGGGGACGGCTGGGCGGAGCAGTGGCTCCGACTCAACAGTCCTCAGCTGTGGCTCGGCTCTGACCTTGGAGTGGGTGGGGACGTGTGGCACTGTCGTGCTCAGCTGTATCCTGGGACTTCCTGATGGAGTTTTCTGATGGGGCTCTGTTATTAGGCCCTGTCAGTGTGTCAGCTAATATAACGTAAGAGGGAGCGATGGTTCGTGCCAACTGTAAAGAGAGAAATGAGCCCCCAGGAGTTCCTTGCTCTCTGTTCCTCAGTAATCACGCCACTGTGATCAAACACTGTGACACTTCCAACAAGCCAGACAGTCGCATCGTGGAGGCAGCGAGAGGTGTTTCCCCCACCTCTTAAGTGCCCTCAGTCAAGAAAGGTAAAACTGATGTAGTTTTGTGCGAGGTTCTCAATCATGGGACGGGAGAGGCTCAGCGTGCCGTGGGACGCGCGAGCATAAAATTGCCCTGAAGTCTTCATTTTATGTGAAATGTGAGGCTCTCAAGAAATAGTCTCTGATAACCTGAGTGAAATATTTGCTATGTTCCTATGTTCAATTAGCCATGCTTGCTTCAATTCTACCAGTCAGCACACATACACAGACACACACATACACAGCACACAAAGATAGCAACGTTAAAATTTGCTTTTCACATGATCCAGTGACAAGTTCATGAGTAAAACCTTTCCTGTCTAATTAACAAGAGCCTGTTATACATAAAGAGCTAATTTCATCATAGACTCAGTTGAGGAAAACCCAATATAATACTTACATGATGTCTGATGCAGTCCAGTCTCCTGTTTCCAGGAAGCATTAGAAAGAATTAAAAATAGACAAAGCTTTTCATCCTCAGGTAGAGCTGGCTTTCTCTTCTTTCCCATTTGCTTCCCTTCTATGCCCGTATATAAGTGATATAGTTAAATAAATACACAAAACAAGGTAGTGAATTAATTATCTACTGCTATGTAACAAATTACCCCCAAATTTAGCAATTTAAAAAACAGGAAACATTTATCATGTCACAGAGTTTTTGTAGGTCAGGGAATCAAACAGCGTATGTAGGTGGTTCTAGATCAGGGTGTCTCATGAAGTTCAAGCACACAGATGTCAGCTAGGGCTGCAGTGATCTGAAGGCTGGACTGGGGCCGGATGATCAGCTTCTCCTGTGGCCCGGTCACGTGGCTGGTTAGTGCTGGGTGTTGGTAAGAGGTCTGAGTTCCTTGCCATTTGAATCTCTCCTTACAACGTGGCAGCTGGTTTCCCACAGAACAAGTGATCCAAGGGAAAGGAAGGTGGGAGCCACACTCTCTTTATGACTTAGCCTGGGAAGTCACACTCAGTTGTGTTTGCAGTGCCCTATTGGTTACACAGGTCGGTCCTCTTCGCTGTGGCAGGAGACATCACAGGGGTGTGAATACCAAGAGGTGAGAATCTTGGAGGTGGGCTTCTATAGCCAGTTGCTTGAAAAGATTCTTCAAATTAGTACCTGCCCTTAGTTTTTATTTGCATGGAGGAAGAAATACCCTCAAACATCCTTTCTAAACCTGTGGAGGCCGTAACTAAGGTAGACTTTTCATATACACAGAGATGTGAAACTAGGCATATACTTGATGGGTTCAGATTTTTATTTTTCATTTTCTTTTAAAATATGTCTTTATTGATTTCAGAGAGAGGAAGGGAGAGGGAGAGAGAGAGATAGAAACATCATTGATGAGAGTCATCATTGACTGGCTGCCTCCTGCACCACCCCCCCTCGGGATCGAGCCCACAACCCGGGCATGTGCCCTGACCGGGAATCGAACTGCGATCCCCTGGGTCATAGCTTGATGCTCAACCACTGAGCCATGCCAGCTGGGATTTAAAAATTTTTTTTTTGCTTTTAATACCTTTCAGTTACTCTCTCTGGATGTTGTAGTAGATGCTACAATTTTGTGGCAGTGGTTCAATTTAAAAAATTGTCCTAAAGGGTTCCACCTCCATGTATCTTGCTTTTCTTTTCATCTCTTGCTTACATATCCCAACTGGTCTTCCCGACTCAAATCTTTCACGTAACTTTCCTCTACAGAATCGGTATTAGTTAGGAGACGCTGAACTGCTGTTAAAAGAAAAAAAAGACCTAAAGATATATAATGTCTCAAACACAATGAAACTAGTTCTCACTCGTGAGAGTCCAAGATCTACGTTTGCAGCCCAGCGGTGGGTTTCCTTCACGCACCGGGGCAGGGATCTCTCCTCCCCTCTGTGCCTGCCATCCCTGGTGGCCAAATTATCACTTGCAGTTCGAGGAAGGGGTTAGAGTGTGGAAATGGCAACACCACCTGTATTCTGTCAGAACTTGTCACAGGCGTTGACGAGTCCAGGGTGGCTAAGAAATGGGATCTCTTGTGGGGCAGCTGCTTCCCAGATACAAGTTTATTCTCTTGAAGGAGTGGGGGGGTGTTGGGGATCAAAATGGATTTTGATAAAGAAGCAATTGTCTGTGCTTGAGATTTCATACTGCAGAGCTGGGCCTGCCTGGGAGCAGTGACATTTTCTGAGAACTGAAATTATGCATTATGTGAAATTTTGTGGCAAAGGTTAATATTACTTCACTTTATAAGTAAAATTTAAAATGATGTGAGCCAATTCTCATAGTAAAATTTCTAACAAGAGTCGCACAATTTCACACTTGGTGGTCAAATGCATTGTAAATTGTTTATACTGTTGTTGAATGGGGGGGCACCACTTGGCACTGATAAACATAAATGCCCCCCATTCTTTTTCAGGTTTACTCTAGAATAATGTGAGGTCTTCAAGGTACCAGCCCTTTCATAGGAAGCCACCAGCCTCCTTTACAGAAAGTGTTCTTGGACCTGATAGTCATGGCTCTGCTCCTAGGCGTCCTCTGACTTGCTTATCTAAACTGCCTCTTTTGACCCCAAGGTTAAATGGTCAGTATCTAGCAGACGTGCTTCTGTCCACTGTTGTTGACACTGCTTTCTAATTGTCATTGTAATCATCAGCACCGCCACTTACCCAGCATTTACTAGGGCCAAGCAGTGACCTAAGCGTTTTGCTTATCTCTTATCTCATTTAATAATACTCACAAAACCTTTAAAGTAAGAATATTACCCTCATTTGATCATTAAACTAAATGAGTTCCAGAGACTAAGACGTAGTTAATGGTGGAACTGAGATTTAAATATACTCTATCTGGTACGTAGCTCTTTGCCCTTTCTTCCACAATATGATGTACATCAGACTAAGAGCCATATAATGAATACGTTTGACTTTTTGGTCTCATATCTCTAGGCTAAATTAAATCACATGTTTCTTGATCCTTAGATCACACTGTAGAGCTATTTTCCTATTTCTTTTAAAATCATCTGTGATCCCAAGTGTGGCCGCCTCACTTCTAAACAGAGGTAATTTCTTTCATGTGTTGTCTTTGCAAGCTCACAAACACTTTAAGCAAACTTTCTCTTTTTTTAAAATGTGGGCCTCCTTTGTGAATGAATTTGGAAGTGTCTTGAGGCAAATGGAGTACTGGGCAGTAATCACTTTGGCTTTAGAGAGGAGACTCCGATCTCCTGTAACACAGAGTGGAAGGATTGATAACTCTTGTCAGGGCAGCTTAGAAAGACTTCATCTATTACCCACTTTCACAAGGCTTTTTGTTCTATCCCACACTACCAACTCTTCAGTAAACTGGCAAATGGATTCAGCTGATACGGACTTTCTTATTAGCTGGGTTTGCAAGCCCCTGTTGTCTTCAGCAGCCCTTTTCTCAGTCTAATCTTATTGAATCAGTCTTCAAAAGTGGTGACAAGAACAGACTTTCAAAGCAGACAGCTCTGACTTGGAATTCTGGCTCAGAAACTTCATAGCTGTGTATGATGTTTGAGAAATTACTTAATTTTTCAGTACATCAGTCTTCGGTTCTGCAAATAGAAATGATGATGCCTAAAGATTAAATAAGGCAAAGGAAATAATACTAGATAGAGTTTCAGGAGACTGGAAGCTATTTGGGTAGGTCCCCAAATAGTTATTGCTACATTAACTTTTTCATAAAAAAATACCAGGAATGTAGCAAGCAACAGACAGTGTGAAAAATAGCTAGAAAAACCAGGGTTGATTTTTCTAATCTAATAAGCCTGCAGATTGGTGGCTGCTAGTGATGTGAAGGAGCTCCGTCATCTCAGGGCTGGAATCTCTGTGGTTCTCTTGGCTTCCCCCTCATGTTGGCCAAATGGCGTCTGCAGCTCCAGACATCATATCCATGCACGAGGTGAGAGGAAGAGGGAGGTGTCAGCTGTGCTTTTTTCTACAACCAGGAAAACACAAAAGCTGTGCAGAAATTCCCTAGCAATTTTTCACTGACGTCTCATTGGCTGTGTCACAGGACCGTCCCTACGTGCAAGAGAGACTGGGACGTGACTACCAGCTTTCCCAGCTTTAGCAGAGGACTTGGGCAAGAACCCGGTTTATAGTCTCATTCGGAGGTGAGGTAGGGGCAACGTGGGGAGGGGGCATAAGAAGTGTAAAAGAGGAATGTGTGTGATGTTGTGAAAGCATGGTGGAAATGACTAGAGGAGTGGTGTTTGAGGCTTAATTATCAGAGAGGAACGAGTGTGGGGGAAAGATGCTAACGGATGGATAATGGGCGAAGAAAAGAGGGGTTTCCAGGCAGTGGAAATGAAATGGGGTGCAGTGAGTGACACGTGGCATTTGCATTTCATGGTTGGGACTTGGTAGAAACTTGGTGGGTCTGGTGTGTGTGTTGGTAGCGGTGGAGAGTATTAAGGCTGGAGCATAAGTTGGAACTAGACTTTAAAGGGCCTCGTGCCTAGTGGAAAGAAAGCAGTGTGGACTTTATCTTGCGGGCGGGGTGGGTACAGATGGCTTCGTGTAAGGATGAGGTGGTGAACTTCTGTTTTGAACTAGAGGGAAGAACTATCAGAGGCGCATTAGCCATGACGGGCGTTGAGTCAAGGCTGGGAGGAAAAACGAGACAGCAGATACCAGAGGTATTTATCTGGTGGACGTGGCACAACTTGTCCTGAATTGCTTGAAGACTAACAGAGAGGAAGGAGTTAAAATGCCTCGCTTGGGGACATGATGATGCCGTTGAATAGAGAGAAGGAATCTGGGAAAGGAGCAGGTAACGACTTTGGTCTTTGATGTACTGTATAGAGGTGAATGGTTCTATAGGACTTCTGGAGATGAGACATTTAATTCGAAGGTCAGGAGAGAGGTTGGTGCCAGGTACAGTTACAGAGGAACAGCTGGAATTAGCCGAGGGCAACATATATGGCGGTGGAAGCACAAACTGAAGACACAGACAGAAGGTGGAAGAAGCCCAGAGGGAGCGGGAACCTGGAGGAGCCAGCATCCAAGCTTTAGGGGAGTCGTGCAGAACAGAAGTGAAAGCGCGATTCTCAGCCCTCCTTTCACTGGTCATTTGCCATGTCCCTGATATGCCTCCCATTTTGGAAGGTACTCTTGTCCAGACCCTAATTTTTTGGTATCTGAACTATCACACCTTTCTGGGTAGTTCTGTACAAACTAGCAAGTTATCTTCCATAAGAGAGGTTTCCAAAGCCGAAGTAACTACTAGATTTTCTTCCTATTACAAAAGCAATAAATGCTCATTGTGAGAAAAGTCAGAAAACACTCATAGGTGAAAAAAAAGAGGGGCGAAGCTCTCGCAGTCCTACCCCCGGCAATAACCACTGCCAGGATCGTGGCATGTATTTTTATAAATCAGCATTTTTAGACACACACAATTAAACATAAGCTAGAATGCTCTGTATATGCAGTATTGTAACCTACTTCCTTAAATAACACAATACACTGCAGCATAAAAATATTTCTGTGCTAATACTCACCTAACAGCATTACTTTTCGTGGATGAGTAATAGTCCACTCAATGCACCTATGATTTTAAACAGTTCCCTTAACGTCGGACTTTTAGGTCGTTCCTAGTTTTTCCCTATTATAAACAGGGCTGCAGTGAACATCCTTGCAGGTAAATATTAGGACACTTTAGTAGATGAATGTCAGTGTTAGGAAGCATCTTTAGGATGGATCGTTGGGCATCCTTTTGAGAGTTGGTCTCGGCTTCCTCCCCCTCTCCACGGGGACATCTAGGGTCTGATGGTAGACTTCTCCTAGCATCCTTAGAGTTAACACGAAGCCCCCTCTTTGTACTTCTCTGCATGGGACCCATTGTCATCTGCAGCGGGTTCCCTGAGGAGCCACCCAAGGTGGAGAGTTGTGACGGGAGAGCTGGACGCAAAGGTCAAGCCCCGCAGAGGCTCATCCTGAACTGCTTGGTCACACTTCCCATAAGGGACGAGCTTCTCGCTGAAGCAGGGTCAGCGGGTACCCTCTGAAATAACAACAACCAAAACAGGTTAACTGTCCTTAGCTACCTAGATGAAATCATGCATCATCTCCTGGTGGTGGAGGCTGTTAAGCTCTGAAATGTGTTCTGGTTGTGACTTCGGAGTCTGATCTGGAGACCTTTGAGCATTTTCAGACTCTTCTCAGCAGAGGTGGTTAAGTAAACTTGTGTTCGAATGAGATGCTCCCCTCGGTGACCTCTCTGGGCTATTGCTAAGTGTGTGAAGTCCCTCTCCAACCTGGGAGATGTGCCATTACCCAGGGTTTATTGTACTTTGCTCAAGTGATTACCATTTAAGCCCGTTTTCTGTGTATGTTCGTGTGACTCATTTCATAGAGTAGATTGAAATCTGAAGTTATTTTCCCACCTCAATTCCTTTGTCCATGAATAGTGCTTCTGTGAGAAAAGAGATCAGTGTTGCTTATTATTGCTACTTTTGTTTTCTTATAGCTAGAAGCTTTTTCTATCAATACAAATTCCAGTTCTTTATGAAAGATCAGATTTAGTCACATGTAATCTGTACATCCAGGGTTACTCTAAATGACACCATTTCCAACCTCCTGCAAAACTCACTTCAATTCTAATGTGTTTCTTCATTTTTTATATTTTGGGCTTTCTTTAGAAATATTTTTCTGTTTCCTTTTTCTTTGGGGCTCAACGCCTGAAGGAGAAAGTATAGGCAGACAGCTGAATATTTTTTTTGCTCTAAATAAAAGATCACAGAAGTTACCTCGGGAGATTTAGACCTCAGCAAAAGTAAGTCGAGCGTTTTAATTCACTCTTCTGGGACTATTTTACTTCTGGGGGGGCCTTTGTGAGCCTCTTCCTTCTATCCTTGAAGTATTTTGTCAGTGAGAACCAATTTAATTTTCTAGTGCTATGACAATGACAAAATGTGATTAACACCTGAAGGTAGGGGTTTCGACTCAGGGAAATCTGACCATCTCATGTTGGATTTTAAGCCTTTATTCAGATGTGGAAAAACATTAAAAGGTAACTAAGTTCTTCTGCCTTTGGGGATTTCATGTGAAAATATGAAAGCATGCAACTGCCAACTGCCCTGCCCCCCAAGGTCCCTAATTTTTTGTACCCTTGACTGTATCTTTTTTCAACACTGATAGGTGAGTTTGTGGTGTTTTTCCCTTTAAAATTAACAATGAGCATCAGGGGGTTATATACCCTTATTTAACTAAAAATATTGGTGCCCAGCCGGTGTGGCTCAGTTGGCTGAGTGCCGTCCCAGGAACCAAGAAGTCACTGGTTCGATTCCCCGTCAGGGCACATGCCCGGGTTGAGGGCTTGATCCCCAGTAAGGGGTGTGCAGGAGGCAGCCGATCGATGTTTCTCTCATCCATGTTTCTCTCTTTCTCTCTCCCCCTGCCTCTCTGTCTACAATCAATAAAAACATATTTTTAAAAATGAGAATGACCATTATACTTATTGAAAAAATAAAAAATAAATAAAAATACTGGTTTCACCAGAAGGAGACCATGGTGGGAAAAGCCTGATCAATTGGGACCAGTGCAGATATGCACAATGATGAAAGAAAAAAGCCCATTGACCTGGGACTTTGAAGACCTATGGTCTGTTCCCAACCGCCTGGAGTGAGCTCTGAGGCTTTAGGTACCTTCCTCACCCTGGGTTTTCCCCTATTAGTGGAGGTGCTAGTCTGAGTCAGGGATCCTAACTTCTCATTTAGGGCCCGCTGCTAATTTACTGGGTCCATTTGCATAAACAAGACTTTCTCCTGTCATTTTCTTCTATGTAGAATAATAGGAATGCTACTTCCAAATTACGGACACATTTACATAAGCATTTAGTATTAAGAGTTATAAAATTGTCTTAAGTGCCCCTAAATTCTCTGAGTGTATTTAAGTGTCACTCTTGAAACCATAAAGCAAGTCTGAGTTTGTGAAATGAGGAAGTGGGGGTTAATGATTACTAAAATTCTGCATTTTTCATTGAATCACTCAGTGACCAGTGATGACTTGGTTGAGCACCTAGCAGGTAGACATGGGGCATTGGGAAGAATGGAGCATGAAAGACAAAAAATTAGGGGTAGGGTCTCTATCTGCTGGGAGTTGCAGGTTGAGGGGACACGGAAAAGTAGAGTGTTTTAGAGAGGGCTGTGTGTGTGTGTGTGTGTTGTTCTTTCCCATGTAAGGCCCCTCTCTTGTTTTTAGTTCATTCCCCACCTTTAACCCTTGACACACCATAATCCTTTTCAACTCTCCTCTTCCACATGGGCATCTACTCGATATGTAGTGCTTGAAAATACACATAAAATATCTCACCTTTGTTCTTCTCAACAAGGCCTGCCCTCAGGAGAGACTGTTCACAGAGCCTCCCTTACCTGGGCGAAGGGAAACCCCCCTTGCCTTTCTGTCTCACCTAAGAGGGGGGGAGGGTGAGAACTGAGGAGCATGTGTGAAGGTCGCAGCCAGGGGCACAGGCTCACTGAGAGACTGAGGCCCCTTCACAGATCTATAGAATGCTTTCCCTTCCCCACACCTCACCACCTCATCACCAAAGGCCTACTTACTACAGTTTCCTTTACCTACTACATCATGTCCACCTTTCAACAAAAAATTGTAAGACATACTCTAAGGCAAAGAGCACAGTTTGAAGAGACAGAGCAAGCATCGGAATCGGACTCAGATATGGCAGGGGTGTTGGAATCGTCAGACTGGGAATCATAACTGTGATTAATACGCTAAGCGCTCTAATGGAAAAAGTAGACAACATGCAAGAACAGATGGGTAATGTAAGCAGAGAGATGGAAATCCTAAGAAAGAACCAAAAGGAAATGCTACAAATCAAAAGCATTGACAAAAATGAAGATGCCTGTGATAGACTCAGTAGTAAAACTTGCTTAAGTGAACCTAAATGTTATGAGTGCATTCAAATGTCACTTTTGAAATGATAAACATGTCCAGACTTTATTGTTTCTGTGAAATACTTTGCTTTTTACTTAATACATTCCAGTCCTGGTTATGATGTTCTTTAACTCTACAATGCCCAAGGAGGGAAGAAACATTGCTTATGAAGAAATAGGAAGGGGAAGAGAGCATGACGTAGTCGGAATCACGATGAGCAGCTAGAAATTGATTCTGGGTGAAATCAGCAAATTGTCATATAGAAATTGTTTGGTGAAAAATATATTTACCTTAATGAAGAAGAATTCAGATTTTGGCACGAAGGATTCTGATATTAGCTGTAGAATGTGGATAGCTAAAATTGGGGAGGTGTGACTATGAAAATGACAAGAAATAAAATGTTATTAGACATCAAAATATTTTACTTACGATTTAAAACCCTTTTTTTTGTCAGTATGTTGTATCCATATTTTTTTCCTGAGAAATCTTGCATTTCATTCTGGCAACTTGATTTTAATTGACAGCAGCCATTATCTATGTCTGATTTATGCAGAGATTGCGAATTTTTTAAAAAATAGGAACAGAAAAGAAATATGTTAGAAGCATTTTAAAAATATATTAGAATAGTAGCAAGGCACATCATTAATATATTGTGTTTTAATTTTATTGTTTTTTTTTTTAAATTGGGATCATCAAAAATATGCTTTTATGCAACCTGCTTTTGTCAGTCATATATCGTGGGCATCTTTCCGAGTCACCCACTCATCACGAATAGACTTGCCTCATTCTTTGCCCATTTTATGGATATACAATAATTTGTCCAACCATTGTCCTATTTATGCCCTCACCTATTTATTTGTTTTTGGGTAGAGGGCTTCAGTAAACATGACTGCACAGTCGATCTTTAAGTAGTCATGCCAGTGCTTCAGTGGAGTAGATCATAAATGTGAGATTACAAAGTCATGGATCGTGGACATTTAACATATTTATAGTGACTGCCAAATTCCTTCCAAAAAAAGATGGCCCAGCCCTCTTTCCTCTTAAGAGCAAAGTGCCTATTTCTCACGCATTTGCCATCACCCAGCATTATCAATCATTTTCATTTGTGTCAATCCAATAAGCTTTCATTGGTATCTGGAGGCTTTGGGCTCAAAGTGGCAGACTGATGATGATACGCGTCTAACTCTTCTCCTGTCCATTAAAATGATAGAAAAAATGTTTTAAGAAAGAATGAAACTGTAAGAACAAAAAAAGGCATTGCCAGTGGCCAGAACTTTGGAAGAATCTGTGGAGGCTAGAAAACTGCTGTGACTGGACTGATGGGGAAAGCTCAGGGAAACGCCATCCAGAGCAGCGGGAGCAAGTGGCCCACGGAGCACCATCAGAGTCGCTGCTGTGTAGACCGGTGTCTCTACCAGCCTGTGCATTTGCTCACTCCCCTTGGCCCTTGTTCATCAGAACAGCGTGTAGAAATGGGCTGTAGCCTTTGGACCAAGGTAATGAGCGTTCCCGCTGAAAGTGACCTGTATTGGGACAGATCCCATGAGAGCATGGATGTCCCTGAGTGACGGGGTGTGATTGCAGGAAATCCAGATATTGCACCTGAAACCAAAGAAAAGGCTGGTGCCAGGAGGGAACAGCAAACTCTTCCGTCCCCCCAGCGGCTATGCTGCGTCTGCCTCCAGGCTGCACGCCTGGTGACGTGCTCCTGTGCTCAGCCTTCCCATCCAAGGGAGAGGTGCTTGGGTAAGCCAGCTTATAAGACTTTAAAGTAAACCTAACTGCCTCCCCTAAACCATATATTCAAAAACACAAGTGGACAAATGAGGTTGAGCAAATATTTGATGCAAACCATGAAGAAAAGCCTGAGAACAAAGATGATCAGAACCACGCATCTAAGTTAAGTAGAAATAATTCCAATAGTGGGGGGGAAAAATCAAAATGTGTTCTCAAAGTAAATCAAGAACTTTCATCCAAAAAACAAGAGTTTTTGAAAATCAAAAAGTAGGCCACTGACATTAAAAAACAAGGAATGGGCTAAATAATAAATCGAATGGAACTGGAGACCAGGTTGGTGTTCTTGAAGATAGACTTGAGGAAACTTTCTACACCGTGCCATAAAAACGTCAGACAGTTGGGAAACCGTGCTAAGAAAAGGAGCAGCTGTCCAGGTATCCAGCGTGACTCTAATGGGCGCCCCAGAAGGAAAGCAAGGAAGAGCAGGAGAGAGGGCGCAGCTGAAACATACTAGAAGAAAATTTTCTTTAGCAAAATAAATATAATTCTTTAGGTTGACAGGTTCCAATAGTTGCCGAACAGAACAAAGGAAAAGAAAACCCACCACCAGCTTAGTGGACTTTTGTTTGTTCAACTTTTTATTCCCTTTTAGTCACTAAGATGTGACTCTACCAAATGCCAGAACTGGCCAATTAATGCTTCCTGGGGGGCCATTGTAGAAGCTGGGAGAGATGGACTCACTCCTTCTGAGGTCTCTGGTGCTTAAGGAACCAGTGACCATGAAACAGAAAGGGGCCATTTTTATTTTTTTATTTTATTGATCTGAGAGAGAGGAAGGGAGGGAGGGAGAGAAACATCGATGTGAGAGAAACATCCATCTGTTGCTCCCTTACTCACCCAGACCAGGGATTGAACCTGCAGCCTGGGTATGTGCCCTGACCTGGAATTGAACCCGCTGCCTTTTGGTGTATGGAACGATGCTCCATCCAATTGAGCCACACTGGCCAGGGCGAAAGGGGCCGTTTTTAAGGAGAGTGTCAGCCTGAGACAGATTGCAACATAAGAGGCCAGGTCTGAGTGATGGGAAGAAAGAGACCCAGACTTAGTGGCATTGTTTAAACCATCCATGTGGCCACATCTGATTCTAGCACTACCCCCTGGGCTTTCCATTAAGGACAGAATAGTCTGAGATGGGTTTCTGTCACAAAAGTCATGATAATATACTTAATATACCCTCGGGGAATTATATATATCTGAGGATAAAGAGAAGGTTTTAAAAGCTTTCAGAGAGAAGGGGAAGCAAATTACTTGTCAAGGTGTAAGAATGAGAGTGACATCCTACCTTTTGTCAGCAGCCCTGGATGGTAGATAAGGGGGCCGTGTCTCCACAATGCCGGGAGGACAGGGCAAGGTCTTGAAGCCAGAATTCTATACTTAGCCAGTTGTCAATCAAGCTTGAAGGCAAAGGAAAGATTAGTTTTTGGATGCACAGAAATTTAGGAAGTTACGAAAAGATAGGGATAGGAAGCATTTGGGCAACATGAGGAAGGAGTAAGGCGTCAGGGAACTCAGGGAAGCTGCAGAGAAGTCAGAGGTGAGTTGGGGTCAGACCCCGGAATCGTCCCCTCCAGCTGGAAGTGACTCATGGGCTCCTTATGCATCACTTCTCCTGGTGCCAGAGTGAGTAAGGTCTGCACATTTATAACAATGAGAAGTGCTCTTTGTTGGTTTCCCATTTTTAGAGTCAGCCTTGACGACAGCACAGGCTTACTTCACAGCCTGAAGGCAGAACGCACAGGCCTTAGAGTGCCGTCACCACCACGGGGACAGCGCGCTTTGCTTTGGACCGTCATGAGATACATGTGACTCCTCTGAGTGAAACCTGGTGGGGTGGTGTCTGAAGAGCAGCGACGAGGAGTCCCCATTAGAAGTAGGGCAAAGGGGAGACGGGGACACATCCGTTGGGAGCATCGCTGTCTTTGGCCCGAGTTAACCCCAGGAGGGAGGCCGAGGTGGGGCAAGGTGACGGGCTGGGACCGCTGGTTGCCGTCTGGGAGCACCGGGGGCCTGGGATCGTCCTCTCCCGTGTGGAGCACGGAGTTTTGTCGCTGCGGTGGCCTTGGTTAGAAGGTGCATAGACTCTTACTTTTCCGGGCGGGAGGCTAATAGGTGACAAAATGCCTTTGTAATGGACTGGTGGATGTGTCTTAAATATTTAAAAAGAGAAAGGGAAGGAGAGAGCCGAAATGTTCCACTTTCATTTTCTCCGTTTGACACGGGTGTGAAAGGGCTTAGCCTCATTTCAGAGAAATGCTCAAACCACAGGAAAGAGAAACAAAAAAATGCTAATTGGTGATTAAAGGCGAGCAGTTCAGTATTTTTTGACTGTCTGGCGAAAGCTTACATTCTTGAGCATAAACATTTCTAATGAGGTCCAAAGACTACAGGGCGAAAAGAAAATGGGATAGTAAAGACTCTTTAATAATCTAAAATAGCTAGGGAGAAATAAAGACAGTTTTAAGGCTTTTAAACCGTATTGACTCACCTGGTTGAAAGATTCCGCCTAAATGCTAGGTGGTTTCTTTCTGTACCAAAGCAAATCACTTTCCCTAAATCATCTTTTTCTCCTCCTAATGGCAACACACAACTGTAATTTGGTATCTTTGACTTAAGATATTATAAGGTAAGGGAAATATGAAATCTCCAGGCCATGACATGGACTTTGTCACAGGCCCAGGTTGGGCCAAGGAGAAGGAATGGAGTCACCTTCAAGTGAGAAACCAAAGAAAACCTCAGAGCTGTGCTCCTGAGAGCAGGCACTCAGTGTTTGCTGAGCGTTGTCTAGGGACAGCTTTAGGAAGCCTGCACTCGTGGTGGGAGCGTTATGAATGAAAGGGGTACAGGAGGAAGCACAGAGAACTTTTTAGAATTGGATGTCTTTTTAAAAAAATGAATAATCCAGGATACTTACTTCTAGAAAGGAGTTCATTAAAAAGTAACAGTGCTCAGTAAAAGGACTTGGGAAGCAAAACGGGAAAACAGAAAAGCCTTGTGTGGCTTTTATGTTGTGTGTGTAGACGTTGCTAGGATAATGATAGTGAATGGGCTTATAAGAGGAAACATTTGGGAGATTTATGAGTAATACCTCCTAAAATAGCCTTTGAAAGCACCTGTTAGTATATGACCCCCCCCAAATGAGCAAACATATCCATAGACCTACGGATGGTCCCTGACATACAATGGTTCTAAGGAGTTTTCAACTTTACAGTGCTGTGAAAGCAATATGCAGTCAGTGGAAACCATACTTCGAGTTTTGAATTTTGATTTTTCCCCAGGCTAGTGATATGTAGTATGATGCCCTCTTGTGATGCTGGGCCATGGCAGGGAGATGATTCTGCCCAGCTGTAGGTTAATGTAAGTTTTCTGAGAACGTTGGAGGTAGGCTAGGCTAAGCTATAATGTTTGGCAAGTTTGGGTGTGTTAAATGCATTTTGACTTATGATATTTTCAACTTATGGTGGGTATATTGGGATGTAATGCCTTCATAAGTCAGGGAACATTTGATTTACACAGAAAGACTTGGAGTCTATTGAGAGAAGGGGGCCATGCCCAAAATAACAGCTGATTAAATTTAGAGTTCCTTCTCTGGGCCAGGCACTGTGCTAAACGCTTTTGATGTGTATCATCTCATTTAGTTCTCACTACAGTCTTATAAAGTGGGGGCTCTAGCAAATACCATACACTGGATGACTTCAACAACAGACTTATATTTCTCACAGTTCTGGAGGCTGGGAAGTACAAGATCAAGGTTCTGGCCGACTGGTTCCTGGTGAGGGCCCACTTCCTGACTTGTAGACAGCCGCCTTCTCGCTGTGTCCTCACATTGCTTTTCCTCAGTGCTTAAGCATGAAGAGAGACCTCTTTCTGTTTTTCTTTTCTTATCAGGATGCTAATCCTATCCTCGTGTTCTCATCTAAGCCTACTTACCTCCCAAAGTCCTCACCTCCAAACACCATCACATTGGAGGTTAGGACTTCAACATATGGATTTTGGGGGACACAGCTTACAGCTTGGATTTTGAACCAGTACCTTCTGCGCTTGGAGCCATGCTCTCAATGACTCTGTTCCTATTATGGCATTATTGCTGCTACTATTACAGTGTTATAATATTTTTATTCAATAAGTGGGAATTTTACTGATGCAAGGAGTAACATATAACCTTAAGGTTCTATATTTCTTTTCACCTTAGTATCAAATAAACTAATAATAAAATAACAACTACAGTTCCTGAGGACTTAAATAAGATATATTTAATTCTATTATCAACCATGGGAGGAATTAGGTAAAATTATGGAGCAGGAAAGACAGAGTCTGGGTTCCAATCCCAGCTCTGCCATTTACAACTGGGTGTCCTTGGCAAATCTTTTAATTTCACTGAAATTCAAGCGCCCCATCTGTAAAATGGCAACAATAATACCTCCTTCATCATAAGGCAGTGAGGCTTAAATTGCTAATCAGAATAATGTTGGTTATGTATATATGTAAATATATAAAAGCTGGGATTCTAATTTCCATGAGCTTCAAACCTCAGTCTTTGCTCTTAAGCCGTCTGCTGTAATGCCACCGTGGGGATTGGCCTCACAACTCTGTTTTCTAAGGATTATTCAGGGTGCTTTCTCCTCTGATTTAAACTCTAGCACAGATCTTCTATGAACAGGAAGCCTGGTGTGCCTGGGCATGTCAAGGTTAAGGCTATGAATAAATTAGGAAATTGACACAGTTGCAGGTGACCCATTTTTAAAGATCGAATTTAAAAGCACTTTGTCTTCAAAGGGAACTGGATTAAGTGAAAATGCTCTGTTTGGCTAAAACATGGACTATCTATTTGAAGAAGCATTTAGAATATTTTATTTCCAATGGTGGCTTGTTCGTAAATGCATGACATTAAGGAAGGGAGCAGAGCTTTTAGTTTTTGTGACTTTGAAGTAAAAAAAAAAAGCAGCAGCACAATAGGCTCTATAATCCATATCCAAAGTGCAGAGGAGCATGAAGAAGTACAAATAAAGCATGTCCTGAATCGTTATATTCAGGGGAATAGCTTTTTAAGGTAGTATTAAAGGGAGATGTAATGAGCTCTTTATAGGTTAACTATATATAACCTCAGACTTTTATTTTCTGTAATTTTTTTTTCTTTTTGAAAATATTTTGGGAAACCATGGGATACCAGAGATCATGAGTTGTGTAATTGTGTACATTTAACTAAAAGGAAAAGGGTCTAACTCATTCAGTGGCACTGTCTAGAATTTCTTGCCCCAAAAGCACTGGGGATCTAATCACAGAAAAGCATTAATTTTGTGAATTTGTCACATTCTGGACCTACTCCCAATGGGCTCAGAACACTCATTTCTCAGAGCACTCATTTGTAAGTGGTTTCTTCTCTTAGGTGTGGACTTGTAAAGTCACAAACTCTTGACACTAATATTTAAAGTCAGAAAGCCAATTGATGAACACAGAGCGAGCCCTTCTTGTCAAAGGGCTAGATGCATGTCATCAGCCAACCAACCCATCATGGCTCCGTAGGCACAGAACAACAAATGATAGTCAGCTAGTTGCAAAGCTGTAACCAGCCACGATGAGTGAGCCACATGATTTAAGTATTCAGTGGCCTGAAGCTAAGATAGTTGGTTCCATCAGTTCTGCCACCAGGGCCAGATGCCTTAAATAGCACTTGGGTGGCACTGTCAACTGGAATTGCTCCCTGTGACCTCAGCAAGTTACCTGCCTCACTGTGCTTTAAGTCCCCTGCCTATAAAAATGTATAGTGAGGGTTTAGCAGAGCACTCAGCCCACAAGAAACCGGCATCGCCTGCACCATCTGTGCTCCCATTGCCCAACATGCTCCTCCACTCAGTTGTCGTCATCTCTTGTAAGTGACCCTACACAGCTCTGATTTTGTCTCTCTTGTATTTATTTATATTTAATTTATCTTTATGGGTGAAAGTATTACCGATGTCCCCTTTTTTTCCCCCATTGACCCCCCTCCCCCACTGAACTATTGTCTGAGCCCATGGGTTCTGCATATTGCATATAAGTTCTTTGGTTAGCCTCTTCCTGCCTCCCCTCCCCCCACGGCTCTGATTTTAGAAGTTTAACTCACAGCGGAAAACATTTTCCCTGACTTCTGAGTTCTCACAGATTCCAAGTAAAGAGAAAAATGATAATGGGGCTTTTTTAAAAAAATTTTTTAAAGGATGCCCATGTATCCAAGTTAAAAATTGTTTAGGCTCTTTTGGTGTTGATAAAACACACAGCATTCTGCCAAAAGTCGGTAGATAGGGGACCTGTCTATGTAAATCATCTATTTAATTTCCAAAAGATGAAAGCAGCCTCAATTGTGTTTTTTCCCCCCTTAACTATTTGTGTGAAGATAAAAAGCACCGCGTACTCCTGTGTTTTCCCCCAATGCGTTTCACTTTCCTGTGGAACAGGACAGAGGGCAGGCGTGAGCTGGCTGCTTTCCCTGGATAGTAAATACTTCGCTTGCAGGGAACGAAGAGTGGAGAACAAGTGAGCCTTCATGTCACAGAGACAATTGATAATCACTGACACCTGCTTGATAACCATGACAGCACGGGCAATATTTAATTCAGCTGCCTCTTAGCTTCAGCTTTTTATTATAGAAAACAACCTTTACATCACCCCTCTCAGCCTCACACTGTGTACTTAGGAACCATTATCCCGTTCGGGGTCAGGTGTTTGCTGGGGAAGTGTATGATCCAATCTCTTTCAGGGAAAGGAAACCTATCGCCTATGGTAATACGGAGTTGGACTCAGAATTTAGTACTTTATTTTGAACCTTTTCATTCAAATCCAGGAGTTAGAGTTTCAAAGTAAATCACTTTCCTGTTAGGAGTCTTGACTTCCCAGTGCTTCCCCTTGATGTTTCTGTGAAACGTGTTATCCTGGATTAGTACAGAATCAGGCACCAATGCCTCGGTATTAAATATCACACAGCTGCATTAACTTTTTATGAAATGAAGCTGAGCTGCAAAACATTATGTGTGGATTTTGGAGAGGATTGTTTCTGACTGGTGAGTTATGATGACGAGGTTTTTATCTGTAGTACTAGACTTGGGCTGATCCGATTAATACATTTTAAGGCATATAAACCTGAATTACAGACAAGAGAAATACGTTCTCGTTGCAAGCAATTCTTTGGAGGTAATGGTGTAACTATGAGTTTTTTAAGCTGTTGAAATATACTCCGGATGATTGGAGAAGGCTTGTATTTCCCGATTCCCAGGGATACTAATATGCATATCTCTGAAAGGAAATGGAATCTAATGGCCTTGCCAGGACTGTCTGCAGTTGATGGGACACCAAGCGCCGTCAGATCACGGGCTGCACTAAACATGATTAGGAGCTGTCACAATGCATTTAGCCTCATCGGTTAGAGACAGAATCCGGGCCAAAGGTCATCCTCTCCAGCAAAGTGGGCATTTAGTGCTTTTATTTGCTCTAATGGTAAATGATAGTTAATGAAAACCATTTATAAACCTTGTCCAAACCAGTGTTTCTCTCCTGAAAACTGAGGCTGGCTGCCTCTCGGAAGGACTGTAATTGCAATACGGTCGGCGCCATGCGATGGTAATTGGGCTTACAGCTTAATGAACTCTGCATCCGGTAGCTCATTTCCACGTCGTGGGAAAACAGGCAGAGGTGCCAGCCCTCCCCGACGGGAACCCAGGCTCCCGCCTTGTCTCTTCGACCTTTGTCACTTTGCACTTTGGAGCGTCACCACCTTGGAAATGGTGTGCCCAGTCTGAGGCCTCAGGCCTGTGGATGGTACTTGACACACACCCTAATGATGATCAATAGCGGCTTCAGATGTCCCAGTTGTTGTAAAGGTCGTTTCATCTTTATGTAGCAGCTTAATTGAAATTTTCTCCTTCTTAGACACCTGGCATTCACTTTGAGAAGAAAAGATACAGTCACTGCGAGTCAGTGAGGGATAATTTTTTCGGCATTCTTTCTCTTTCTTCAGGTTTCCATTTTACTCATTCAGAATTTTCCCATTCATTTCACTTCTTTCCCAGTGGTTGCGGAAACGTTTCCTCTGGTGAGGAGCTTGCAGCTCCTTGGGGGCAGCTCCGTGCCGTCGGTGAGCTGCTGGGAGAGGGTGCCTGGCCCGCACTCTCACGCTCCTTTCATTCATGGGCGTCTGAGCAAGAGAACGGTCGCCTAATCCAAGGAAAATGTCCCTGAAGATGTTCAACAGTCTGTAGAAGACTCAAAATTTGGGAGAATTTACACAGAACAGCTACTAATAACTAACATTTATTGAGGATCTACTATATGCTAAACCCTGGGCTAGGCCTTTGACATGAATTAACTCATTTAATGTTTGCAAGACCCAGTGAGGGCCAGAGGGTCTCCCCATTTTACAGATGAGGAAGATGGGAAAGGGAGGTTCCATAGCTCACCCAAAGTCAGGCAGCCATCCAGCAGGGCTGCGCCTCGCCCGTGTAGCACTGTGTGCAGATTAAAAGGCTGTCACCCGTGATGGTTGGCTGGCAGGGCACAGGACGGACTTCAGCGCCTGCTGCCCCCGCTGCCAGCTGCCCTTAGGTGTTGCCCACCCCACACAGCCTGTGTGGCAGCCCTGCTGGGGAGTGGGAACATTTCCGATGGCAACAGAACATAATTTTAACTTTTCTAATAGCCACATTTTAAAAAGTAAAAAGAAGCAGGCAAACATAGTTTTAAGAATGCATTTTACTTAACCTAATATATCCAAAAAATTATTTTAATATGTAATCAGTATAAAAGTCATCGAGCTATTTTACATTCTTTTAATTTTTTGTTATCTACCCCGTGAAATCGGTGGGCTTTTTACACTTGTAGCGCTTCTCAGTTTGCACTTAGCCACATTTCAAGAGCTCAGTAGCCACAACCCATGGCTAGTAGTTTGGACAGCATGGCTCTAGAGCCCCAGGTCTTAACCACCACACCCTATGTTGGTTCTAAAGGTTAAGATGAATTTGCTCAAACCATCCTCAGTTAAGAAAACCTTATTAGAAACAGTCAGGTAGCAGAAATTCTAAACATGGTTCCCTCTGGCTGCTCTCGGGGTAATTGTGAAAGCTTTGTTTTTGCATACAGAGGGTCTGTCGGCACTGTGGTTACTATGGCCACGTCTTGGTGATACAGAGCGAACATCTACATTAATGCCTTGTCGAATTCTGTGGCTCCTTTAGTTGCCATCTTTTTACCTTTCTTTCTGCCCTTCGCATTTCAGCATCGGATGGGGAAAGAACTTGAAAGGCACGAAGGCCCAAACCAAAGACCTTTTCAACTTCTCAGCGTCTCCGGTAAGAGTGCAGTGCAGAGCTTAACATTTCTGGATGGCTGGTTCCAGGATTTTTGATGATGTTTATACTCTGCAGAGTTAGACAAAGTTAGCAGCAGCACAGACACACAGGCAGAGCCCAGATTCTCATCTTCTTGCAGTGCCTGCTAGCAAGATTTAATGGATTACATTTAATTTATAGAATCTTTTTCCTTAAATAATCTCCTTCATCCTGTTTGGTAATAGGGTATGAATCAGACTGAATGTCATCAGTCTATGATGGGTCACATCTTTTTTGGAGAATGTTCCAGATTCTTTTGAAGCTCTCTGGGAAGTGATGACATCACATGAAGGGGTTTGTAGAGCCTTAATTACTAGATGATTACTACGATTGCCGTCTGGGAAACCTGCCATCTGATGGAGAGTGGTCCTTGGGTGGCGTGGCCTGCTTTCCTGGAAGGAAGGACAGCTGTGAATAGTGTAGCGTTCGGGTAAGAAGGTGGGCACTAGGACCTTAGGTTTGCAGTGACCTGTCTTTTCTTATCAGTAACATGAGGAAATGGTCCCTTCTACCTGCGATTGTCATGAAGAACTACTGAGAACTTACATAAAGCATCGGCCTTGTGCCTCGCAGAGAGAAAATAATCCATAAATATCAGCGATCATCATTACTAATAGAACTGATTGGCATATCTTTTTGAGTTGGTTATACTTTTCTTCCCATCAAAACATAACTATTAACATTTATGGTTTACTGTTAACAAAAACTGTCTTCTAGTATTGATGATCATGATCCCAGCTTGTACTATTAGAAACAGTAGTATCTTTCTTAGAAAAGAATGATTTGAAATAACCAGAATAAATTAAAATAGAGGGGGTACTAATTATGCAGGATTATATTGGATAAAAAGTAGAACTTTTTGATATCATAGGAGTAGAAAGATTGTTATAAGCCCAAGAACATGTACATATTTTCCTTGCAAAATAGTGTTAAAAGATATTGTGATATTTTTTCATTTCTTTCTTTCCTTTTTGCTCTTTTTTTCTTCCTTCTTCCCCTTCCTTTCCTTCCTTTCTTAGAAGGAAATGGGTTAAGTTGGTTTGAAGTTTGGGCTTGAGGTTTTGTGTATAGATAAGGGAGTCTTTTGACTATAAAAGTTTAACTTACAGATCACGGGGTTATGTGTGGATTATGGCTGTGGGGATATTTTTATGGAATAAATGCTATTTCTTTGAGCTACCAAGGTCTGTATAATGGGTGCATTAACTGCTCCTAATCTTAATTCACATCTGTTATTGAGCTCTTTGAGCGGCTGCGTAATGCCATGAAACATGATACGCATTCTAGAGTAAGAGTCAAAGAAATGCAAACACCGAGGCGCAGTTGGATCCTTCATCAGTTAAGAGCCTATGGTGCAAACAACAGAGTCAAGTCTGTCTAAGTTAGGGAACAAACAGGGAATTTAGAGAAGGGATCCTGAGTAGATGGGCAAAATGGATGGTAGACTTAAGAGTGATGCTTGATCATAGATTAGGAACAGGCAGCTCTTGGCATCTAGCAATAGGATCTAGCTAAAAGTTTCATCATTTATGATCTTGTACCACTTTACTCAAGATTGGAAGTTACAGTAGAGAGTCCAATGGCTGAAGCTTAGGTTACATGAGTGCCCCTTGGAATGGGTTGGGGTGGGCCTGGCTTTACAATTCTACTAGGACTGAAGAGTCCATCTGGATGCTGAGTAGCCAGATCAGTCAACCCATAAATGCCTACTGCAGATGCAGTTTTCACTTAGGGACAACTGTTATTAACAACTGTGTCCCTTTATCCTAATTTTCCTGTAACTCTCCACAATCCTGATGTTCTAATTCACCTTGCATTTTTTCATAGGATCAGAAGTCCTTCTGTGGCATAGCCAACCGCCATGTCTCTGGTGCTTCGGTGTCCCAAAGCTTTGACCTTCTGGGGTAGGCTTTAGCCTCAGCAGCTGTTGAAATCTCCCCAGTGGGATGGTGCTATTTTTCCTACTAGGTTTCCTGTTCTCTGTCTCTTATATGCCAAAAGCAGCAAGAAGAGGGACAGGAAGAGCAAAGTATCTCCAGTTTTAAGTCTACGTTTGTAAGAACAAAACGAAACATAAGTCACAGTGGTCTTCATGCACTGAGTATCTGTTGGCAGTTAGTAGCTTAGTCGTATCCCTCTCTTCTTATTTTCTGCATTTGAAACTACTGTTAAAACACACATGCGCACACACAGTGACGTGATTATGAAACTGTCATTGAGGTGACTGTTCTTGTCTAGGAAGGAGATCTGATCCATGTCTTTGTAAATCACTGCCATAGGTAGTGTCAAACAGGATTGTGTGCTTAATGGATACAGCAGAGAGTGGTGCTTCTTATACAGCTCTTTGAGGTGCTACAAAGATAACTTTGACATTTTAATATAGCGTCAATTCACATTATAATTCAGAGAGCATTTTGCATAATGTTAGCCACATAGTAGGAGGTCAATAAATTCATGTTACTGATTGATTGATGTGGCACCTGTAGTCCATAATTATTCATCCTTCAAGACAAGGATGAGATCTAGCTGGTACTAGAGGTTGTGAAACACCCCCATTGTGTTAGAGTTTGTTGCTTTGTTTCTTCCCCTCTGGAGGACATTGCCATTTAGCCATAGCTGTAGGTATCGGAGGTTCTCAGAGTAAGAATATGGGGCCAACTCTAGACGACACAAGTTCCGTTACAGCGTCAAGTCCAAATGGCCCTACATTCCGAGGAAAACAGGCCAAACTAAACTGCAACAGAAATTCCTGCATATGTCCCCAGACTTTTGTCAGTAACTTGTAGAGTATGGCTATGGTTTTAACAAGCCACCACCCATTGATCTTTCCTCATGATTTTTCTTCAGGTAACTTGTTCTGATTTTCAGACATGAGTGCATGAACCCACATGTCCAGAAATGGGGCACTGAGAGGCGTAGGGAAAGTTCTATGGTCCCTTGGAGGTAGCACAACTTCCAAAGACCAAAGCTCTGTAGTTACTTAACAGTCTCCTTTCTTTTTTCCCTAAACCCCTCCTATTGTAACACCTGTTAATGTAGGAACAGGTAGCCAATCAAACATGGGAAGCTATTTTGTAAATGCTCTGGAATAGTCCATAAACAGCCCTGCCAAATTCACATCTTGTCTCACGGGCAAACTTTACAGATACAGAACTCTAAGGAAAATATTCATTATTATGCAAGCTAGTCCATGTTTGTGCAAAAACAAGACATTTATTGGAAATATGTTTTAATCATTTATATGTTTACAGAGTACCTATTTAATTTGGCCAGTAAAATTATATTTCAAAGCATAATATTCTCTATTTTGGAACAGTTTTCGGTATGGTCTTAAAATAGAAGATTTTAGTGTAATTCAGATATGAAATTTTATGAATGATTAAAAAGAAACTTTCCTAGAATCCCCCATAATAATGACCCCTGAAAGAGAAAATTGCAGTGAACATATGTTGGTGATACAATCAGGGAGAATTTTTGAAGGCTTGGTAATCTTTTAGTTACTACATTAAAATCACACATGGAACCATCCCTAAAGTTATTTCAGTTTTAGAATTTCCATTGAGGTCAATAGGAACCTTGCTTGGGAAGGATTGCAGTTTTAAAGATAGTGTTGAATATTTTCTACTTACCCAAGTCAAGGATACTGTGGATTTTTGCCAGTAAAAGACTGTAGAATTTTATTTATTTCAAAATCCTATTGCAGCACCCCCATTCCAATTCACCACCATCGTAGCTTAATTTTCTTAAATTACTTCTCATAGAAAAATAGTGTTATATTTTTTTAAAGACCGATTGCATTTGATGTCATGTCTCTCTCACTTTGTAGGAGATAAAATTTCCATGAATGGGCTAGAGTTTTCTTTCTTGAGATTTGTGGACTGAATGAGACCATCTGCATAGATATCTTTAGCATCTATTTAGATGTTTTTAGAGTCTGTTTAATTGATAATCAAGACTCAGGCCTGTTGATTAACAAATTGGTTTCTCTTTTAGTGAACTGTGTTTCCCATGCTAAAAAGCAAAATTCCCTATACCAAATGCCAGGACTCTTAGAAAATTGTATACTTGAATATACATGTTTAGTTTGTTTAGTTTGAGTCTCTATGATAAATATCTAATACATGTCAGATGTCCTCCCCACTACCACTCCAGGGATTGGAAATAGAGAGGCCATTTTACGTCTCAGATAGGCATCCTGGAGTGGGTTCATGATCATATTTTATTTTGGCCTGTGGTTATGAACCCATGTATATGGCCAATACAAATAATTTTATAAATATTCCATTCTTCTTTGCTCTTGGGCCCAGCTGTGCTGCCATGATTATGGTCTCGTTGGATTTTCTCTTTGCTCCCCTGTTCTGTCAGTGGGAACCCTGGAAACACTTCGGAGTCTGCTAATTTTTTTTATTTTTTTATTGGCAAGAGGTGCTGTGTGCTTCTGAAAATAAGGTCAGCGTGTTATAATTAACTGAAGATTATTTGTTGTAAATACTTATTTAAAAAAAAACAACTAATGCCACAAAATGCATTTTTATTGGGGCCAACAATTGTTTAATGGGTATATATCTCTGCTCCTTAGTAAGAATATTCATTTGTTTACTTTCTCCTTGTGAGCCGGAATTGTCATGATTTCTGTAACCCCACGCAGCACTCAGGACCTTTCAATACTTGTTGCAGGATTTGGGAAGATGAATGGAGACCCAGGTGAGAGATGACACAAAGTCTAATGATGAAGGGGCCCGTCTCTGGGTGGAGAAGAGGAAATGACATGACCCCTTGGGTGGGAAGACATTTTCACTCTTAGGGTATGTCATGGTTAACTTTGTTTTGAAGCTGTGCAGTACATTTAGAAAGTCACATATAGTGTCATGCATGTCATTGAGCGGAGATGCCACACTCTCAGGGCTCTCAAGGGGCCACTGTCACCAGAGAGCTAGGGCAAAGGTACTGCTACTTGAGGCAATTCATAGACACAGTCCACCCTCAGAAGGAAACTTGTTCTGGAATTTAGACCTGATCTCAGCATCAGCAAGCTTCTTTCTGAAACAATTATCCAAGTGAATTTTGCAGAGCTGGTATAAAGAACAAATTCCTGTTAATATGGAACTTCAGCTATTTTCCTGTGAACAAGCTGAGTCTTGTCATGTTAGGAAGAAATGTGACATATTTCTAGTACAAAAAGGACTGTTTATGCCACATTAATTTATGTTAAATGCAAATCTACTTTATTGTTACAATAAATATATATTTCTTTTTAGAACACTCAAAGTGTTTATGTATATGAATATGATATTAATTAATTTGTAGGGGATGAAAAAAAATAATAGTTGGGACCAAAGTTCTTTTTAGTGGGGGACCATTTTTGTTTAGGAAATATCTATGGAAATGTGAAGCTTGTAGGCAAGACCTGTAAGAAAAATATTAAACATATAGATAAATGTGCTTGTGTATGTCATGAACAAGAAAGGCAGTGGGGGAGGGGGATGAAAGAGAGAAGAGAGATGACTAGGTAGAAGGACGTGAATGGGACAGACAGCATGGTGGGAGGGGGATCCTGCAAAGAGAGGTGTCCCGGGGGAAGTGCCCGGTGTTAGGCTGCCTGAGGGATATATTAATATGAAGTAGTCTAACCCTCGAATTTATGTTACGTGTATAGCTCCATTTTAAAGTCATCAGTAAAGCCTACCACACATCCCAGTGGATGTTTAGGGTTATCACAGTGTCTGAAATCCATGACTAGGTTGGCACAGAGCTCAAGGAGGTGTTGCATGGGGTAAAATCTCATATGAGATATAGAGGAAGCCTGGTGGATCCATAGTGACCTTGAGGCAAAAATCTCCCAGGATTTGAAGAAAACCTCTGGAAGACATGGGGCTTTCTAGAAGTTAAGAGAAAAGGAGCTGGAGCCAATTTTGTCAAAATGAGAATTGACGGGATGGGTGAAATGGTGGGCGGGTAGATCTGAAGAAAGATGCCACCAACAGAAAGGCATTGCTTGGTTCATTTAGAGTTCTATAACCTTGATTTTCCATCTTTCCAGGCCAATGGTATAACTCTGGCCAAGGTGATCACAAGAAAAACAAGGAACTTGAGGGCAGTTTGGAGGAAGCTGTTGGAGGCTTCCAGGTTCAAAGGAAGGTCCTCTGCATGGACCCAGTCAAACAGCCAGGCCTCACTGTGTGTAAATATCGGTCCACTCGAGACCCAAGCAGCAGACTCATCTAATGGCACCCATCTTGCCCTCTTCATTCCAATGAGACAGTTTCCTTTAGTGGCTCTATGTGCTATCCTACACCTGCCAATTTTGAGAGAGATGGAGATAGAGGGAGAGGGAGAGAGATTGAGAGAGAGAGAGAGAGGGAGAGAATTAGAGAGAAGGTCTCTTTCACATCCCTCATCTGAAACCCTCCTCTCTGGCCGGGTTCCTCAGAAGCACTTCTCTGACTTTGCAGACGGGACCAAGGATAAAATTCAGTATCAACGAGTTGAGTTAATTAACTTGGATTGCTGTAAATATCAGGACAGTTGTTCATTCAGTCTGATCCTATTGCTATATATGGCTGCAAAACAACCGTTTCAGTAGTGTTTCTTCTTCAGTTTGCTGTATGGTCTTATCACCAAACATCACCAAAAGTCAGTGAGCTTACATTAAAACGCACGTGAGGAGCATTTTCTAGGGGTCTGTGTGGGTTTTTAATTGTATACACCTTGGTTATCCTATCTGGGCCCATTTCATTCAAATCGTTTACCAATGGAAAAGTTCTTTGGTGCTTACCTGGTCCTAAGGAGGGTTCATTCCTCATAAAAGAAACGTAAAGAAGTGCTTGGCATGTGATGATCTGTTTTGGTCTTGAATGCTGCTGTTGTCTCATGTGTTACTCCTATGATTGGGCCCTTGTCATCTGCTGTGTTCCCTGAGGCCCCTGGCATCCTTTTAGGGATGCACAGGAGACATTGCACAAACCCTGGCCGAATGGTACTCAGCCACGAAGTTGATGCTGTGATGATGTTCTGTATAATCTCTTAGCTTCACTCTTGGTTTACCAAGAATCTGTGTTGACTCTTGATTATAGATGCTTTGAGACCATGAACAATGTCATTTCCTTGTCGGCTTTGAACTACATACCTCTCCTGGACAGAGATTTCAGTGGGTAGATTATTTAGCGGGGAAATAGAATAGTGTAGTTGCTAAGAGCCATGCTCCCTGGGTCCAGATGGCTCGCTTGCCACCTACTAGCTGAATGACCTTGGAAAGCTACCCAGCCCTCTGTGCCTCAGTGCCTCAGCTTATAAAATGGGAATCACAGTAGTTCCTGCCTCTGAAGTTTGATGGGAGGAAGAAATAACTTAATACACATACAGCTCTGAGAACAGTACAAGACATAGACGCGTCACAGAGGCACTCGCTGTTATTGTTATTTATAGTAGTAAAAATCTCAGTGCTGAGTAGGGTGTGAGTCTGGGCACATCCCTTTCTTCTCTTTTTATTCAGGAAGTGGGTCCTCGTTGCTTTTCTGGACAGCAACTCGCCATGAAAACTGGAGCTAGAAGTGCAACTTTAGGGATTCCCCTGAGTGGCACTAAACAACAATGGCCTTCGTCGAGCTCCTGGAAGCATCCAATGCCCAGGCCCAGGGCTGCTCTTTGTGCTAAAAACAGAGGCCTGAGCTTGTCCAGGATCTCCCCACCCACGTCCATCAGTCTTTGTGTAGCCACAGCCCGAGTGGGCACATTTATCCATTTTGATTAGAAGACAAATCAATAGTCCAGCATCCACATTCCCTCAGGCTCAGTCCCAGAGCTGCCTTTGGCTTATGGCAAAGGAAAATATTCTTTTCCTCCCTTTGTATCATTTCTTACGGAATCAGACTTTGGCTGAGGTGCCTTGGGGTCCCCATGCTGGGCAACACATCAAAAAGGACACACATCGCTGCAACATCTGCACCCCTCCCTCCTTTAGATGATTCCAGATGCACTTAATGATTTGTTCTGTTGTTTAATAAAAGCTGAAATGCCACACGATAATGCCCCAGAAACGTTTTCAGGGAATGCAGCTCAGTGAGGCTTCAAGGATTCCCCATAGTTACCACGATTTCAACCATATGAAGAATAATGACGGGACACTCATGTGATGGGGCACTCACAGTGTTTTTATTGAGCACTTACTCTCTCCGAGACCGCATACAAAGTGCTGGGAATCCAGCAAGGTCCCTGCTTTCCTGATACTTATGTTCCATTGTGGGAAAAGAGACGTGCTGCCTCTTTTCCATTTGCTACTTCTGATCTGACATCTGTCCTTCTCGGCTCTAATCTGAGTCCTGGGAGGCTGTCCAAATGGTTTGCATGAGGGGCCAGCAAACTATGGCCCAAGGGCCAAGTCTAGGTTGGCACCTGTATTTGTATGGCCTGTGAGCTAAGAATGATTTTTGTAGTTTTAAATGGATGGGAAAAAAAATCTAAAGACGAGTGTTTCGTGCCATGTGAATATTATCTGAAACTCCAATTTCAGCGTCTGCAAATAAAATCTTACTGGCACACAGCCACACCCATTTGCTTACTGTCGTTTATGGCTCCTTACTGGCCTAAAATGGCAGATCTGAGGAGTTGCCAAAGAGAACCTGCGGCTTGAAAAGCCTGAAATGTTTACTATCAGATCCTTTACAGAGAAAACATACTGACCCCTGGTTTTCATTCATAGACTCCTTGCCCTCTTCTTAAATTTTTATTTATTGATTGATAAGAGAGAGAGAGAGACACCGATTTGTTGTTCCACGTATTTATGCATCGTTGATTGATTCTTGTATGTGTCCTGACCAGGGATCAAACCCTCAACCTTGGTGTATTGGGATGACACTCTAACCAACTGAGCTACCCAGCCAGGGCCCCTTGCCCTCTTCTTGTTGAGCTTGGAAATGGGGAGCTGCTGCTGAGGGTCAGAGGGCACAGGATGATGGAATTGGGGAACTTCTTCTCTAGCTTTATCTTTGGAGTCTTTGTGGTTGGTCAAATCAACTCCTGAAGGTCACAGCTCCTACCAGGTAATCCTTGAAATATAAAACCCTTTCCTCTCTCTGTGCCAGCATCTGCTCCCCCCCCCCCCGCCCCTCCAGGCTCAGGGCTGCTAATGTCCCTCCTTGTCCCCAAGCCCTGGGGACTTCACTGTCCTGTGGTTTCCTTGTAAGCTGCCTCCACTTCCATAAGTAGCCCCTTTAACAAGTGATCCTCCAACTGCCCAATTTGTTTGTAATATCTATTTCCTGCTTGGACCCCAGTGGATAAAATAATACTAAAGAAATAAGTTAGAGATCAAGATAATTTTGATGGTGAAAAGAAAATATTAAATAGTAAACAAATCAGGGCGATGCGATAACAAGAGACTGAATGGTCAGGGGGCCTCTTGTGGAGGTGAAGTTGGAATGCTGAGAAGAGAAGAGAAGAGAAGATGCAGGGAAATGTCGCCGAGTGAAGAAGCTGGTGGGAACATAGGAGTATCTGAATTACAGAGAGGACAGTGAGCGACATGAGCTGAGTGCTAGACACAGGGCAGGTTCTATATGGCCTCACAGGCGGGTGGCACGGGTTTCTGCTATAAATGCAATAGGAATATTTATTTTTTTATTATCTTTTTAAATCCTCATTCGAGGATACTTTTTCCATTGCTTTTCAGAGAGAGTGGAAGGGAGAGTCAGAGAAAGAGAAACATCGATGTGAGAGACTCATCGATTGATTGCCTCCCGCACGCACCCTGACCAGGGCCTGGGACTGAGCCTGCAACTGCGGGACATGCCCTCGGCCAGAGCTGACCCGGGACCCTCCAGTCTGCAGGCTGATGCTCCAACCACTGAGCCAAACCGACCAGGGCGCAGTGGGAATATTTAAACAAGGAGAGCAGAAATCTGATTTATGAATGTTAAAAAACCACTCTACCTATTGTTTGGGAAAGGAATTGTTTGGTGGCAAGAGTGTCTGGACAAACACTGGTACAGGCGGTGGTTATTGTAGGTAATGGTCAGATCCCCACCCAGAAGGCCATGGCTGCGTGCTGTTCTGGTATCTCCCAGTGGGATTTTGGGGAAGCCATCATACTTAAATCTGGAATTAAGGAATGTTAGAGTTTGTAGGTGGGACAACGATGATTGAAATTAAATTTCATAAAATGTTTGGTTCATCCTACTGGACTTGACGTGGAGAAGATATGGCATTTCTTTCCTTTATTTCTTTCGCAGCTGATGTCTTGTTTTCTGCATTTATAACTCCTTCTAAAGCTTTAAGAGCCATAAGCTACCCTCTCCTCAGACAGTAAAGAATAAAAGCTAGTCTTTGGCGGCTTTTTTTTTTTTTTTTTTAAATATCTAGTTTCTGTGAGAGCGAAACAGGAAAAAAATTGTATTAGCATAAGCAGTTCGTGATTGTGTTTTGATTGCACTAACTGGCTTTGACTGTGTTCTCTGTACGCCTCTGAATTGTTCCTTGGGGTTTCTTGGTCAGGGAACTGTGGTTAACATTTGTATTCTGTTTCCAGTGTTGCAGCCACATTCATTTACAGCCCGTGCCTTATAAAGGCTGGTATCCATTCTCTCTGCCTCCACCTCCCCACCCCTGCACACGTACACACGCACACGCACCCATGTGCACACGCACACACTCACTCACTCATAGGGATGTTGTAAAATCAGATACTTGCTGGCATCCTGTGGTCATCCCTAACATCCTGCGCGAGGAAGATGTCCATTAGCTGGCATCGCCTTACGCGGTGGCTGGGGTATTTTGTCACTTCCCTTCTGGCCCCTCTTCTGTGGAGCTCTGGGCATGTCTGTGCAAGAGATTTTGCCCCTTTCTCAGCCCTCAGCCTCCTGCTGCCCAGATGAGCAGTGTTAGTCCAGAAAGGATCCTTCTTCAACACCTTGAGCCGTGTGACCAGGCTCTTCAAACACCTGCTCTGGTCCACTTAGAATTTTCTTTCTTCCCAACTCCTGTGTTTCATTTAGTTTGGCCTGTTTCCTGTGGAATAGGTGGTACATTCTTTCGGTGGGGGCTAACCATCGTTTAAGACAGAGCCATGAGTCTAGTTTGTTCACTTATTTAGCAAATATTTATTGGATGCCTAACATGTAGCAGGTCCTATGCTAGTGAGTGAAGAGCCTTGGTCCTCAAGGAGCACCCGATGCTCTGGGGGAGCTGGGCACCAAAGCCACTAATCACAACTCAGTGTGGTCAGTAGAACAGAATGATGGTCATTATAGAAGCAGGAAAAAGCAGTGGTTGACATCCCAGATGCTGGACCAGTCCCAGCTTCCCCATGAATTATCTCCATGCTGCCGGGCAAACTACTTAAACTCTCTGTACCCTGCTTTGCTTCTCAGGAAGGACATGCTGTAAGGGTTAAGAGAGCCAGTCTAGCAAAACAGCTGGAGGAATGCCTGACCCAGAGCAAGGCCGAATGACCACGATCTATTATCAGTGTCCCCTCATCACCCTCACAGGGTTAAGGTCTGAAAGGAGGGTGGACCTTAATGTGGGCTGGTTACCATCTGGAACCTGGAGACTTTCAGAGCAGTTAATAAGGGGCCAATTTCTGGTTCGTGAGATTATTTTGGGTAACTAAAAATACAGGATGGAACCATTAAAGATACTCTCAAAATATGTTCCCTGTCAAGCTCATGCTTTAGATTCAGACCTTCTGCATCGGTTTGCTGTGTTGCGAGGAGAAATGAATCTTTTCTGTTTACTAATAGAGCCAGTTGCACCGATTCTAGGACACATTTTTCATCCTGTAATCCTGGACCTCAGTGCCCACCTCTTTTTAAATTAGCTGTCTTCCTCTGGGCTTTCTAAGGAAGTAGGTGAGTGCAAGAACCGGACCTATGGGCTTCCCTCCCCATTTCTCAGTGTTGTGCCTCCTAAGCGGCAGGTGCAGGGAGAGCCTTCAGGAATCCCTTTAAGTGTGAAACACAGAAAGCTTAAGCGTCAGGCGCCTCCACAGCAGCAGCCTTCCCACCGCAGGCGTTGCATCTTCCCAATGGATTCTGAACCGATTACCCTGCCGAGCTCGCATTGACACGTCCTTCCCCTTGGCATCTTGAGGGATTGTGTCTGAAACACCTCGGCATCCTCATTAACCAGCGCTCATCAGCCGCTCCATCATGGTTTGTTGAATAAACCGATGAATAAATGATCTTGGTGTCTGGGCCTGTCATAAAATATGTTCAACTCCTAAATACCGAGAGAACTTTCCTTTTTCTCCCTTGCTCTGTGTCTTATTTATAGACACTAAATTATACTGTTTTACCCCACAGGCTGGACCACTGAATCCAGCTGTGTGGTTTTGGCCTGACATAGAGCATCCAGACAGGGAGACAGCTTGGCACTGGAAATTAGCCTGTGTGCTGCTCACCTAGGGGCCCTTGCGAGGGGCTCTGTCTATCAAAAGTAGGGCTGTTCTTTCTCTCCCTGGCATAACAGTACTATCCCCTGGCCAATCCAAGTGTCCCTGGGGCCTCTGTCTCCCACACACAGGCACTGTGTGCTCACTTTCCTGCTCAGAAGGGACATCTTTTTCTAATTTGTGTACAGACACCATATAGTCTAGTAGTGGCCCTGGCAGTAAAGTCAGGACCATCATTGTGTCCCGGGATTACCAAAAGCAGAGAGGGACTAGGAAGAGTAAATAAAGGCCCTGCTCCATGAAGCCTGTTGTCCGAAATGTAGGCTTATCATGGTATGAAAAGCACCTTCCTCTCCTGTCGGCTTGCCCCACCATCAACTCTACATCGCAGAGCGGTTTGCTGTTATTTTCAGGTGGTTTTATAATCATATGGGTAACTCTTTACAGTCTTTTGCTCTCTACCCGAATATTAACTTTAAAAGCATCTCCTACTAATGATGAATTTTTTAGCACCATCTGTCCATAGGTGAGCTGCAAGGAATTTAAAAGGAAGGGTCCCACGTAATCCCTAATTGCCCTCTCAGCCAAGATCTTTCATTTCATGCTCGCGTTGAGTCTGTTGCGAGAACGGCTAACGATTGGGAAAAAAATGAATCGTTTATGTCTTTTCTCCTGTTTGGCTCTGCTAATGACTAATGGATGGGCAGGAGAGCAGGAGGCTGCAAACCGGCCGGGCCCTCACTGAGCTCCAGCCGGGTATGAAGGGCACTGAGACGCAGGGGAACTGGCCCAGCCCTCCCCGGGCCTGTCCAGCCCACAGGCCAATGGCTTCGTGCCACTAACCTTGCTTGTCTCTTGGCTGGTGGTAGGATTTCAGGTGCACTTGTTTTGTTTCCAAAAAGCTGATGGGTTATAGGGTTCAAATGGGTAACTTTAATGAAAGAAGGAGGTGCTGGTGATGGAAATGGACAGGTGAGCACTGGCTCCTAAAGGAAGCTGTATCCAACCCCATCCCCTAAGGTATTTCCAAACATTCCAGTATTTTCAAAGGAAACTGGAAAAACTAGTTTCTAATGTGAAACCTAATGAATTTTAAAATGTTGGCTCATGTTTTTTAAATAATATGGGACAAATAAAAGCACTTCTACAGCCCTCCTGCAGAGAGCTTGTGAGTTAGTGCAGGTGTGAGCAGAGCCAAGGCCTGGATTGTCCTGTTTTAGTTATTTCCACCAGGCTGTTGACCACAACTGGGTAGAGACAGTCATGGTGTTGGGGGGTTGAAGCATGAGACTAAGGATTGATGGACGAGGCTCACCCATGAGGATGGGTGTGATGACAAAGGGGGCAGGGATGCTTGCCCATGGACAGGTCCCAGCATCTTTCTCAGGAGCTTGGCCTTGGCCCTGGGCTGTGACGTATGTCACCATATACTACAGAGTCGACCAAGAGCTGTCCACGCCCAACTCTTGAGGAGGAGGGAGCCCTGAGTATCAGTCAGCGTCCTCCAGAGAAATAGGGACATTAGGAGATATGTAGAGATGTGTGTGTGTGTGTGTGTGTGTAACATTTATACATACACAGATTTATAAATATGAAAAGATGATGTCTCTATACATATACACGTGTATATGTATATATGATTTATTTTAAGGACTTGGCTCATGCAGTGTGGAGCTGGGCAAGCCTGAAGTCTGTGAGGGCAAACCAGAAGGTTGGAGATTCAGGCAGGATTTCTGTGTAACAGGTTTGAGGCAGAATTTCATTTCTGGAAGCCTCAGTTTTTGCTTCTAAGGCCTTCAGTTGACTGACTGAGGCCTATGCATGTTATCCAGGGTATTTCCTTTACCATCAGCTGATTGGAGAAGTTAACCACATCTTCCTGTTACCTTCACAGGGACATCTAGATGAGCATTTGATCAAATATCTGGGTGCTGTCGTTTAGCCACGTTGATACAAAAAACTAACCGTCGTTCCCAGGGTTTGCTGTTCTGGTGTGGGGAGGTGGGGAAGCGTGGTGCGAGGGGCGGGTGGGAGAATAATTCCAGAAGCATGTCCAGTCATGTGCTTAGCACAAGACCCCACACACTTTGCAAGCGTTGCATTTACATGTGATAAATTCTGACCTCAGCTGTTCAAGCCTCTCACTCACACAGGATCCTTCCAAACTACTGTACCTAATTTTATGTTCTTGACATTGAAGTCTTCTCTCTGGTCCTCCCTCATTGTATAAGCTCCAGATCCATCACAGCCTGATCTGCTCCAGTCAGCTTTACTGCTCGCTCTTTGGGTCCTCCAGCCAGCCCCCCTACATTTCCCAGCCTCAGTTTCTTCGTTTGTAAATTGAGGAAGACAATTCTAACCATCTTCTGAAGTTCTCCTAAGAATAAGAGAAGAGGCTGTACAATTATGAACATACGGAGGTGGGGACTGTGTGGAGAGGGGCAAAGGGGGGATGGGGGACATTGGTAATAGTGTCAACAATAAAAATAAATCAAATGCTTTCCTGAGTTTCTGCTTCTCAAAAGTGTTCTTTTATTAGTATTTTGTTAGATAAAAAAGTAACACCAACTTCTTGTACTCAATAAAATAGGTAATGTAAAGTGTGAGAATGTACAATCTCCCACTCCCCAGAGGCATAAAGGGCTAGTTTCATTTTGATAACTAGCTTGCCAAATGCTTCCTAGTGGAAGCGTAGGCATCCACTAGCCAGGTAGGTGGTTACTGGGGCCCCTCATTGGGCACTGCCTGGGGCCTGGCACCATGCTGAGTCTCACACATACTGTTCATCCTGCTTTGCACAGCAGCGATGAGGCAAATATCACTATCCCCATTTTCAGGAAGGAGAAACTGAGTGACAGAGAGGTTAAGTTTGGCTCACCATTAAGTCATGTAACCAGCAGAGCCCAGATTAAAACCTATGGTGTGCTGTTCTGTTGGCTTGAGGTCTGGATGTAGAGAGTTATATGGGACCGGCTGGAGAGGAGAGCACTTGCTTATGGCAGCCAACTAACCAAATAGAACAATGTACAGAGCATCCACATGAAAAATGAAATCCTCTGCTGTCTCTCAGGGTGCCACCTCAGGGCTGCTTGGGATGGTTGTCCAAGGCTCCTGATGCTGGGCCAGTGGAGCCTGAAATCTCAATGTGCTTCACTATAGAAAGAGGCCCCCACAGATTTGTGGTGGCCCAGAGAGGTGCCTTTTTCTCACTTACATAAGTCATTCTGTAGTGCCAGGGCCCTCCCTGGCCAGCTTTGCAAGTTCTTTCCACTCTTTCTGTAAGCCCCTCACTCACACCATTTAACATGCTCTCCTTATTTCCTTCTACACATTTGAATTTTGCCAATTTTATGGGCCATTTCCTTGTGCAAATTCTTCTGGCCTCCTGGTTCATGGTGCTGTGATCTCACGTTCCTTTCCACTCTAGTTCATTCACCCATACATTCATTCATCCATCCACCAACACGCATCTATTAAACATTTACTACATGCCCAGTTCTCGTCTTGGAATCAGAATAAGGGTAAATTCAGAAGGGAGAGAGAAAGAGTCTCAGTAATCAAGAAGTTCAAATTCAGGGAGGGAAAATAATTATCAAAAAATAGTCATCGTCATAATAAAGTTGCATTGCATGCCCACTACGTGCTGGGTATGTTGTAAGTCCTTGACTCGTGTTAATTTATTTAAACCTAGTAATCCCAGGAGTGTTGGCATGACTAGTATTCCCATTTTATATTAGATTAAACCATGTGAAATTGTTGTTGCAGTTGATGTACATCAAAAACAGTGTAGAATAGATGTTTAATGAAGTTCAGCTTAAGAGATGTGGGCCCTGCATATGGTTACATCCCAAAGCCTCTCACATAGTATGTGGCGGAGCAAACATGTGAACCCAGGTGGCCCAGGTGGCCCCTCGTGGTCCTGAGCAAGCTGGTAATTGACTGTTAGTGCTCTCAGAATGGAGTTGCTGCTTGCTTTGCCTGGAGGACTCAGGGAAGGCCTTTCTCAGGTGGGCCCTGGGCTCCTAGTCACCACTCCTCCACCCTGTGGTCTGTAGCCACCGCTGTAATGAGGGTAGACCTCCTTCCTTACCCATCTCTGACATCATAGCACCTGGTCTGGAGTTTGGCTCTTAGGAAGGACACCTAAAATATTTTTTGTTTGATTAGCACTTTTACGGTCAGTGTGTCTAAGTATCCTGAGAGAAAAATATGTGAAAAAAGAATTGAGGAAAAAATGCAGGATTGAGACTAAGAATTCAGGGTTTAGGAGGAAGGAGCAAAACATAGTTGAGAAGTAACTTAGATAAAGGTAACTAAAAGTTTCTCTAACAATTAATGATAATAAATAATAATATTATAATAAATAATCTAACCTCAAAGTTCCTGGATAGTTGAGGATTGGATGTTTAGAGTTTAAAAAAATCGTGAATTTGATTTGTAAAGGAATAAAATTTTTATGGTGGAGCTTCATTCTTTCTTTTCTTCCTGCGCATTCTAGCCCAGCCTTGCCACACCATTGTGTCCTTAATGCTTGCTGCCTCTATGATGCAAGGGTCATCCTGGTTGAAAAAGTCCCCAAAGGTGTTTGGTGTCTAAAATGTATCGCTCCAGGTTAGAGCTGAGAAAACAACAGGTTTTTAAAAGAGACATGGGTAGAGATTAGAGCAGAAAATCAAGGTTTAAACACATTTCCACAGATTTACCTTAAGTATTTATGGCAGGAACCCCTTTATTGGTACTTAGTGACTGTTTTCTCCAAGTAGAACATTCCCGTATACTTTACATATAATAATGTTGAATCCATTGGTGATATGCACATATGCTCATTATAACATAATCTAAATCTTTTAATTATGGAGTGCTTTGTGTTGGCGACAGGATTTCATAATCTGCCTTCTAGCACATTCCTAGTTTTCTGGCCAACCGAGGGAACACAAAGGAATGATTGAAATTTTCTGTAAAATTTATGAGATGGTCTTATTTTTATGATAAAAGATTCACCCTTCAACACACCCTCTGGTAAATTTCAAATTTTACTCAAATTAGGTTAAATCACAGCAGACAACTAAAAAACAAGTTGTCATTCTCTTTAAATTCAATTCTGAGCAACTTGCTGAGATTTATAAAGTCCCCAGTCACTGTCTGCAATTTCTAGAGCTTGAAATACTCCATTAAATGGTCAAAATGTGGGGAATTTTGCCTTCCCTCCTCCCCCCCGGGGACATTTTTGGTTGTCACGATTGCAAGAGTGGAGACTGCTAATGGAATCCGGGGGTGCTGCTAAAGCTCATACAGTGAACCGGACAGTCTCCCACCACGAAGAATTAGCCAGCCCAAGAGCCAGGACCCTGAGGTCGACAAACGCTGCCCTAGATCATTCATTATGTAGATCACAACTCGGGTGTTAGGTGTGTATATATCAGGACTTGAACGTCATATTGACATTGGGTCATTCTTGCCTTCCTTGCCCTTTGGGCTTTCGTGGGTCCCCTTGCCTCAGGCGAGTGGGCCCCTGTGTGAGACTGGAAGTTAAGGGGATGGCTCTGTGGCTCATGGACTGTTAGAGGGGGCCAAGCACATTGTCTTTCCACAGCCAACCTTTCTCACAATAACGGTGCCTGGAGTGTGTTTCCTATCGGAGGAGAGTTGTGGCGTCTGCTGCGGCTGCCATAAGGAGGGGTGACTTGAACCCAAGTTGGGTTTCTTATCTTTCCGGACACTCTCCTGTGCTGCTTCTCACTGGGACCTCAAACTTGAGAGATGCTGGTGGGACATTTTAGCATATTTTTGAACGCTGGTTACAGGATTTTACAATCTGCCTTCTTTCTCAGGTAGGGGAGTTAATGTCATAGTTTGATGTCTTCTTTTAGTTCACACGAGATTGTTTATGGCAACTCTACCTTCAAGTTTATGATGGAAACTTGGAACGATTGCCTGGTGTCGGGGTTGATGATGTGTTCATTTTCAGCGTTGTTTAGGAGGTTGATTTTATAAGCCTACACTTATAGCTCGGTGCACTCCAGTACACTTGGGTAAAGCTTTCTAAGAAGGGGGAGGGAACATAAATTTCATTGCAGTTCTAAACGTGTTGGATAACCAGAAATATATCTGTTTTTAGTTTTGAGAATTAACTGATATGAAGATAACTTAGAATTGTAACGTAGCTGAGTAGAGCCATTGGTATAATGGCAATAACTGTGACATCATTCTGATGAGTACTGGCATTAATCTAAAAAATGTTAATCTTAGTCTCTCCAATGATTTCAGTCACCGATGCTGGAAATAATTTCCTGAAAAGTACATGAAGTATTGTATGATTCACTTTTCTAAAAGTATGGAAAGAATGATATTTTTAAGACACTGTTTTGAGAGCTTTCTGTATACTAGACACTGTGCAGAAGTTGCCTTTGAGGCCAAGTTCATGGCAGAAATTTGGTGTTCCAAATTGAAATATGTACAAGGCTGTCAATAGTTTTATACATCTCCCTAAATCTGTGCAGATATACAGGAGATCTTGTGAGCGCCTGTCATGAACTTCTAGACATGTGTTCCTTTGCCATGGAAACAATATATAACTTGAAATGTTATGATGTTTCAAACACAGGAGCCTAAAGTCATTATGATTTAATGAAAAACATATTTGAGTGTTTTGAACCACTCCAGAATATATAGGGCTGTGGAAGTTATCAAGCAAAGCATTTATCTGAAAAAAGTCTTTGTAGATAGGAGGGAAAACAGATAGCTAGATGTTGACAGTGAATGCCAGGTTTTAACAGTTAGCTTTACCAAAGCCATTTATTTG
Organism: Miniopterus natalensis; assembly: GCF_054644295.1. Classification (NCBI taxonomy): domain Eukaryota; kingdom Metazoa; phylum Chordata; class Mammalia; order Chiroptera; family Miniopteridae; genus Miniopterus; species Miniopterus natalensis. The sequence goes on along the minus strand of NC_142095.1, from coordinate 13,547,691 downwards.
CAGCAATTCTCAGTGGGGTTGATCACACTTCTAATGCTTGTGAATCCATGTTTCAGAGCTCCTCTGCACGTGAGAAAAATCACTCACAGGGTACTCAGTTTAACTCATAAGCGTTAAGCGATATAATAATGGATTGATGGTCTCATTTTAAAAAATTTGAAAAGTGGATATTTTGATTGAAATGTAACCAGCGGCTGTTTCAAGTTTTCTTAAGGTAGCACTCTCACGGAGCTGCATCGCCCTCAGTGTGCTCGTGTGGAAATGGCAGATTGAACACAGCCCTGCTCTGCTACGTTCATTGAACACATTGCTGTAAAGCTCTATGTAAATCATATTTAAAAATCAATTGACTCATTTTAGATATATTAGAAGATCTCTGTGTGAAAGAATCCATTTGGGACAGACTTTATAGACTTATGTGTCATCTCTTACTTTATAGGATTTAAATATGGATTTTCTCAAACCAGTTTAAAGTGTGCCTTGTACTTAATCATTCTGACATCCTAACTTGACTAAGCCACGTGGTCGTTGCATGTTTTTGGAGAGGATAGGATGCAGAAGTAAAACTAAATGTGGGGTTAATAATTAAGAGAGGGTAGAGATTCCCGCTTATGTATTTTTACTCTTTCAAGGTTACATATAAATAATTTAAAAAATTATACAGATGTACAAGATTCACAGTGAACAGCAGAAGTACTTTGTTTACACCCCCAGCTCAATTCCCACTCTCCAGAGTCAACTGCTTCCAGCGCTTAGAGCTGTTTCTTCTGAGTTTTACCTCCACGTTTCCAAAAAATATGCTTACACTGCCACTTCTTGATTGGGTTTCAGGTTTTGATATTACCTATTGATGTTCTCCTATGGAAAATAAGGGCTTAGCTCTTTTCCTAACCCCAACTAAATCAGACACCTCCCTCATGATAGGTGCATCATAATGTTTTTAAGAACCAGTGTTTAGTTTTATAATATTTGATTATGTAAGTGTGATAGGATATTAAATCCTATTTCATCCAGGGTGCCGTGGGACAAAAGATATAAAATTCCAAAGTGAGTTGCAAAACCCAGACGAATGTGTTGACCTAGCTGTTTGAACAGCTAGAACTAGCTGTTTGTGCAGTGGTGGTGAAGGAGAATTTGCTACGTTGGAAATATTGCTGAAAGTAAAGGTCAAATTGAGTGGAAAGATATCCCCAGAGTTTGGTGGGGCAAAGGCTATACCGATGTGTCTTGTGAACATTCATGGAGCCCAGTAAGGAGGGTTGGCCTGGACCCGCTGTAACTCCTGCCCAAGGCGATGGCCTTCGGTGTGTGAGAGGTGAGGGGAGGCGGCAGCAAAGAGGAGTGTGGAGTGGTCGGGGTGGTCTAGGGGGTCTCATTGTTTTTTGACTTTTGGCGTTTCCCCTATTCTCTGTTTTACGCACATATTTCATTGTATATATTGGCCCCAAACCTAGTACAAATTCTCTTAGACAGGGGTTCCCCCAGCGCTGACATACTTCTTCTGGTTTGCTCATTTCATCTGCTCTCTGGCTTTCAATATTTAATTGTTTTTATCCTGTTCTTTGTCTTAAAATTTTTTCTATTGTTGTGATTTGTGGGGATCTGAGTCAGAGCGGTGGGAAACATGTGTTCAATGTACAGTATTTAGCTGGAATCTCAAAAATTATTTAAACACAAAGGCATATGATGGTGGTGGCTGTCCCGAGGGCAAGAAGGCAAATCATTATGGAGCTCTTTTGTGGAATCAGAAATATTTACATATTTTGCACTTTTCTTTTTTTCCGTTCCTGACCTTGAGCCAGCTGTTTCATTCTTCCTGAAGGTGGAAGGGAAGGTAGATGATCGTAGCCAGAGTGGGGAACATTGTTCCTCAAGCCGGTGCGCTCCTGAGTGGCAGCCACCGCGGAGTCATTCCACGTATCCCACGGGCACAGATTCTTCACCAGTTCAGAAGAAAAAGGGCTTTGCCCCATGGGGCTCCATGCCCTCCCTCCCTCGAAGGTTAAAAAATTAATTACAAAATACAAAGTAAAAGAATCAAGTCTTGGCTTTTGTGCTTTCAGGGATCCACATGCTGAAAATTTACAGATGAATTCAGAGAATTTTTTGAACGTCACTTTGTCTATACTTCATTTTGCCATAAAATCTGATTTTAGACCCTAACTCTGTGTCAGATGAGAGTCCACTGTAATCGTTCTACTCCACTTTACAGAACCAAAATATCGAAAGTATTCTTACACTTTTGGCTGTATGGTTTCATGGGAAAAGTTGAGCCTTGCAATTCATACAACCTTGGGTTCAAATTCTAGTATGTCATAGGGACATTTTACTTAACTTTTCCTTATCTTTGCTTTTCTTCCCTCCACCGTGATTACAGTTATAAGCTACTTAATAGGTTTATTTTAAGAGTTAATATTAGATCCTACTTTAAGCCTGTGAAGTGCTGTGTACATAGTAGATGCTTAAAAGATTAATTTGTTGGAGCCACAACTGAAAATTCACTTATGATTTTTCATGGATCAAGTATCTCATTATTTTTAGGATTTTGATTTCGGCCCAAGAATATTAGCTCACATTTATTGAGCCCCTATCACATGACATTGTTCTAAGTTCTTTATATGCTTTGACTTATTTAATTCTCAGAAACACTGTGAATTAGCTATATTTGTCATTCCTGTTTTGTAGAGAGCAAAGTGAGATCCAGATAGGTTAATTAACTTACCCAGGGTCACAAAACTGCTGGGATTTGAACCCAGAATAATAACATTTCCCAGCCTGGTTTAGAAGAAAGGATGAATTCTACCTTCTTATACTTTGACCTTCTGGAAAATTCATATTTGCTTCTCCTATCAGCTTACTAGAAAAATCATAGGAAAATTCATTTGAGAAGAATATGAACTATATCGGTTGCGTTTTGGGAGTTATGAATTAAGGAAACCTAATTCGAGGCTAGCTTAGGCAAAAAGGGGAATTTATTGGAATTCAAAGAATGGTTGACTCACCAAACTATAGAAGGGGCACAAATGCAGCTGACACCAGGGAATTAAATGCTACCAAGACTTTCTTTCATGTTTCACTTGTGTCTCTTCATGTTGACTTTTACATTCACATTGTAGACAGGATTTCTATTCTTTGCAAAAACTATTTCTGCTGATGACCCAAGTTTAACATCTCAGATAATTTTAGCCATTTGAGAGGGTTGACTTTCCTTCTCAGATTTGAAAAATCTCAGGAAGGGACTTGAGTTAGGACTTCATCCTTGGAACCGTTAATTCTAGCCTGAGAGTAAAATAATGGAAAATGTGGCTTCTTCTGAGGCAGCCTAGTAGACTTGGGATCATGGAGGGTGTGGGCAGGTACATCAGGTGTGAGTACTTTGGCTGCAAGTAACACCATAGTGTAAATTAGTGGTGGTTTAACACTTATTTGCACAACAAAAAATCTGGAGTTAGGGCTCAACCATTATTTTAATGATGTCATTAAGAACCCTGTAGCATTCTATTTTTTTACTGTCTTTTCTGTATGGGCTTTTCTGTTTGTCATGTCTTCATCATAAGATGGCTACCAGAGGTACAAATATCATGTACACATTCAAGGCAAGAAGAGAAAGGTTGCATGTTGGTCTCTTTTATTTACAGTTTTTGGAAGCCCACACCCGACTTCCCTTTATGAATCATTAGGCAGAAGGAAGGCCTGTGAATGTCTATCTGTAAGGGAGTCTAGGAAAACAAGCAGCTAACTCATTTACCTCTGTTGTAAGAGGCAATAACCAAGTAGGGGTTGGGAATGGCTATTACCTTAGTCAATTAACAGTGTCTGATCAACAACCCATTAAAAAGATCATTCACCATGATCAAGTGGGAATTTATCCCTGGGATGCAAGGATAGTTCAACATATGCAAATCCATGCATGTGGTACACACACCACATTAACACAACAGAGGGTAAAATCATACAGGTGCAGAAAAATTATTTGATAAAATTCAGCATCACTTTATGAAAAAAACTAAACAAATTAGGTATAGAAAGAATTTACCTCAACATAATAAAGGCCATACATGACAAGCCCCCACTATCAGGAAGAAGGCAAAGGTGCCTGTTCTTACCACTTCTATTCAGCATAGTACAGGAAGCCCTAGCCAGAGCAGTTAGGCAAGAAAAAGAAATAAAAGCATCCAAATTGGAAAGGAAGAAATAGCATTGTCTGTGTTTGCAGATAATATTATCTTATATATAGAAAATCCTGAAGATACCACCAAAAAACTGTTCAAGCTAATAAATGAATTCAGTATAGTTGTAGGATACAAAATCAACATCCAGAATCATTTGCATTTCTGTACACTAACAAGTGTCTAAAAAAGCAATTGAGAAAACAATCCTATTTATAGGAGCATCAAAAAAGAAAATATTTAGGAATTTAATCAAGGTGATAAAAGATCTATATGTTGAAAACCATAAAACATTGATAAAAGAAATTGAAGAAGACACAACTGAAAGGAAATATGTTCCATGTTTATAGTTTAGAAGGATTAATATTGTTAAAATATCCATATTATCCAAAGCAGTGTATAGATTCAAGTCAGTATCAGAACTCTAATGCCATTTTTCACAGAAATAGAAAAAAAAAATCTTAAAATTCATATAGAACCACAAAAGTCCCCAAACATCTAAAGCAATCTTGACCAAGAAGAACAAAGCTGGAGGATCATACTTCCTGATTTCAAACTACATTAGAAAACTATAGTAACCAAAACAGTATGGTAATGGCCTAAAAACAGACACAGAGATCCAAGAATCAGAATTAAGAGCCCAGAAATAAACACAAAACAATGGGTGAGATGTAGGCACACTTGTCTGTTGCCACGAGAATGAGAGGAAGGCAGACAGTCTCTAGACATGTACTGCTCGTGAAGTTAGACCTCAACAACTTTGAACTGTTTGCAAGAGAGCGTACCCAGCTAATGGTACTCTCTATTTGCCTCCCAAATCAAATTTGGGCCTTTCCGCCTCCAGACTCTGTTCATGTGATTCCTTTCTCCCCACCCCAAACTTTTGTTCTTTTTTCTAATGTAAAGCTACCAGAATTTTTAACCTTATTTCAAGCCCTCCTCTATCTGCCAGGTTTCTGGTGGCACCTCCCTGTTCCTTTGAATTCGTGCCGCTTAATCACACAATCCATAAATTATGTAATATACGACCCGACGACCACTTACATTTTGTTGTTTTTTCCCCCATTTAGCTTTTGACAGCAAGGTGTCTGATTACCCTAATTAGACTGTAGATTTCTTAAACAGAACAACCCTTCCTCTATTACTTTTTAAAGCCCATAGCAAAAAAACAGAGCACATTGTAGGTACTCAATATATGTTGGTTAATTCATCTTTACAGGAGTATTTTATTAAAACCCTAACTTATCCACAAAGGATAATTTTAATCTATGGCATGCTTTGGAGGAGCTTTAGACGGGAAAAGTAGGGGAGAAGATTCCTTTAGCATGCAGTCTTTTTGCCTAGCTCAAACTTTGTTTTAGGGCATCTACTTAAATGACTTATTCCTCCTCAACACCTGTGCAACCTCGTTGCATGGGGGAAAATCAATAAAGAGTATTTCTTTGCCCACACCAAGCTGCTGTTAGGTTTGTATTAAGGACCAAGCAGTTGCTATGCTTGTCCACTGTTCTATTTTGGTCCTGCCTGGTTTTGAAGTACTTGCAGTTGCCGAATTTTACTTTCTCTGGAGTCAAGCGACTATTCTACATGGGCAGACAAGGAAATAAAAGCATTTAATGTAAGCACTGTAGTTCTCCAAAAGAAGTCAAGTCCTTTTGAGAAAGGGGAGACAGCGATGGAAGTGCTGCTCCGTGTGAAAAGGCGAGATGCTAACAGTGAAGCCAGCAACAGACGCCCGGCTTGCTTAGTGTTGGCTGAATGAAGGTGCTGTTTGTACTTGAGGAAGATAGAATCTGAAATGGTCCTATTGCAGCTTCACAACACGCTTGAGAGTGCCGTTGAATTTTTTTGTGTCTTTTTCCCCCCATCTTTGATGTCCAGCTGGTATTTGGAGACAAGAGTATGATTATGGAATTGGATTTGAAGAGCAGCACTAAATCATTCTCACTTGGTACTTGACCTTCATCCTAAACAGAATAGATTTCATGGAAGAAATCGGGTTGGGGAAGATATAATTTAATTCTGCCATGGGTCAAGCAGAAAGGTTAAGTCCTTCAAGTTCCTCATCCTATGATGCTGCTCGGTATGGTTTTGAAAAGCAATTTTCAATACTAGAACCACTATGTCCCTGTCCTGTGTTTTTTTAAAATTTTTTATTTAATTACTTTATTACACAAACACATTGAAAATAAGTTTTTCTTGCTAATATTTCTTCCTGTATTTTTTAGGAAATGATCTGTTTTACTTTTTTTTGTGTGTTAAATTTAAAAAATTATACTGATTCTACATTGACATGCCAGGTAGAATACTATTTAGTATTTCAAAACCATAAGGCTAAAGTTTCATTATTTGTGTAAAAAGTTATTGGAATTAGATGTAGATGTATCTGTCTTCTCCCTCATCTGTATCGCCAAACAAGATGACAACGAGGAGTGTTGTGTGTTCCCTTTCATATGATTCTGCTTACGGGTTCACATAACCTCACTTCGGACCGTTTCAAACATCAGCCTCTCTTCTTTGTCAAAATGTCCCTTCAGGAAGGTCTCCACTCTCACTGACCTCAGACTTGCTCTGTCCCCAATACAGCGCTAGTGTTGTCTTTTCCCCCCAGGAGGAGAAATCTTGTCTCTGGTGGGTGGACTCAGTAGCTGTTAACTGAGGATACTAACCTCCCAGATACTCTTGCTTTGGATGGTTTCCTTGCAGACATAGTCTTGTCTACACATTTCGTCTCACTTTTAAAAATTAGTATATATTATTTTAACCATTTCTCTAGGTGTCATAGGCAACTTTTGTTACTTTACCTCCTTTTATGTCCTATCTCCTGATGTGTTCAAAATAGAGGGCTCCAAACTGCACAGGATGGGCTAAGGATTGGCTTGTAATGGTCCCCTCCCTCCCTCCCTCCCTCCCTCCCTCCCTCCCTCCCTCCCTCCCTCCCTCCCTCCCTCCCTCCCTCCCTCCCTCCCTCCCTCCCTCCCTTCCCAGCAGCGCCTTCCACGTGAATGTCAGCGTGGCGCTGACCTGTCACAGCTCCTGGTAACTCTGTTCCCGGCCTCTGGCCCCGACTTTGCTTTGTGCCTGCAAGTTCAGATTCCAGCTGTCATTTCCCAGCCACCCAACTCTTCGCTCAAAATGGCCCTCACTTGACATTCTCCCATCTTTCTTGTATTAGCTTGGAGTGTTCTAATAACGACTTCCTTCAAAGGTGACCTGATTTGCTTGGCGGGTAGTGTTATTTTGGGGGAGATAGTAACCACGGGCGCTATGCCACCTTTCTATAAAATGGCAGATTATCTATTGGGCTACTTGCCTTTGTCACTCTTGCCATTCAGTCATCAATGATAAATTCTTTCAGTGGACTCACACATTACTGAGCATCTGGTACATGCCAGGTACCAGTCTATGTACTACTGTAGGTAGAAGAGTGAAAAAAATGGGCAAAAATCTCTACCCTGACAAAGATTGTATTTGAGAAAGAAGAGACGAATACATAAGTTAAAATTATAGTATGTCAGATGGTAAGTGCCATGGGGAGAGTAAAGCAGGGAAAGGGAATTGCTAGGAGAAAGGGGCTAATAAATTTAAACAGCGAGGTCAGGGAAGGTCTGCCTGAAAAGTGACATTTGGACAAGGATCTGAAGCCGGCAAGGATGCTGGCCATGTGGAAGCTGGAGGAAGAAGATGTTAGAATTCGATTTTTACCTGCCCAGATCTCGTATCCTGTAACACATGGGGCCAAAGGTGAACTTCCAGGAATTTTATTATGTTGGAAATGCAGAGTATATTGCAATGGGACAAAAGCCAGGATAGATGCCACCGGAGAGTGGAAGGTGCTTGAGATAGCGCAATGCTGGGCCTGAGCGGCCGCAGCTCCTTATAAAGGGGGTGTGTGCTGCACTTCCCATGGTCCCCACTCAGGGCTGGTCACTTGGCTCTTGGACCTCTGTAGGTATTTGGGTTCATGACTTTGGTTTATAATATCCATTATTTTGAAGAAAGCTGAAGGGGTGGAATCCAAGTAACGTTTCCAGGTTTCTGCTCCTCTCTCTGGAATGCAGACTCGTTCCCCGTCCCTTTGCGTTGTCTTGAAGCCTGACCCCTCACTGGGGTCAGTGGGGCTGCTCATGCTGAGTATGTCTTGTTGCTCTAAGATACTAGACCAGATGACCCATGGAGCAAAATACAATGGCTGGCGTGTGTGTATAAAATATGGGAAACCTATACACAATAAGAGCACAAGCCAGAAATGAAAGCCTTGTTTATGGATTCAGATTGGATGATTAGGAAGAGAAAACTTTAAAAGAACCTCCCTTGTTAGATGGTTTATCTCTCAGGTCAAGCTCTGTCCCTTAGGAAGCCACCTTCCAGACTGAGGTAAAAGAGAGCGTCCCCTGCCTACTGCTCACCCTGTTGAATTAATGTGTTTTCTGTTTCAGTCATTTCCCACTAGGTATATGGGACTGAGAAGATTTTTAAGCTGGAGGTGTGGGTCAGGGTGTGGGTCAGATGATAATTAATACCATAAACATGCCTGAGCTCTCCGGGAAGGGATGGACTACAGGGTGAGATGGGACAGTGCTGGTGTGGGCCCCCGGTGGACAGGAGGGAGAAGTGCGTGTGAAATGGAAGTGGAGCGGGGACACTTTGGAGAGTTAACCCTATCAGATGCCGGAGACAGGACAAAAAAGCTACGCCCCAAAGGAGTTCGTTGAATTTAGTGGAAATTGCGAGTGAGAAGGCCGGGGACCTCTGAAGTGAGCACAGCATAATGCAAGGGATGAAACCACAGGCAGAGGGCCCCAGGGGCGCGGGCAGGCTGAAGGCCTGGCCCCACGTTTGCGGCCCTGCCAGTGCGCTGTCCTTGGGGGGGGGGGATCAGCGCTGCAGCCGCTCTCACGTCGGGCTCTCCCTAGATGAAGCCCAGCCCGTGGGAAACCGGCTCCCAGGGGTCTCCCTCGTGCTCCCCTGAAAGCCAGCCCCAGGACGCTCAGGTGGGGGTGCTGAGAGAGGAAAGGCTTCCGCCAGGTGCTGTGAAACCCTTTGAGCCGCGAATAATCAGCCGAACTTCACATGTGCACTGACTGTACATTAAGAGCACTTTAAATAGTAAAGACCTCACAGGCGCTAGTCTATTATGAGAACAAACAGCAGTTTAAGGCAGTATTTTCCCAGAGTAAAGAACCCAGAGGAAGAGAGATGCCCGAATTGGGCCTCCCCCCCGCCCCGTCCATTTGTGAGAAAATGTGCTTTTGATTGATATCTGTTACAGACTGTTCAGCATAGTGTATTTTTGATGGTTAATGAATGTTCAGAATCGGGATTTAAAACATTTGGGGTGGTGCCTCCGGGCACTTTTTCCTGTACTTCTCTTATCCTTCCCAATATCTGGAACACGAAGACTGAGAATGAAAATAATTGCTTTCCCTTCTGCTTTCTTTCTCAGGAGTCTGAGTGCTCATATAGAAGGTCCATGTCCCAGGAAGACCTTCTCTTCTCCTGAATTCTCTGCTTTCATTTTTAGTAACAGGGCTGGGACTCTTTCTGTGAAAAGGAAGAAAGACTGTGCCGTCCTGTAGAAGATGTATCCAGTGTACTCCTTTCTGCATCTTTTTCTTGGGAATTCTTCCCCTATGGGGATGTGTGTATAGAAATGTGGGATTGCTTTGGAAAAAGAGAAATCGGTCTCTAATTCAGGTCAGTGTACAGAGAGAAAATTTTTCTCCACATTTGCACGTGCTTTTTGCCTTCCTGTTTGCATTTGATTTTTGCAATCACACATTTTGCATTGGTGGCATTTGGTCGCAAGACACCACACAAATGAGATGCTACTGAGGACTCTCAGACCATAACAACTTAATGCATATCCTGGTAATGCGTCCAGCTTCTATCTACTCACATTTGTATACAGTGCAATTTCATATGTAACTTAGAAAGATAAACATAAGAAACAGCACCATTATACAGCAGACCACTCATTTTAGGCTTCATTTACACATAAGTGATGCTCTGCTGTTACATAAACATTAAAGAGCTTCCCATTATACTGTGTTGTGGTTGAAAATATTGGTCATGTAGTAACCCAGTCAGTTAATATATTTGTTTTAAATTAGATCAAGACATTTAAAAAAAAGAAATGCAGGATGAAAATAAGAGAGTCAGAGTACATCATTGCTTAGCACTAAGATGTGTTACGTCTGTAAGACGTCCCAATAGTATTTGAGATACTGTATAGTTTTTCATGGACATAGACACTAAACAGCATGGCATTTCAAAGCATGTTAGAATCCTTACAGGCTTCAGAGCCTTTTCTTTTACTGTGGCTTCTGCTTTACTATCTGGAATCCTAAAGAATTGTGAATATGAATAATATTAAGCTGGCATTTTGGGAGGTGTATCATTTAGGGAGTATGCTGGGCATTTTGCATATATTATCTCTGACCTCCTCAGTAATGCCACTTCCATTGTACAGATTAGAAGACTGAGGCAAAGAATTTATGTAATTACCCAAGTATGTAACTCACAGTGATAGAAGAGGGACTCAGTGTAAGTCCATCTGTCTTTAAGACCCTTTCCACTCAACCAGTTATATCAGAATCTCAAAGTGTGAGGCCTAGGTGTTAACGGTCTTTAGAAGATCCCCTTGGAGATTCTTACATAGACTTGTGGTTGGAAAAGGCTCCACTCGCATCATTTTGTCTTTCATGGGAGCAAGTAAAGGAACCAACTTTGATATTTGGTTTATTTGTACGGATGCAGAGGTAGGTGCAGAATTAGGAAAAGAAAGATTCGTCATTTCCCATTATTTTCAGGTTTCTGTTTGCAATCACTTCTTTCCTTGCAAGGAGAAGAAGGGATATGCTATGTATACAAACATACATACAGACATGTATGTATGTGAGACACTTGCCAGGTGTCTTTAAGCATGGAAAACTATTGAAAATGGCAGATATGTAGATAGAATATTTATATTGGAAAAATATTTGGAAAATGTTGAGTTAAGCTGTGTGTCCACTGGTAACAGGGGCCAAAGAAAAAGAATTGAAGTGTTATGAATATAGAGTTTAGTGTTGGCTAGGGTTGCATGGGGGTGTGTGTGTGTGCTTTGCAGAGCTTTGGGAAATTAGCTATCCAACTGCAATGGAACACGACCTAGCCTCCGGTGTCAGTCATGCCACCAGCATAGTTTGCTTGGAGCTGCTTAACTTTGTTATAATGTAATGTATTTGGATTTTCAAGGGAGGTCGGTGTGTTCAGGCACCAGGTGAGGCCAGTAGAATTTAACATCACCATTGTCCTTCTTGGCGTCAACTCTCGGTTGCAAGGAGATCCTGAAACTTCTAGTTGTTTTGGTTCACATTGTTTGTGTTGTACAATGGGAAGTGATTACTACTAAGAGTTAATTTGACTTGACATAGAGTTTCCAAAAAATAGACATACACATATTTTACTGTATGAACAGGATTTGTCCTCTGTCTTAGAGTTCTGCAAAGTTTAGAAAAAGTATATGTGGTCATTAGTAGGGCTGGAATTAGAGACGTAGTTAATCAAGAGAGGTGTTAGCCTGAGGCATTACCAGCCAATTCAAGGTCCCTCCACTTTCTGAACTAGATCAGTCTCTGATTCTGTTACTTGCAGGGTGAATGGACATTTCAGGGTAGTGAACAGTTCCACATGGTCCCTTATTCACTGTCAAGGACACTGCTACAAAGTATTGGGGCAATTCTGCAAATTCTTCCCGCATTCTCCTCTAACATGGGTCTTTTCAATAATTCCGAGGGCCCAAGGACCTGAAGTTAGTGTGTTTCCTTAGTGACAGGGGACAGGGAAGGACAGAAGAGAGTCTCACATGCAGGACTCCAGGTAGTTAATCAGTCTTCTCTTCAGTGAGAGAAAAGGGACATCCTGGACCCTTTATAATTTTCTTGATGTCAGAGGTATAGGTTCTTGGAAATAATTTTAACCCTTGCCTAATCCAATTTTGACTTTGACCTGTGATGTCCTTGTTTGATTTCCTTTGGGATATGAAAGAGAAAGTTCTATTCGAATCTATTTATGGAGGAATAAAGATAAAGCAGATAGGATTCCCAGACAAAGGAATTTCCAGCAGGGCATTTGCAAATGTTATTTCTTCTTTCTCAAAGAAAGCATGCGGGTATATTTCGGGAAAGGGCACCATGCCTTTGGCCTTCCTTGCTTAGAATAATGGTTATAACATTATTCTGCCCCGTTCCCATAGGAAGGAAAAAGCAATACAAGAATAATAGTAATGGGATTTCAAGCCCCGTGGGCACCAGAGGATAGTGTCATTTGTAGATGAGCTTACTCTTGGAAGAGGAAAAACTAGTACAGTGTGGCGGGAGATGAACAGATCTGGACAGGAAAAAGCAGAAGCTGCAGCCAGGGTCTGAGAGACCCACTGGGATTGTCCCCAAGGCACTGTTTTATGCTTTGAGACTGTTTGCCCTCCCCTTCTGGTGTTTTACATTCTCTCATAGGCATAGGATCCCAAGAAAGCTCATCGGAAACATAACTGAAAGAAGCAGCAAGATCCGTGCAGTGCCTTTGCGGCCCCTGTGTCTGCGTTTCATTGGCTTTTCTGTTTGGTTTCCATTTGGCCTACTTGACTCGCTTTATATTCCGGGCACGTAGAGAAGCGCATATTTTTGTAGTGGGCCTGTTCTATCTATTTTTTCGGGAGGGCATGCCATTTGGAAAAGTTTTACTTAGTAATAGGGGAGGAGAAAAAGACGACTTGGTGTTTGAAGTAGTAGCCTTGTTTCAATGACATGTTAAAGATGGATGTTCACCATCCTGCATCTTTCCAGCCTAAGAATCCAGCATATCTTGAAAAGATGAATGGGTCGGGGAGGCCGGTTAATACATTATCTTTGTTTTGCTGCTGGCTAGCGAGGGAGAAATGTTACGGCAATGGTCAATAGGTTGTCCTGCTCTTGTTTTTATGTTCATGTAAAGTATCCAATATGCTGAGCACTAAAAATTTCCTGTGGTACTTTAGTTCCTGGAGGAAACTAAAAATAGAATGGAGGGAATGAATCAAGCATGACCTAGCAGTTTCTAACCCCTTCCCTGAACTCCTGAATAAATTAGAAATCTCTTTGCTGCTGTCCCAAGACACAGAGATTCCTCATGTCTTGTTTCTTGTCATTAGATGGGGTTCTCTGCCGGGGGGGGGGGGGGGGGGGCGGCTGGAACTAGTGTGTTCCTGTAGGTTTTTCTCAGAGGCCATCTGAGGTATAAGTTTTGAGACTTGAAGACAGAACTGTTTTGCATGAGGGAATTCTCTCGGGAAGACAAGATTTTGAATTATGATCATTTATATCTGATCAGATTAAAAGGGCAGAGGCCTTGGAGCTAGTCAGCCTTTTGTTTTCGGAGGCTGGAGGCTGCGGAGGAAATGAGTTGCTGACAGGCTGGAACCACAGTGAAAGTAAGGTGATCATTTGACGGTTGTGCTTTCAAAACAATATAAAGTTTAGGAAAATATTTCAGAAGTAGATGAAAATGCTAGAAGCATATTTAAACATTTATTTCATCTCCTTGCCCCAGGCAGGCTACTGATACAAATCAGAGAGACTATATATCGGTTAGGACATACTCTTTTGAAAGGAGCACTAAAACCAACTGAAACTGCCTAAGACAACAAAGAGGATATGGGAGTTGTGTGACTTTTGAAGGCCAAAGGTAGGGCAGGCCAAGGTGTCATTAGGACTCTGAGTTTATTGTTGGTGATTCCCTTGACGTCTCCTCCCTAGTGTTTTGGCATCATTCAGAGTCTGACGTACCTCATGATGGCAAATGGCTCCAGCAGTTCCAGGCCTCCTGTCCACACACCACCCTGTCCAGGCAAGGTGACTAGGCCCTGGATCCTTCATTAGAAAGGGCCGGGGAGTCATTCCGATCAGACCATGCGGTTGGCTTAGACTAGATCACCTGCTTACCCCGGAGGGGAGGAAGGAGTCGGCATTTCCAGAATCACACAGTCTCTAATGTGAATGGGGACTGTCAGAAAGGACTAAGTGGATACTTGGAGTCCATGTGGTACACCGCAGTGAAGGACCTTGTGAGTTTCATTGGCCACGGAAAGAGAGCTTCGAGTTCATTCCTTCCCATCAAATAACCCTGTTTGGGGTTATTTTTGATGATTGTTAACACATCATTTATCTATTCAATTCTTCAAGATACCCAGAGAAGCCAAATCTTCCACTTAACTCTGGAATGCAGTATGGTTATTTCAGAGCCAATCACTCACCTCCTCTCTCTCTCTCTCTCTCTCTCTCTCTCTCTCTCTCTCTCTCTCTCTCTCTCTCTCTCTGTCTCTCTCTCTCTGTCTCTCTCTCTCTGTCTCTGTCTCTTTCTCTCTCTCTAATTTAAATAACACTTGGTGCAGTTTAATCCCATTTTTTTCTTAATAGCTACTGGCTAGAAAGAACAGCTGGCCTAGTCATTCTGTATGATATACCTTAATCTGTTTTCAGTGTTTTATTATCACGTTTATAGCTTTGCCTTCCCATGTCACAGGGGGGTAAATGCCCCTGTTTCTGTGTCCTCTAGCTTACTGATTTGAAGCAAGTTTAACTGACTTGTCTGAGGTCATTGTCTGAATTACAGGAGAGAGGTGATATTAATGACCTCAACTCCCAAGTTGTAGGAGTTGGCATACTGTAGCCCCTGGGCCAAATCCAGCCTGCAGCTTTTTGTAAATAAAGTTTTATTGAAGCAAAACCACATTTATTCATTTATACATTGGCTATGGCTGCTTTCCCTACTATGATTGCAGAGGTGCGCCATTGTGGCAGACACTATTTGGCCTGAAAAATCTAAAATATTTACTACCTGGCCCTTTACAGAAAAACAAATTTGCTGACTTCTGGATTGAATGAGCCACGTTCTTGACTTTAAAAATGATAAGAGATTTTATAGCTAGGTAAAATCTCCACTGTTCCCAAGCCTATCTGGCTCTTCAAAAGTGGTCAAAGAATGTTGGCGGTGAAACCATCTAAACGATTCATCTAGTCCTAGTCTTTCATTCCACAGTTGAGAGACTGAATCTCAGAGATGGCACATGACTTACACAAGGCTCCATAGCATGTTAGAGGTAGATCAGCATGCCCTTTACTTCCCACACCCAGGCTTCTATACTGGAAGAGTTCCTAAACATACCCCTACCAAGAAGGGGATGAGATCTAAAATATTTTGAGGAGAGTATTGGGGGGAGCAATAAAGTTCTGCCATTTACTAGCTTGGACAAGTTATTTAACCTATCTGAACTCAATTTTTCTTCATCTGTAGCATGAAAGTAATGGTACATGCCCCCTGGGATTATGCTATGAGTGAGACATCCAGTGTAAGTAAAGCATGTAGGAACAGCTCAATAAGTCTTTGTTGCAGCCATCAGCATCAGCATCATCACCATCATCATCATCACCATCATGAGCATCATGAGCATCATCATCGCCATCACCATCATCAGCACCATCATCAGCATCACCATCATCATCACCATCTCAGCATCATCAGCATCATCACCATCATCACCATCATCATCATCACCATCATCACCACCATCATCACTATCATCATCACTATCATCAGCATCACCATCATCATCATCATCACCATCATCACCATCATCATCATCATCGCCATAAGGCTACATTGCTATTCACCCTTGCTTCTTACTTGCTTGTCTTAGAGGAAAAGAGGTCACCCTTCTCTCCAAGGCTAACTGCTTCAACTGAAAACTGGGTCATTTTCTTTCATGGCCCCTCACAGATCTTATTCTGTCAACTACCCATCTTTACTATATCTTCTATTGCTTCCTTTCCACTGTTGAATCAAATTGTTAGCAAAATTCTCAAATCTTAAATGTTGTAATAAAGGCGTTGCTATCACCCATTTTATCTTGACAGAGTGTCACCTTCCCTTTATTGCCCCAGTGGTTCCTGTCTCACTGACTCCTTTAAGCTTTATTCTAAATTCAACTCTTTGAAAACTGACCTAGCACAAGTCACAGATGAATCTGTGGGACTACGTACATAGACTTTGTACCAATCTTATGCAGCATTAAAACTTTTGACACCATCCTTCCTGGAAGACACTGGTTCTTTGTTTTTGAACCACCATCCTGTTCTGCTTCTCCTCCTAGTAAGTCTCTTTCTCAGATTATTCGTTCTCTGTTTGTCTTGTCTATAATATATTTCCCAGGCCCTGTACTTAGAAGCTCTCCTCAGCAATCCTCCACTTTGCAATGGCTCCAGTGACTGCCTGCCGAGCTGATAAATGTCTCTATCTGAATGTAGCAGTAGAATTTATAGCCTCTAAGCTACTCCCCTACGTAATTCTTCCTCTTGTCCATTCTCAATAGTGTCCTAATACCTAACATATATCGAGCACCAGGTTCTGTGCAGAGAGCTTTAAAAACAGAAAACCATTTCAAAAGATGAACCAAAGTGCATGCTTTATTCAGATTTCCTTAGTTTTTACCTTTTTCTGTTTCAGGATTTCATCCCGGGTACCACATTATATGTATCAGTCACGTCTCCTTAGGCTTCCCTTGGCTGTGACCGTTTCTCAGACTTGCCTAATTTTTGACAACCTTGGTATTTTGAGGGGTACTGGACAGAAGTAGAGTGTCTCTCAGTTGGGATTTGTATGATGATCTCTTCACGGTTAGACTGGGATTCTGGGTTCTTGGGAGGAAGGGCACAGAGGTCAAGCACATTTTCATCACATTATATCAAGGGCCCCTATTTTCAGCGTGACATGTCATTGTTCATGTTAACATGGGTCACTTGACTGGGGTAATGTTTGGGGTAGGATTTCTCCACTGGAAAACTACTCTTTTCCTCTTTTGCATGCTGTACTCTTTGAAAGGAAGCCACTGTATGTAGCCCACACTTACCAAGTGAGGAGTTAAGCTCTCTCTCCTGGAGGGTGGAGTATTTATATAAATTATTTGAAATTCTATTACAGAAGATTTCAATATTATCCCCCATTTATTTATTACTCAATCATTTTGTAATATCAGAATGGACTCATGGTTACTTATTTTATACTTTGGTTATAACCTAGTTCTACTACATTTTTGTTACTCAAATCATTCCTGGTCTGGCCATAGGGAGTTCTCTCAGTGGCTCCTATTTGCCTTTGACATACTCGTGTGTGTGTGTGTGTGTGTATATGTGTGTGTGAATTGTCTTTGTTTTTGGAGCACCTTCTCACTTTTCTAGCACTACAAAATGCTCCAAGCTCATCTTACGTGTTTCCTACGCTAGTCCTAGAATCAGCCATTTCTCCCAGGAGCCTTGGTTCCTTCTGCTGGAGAATGGTATTAGAAACCCAGATCTGGGTCCTAGGCATGCCCTTTGTTACTGGGGTATTATTTCTGTTAGACTGTCTAAGCCAGGGGTGGGGAACCTTTTTTCTGTCAAGGGCCATTTGGATATTTATAACATCATTTGAGGGCCATACAAAATTATTAACTTAAAAATTAGCCTGCTATATTTAGTCAGACATTTGATTAACTCACCCCTAATATGATGGCTGAAACTGCTTCTCTTTGGTGAGGCCATGGCAGGGCCAGACCAAATGATTTCGACGGCCATATATGGCCCGTGGGTCGGGCATGTCCCACCCCTGTTCTAAGCTGACAGAGCATGAACATATATGTGTGTATACTAACCTGTGTTTATACAACTATCTATAACTATTTCTATGTGTAACCATTTGTATCTATCTTGAGCGAAGCCTGAATTCATACTGATGTCCCAGCTCCAATCCATTATCACCTGAATTATTTTGGACTTTTCCCTTTGCTTGTTGGTAACCTCCGGTTCCACAGGCAGAAACCTGGCTCCCACCGTCTGCCATTCATTTTCTTAAATTATTCGATGCCAGTATATGTTTACAGTGTCATCAAAGTTGTTGATCTGTACCCCTGTAGGGGAAAATATTTATCAACTAGACAGAGTACAGTGTTTATGTTCAGTTTCTATTGCCTTTAGTCTTACGGGCCCCAGCCATTTCCACAGTTGCTTAGCTTTCGCACTGCTTTCTCCACCTGAGTGAGACTGTTCATACATTTGTAATACAGTTAGATTGTTTTGTTACTTTCAGCATTCTGTCCTGGGATTTCACAACCTTCTAAATGATTTGTTAAAAATTTCTATACATTAAGGTCCCATTTTGTGCTGTGAAGTTGTATGGGCTTTGACAAATGTGTAGTGACATGTATCCACTATTACAGTATTGCACTGGATACATTTACCACCATAAACGCTCCCCAGTGCTTTACCTCCGCGGCACCCCCTTCCCAGTCCCCTGGCAACCATGATCTTTTACCGTTGCTGTACTTTTGACTTCTCAAGAATGCCACATAATTTGAATCGTACAGTATGCGGACTTTGCAGACTGCCTTTATTTTTCGGTGAGCAATAGGCATTTAAGGTTCATCTATGTGTTCTCGTGTTTGGATAGCTTATTTCTTTTTATCGCTGAATAATAGCCACTGTGTGGATGTACCGCAGTTTACTCATTCACCTGGTGAAAGACCACTTGTATAGACATAATTTTTCAAATCAGTTAGGCAGATACCTAAGAGCACAACTGTGGTGAGGCTGTGTTTCGCTTTATAAGAAGCTGACAAAGTGTCCCCCCAGCAGCTGTCACTTTGCATTCCCGCCAGCAGTGCGAAAGCTCCCGTTACTCTGCATCCTCACCAGCTACTGGCGTTGCCGGTTTTCTGGGTTTAGCTGTTCTAATACTGTAGGTATGTTGTGGTATCTCCTTGTGGTTTCAATTTGCAGTTCCCGAAGGACGTACGACCTGAGCATTCTTTCATACGCTCGTTTGCCACCAGTCCAGCTCCTGTTTAGACCTTTTGCCCACTTTTTAAATTGGGTTGCTTATTTTTTTTATTGTTGAATTTTCAGAGTTCTTTGTATATTTTGGTTTTAAGAACGTTGGGCTCCCAGTCTGTGGCTTTTCTGTTCATCCTCTTAGAGTGTCTTTTCCAGATAAATGTTTAGTTTTAATACAGTCCAGCTTACCAGTTTTTTCTTCCATGGAACATGGTTTTGGTTTTTCTTCTAGAAATTTTAGTTCTGTAGTTTATTCCTAGGCCTGTGATCCATTTTGACTTAACTTTCTGGAAGGTGTAAGGTCGTGTCTAGGCTTTTTCTCCTCCCCTTCCTTCTCTCTCTCTCTCTCTTTTTTGCACATGTGGACGCCCCATTGTATGAGCACCATTTGCTGAAAAGACTGCCTTTCTCCCCGGAATTGCTTTCGCTCCTTTGTGGAAGACCATTTGACCTTATTTGTGGAGGTCTATTTCTGGCTGTTCTCTCCTGGTCCATTGACTGACGTGTCTGTGCTTTTGCCAATAGCGTACTGTCTTGATTACTGCAGCTTTATAGTAAATCTTGAAATTGAGTAATGTGAGAGTTTTACGGGCGGGATATCATTTGTAAAAATATTTTTAAAATTTTAGTAACATGAAGCATGCATACAGGAAAAATGCTCAAGTGATAATGTACAGCCTTATACATTTTATAAAGTAAATACATTCCGGTACGCAGTGCCCAAGTTAAGAAAGAGCATCACTGCATTTTTAGAGCTTCCTTAGTGCTCCTTCTAGTTACTAACCCTCCACCCAATGATAATCATTATCCCGACTTTTTAACAGCATTGATTAATCTAACCTGTTTCTTTGCATTATTTAAATAGATTCATACAATACATATTGTTTGGTGTCTGGTTTCTTTCCACAGCATTATATTTGTGAGATTCATCTGTCTTTTTGTGTGTAGTTGTTGGTAGCTTGAGCTTATAACTGAATTGTTTTCCATTGTATAAACATGCCATATTCTTCTATGCATTCATTTTTCTATGGCTGGAAATTTATATTATGTTCAGTTTTTTATTATTGCAAATAGGAACAATATGAAATTCACATATATATCATTCGGAGCCCATTTGTACACATTTCTGTTGTACATATACCTAAGAGTGAAATTCTGCATTATAGGGTAATACATATGTTAGACACTGGTAGATGTTGACAATCAATTTTTAAAATGGTGCTATCAGTTTATATTTCAGTACTAGTTTACGAGAGTTCTTGTTTATGCCGCATATATTCTAATCCTCAAAACAGTATCTATGACATAAGTACTCTTTTATTTCTATTTTAAATTTGAGTAAATCCGAGTCTTAAGATAAATGACTTGACCAAGGTCATATATACTATTGACTTACCCCCAAGGCATTCTAACCTGAGACCTTATGTAGCTTAACCACTATCCTTTCCTTCTCTTCTAGGTTAAGGATGCCATTATATATAGATGGTCTTTTACTTTGAAAGTTCCAAAGTTTATTTAGATAAAGCTTTACGTCCGCCCAATATATGTCAGCACCTACTCTGGCCAACAGATGGCGCTAACAGTAGTTTTGAAATGTCACTTTGGGCTTTTGACCAAGTGCAGTCAGGTGGAGCCTCTTAGTGCCAGTCTTTCTTTATGTTGGCCTGAGCTGCTCTGAGAGCTAGAGATCTCGAGGGTCATTCCTCATTCCCCCCCACCCCCACCTGGTTGGCCCCCAGATCCCATCCATCACACTAAAAACTAACTCCTGACTGTTTGTCATCTCCCGCGCTCTCCCTCCTCTGTTTCCATTTCTCTTTCGTCTGAAACTGTAGCATTGACCACAGAGGTGACTCATGTGCCTGCCTTGCCCTGCTATGCTCTGGACTCCCCAGGGCAGAGGCTAAGTCATGTTTATTCTGTGTCCTGGGGTCTGACTTAGTGCCTGGCACAGAGAAGGCACTCCTATTTAAAGAGTGAATAAAGTTTTTCTGGCAGAAGCCAGACAGATCAAAATGACCATTTTTTCCTGTGGTCACATAAGCTGAAAGGACATTCACCTTGCGCTGTGTGTCCTGAATTACTGGGTATCTACTCTGGCCTGTGAAAGGACAGAGACCATTATTGCACAGCTCCCTGACTCAATGGTGTGGCTCTTTTGTGCTTTCGATCTCTCCTCTGAGAGATAGAGCTCCAGGGCCCTTTCTTTTTCTAGGGTGGCAAACTGTAGGTGTGACCACAGTGTCCACTTACCCTGGTTCAAATTGGATTGTTGGTAATTAAAGACTGGGGATGGAATAGGTCAGTTTGAGATTAAGCAGCAGAGCCATCAAGGTCAAATCTGTCCCTTAATGAGAATGGATTCCTGGTCTTTGAACTATTTGTGGGCTACGGGTTAGATTTTAATCATATAGTTTCATACACCTGGAAGAGGGCAGATAAAAACATTAAGCATGGTCATGTTTTAAAAATATTTCTTCACATGACCTCTTCCTACCCTCTTCCTGTGGTTGTAACTTTTTAGGGTTAATGTTGATATTCTGTCATTCCAGTATTTCACTAAGTTGGGTTAGGAGCCAGACCACTTGGGTGCAACTCTTGGCTCTGCCATTTCCTCTATCTGATCTTGGATAAGTTACTTAACTTTTCTGAGCCTCAGATTTCTCATCTGTAACACGGGTATAAAAATAATACACCCCCCCCTCCTATAGTTGTAATGGGGATTAAATGAGTTAACATACATAAAACCCTCACCACAGGCCAGCCCATATTAAGTACACTTGGAAAATATTGACTCTTTTTTATTTCATATTCCATCAGACATAGCTGTTTTGTGATGCTATCTTGAGCATAAAAAAACATTTCATTCATTATTATGTTTCATGTTGTGGTAGCTTTTATTACTAGGGTGAAAAATGGCCAAATGTAAATGAACTTATACCCGAAATATTTTTCTCACCAGTTTTACTGAATGTTTTCTATGCTCTTTTATAATAGACTCCTATATTCTCAACACATGTCATAATAATTCCTTATGTGTATATTGGATCTTAAAGTTTACAAGCTACTTTCACTTATAAAATCTCCTTTGAATCAGAAATCTTTACACAATAAACAGGGCCTGTTTTATATGCATTCCTATATAATTAAGAGATAAGATGGCTACGTCTTACTGTGATTAAGGGGATTTGGCAAGATCTCCAGGCTACTAAGCGCTGGAGCTGGAAATACTACCCTTCTCGTCCAGTAGTTCACACTCATTGTCAAGTTCCACGAGTTTGTGGACTTTTTGATAAGCTGCCATCAAATGCACCTGTGTCCATTAATAAAGTCCATGTTCATGTAATAGTTTCTACTTAACTGCAGGAATTAGGTATTAAAAACCCTCATTGTAGGAGAAGTCACATCCCAGGACATCATATTTGAAATAACGGTCCTAAATGAGTCTATGAAAACTTTTAAATTTTTATGTTCACTAAAATAACTCAAAACAGCACCATAAATAAGGACAATATTAGTGAGAGTTTACATATTTTTAGTGGTAGTTCCGCAACCTCCCTTCCCAACAGGTGCAGCAAGTAGCTTGTATGTTGTTTTTGTTAACTTGTTTATTTTGGCAGATATTGTGCATACTACAGAGTATTTTTTTTCTGGGTCCACTTCGTCATCCAGATGTTCAGTGCCTTTTTGGTTTTATGACTCAGAATTATTGATTTCTGTCTTCTTGGGGCCCACATCCATCACCCTTTCTTAGATGCCTCTCCACTTTCTTCCTTGGCTCTGAAAAAGCCAGAATGCGATGGAAGGCCCGGCTTGACCTCCCCTCACCCCTGTATCTCACACAAGGCTCCCTGTAAGGCCCCTTTTCCTTTCTGCTATTTCTTTTACCTCCTGATTTCATCCTCAAACCCCAGGACATCTTTATTAATTTACCTGCGAAAGACCCACTTAGCATATTCTAGAACTAAAACCTTCACTGTTTCAGAATGAAAGTGCGAGTGCCATGACTTTGCATAAGAGTTCACTCAATCCAGTTAAACAAATACGCACCCAGTTTCTATATCTGCAACCACAGATCCTCAGGAAAATTCCCCTGGAGGGCCTGGGACTTCGTGATTCACCCAGATCCATTCTGATTCAGCTCCCTTCTCCTGGGAAGCCTGTGGAATGAATAAAGTAGAGCTATTTATTGTCCTTAATTTAAGTCCCCTAAAGTTTTCCCTACCCTTCCCCTCCCAAAGCCTTACATCCCTACTACCAAAGTCTCTTGACAGAGTTGTGCTTTTGTTTTTTAAAATGCTTAGTAGCTCTTTAGATATATCTTTATAAGAATGTTAGCGAGAAATCTGTCCCATTGAATTGCCAGTGGGTTGAAGCAAAGTTGTAATTGATAAGCACATGAGTTCTGACAAGGGAGCCTGGTGAAAGAATCAGGCTCCTTTCATCCTCTTCTGAAACAGGGTGATGGATGCTATGGGATGCAGCCAGATGCCCCCTTTAGGACCCAGGCCCTCTCTTCTTCTGAGGCATTGAGTGTGGGCAGCTGACAGCTTCCAGATCTCATTCTTTCTCCTAATAGCTCAATGCCTGAGGGGATCACTTTGCCCAAGGTTGTGATCCCTCCCAGGAGACCAGGAGCAGATAGCATCCAGTGACTTTTCCTCCAGAGCACAAGTGCCTGTCCCCCTTGCCTCAATTCAGAACAAACTCTAAAATGTCATTCAAGCACCGGCACTCCCTACGGGATCCAGAGACTTCTGTTGGGGTGCATGACAGGTCAGTTCCTCCCTCTGCCTCATCCTGCTTCCTTCCCTTTCCCAAGAGCACTCCCCCAAACCCTCTTGCGCACAAATCTGAGCCTCAGAGCTTGTTTCCCGGGGAACTCAACCAGACAAACCGTCTGGTTATCTGTGCAGTGGTTTGGCTGAAAATTGAGGGCAGAATCCCTCAGCATCCAGCCCCTATTGCTAAGCAAACCACGCAGAGCCAGAGCTGTTCCGATTCTTAAAATCCCACATTGGGCAGTGAGCAGAAGGCGTGCTCAGGACATATGGATGGAGCTCAGCCTGGAATTTCCTACGGAACGCTGGGGGTATGCAATTTTTGGACTGATATTAGTGAATATTTCTTCTTGTTATGCTCAAAGAAAACAGAGTGGTTTGGCCTACAGAGACCCTAAATTTGCACTTTTTAACCGCTGTCCTCAGTGTTGAGGTTGGGCACACAGTGTGGTCCTCATGGCGGGGAAGAAAGGCAAGTTAAACTGTAACTGAAAAAAAAAACAAAAACAAAAACCCAGAGGCAGCTGCAGGTTGGCCAGACACGCTGTGCCTGGGGCAGCTGTGCTGTCCCGTGGGGGTATGTGTGCCGGCAGCTAACTCGGAGTTGAGGGAGCGTAGAGACGGCTTTTCTGTAAACACCAGAGTCGGGGGTTGGACTGGCGAGTGAGCCGTGGGAAGAGCTAGCGGGATCTCATGGAGGGGCCGGCGGTTTCACGCAGAGCCTTGTGAAGAGCTGGTGGGTTTGAGTAACTGAGGCGTGTCCCTGGTTCTGGCTGGAGCATGAGATACAGGGGGGGGCGGGGGGGATGAGCTGAGGGCAGGGGTAGGTCAGAGCCTGCAGGGCTCAGTTAGTTAAACAGGTTGGATAATTTGACTTGTGTCCTCAGAGCAATGGAGAGGCATCCGTGGATTTCTGGAAGGGAGTAGATCTGATCATATTTGCTTACTTTGCGAGTTTAATATTTGTGAATTGAATTATGATCATTTATTATATAGATTAGTATAGTCGTGTTGACTGAAAATAAAATTGAAACCGGTGCTCCTAACGTCATCAGAAGGAGGGATTTGTCTCTTCGGCGTGTACTGGTTCTGAGAGGCCTGCCTTTGAGGGCACGAGTGGCTTTCAGAGCTCCAAGGACGGGAAACAGGCTGTGACCGCTGAAGGTGGAAGCGTGCGGGCCAGGAGCAGGGAGCAGCCGCCCTGGGCGAGGGGTGCTGCTCTGTCTGCAAGTCCTTCCTGCTCTTTTTTCCCCATGTATCTTTGTCTCTCTTTTCTTTTTCTAGCTTTGTGTCTCTGTTTCTTTAATTTCTTTCTCGCTGGGTCTCCCTCTGTGTCTCTGGGCAAAGCCAGCAACCGGAAAACATGTCTATTAAAGAGATTCCCCAGAAGGCAAGTTCCCAAACCCCTTCTTAGCCATAGCATATCCCATTTGAGTTGCCAGAAATGCCGGGAAAGACATAGTTGAGTGGCTGTGAACTCAGTCTTTACAGGAATTGAGCTTTCTGCTGTAGACTGTCTCAGGACTGAATGGAAGGCATAAATGTTTTTCTTTCTGTTATTTTGTTCATGTGTAAGCTTCCTTAATTAAAAAGTAATTATATTTTCCCCTGAGTAAATATTTGATCTAAACTCAGTCCATGTGCTGACATCAATACTACACAGGAAGGTCTCCCCAAACTGAATCTGCTGTGGATGCCCAAACCTAACCCCCTGGTGAGTCACAATTTTTCTGCAGAAAAATCATTCAGATTGCTAAATTGTGGGGGAGGAACTGAAGGCAGATATTGATCTGTGAGGAATAAATGAGAGAAAACAACCAGAACAAATAAACTTTGGGGAACCAAATCATAGAAATCATTTGTCCCCATCAAAACTCCCACTCCAGCCAGCTGTTCTTTAGTTTGAGAAAATAAAAAATAAAAAGAACATTGACTGATATACTTGTTAATATTTGAGTTTAAAAAAAATATTTTTATTGATTTTTAGAGAGAGAGGAAGGGAGAGGAAGAGAGAGAAACTTCAATTCAAGACTGAAGCATCAATTCGCTGCCTCCTGCATGCCCCCTGGAATTGAGCCCGAAAACCGGGCCTGTATCCTGACTGGGAATTGAACCAGCAATGTTTCAGTGCACAGGGCAACGCCCAACCAACTGAGCCGCACAGGCCAGGGCTGGTTTTGTTGGTTTGTTTGTTTTTTTAATTTTTATTTTAATCCTTGCCTGAGGACATGCCCCTGCTGGGGACTGAACCCACCACCCAGGTATGTGCCCTGACTGGGAATCTAACTGGGAACCTTTCTGTGCGCAGGACGGTGCTCAGCCACCTGAGCCACGCTGGCCAGGCTGGGGTTTGTTTTTATATGAAGATATAGGAGCTGCTGCTGCCTTTTTGATGTCTGTCGTGCCTCTTTTTCCCCAGCTCCATTCTATGTGAAGAGAGACTCGGCTTCATCCGGCAGCTGGGATTGCCTGGTGGGGCTGCCGAGAAGGAGGCCTCCCTTGCTTCCTCCGTCACTCTCACTCTCCTGCATCAGAAGTGTCCCTAATCCCTGTAATGATCGTCTTCATGGCATGCAAGCACGTCTGACGCTGGGAGCCGAACGGCGATTAAGGACAGAGTGAGACCTTAGCCAGAGTGTGCGGGGCCCAGAGTTACTGGAGCAGACTGCCTCTTGATTAAGCCGCAATAATTTGCAATGTGCTATTTAATAGTCATTAAATGAGGGTTACTCACATTTTTTTAAACAAAATGAATGCCTTCCAGCATCATGAGTGTGAGGGAGAGAAAAAGAGTTGGGAGAGGTTAGCAGGCTCCAGTGTCAGGTCCACTGTGACTAGTGTGACGTTACCAGGTCCCTGACTGGCCTGGACGTCCCCTCTTCAAGGAGGTCAGTCTAGATGGTCACCAGTGTCCTCCCCACAAATCTAACATTCTGGATGGATGCATTTGGGGACGTAATCTGAGAACGTTGTTTTCTCCCTTAAGTAGCTCAGTTCTCTTTCCTAAAGTAGAGATGATAGGAGAAACTATGCCCATGAAATTGGTGGTCCTTTTTCCATGAGTAGGGGGTCATTGATTTGGTTGTCACTTCCGCTGCAGTGTCTGTGTGAGTGGATGTGGGGGTGTGTTGGGGGAAGGATGGGTTTGAACGAGCGGGGAATCATCAGTTATCCCAGAGGAATATAGTGGTCAGCTAAAGGACCAACGTAGCAATCTTCCCCTCTGCACACTCTGCATTTTATATCAGCTTTTATGCAACAGCTACTGCCTTCTAGAATTCCCCTACCTCCCCATAATTATTTCCTACGACTGCCTGGAATGAGTTATTTACAAAGACTTTTTAATGTTCTTGTAGGCTTCTGAAATGCATAGTTTCACTCTGTACCCAGCAGGTCCTCACCAAAGACTTGTTGAATGGAATTGAATACTTAGAATCTTAACACTTAATGCATCCACCGTCTAAGGTGTCTGTAGGGGTGAGAAAGCCTCGAGCCAGAAAAGGAAATTGCTGAAGGACGGCACTTTGTGCTGTGTTTTGTACTGAAAGACCCGCTGACTTACTCAGTTCTTCTTCTGATGGTTCCAAGCAGTGCTACGATTACTCACCTCTGCCAAATTTGTAAGGAACACCTATTAATACTCCCCCCCCCCAGTTTTATTGAAAAATAATTGACATACATCACTGTATAAGTTTGAGGCATGCAGCATGATAGTTTGATTTGCATATATTGTAAATGATGACCGCGGGAGGTTCAGCTAATGCCCATCTTCTCATATAGAGACTCTAAGAAGGAAGAAGAAAGCAGTAATGGAAGACAAATGTTTCTCTTTGTGATGACAACTCTGAGGATGTATTCGTTTAACCACTTCCCTATGCAGCAGTGTTAGCTGTGGTCACCATGCTGTACGCGACACCTTTCGACCACCTTCCTCCAGTACCCCTGCCCCTAGCCTCCACTTCTGGTAACCACAAATCTGATCTCATTTTCTATGGGTTTTGTTTGTTTAAGGTTTCATATATAAGTGAGATCATACAGTGTTTGTTTTTCTGTCTGACTTATTTCACTTAATACGATGCCTTTAAGTTTCATCCACAAATGGTGGGATTTCCTTGTTTTGTTTATGGCTGAGTAATATTCCATCTCTGTGGGGGGGGGGGTGGTGCAGAATTATAATCATTGTCCCAGTATGTTATTACTAGTTTTACATAATCAACAGTGTGTTTATTACCAAATATCCTTTTCTCTTTCCAGTAATAGTTTCAAGTGGTGGTTGGAGAAGAGGCATAAAAAGGAAGTAGATAAAGCTTATGAGGCAGAGGTGTAGCAGGGGTTGTTAATAGATGAAAAGAGAGACTCAGAGGCAAAACAAAAAACAGAAACAAGCCACAGTGTGAGCAAAGAACCAATTTACATCCTCAGAGGCTGGCTTCCATTCGTTCTGCAGACTTTTACCTGACTTCTGACTTACAAGCTGTGTGTCAGTCATCTAAACAGTGCATCACCATTCCAAGGTGTTTTGGTCGTACCTGTCCAGGTCTCTTCCCTTGCCTCTGGTTTTCTGCCTCTGCGCTTACATGCATGTGGTGCCTGAAACCCTTCCCTTCCTAGCCCTCTGTGTCTTATCTCGCCATGGCCAGATCCACCCAGAGCTTGGATCTAAATCACTGAATTCACAGGATCCCACCATCCCCCCAGTAGGGGCCATGTCTTACTTTCCCTTTGACACAATGGATGATAATGTATTGAGTGATGTTTTTCACTATTCACACACACACACACACACACACACACACACACACACACACACACACACACACTCACACACATTTTCTCTCCCTCTTACTCCAAGTTACTCTTAAGATTAGTTTATGGGACTGGACCTGGGACGTGTCACCAGTGAGATGAAGATGTATGAGGAGTGCACAGGAGTTAGAGTTCTTTCTTTTTTTAAAGAGAAATTTTCACTTGAGAGTAAAATTTTAATTGGACGTCGAAACTTCCAGATAAGCTTTTGTTCACCGTTTGTCATGAATTTATAGGGGGAAGCAAAAAAAAAATCAATATTCTACAGTACTTCTTTCATCTCAAGGAGGTTGAAAGACTTTAGCTGCAAAGTGAAGAGATCAGAGGAGAAACAGATTTATTAAAAAAACACACACTCCCATCTTAACAGTGTCATTTGGAGGAACAGACTCCTTCTGAAGCAATTTCTGATCTCCTTTGCAAAAGCGATCGCTTTTAATAGGCGACCACGAAGATGAGAGCAAGGAGAAGAAAGTACAAAGAGGAAAATGCAGAGTACAATTTTCTGTTCTCTGCAGTTTGGAGAAAAGAGATCCCAGCTGTAAATGTAGACAATTTGCAAACATTTAAGCCAGACTTTCTGCCAACTTTAAATGACTTTGCCGATCAAGATAAACAATCACTCTCTGTTAGGGCTCCAGGCCCCTGGGAGGTAGCAAGTAGAGCTGAACTTCCCAGGGATTGATTTAAGGATACCCTTCCTAGGCACACCCCAGATTTCTCTCTATACAGTTGATGTGGTTTCACCACCTTTTCACCAGTGCAGCTTGATGAATATGGATAAGAATTTCTTGGTTTCCTGTTTGATTACTTTGGTATCTTAATGAAATGGTTTCGTTTTGTTCAATAACTGCCACCAATTTGTTGTATCAAACCCCATGACTCTTCTTGGGTTTGTCATCACTGCTGACCTAGTCTGTGACTTAGTCCACGGGCTGCTTGAGGTGGCTGGTTCCTCCATGAGGCCCCCGATAAAGGCCTTACTCCCATGTGACCCCTTGTGTCCAACTCAACCCCATCTGCTACTCGATGCCTAGTTGGAGACATCACATCACTTTCCCTGACCCTATGCCTGTGCCTGGCAACACAGTAAGACGGTGTGATCTGGCATGGGCGGGTGTTTCCATCTCTGTGGCTTACTGGCGTGCTCAGGTCTAACCTACATAGACCTTGGGAATCAGAGTTTTCCCTTCTCACACCATCCCTCCCTGGTGCTTTGCCTTTCCTCAGCAGTACGGGGACTTGCTGTCAAGCTCAGTGAGTGAACTGACATATTGGAGGCACACGATGCCATTTCCCCTTTTGCTTGGGGCCTCCCTCCCTCCTTATTGTTGGGGAGAGGAGAATAGCTTCTCAGAGAAGTCCTACAGTACCTCAACCTCCGTTCTTTCTTCTTTGTTCTGCCAGTAATTAATAAGGTAGGTGCAGAGGGGCATGGGTTGGAGGGAAAGGGAGGGTTAATATTGGTTCTACTGATGTTACCTTTCAGCAAGCCCTGCGGGAAGGTGTCTGGGCCTTCATCCTTAGAATGTGTGACACTGTGCATCTTCTCTAAATTACAGGCGAGCAGGGCTCTCCACCTAGCTTCATACTTTTACTAAGAAAGGGAGAGAGTGAAAGGGAAAGTGACAGAAAGGAGTAATGAACACTGTCCTTGTGGTGGACCAGGAAATGGTGACAGGAAGTCCATTGACATGGAATACTGGGATCCCTAATGGGAGGCACTGGCCTCCTTACTCCCAGAGCCCAGGGCAGTACCTGAACCATGCTGACTGGGTGCATAGTTAAAGAAGGTTCCAATGCCAAGGTGTTAGAAGGCACTGGTGTGATTTCCCTGTGAGAAAGGCCAAATTGGGGAAAAGGAATTCTGGAAGATGCATGCTCCCCGTTTTTCTCGCCTCTTTCCCTTGCAGAGCTCCAGTGTTTGTTTCCCCTGCCCTGCCCACATAAAACTGCGCAGTGGGGAGATGGAATGATCTTCGAAGTGATCGTGAATAGCCGTGATTGTCAGCACTAAATAGCTGTTCTCACACCTTGCATTTAGCTGGGTATGGCAACATGAGTGCAATAACACCCTCACTTCTGAAGCACGGTGGACTTAGGGACAGACACTGAAAATTAGTGGTTCATAGTTCCCTTGAGTAAGGACATAAATGGCCATCAGTACTACCTCTGAAACTGGGCAAGAGGGGCCTCTGTCCTGGGCGACACACTTTGGAGATCCTCACGTCCAGCAGTCACACACACACCCTGTATAAAGAACACGTGGTGCCTGTTACTCAGAATTGAGCCCTCAACGTTGGTAGCTAAGCATCCACCCTCATGACACCAATACTGCTCAGGCCCCAGGGGACACGCTCTCCCTCATCTCTTGTCCACTGTTCTCAGACAGAGGACGGCTGCACTTGAATGACGTGAGGATATGTGGGTTGTGCTGTCTGAAACGGGAGCTGCCTGGAGTGTGGGCAGGGCTTGAGCAGCAGAAGCACTTAGGTAAGACAAAAGACTAATTAAATTGTAAAACCTCTCTCTCAGCATGAGTGCAGTAGTTTATTACATAAAAAGCATTATTTTTCAATAGTACTGAGTAATCATTTTCTTCCTTCCCGTCATGGTTCCAGAGGTACCTGTGAATTAGTGAGCTCTTTGCAATTCTTGCACATGGCGGCTGAAGAACATTTTGTAATATTAAACAACTACTCGGCCGCAGATCACAGGTCCATCAGCAGAACACCCAGGTGTGTGCAATAAGAATGAAATTCAGTTGTCTTTGATATTTCGCTGACTTTCAGTTATATAAAAACCATTGCTTTACACACGTCTTAAAATGTTATAGTTATGAAGTATTTTTCAAGGTAGAATAGAACATGCTTCATTTAACTATTAGCACTGTTTATAACTTTAAAATATTTAACATGTGATGTGTAGGCTTTCATTTGTATTCTTGCCCCTGCAAATATTAGGGTTAGGCCTAATGTAAATTGTCCAGGTCATACTACTTGCCTCATAAAAGTTAGCTTCCTTCCTTTTTGTCTTTCACAAGGAATGGGCAACTGCATCTCAGAAACTCTGTCAACATGTTATGGAGGTGTCACTATAGGACAGATGATAGCTAAGATTCTCCCAACTTTAAGGAGCCTGGTCTTTTCCCATAGAGTTCAAGACAAATTCTGCATTAACAAAAGGAATGTTGGCCTTGCCCACGTAGCTCAGTTGGCTAGAGCATGGTCCCAACATGCTAAGGTTGCGGGTTCCATCTCAGGTCAGGGCACATACAAGAAGCAACCAATGAATGCAGAAATAAATGGGACAACAAATTGATCTCTCTCTCTCTCTCAAATCAATAAATTAAAAAAAAATTTTTTTAAAGGAATGTGATCCCTTCAATGTTCTGTTTTCATTAAGACTGTATGTTAGTTAGAATCAGTAACAAACAGGCCAGATTTAGAGCTTGTTACTATGGATTTAAATACAGTCTTTTTCCCCCAGCACAGATGCAAGTTTACTTGGTTAGGCAAAATATGTGCTTTGTCTAACCATTTAAGGATCATTTCTGTCTCTAATAATATCAGTGACAACAGTAATATTAACTGACTATAGAATAGCACTTTACAGTGTTCAACGTGGTGATATGTGTTTCACCACCTGCTAATAGGTTAGGGAAGAAAACTGCAGCTTCTGACAAATTGATAGATTTAGTTGCAAAGTTAATGGCAGTGTGACAGGGTTCTCATGTTTACTTATTATGTTCTACTAACAAACTAAACTCAGACACTAATTTCCACTTGGGTTATGCATTTCAGAACATTTAAACTTTTATTTTCTCTTC
Source organism: Miniopterus natalensis (assembly GCF_054644295.1). Lineage (NCBI taxonomy): Eukaryota > Metazoa > Chordata > Mammalia > Chiroptera > Miniopteridae > Miniopterus > Miniopterus natalensis. Next base: position 13,515,224 of record NC_142095.1, on the reverse strand, counting down.
ATGGAAATGAAAACATAACTGTAGTCTTCAGAGTATGTTTATGGTTTATTTCTTATTTTGGCAAATCAACAGCTAAGTCTCTGGGGAAAGCATAATTTGGAGAGTCAAGTGTTTGACCTTTAATTTTTCAGAAGTTTTAGGGGCACTGCATTTGTTGCTCATGATGGTAGATTTGGGTGTGTATCTTTCTGCGTAAAGAAAGACCATTGAGCCCGGCCAGCATGACTCAGCAGTTGAGCATCAACTAGGATCCAGGAGATCAAGGTTCAATTACCAGTCAGGGCACATGCTTGGGTTGCGGGCTCGATCCCCAGGACGGGGTGTGCAGGAGGCAGCCGGTCAGTGACTCTCTCATCATTGATGTTTCTGTCTCTCTCTCATTCTCCCTTCCTCTCTCTGAAATCAATAAAGACGTTTAAAAAAAAAAGAAAGACCTCTAGATTCCAGGATCCACTCTGAGCCTCATCTCATCTGCGTACTAGCGATCACATGTATGCCCATCTATGTAACATGGCTGCTGTGAAGAACACACTGTGAAAAATGTGAAAATGCTTTGAAAGTCACTCAGTAGGGCATATAAAAGGTATCCAAAACAAAAGTAAATGATATTATTCTAGACCAGGGTGGGCAAATTATGGCCTGAGGGTCAAATCTGGCCCTCCACTTATTTTTGTAAGTTAAGTTCTGTCAGATCACAACCACACCCCTTTCCTTGTGTATTGTTCATGGCTGCTTTCATGCTACAGTGACAGAGTCGAATAGCTGTGATGGAGACCATATGGCCTGTAAAGCCTAAAATATTTGCTGTGAGCCTATTTGCAGAAAACGTCTGCCGACCCCTGTTATAGACCATAGAATATTTGATTGGAATTCTCAAGTGTAAGGAAGATATATGCATCCAATGTAAATTTTTAGGAGGAACTGTAGTCCATCTGCAGTTGATGAGGGAAAGCTTTTCTTGAACGAAGAATGGCAGCTAATAAAGAAGTAATGATACTATTAGAAAATCTCCATCTATGCTGTTCCTAGGAAAAAATCAACCCAGCTAAAAATTGTCAGTGGGTGTTCAAATCTTGCTATAAAGTGTTGTTGGCAAAAAGTATGCTCACACTGTGTGAAAGCATGATACCACAGGTTCCCTGCTAATTGTAAAAGGAAAAACAGGGAGAGATCTTGTGGTCACTCCTTTATCTGTGTACCCCAACTTCTCATCACTAAAATCAGACGGATGGATGTGATGAGCCTCCCAACATGATGCAACGTTTTGAAAGACCATCATCTATGGAGCATTCTTGTCAGAAATGTGTAAGGTGAACTTAATCAAGATGTCGACATAATTTCCAGTTGATACAAAATACTGAGAATAAAGGAACCAGTTAAATGACACTAGAAGAAAATGAACCAGACCAATCCCAAACCAAAAACACGGAGAGGCTGTTCTGGATGACCAGAGATATAGCGACCAAAGGAAATGTGGGAACCTTGACTGGGTTGGGTGTGAGGAAGGACAACCATAAAAGATACTGTGAACGAGCTGGGAAATTTAAACATGGGCTGGAGGTTAGATATTATTAGAGATTTATTGTTACACGAGAATGTGGCCTTGTTAATGTGATAATGATGCTCTGGCGATGCAATATGTGCTGATGTCTTTTGAGTTACTTTCAAATGCAGTTCCATGGAAGGGAAATGAAGTACAGATATCTTATATACCTCAAGAACCTCTGGAGGTTGGTATAAGGGAGAACATAGGAATTTAATGAGGCTGTAGACTTTCTGAGATAAATATTGTGGAAGTTAATATTGCTGCATAAATTTTGGAACCATCAACTACTTGATTAGGCAAAAGTTGATACTAATATTTATAAAGGCCTATTAAAGGTCTCCCTAAGTGAGATATGCCTCTTTTATTAAGAAGATGGGGGGGGTGTCCATTTTATTTATTTATTTATTTATTTATTTATTTACTTATTTAAAGTTTTGTCTGCCTTGGACTATGCATATATGCATATAAATTCTTTGGTTAATCTCCCCCCATTTTTTTTTTTTTTTTTATATGAACACTCAGTTCACTCTAGGCTCTCTCGTGTTCATTAAAATTGTCTTTTAAAACTTTCCAAGGGCCCCCTAGGCAAGTCCTTTTCCACTCGTGCCTCTCTTTTCCTAGCTGAAGAACAGAGGCAAATGAACTCAATCATCTCTAAAGGTATACCAGATGCTAAATAGTTTTTTTCTAGAAATCTGGGCCTAAGGGTCCCAAGTAGTTAAAGCAACCACTCTTAAGAGGGGCTCAGAATGACTGTAATGTTTAGGGAATGGCAAAGCTCTGAGTTTTATTATGTATATTTATAATTGTGGGTAAGGGTTGGAATGCCAAGGCCATTTGGCCTTGGCCCAAGGAGATTGTGTTCTGTTAGGTGGGGCGTGTGGAAATGCATCTCCCATCATAGCTACAGATCAGAGGCCTCCTAAGCTATGTCAATTAACGAAGCTGCTCCAGATCGTACTGTCAATCTGTGAAAGCTTTGATTCTAAAGAAAGTTTTGCCTTTTTTTTTTTTTAACTTAAATTTTACACAATATTAGCTTCTTAACAAGCAAACTCTGCCTTCCTTCCCCCGAAATCACTCTTGTAGGACTGCCTGCTGATTTATTTTGCTGACAAGAGCAGTGATTTTATTTCCTTTCACTATGAGTGGGATGGCTTCAATGCAGTTACGCTCCAGCCTCTTGGTGGGAGAGCCTGCTGAATTTGTAAAGATGCCAGTATTTACCCTTTTAATATTCTCCGAGAGTGGCAGTTGCATTCCTTGCTTGAAATAAAGGCATTAAATTCAGGACCAAGAGAACTTTCTGTGGGATGTCAGGCAGTGTATGCTGCTGCATCAGGCAGTATTTGCTGTTTTCAGCCTCAATTTCTTCTTGACCACTTGAATCACATGCTCACCTTTTGCCAAATATTGACTGTTCCTAACAGATGGGGCATGTTGCTTTTGGTGCTGACTGCTGAAAAGTCCTTGAACTGGTCATGTCAGAAACAAAGAGAACAAAGGGGTTTGCACGATGAAAATAAATGGCAAGATCTTGAGTCAAGTCCCTGAAGACTAGAGAAGAGATGAGCTGAAGTCCAGCAGCTCCAGCCAGGAGATGACAAATATCTATGTGCAACTAAGCTGTTGAGTTGGGAATTTGTGGCTCATTAAAAAAAAAAAAAAATAGCAAGGACTGAGGGCAAACTTGATTCAGAGAAATCTCATAGACAGATATTTCCCTGGAGACTGTTTCCAGGGAAGATCAAGGTGATGGGCCTATTGCAGGTTGCCGAGTCCACATTTTCTGAACTCTGTTCAGTCATCGTCTTCCATTGTTTGCACCTCCCCTCCCACCAAGGCTGCCTCAGTTTTTAAAAATAAAATGAATGCTACATCTTCCACTTTTGGTGTTTGCACCCTTGCAGGCACTTAGATGGAGGGAGACAGTGTCTGTTTGGGTTTTATTCTGCTCTACCGCTTAGAAGTATGGACCTTGGTAAATTTCAGTTTCCTCTTTTGCAAAATAGGGTGATTTTAACCTCAGTGTGAGAATTAAATAGGATTAGGAGGCATCACACACTGAAAAGTGCATCGGCTTTTGAGCTAAAGCAGACATGGTTTGCATTCTGGTTTTGTCCTTTGGCTGTGTGATTCAGGGCAATTTGTTTTGCCTCTGTGGGCCTCAGTTCCCCATGTGTATCATTGAAACTATGCCTGTGTTGTAGGCCGGTTGTAAATGAGAGATGGAAAATAATTGACACAGTGCGTGGCCCCAGAAACATGTTCAGTGCGCAGTTGCTGCTATTGCCCACCATGAGGCCTGCCTCTCAAACAGCTTCAGAATTCAGTATAAACTGGGCAGGCCTTGAGCTTGTCTAGACAAGGGTGGATGGTTAGTACCTCCTCATATCCTGGTCTCGTAGTGGAATTTTATAGCCTTACACCCAAAGGCTGCATGGCAGCAGGCCCAACAATGTGGAGCCATGAGGCTGGCCTTTCCTGCAGAACCCATCAAGCAGTGGGCACTTCTGTTGCAGGGACTTCTTGCTGGAGTTTGGTGTTTTGTGGTTGCCAATTCTCAGGGCAAGGTCTTGATTCAATGATGCCCCAGCTCAAGACCTCCAAAGCCATTGTCAACTGATTGTCAGCCTCAGGTATTGTTTTAGTTCATCTTTAGTATGTGAAGAGGTACTTATAATATGGGCTTTGAGATCCTGGAGTTGTCACATCATGGAAGCAAGGGACATGGATGCACCAGCTGGGCCCTGCATTGTGCCTGGTTTTCCAATAGAGCAGCATCTACCCAAATGGATGCTGAGAGGAGGACATTGATTGATGTTGCATAAAATAAGGGTTCAGTAGACAAAAATTTGGGAAATGAAAGGAATGTATCTGGGAGTAGAAAGATAGACATGAGCATTAGGTCCTATTGACTGCCCTTTCTAGTGTGATAATAACATTAGAACATTTTATCAGACTCCTGCCAGATGCTACCCATTATGCTTGGCATTTTACACATATTATCTTTAATTCTCTCCAAACCCTGCAGAATCCTTGGCTGTACTTCAGGGCTACAGGTGAAAAAGCTGAAGCTTAGGAGTGTACATGACTGCATCATGGCCACAAAACTAGGGGAAGATCTGGGCTTCATTTAAACCAGCCATTCTAATGCCAAGTCCAGGCTTGCACCCTTCAGGTGCTGTGTGTGACATTCTCAGGGCAAAAAATAGGCACAGCCTACAGTGATACTTTGAAAACCATAATTCTACTGGGTTGATCTGGGGAATGGGGAGCTGGTGGTTCTCTCCGGGGAAGAAATAACTCTCTGTATGACCCGCTTACTTGAGAATCACCACAAGAGAAAAGACGACAGAGGTGATGTTTACTATTCAATAAGTGGGAAGGCATGGGTTCCACTCCATCTGAAGATCCAGGGCTTATACCTGAAGCAGGGTCCTGGAGGCCACCTGATGTAGCAGCTGTTAAGATTTTAACTGTTGAATCATGAAACAGCCCAGAAAGTTCCAAAATATTGACTTAAGGCTGTCAGGGTGAGGGACACCTGGAGGGATTCAGAAGTTTTGTTTTTTAAATATTTTGGTGTCTAGTACATCAAGGCGGTCACCTACCAGCTGAACCTCAGCCCTGGCAGAGGGTCGGAGCAGGTTGGGGACACTGTGATGCTTCCCAGCTTGCCAGGTGATGAACCGCACCCTGGCCCTGGTGCTACACAGCCTTGCTTGTCTGTTTTTGGTGGAAGGGGCAGGAAGACGAGTGGCCCTGCGTGGAGAATGTTTTGTCTGCCTCAGCCCTGTTCTTGTTTTCCAGTCTCTGTGGCCACAGCCCTTTGTTTCTCAGCATCGTTTACTTTCCAATATTTACGTGAAGTTATCTGTCATGTCCTACCTTGCAGCACGCTCTTAGAAAGGATAGCAAGTTTAGCTCCTTCAGCTTCTCCTAAATTTTAAATACGAGAGGAATTCTGTGTGTTCTTTTTTCTTCTACAGGGGTTGAGACTGAAGCCAAAAAACTCCTCGGCTCCTCTAATTATCTCCCCTTCAGTGGTTGTTCTTCCAGATTCTCACTTTCACGAAAGGTTCTGCAGAACTCATTGATTTTTACTTAGATTCAACAATGCCCCAGTGTCCTGGTTGATATTAACTTAAACGTGGGGTTGATTTAAAATGCAGGAGCTGCCCGGCTTGTTTGATTTGCTTCCCAGGTCCCGCTTTTGTCCCAGTTTCTTGTGTATCTGAAGAAGGGATTTAGGGACTGGATGATCCATTATGCTGCCCTTTCTCCACAGTTCTGGTGTGTTCGGGTACGAGGGCATCCAGTGGAGACTTGGGGACTTTTCTAGGTGTATGGCGGGGTGTTGGTGTTATGCGGGTGGGGAAGGAGATGCACTCTTTTATTTTCTATATAGTTTTCACTGATTCAGTTCGATAATATTTATAAGCAGAAAGGTTTAAAACACTATTTCCCCCTCCCCAGGCATCTAGACCTTTCTCTTTTGGCAAGAAGGCCCCCCCCACCCACCCCACCCCCAAGAATTCTAATGCCCACCTGGCACCATAGGTAGTTATTACAACATAAGGCAAGAACATACACTTGATGTCTACTTTGCTGAAACTTTTTGAGTAAATCAGTGGCCATACCAGGTCTTGGGCACTAACCTGAAAGACAACGAACGGCACAGACATGAATTTTGTCTTAGAGTCACTTTCTTATTGGCGTTTCCTTTGACCCTCACCTTCTAGATTCTGTAGCCTCTCATCCCCTTTTCCAGTCCGGTAGGAAGCTCATTACTTAGCAGTTTCCTCTGAATCATTGTGTTTCTGGAATGTGACCCTGGATTGATCCTCACTGATCCTGTCAGCAGGGACCTTGGGACCAGCCTGTCTCCCATTATAATCCATTTTCATCTGAGCTAAATTTTTTAAGGAAACTGGACTGAGGTAGCTGGGCCCACAAAGAGTGGTATCAGACAGGCAGGTGTCCGGTGTCCATTCAGTTTTCCATAGATGCCTGGATATTCTATTGGTACTCAGGCCAGAGTCGACTAGACCCAGAGGCACTCTAGCCACTTCATTTTCAGAACTGTACCTGAGAAACTGGCTAGTCCAGCATGTCTGACTCAGAAGAATTGGGGCACAGTATCTTGTACTTAAAAGGAACTCATGCTTATTTGCCGATACTGTTTGATAGTGGTTTTATGCCATGGATGTACAAGTAGGGAGATCTTACCAAATGCCATTTCTGAACCAAATGAAGCTCTTTGCTATTTAGAAAATATATGGGCATGAATAAGGGCACGAGTATATTTGCCATCACCCTTCTCTAAAGGTGGAAGAAGTCTTGGTATGGAAGACGATGGACTGGGAGCCAAGAGTCTCGGACCTTTGCAGTGCTGGGGAGAACTGAGTCATTGGACTCCTTTGTGTCATAGTAAATTTGATGGGGATCATTCTGCGGTTTATAGAGTCGTATGAGGATTTGAGTAAATCTGAGATGTCTGTTGCCTTTTACAGGCAAAATGGATGGGTTAAGGTGGTGACTAAGCCTAGGGGGAGCGATTATGCTGAGGAGTGATGAGGTGATGGTGGGAAGAGCGATGCCAGCACAGAAAGGGAGCAGGGGCCAGTGGTTCTTGAAGCAGTTATTTCTTCGTGACAGTCATGGGCTTCAAGACCCCCGCTCCGATGGGTTTTAAGAGTCGGGCAAGAAGAGAGGAGACAATATTTAAAAATCCAGGAGTGATGAATGTCAGAGAAGGAAGAGTAATAGACTTGCAATGCCAAGTTGAGGGAAAGCAAATGGTAAAGGGGCTTCTAATGGGATGTCACCTTCATTCTTTCTGCTAAAGTTTTGGGAAGAGAAAGCAGAGGTCAGACGGGGAGGCCACCCAAGCAGAGTCCCTGTGAAGACAAACAGCTCCTGGAGCAACTCGAAGGGCCATTTCGGGCTGGGGCCAACGGGCACTTCAGGCTTGGGTTCAAATGGAGTTGACTGTGCCCCTCACTAGCGCGGGGTTGTGGCTGCCCGGGGCACAGTCCCTGGGCTGATATGAAGAAACATTCTTTTGCAGTGACTGAGCGCCCGGGGGTGATGTCAGCCTTGGAATGGGAACAACCACAGGCTTGTTTTGGAAGGAGGCAGCTGAAGGAAAAAATGAGGGCTCCTTGTTAATCTATATGGAAATGTCATTAAACGAGGGGAACTTCCAGACAGGTTTCTGCCCCAGACATTCTGGGCACGGGGTTTCCAGGGCACAGTTGTCTTCTGCGTGGCTTCCTCCCTCTGGGACCAGAGTGGGGCTTGGTTCTGTTCTTTATGTCCTTGGCTGTGGGGCCCTCTGTTCCAGGATTCCCACCAGTTGCCTTTCCCTCTGGGTGCGGCTGCTGTTCACTCTGAGATCATAACCCAATCACCTGGCCACCCCTGGATGGTCAGCTTGACCCAGTCCTGTAGAAATCATATGCAGTCTATAATAATACAGGAGAAACTTAAAAAATATAAAATACTATTTACATATAAAGTATATTTAAATATCAAATGTATAAATATAAAAAACAGGATACTTTTATTATCGATTCAGAGTTAACTAGGCAAAGGTACTTATTTCATCTTCACTACATGATTCTTCCTTAGTCCAGTTTTTTTTCAGCACAGTGGATTGCACTGCCAATGTCGTGAGATTTCAAATCACAAGCTCTAGAACAGTTTCTGATTCACTATTTGTTTTAGGGGAGTGCCTGTAACCCCAGCTTCTTTACCCCAGCTTGCTGGTTTAACACAGGGAACTGGAGTCACTTAGCTAGTTCAGATTCTGCTCTGTTCCTTATGAGCTATGTGATGTCGGGTGAGTTTTTTCTATGTCTCCATGTCTTTTATATTTTTATTTTTTTGTCTCTTGAAAAATGAAGATACCAGCAGTACCTATATCACAGGGGTGTTACAAAGATTTAAGAGGCAGAAAATATCTGGTTCATAATAAGTGTTCCATATAGGTTAGCTGTTGTTATTATAAATGTTAGTTTCACAGAAGTCCACTAGTACTAACTTTTAGTCGTGTAGGAGAAGCATCATAAACTGAGACAGACCTAGGTTTGAATGCTGACTTTTGCACCGAGCTGTGTGACCGTGGACAAGTCACTTGACTTTTCTGAATTTCATTTGCACTCATCTGCAAAATGGGGATCACAATACTTGCCTGCAGCACTGTTGAGGATTTTAAAATGGGTGGTATATCACAGTACATATCTTGAGGTTGCTTTCCCAGAGATGATAGCTACTACTATTATTATTGTGTTGTTTGTTTCTTAAATGCAAACATAGGCTTGGAATTAATTACCCATGGGTAAGAAACATCGTTGAGCTTCAAGGGCCAACATTTTCTGTCCCCAAATTAGTCTTGCTTTGCATTTTTTCTCCTACACTTTGTTAGCTCAAACTTCTTACTCTTGCTTGACTTCAGCCTAGTGGCTCCTCTGATATTTCTAATCTATCTTTCCAGGCTTATCTGCCCTGGGGGTGGGTCAGGAGATCAGGCTCCTAGTGCTCCATTAATGCATCTCAAGTGTACAGCCTTATCTTCCCTCTCAATGTTGGGTGTCAGAATGCTCTCAACTTTTCTTTGTCTTCCTGAGTAATTTTCTGTACCACCGCTTCCATCTAATTAGCCCCTTTAAGTGTAATTAAACCATATGCCTAGCATTGTTTCTCAGGTCACCTTAATCACTTCATGTACAACTCCCTCTCCAGGAAAGCTTCCATTAAATAATTAAAAGAGTTTCTTAGAAGAGTGGGTTACATTCATGAACACCTCTTTATTTGCCTTCCCGTTAAATCTAGACTCACCTTTTGTGAATACATTACAGGGAGGCTTATTTGTTTGTTTTATGGATTTGTTTAGTGTATCCCCTAAGGACCACTCTTTCTCTGCTGTCCTTGCTTGTCTTAGATTGTATAAGCTCCCAGAAGGCAAATACCCTGTCTTTTAAAATTGCATTGTACAGTGCTATGCACAAATGAGCAATTCTCAAAACACTGACAGTGGGAGAAGACAAAAAGGAACTGATGATATCTTAAATGATTTAAGTGATGTCTTTAATGTTTTCTTTATCCTCACTTTTTTTTCCTAATAAAAACTGTCAGAAAAAAAACGAGATAATGTTGAAAGTATATTGATTTTCTCTGAACTAAATCAGTGGTTAAATTAAACTTATTATTAAAAAATCAGTCTTAGGTCTTTTTGTCTATATCCAGGAAGCATTATTGCAGGACACCCCTACCAGCCTCTGTAAATTGTCCTCACAAAGTGAACAGGCTGGAGAATAACAGTCCCAGCAGTGAGGAAAGTAAAGGACTCGTACTTGACCTGGGTCAGAGGTTGGCCAACTTTTTCCACAAATGGCCAGATGATAAAAATATTTCAGTACTGGGGGCCACCTGGGCTCTGTCACAACTACTCAACTCTGCTGTTGTAGCAACGAAGGAGCCGTAGAAAATATATAAACAAATAACCATGCTGGTGTTCTAATAAAACTTTATTTACAGTCAGGGGTGGGCCAGATTTGGCCTGTGGGGTGCGGTTTGCTAACACCTGGTCTAGGTGATAATACTAAAATCCCCTGACTATTCGTGAACCGATTCAGAAATCCATTACTGAGTTGAACTAATGGCAAGAGAGACACAATTTCCCAGTAGAGAGTGTGAAAATCGTTCTAATGATTTATATCATTTATTTCCTGATTTCGTTACTCCTGGGCGTGGAACACAGTTACGCTCAATCAAGGGTAGATTCCATGGGGGAAATTCCTGGTTCCTAGGCACTTCCATGTTTAAGATCCTGGCTGCCAAGTGGCCTCAGCATGGGCTGTCTCCACTCACTAACTCCCAGGTTTGGAGAACCCATTAGATTTCTCTGCACCTAACTTCATGTTTCTTTCCTTTATCAAGGGGTTGTTGAAATGGCCAAGTTAAATACTGTGCTGGAACATGCACATTGCTATTACAAATTAAGGAATATTAAGTTTGCTTCACTGCCCTCCTTCTCTCAGGCCAAGCATGGTACTTGGTTGGTACTTTTTCTGGGCAGATTTTTGAATGTGATTTTGGATATTCAAATATTGGATAGTTGAATGATTCCTTTTTTTTAATGTTTTTATTGATTTCAGAGAGAGGAAGGGAGAGGGAGAGATAGGAACATCAATGATGAGAGAGAAACATCCATCAGCTGCCTTCTGCACGCCCCCTACTGGGGACCGAGCCCACAACCTGGGCATGTGCCCTGACCAGGAATCCAACTGCCATCTCCCAGTTCGTGGGTCGACTTTCAGCTGCTGAGCCATGCCAGCTGGGCAGGGGAATGATTCTTAAGCTTTGGTTTACATTCGACTCACCTGCAGCACTTTTAAAATTCTTAATACCTTGGCAACTTCTCAGAGGAAGTAAATCTGAATCTCTGGGGGTGGTACCCAGACATTACTATATATTTTTTAAACTACCCAAGTGGATTGTTTTCTATTGCTGCTGTAACAAATTACCACAAATGTAGTGGCTTAGACAACGCAAATTTATTAAAGTATTGTAGGATGGAAGTCTGCCACAGGTGTCACTGAGCTAAAATCACAACATTAGCACAGCTGTGTTGCTTTCTGGAGGCTCTAGGTGACCATGTGTTCCCGTGCCTTTTCCAGGCTCTAAGGTCACCAAGTTCCTTAGCTCATGGCCTCTTCCTTCCTTTTTCAACGCCAGCAGCAGCAAATCAAGTCCTTACAGTGCATCAATCTGACCTCCGTCTGCAGGCCCATCTCCCTCTGACTCAACTCGTTTGTATCACTTTTCTCCTTTTAAAGATCCCCGTGGTTACACTGGGCCCTTCAGCGTAGCCCAGGATAATGGACTAGTTTAAGGTCAGCTGATTAGCAACCTCTTTTCATCCGCAACCTTCCTTTCTCTTTGCCTTGTAACCTGACATATTGACAGGTTCCAGGGGTGATGGTGGGGACAGCCTTGGGGGCCCATTGTTCTACCTGCCACACCAGGCGACTCCAGTTCTGAAAGGGAGCAGGGTGTGAGCGTCGACTGGCTGCAGCAAGTCACCTGCACTGGGCTCTGGGGGTGGCAAAGGCGTCAGCATCCATTCCTCCCTCGATCTACTCATTCAGTCAGTCTTTAAATATGAGGTGAGCTCCTGCCGTGTTCGGGGTATTGATACTTAAGATATAATAGTAAACAGGATCGCCAGGGTCTAGTAGAGGAAAATGGCATTTAAATGCAGAAAATGCAGGTGTCTCGGGTCCTCACTGGAAGGACCCTTTCCCTAATTTTGAGACCAGGTAAGGATCCCTAGAAGTGATTAGGCATTGGGTAGGTGTAGAATGGTGGGCGACGGTAAGCGGAGAACGTCCTCCAGACACTTACTGCTTTATCTTTAATGCTCACCACAGACTTGCACGATGGCTGCTGTTACTCCCATTTTGCAGATGTGGAGCTGAGTCTCATAAAGATTAAATAACAATAATGGCCCTTTGTTCTTCTATGAAATAATGAGATTGGCTCTATACTGAGGCATTAGAATGGTCATTTCTCCTTTAAAATTGGGCTAATTTATTACTGCCTTCCAAGTCTAATTTTCTTTCTGAGGGAAAAAGAAAAACCAGGAGCTTGATTCCATCTCTGTTGTTGTGACCTGCCCATAGCCCCGTGAGTGTTGAGCTTTATGGTTTGTTTTCTGTCTGAACCAGGAGAGCACCATGTTCTCTGTGGAGGTGCAGTCAGTATTAATTCTATTCGCATAACAGGACTCCCAGCATGTAGTCACTATGTTGCCATTGGCAACACAGTAGCTCATCCGGGTATCAAAGTAGATTAGATCTCAGGGTCTGGCATCTTCTGGATCTGAGCAGTGAAGGACCATGGCTATCATTTATTAGCCTGCTGCTTTTTAGTGGGGCCAGCCAGAGAACCCAGAACAGTACTCTCAGTTCCCTCCTTTCCACATTAGGCCTGGCAGATCCACCCTGGGTACTTCACCGTGAATCTGTGAGTCACTTGGCTTTCACGGGTAACCAGGTTGTTTCTTCAATGTTTGCGGATGCTGGTAATCCATATGATAGATGAGAAACGACTGATTTAGGAACCATTATCTCTATTCTATTCTTGTAACAGAGAGAAACTAAATCTGGTTCACGGGGGAAAGAGAGTGTAGGGAACCCCTGACTTAGCTGCTGATCTCAGTATCAGGTTTGCCCCAGGTCGGTCCCCAAGGCCTCAGTGGCTAGTGGCTACCATGTTGCATAGTGCTGATTAAAGAACAATTCCTTGATCACAGAAAGTTTATTGAACAGCACTGCTCTGGGGCATCTAGAAGACATTTAAGGAGTTCTGGAATATCTCTGTCAGGTTAGCAATAAGGCAGTCACCTCTGGGCATCTAGAATATCAGAACCGAAGTAGACTCTGTTTCCATGCCAGTAGCTCTGTTCTACCCTTAATGGTCAAGAGACAGACAACGAATGATTCAGAAGTAGGCTTTCCCTCTGTTCTGCTATTGACATGTGGAGAACAGGGAACAAATTCTGAGGGTCATGTGGTTAGTATTTCCGGGACCACCTGTTCATCTATTCAGGACCTATCTCCAGGAGAATGTAGGTGGTGACTTGGCATAAAGTGAAGGCCTGATACTTCACATGTGGTCTGGATTTAGGGATTAATACTTACAATTATATAGAATATATAATAAATTAGTCAAATGTGTCAGATCAGAAATGATTACTCTGCTTTAAGATAATTTTCAAGTAATATCTAAGCATCCACTTATAAACTAATGAGGAGTCATTATCATTTGCCCATTAATAAAAATTTTTAAAGGACTCCAACTTTGTCTTGTCTTAATGGAAGTTTATCTTTTCATCATGATCTCGACTTTGCAAAGGTCCTTTATAAGTATTGTATCCTACCGTCTTCAGAATCATTCTGTAAGGAAGATGGGTAGGTTTTGTGATCTGCAGTGAACAGGTGAGGGAAATAGAATGCCTGGCACTTTATCTTTCCATCCAAAGAGGTGAGCAGGGGTTGATTCCACATCTACTGGCTTCTAACCTTAGGATATTTCTACCGGACCGTAAAAGAAAGGCAGCCTCAGTTATTTAAGGAATAAATCTATAACTACTTGTTCCCCCCTATTGTTTTGAAGGCTTACCCTCTAAACAGTTTGTATTAATGAGGTTTTACTGCTCTCGAAAAAGGTGTCAATTCATGAAGTATTCAAGAGAATCTAGTAGACAGTTTGTGAAGTCATTTAGTACATATGCATCAATTTTTGTCCCAATATCGAAGTAAAAGGAGATAATGATAGTTGCTGTTTAATCACCTATAAGGGACAAAATACTAACCAAGTGTAGGCACCTAAAATGGGTCTTAGTTTGCTAACTAAGAGGAAACAGGCATAGTCTCTCTCTCTGCTTTAGGCTGTTAAAAAGAGCTGGGTGTTATTGATGGTCTGTGCAGCAAACGAGTGTCATAGAAACCAACAAACACACATGGAGTGAGCGGTCTTGCTCTCGTCTTCAAACAGAGATCAATGACTATTCTATTTGCTCAGCCCCTCTCTACCTCCATCGCGAGGTAGCTGGAATGATTAATGATCTGTTGGAGGTATTAACGCCCCGTGTTTTGGTCCCCTAATTATAGAAGCAGATTGGAGCCAAGCTTCAGAGTGGGTTTGGGATTGAAAGATATTTTCAAAGCGGATGATTGGTCCAACACTTCCACTTCTTTTGATTTAACCATAAATCAATTGTGAATGATTTTTCCACTGTAATTTTTCATGGGTTTTTGAACTTGGGTAGCGAGCATCCCTGTCCCGGAGTGAAACTGTGATTTTCCCAGATCTTATTGGAAACAGGCTGGAGATTTATGAAGGGGCTTAGAAGGAAATATGTTGCGTTTCTTCTTACCCTCCGCTTGGTTTGGCCCCTCCTCTCCTTTCCAGATAAGTCCCAGCTTTCGTGCATGACGTCTAGCACTTGGGAAATGGGAAAGCTCCAGTACGTCTTGACCTACTTTCCAGGGGCTGTACAATCACAAGGAAGGAGTTGCTGTATAAAGCAGCACTGCTTTCCACACCGGAGGGAACATGGAGAAGCGGAGTGCATCTGCCAGAGCAGCACCCATTCTTTTACTTATTTCCAGCCCGGTCAGCGTGGCTCAGTGGCTGAGCACTGACTCATGAAGCAAGAGGTCCCCAGTTCGATTCCCGGCAGGGCCCCTGCCTGGGTTGCTGGCTCGATCCCCAGTAGGGGACGTGCAGGAGGCAGCCAATATCTCTCTCATTGATGTTTCTTTTCTACCTCTCTATCCCTCACTCTTTCTCTCTCTCTAAAATCAATAAAAACATTTTTTTTTAAAAAAAAATTTTGTTTTTAGCACACGTCTTAAGATGCAATTTACATTTATTTTATGGAACACAGATGTACGTGAAAACTGACTGAGTAAAACTTTTCTCTTGAATATGTTAACTCTTTTACCAGCGAATGGACCCAAATATATATGCTCAGACAACAATGTAGTATCACTAAAACGATTGGAAATGTTTTTACCTGCTTCTGTGAGTTGTTCTGAATTATCTTTACCTGTGTTGGGCTCAGTTATGCTCACATACGAATCCATTTTGAAACTGGGGAAATAGATGTTAAAAAAGAAAAGGCTCACCCTTTGTGTCATCAATGCCCTGTGTCTATTACCCTGACACTTTCAATTATGAACTGAAACTCAGTGAAGTGCTACAGACAGCAAAAGGAGCTCTGATAAGAGGTAAATGAATTTGGTTCACAGTAGACAGGTGGGAGCACCGATGATATCGGACGGAGTGGGGGGGGGTCCTCTTCCCCACTGAGCACTGCTGGGTGTGGACTTCTTACCCTATCCCAAGGAAAAGAATTTTCTGAGCCTCACCCGGGAGGATGAGTGATTTTCATTTGCGTGGAATTAACTCCCTGCCTTTCTGAAGTCCCATTTCCCTTAGTCCAGTCACAGAGGAAGTGTAGCTGGGGTTTCAGTAAAGCTGGAAACAAAGCCAGTGTCCAGAGTTTCCTTTCCGTGTTAGAGCCGAGTCCAGTTCAGCATCGGGCTAATTCCAGCCCATTAGTCCATGATGTGTGGGGTCCACATGCCGTGGGACATGTGGGTAAATGCAAGGAAGCAGGAGCAAAAGAGCCCCGCAACCCAGGAGTCAAGCTCAGCACGCCAAGAGGAACCAAGAGAGTGGATTCCTTTGTTTAGGGGGTTATATCTCCCAAATCTTCGAGGGCTTGCAGCAGCCACCCCCATCCTGGCCAATGACTTCTGTTCCCAGGTGTGACGGACAGACAAGTGTTCTCCCTATATCATCCCGACTTTACTGGGCATGCGTCTGCCTTCCCTTTTTCCAGCCCCCTGCCCCCAGTGTTTTGTAGGAAACATGCCTATAATGTCTGGCCTTCCCTTTGTTCGTTTTCTTTTATTAATAATTAGCTAGTTACAGTGATATCACCTGTTGACAGTTATATTTATTTCCTTACATTGAATGATTATGAAAATGCACATTTAATTTGCACTTCTTTAATCTTACTCCTTTAAATTTAATTTTTCTCTCTTTTTTTTTAACCATATTTTTTTACTCTATTGCATTACTATTAGAATGTTTTGTTTTTGTGTTATGCATGTGTACTATGCTCTACAGGAAAGAAAACTGGACTTGAGAACAGGTCATTGGTGTCCCAGCCCAAACACCATAAACGACTGTAAATTTATATTCTAGCCTTTCCTCATCTGTAAAATGGAGATGATGATTATGATGTTCATGATGATAAATATGGAGATTAAGATGGTGGGTGATTCATTGACCATCTTTCCAACTCAACTTTACACCCCAGAGTCTGAAACAGAGGTGGACAAACTATGGCTAACAGGTCAAATATATTTTTTCACTGGTTGTTGTAAATAATGTATTATTGAGACACAGCCTACCCATTCATTTATATATTGTCTGTGGCTACTTTCATGCTACCATGCAGACCTGAGTAGTTGCAACGGAGACTGTGAGGCTGCAAAGCCTCAAGTGTTTACTATCTAGCCCCTTACAGAAAATGTTTTCTAATGCCTGGTCTAGCTGGTCACCAAATATCTGTTTTGATTTGAGAAAATTTATGGATATTGCCTTAACGAGATATGAGGCTGCCTTTTAAAAATTTGTACTGTATACTGTACCCAGAAAATCCCCAATGAGAGCCTAACCCAGCTTTCAGTTGCGGAGAGGGAGGGGTATAGCAGTTATCTCTTCACTCTTGAAATGCTACCTACAGGGCCACTGTAAGCAGAAGTCATTATGCAAACACAGATTCATCTCTACATGATACCACATGCTAGGCATTTGCACAGATGTAAATTGTATTAAGGCCTGAGTATAATGTGTATACTTCAGTTACTTTATGAAATTGTTCAGTCATCTGGATGTCTTTTACTGTGTTTACCAGGAAATATGAAATAGAGAATTGAGCAATTTTCTTGTCAATTTGATCAATGTAGACTGGCAACCTGGATGCCTTTAGTTAAAAAAAAAAAAAACTCCACCTCCCCCCACTTGTTAGAATATATTTATTTATTTTACTAAATTACCCAGTTAATTACTACAATTTTCCAATCCATCTTATACTGGTTGAATTTTACATGTGGTTGGTACAATTGAGGTCTGTTCCCAAAGTGTGAGCTTATTCAGTGTCAGATTCATGTTTGTTTATCCATCTACTTGCTTGGTCCTTTTGATCTGCAGCTTAAATTGTTCAAATTTCACCTTTAAATCAATCAAGCACCACTGTGGAAACAAAAATAAAGGAGAGACATTGGAATGGAAAACCAAGGAATGAAGAATTTAGAGAAATAGTGGCCTATCAGCAAAGGGAAAGTTCAAGAAGAAAGGGCCTTGTAGGCGGTAAGCAGGTAGTGGAAGACCTTGGATTGAAGCCCTGGGCAGAGGTTTGTAGGGCAAGAGGAATTAAAGCAACCAGTGCTTTAGAAGGAGCCACCAATGGGAGAAGTGTGATTATTTGGCTTATAAAGATAGATAAGGGAGCTGGAATACTTTAGAGAGGATTAGTGGCTGGTAAACTTATGTTTACGAGCAATCAATCTGAGAAAATAAAACTGGTTGTGAATTCCAGTATGTCCTGTTTAAAAGGGCATCTTGTTGGGTCCATCTAGTTTTACCTGGCCAGGCGTGGGGATTTTCTAATCATGCTTCCATCTGCTCCTCCAGGTATTCAAGGACTCCTCTGTCTCCAGGACTTGATGAGTGTCTTATCATTAAACAAGGCATTGTCTATATGGGTTGGGACAGATGGGGTCAGGGGCAAAGTCACAGGACACAGACAAGTGTCATCCTTGACGGGACACCCACAGACACTGTGTTGCCCACTGTGAGTCCGTGTCCTCATTGGCATCGGTGAAACTATGCCTGGATGGTGGTGTGCTCTCACAGCCCCAGCTCCTCCCCTGGGATGGTACTTGCTCTAGGGGTGATACTGGTTTGTGGCATCACACTTCTCTCCTGTTTACACAGCTCCTCTCCTTCCTCTTTTCCTGCTCATCTGTGCAAATGGTTTGTTTATTTTGAAGAGTGGCTTTTGAACTTAATAGTGAAGGCGTTTTGCAATCTTTGTTTTCTGGTTTTCCCAAGAGTGACTCATACTCACATCCTAGAAAAGAGCCCTGGGGGTTCTGTGGAAGGAATTTTGATGGAAAAATAAAGCTTTAAAATGCTGTAACCTGCCAAATGTGGTTATTAGATGTGATAATTTAGAGTTTATTGATGACTTCTGACATTGAAGGTGGAGGAAGCCATGTCTTAAGACCAAGGTTCAGAAAGCATTCAGGAGGGTTTTCTTGTTGCTGGTTGGTTAACTGTTTGTAGATCTGAAGTTGTAAGTGAATACAGAAACGTACTAGAACATTGCAAAGTTAAAGGAAAGGCCACACAGAGATCCAGGTTAGCAATCAGAAGGCATCTGTCATGATTAAAGCTGAGAAACTAGCACTAACCAAGGCAGCAGGGCACTAACCAGTATCTAGTGGGTCAGCTCCTGAGAAGTGAGATGGAGAGAGGTCACTGGCCAGGGGGTAGGAAAAAACTCCTGCAGAGATGTTTTGCAAATGACTGATATCTTTCAGAAGCCCATGCTTCCTATAGGTGACCTTTCTTCAACTGTAAGAGGCTTTCAAAAATTTGATGAGTGAATGCCTGAGGAAATGGTAGTTAACTGTGTCTTGAAGAAAATATAGTAGCTGTGCAGCTTTGAGGGAATCTGAGGTCATTCTAATTAAGCGGATTTACCTGAACAAGAACAGAAGTGGTATAAGTCTGGCATTTCCTAAAGACTCTCTGCAAACTGGTATATTGAAATCAGCACTTTGCAGGATTTGTTATGTGTTCTAAGGCTCTTAGTGCAACTTGGATTGTGTTTCTTGTCTTTTTTCTTTGAGTGTAAGTGCATAAACTATTTATCAAGTTAGTTTATAAACTTGAAGGCTCAGCCCACATCTTTTATCTCAAAATACAGACCACACTGGTGGAATTACAGCCCTTTTGGGTATAGTTTTAGTAAAACGTGTTAATTCTTTGTTCCTCTACTTCACCAAAGAGCTTCTTGGCCTATACCTATGCAAACTTTAACGTGCACACAAATCACTTGAGGATTGTTAAAAATGCATATTCTGGCCCTGGCCGGTGTGACTCGGTTGGTTGGGCGTCCTCCCATGCACCGAAGGGTTGCTGGTTTGATTCCTGGTCAGGGCACATGCCCGGGTTGCTGGCTTGATCCCTGGAGGGGGGAGGGGGCGTGAGGGAGGCAGCCCACCGATGTTTTGCTTTCACAATGGCATTTCTCTCTCTCCCTTTCTCTCTAAAAATCAATAAAAATATTCTGAGTAAAAATGGCTAAACGAAGGGGAAGGAGTCTAGTAGCAAAAAGGTGTTGAGTTTTACAATCAAAAAGGCCTGGGTGGTCTGGATTCTGGCTCTGAAACTTATGGTGCCTTGAAAGCTTATGACTTAGACAAGTCGTGTCAGCTCTTTGAGCCTTGTTTCCTTGTCTGAAAAATGGGGATAGTGATACTGCCTTCCCGTGTATCTTCTAAGAGATGCATTTCCTCCTACTGCTGTGGTGTTCACTGCTTTATCTCTAGCACTGAGCATAACACCTGGTACATCAGAGATACTCCATAAAGATGTATTGAATGGATGGTTGAATGAGTTAGTGAGTTAGGTTTGATTATAAATTTTATGATGTGATTAGAATATGCTGCAGAGTACTTGGCCTTAAAAGACATTTCAGTAAATGTTGGTTGCCTCCCCATCTCCTCCTTTTTCCTCCAAAATAAAAAGAATTTGGGTGCATGCCTCACACTGCTGAAGCAACAACGTATGGAACAGATAACCTGGTTGTGATTCCTCAGTGAAATAACAATTACACTTCAGGTAATAGAGGTTGGATGGATGGGCGAGAGAGTAGTTTCATAATGTTGTTGTTGCACATAAATGGACAAGGGTAAATTAGGCAATCACTTCTCACAAATTGATCATCTAAATATATGTGTGTGTCTCATCTGCTGCTGGAGCACTGGGAGGGAAGCAATTGTCAGAGAATTCGAAGCATTTTAGAATTGTCTGGATTCAGAAGAGACTGGACCAGGTACACAGCTGATCTTGGGAATGCAAACTTGACAAATCTGGCTCACCAACTCCTTGGCCCCCTACTTCCCTGAAGAGTCAAAGTTTGAGTTTGATGAGTTTGGTCAGTTAATTGTTTCTGAGCCTATTGTAGGATGAGTTAATGACTATGCCTGAAGTACAGTAGCCGTGGAACTTAGAGCATTATCATTAATTCACATTATAAGTTTGACTAAGTTTAGTCAGATCAATAGGAGTCCCTGAATTCATTTGGACTCGTTGGATCTCCAAGGCCCTATAATGGTGTCCAGGATAAATTAGAAAATGGACTAAGGTCCTAGAAGGAATTTCTGCACAAGTGATATCCTAGTAAGTCACATGTTACACAGATGATCTTAATTTGGACAGTGATGCGTTTAGTGTTGGCGTTGGAATTTATTTGATTGGGTAACATGGTGACTTGCTCTCTTATTTCCAGCAATGTAAAGATGGTTTAATAGATCGTACCCCATAAGAGATGCTGGTGTTGTATAGGCTTATTGCTATAATGAAATGAACCCTTACAATGGCAAATTCTGGGGGAGGGGAGGGCGGCAAAGACGAAGATAGGGAGATGCACTTTTCATTTTTAACATTTTATTTAAATGTTGAGTATTAGTCAAATGATTGGAAAAATCAATAACAAAAAATAGTTTTTTAGGGTTTTCTCCTAAAAGTATAGAGTGTAGAGAAGGCTGTAAGACTTAAGAGAGGGGAGAGAATAAGAGGGCAGGGTGATGGTAAGAGAGCCAATTAATTGTTCGGAGCCTGTGGTCGGGTGAGTTAATGACTGTGCCTGAATAGCAAGGGGTGCAGAGAGGGTCTGCTGGGCAGGCAACAGTGAGGCACCCGCTGGAAACCCTTCTCTACAGCTCAGAATGCTGACCCCACTGTTAGGATCACAGATTGTTCTGGATGGTGGGTTGGTCTTCTAGGTACAATGAAGAAAATAGCATAACTCGTCCCAGCTCATTAATTGTGAAGAAAGAATGCCTTTTTAGAAAAACTTTCAGAAGTGAGATTTAGAGTGACCAGAATAATCTAATTCCTACTCTTTTTATCTTTGCAATATTATTTCAGTAGAAAACGGATTAAAAATTTTTTACTTTAGGAAACAGTTTTTTGTTTGTTTTTCCTGGCAAGCAGTAGTTGTTTTGGTGAACTGTTTGGCACACAGACGGTGTGGGACATTTTGCCCTTTAAAGAAGTGACAATATGCCCGGCCGGGCGTGGCTCAGTGGTTGAGCGTCAACCTAGGATCCAGGCGATTAGGGTTCGATTCCCGGTCAGGGCACATGCCCAGGTTGCGGGCTCGATCAATGACTCTCTCATCATTGATGTTTCTATCTCTCTCTCTCTCCCTCTCCTTTCCTCTCTGAAATCAATAAAGATATATTTAAAAAAAAAAAAAGAAGTGACAATATTAGAGAAGGCACAGAAAAGCAGCTGGCATGTGCATGGACTTGATGACGTGGATTCTGATAAGCGCCTGCCCCCAGACGGAAAGACCCACTGTAAAGCTGCCGGGCTCCCCTAGCCCCCCAGCACCTTGAATTGGCAATAGCTGCACCTCATTGGTTTGTCAGTCTCGGGGCAGGTTTGTGCTGGGAGGATTCTGGCAAAGGTCAGTGGTTGTCTCAAATAATCTTGTACACTCGCCACATTAAGAAAAACCAACTGCCCAGAGCATTTGTTGAACTGTTCATATCTGGCAGATAATGGAGATTGTTTTTTGACCTGTTGTGATGCCAGCAAAGAGTTAATCCCATTATTGTAAAGACAGTGAAGCTATTAGCTTTATTTATACCTGGGTATTTTGGAAGAGTGATTGGCTGGGACCTGCCGGATGGCTCAATTGGTTGGAGCATTGTCCTGTAAACCAAACGGTTGCCGGTTTGATCCCTGGAGGGGGGCGGGGTCCCTCCAAGAGGTAGCCTATCAATGTTTCTCTTCTTCTCTGTGTCTCTGTCTCTGTCTCTCCCTTCTTCTCTCTCTCTAAAATCAATGAACATATCACTCGAGTGAGGATTAAAAAAATGAGTGAACAGTTGGAGCTACAGAACGCTTTCTCAGGCTTTTAAATGCAATCAGGAGATTCCCAAATAAGAAATCTGGAATGGAAATTGTCTTCTCTAAATGTCAGTTGAACACATTATTTATTTTGTATATCATTATCTGTATAGGAACAGTTATAAGATCAATGTATTTTAAAGCCAGAGGGTTTTCCGAACCCATCCAGCTAATCTTATTTTGGAGTCAGTTATCAGCCTATACCCAAAGCTTAGTGTGTATGCCCATCATAATTGTCACCTGGGGTGATACCTTCAAACCCTGAAGGTAATACACAGGTATAGTTATAATTTACAGGGTTATGTCTTTTTTCTATGTCCACCCCCACCACCACTATCCTTTACTGTTATTAATAAACAAAGTGACACTTATGGGACTTCCCAGACTTCTAACCCATTTAATAGAATGTTAGAATCGTTTTTGACATTTTATGGCTTAATACACATGACTAATGATGTCTTTTGTAACACAGGCTATATTTTGCTGCTGGAAAGCTCTAATGTACTTAAAATTGATGGAAAAAACTAATCTACTTGGGGTGACAAGTCAGTGTATAGTGAGTTAATTGCATGCACAAATTCTCTTTTCAAGACAGGTAGGATTTTATTTTCCAACACAGAATCAAAAATTTATGATCAGACCCCCTTGGTAACTGTAGCCTCACCCCTTGGCATGTATGTGTAGTATTTTTAGTATGGGTACATTTCACAGAGTAACTGTCTTCTGTTTAGCATTATCACCCAATGAGAATGGGTCAACCATGTCAACTCTGAATGACCTGACTTTGTAAATTGGAAATTTCCATTGAAAGGCTACAAATACACTGATCTTTGGATTGTTTTCCCATCCTCTGGCTAGTTTACTGTAAGGCCAACATATATATATGCTTTTGACCTTATCATTCAAGTCCTTTGTTTATTAACTGAACTGTAGCATCTGTCTCATTGCTTTTTCTGCCCTACTTCAATCTCTAAAAAATTGCATGGCCTGGCCGGCTTGTCTCAGTGGCTGAGCATCGACCCATGAACCAGGAGGTCAAGGTTCAATTCCCAGTCAGGGCACATGCCTGGGTTGCATGCTTGATCGCCAGTAGGGGGCGTGCAGGAGGCAGCTGATCATTGATGCTTCTATCTCTCTCTCCCTCTCCCTTCCTCTCTCTAAAATCAGTAAAAAAAATTTTTTTTCATGGATTTCTTTGCTGTGATTTTCCCACTCAAACCTCCTAGAATGCTGTATCTAATGTACTATTAAGCCCTTTCTCCAAAGCCTTCCCTGACCAGCTTGGAGACCACCTTGACTAACCATCAACTGAACTAAAACTTGTGTTCCTGGTACTCCTGAAGTACTGTCTTGTCTTGTTTCTATCTGTACATATCTCCCCATAATCCAGATTCCAGCTTCTGAGCTCCTTTAAGGGCAATTCCACTACTATAATTTTCCTCATCCAGTATATATATTTGTATATAGTTGAAGCAGTTGGACAAATTGAAAATTAAGCATCTGAGTCCATCTCTTTGCCTTTATAATAGTCTCATACCCTAAATTAGAAGATGATAAGCTTATTAAAAGCAGGGGCCGTGGTTTACTTAACTTTTCGTCTCCAACACCTAGAAGCGATCATGTTATAGGCACTCAACATTGTTGACTGAATCATCTGAACCAAATTATCTCTAGTAACAGGATATAGCTTTATAACAGGATAAAACATCTTGTTTTAAAGATGTTCAGAAAAAAAGAGATATAATACAGCACTCCTTGATAACTTGACTTTTGAATATTACTTGTATTTAACTGAAGTTATCCTGGCTGAGGCTGGGTGAGATGGCTTCTGCTTTAGCAAAACCTTTCAATATCGGTGATGGCTCCACTTAAACCACCACCTCTGATAAGAGTTGTTTTTATGTACACAGCCCTCCCCCCAATTTTAAATATTTTAAAATAAAATGTCTAGTATCCTAAGATATTTTAAATTATACCAGCGGAACATATCCACTGAGAACTTTAAGCATAGGGATGTGTAGCTACATTTCCAAATTTCTCAGTCTAACTCTCAGCCTTATCTAAAGAATGTTTGAATCACTTGCTAAAAATGAGCACAAGTGAAGTCATTTGACTGATCAGCCTGACAATATTTCTCTGTATTGACTGATACACAACCTCAGTGAGCCCCCTTTGGTGGCAATCCCCGAATTTACCACCCAAAGCCTTTTTAGCACATGATACGGATGGTGGCTTATGAACGATGTCTAGACATGGCATTAAATCTCATACAATGCCATTTTCATTTGCCCTGTCATTTTTAGGGACATTCCAACCATCTTTGTGAATAAATCTATCAAGAGTAGATCCACCTTCAACTTTCTAGGTGGCTGGGTTAATTTGCATTGTCCTTTAAGTATAAATATAGAGATAAAATGGACAGCTATTAAAATGCAGTCATAGAGTAGAAGCTGGGAAGCAGCAGAATTCATAGTCTCTTTCTCCCACACCCAGTATTTTTCTCAGCGGTCTGCATAACCTAAAGCACTGAAAGACCCTTCCCTTGAACCACAGACCGGAGACATTTGTTGGACATGGTATATAGCCTGGATTTTACACTCAAGTAAATACGCTCTGTGTGTTCCCAAGAAGGCCAATATTTATATATCAAGCTCACCAAGTTAAATTTACTTTCCCACCTTAAGCCTGCATGATGAATGCTTTTATCTTGCCTATTACAGCCTGTTATATCATAAATCCCTAGGCAGGAGAAAGAGAAAAAATCTACTTGAATGAAGAAAACCACAGAGGCACAACCCATTACCATTTAAGATGGTTATACTGAATCACATTGGCTAACAATAATATGTAAAATACCTTGGAAAACCCACTTACTCTTATTTTCCTTCCATTTCCATTTCTGTTGCTAGAAACCGAAAAGGAATGTTGATGTAGGAATGTCTGAATAACCTAGCGTTTCCCTTTCCCTGTTTTATTGCCGACATAATATAGTATTCCTTGAACCAATTTTACTTATATTCTTATTTGTTAGGTGAATACATGATGAATGAACATACATACGTGTAAAGATATTTCCATATTCTAGTTGGAATGCCCCTTCCAGTCACTGAAATTTTCACCTATTGCTCAACTTTAAGGAAATTTTCTTTTTCTCAAAGGAGCTTTTTCTTAGTCAGTTGGTATCTTCTTCCTCCACACTTCCATAGATTTTTGTATTTTGTTTGGGTAACTATTCTAATCTGCTTCGCAGTAAAGGTATTTAGTGTTAGTGATCACACATCAAGTAGTCTTGTTCAACTTAAAATTAGTCAGTGGTCTTTATGCTTTCTTTTTATTCCACAAAGCAGAGCATAGGGCATATAAAAGTCTGATAGCATCAGGGTGGCCGGCTAATTTATAGTTCAAACTGGGCACTTTTGAGAGTGAAGGGAGTGGTGTTAGCATGATGCTGTGACAGCAGGCACAAGCCAGGACCCTTCCGGGTAAACCAGATGCGTGGACCCCCTAGGACACATGGACGATAATTCTGATTTCAGTAAGATTCAGACATGAATGAGAGTTGTGTTCAGGTCTGTTTTCTGATCCCTAAGAATAAAATAAACTTTAGTGGGAAGGTGTGAATAAATAAGTTCTTAGTATTCCTTCTGGGGCTAAATATTTAAAGACAAGAGAATAAAACATGCCAGGCAAATTATTGGATGGCTCGAGCTCCAATTCTTTCAGGTGCTGATAAAAGTAAGATATGTGGTTTCTGTTGTACAGGCTTATCCTGTGTACTGGTTGCATTTGGAAAATAATTGTTTATAGCGTAGCATCATGGTTGTGCACATATCTGTCTTCATTACTGAACTGTGAACTGCTGCAAGGAAGAAAATTCTTCACTTACGTTTGTATCTCCTATGATCCCTTTTGTGAACATGGTCAAACACTGTGCGCTATGAAATTTTGTGGAGTCTTGGAAGACTTTTTCTAATTCGACCTTTGCTTAATGGGGGCTCTTTTATAAAATTCTTGACTGGTAGAACTCTCTGCTTATGAGGAATTTATTTTCAAAAGGTACCATCCCATTTTGAATTGCCATATTTACAGAAAATATCCCTTTAACTAAAGTGAAAAATACGTCTTGTCATAACTGACTTGATTTGACACACGGCTGGAACACTCACCATCTGCAGGGCATTGCGAGTCCACTCGCCAGCCCTCATTTGACCTTCTGGATCTCCCCGGAATAAGTCTAATCCCCTTCCTTTCAAATAGTTGAAGTCTCCTATCATGGTCTCCCGAGTAATGTCTTATCAAGCTTTGGCTTTACCTGGTTTTTAAATCCTTTCTCATATGATTTACTTCCAGACTAATTGCTGTTCTAGTCATCTTTGAAAGCATTCCACTTTGAAAGTATCTCTTAAAAAGGAATACTCAGTTTGGAGCAAAATGCAGAGGATAGCAGGTTATTTCCAAGGCCGCCATACAGTCATGCAATTTTGCTTTGCAGCGCCTGATAGAGGTGGCATGGGGAAGCTAAATTCTAGCCTGCATGCCACCCACCAAGATCCATGCCCTGGCTCAGGTCTGTGTCTTCACAGAGAAAGGGCTTCTATTTTTTATTTTTTATTTTTATTAGCACAAAGTCATGGAATGGGCTTGCCAACACCTCCCTGACCCCTCCTCACCTTGCCCACCTCCTAGACTCTATGCCTTTATAGTAGAGCCTAAGATTTCCTATGCTCTTTTGGCAAGCATATTATTCGTGCATTCTTTTGACCTTGTGGCTGGCAAAAGTCTTATTTAGATGAGCTTCTGTTAAGCCAGATTTCTCCTGTTGTACCTGACATTGATATATGTCATTGAAATGATAAAAGCTTTCTGCAACTCATACAGATTTTCTTCCACATTGACCCGGAGTCATTAATCAACGCTTTTGGAATATTTTTTCCACCAGCTGTTAAGCCATCTCACTCTTAGTCATTGCTCCATGTTCTCTAGAAGGATGTCTTGAAACAGTAAAATCTCCTGCTGAGCTTGTTATTTCATGTCCATGGTACTTCCCTGAATCAACCAGGTTGGCCAACCCTATCCAGGTAAACGAATATTAATTCTTGGTAATCATTTCTTCTATTGACGCAGCCACAGTTTATGTAGTAAGCACATTAGAATTTAATTAAGGCTTGATATCAGTCTCACCAGTTTCTGGAGCCTGTTTTTTTTCCTCACTGCTTATCCTCTCATTTTGAAAAGCAAGATATTCATTTCTCTCTGGATACCTGGCATCTCTCCTTTCTCTTTTAATCTTCAGGGGGAATCTGCAAAGATATCCACCCAATTACTCATTTTGTCCACCTATACCTCTTAACTCCTTTTCTAGATCATTACAGAAACCAAAGAAGAAAGTTCTTGAGCTTAAAAGAAGACCTAGAAGAAAAAGGCACTTAGGGTTCTTTATATTTTTCTAAAAACATCTGTGGTTCTTTCTCTGCTCAAGCCTTTCAATGTGTGCACCCCTCACATTGCACAACTTGTTTTTCTGGCTTTGTACTCACCCTTTGAAAATATAAGCTCATCAGAGAGCTCTCTGTGCAGCCACTGGGTTAGTGTGGTCATTTGAAAATCCATTCCTGTTATATTCATTTGGATCTTTATGAGGGTATTATCAGAATTTCCCTTTTTAATTATCTCTTGCCTTGTTTCAGCCATTTTTCTTTGTAATTTCCCAAGCCATGTTGGCATGGTCCTATTTGCTTTGGTCTGATGAGCTAAGAACTTCTGGCTTCCCAGCATCGTTAGTCTACTGGACATGGTGTCACTAGATACTGGACTGTTTTCCTCGGTTTTATAACCTATATTTGTTCCTCACCTCAAAAGCCCTTGGGCTGTATTATGGGACAGACATTTCACTGTCCCTCCACAGTTTAATGATGTAGGCAGTGTTTGCTGAATGCCCACATGTCTGTCTGAGTCAGTATTGCCTATTTTATTATAAACTCCTAGGAAAAAACAAATGTCAAAGTATTTAATATAGTGCAGCCCCCTTAGGCACTTAAATACTGTGTGTGTTTCTGCATGCGGTATGTGTGCATAAAGAAAATATTTTATTCACATGTTTCTAAAGGGAAAGATCTGAAATAGCTTGGTATTTAAATAATTCCAAGTCCTTTTAAAATAGTGTAGAGTCTGCGAGCTGTATGTAGTTGAGCTAATCAGGGCAGCAGCTATGGAAAGTTGTGGAATAAACCTTAGAGTAATACACAGAGTGGCTCCTTAATATCATTGTAAAACTCTTCTCCGAATTAGGAATCAATGATAAGAGGGTTCACAAAATTTGCCATGTCTGTAGGCTGCCTGTTTCATCCCTTGTGAAGAGAAACCAGGAAACTTGGAAAGGGAAAGAGGGCGTATTCTGTGCTAAGCTATCTACCAGGCAGGAGTGATGCATTTTTCTGTTAGTTACATTGTTAGATAAAGTGAAAACTTAAATATGAAGAAAGGCCACATGGAGTTTAGGTGCTCATAATGCTGGATAAATGATTTTGAGCAAAGAGCTCAACCCAAAGCGCGTGTGCGTGCACACGCACACACACACACACATCTGAGAAACAGCATAGCATGAAGCCTAATCAAATTTGTATTTATGATCATGCTTAGAGTAGGTGATAACTGACAACAGGACTAGGTTTGTAAGCATGGCACCTAATTGTATGTAGGTATTTGAATTTCTTTTGTTCTTGCTCTGTGTATTGTTTGACTATATATAAAAAAAGGTGATTGTTTTAATAAACAGGTATATTTTATTTTAAAAAATTTACCTAAGTAGAATCACTGTGCTATTTAGAATATGTTTTAGCCCATGAAACCAACCACTGTTAAGTCACTGCAGCTCAACTTGCAACTATCTGAATTGTACACAGTGTTTAGGAAGAAATAAATAGCCTCATTTTGTAAAGTCATGCCTATAAAGTGACAGTAAACGTTGTTATAATTAGCTCTTACGTTCTCATTAGGAACATATACACTTGCCAAAGAATCTTTATCTTGAAATCTGTGGCCTAAGCTTTCTATTGTCTGAGCTCAGGGGACAGAACTTCCATCTCCCAGGAACCTGGATTCTTCATTGAGTTCCTCTCTGCTTTGCCTGCAAAAAATGGATATATTCTTTGTCTCTTGCCAGATTTCCAAGGGGATATGAAGAATGAAGTCTTTAAAACTCTACAGAACATATATAAATAATCACTTTAATTGAATACCCTCCTTGGGCAGACAAATAGGCCCTGTGATTTGACAGGTTCCTTTTCGTCTCCATTACCTATGGTGGAAATGCATAAATCCCACTCTAACCAGCTCATATGTTAATATCTCCAACAGGACCCTGATAGATCTGCCAGCCTAGATGGATGTGATGCCCAACCAGCTTCATATTCCAGTTGTGTACCAAGCTAGAAGGGCAAGGCAGATCCAACTGGGGCTTTTCACTTTGTCAAGCATAGTAATGAATCCATTTGCACTTTCTCCTGTAAGAGCACTCAGAAGAATCTTAAAAGGTTGAAATGTTTTAAAATGATGGTCAGATATGAATTCGGGCCGTAATTCAATTTAACAAGTTATTATAAGGATGCCTACTAAGTACAGGCCATTCTACTAGGTGTTTACTAGGGGAAATGTTTCCAAATGCCAACAATAATACTTGGTCCCTTTTCTCAAGGGTAAAATGTTATCAAGGGGTTAAATGAATACATACTTAATACTAGTAACAACAAATTATGGTGAGGCAGAGCATATTAGGAAGGAGAGATTAACCCTGTCTGTTGGAACAAGGGGCAAGTAGGTAGAGAACATGATTTGAGGCAAGACTTGAGGACTTTAAAATGTATAATTATTATTATTTCTGCAGTTTTAAAGCTAAGGACCTACCTAGATAAAAATAAAAATGGCAACTCAAGGTTACCATCTGTTGAACGAATAGGCCTTAATGGATCGGGTCAGTGCCTGACCCCCATTAATATTTATAAAGTCTTTAAACAAATAAGAAATATGGGAAATGTGAGAAAACAAGCAGAGGGAGGCAACTCTGAAAGAAGGGCCAAGACTCTCTATGGGTCTTCCAAGATCCTGGTTAGATGGGGACACTGTGCGTGCTTAGCATAGACTTTCTGAGTAGATGGATCTCAACATGGTGGTCATGAATGTGAATGTGAACTTGAGAGAGAAGGGAAGATTTTAGATCATTAGGTTCTAATAGGAGACAGGATGTGACGAATAGGTGAGAGTAGAGGAAATGGAGTGCACACAAATGAGAAAAAGCAGGCGATGATCCAATTATAACAAATCGGGCTCTATTTTCAGGTCTACGTTGAAAGGGAACTTCATGTTTTGAGAACTATCAGTTTTGTTGATTCTTTACAATACCGTCTCTTGCCTGGAATCCCAAACACTTTATGCACTTTGGCTTTCATAGACGATAATGCTGGATTCCTGAGTGTTTTACCTTGACAGTGTTGATACACATAAGCCCTGTTTACCCAAACAGTGGCTTGGGATTGTCTTGTTTGTCTATTAAGTAGAATAACATTCTTTTCATGCAGACATCAAACTTACTACTGTTTGTGATCATGATGAGGCTGTTGGTTTCAGGACTGTCATAAGAAAAGAGAATAAAATTCTTATTTTATATAATGAATCAGAGTGCAGGTCACTTTGTACAGTAAGAATTTATGTTAAAGAAAACTAGTTGATTCTTTGGGTTCTATTGAAAAGTAGAAGCTATCCTTTGGATTTTATGTAATAGAGAAAATCTGTTAGTTTGTCCCTATATCCCTTCTCCTTTATCAATAGGTAAAGACAGCCATATCAACTTCATCAGTCATCAACAGCAACAACAAAAATAACAGCAGCCTATTGGTTTATTTTGAATATGTTGGTGAACCTAATACAGAGAAAGGGCAATTTGTGAACCAAGAGCTGAGTAGAAACTAGAGCTTCATGGAAAAGTTTACTGGTCAGATGTCAGGAAGCCTGTTTCTTGACTCTGGCTTTGCTACCCACTAGCAGAGCCCTGACTACACTGCCTTTTCTCTGGATCTCTGTGTCCACATTGGTAAAATTAGGATTTAAAAATGCGGTTCTTGGTTACAAATAATAAAAATAACAACAAACACTTAGCACTTACTCTATGTCGGGCACTGTGCTAAGCCCCTTGCTTGTATTATTTCACTGGGTTCGAAGGACAGCTCCCTTGAGGTAAAATTACTATCTCAAATTTTCAGTTGAGGGCATAGAGACATAAAGTGCATTTGCTGTAACATACCAGGCATTGCACTGAGTGCTCTTCATGTATTTAGTTCATTTTAATGTAATTCTCCTAAGAGCCTTGCAATCTAGCTCCATTTTAGACAGAAGGAAATGGGCTCCATTTGCCCTCCTTCTCCCTGTAAGAGCATCACAGATCCAGGACAAATATACAAGTCTCCCGACTCCAAGACTACATCCTATTTATACTGAAACCATTAGAATTGGACTTTTTCCTATCTATGATTTTTATCTGCAGAAGAAGCCTAGGAATTTGGCAACTTACAAGCCAAATCTTGCCCATGGATATGTCTTATTTGCATGTACGGTAACTTAAAAAGTTTGTAGTTGCCAACATTTTAGTGTTAAGATGCTTCCCTCAAATCATCAAGATTTCTGGCTTCTCTTGAAAAAACATAAAGATACAATATCCCCAGGCTCTCATCTCTCCATGGCAAGTGACCACAGGAACTGAATCGTGTGCTCTGTCATTTCACTCAGTGCCCACACAGCCCTCTTCATTTGTCTGTGTTACCTCTAGGGCCTTTGTGTTCAAACGAGTTTGTGACTTCTGGATTCAATTAAAAATTTCGACATTTCCAACATCAAGGAATTTAAGGTGTGCTGCGTAGCACAGCCAGTTGGTTGTTCTGTTTGGCTTCCTCCATGTGAAGTCAATGGGAATGAAAGGCCTAGTGGTGTGGTTTCTCTTTTTCAGGGTTTTCACTGACAGAGCATTTCTCTAGTGTAAGTGACATTTCAAAATCAGGGAGGCGAGCGGAGTCATAATTGGTCCTGTCACCATTTGGGTTTATTGCTGGCACCTCATGTATTTGCCCTGGTTGAGTAATCTGTTTGCATCTGGGTAGACCACACACAGACAAATGTGAACTCTGTTTATATTCATATCCTGCCTGGGAACTTGGTTCCTCTGGGTCACAGCTTTGGAACGATTGATAGATTGGAAATTTACTGGTATAGACTTGGATGCAAAAACTTCCTTGAACCCACCTTGGGGGCTGTCCTGAATAACCTACGGCTACAGCTAAGGGGACTCTAGAACAATTGCATAAGTGTCATGTCTGAATACAAGATATTCAATGGAATCAAGACATTTAGTACAGTGGGACCTTGAGCAGTGCAGGGGTTAGGGGTCCCCACCCTCAGCACAGTTGAAAGTCTGCATATAACTTTTGACTCTCCCAAAACTTAACTACTAATAGCCTACTGTTAACTACAAGCCTTACAGAAAACCTAGGTAATTGGTTAACGTATATTTTGTATGTTATATGTATTATATACTATATTCTTACAATAAAGTAAGATAAAAAAAGAAAATGTTATTAAGAAAATCATAAGGAAAATACATTTATGGTACTGTAAGTATTTTTGAAGAAATCTGCATACAGGTGGATCCACGCAGTTCAAGCCCATGGTGTTCAAGGGTCATCTGTATTCCCATCATATAGATACATCCACTGAAACCCAGAATTGTCTAAAGTTATATTAGCTAGGTAATTCCCATTATATATCACCTGTACCTCTCAGTACTGAGCAGAGTTCCCTGTTATTTTCTCCGTGCCTCTCCCAGGCAAATCAAGAAGCTCCGCTGTCAGAATTCCTGAAGACAGACAGATTCACCCCCCAACCCCATTTCATGTGAGCAGAAGTCTGCACAGGGCCAAGAGGAATGGGATTCAGTTCAGGGGACTGGAAACTCCTAGGTCTTCTCTGCGCCAGTCTTGGACCAACCACAGAGGATGCCAGGGCCTCTTTCCCCATGGTGATGATCTGGCAGAATCTTTGCAGGATCAACGTCAATAATATCTCCTGCTTAACCTCACTTCCACCATTGGGTTTCAGGCAAAAGTGGAGAAGGAATCGATGAGAAAATACCCTCTAGGAGGGTAAGCCCTCTAGGAGGACCCTCATTGGCACCACCTCCATGAGGGCCACGTCTCTGGGTCCCACCCTTGGGAGCCCGGGAGAGAGCGGGTTCAAGTTTGACAGCGTGCAGGATGCCTGCTATTGCAGTGAGCATCACTATCTTATTAGAAATTACAGCCACCAGAACTCCATCTCCAGCACGCTGCTTGGCATTATGAGACTTACAAAAGGAACACGCGTAAGAAACAGTTACAGCTTTCACAGAGTCTATATTCCGGCTGCTGAAGTCAAGCACGTGTATAAAAAATATTCAAATAGGAGCTTATAGGCTTCGTCGAAGCGCTATCCATCAGCGTTGCGAAAACACTGCGCGCGATAAATGACCCCTTGGCCACTCCTGATTTATAACACCCAGGGACTGTCGAGGATGACAGCGACTTTGGGAGGAAGAAAAGAATTGCTGTGAGACTAGGTGGGGAGATGTTAGACTGCCTTCGGGGTGGAGACTAGGCAGAATTAGAATCGACTTCAAGTAAGCCAACCTTTAATATTTAGCTGCTTTAGACATTAATAAGACTACCAAGGGGCCACGTCTAATATAACTTGCTGCAGGTTAAATCGCCAATGATCTGTTCAGTGCAAACGTGAGCAGAATCTGGGACAATATAGAATATTTTTAGCGTGAACTCTTACGAAGGTGTCTTCCCTCTGTGTCGGTAACATGTAAAGTCATTTTCATGCTGCAAGGGCACCCTGCGTGCAAAGAACCCAGAGAGTAAATAACCCCAATGGAATGTGTCTCCTATTTTTCTTTTGCCACGGTTCTTTCAGTAGCCTGTAGCTTTGAAAGTGACTTAATTAAGCATTCCGTTGGCATTGTATTTCTCATATGTGAGAAGACATCTAGCAGTGAATTTCTCCCATAAAGAATGCGCAGCATACTTTGGAATTGACCAGATTATCTAGAACTTCCCTCTAAGACTCTGTTGTTCTGGCTGTCCACTGCTTTGTCTATTTTCAATGTATTTATGTATTCATTGATTATTTGTTTCCAAAGTGAATTTATCTGGCTGTCAGATGAAGTGTTTCTATGTGGCTGGGGGCAGAAGTTAGAGGAAGATCGTGAGAGATGCTGAGTGTGTCTTCATATTTGGTGCTTAGAGGTCTCTGGTCTTCCTTGTGCGTCCCTTTCAAGCCCTTCTTAATTCTGGCTTCTTTCTGGCTGTATGTCAGCTGTATATTATTCCGTTTGCAGTTCATTTCTGGATGAATTACCCGTTGCTCTATCTGCTTGTCATTGTTGTGGCTTCTTCAAGTTCCCATGTGACAGGAAAAAACAAAACACAAAAAAAACAACAAACCAGTCTGAGCTTTGTTAAGGGCTGGACTTTCTATTCAAATTAGAATTATTTTTAGAAAACTGTTATAGAATTCAAGTTTTCTTGAACAAAAGGATTTACGTGAAGCCATATGTTGGTGTGATTTGCTTAGATAAAGCCTTAGAAATGTTCTTTTAGAATCCCATAACTGGTAGGCGGCTACGTGTTGTGGGCAGGCCTGCCCTGCACACCTGGAGCCTGGCAGAGCCACTGTGAGGTGTCGACGCATGAGTTCCCAGTGGCCATTCGCTCTGGAGGCACTTGGGTTCCCCAGGAAGGGCCAAAAGTTTGTTACAGTGAACTCTGTTAGCAGCCGAGTTGGGGAAGTAAGTGATCTGTTTAATCACCACCTTACCTGGATTGTCAGTTGTGAAAGGCTTAGAAAATAATGCAACAATACTCAGTTCTGAAATCACGCAGAGCATCCTTTTACCTTTCTTTGATTCAGAAGGTCGTTTAGAATCTTTGTATCCTGGGGGAGGAGTTAATAAATATTCCAGGTCTAGAATGTCTGAAAAGCCAGCCTTTATTCTACTTACGAAGGAAAATAGGCAAGTGGAAAGGGCATAAGGTCTCCCGGGCCCTGGAGAGAGATGAGAGCCCAAAGCAAAGGTGGGCGTGTTGCAGAGATACGAACACTCACCACTGTCTGCCTCTGCTAATAGCCCTCAAAGCCATGAGGGGTATAAGGGGTCAAGGTAGGGCCGCCTCTTTCCCAGTTTTGGCCCCTCACCTATTAGCACCCAGTTCTGTGATGTACTTTGAAGTGCTTAATAAATGAGATGGCTCCTGATTTTCAGCAAAGGCCCGGGATTTTTCAGAAAGATCTCTCAGAGATGGACCTGATGTTGATCCATCCAGCTCATCTAGCTCAGTTTGCCTCTTACTGGATTCTCACCCCAAAACAGGCTCAGGGACACACAGCTGATAGTGCATTATCCCCCATCCTGTTGGTCTGGAGGTGCTCAGCCCATGCCATGTGACTCTGCTGTCCTAACTTGGTGCCCTGTCTCAGTACCAGCTTCCACTCGGGGCTTCCAGGCTCATCCTTCAAAGGGTTGAAAAGAGCATCACCATTTCCTTATATAAGGCGCTTTCTTACTTTTGACAAGTCCATGGACAGACAGACCTGACCTCTATGGCCTCTTGTCTGTCGTGGAGAATTATAGAAGGAGGTGATGCCCTCCCGGCCTTTAAACATCTTACCAGCTTACAGGATAGATGCAGCACAAAGCAAAACACACGAGTACTCAGATGTCGGCCAGACATGTATCATTCGTTATTTATAAATCCAATTAACGTGGCCTGGGAATACATATTTATATATACACATATCCATATGTACATAAAATTGAAGCATTTTCTGAAAAGACTGAAGTGACTAGAGCTGAGAAAAGGTGGTTTCCTAGTGTCTAAGTTGTTGTTCACAAGGAATGACCCTGAGACAAGGATTTGAAAGCAAGTAGTTTATTTGAAAAGTATTGGAAACTAGCCCAACAACAGAGAGCTAGTGCAGGGTGAGAGCGGGGATTCTAACCCCGGCCCTATTCCAAATCCAGTTCACTGCAACTTGATGTCTATCAATAGGGAAGATAGCACTTTTGCACATTGAAATAGAAGGTAGGAATAAAAAATATAGATGCACTGCCCTAGGAGTTAAGAGGACAGAGGGATTACTCCTAGCTGAGAGGGTCGTGACAGTCTCCTTTGAAGAGGTAGCCTTGGAAAGAGAGCTTGAATGTGGTTGGAATGTGGGCAGGTGCGATGGGGGCAAGAAGATTCCAGGCAGAAGTGAGGAGCACAAGCAAAGACTCCGGCAGGGTGCAGATACTGTGAACTATTTGCAGTGACCTGCAAGGAGCCAAGGAGGGGGATCTGCCTGTTACCAGTGCATGGTCATAGTCAAAGACAGGCTCACTCTTAGTTTTATTATTGCTCTTAAATTCTTGGCAGATAATGTGCCCTCTGTATTATGTTTGTCCAGAAGAGACCACTCCCACCAGCCCCCACCCTTTGTTCCGCCACTGCTTTGTTAGGATACGTGCTCTTGAATGCCTTTTTCTCTCTGCCTCCTCTCCTGGTAGCCCTCCAAGTTCCTCTGATTCTCAGCCTGCGTTCTTCACTGGTGGGCTACCCACCCTGCGTTCTGGGGGAGGCAGGTTCTGTGAAGGACAAAGGGGTAGCCCTGGGTTTCCGTGAGTTTGGGGACAGGAGGGTCACAAGTGGAGCCAGGTGTCATGCTCCTTTGCTGGAGCTCTTCTGCCCCTAGGCAGCCTGACTGGAATAGACACTTTCTTCAGGATCCAAAGGATGCTCTAGAGTCAACAAGCAATGCTAGATTGACCTAAAGGGCATGGAACGTGGGCCTGGAGGAATCTTCTTAGAGCTTTGTCACTTGGTGAGAAGCTGAGAGTATGAAGTTGAAGATTGAACTCACTGAGGAGAAGACCAGGTGGTTGTTGATGTCCCTCCTTCCCCAGCCCCTTGCCCACCCCTTGTCCATTGCCCCAGGGCAAAGGAAGAAGGACCTCCTGCTAATTTCCAACTGCATTTTGCTCTCTGTAGTATTTCAGTGACAAGATCCACTGAGGGAAGTTGAGGCGAGGCTGGCTGAGGTTCTCAAGGAGCTGTTTTGAGTTCAGGTGCCCACATGGCAATGGAATGATGCCTCCTGACCTTTCAGACCTTTGAGACCTCTGGGCGGTCTTAGAAATCACCTGAAGCCTCCCATCGAGGATCCGACCACCTGGGGGACTTCCAGGGAAAGGTGGCAGGTAGAGTATCCTTTCTAACTTTTATTCCCTCTTGTCCTCCCTCCGCTCTTTCTATGTGTCTCTTGCTCTTTTGTGTCTCTTTCTCCTCAAGATTCCATAGACCAGTGCCACAGGGGTATTTATTTTACGTTCTTGTCAACAGAGATATCATGGACTGAAAGGTGATGGCTACCCCAAGGAGCTCACTGCAAGGTCTCAAAGAGTCCAAGCCTCCAGCTGCTCCAACATATAAGGCCACCGTTCTGGAGAGGAGGAAGGAAGCCATCCTGGAGGAGGTGAGGAAACATCGCTCTTCCCTCTGCCCTTGACTCCATCGACCTTTAGCTGTCGGATGGTTTGGGCCCAGGACTGATGGGCTTTCTCCTATGTGTCCTTTCACAGGCTCTGATTGTTTTGGCCAGAGGACAGACCGCCTTCTAGGTGTCCTGGGGAACTGCTGAAGGACAGTGAGGAAGATGCTGCTGGTCCCCAGGACGGAAACCCAGCAGCAGGAACCAAGAGGCACCTCGCGTGGGACTCAAGCCCAGCATCCCCTCAGATGAAGCTCCCTGAGCTGTGGTTCTCCATGGGACTGTTTTCGCTTTGCCTTTATCTGCATAATGCACGGTGCTGGGTTTCGATGGGCTGGCTTTCTACTTTTTCTTTTTTTTCCCCTCCCTGTCTTTTCTTTTTGTTCTCTTCGCCCTGGGAACTGTAAGAAGAGAATTGCTTTAGAAAGTATAGTTCTGTTGCTGACATAAGCCTTGTTTATGAACAAATTCTGTCACTGGGGATTTTGTGCATTGCAGTCCCGGGTTCCCTAGTAAATGGGGCTGCGTGGTTTGATTTGTGTAGTACTGATCCTTAGATTAAAAATACATTTTTCTTTCTCGCTTTCTTTTTTTTTTTTTTAAGTTTGGATTCAGGTAATGTCCTGAATCACATTTGCTTAGCTACTGAAGCGATCTCAGTGTGGTATCGCTTGGATTTGAAATATAATCAAACATATATTATACCAGGGGTGCCTGCACACTACTTGATATATATGTTGCGCTACAAAGAAACACAAACCTAATAGGTTGAAATTTAATTCCTGTCTGATCCTGCAGCTAGAACGGGGGAGAAATTGTACACATCAGAAATGGCTCCAAATACCCTGACTGTAAGCTAAGCAACAGTAAGTGGATTATTTCAAAATACCCTTCTCTGAGGCAAAGCAGGAACTGGAGATCAGCGGACCTCGTCCCCAGTCCCCAGTGTTGCTCAGGCCTGTCTGTGGATCTGCCCGTTTTGGAGGAGCTAGAGAATAAGGCATGCTTCTCTGTTTATGGAAATTGTGGCCTTTCCGACCTGCGTTCTGTAACTGTGCCTGCCTTGCAATAAAACGCCTTAAGTTGACTCAGCAACAAGGTCTCTGTCCGTTTCCTGCAACACTGTGTCCTTCCTCAGTGGCTTTGTAAGAAAGTCCAGGGCAGACCTACAAGTGGTTGACATGCCAAAGGTCTCAGCCGGGTGTCACCTTATTACTCTGTCAAAGGTGTCACTAGACCTCATAGTTGTCTGCACATGGGGCAGTATGCGTGGTCAGCTTCTCTACTCTTCATATCAGTCAACTCTAGAAATCTCTAGTCATGGCATAACCCTGTTAGGCCAAGGGGCTACCATCTGCCACTGTTCTCTACTTCTGCAGTCCCCACTCATTTCCCTGAGACTCTAGGACAAGCCACAAACTCGCTGAACCTCAGTGTCCAGAATGGGGATAATGACACTTCCTATAGTTATGGTGATAAGTGCCCGTAAAGGACATCCCATGGCTGGTACTTCATACATTGTAAACACATTGGGTATGGCAGCACTCAATAAATGGTGGTTATTTTATTTGTTAATAAAAAATTGAAAGAACACTTTAATTCCTTATAGTTGGGTTTTGATTGAGAACACTGAATAATGGCTGAGTAGCTCCTCAGGCCTCCTTGCATAAAGCCATTAGGAAAATAGGTGACAAGTCAGGGTATAAAAGTCAGAAGAAGAGAATCTGCCATTCCCTACCTTGAGCATGTAGCTGAATACCTTCATTTCTCCCTCTCTGGGATTGGGCAGGTGTTTTATCTCCTTCACAGAGGTGACACGATGGCTTTTACAGGAAGGGAAATTTACCACGCACACAGATGTATGAGGACCATCTTTCCCACCTGTTTGCAACCTTGGGTCTATGCTATCAAAGGGCAGGTGAGTCTCTCTCTAAATTCTGACAAAGAGGTCTCATCTCATTCACCGTGGGGAAGAATTGGTCCCATCTCAGGCCTTGGCAGACTGTATTTGCCATTTTAGTAGAAAGCACTTTTGAGAAAACCCCAGCACCCTCCCCCATCACACCTGAGATTTCAGTATAAACAAAATGCGAAGCAAAGACAAGAGCTAAGGTAATTCCTTGCATGTTGGGTGGCGTCTGAAGTGGTTGTTCTCTGGTTGCCATGGGATGGATTGTAGTCCCACAGATATTAATCCTGGACTTCAAGCCATGCAGAGTAGAGATATTTTCTACTTTCTACCTTGCAGTCATTAAAATGGTAATAATAATACAGTAGCAAGTAACAGTTATTAAGAACTTAGCATATGCGTATCACTGGGCAAAGCACTTTACAAGCACTGGCTCATTTAACTGTTACAACAACCACATGAGGTAGGTACTCTTAAGTCCCATTACCTGGGTGAGAAACTGGGGCATAAAATGGCTAGGTAATTGGGCCAGCCCCTCCAGTTGGTGGGAGTCATAGCTGGGATGCACTAGGTCTTCCTGACCCCACTGCGCTCAGCAGTTTCCCCATGGTCCCTGTCTGCTTTTCTGGCTTCTGACTTTGAACCTCGCCTTTGGAAATTACTTATATCCCCTCCCTGATTGTCACAATTATTGTCTAAGCTCTTGGCAAATGTATTCCAACTAGTAGCAAGTCAACATGAAAAGTAAAGGTTTTAATTTTAAAAATTAGCATTTTTTAAAATGTAAAATATATACTTCTGAAATGGGTCCAGGTTCAGCCTACCTCATGCAGAATTCTGCTTCTCTTTGGCATTCTGAGGTTCCAGTGCATCATATCCAGGGGAAGGGAAAGTACTAACTGGATGCCAATGTTGAGCCCAAGAGCCATCTCGGGTAAATGAGAAAGCACTGACTAAAGGCAAAACAGTCAGATTCTTGAGTAAAATGATGCTACCTCTAACCTCAGTTCCTAAAGTCTTTTTCAAAAGAAAAACATTATTCATGTGGGAGGAAAATAACCTCTTCCCACTTCCCAGGAACAGCTTATGCAGAAGGTGGTGTTCTTGTGTATCTGTTTGCAGGGCCCCAGGAGTTTAAAGCAGCCACGTATTTGCCAGCAGAATGTACCAGGTACAGTTGGTGCCTTGTCCATACTCAGGCCTTTCTCTGGCTGTGCGCATCCCAGCTCCAAAGCGCTGGGTTTTTATTCCCCTCCCCACTGAGACCAGCCCTGGCCCAAGACTGGAGAAAGCTGGTATATAAATGCCCCAGCTCCCTCATCCCAGTGGGGCGTGCTCTACACTGTTCTGAGTTCCCCGGGGAGGTGACACTCCAGTGGCCCCTGGTGGGAACCAGTTTAACCCATTTTTGTTGGCTGCCTTTCCATCTTGTCTCACATCCACGCTTCTCAACCAGCGTTTCCTGGGAGCCCCTCCCCAGTAAGTAGTTAATTTGCGTACAAATTCCTGTCTTAGCATCCACTTCTGGGGGGAGCCCAAATGAATGAAACATGCTGGTGCTGGTCAGTTATAGAAATAACAATGGCCTAGTGTCATTCGGGACTAAGCCGTTTCCCAGCTTGTTCTTCTGCTGAAACCTCCGCTGTGTGAGGAACTGGAAAGGAGACCTTATAAATTGGAGACCCATGTACCAGGGAGCAACTTCCTTCCTATGAAACAGGCCTCTCCACACCTTATGAGATATTTTTCCTTTAAATGAAAGACTCACCAAACCTGTGAGACCCGGGCCAGAATCACCTGATGGCAAATCAAATTACAATTTAGCAGCTAGAACAAGTAATTAAATATAAAGGGAGTGATGGGAAGAGGAGAGAGCGGGGACCCTAAAGCCCACTTTCACCTCGCAAGGACTCCTGTTTGCCTTGGAACCACTTCTGCTTCAATTAACATTGATTGGGCCTGCCTACCCGGTGGCTCTGTCAAATTCCATTTCCAGAGGCTCTAAGACGCTGTCTGCCAGCCTTTGTTGTGCGGGGACATTTGGGTAGGAGTATTGAATGTGGTGTGGAGTAGCTAAGGCATCGATCAGGGCTGTTATACAAGAGGCCGGCTTTTTCTGGCAGGGCAGTTTTGTAAACGAGATTTCACCTTTGAAAATTCTCCAAGTTCAAGTTACGATGCTCTAGAACAGCGTGTCAGACTGACCCACTACGGCTTTCAAAGATAAATGTTGAGCATGTCAACGCCGTAAAGTAAGAAGATGTGCCCTAATCTTTGTTAGAGGAATGAAACACCTAATTTATTTTTATTGTTGTTGGGAGAAGGGCACACAAAGAGACATATTTATTTTGTGGGGTTCTCTGTAAGGACTTCGATGTTTATGATATCAGAGATGTGACTGAAATTATAGTATGTGCCGGGGTCTGCCTTGTCTCTTTTCTCGCCCTTTCCTAAAGTCTTGGAGGGTGGGCTTATCCATATTTTATGCAAGATTAGGATAAGACTATCAGGAAAAAAATCGAGAATAATATTGTATTAGGATCTTAAATGACCAAGGACCTCGTATACAGGGAAAAACACTACTACTCTTGATACCTTTTCATGCCCACATTTTAAATCTCATTAATTACTATTTTTTTCACGAAACATTAAAATGCTACGTCTGCCCTAATAAAACGTACTTTATGAATCAAATCATTTTAGTTATTTAAATCTGATTACAAATTTAAATAAATAAACTGTTTTAAATATTTCAATAAAATCTCTACCAATTTCATTTAAAAGCTTCACACACTTTCAAAGCGGGCTGCAGGCACCTGTGTGAGCACGCACACACACACACACACACACACAGGTAATCACAATGGAATTCGAAATGTATTATACCTACATTTAATGGATTAAGAAGTATTTATGCTATGGGTTTGATTTATGTCTTCATTATTGATAAATTTGTATTATCACTTCCCTGTTTTTTTAAAAATAATTCTCGGTGTTTACACTTTCCTAGAGTTACAGTCATCTTGCCAGACTCGAAAGAAAAAGAAATGAGTTTACAGATTTG
The DNA here is from genome assembly GCF_054644295.1 of Miniopterus natalensis. Taxonomy (NCBI): domain Eukaryota; kingdom Metazoa; phylum Chordata; class Mammalia; order Chiroptera; family Miniopteridae; genus Miniopterus; species Miniopterus natalensis. Next base: position 13,472,297 of record NC_142095.1, on the reverse strand, counting down.
GGGTTATCAGCCACTTGATTTTTTGGTTGGCATATGGGAACTTCGTGGATCTCTTCAAAACTGAGTCAGTCCTGGGCTGATGTTTACTGGCCTGAATTTTTCTTAAGAATCAAGGTTCAGTTGCTGTGCCAACGAATTGTTGGGAAGCCCTTTTCTTATACTCACAGCAGGGAGAGCCCCTGAGAGCTTCCATGTCCATCAAATCCTAGTCCCAGGCGGTGAGCCTTGACTTCGTGATACCTTGGTTTCTCAGTATTTTTTTAATAAAACACATCGGGAAATTTCTTCATCTAGAGGATGAAAGGAGGAGTCTGGTCAGCTGCTTTGCTTCATGCATCAGCTTCCAACACAACTGGACCCTCTACCGGTTATTACATATGGCCAGAGGAGAGGATCACTTCTTTGGCCCATTAAGAAAAATCTTTAACTTTTCTTGAGTTATTTGACTTAAGATTCACTGTAACCTTTCCTTTTCACTTACTGAGAATCAATAGGTGTATATATATGTTAAAATGTACATCAAATAAAACTACCAGAACATCTATATATATGTCTATAGAACATCCATATATATAATATATATAATCTCTAACCTACTTATTAAAAAATATTTCTAAGAATATGCCCTTTTGTGTTGTAATTAGCTTTTTGTATACCTTTTACTTTTTTGTTGTTGAATACTGTTATGACTCCAGGCTTTTCACAGACTTAAGTTACTCCAGTGAACCGTAATATTCTCGTAGCTTAAATTAGTGCAAAGTGGACACATCCTTAAGTATTCTCCCTTGTCTTTTCAGCATTACTCCTGAGACATTTTTGAAAGTCTCTTGCATAGCCGTATTGATTTTTCTCTGCTATTGCTAAGATCTGAGTTCCTGAGAAGCCCTGATTCCTGATACAGAGACTAGCGCTCGGATTGCGTATCAGTTTCATCCTCATGAATGGGGTGGTGATAGACAAAATCATACTGCTTTTCACCACTGTAGGGGAAGTGCTGGAAAAGTATGTATTTTAAAATCATAAATTTTCATTGCCGTTTTCTGATATGAATGCTATTAATTTTTAATTGCTTAAAAATGTTTCAATTGCCATAGACAGTCAATATTATATTAGTTTCAGGTGTACAGCATAGTGGTTAGTTATTTATATACCTTATGAGGGGATCCCCCCAGTAACTCTAGTACCCACCAGGCACCATATGTAGTTATTACAATACTATTGACTCTATTCCCTGTGCTGTACTTTACATCCATCCCCGTGACTGTTTTGCAACTGCCAATTTGTACTTAATCCCTTCACCTTTTTCAGCCAGCCACCCCCGCCCCCATCTGGCAACCAGATTGTTCTTCGTATCTATGAGCCTGTTTCTGTTTTGTTTGCTTATTTTTGTTTTTAAAATTCCACATATAAGTGAAATCACAGGGTATTTTTCTTTCTCTGACATTTCTCTTAGTGTAATTCTTAGCATATTACCCTCTAGATCCATGCATGTTGTCGCAAATGGTAAGATTTCATTCTTTTTTATTGAGTAATATTCCATTGTTAGTATTCATTTTTTAAACTTACATTTACTACCCCGTGCCCTCTTGTATTATCCACTCAAACTGTAATCATAGTCCTTTCTCATTATTTGCCGTCAATGTTTTATCGATTACCATTTTGTAGTTATCGACAAACATAAGACAGGATCCAAGTGGAGTTAGGCATGAATACAGTGGTAAGATCAGTTTTCTCGCCTGGAAAAGGAGTGCTCTGATGAGGTTTAGATTTGAGATTTTGGCCTGTGGGCAGTGGAATGCTCCTTGGCATTTTTACCATTGGATAAGACAGAGTATCTCAAGGTGGAATCACCAGAGGTGGAGGAGATGTTAAAACAGGTTGATGGGCCCCGCTCCCAAGTTTCTTATCACTAGGTCTGAGGTGAGGCTGGGAAATGTGCGTGTCTCACAAGTCCCGGTGTGGCCGATGCTGATGGCTGTGGGACCACACTCTGAGGACTGCTGGTCTAAGGAATTTAAAGTAAGGTTTGCTGGCTAGGTAGGACTAGCCTTTGGAGCTTTGAATTTTGAGACTATTAATTAAGTTGAAGATTAATAAAAGATACTAAGTAACCACTTCCAGAAGGATGAGTCCTTGAGTCATAAAAATTGAAATGATCATTGTGAATCTTGCATATTCAACCAGGTCCACCTTTTCCTCTTCGTTTCCACTCCCTTCGAGCAACTCTGCTTATGAGCTGTAGATCCCACATAAAGACTGAAGAGCAGAGAGAGATAGAGATCTCAGTTTAAAACAACAGAATTCCATAATTCATGTAGAAAATTACTTTTACCATAAATGTACACCAATGAAATTTTTTTCCAAAAAAGTCTTTGGAGGGCGGAAAAATTCACACAAACAAAGGGATTTTGTATCTTTCAATCCAGATCATGTCTCGATTTTATTTTAAGGTTGAAGTGTACCTCTTGTATCCCCTTACCTGACATCTGTTATAGCAGAAAGTCTGTCTTTCTAAGTGTTTAAGCCAGTGCCAGGTTTGCTGTCACTTCGGGATGAATAATAAACCATTATTAAGACACTTGCAATCCTGCAGGAAGACTCATGCTGGCAGATAAATAGATGCATTTACTTATACTATTGTTAGGAACTTGAACTTCTGACACACAGAGCAGGTGTTCAGTCTATTTTGGAGCTACCTGACAAAAGTCCTTTGTTTTCCTGTTCCCCTGCCTGCCCCCAAAGTGTAGACGTTCCTCAAGGTTCTGCCTTCTCTCTTTGTTCCTTGATGTCTGTGTTTTTCTCTGGAGTGAATTATTCCACACACTTTAAATGATTATCTCTAGAAGGGATGATTTCATAGTCTAATTGCTCACGGCCCTGCCCCCACCAAATAAAAACACCTTGAGAATTTTCATTGCCAACTGACTGAGGGACATCTTTATTCATACGTCCTTCTGGCAACTCAAACCACCTGCTTGTGGCAGGACTCAGCGTTTCCTCTTCCCAACTCAACATATTCTTATTTTCTTTCCTCCCTGAGTGTAAGCCACATGATTTGCCTTACTAAACCTCCCTCTTTATCATCCCGGACAGCCATAAGATTCAGCCTCCAGTCTGACTCTGACATTGATATCTTTATCACATCTTTTACCGACAAAACTGTATCTTAGGCACCCAAAGCTGCCATTCAAATGGTTGTTCAAGCCTTTTAAATGATTTTCTCATTTTCAGGCTCTCTCCACTGCAATCCATCTTAAGTATCATTGCAACACGAATTTTCCCAAAGATGGTGTCACTGATTCTGACACTGCCCTGGTGTAGGATCTTTCATGACTCCCAGTATGTAAGGAAATGTGCTCAAACTCTTGTCATTAAATTCCAGACTTTCTAATGTGCAGCCCCAACTGACTTCCTCTCTTCTCCCTCCCTGCTCACCTATGACCTCTCACTCCATCCGTGTCTAGCAGTCTTTAAAGATGCCTTTACGTGTAACCTTTTGGTTGTTTATTTCTTTTTCGTATCATCTCCTTTTTCTACCTACTGAACGGATCCTTTTGAATGATGCATAATAAATGCTAGTTTCCTATAGAGCATTGCTTGGTTTACCCCAACCAATGTTACCTTCTCTCTTTTTAGCTCCCACATTACTTTATGGAGCCTTTCACTTCTGACTTGTGCCTGTACCTGGTTGTTGTGACTATGGGGAACATTATTTGTTGGCTCCTGAATGGCCAAATCCTGCTGTATATCTATATTGGAAATATTGAGGTGGACACTTGGCAAATGCATGTTGTTTATAAGCCATCAAGTATTTGAGAGTTCTCTCTTGGCGAGGCACTGCTTCGGGAAGTGGGGCCACACTTGTACGGAGTCTCATAGAGCTTATGTTCTAGCAGAGGGACAAAGACAAGAAATAAACCGAAATAGATCATGATTTTTACCAATTAGAAGACAGAGTGATGTTAAAGAGCGTTGTGGGTAAAAGATGTATGTAGTTAGCAGAATTACTATGAGTAGATGACAATTAAGTTTAGACTTGAAAACTGAGAAAAATCCAGCCAGGCAGAGAAGTGGGGAAAAGTGTCCTAAACTGAGGAACGGTATGTGAAAGGCCGTGGGGTAGGAATGAGCTTGGTATGTTTAAGGAAGAGATGAGTGACTAGTGAGATGGAATAGAGATGTAAAGGGAAGTTGTATGCAATGAGACTGAAGTGGAAGGGAGCCAGGTCATGTTGGGTCTTGTAGATTATGGATTTTATCCTAGGCTTGATGGGAAAACATTAAAGAAGCCTAAAGAATGATACTGCCCTGTGGGAATGGAGTTACAGTGGCACAAGAGGCAAGCAGACTGTTTATCATGCTAAAGGGTAAATTCCAAAGTGTTATTGGAAACTCTAGGTTGGGTTGGTACCTGGCCTAGAATTGGGTCTCAAAAATTCCTTTTGCTCTGTGGTCTAGATCAAAGCAAATCACCTTACCACCTTGGCCTTTTTTTCCCACTGGCCACACCTTGCCTTGGTTCTTGATACCTTATGAGTCCTATGGCAAGTAAAGGCAGGCAAGAGTAAACTCAAAGAGAATTATCTCAAAGGAGTGCAAAGACCTCCTTACACAGTGACATGGGGAAACTTTCAAAAGGGAAATTCTCAAAAGATAGGACATCCAAAGAGTCCAGGATATGTGGGCCCTGTAGATTTTCTAAATTTTTTTGCTTTATAACACTGTAGCTTCTGTGATTACAGCCAAGCTCCATGCTCTGTCTACAAGGCCAAATAGTGATCTTGGCCTGTGTCCCATGTCAGCATCTCCTTATAGCAATGGACAAAAGAGGGTCTTGAGGTCTTTATAAAGGCATTCAGTTTGTTTCCTTTTTAGAAATTGCATGTATATAATTTAATAAGGCAAAAATATGTACTTACTAAACTGAGTCATGTATTTTGTAAGCCACTGTTTTTAATCAGAGTTTCAGAGGTAGTTGCACTCTAGTTTTTGCACTGTTAGTAGCATTATCTTTATATTGCTTTTTGTGCTGAGCCTGACACCCTTTTTTTTTTTTCCCCTACAAGTGACTAACTCTGCTGTGTAACTCACTAGAATAATCCCTTAAAAATTTTTAAAGAACCGAACCATTATTTGGGAACTCTGGTCGTTTTAGAATTTACTTTGTCATGCTTTTTAAACCTCACTTACTCTGAGTCTCATGACTACTGGATCTTTCTATGTGACTAATGATCAGATAAGATTATTGGTTTGTTTACGAACAACAGAAACTTAATATATCATCTTTCCTAGATTAAAAAAAGTCTTTTCTTTCAGCCCTCATGGCCTTAAAATAAGGAATAGTTAATGAGTCACTGTATTATCTGACATAACTTGTTTTCTTGGCTTCAACCAGATTCTAATTTCCTGTGCTAGAATCAGAGATAAATAAGTAGTCTATGACTTTAAAAAATCACAGTCTGAATACTAGTAAAATCGCAGGAAAGGGATTTTTAAAAATATCATCCAATGCTTAAATTTTCTCTGAAGAGTTGCTGCCAAATGATGCTCCAGCTTCCTTTGGAAATGTTCGGTTTGGGGGAAGTCATTATCACCCATGGCCATCAGTGTCATCTCTGGGGAGCTCATCCTTATTACTAGGTGAAAATTGGTATTTCTGTGAGTTTACTCATGGATCCCAATTCTAACTCAGGAAATTTAAATTCAAATGTCTACAGAGGCTTAGCAGATAATACCCATGAGTTAAGCAATTGGGTATGAAAATAAAACAACTTCAAGTATTATAATAAGTGGCATCTGGTATGTGGCCACAATTTAGTGAACACAGTAGGGAGTGGTAGGGACTGTGGTAAACTGAAGAACATGCCACTTTTCAGCTTTTAATTATTGTTTCTCTGGAGACATATGTGCCAGATATTCTGACTTATTTTTTAAGGAAACCAGCATATGGAATTAAGTGGCATCTCCTGACTTTTAAATTGGCAACCATTTCAAAACCTTTAAAACACACTGTGGGCTAACACTCTGGGAGTTAAATAACAGTTAAAGCTAGATTTGGCCTATGGACCATTAATTTTTAACTTTTATTCTAAGCCCCACCGCTGCAAGGAAGGAATCCAAATTCTCTTTTATTTGACAGCCCACCAGGCATTTGAAGATGGAATTGCCCTCACCCATCACCACACTCTTTCCCACAGTCTCTTACTTTATTTAAACAGCGCTTCCGCCAAACTCACATGATATTGTTGACCTTGTCAAACACCTGCCAGTAAATAATTGTGATTAGATGACAATCCATACAAAAATTATGAAAAAATTCAAGGGCAATATTTAGAAAACTTTGTTGCCGAACTATGTTACCTATAAAAAAATTACTTTTCCAGAAGACCATCAGGACACCAATAATAAGCCAAGTCTTACTGAATGGTAGAAATTTCAGGTTGACAGGGAAAATACTTGGGAAAGGTTTCCTCAAATCACCCACCCACCAATTCTATCTGCACATATCTTTAATTATTTAAAATGCCTAGCCCAGTGTCTGCTTCTTTTGGTAGGAAGTCAATACACGTTTATTCCTGTGTGAATTATTTTTATTGGCCTTGCCATCTACATCCACTCTCTGTGCCTATGATCCCTGACTTTGACCTAAAGGCTGATTCCCTTGGACCACAGCAGCCAGGCTCCCTTGCCAAATGCCTTCCAGTGGGGTTTGGCATCAGAAAGATATCAGAGAGCAGGAGAGGTCAGGCTATTCCTTCCATGTTTCCTCCCTACTTTGAAGCCACATCTCTGGCAGTAACTCCTCCGGGTGACCTCAGCTTCTACCAGAGACACCTTCTGCATGGCTCTACTCTCATGCAGTTCCTGTGATCCTTATTTTCTCCTCTCACTTCTGTGACTCTAGGGGTGGTAATGGCTTTCTAATGTTGCTAATGTCTGGGTTCCTCAACATCCCTTGTTTGTTCCCTTACCCTTGTCAACAAGTATCTCTGTCTCTTGATTTGAATCATTTGGGGCAATTTTGGTATTTTGCCCCTGACAGATACATTGTACTTTCCTTTTTCCTTAGCTCTTATAACCCCATCTCTCGATTTTTGTTTGTATAAACGATAAGAACTTGTTTCTAAAGAGAGATGTGTAAGTATGTTGTTATGAGTATTCACTCATATTTTCTTGTTTCACTGTCTTAGCAAACTAAGGATCTTGGACCAATTACTCCTCAAAGAATCATATTTTAAATTACTAAGAACTATCCCATGGATCCATGAATGCAAGAATATCTCAATGGGTACTTAAGGCTGGTCTGCCATCTCCAGCATGTTCAGGGGCAGCCTCTGAGCATCCAAGAGCCATAGTTCTTCCTAGTTTCTATACCAGACCTTACCTCTTGAGATGTTTCAGAAGACATTCTCACCAGCAGGGTACGTCCAGAATTAGTCTTGCTTTTCTGGTGATCTTGAAGGGATGACCATCAAACCCAACCTTTACTTTGGGTCTGCTCCAATATACTCTAAGTTCATTACTAGATGGAGACCAAACTTCCACAGGGCTCTGTGGATTCTAGATTTAAGTCTCTTAGGGTACTGGAATTTGGTCCTTTGCCCACATACCATATTAGGCCCTTTGGCTTAGGTCACATCCAATCTCTTTCTTCCATTTCTCATATGTTCTTTAATTAAAGTCCATCAATGCCTTGGGGAAGACTATGAACTAGTTATGATGGTGTAATATAACAGGTCACCTTCTTCAAACAATTTTATGAGCATTAAATGTCAGGACTAATAAGCAGCACTAGCCAGTCCTGCGTATGTATAATCCACTAACAAGTTATTAGGGAGAGATGAGTGGACATTTTATGTTTAGAAATTCAGCACCTCTCTTAGCCAAATGCATTTTCAAAACAATATGGGTTTTCAAATCTGCACTTATAATTTTAATATGGTCTTATCTTTAAAGCACTTTCTAAGTACTAATTCTCCCAGCATGCTTCTGAAGTATGTATCATTAAAGGTGTGTGCCAACCTGAGTTATTTTTAAAACAAATTAATATAGTGAATAAACATTCTGTTTTTACCTTAATATTTAAATTGGATTTGGGAAGGATATAATTTAAAACTACAGAAACAAAGCAATTAAAGTTTTATTCATTGGGTTCCGATAGAATAGGTTGTATGTAGACATTTCATAATGTGACAGTCAGTGCCCATTTCTTTTATGTTGTATATTCCTACAGAGTGCTCTTCCAGAGCAAGGATTCTCAAGCAGCATGAATTCTGTCCCCCATGGGATACTGGCAATGTCTGGAGACATATTTTGATTGTCACAAAGATGGGGAGAGAAGGCAGTATACTACTGGTATCCAATGGGTAGAGACCGGGGATGCTTCCAAACAGCCTACAATGCACAAGACATTCCAGTACAACAAAGAATGACCCACTCCAAAATATCAAAGGTTGAGAAACCCTCCCCTTAAAAAGAAAAAGATTCTTTTTTTTTTAAATTCTTTTTTTAAAATGTATCTTTATTGTTGAGAGTGTTACAGGTGTCCCATTTTCCCCCCAATTGGCCCCTTTTACTTTGCTCCCACCCCCTTCCCAGGCCTTCACCCCGTTATTAACTCTGTCCATGGGTTATGCATATAACTTCTTTGGTTAATCTCTTCCCACCCTCCACCCCCTTTCCCTCTTTCCTCTGAAATATGATCGTCTGTTGCATGCGTCAATGTCTCTGGATCTATTTAGTTCGTTAGATTCTTCTGTTCATTAGCTTCTTCTTAAAGAAGACCCTTCAGCTTTCCTGTATTGTGGTCTGGTGGTGATGAACTCCTTTAGCTTTTTCTTATCTGTGAAGCTCTTTATCTGACCTTCAATTCTAAATGATAGCTTTGCTGGGTAGAGCAATCTTGGTTGTAGTTCCATGTTTTTCATCACTTTGAATATTTCTTGCCACTCCCTTCTGGCCTGCAAGGTTTCTGTTGAGAAATCAGCTGACAGTCGTATGGGTGCTCCCTTTTAGGTAACTAATTGCTTTTCTCTTGCTGCTTTTAAGGTTCTCTCTTTGTCTTTAACCTTTGGCATTTTAATTATGTGTCTTCCTGTGGGTCTCTTTGGGTTCCTCTTGTTTGGGACCCTCTGTGCTTCCTGGACTTGTAAGTCTATTTCTTTCCCCAGGTAGGGGAAGTTTTCTGTCATTATTTTTTCAAATAGGTTTTCAATTCCTTGGTCTCTTTCCTCTCCTCTGGCACCCCAATAATACAAATGTTGGGCCTCTTGAAGTTGCCCCAGAGGCTCCTTATACTATTTTCATATTTCTGGATTCTTTTTTCTTTTTGCTCTTCTGGTTGGGTGTTTTTTGTTTCCTTGTGTTCCAAATTGCTGATTTGATTCTCAGCATCCTCTACTCTACTGTTGACTCCCTGCAAATTATTCTTCATTTCAGTTCATGTAGCCTTCATTTCAAATTGTGCTTTATTATGTTATCGATTTTCTCAGTTATTTCCCTAATAGTCTGCTTAAACACCCTTATAAACAAAATCCTGAACTCTGTATCTGTTAGCTTGCTTAGATCTATTTCATTTAGTTCCTCTTCTAGAGATTTCTTCTGTTCTTTCCTTTGTGACATGTTTCTTTGCCTCCATATTTTGGCTGCTTCCAGGTGTTTGTTTCTATGTATTAGGTAGAGCTGCTATGTCTCCTGGAATTTGCAGAGTGGCTTTGAAAGTGTAGTAGGTTTCCTGTAGGGTGCAGTGATTCAGCCTCCCCAGTCACCTGAACTGGGCCTTCTAGGTGGTCCCCTGTGTGGGCTGTGTGCACTGTCCTGTTATAGTTGAGCCTTGGTTGCTGTTGGCCTCACTGGGAGGAATTGACCCCCCGGCCAATCAGCTGTGAGGACCAGCTGCAACTACAGCCAGAGAGCTGCTGTGCTGGAGACACCCGTATGGAGCAGGATTTACTTTAGTGGGGCTTTGGTGTTCACCAAATGTGCCCCTTGAGTGTGTCACTCGTGGATGTGATAGGGTTGTAATCCAGCGTGGTCGAGTCTGACCACCAGGTACACTGTCTCTGGGGCCTCCTGGGAGGTGCAAAGTCAGCCTGTGCCAGTGCCTTGCCCAGGGCCCCCCAGCATGAGCTGCACAGCAAACCGTAGTTGGCTGCTACTTGTGCTGGGCTTGGAGGTGCCCAGGAGAGGCCCAGCTATGAGCCAATGCAGCTGCCGCTAGTGCCAGGCCTGGGGCCGCTTATCAAGCCGTATGGGGCAAGACACTGCTTGTTTTGAGAGATTTTAGGAAAGTCCTAAGCATGAGGCTTGAGAGGCCACTTGCACAGAAAAGCCCCTGGAAAGGGCTTGGATGAGCTGCAGGTGGCGGGGGGGGCCTCCGGGAATCACGGGGCGGGGCCAAAGGTGTGAGTCAGGTGCTGGCAATTCAAACATGGTGCCTGCCTGCCGGCTGTGTGCGGGGAGGACTCGCCACAGGAGCCATGGCCTCTGCCAGCCCTTCTGCCCGGGAGGAAGCCGCCCCTCCAGCTCTCGCCCAGATTCCTGGCAGGTTAGTTCCTCCCGAGTGTCCCGGGTCCTTTCAGGCTGCTGCCCGGCGCTGGGCTCAGAGGGAGCGTCCGAGTGAGTCCGCGCCGGGCCCTTTAGAGGAGCTGCTGGGGCTCCCGCAGCCTCTGCGACCCTCAGGGACAGTCCCCGCTGGTTTCACAGCCCGGAGCTGTGGGGATGTCTCTTCCCGGCCCTGGAGCCCTGGGCTGGGGGCCTGCTGTGGGGCTGGGACCCCTCGCTCCTCCGGGAAACCTCCACTGCTGACATTCCCTCCCGAGTTTAACCCAGTGCACCCAGTGTGGGCCCGCGGCCGCGTCTCCGGGATCCAGCCCCGATCCGCCCGCGTCTCCGCCCCTCCTACCGTCTCGGTGCTTCTTCAGCTCCCTGGCTGTGGGGCTTCTGTGCAGCTGGATCTCAGGAGGCCCTGAGTGAGGGTGGTTCTGGATTTTAGTTGTAATTCTGATGTGGCTGCGGGAGGCGGCGGGCGCAGCTGCTACCTCCGCCGCCAGCTTGTTTCTCCAAGAGAAAAAGATTCTTATTTGCCGATTCTGCCACCTGTCTGCTCCTACCCGTCTCTGACCCCCCAAACTGGGACTAACGTCTTACAAACTTGAGGCTATTTCAACTAATGAGAATCCCTGCTCAGAATTTCTTCAGTCTTACTGTACAGCTGCCATGCATGTGATGCCGTCTCTGTAGAAGAATAAGCCCTCCCTGGCAGGCGTGGCTCAGCCACTTGCAGCATCTTCCCGTGCACCAGAAGGTGGTGGCTTTGAGTCCTGGTCAGGGTGCATACCCAGGGTGGGAGTTCTGTCCCTGGTTGCGGAGCATGTGGGAGGCAACTGATTGATGTTTCTCTTTCATGTTGATGTTTCTCCCTTTCTCTCTCCCTCTCTCTCTTCCTCTCTCTAAAATCAATAATAGTAATAATCAGGCCGAGGGGTTCTTTGGAATCTCTCAATCAAAACGTGTGTTTAGGAGAGGAAAATGTTATTTCAAACCAAAACTGATTGGAAATGTCTTTCCCGCTAAGAGAAAAAGGGAGGGTGGGAGAATCCATGGGGGCCCTATAATTCTTAGCATCGGGAAAGGAAATCCCAGCATTGAGGCCATCTTGCTTTGTTCTTGCCAATCCTTCTATAAATGATTATAATAATTACTAAGTCATTAATGGGTATCAGGTACTGGATAGGAAGCACTGTGTTTTGTTTTCATATTACTTTATTGCAGAAGTAACATTAAAATTACAAACTGCATTGTTTAGTATTGGTTGGGTTCTGTAAGAAGATGCTAAAGGAGTTGCTAAGACACGTATAGGGACCAACACCCGTGGAAGGGAGGAGATGAGCGCAATTCAGTAGAGAGTGTTGAGCTGCAATGCAGTCCCCACAGATCCTCGACCAACCTCAAGGGGAGCTCTGGGACAAGTACTGGCTATCAGGGTGCCCTGCATTGGGTTAAAATTGTGGGCTTTTATACCCTAATCTTTCTCATTCACCGAATGTGGGCTGCTTCTAGAAGAGTGTTACTTTGGGCAATGTGGCTCCTTGCCACTAAGGCAGACATTGAAGGAACTGACGGAGGTCCGTGCTGACTGCACCCTCTGCAGCTGGATGGCAATTCCTGCCTTTGTAGGGGATGTGGACATACATTTGGATCTAGTTTGCTAATATGTTTTTGAAGATTTTTCCATGGGTTCAAGAGAGATATGTCTTCAGTTCTCAGCCCACCCACCTCCCCTTTCCTGAAATGTCTGACTTTGTTATCAGGAAAATCCTGGCTTCATAAAATGAATTGGGAAGTCTTTCCTCCTCTCTGTCTTATTACAAAGATTATGTAAAATTGGTGTCAATGCTTCTTTAAATGTTTGATAAAATTCTTAAGTGAAACCCTCTGGTTCTGGAGGTTTCTTATTTGGGAGATATTAACTTACAAATTCAATTTCTTTAATGGTTATGAACCTATTCAGATTGTCATTTTAATATTAGTGGAATTTTTGTACTTTGTGAGGTTTGAGCAATTGATCCATTTCTTCTAATTGTCAAATTGATGAGCATAAAGTTGTTTATAATATTCCCCTATTATCTTTTTAATGCTGCCAGATATGTAGTTATATTCCCTAATTCATTCCTGATATTGGTGATTTGTGCCTTAGCTCTCTTGCTTTCTCTTTTTAAAAATTATTTTATTCCTACTAAAGGTTTATTAGTTTTACTATTTTTTTCTGAAGAACCAGCTTTTATTCATGGGTTTTCTTTATTGTTTTTTGTTCTGTTTTCAATTCCTTTGATTTCTGTTCTTACCTTCACAATACCCTTTATTCTTTTCACTTTGGACTTATTTTGTTTTTGATTTTTTCCTAATTTTTTGAGATAGAAACTCAGATGATTGACTTAAGGCTTTTTTCACTTCTACTGTAAGCATTTGGTGCTATAAATGTCCCTATCTAACCTGTGTCATCTGTGCCCCATAAAGTAGGATATGACATGATGTATTTTGTTTTTGTTTAGTTACATATATTTTTTAAAAAAACTTTGACTCATGGATTATTTAGAAGTGTGTAGTTTATTTTTCAAGTTTTTAGACATTTTCCTGTTGTCTTTCCATTGTTGATTTCTAGTTTGATTACATTACAGTGAAAAAGAGAACCAAAACACTCTACATAAGTTTAATTCTTTTATCTTAGTGAGTGTTCTATGTGCATTTGAAGAAAATGTGTATTGTTGGGTGGAGTGTTCTATTGATTCTATTGGTTCATTGTATTGTTTAAATATTTTATATCCTTGCTGAATTTCTTCCTAGAAATTCCATTAGTTGCTAAGAGGGGTACTAGGCAATTTTTCCACTAAAACAATGCATACTTAGACATACATGCAATTGTTTACACACAGTTTAAAGGAGTTTCTAGACTTTCCATTATGCTTGTAGGGACAGTAGTCTCTAATTAAAATCTCTCATCTTGATAGAGGTTTTCATTCTCATTCATGCCATGAATAAAAGAGTTTGTATGATGGTCTTAAAATAGGGCAATAACTAAGAGGTCTTCATTACAGAGAGCTGGTCGACAGTTGCATGTTATATTTCACAGTTTTGCCCATGCTTGGGCATGGCTGCTTTAATATTAAAAACAGGAGAAGTGTCTCCTTGAATTGTAATTAGGTGTTGTGATCATTGTAAACAGCCCTCTGAACATAGGTATGCCACAGATGATGTTCCAGTGTCAGTCATCTATCGTACTATAGCAGGTGCAAAGTATATGTTCAGGGTCTTGGTATGTATTGACTGCATTAAAATTAATAAATGTCAGGTAGAACAATTGATCATGTGGTGAGGAGATAAAGATGAGGCCTATATCGGTTAGCTACTGCTGTATTAAAAACCACCTCAAAGCTAAGGGGCTTAAAACAATAAATATTTATTATTGCATAGAGTCTTTGGTTCAGCTGGATGATTTTCTTTTTGTCTCAGCTGAACTAATTTGTGTCTAAGTTTCATGTTGGGTTGGCAGCTCTGCTGATATTGGCTGGACCCTCTCACATATTCGAGGAATTTGTTGGCCATTGTCTGGTCATTGATACTGTCCTAAGCTGGGACAACACAGATTTCTTCAGCATGGTCTCTCATCTTCCCATGAGCTATAACCCAGGTTTATTGTGCTGATAGTGGTGGAGGTTCTGAGGTTGAGTCTAAATATGCGAAGTGCCTGGAGAGCCAGGCTTAGAACTGACACACTCTCTTCCACTGTGAACTATTGGGTAAAGCAAATCACACGGCCAGTCCAGATGAAAGGAGCAAGGAAATAGACTTCTCCTCTTGATGGGAGATGCTGCCAAGTCACATTGCCATGTGAGAGGATGCAGCATGGCCATTAATTGGGTCATTAATGCAATCCATCTCCTACAAGGCCTTTTGGCCGTCACTCTTGACCAGATTCCTTAAACTACAATATCTACAAAATAATTTCGTTTTCAGTGACTTAACCTTGCTTTAAAAAGCTTTCTGCTACTTAAAATAACGAGAACTTTTCGAGGTTTTGCTCTGTGTCTTATATAAATTGGGTGCTATTTTCTTCATAGTGGGTAATTTTTGTCATCATATGTTAATAGGAGTAAGTAAGACTGCCAAACAAAGAGGTTGGATAGGGAGAGAGGGTGAGAAGGAGAGATGGAGAGAGGAAAGGAAGGAGGGAGGGAGGGAGACAGAGAGATATTATATAAAGTCCAGACCTCATATGAGTTTCCAGGGCAGTCACAACAGTTGTTTATTCTGTTAGGTAGAACAGACCTTCGCTTGATATTTCAAGTTAATCCTGTCAAATGTAGTGGCTCTGTTGGAAGGCATTAAAATTATTGTTCAGCATGGATAGAATCTTTTATGTCTGTAAAGTGTATTACAGTCTCCTTTATTTTTATTTTTTTATGAGTAGTTAGGCATTTTTACTCTCACTTTATAGCAGTAGTTAAACTCTTTTTTTTCCTGCTATCATCTCTTCAATATTATCTTAGAGCCAAGATGGCCTTTGAGAGGCCATGAGATAAAGGAAATGGGGGGTGTTTCATTTAATCTCTGCAGAAGAGATGGCTCTGGAGACCTGTAATGTCCTGTGGAATCCCCATTTCAGTATTTTGTCACTGTGATAGGTAAGTCTTTCTTTATGTGCAAACCTAATTCCTGCCACTTCTTCTTGTACAGTCTTATAAGGGCATAGAAGGCAATGTGTCGGCCTCCTCCTGAAATCACCATTAACAAAATAGATATTGTCCTAAGGCTTTCACTGAAGAAGGGAAATTTTTTCTAAAGTTGTTGGGAGATTTCTAGCAATAGTTCCTTAATGCAAAATCAATCTGAAAGGCAGAGCAAAACAGTGTATATATGCCAGATCAATCAGGGTAAAAAACTAGTGTTCATTCATGTAGTTATTCAATCAATCAAATACTTCCCCTGTACCATGAACTGTTCTAGGCCTTGAGTTGATAAATAGGATGCATTCCCTATCCTCAAGAGCTCGCATTCAAGTCTAGGAAAAACAGACTCATAAAGAGATAAATTACTAGATTCTGTCACAGGTTAACAGGTGACTACTATACATTCTGTCATCCAAGTTATTTTAAACTAAGCATTCTGAGAACAGATATTCTGACCTGTTCATATTTGCCATCTGCTGTGCAGAGATGTCTTGGGTCTTCTTTACACGGAGCTATTGTCTGCTCATTCAGCCAAAGACTGTTGCATTCTAATTCCTCTAGGACTTAATACTAGATTTTTGAGGTTTTTTCCCACAGTAAATTATAAAAATATTCACAATGTTGCAAAAAAAAAAATCTCATACTATTTTAAGAGCAATGGAAAAGCATACTTTTGAGAATGACCTGTCAAAAGTTTCAGAATTCATTAATCAGGTTTCCATGGGTAAAAGGAGATGGACAACTTGGTAATAACTTGGTTCAATTGGGCAGTTGGCAGGGGGGTGGGGTGGGGTGGGGTGCTGTGCTTTATTTGGATAATTGAGACTGGTATCGTTTCAGATGGAGATGTTTGAATATATGACTCAGCTCTCCTGTGAGATTTTTGTGATGGGTGTCATGACCCCAGACAGCCTGCCATCATGAAGGTACTTGAAATAATATAATAAATAAATGAACAGAGATTAGGTCAAATAATTAATCAGGTTCCCTAACTATGCCTAGGAAAACCCTGCACATAAAGTGTCACAAGAAATATGAAGGTGTCTGATCATTATCAAGTAGGGAGACTTGGTATTAGCATCTTTGTCAAACCAAAGGAAAGTTTGTATTTTTGGATGAATTCAAGTGGGGACAAGAAACCACTCAAACACAGATTAGATTCTCCATCACTTAGCAGAAAAATAAACTTTTTGGGAATGCTTCACAAAAATGTGTTCACTGATTATCTTGTCTCCACCAACCAGAAAAAAGATTGGAAATCCTTAGTAACTGGGACTAAAGTTTATGCCATGAAGACACTGATTTGGAAGTATCTCAGGCTCTATTTAACGTACAAGAGTAATAAGGTACATATAAAAAAACAGTATCTGAGATTCACATGTTTGTATGATTTCTAAGTGTATTAGTCAGGATAGGCTAGGTTATGCTACTGTAACAACCACCTTTCAATCTCAAGGCTTTAGCACACACACAAATAATTTTTTTTTCTTTTTGGTCAGGGAAGAAAGCAGGTATCTTGGCTCTTCTGTTGAAATCTTTCCAGTATTCTATAGATAGTTTTCATGCAAAAATAAGAGTTAGCAGAACTGCAAAAATATGTTTTTGTTCTAGCTTCCACTTTGGCAATCTCAGCACTGGATATAGGAAGGTGCTCTTGGTTCTGCTCCAAAATAGAAGGCACATTTCTTTGGCAAGTTTTTCCATTTTTGTAGTTTAGCTGAATGAGGCAGGGAACTAGAAAACTGGTTCATTTATTGCATGTGATGGTAATTAAAGAGGATCTGGTAGCTTTTTTTGAAAGAAGTTAAAAATAAAATTATGAGAGATGGAGATTCATACAAGCAGACCATGTTATTGTAGAATAATACCTTGCTTCAAGTAGTATTCATCAACTCAGAAATTGTCTGATTTTTTTTAGCACTTAGTAATATTTAGAAACCCTGAATATTTTAGCTGTACTGTAGTGACTAATTTGGCCTGGTGCAGTTAACATAAACTTTGATTTGTTTCATTTGAAACAACTGAAACTTGTTTTTATATCAAATTGAATATTTCTTCACTCTCAAAATCTTTGTGACTCTGTTGTAATAAGACAGCCTCAGCACTATTGACAGTCTGGGCCACATAATTCTTTGTTGTGGTTGGGCTCTCTTGTGCATTGTGGAATGTTTAGGAGTAACCTAGACTTTACTCACTAAATGCGAGTAGTACCTTCCTCTGGCCCAGTTTTGACAACTAAAATTGTCTCCAAATACTGCCAAATTTCCCCTGGGTGCTCCCCACCAATCCTGGTTGAGAACCAGGGGTTGGTATCCAACTGAGTGAAAGGTAACAATATTTAACCAATTGAATTTTTATTTTTATGGGATTCTCATTGATAGAGAACAATCAGAATGTTTAATTATAGCTTTAATTATAACAGGCTAGTTCCTTTTAAAACACATTTGATTTCCCAATTTCATGTAGCAAATCATTCGCAGAGAATGCCATAGATTTTATAAATTGTCACAGTTGGCCAAGGACCTGAGAAGTCATCTATTATGACCCCCTTTTGACAGATGAGGAAACTGAGGATCAGGGAGGTGACTTGCCCAGGTTAGAGGCAGCCCATTGAGACTGACAGCACACAATAAATAGTGCTGTCTTCCTAATGCTTTTTGAAGGAGTGTTTAGACCTAATGATTTTTTCTGCTATGTAATTTTATGCTGATACAGTTTCTACAGAAACAGGGCCAGAGTGCCTTGGAATAATTTGACACCACTCTTTACGAGACTCAGGAAGAAAAGAAATAGTGGCAACCAAGGCAGTTTTCATCTAAGGTTTCTTCCTGCAGCTACTATATGTGGATCCAGGGGCTGTGGTCGTAGGGCTGCAGCTCGCCCCCACTATGGTTTTGAATTCATTTGCCCCATGCAGGTTTTTCCAAGGGAGCAGGGATGTGTTGTGGATTATTAATGCTACTTTTTATGAAGTGTTTAGCAGACCTTATATTATGCATTTGATGTGCACTTTTAATGCTGGGAGCTGGAATATTGTTATGTTCACTTGAGAAAAAATGGAGCACAAGACTCAACAGGGAGATGAAAACAGAAAGATGACCCTTCAGAAGAAATAGAGCTTACATCTTAGAGGTAAAGATATGTTTGGTACGTTCCCATTAACGATAATAACATAGAATTATGGAATTAAGAAATGGAGGGGACTCATGATAGCATTTGGATTAGGGAGGGCAAATATGTAGCACTCATATATCACTTCTCCTTCTCATGGTATGACAGACGTTATTAACGGTCATGGCACCCTCGATGGACACAGGTTCACTGTCCATCTCCAGACAGTACTCCACGAAGTCACTACTGATTGCTTATCATTGACAAGTCAATCTAGCTATGATTTAAACATACTTTTCACCTTACAGATAAACCATCTGGACATCATCTTTTTTTTTTTAAGGTACTAACCCCAAATTATGCAACCAGTCATTTAAAGTATTAGAAACCAGTGTGTAATTTTTGACTTCCTGGCTGTTTGGCTGGGTTTTTATTTTGCTTTGTTTTTTTTCCCTTTCTACCAAGCTGGGAGGTTGTACTGGAAGTTCTTCCATGAGAAAGCATATGATGGGGAATAAACATGTGCCAAGTATGGATCAGGGCAACAATCCCAAAGAGATGGATAGTTGTAGATCAGACTGACCTTGCTGGCCGCAGAGGATGGGGGATGGCCTTGCCCTAAGAAACCTGGTGGTCCAGGGTGACTCTGCAGCCACCTTGCTTTGCAGAACAATGCTAGTGAAGAGATAGTGTTTGCAAATCTATGGACTGCACTGGGAGTTAGACAAACAGGGTGGGTTATTGAAGAATGGTCCAACCTCCTCTCTTGATAATGGAGTTCTTTGAAAGGAACAGATACTTCCTTGAGGTTCCATAAAGAAGGGAGTATAGAAAACGTATCCAGAAGAGGCCAAATAACCCAGACTCAGAACGAAGAGGAAGCAGAGAGTTCTAGTTCCCTGGCAACATCAGGGGCCTTGTGAGGAAGATTCGGGGTCTTTTCTCTTGCACCATGAAACTCCCTCAGGAAAGGTGCCCTTGGCATGGTTGCATCTATCTGTCCTGCCATTAATTGTTCCATTATTTCTCTCTCTTTTACAAAATGTTTCTTTGCCTCATTGCTCTTACTTATAGATTCTGTTCTTTATAAGACTAGTTTGCCATGATCTCCCATAGCTCTTACTCATTAATCCTCTCTCCACATTTCCTTTCATCTCCTTCCTCCACTGTTAAGTACCTCATGCTCTCAGAAGTTCCTGTTTTAGATTTTGAAGAGAGTCCTACTGGCCTAGCTATCCTATAGTTTAGAAGTTCTCCATGTGTGATGCCCCTTACCACCAGCATCAGCATCATCTGGGAACTTATTAGAAATGCAAATTTCTTGGGCCCTACCCCAGACCTCTGGGGTGGGGTACAGAAATCTGTTTTAACATGCTTTCAGGTGATTCTAATGCACATTTAAGTTTGAGAAACATAGTCTAACCCCAGGCCTATGGATTGGTTACTCTTGTGATCAAGTTCTCACCTCTGCTCTAGTGAGCCATGGAGGTGCCATTGGAGTTGGGTAGAGAAAAAAAGAGCTCAGACTTGTTTACCCAGGGCTGTCTCTTCCTTGGTGACTATGCATGGAGCAAGTACAAAGACTGACATTTCTCATATATCTTCTGTCTAAACCAGCACAGAATCTGGAATCAAAATTCCAAATCTTCATTTTAATTGTATCTCTATAACTTAGAAGTTTTCTGACCATAGTCAAGTCACTTTTCTCTTGTAGTCTCACTTGATTCATAGGCTAAAGATAGACAGCAATACTCATGTTTGGGAATCTGTAAGGATCAAATTATGATAATAACTAATAGTTAAATAGACTTTACAGTTTATAGCACATTTACTCATGTTTCTCAGTTGGTCCCTTGGATGAATGTATGTAAATGTACTTGGAAGCTGCCATCTACTATAAAACTGGAGTTCTTATGGTTATTATATTCCCCAGGAATGCTTGAGGAGGAGAGATGTTTCCTGTGGTCAGACCAGCCCACACATGCAGTGACCATGAGCTTATGCCATGAATCTTGGACTGTGATCTGATTTTGTAAAGAGAACATGCTGAAGCCCTTGTTTCTAATGCTTGAGTAGCCCTTGAACCAAAGCAGTGTATACCCCCTTGCTATTTGAATTTACTTAGAATTCAGCTTTTCTTTTACAAAAAGTATATTAACCACATGCATTTTTCAGAGAATGCAATAGACCTCAAAGTCATAACTTTGGGAACTTATAAAAATGTTATTCATGGTATGATTTTAATCTCCATAAATGAGAAAGAATCTCCATACTCTGAATTCCCATGACATCTATACTTGACTGTTTCTCAAAGAGTGGTTCTTGGACCAATAGTATCAGTGTCATCTGGGAACTTGTTCAAAATGCAAGTCCTCAGGATCTACTACTCCAGACATACAGCATCAGACATTCTGGGGGTGGGGCCCCCCAAGCTGTGTCTTAGTAAGCCTTCCAGATGATTCTGATGATGCTAAAGTTTAAGCATCATGGTCACAGCTCTTCTTAGTTGTGCTGAGTATTTTTTGAGGGCAGAGGTTGTCTATTAATTCCTTCTGTTATCTGCCTCATAGTGCCTTGCACATAGAACATACTCAATAACTACTGACAGATATATTCAGTGGTGGGGTAAGATGTGAAGAATGACAAATTGGGAGCCACTAGACCTCAATCCAAGTCTTAGATCAGTTACTTAACAATTACCACACAAGCTCGTGTCCATGGACAGTTGTGACATCAATGGGTCAAAGTTAGAATATTTAAGTCTTTACTTCCAATGAGGCTTATTTTTGGAATTCTTGGTTATTGAATGGTCACCCCTCCAGTCCACTTGAACCCTGAAACTCAATCTTTTAACTTCACTCAAGCTCTTGAACCTGTGTTCCATTGTGAACAAATACCCCTGTATTTTCACACTTACCATTGAATGATCTCTCTACCTCTTCACATCTAAATGGAAGCCCGGTTTCCAGAAGGCTGCTGTTTCCCTTGCAGCATTCTTCTGTAGAAGCAGCCTCATCTTTCCTGGCTCTTCACTGCCCCCTTCATAACTTTTCGCACTTAGGTAAGCATTAAAGACTGCTTCTGAGCTCATCTTAGTATCCCCCTAGCTGCCATTCTCCAACCTACTCAAAGTCACCTGCTGTCAGCATTCCCTAACGTGAGAATTGCTTACAATCCACCACCTCTCCTCAGATCCTGACACCTGGGAACTGTCAGTGCCTTTCTTACTTTGTTTTCTGTTTTGTGAGTCTCAAACCTAGCAGAATCTTGATGATGGAGAAAGTGCTCAGTCATTTCTCTCTGGATGATTTTGAAGGGAAAGCACGTTATGAAGATAGCTGAGGGTCATACATGAGAAGAGTTTAAGGGCTCTCAAATTTGTCAGTGGTATAATCTAAATTCTAAAACAATTCCTTGGACTATTAATTTGGGGTTGAGTCATTTGGGTCTATCAGTACTGAGGATGCTTTCTGAGGTTCACATACTTACCCTTTCCACTCTTAAAGGAATTTTCCATACGGATTCTGAAACATAATTTTTTAATGTAAAACTCAGACATGGACATTATTTAAAAAGTTGAAAAGTATAAAATATCCTATGTAATTGGAATGTCTCCACAATTCCAATTATGATGTTGGCTGTTGTTTTTAGATACTTATTGTTTATCCATTATGATAGTTTACTATTTATAAAGTTTTTTTTCTTTTTAATCAGTTTTTTCTTATTACCAAATGTCCTTTGGCATCCTAGAAGCTGATTATGTAATTCCTCTTTCTTGGTCTAATGATGTAATACATTTTGTTAATAGATTCTCTAATATTAAACCTCTGTTACATCTTTGGGATAAACTCTGGTTGGCCATAAAGGATAAAAAAATTATTAAAGTATTGACTTCATTTTACTATTGTTTTTTGCTCAGGGATTCATATCTTAATTTTAAGAAGGTTCCATTTTCAACTATACTCCCTTACAAAGAAAGATCTTTTTTTAACTTTTTAAATACTTTAAAAAATTTATCTTCATGATTTAAAATGCAAACAGTACAGGATATAAAATGAAAATTAAAACTTCTGCCATCTCAAACATGCTCTAACTTTACCTCCTACTATGAAAACAACTCTTCTAATGAAACTTTCTAGAAATGTTTATGCGCACAAAAGCATATTAAATTATATGTGTAAGTCTATTTAATACAAAGAAGGTTATTCATGTTATACATGTTATATGCTGTTATTTTTTTTTTTATTTGAGATGCTTTATTATGGAAATTCCTCTTGAACAGCAACAAAAGCCATTTCAATAATATGTTGTTACTTTTTAATAAATACATTTTGAAGATCTTTCAACATTGCCAAATACAGACTAAGAGGTGCCTAGCATTTCATTGGATGATGTAGCATCATTTAACTAGTCTCTTATGGATGCCCATTTAGGTTGTCCAGATTTTCAATACTATAAGCAAAGCTGCAACACACATCTTCATACACCTGTATATTTTATGGACAAATATATATTTCATTTCAGTTGGGCCAAAGTTTGTGTGTTCATCTGAACCCCAAAATCCATACAGTTGATAGGAAAGAGGTAAAAGATTAAATACTTAAAAGAGAAAGATATATAATAACTTGGGCAGTCATTGAACTTCTCATAGTCTCAGTTTTCTCATCCCTGTGCATTTTGCCAATTTTTAATATTATGATAGATATCCCCAAATTACTCTCCAAAGAAATTGCTCCAATTTGCATTAAGAAGTGATTTGTTCTTGACATGGGAAGTAAACCCATGTTTTACATTGTTGGGTAGTAGTCTTATTTAATTAAGGTTAGGAAACCTCAGGTCCAGCTTCCATCAAGCACCCCACCTGGCACCTGGAAGGGTCATCATGAAAGTCATCTTGGATCCTTTCCCTGTGAGCTCTCTCTACCTTTTCTCTCCAGGGTCGTAATGAAAAATTTAAAGAGCCTTTATTTCTACCCATCTTCTGAAAGAACTCTACCTCTGAGAGCTTTTAATTTCAAAATTCTCTACAGCCTTAAACACAGTTGAATCTCTTTAGCTTTTTAAAGGAAAAGGTATTTCCGGAAAACATTCAAGAAGAACTGGTAGCAGAAGGTCCCATTCAGTCCCCGAGCAGTTGTGCTTTTAATAAACTCGAAGGAAGTGCCCCCAAGTTGCCCTCAATTGCAGCCTCTTTTCTTGCTCCCCAGAGGACAGTGCCACCGAGCAGCCTTTATACTCTGCGAAGTCCTGCCTGTTTCCCTGTCTCTGTTAACAATTAGGATGCTTCTGTCCTCTCTCACTTCGCCCCACTGCGTCCTCACTGCTCTGTTGACATACTTTTTGTCTCCTCGTTTATCCAGCCCTTCCCTGTGGCTTTCTTTTATGAGCGAGGCACAGCTGGCCTCTTCCCTCCTGTTGGAATTCACCCAGGCCTGTACTGACTATTCTGCCATAGCTCCAGGAGACAGGGCCAGGTCATTATAAAAGTGAAAAAAGCTTCTATCCAATTTTTTTACCTTAAATTTCTGATATTTCCCCCCCATTTTAGTCCTGCAGAGCCTCGTTTCAGCTGCTGTGTTTTGTTTATGTGTTTATGTGAGGTTGGTTGGTGAGATTTCTGAGGCTCCCCAAGAAGTGCAGTCATTACGCCTCAGTAATGAACCTTTGGAGACGACTGTGTTGGGAGAGGCCACATTAAGTTCTGAGTCCTGCAGTCCTGCTTTGAATCTCTGTTCCTTCTCTCACCAACTTCTCATGTGACCTAACTTCATGGGAGCCTCAGTTTCCATATCACCACCACGGAAATAGGTATCATGTAATGCCTCATTAAAAGCATTACATGAAAAAAAAAATCATTGCAAAGAGCTGAATGGTGCCTGGTACATAGTCAGAGTTCAGGAAGTTCAAATAGTGCCAGTTACTATGATTGCTATTGTTATTTACAGGTGGCTTTTTGTCATAATTTTGGAGCCTCACAAAATGCACAGGGATGAGAAAACTGAGACTATGAGCTGTTCAATGACTGCCCAAGATATGATATGTCTTTCTGTTTTAAGTGTTTAATCTTTAATCTCTTTTCTATCAACATTATGGATTTTGGTGTTCAGGTGAACATTAACAAACAAGCTTTAGTCTAACTGAGATGAAAATGACATTATATATTTTTGTGTGTCCATGTGTTGTGCATTTCTTAGTACTCAAACTAACTCCTCAAAGGGGACAAAATCACCTTTAAAGTCCTATCTCACATTGAGATTCCCAGAAAGTAATTATAAACTGCCTCGGTAAATAACCTATGCATATTTGGCACAGAAATGCTCTTTCACTTTCTTCTGGCTTCTCTCTACCATGAGCTAAGTTACCATGCTTTTCTACTTCCCATGTATAGCACGCCTGTACCTTCTCCAGCGTAACACTGTTTCCTCCATCTGTGCCCTCACTGATTTCTCCTTTGTGAATGTCTTCAAAAACAATACTTCTGCCTCTCACACACTTAATTCAAACCCGAGGCCAGAATAAAAGGTTATAAATCTCAGTCTCTTACAACCTCAAACTGGGATTAGCTTGGTCTATTTTATGAAGGATATTTGCATGTGATTTACAGAGAACCTTTAAGAATTTTTTATGGCAAAGAATAATTAGGACTTCTTTTCTCCCTTTCTGTTTTGATGTTCCCCTATTATCATTTTAATTATGCCCCTTCCAGGTCTGGTTCCTCTCAGAAGTTCATAGCAGAATGGATTTCCAGAGATGCCTTGAGCCACATAAGTGTGTACTTAAGATCTAGCGAGTGTGTGTTGGGATCTTGCCCTGTGCCTCATGAATGGTGTCTCATGAATTTTATACCTACAATTTCCTTTACCACCACAAAATAGACATTTTTTTTTAATGCTCCATCCCCACCCCCTTTTATAGATGAGGAGACTATGGGAGAGCAATGTTTGGGGAGATGAGAGTGGGGTAGTTATATGACTTTATTCAAAACTCAAACCTCAGCATGGTGAACTGGAGGGGAGCTTTGGTCTTTTAAGTCATGTAGGATGCCCACCAATTTCAGAGCCCGGCTCAGGGGCATGCTGTTGTCCATTCCTCTTGACTGTAATCCTCAAAAAGAGGCTTGCTTGCTTGCTTTCTTGCTTTTCTTGCAAATTGTTGACTTCACAAAATTGGCCATCCAGTGATTATTTTAATGCTTTTTGCTGTACAGTTTTCAAGCTTTCCATCCTTATTATTTCTTTAAATGCCTAATCACCACTCCTGGGACCAGCTTGCTTCCTGCTAATGATGTGTACTTGCTGAGGCTGTATTTTGTGTTTTTACGATTATTATAAGTTCCCATCATCTCATTTCCCACCTCAGACTGGCAGGTAAACAGGCAGGGAGGGCATGGTTCTTCAGCTGCTGGAACACCCTAAGAGAAAATGGGGATGAAAACCCAAATCTGGAAGAACTAAAGCATTATAGGAAATTAATATTTTATAGAAGGGAGGGAAAAAACAGAAAGGATAAGAAGGAATGAGAGATAAGAGCAATTCTAAAAGCTTGTTGTCAGTGAACAGGAAGCTGGAATCTCAGTGGGAATATGGAGAGGTAGGAAATCTGGAAAAAAGGAACGTCCTTTGGAGGTCATGTTCAAGGGGCTTGCTGAGCAAAAACTGAGCCTTTGGGTATATGGGGGGGGGGGGGCAGGTTCCTAGGGTTGCTGTCCAGTTTGAATTGTAAGTCAGGAGACTGCATTGAAAGCAGAGTCTAGTTATCTGGGGCTAGAAACATGACAATACTTAAATAAAGAGTTCAAGGCCCAAGTTAGGGTTTTCAATGGGGCTCTAGTGACGGAAAGGAAACTGGGAATCAGAGCCTGAACAGAAGGTACTTAGTTAAGCTTATTGGAATTAAATGGTGAATATTAGAGAGTGAGGCTGCTGCCTGATGCTCACACAGGTGCCTGGGAACCAGTCCACAGTGGGCACACTGAGTGTTAAGTTTCCATTCCATCTCTGCACGAATGAGGGTGTAACCTGGCAGGATGTGAGAAGCTTCTTTTCATTAGCAAGTGTAAATAATCTGTGTGACGCCTTCACACCAATTCTAAAACTGAGTCATGAGTACCAGAATAAAGGTAAGGGGGGGCGCTATGGGACCACCAGGGATACTACTACCTAAGCCTGGCGGAACCTTGAGTGTTGGGGGGATTTTGTTTGGCTCTGAGTGGAGGTTACAGGTGGAAGGGGCAGCATAGGGCAGAGCATAGTAGTATGTGTGGGTATTGATGAGGAAAACCAGGTTTCGTAACAAACAGAATTTTGTGTCACTTATTCTAGAAGTTAAAACTCTCCAAGACCACCTGGCCTTCATAGCTCAGTGGTTGAGCATCAACCTATGATCCAGGAGATCGAGGTTCGATTCCCGGTCAGGGCATATGCCCGGGGTTTCTGGCTCGATCCCCAACAGGGGATGTGAAGGAGGCAGCCGATCAATGACTCTCTCATCATTGGTATTTCTATCTCTCTCCCTCTCCCTTCCTCTCTCTGAAATCAATAAAGACATATTTTTTAAAACAATCTCTAAGACCAATGAATCTTTAATATAGTTCTTCAGTCATTTAGCAATAAAATAGCACAACTTTTTTCAAATATATGTTATCAGCATCCCTCTCAATTAGCTTTCTTGGGTTTGCTAACTCGTGTTCATGTCATAAGGTCTACAATGGGAATTATAGGGAGTTAAAGAAAAGCCCCCCCACAGGAGCTGGGTTGTGGAATCCAGCTTCGAGGAGTCAGTGGAGGTTTCCCAGGAAAGTGACACCTAAGGTACATCCAAAAGGTGAACAAGAGGTAGCCAGGTGAGGTGGGTAAATAAGGGAGAGTTTTCCAATAGAGAGTGAAGTAGATATTAAACACGGCCTCAATTTTTTATCTCTCTGGATTCATCAGGCCCATTGCAATGTAACTCTGCAGTGTCCCCATCCCCCAACTCTGGGCTCAACCATGTGACTTGCTTTGGCTAATGAGATTTTACTAGATGTGATGCAAGTAGAGGCTTTATTGAGCAATTTTTTATTTCTGCTCACCCTCTACTTGCATGCTTCCATCATCATGAGAGCATGCCCAGTGAGGATGCCAGAGGATGAGAGAGATGGAGCTGAGTGTAGTTGCTGTAGTGGTCCAGCTGAGGCCATCCTAGCTGAGCCATAGCTAGCCAATCCTTAGACGTGTGACTGAGTCCAGTCTAGATCAGCAGAGCCACCTCCCTTAGTGCAAGAGCAGTGAACACATATCGTTACATGCCATCATGATTTGTTATGCAGCCTTATTGAGGCAATAGATAACTGAGAGAAAAAGACAGTGAAAAAACAGGGTACTAAAATCACTGAAAGGAGCTTAAACAGTCACCATTCTCATTGCTTATCCTAATGTATTGTCTCTGGACTTCTGTGAAACAGTTTAGAAACAGTTCCCCTTGTATGATCAATACCAATAGAATGAGGACTGAAGAGTCTTGAGGCAAATTCTGATGTGGGTTCTATTGACCTTAGTCAAGGAAATTGAAGCCAGCTTAGCAGAGTCTTACACCTATAGAGCTGGAGTTAGTGATGGAGGAAGAGTTCGATGGATTACTTATTTAGTATCCCTGAGTAAAGATTTATAAACAATCCATAGTCCTCTCTTTTGTTGTTTCTCCCAAAATGGAATACAACTTGATATTGCTGGGACTGTCAGATATGCCATTTAAACATAGGATCTATCAAATGACTAAAGATCATGAAAAACAAGGCAGTTAATAACCTGCTCCTGTGTTAACACTTTCTCTAATGACCTAAACATTGAACCTAGTACTCTATCTAGCCCAGCAGTTCTCAGACTCCTGTGTGCATCAGAAACACTTGAAGGGCTTGTTAAAATAACATTGCCGGCCCCCTGCCCCCAAAGTGTGACTCAGGTGACCTGGGGAAGGCCCAAGAATTTTTGTTACTAACTAGCAGGTTCCTGGGTGATGCTGATTGTGCTGGCTGGAGACTGCACTTTGAGCACCACTGTTTCCATGACAATGATGGTTAATTTTATGAGTCAACTTGGCTAGACTCTGGTGCTCAATTGTTTGGTCATACACTGGTCTAGATGTTGCTGTGATTAACAATTAAATCAGTAGACTTTGGATAAAGCAGATGACCCCCGCCTCCATGATGTGGGTGGGCTTTATACAGTCTTTAGAGGCCCCAAGAGCAAAGACTAAGGTATCCAGAAGGAATTTTGCCTCAAGACTGTAAACTAGAAATCCTGATTGAGTTTCTGGCTGTTAGCCTGAAATTTGGACTTAAGGATGCAACATCAACTCTTATGTGATTTTCCAGCATACAAATTTCAGACTAGTCAGTCCACACCATCATATGCATCAATTCTTTAAAATGTTTCCCTCTCTCCTTCTCCCTCTTTCCCTCTCCCCTCTCCCTCTTTTTCTGTGGGCTGCACTATGGTTGCATTATAAACTATTTACCACAGATTATGTCCTAGACTGCTTAGCATTATTTAACCTTATCTGCATTATAAAATTGTTCATAAGTCCTGGCTTATAGTTAGCATTTAATAAGTACTTTGAACGAATAAATAAGTGAAATAATGGCTTCTGTTCTTAATGAAATTTATTTATGCATGAAAGGGCTATAAAAATGAGGAACTACCAATTAGCCCTAAGAAATTGTATAAATGCATGCATATATTTTTACTTTACCAGGCTCACAAAAAACCTATGAGGACAGTAGCTGCCAGATAAATCAACAAGCTGGTGTAGTGATAACTGGAGCATAGACTCACTTATCCACTCAACAAGCATTTATTGAGTGCCTACTGTGTTTCTGACTCTGTGTCAAACGGAGTATTTACTGCTTGTCACTCATTATGGCACTTTTCTTCAACTTCCTTAAGAAATTTTTATAAGCACTATTAGGACAATATATTTTCACACATCTAGAAAATTAGTCATAGTTTTCTTACATTTTGAAAATTAAAAGAAAATTAAGCAAATGGAACTAGAATTAGAAAGAATGAGCAATTCATTAGGCGATAAGAATATTAACTAGAAATTGGGAATCTCTTTCCTATTTGAACATGCACTTGAGCCTAATTGGCGAAGTTTTGAATACGGGATGATGAGTTGTTAATACAAATAACACACCTTTTATGTACTTAATAAAATCCAAGAGTCTGAGATGCATTTATGTCGCAGACAATTTATCTGCAGGAGTCAGTGAGCTGAGTAACAGAAAGAGATAATAGGAAATCGGCGCCTGAGAAACTTATAAAGTAAATGAACGTGCGCCTTACTTTATTAATTTATAACAATAACGTGGCGGAGAAATCAATGAGGAGTGCTTTGAGAGAAATGGATGGGGGGAAGAGTTCCTCCTTTTGGCAGTTTGTTGAAATTATTTCCTCTGCAAAGGAAATGGTGGCCCCAGGTGAAGAAATGTCTTGCTCTTGGGACAAAAAGAAGCATGTACTTAGCAGAATCTGGGGGTGCTTTGCTTTATCCTGTGGGTCTTATGATTTTAGAGAGCTCCCTTGGCTTCCAAATGCTGGTATTTGCATCTCTTTGCCTGAAGACTCTTTTCCAAAGCCTCCACTTTAGCAAGCTTGCAGTACCTGGAAAATAACTATTTCCTGCTCCTCAGGAGCCTTCAACCAATGACTGATAGGTGTGTAAATACCCCAACTTTCCTCAATCCTTGGGTGCTATAACTCCTAGGTATTATTTTACAGTTTCCCCAGAGTTTCCACTCAGGATTAAGCTCCATTTATTTGTGTGGTTTTTTTAAACATCGATTTTTTTTAGAGAGTGAGGGAGGAGGAGGGATAGGGGGATAGAAACATCGATCGGCTGCCTGTCCTGGGGATCAAGCCCGCAACCCAGGCATGTGCCCTGACCAGGAATCAAACCAAGGACCTCTTGGTTCATGGGCCGACGCTCAACCACTGAGCCACACATGACAGGCAGGATGAAGCTCCATTTAGCTATAAGGGAAACTGGCTTGATGGGCTGCCTTCTATTCCCCACTTTCTTAGCAATACTTCCTGCATCTCCCATGTAAATGCTGGTACTTAAATCCCTGCTTGGGGTGGCTTCTAGGAAAACCCAAACTAATAGAGAAACAAAGAACCTTGGCTTTTTGTGAGCCTGGGCAAGGGGCCTGATTTTTCAGGCTCCCTAGTCCTGATTAGCAAGTACTGGTTAGAAAATTCCAGGTTTTCAGGGTTTAAGGAGCTGGTTTGGGGTAGAATTTTTCTGACAGAAGAACATTCCAGACAGATGGGGGGTATTTTAAGGCCATTTAGCTGAACTCTTCCTTCCTGACCTCTCTCCCCATTAGTATGTCCTGTGGCTTCATCGACACACAGTTGCAGACGGCCGGTTACTGATAATCAGACTGAGCTTTATTCATTTTTCATTGCCTGTCTCCATTGGAGACAGCAAACATGTATCTCACTAACATTAAGAAAAGCATTTTGCTTCTCTGATTCCTTGCATTGCCAACTTAATTAGCAGTTTGTGCAAGCTACTTACTGCCTATTGGAGATGCTCTGTCCATTCCACTTAGGGAGAGAATGTCCCCTTTCGAGAGTTTGTGTATGTCTCTGTGGAGGGAAGTTGTGTGATGTGGACTTTTCTCCCAGACATTATCTTCCATTCTAACTACTGTAAATAGTCCCCTCACTCATCTCTTGCTGCTGCTTTTAAAACCACAAGGATCTATCTTCCAACTGGCAGCCAGGATGGTCCATTCAGATGGAAATTCTGTTTATGACCTTTCCCCATAAAACCTTCCAATGTCTTCTCATGCACTTTCTATATGAGCCAAGCTCTTCCCCCATATTACAGGGTCCCACACCCTCATGCCCTTTGGCTCTTTGCTCATATGTCACCTCAAACAGGTCTCTCCCCACCACCTTATTTGAACTTGCAAGTTTACCTTTAGTGCTCCTATCTCCCTCCCGGGCTTTGTTATTTTTATGGTACTTACCACTATGTGATTTACTGCATGTCTGTCTGTCTGTCTGTCGCTTATCTTCCTTCGCTAGGCCAGTGCTTCTCTCACTTAAAACTCATGTGAAATTATCCATCTTATTGTGTGTATCAGTGGTACATTCCTTTTCATTGTTGTGTAGTATTCCATTGTATGTTTATCCATTC
The DNA here is from genome assembly GCF_054644295.1 of Miniopterus natalensis. Taxonomy (NCBI): domain Eukaryota; kingdom Metazoa; phylum Chordata; class Mammalia; order Chiroptera; family Miniopteridae; genus Miniopterus; species Miniopterus natalensis. The sequence goes on along the minus strand of NC_142095.1, from coordinate 13,440,774 downwards.
ACCACTGGAAGGTCTTCCAGATTGTTTCTAGTTTGGGGCAATTATCAGTAAAGCCGCTATAAATATTTCTGTACAGGTTGTTATGTGGATATAAGTTTTCGTTCCTCTTGAGGAAATACCTAGGAGTGGGAGGACTCCTATGGTATAGTATATGTTTAACTTTATAAGAAACTGTCAAACTGTTTTCCAAAGTGGTTGTACCATTTCTCACGATCGCCAGCGTGTATGAGAGTTCTAGTTTTCCTAAATCTTTGCCAGCACTTGCCATTTTAGGTTTAAAAGCATGGGAGCCACTTTAAAAGAGCACCTGAGACTAATTATTCTATTTAATCAGAATTTCCAGGGGACCCAAGTGCAAGTTTTTGTGTTTTTTTTAAAATAAGATTTATAATCTTAGTATTAATGGAGTTTATTTTTGTAGAACAGTTTTAGATTTAACAGAAAAGTTGTCAAAGCACAGGCAGTTCCCACGCATCCCTCCTCTCCCTATTATTAATCTCTTAGATGAGTGTGGCACCTTAGTTACAGTTAGTGAACCAATATTGATACGCTATTAACTAAGGTTCATAGTTTACATTAGGGTCCACTCTCTGTGTTGTATAGTTCTGTGGGTTTTGACAAATCCAAATGTTATGTATCTACTATCACAGTGTCCGCACAGAATAGTTTCACCTCCCTAAGAATTCCCTGCGCTCCACCTGTGTATCCCTCTCCTCAGCTCTCCCTGAATCCCTGGCAACCACTGATCTTTTTACTGTCTCTGTAGTTTTGCCTTTTCCTGGATGTCATATAATTAGAATTTTACAGTCTGTAGCCTTTCAACCTGGCTCTTTTCACTTATTAATGTGTATTTAAATTTCCTCGGGTCTTTTTAAAAGGCTTCTCAGGAAATGACAATGTGCCGCCAGTTTGAGAAGCACCAAATTAGGATATAATTTCCTGGAGGATATTTCTTTTCTTCGACTATGTTTTGTTGATTTATATGCCCCAGAGCCTAGAACCCTGCCTGGCATAGAACAGGTTTTCACTAAATATCGAATGAGTTAATGAATGAATGAATGAATGAAGAAGGCCAAACTCCGTTCACAGGGACCTGAGGATCCCTCCCCATAATCCTCTCATGAGCTCTACGAGCGGCTTCACACCAAAGGGTCCACTCGGTTGATCAGTATGATTGGACTGGAGTTTGCCACTTAACTATTTTTTGCTGTACCTGTACTTTATTATGCCTGAAAATACAACATACCTTGAATTCCTCCTGTAATTCCTTTATCACGATCATTTCGAAACTGACTCTTCCATTGTGTCTCTCAAATCCTTCCAGACTTTCTATACCAAATTCAAATTTGATTTCTTACAAAAGACTTCCCCAGGCATCCCAAACCCTCCTGTAGACTCTTAAAGTAATTATTGCTTGTAGATTCATTGGACATTATGAAGTTCCATCTGTTCATTCTATTCCATCGCTCTCCTGAGATCCTAATTACACTCGATTGTGTTATTTTCCTGTGCTCCTGCTCCACCCCCCAGCCAGACTCTAAGGCCAGAGATAATATTGTTATTTACTTTATTCACTTTATTCCCCCTGCTACCTAGCATTATACCAAGCTTGATAAATATATATTTTTTCTAGTTCAGGAAATGAGCTATGAGGACTGAGAACGATGTACTGGGAACAGTGTGGGTCCAGGCAATCAGAGACTGGGAAACCTCTCTAAGCCTCCATCTCCTCATTGGTATAATTAACCTTTATACTAAAGTTTCCAGTTCCTCCTCTCTTGTACCATTCTGCGTTTTGATCATCATGGCCACAATACGATAATGAGACAGATGACATACTTGGCCCAAATAGATAAAGCTTCCGTTGGGACTGAACAGCGGTCTTTGAAAACAACAAAGGGGCAGGAATAAAGCTGTTAGCTTCCGATCAGTTCTGACTTTCATGGAAAATTCTTGTGAGTTATTTTCCCCTCTCCCCGTCCCTGCCCTTCGCCTGGGATACCTTTTCCCTTCTACACTTTCCCAGTACTCAAAGGTAAACAAACTCAAGTTCTACCTCAGAGAACCTCCCCTGGTTTGTAACAATTTTAGTTGCTTTTCCCTTCCTAGAGCTATGGTTTGGTGTCTGACATTAATTTGGGGGAATTCTTAGTCATTATTGTTTCAAATAGTTCTTCTGTTCCTTTGTTTCTTCTTCTGATATGTCCATGATGTGTCTGTTACACCTTTTGTAGTTGTCCACAGTCCCTGGAATTCTGGTCTCTTTCTTCCAGCCTTTGTTCTCTTTGCTTTTCAGTTGTGGAGGTTTCTCTTGATATGTCCTCTAGCTCAGTGATGCTTTCCTCAGCCAAGCAGCCTGCTGATAAGCCTATCAAAGACATTCTTCATTTCTGTTAATGGTTGGCTTGTCTTATCTCTAGCATTTCTTTTTGGTTCTTTCTTAGGTTTCTGTCTCTCTGATTACATTTCCCATCTGTTCTTACATGTTGTCTACTGTATCCATTAGAGTCCTCGGCATATTCATCACAGGCGTATCCTTAATTTCAGTCATTGTATTTTTTTAAAGTCTAGAATCTCCACTTAATTTTTCATAGATTCAAATTCTCAAGTGAAATTTTTATCTTGACTCTCTCTTCCTGAACATATTATTCACAGTTATCTTAAAGTCTGCATCTGGTAGCTCAAATATCTGGATCACCCTTAGGTCTGTTCTGTTCATTGCATTTTTCTCTTCTGTCCCTTTATAAGCCTAGTAATTCTGAACTGAATGCCAGACACTGTGTTAATAAATGTTAGAGTCTATAGATGCTGTTATCTTTCTCCAGAAAGGATTTTGTTTAGTTTCTGGCTAAAGGATTAGAGCTGAGCTAAGGCTGCATTTCAGTCCCTATAAAATCTGGTCCATTTCTGCTTCATTTTAACTAACTATGGAGTGTAAACTTACAGAGAATCTTCACCTATCTTGGCACTAAAATTCTGACTTCATCCCCTCACCAGGATGCATTGCCGCCAGGTCTGCTTAGCCTCTCAGTTTCCTAGCAGCTGCTTTCTGCTCCATTTCTTCAAATTTGGCAACATGTCATACACATTGATAGGTGATTAGATTGCTACAGGTGATATGGAAAATCATGCTCAGCTCAATAATTATTTGTAGCTGGTCAGTAGCATCATGGCCCTTCAGGTTCCATATGCCTTGATTGCTCTGCAGCGCCTTCCAACATATCTGATGGCTGCAAATAGATGTTTTTAGTCTGTGCTTTGTTTCCCTTTGTTTTTCCACTTTATCTTTTTTTGTAGTTGTTTTCAGCAGGAAGATTGGTCTGACAGCAGCTGATCCATTAGATCCAGGAGCGCAGGTTATAGAGGCCAGATCTAGAAGTGGCATAGATCATATCCCTTCACCTTCCATTGGCTGGAGAAGATCTCATGGCTCCGCCTCGGTATAAGCTGGGCTTTGAAATATAGTCTTCCTGTGAGCCCAGGAGGAAAATAAAACAGTTTAGTGAAAATATAGCATTTTTTTTTTCTGCCACAGGCAATGACTAGTGGATTTATTATATACTTTGAAGGTTTCAACGTGATCTCTATTCACTTTAAGCCCAATTTTAAGCTAATGCTTAAAAGATAAGGAAAGGGACCGTAGAACAATCTGTGTATCATTTTTAAAATACTCAATATTTCTTAAGTCCCATTTTTGTTCTAGGTATTATGCTAAGCACATTCACATCTGTCCTGTTCTCAAATCCTCCTCATATGCATCCTGCGAAGTAAGTATTATTATTTTTCCACACTTTTCCAAATAGTAAGTGTGAGCCTGAGGTTGTTATTTAGTTGTACTTTGTGATGTAGACTAAAGACTGATTAATTTATTCCATAAGATGGTTTTTAACAAATTGTTGTAAGTTGCTCTTATAGCATCTAGATGAAAGGTAATATAATAATTAAAACCAAGAGCTCTGGAACTGGGCTGCTGGGTTTCAATCCTGTCTATACGTTTCCTGATTGTTCAAACAGTAGGCAGTTTACTTCGTTTCTCTGTGACCTGGTTTCCTCCTCTGTAAAAAAGAGAGTAACAGATTGTTGTATTGAATAAATTAATTTGAAAAGAGCCTAGGAAGTTCCTATTACATAATAAGCACTCAATAATTATTAATTACTGATATTATGTGGTAGCAGAGGATTCCATTGCTGTTTCTATTACAGATTTACATAGCGCTTTGCAGCTTTGTAAGAGATGCACTAGAATATAAGTAAGTTCCATGAGTTCCAGGACTTTGTCCCTCAGCAGGAAGTACAAAACTTGGCATCAACAGAGGGTGCAGGCTATTGAATTTCTGATGATACAAGGAGAAAAGTTTGGCTCCCTTTTTTCACTTGTTCTTGTCAGTTCCAGCCAATAGTGTCTATCATATATCTTCCCCTCTTTTATTTGACAATTTTTTTTTTTTGCAAAGAAACTCTTTTCTCCAGTTTTAAAATTCTAAATAGCTCTGACTGTATCAGTTACCAACTCATCTCTCTTGAATTGGAGATCACTGTATTGCACGATGAAAATGTTGGGAGGAGCAAATGTAATTTGGATGAGGCGGTGGATATTTATTTTCTATCATGATGAAAAATGTATGCATTTACACTGTCACAAAACAACTCTCGCTGTGACTTGTGTTTCATACTTTATGTACATGATATCATGTACTTTTGACAGTTCTTTCCTGTTTCTGACAGATTTCTTTTTCTTTTTAGAAATAAGGAAGGCGCACATTTCTGTACTTGTTTTCACTTTTGCTCTACTTGTGTTAGTATCTCTCTCTTATCACACAAGATGTAGTTATCTGTCAATCAATATTTACTAAGCACTGACTGCATCTCTACATGCACATCGCCTTATTAGGGTCTGACTGTTGGAAACATGGCCTGCAAGGGAAAAGAAAAGGCTTACGTCTAAACTATTGGAAATGAGTTAACCTATGCCAAAGTATGTTGAAAATAAGGAAGGTCTTGTTTTCTTATTATTGCTATTACCTGGTGTATTAATTTCTTCAGGTTGTTATAACAAATTACTACAAACTGGATGGCTTCAAAAACAGAAACTTATCCCCTCTCAATTCTGGCGGCCAGAAGTTCAAAATCAAGGTGTTGGTGAGGCAGGTTCTTTCTGTGAGCTCTAAAGAAGAATATGTTCATGCCTCTCTTCTATTAGCTTCTGGTTGCTGGTGACAATCCTTGGTGTTGCTTGGCTCAGAAACATATCTTTTGTGGGACCATCATTCATGAAGATCTGTATTATTTTTCCTTGAATTTTCTCTTTTGTCATGTTCATAGAAATCTCCCTCAAGGACAAGGAACATATATCTCTTATGTTCCCTAGAGTGCAGTTGAGTGCTCTACCCAGTAAAGCCCTCTTAATGTAATAAGATGCATATGTATCTTATTAAAGGAATGGATAGCACACAGCACATGTAGACGAAAATAAGCAAACTCATGACATCTGATGATACCATTGGAATTTAGTGATGAGACTGACGAACAGTAAAACAGCATGGTGTGAGAGTGGTAAGCGCTGTGATATGACTCAGTGCGTATAGAAAGTCATCTGATTCAAGTCTAGAGGGAGTTGGAAAAACTTTCTGGGGAAGGAGACATAGCATATTAATTTTGAAGAGCTGGATAGGAAGTTATCTGTGAGAACAGTGAGGACAGGCATTCTAGGCAGAGAGGACAACACATGCAGAGATTTCCAGTGAGAGACCCCTGAGACCAGCAGGGAGTATTTGGTCTGGCTGGAAATATGGTGCATGAGGTGGAGGTAAGACCAAGGTTGGTGAGTGAATGGCAAGATGTAACACTGAGATTTCATGAGGGCTGCATCATAAAGGATCTTGTATGCTCTACCAAGGAGCTCATATTTATTCATAAAAATGACAAAATCATTGCTGTGGTGGCTGGAAAAGCATTGGATGAACTTTTTACAAAATGGTAGCTGTTGCAAAAGAGTAAATAAGACTGGAGGCCAGTTGGTTAATTTGGCATTGTTGGACTAATCCAGGTGAGAAATGATGGAGTGATGAATGCCTCCATTTAGGACAATCTAGGCTGAGGGTGGAAGTGTTTGAGAGTTATTAAAATGATGTTGTTGGCATCGTTTTAGTGGCTATTTGAAGTTAGCCACATGGGAAAGGGAAGATTCAAGAGTGATTTGTGCCCAGCCAGAGTGGCTCAGTTCACTGAGCATCATCCTGTGCACCAAAAGGTTGCTGGTTTGATTCCCAGTCCTTACAAAAAGTAAGGACTCAATAAATAGTACTTTATTATTATTATTTTATAACACAAACTCTCTGCAGACAGATCTACCCTGCCCTTGGAGAGCTTTCTTTCCTGCTTTCCAACTTTACAAATTAATGTAATAGATTATGATACATTACTAAGTGCATAGACCCTGAGGACTATGATCTCTGCATTCAAACTTACCTGTGTCACCAGATCACTTAGTTTTCCCTCTTCTACCCCACCCCCATCTGTTTGAATTTCTACAACATTTAGGGTATGTCTTACAACATTTAATACTGGATTATTGAGCTATCTGCTCTATGTTCACTTTGTTTTAGAAAAGTAGAACTAAATTCCTCAAGTGCGTGTATCTAGCACAGTTCAGGGCACCCAGAAAATACATCAAATGGGATGATTTGATAATCAACAATCTTTTTGATCTTCATAGTTCTCAGCATCTCCTCTTTGGGGTCTTGCTGACATTCTTACTTCTCAGCCCTCTCTTTCTATATCAAAAATAATCTTCATGTTCAGAGTAGAAATGGACTCATGGATACAAAGAGCAGACTGATGGTTGCCAAGGGTAGAGTGTGTGTGTGTGTGTGTGTGTGTGTGTGTGTGTGTGTGTGTGTGTGAAAAGGTGACGGGATTAAGAAGTAAAAATTGGTAGTTACAAAGTAGTCATGGGAATGTAGAATACAGCACAGGGAATATACTCAATAATATTGTAATTACTATGTATGGTGCCAGGTGGGTACTGGAAATATCAGGGGGAACACTTTGTAAAGTATATGATTGTCTAACTATTATGCTGTACACCTGAAACTAATACAAAATAATATTGAATGTAAACTGTACTTGAAAAATAAAATTTAAAAGAGAGGAGGGAAAAAAATCAATGTTTATATTTAAAAGAAAGAAGTTAAAGCAATGAAGTGAAAGATAGACCTTTTAAAACTTTGGTCTCAAAAATGAAGTGGGAGGAATGTTGGTTTTAGAACATTTTGACCTTTTTGGATGTGTTTTCTTCCATTCTCTGACAATTCAAAAATTGCAATAATAATTGCATTGTTCCCTAAATGCCATAGTTATAACCAAAGCCAAGAGTATTTCATCCACCTATTAGGAAGAGTTGTAGGAAGGAGCCCATAAAATATCCTTGTTTTCTTGATAAGAATGCAGATCACCTCACAGCCCAAGGAGAGTCTGCCTCGGCACTGGAAGTCTTGGCCTGTCTGCACTAATGGCTTTAGCAAAATGCCTGGAGCAACATAGGACATTAGCACTAAGGGCTTTCTTAGGATGGAACTATATTTATGTGGCAACTCTTTAATTTCATTTTCCAATTCTATTCATGGACTCTAATGGTTGTATAACTTGGGGAAAAGACAGCATTCTTTTGAGTAAAAGCTCAGGTACTTTTAATAAGGGCAAATTTACTTAACCTCTTCAAGTTTAGTTTTGTTCCCTGTTAAATGGGAATGAAAATATTTCCTCCCAAAGGAAACATTTAGTATCTTTCTTTGTAGATGTCTGGAGAGCAATAATAATGAGACAACAATCTGTCCCTTAGCTCTTTGAGCAACTATAAGCTACTTACAAATGTTTTGACAGCTCTTCCAACTTTCTGCCAAAGTATATTTTTAAAAAAATTTAAAACATGACTATCATGTCAGAGATTTATTTAACTCATTCATGAGCGAAGCAGCAGGATGTTAGAGCTGATTCAAAGAGAATTTGAAAAACTCAGTATATATAATAAGTCTGAAAAAAATTACTGCTGGAATAAGATTGCAACATTTAGATATAAAATTTGTTCACTTCCTATAGGGAAATGAAACTGGTAAAATGGTAAAAATATAAGTAATGAAGCAATTGTAAGTTTTGCATTACCATTTCTATCTACTGTTCAGATGTCATTTGCAATTCTATCAGATGAAATCTAAAGTTAACATTTAACTTTGAAAATTATGAGTCCTAATCAATGGTAAATAGTTAACCAAAGGTACCATCTCCTAGAAAAATACACAATCCTGGAGAAGATCTGTTAGACAATATTCCTGTGACTCTGAAAGGACATGTGGTCATTATTTAATCTTATTATCAAGTTTTGAATATATATTTTAATAATAATATTTGTTTTCAATATTTCCTATTATTCCCATTCCTGACTGGTACCTTCAGTTCTTTTATTATTTTGTTTTTGACTTCTCTCTGTCCCTGTAAGTCCACCTGTCTCTAACTCTCTTTTTCTGCCAGCCATTTATTGCCTAATTACATCCTCTGGTCTTTACCCATTTGCTTCCTCTCAAGCCATTACCTGAGTCTGCCTTAGTTCCTATGCTTACAGCGGACTTAAACCTAATTGGCTTTGCACAACTATTGTCTTCCTTTGAGTATTAGTATTTGCTGTTCCCCTCCCAGTATCTCTATGCAGTATAAGGAAAATAAGCCTGGAACAGCATCCTTCCATACATCTGAAATCTAAAGCAGGCAAGCATAGAGTACTGTAAACTCAATGAAATCCTGGTTCTCTGTCCTTCTGTCTGCTCCCAAATCACTGTGAATACATATTTCCTCAAGGCAAATATGCAAAATTCTGTGACATACATTTTCTAACCATTCTTTTTTTTTTAGAATCAAATGATCAGGGATCTTTTAAACCAGTATCCCAGGATCAAGTAGAAATTAAACGTAGGGAGCCATTACTAAGGGTAGAAGGTATAATTTTGTAGACTTTTAAAAAACATTCTCTGTTCATGTAAGAGGACTGTATCTGCTATATTCTAGCCCATCTTTTTATCTTCAACACCATCATTTTCACCAATGAAAGCCCATATCTAATATGCATTATGCTTATTAACAAGCCATTGATTTCACCAATGAAAATCCATTGATAATATTCATTATGCTAATGAACATTCTTCTATGTTGAGCAGAGATAAAGCTAACTGAAGCCTTGTAGATGCCATCTGGTGTGTGGTCTTCTGAATAAATGTTAACTAACCACCCTTGGAGTGTCCTCAGATATGGAAACTATCCACTCCTAGAGTTGTCACATTCATTTACATTAATTATACAATCTAGGCTGGAAGTAGTTTAAAATTAAATAGATTCTGCCTCACAACCTGGACTTGGCGTGTTTCTAAATTGTCACTGTCTATGGAAGGCAGGAGTGACATGGTATGTGCTGCAGTGGAAGGTTCCTATCTCTAAACTGTGGAAGCTGGGACAGTGGCAACACTTCTTTGGGAATATAAGTCCCATGTACCCTGGCCGTAGTTGGAATGGAGCAAGGAAAGCACTCAGGTCGAAACTTCTCCCTGAGCGTTGGGCTATCCCCCAGGATGAGATGCCATAGCCCCACAATCGCCGTGGCTATTGGCTACTGGGAAAAATATAAGGAAGGAAAGTGAAGTGTCCTAATTTACCATAAAGAAAGAATATCTTTTTTACATTGCTAATTTCTTTTGAGCACTAGTGCCTGTCAGAGCTTCCGGGGAAAAACAAAGACCAAAAGCATCTCTGGTTTAAATTCAATTGTAATTGTGTCAGGTTTTATATTATGATAAAACCTTAGCCTCCTTACAGGAAGGTTAAATCCCTAGTTGATTCAAAGTGAATTTAGTTTCTCCAAAGATGAGCAAGATGAGACAAAAACATGACCCATTTTTTTCCTCCTCAGGGCCCAAAGTTTTGCTGTATTGTTTCCCTTCTCCCCACTATCTTAGGAGTTTTCTCCCAGCCGACAGTGCAGAGGTCTGCTCTGCTGCTCGGGGAGTAGAAAGGTTTGTGGCTCCCTCCAGCACGGAAAGGCCCTGGATTATTTTAGGCAAAGAACAGCCTGCTCTGTAATCCACTGGGCACTGTGTGTGGTGTGCCCTGGCCGAAACTTTTACCTGTTTACAACAATAAAATTTCGTTTGCTTTTAGAGATGAACTGATGCCCCCTCTGTCAGACTAACCCAAAAATATACCCACCAAGGGAGATACTTAACCTCTCCTGGTGAACGACACTGCATATAGTTGAGTGGTGGGAGATAGAATTGTAGGTTCATTTCACTTCTTTCTAGAAGTGAAGGGGTTGCAAAAGATGCCGAGACTCCCAAATTTTGTGGTTATGAAATTTCTGAATCCATGTGATGCCATGATCTTCCTGCAAGAATTTAGCACCTACAATTATGAATACAATTTAAGCAATTATTTAAATAAATGTCCTAGTTTTATTTTATTTATTTATATTTTTGTTAACCCTCACTGAGGATAATTTTTTCCATTGATTTTTTAGAGAGACTGGAAGGGGGTGAGGGGGAGAGAGAGAGAGAGAGAGAGAGAGACATCATTGTCAGAGAGACATATCAATTGGTTGCCTCGCACATGCACCCCGACTGTGGCCAAGTATGGAACCTGCAACCAAGGTATGTGCTCTTGACTGGGAATCGAACCTGGGACCCTTTGGTGCTTGGGCCAACACTCTAACCACTAAGCACACTGGCCAGGGCAAAATGTTCTAGTTTTAGAATCATTTTTTCCCAGTGTGGATGGCAATGTAGAGTGTCTGCTTTTTTGTGTGTTAAACCGTTTCCATGTTTCATCTTACTTTATTCCATTTTTTTTCTTTATATTTATTTCCTTTTTTTTTTTTTTACCTTAGTGTAATTTTTAGAGATTTTACATATACAAGTGATTCTAATGCAAATATAATGAGCCCCATGGATGCCCCTTCCACTCATGTCAAATCAGGATATTTTCCGCAGACTTGCTGATTTCATTCCTTTGCCTTCCTGTTCCAAAAAGAATCATTATCATAAATGCGATGTTTTTTATTCTCATGCATGTTTTTATATTTTTAATACAGAAATTTACATCCGTAAGTGATAAATAGTTTTGGTATGCAGGTTTTTCTGCATCGTTTTGTTTTGTATGATCCTGCCATAATTTATTTATCCATTTCTTAGGAGGTTTTCAGTTTTCACCATTACAAACAATGAAGCAGAAAACATTCTTTTCCATGTTTCCACATGTAAGGGTTCTCCAGAGGATTCGACTACAATGGAGTTGCTAAATTTTTGGATATGAATATCTTTAACTTTACTAGATATTGCCAAATTGCTCTCCAAAGAGAAATGCTGGAGTTCTTTATATATGCCGGGTACTAAAATATGGTTGGTTATATGCACAGCAAATGTATTTTCCAGTCTGTGCCTTGTCTTTTTCTTTTGTTCATAGTGGATTTTTAAAGTAATTTTAATTTTAATGTATTCAGAGATATCAAGTTTTCTTTTCTGTTTTGTGCATTTTGTATCTTGTTCTATAAATCCTTTAATTTTATTTTTAACTTTATTTTTCTTGTTTACACTGTTACAGATGTACCCATTTCCCCCTCCTTTGCTCACCTCTACCACGTCCTCACCCCACTTCCCTCTGGCCATCACCACACTGTTGTCTGTGTCTATGGGTTATGCATATATGTTCTGTGGCCAATCCCTTTACCTTCTTTCATCCAGTCCCCCTCCCCCCTTTCCTCAGACAGCTATCAGTCTGTTCCAATATCCATGCCTCTTACTATTTTATTTGTCAGTTTATTTTGTTCATTAGATTCCACATATAAGTGAGATCATATGTTATTTGTCTTTTACTGACTGGCTTATTTCACTTAGCATATAAATCCTTTTATTTTACGTGGTCATGAAGATGTCACCCTCTCCCTCATCCTCTGATTCCTTTGTCTATGTGAGTATGTTTTGTGGATTGCCCTAAATTATAGGAGCATTGGTTCAATCCATGCTAATCCAGATGCAAGGTTTAGCTCTTGATATTTTCAGAATACATAAGTGAGCAAGGTGGATTTTATAGTATTGACAAAGGAGGAGTTTACATATACTTCACATTAGGTAAATCAACTCCTCCTGTTAGCTATTTCTAATCTCTCTTTTTGTTAAATCTGGACCTCACCAGCACTTTCTCTATCAGAATCAGCAGGCATTTTTTTCTCCCTTTGAGGAGCAAAATAACTCTTTACTTTGCTTCATGGAAAACTTCATTTGTTTTGGTACAAAATATGGATAATAGTTGACTTATAAATTAACAAGCAATGAGAAAAGTATCATCTGAATCACAGTGTCTCTTACTTAAAGAAATTATCAAAATGATTTACTCACTTATTTATGTCATATTTATCAAACATCAACTAAGGGTCAAACATTAAACAAGACACTGAGTGAACAAAACAGTGTCCCAGATGAAAAGGTCAAGGAGGGAGATCTGGGAAGACTTCTCAGAGGAGGTGACAGTTAAAGCAAGATGGGAAGAGTAAGGAAGTAGCCATTTCATGGTGAGGGAAAACATTTAACAGGAGAGGAAATGACAAATACAAAAGCCGAATGCCATGAAGAAGAGCTTGGCGTGTAGGAGGTACTAAGAGGATGACCATTATGGCTAAAAGGAAATGTTGAAGGAGCAAAAAGATATGGGATGTAGACGGAGAGCAATAGGGGTGAAATTATTTAGTGTCTTAGGCTTTAATAAAGAGAGGCTAATGATTTGCGTTTTTAAAATATAGCATTGGCTGCATGTAGTAGATAGAGTGGCAGTACCTTGGAGTGGAAGAAGGAAACCAATTAGGAAGCTATTGTGGGAGCCAGGTGAGATACAATGATGACCAAGATTAGTTTTATGAAAGAAGAGATGTAGAGAAATACACCTTAGTGAAAGAAATGACAGATTTTCTAGAGGTTAATAGAGTAAGGAAGAAAATATAATCAAAAATGGATCCCCATATTGTAACAATAAAAAATGGGACCTAAATGGATATGAACACTACCCAGATCGGTTTAGGGTAGGACAGGGATGGTGGCAGTCGAGTTTTGTCTTACACACATCACTCCTAGGTACCTATGTGGCATCCATGTGGAGACTGAGTGTTCAGTCAGATCGGATCTAGAACTCAGAGAAAAGGTAAATTTTGGAATATCAGCTGGTAGGAAAGGACAAATTTTTTCCTAATTCATGGTGGAGAGATTGATATATAGACAGGAAAGAGCAGTGAAGAAAGGTCTCGCTTTAGTTCCACCCTAAATTTTAGATTTCAGTGACTACCAGCCATGGCCTTGAGTTTCTGTGAATAGGCAGGGATCTTGGACAGAATATATTGCAGGAAGCCCAGGAAAGTGTCAAAAGATGACAGTTGTCCATTTGATCCCATTTATAAATCTCATTGCTCCTCTAGGAGTGTGTTGATTTTTAGAATTTTCAGTCAAGTGTTAGAAAGTATGCACCGATGTACTGCAAAAGCAATGAGGTTGATTGCACACTTTAAAGGAAAAATTGAATTATATCATTGGAGATTTGTTGAGAGATTTGTATCATAAAATGTGTTGATCAATAGGCAGCAAAACTGACATGCCTGTGTCTGAGCAACATTAACAGTTCTAAAACTTCTCCTTGGGTTTGTGTTAATATTTTCAAAGTAGATTTGTTGATTAATTCTGTATCATTGACAAGGCATTTGGCGCTTCAGTAAATTGTGCTTACGTTTTCTTACTGCACATAAAATGAGGAGCAGTTGAGGTTTTTTGGCTGAATCTTCTGTATGACCACTGATAGATGTATTTTCAGCTTGTATTTATGTTTATTTTCAGTGCTTAATCCACTTGTATTTACCTTTAGCTGCAACTTGCAGACAAAATTCTGGGCTCCGTTGTCCAGTCTTACCAATGACAAGTCTACCTATTAGTCAGAAAATATTGGGTGCCTACTATGATCCAACTGCACTGGTATCCATGAGAGTTACCAGAAAAACTAGGTCATCATTTCTGAACTCAAGAACTTGCAGTCTAAAAAAGAAACCAGTTTGTTATCACCTACATAGATTGCAAGATCCAATGGAAAAATGGTTAAAATAGATTAAAAAAAAAAAAAAGCAAAATCGCTTCCAGGTAACAGTGACCACATGGCATGGGTTTACAAATATCTCTAATGGCATGAATGAAACTAGTAAACTAGCAAGTAAACAAAAAGTGGATCACCAGTAGAAAAAAAATAGGAAGTAGAAATAATTGAATGCCCTAAATTTCCCCAAAAGTGACAGCCAAGAAAAGAACTAAAGGATTATAGTGTGACGTGACATATCTCTGAACCACAGCTCTAAAACTTAAAAAGCAATATTGGTGAGTGTATTATTCAGAGTAGGCTAAATGCTGAAACATGAAATGTTAAAACCTCGGTGTTTAACGTACTACAGGTTTCCTTCTCCCTCATTATATAACAAAATAGTTATACCATCTGAGATACCTTCCAGGCTCTTTCCATCTACGGATTCTTCCTTCCCTAGATCCTCAGAGTCCTCTCCATTAAGGGGACAGACTCAGAAATGTGCAGTTTTTATGGAACAAGCTTGGAAGCTGCCAACTTCACTTGGCCAGGAGACCTCCGTGACCCTTAACTGCAAGGGAGGCTGGGAAATGTGGTCTATGTGTGTGCTCAGGAGGAAAGGGAAAGGTGAATATAATAGTCTCAGCTACAGAGTCTATACAATCCCTAAAATTTCCATGAATCATCTCCAAACTGGAGAAAAGTGAAACGAAGAATTTTTCTTCATTTTTTCTCTTTTGATAAGGGATAGTGAAATAGCTAAATGAGAAGTGAACAACTGAGGGTGACTCTACTCAAGGAAGGAAGGGTTCCAGGGCTCCCCCTTAAAATGGGGAACACTTAGAATAGCTCCCAGGGTGAGAGGACACACCATTACATAGCTAGTATGAACTCTGGTTTAAAATGGTATCAGAATCAGGAGGCATTAGAGAACCCAGGCCTCCTAATGACTGCTTACCATCTCAGCTAAGCTTTCTCTTCTTTTGGCTCAGCCACTCCACTCCAGTTGCTAGATTCACCATAACAAAAAGAAACACAAGAACAATTCACTTGGACCTGGAATGCCCAGGCTTTATTTCTTATTTAAAAAGATACAAATAGGTCTCAATGGAAAGGAACTTAAGGGGAACTCACTCACTCTCCCTGTCACAGATCAAATAGAAATTCTGGACAAGTGTCTCATGAAAACTATGAGATGCAAAAAGAAAGCCACATGGCAGCTATAAAACACACTGTAGAGGGGAAAAACATAAGAGGAAAAGACAAAGAACCTAGTCTAGAAGAAAACTGTAACTCAGGGAATTAAAGAAAATCTCATGAATATGCTTTATGTTATTGAAGAACATAATAGGATTGAAAATTCAGGTCAACAAAAAGGAGCTCCAAGATGAAACTGCAAGGTAACAGGATGTGGTTGCCAAGGTAAGAGATCCGGGGTGATGACAGTCCCACTGTCAGTCTCCAAGGCACAGAACAGGGCAGAAGATGGAAAAGAGTGGATATGAGAGGGCAGACGAATAAGAATCAACATGCTAATAGATGCATGGAAGGAACTGTGTGCTTCCTAAAACCCAAGGACAGCAGTAAAGCTGGGCTGCCAGTAGAAAGCAGAACCCAAGAAAGGATTGGAAAGCCCCAAGACTCTCAACATTTCTTGTGTCTGCTGTTATGTTGTAAACCTTATCTCTCTCTGTCTCTCTCCCTCCAGTCTTAACAAGTTCTCAGTCCACATGGAAGAATATGCTTTATGTTATACTTCCAGCAACAAATAGACTCACTAGCTAGCTCTCAGCCATAATTCCAAATTTTCCAGGAGAAAAATCTTATGTGATGTCCAGTCACCTTGGTCCCATCAACCACAGAAGAAGCATAAAGTCATGCAGCAATAATAGTTAATAAACTCTGAGTGTGACCTGGATGTCAGACACTGTGATGCCAAGTGCTTTATATGGGGCATCTCATACAACCTTCACATAGGAGAGATAGTACTATCATTATTTTATTTTTCTTTAAATTGGAAGTTGTTGTTTTTTAAATTTTCACCCAAGGATATGCTTATTAATTTTAGAGAGAGGGGGATAGAAGGAGAGACAGATAGACATCGATGAGATAGAAAACATCGATCGGTGGTTGCCTTCTGTATGTGCCCTGACCAGGGATAGAACCCACATCCTAGGTGTGTGTCCTGACTGGGAATTGAACCATAACCTTTTGGTATATGGGATGATGCTCCCACCAACTGAGCCACACCAGCCAGAGCAGTTCTACCATTTTAAGTAGATGATTACAGATTACTTCGAGACTCAGAAAATTTAAATTGCTTGCCCAATGTCACACATAGTTTCAGAGTTAAGTTTCTAATCCAGGTGGCCAGCTCCAAGATCTGTCCTCAGCTCTTATGCTGCTTATCACCAGGACACCCAGGAGCCAGTTACAAAGAACAGAGGATGATGGTCTATGGATCAGACAGATCCCCTAAAATATAAACATTATTTTTCTAAAAATGTCTTTGGGATAGTCTCAAAAGTAGACTTATCAAATCAGTGGCCATATTGCCCAGTGGCTTTCCTGAAAAGTTGCCCTGATATATACCCCCTGGGAAACGTATGAAAGTTCTTCACCATCACATTACTGCCAACACTGAGTACTAAAATTTTATTTTATCTTTGCCAATTGGGTAGGGAGACAGTTTAGGAAGAATTATTCTGAGTGAGGACTGGGGAAACCTTCACAGTGGAGGTCAACGAGGGCACAGCAATAGCAAAGCAGAAAGGCCTGGAAGTCCATGGGTTATTTGGGGAAGGTAGGGCAGTCTGGGTGGCTTAAAAATAGTGTCGAGAGTTATATTTAGGAATCAGTCTAGAGAATGATAAAAGCCAGGGTGAAATACTATGACCTTATTAAAAACATTTTAGACATGAGAGGTGATATTATTCTCAAAGAAAGTAGCCCCTAACTAATCTTTGGGTGAGGTATTTGCCTATGGGGCTGTGATACTGACACACATTTAGGCACAAGTACATTCTTTCCTTCACCACCACCCCTCCCCTCCATACAATCATTTTCCTACACATACCCTTTTTGTTTAAAAAAATGCTGACAGGGCTCCTGTGAGATTGCTTGTATTAGAGTAAAATAAATGCACTAATGGGATGACAGGTGTGAGGGCTTTTTGGCTTTAAAATGCATGCATCCGACTGGAGACATTTGCATTCTATGAGATAACTATGCTAATATAACATTCACACTCAGAGGAGAAGTTTAAATTGCAAATTTGGAAAAGCTTGAAGTCAGTAAATAATATTTTGGGGAGACGAGTGGCAGTGCCAAGGCGATTTCAGTGAGGAAGTTTGCATGGAAGGAAAGCATTTACCAGGTGTGAATTTCCTCGGAGCAGAAATCACCTGGGAAGCCTGGGACTGAATTCTGTTCCTCTCTGACAGTAGATTGCAAACTGTAGAGCGCATTAGAATCACCTGGAAGGCTTGTAAAACCAAATTGCTAGGTTCCAACCCTCCCAGAGCTTCCCACTCAAAAGGGTTGGGGATAGGCTGAGAATTTGCATTTTGAATAGTTCCTGGATAATGCCTGTCCCAGGGACTCCACTTTGAGAACCTTTGCTCTACGAAAATCCATGCCCAGCCGGGCGTGGCTCAGCAGTTGAGCGTCGACTAGGGTCCAGGCGATCGGGGTTTGATTCCCGGTCAGGGCACATGCCCGGGTTGTGGGCTCAATCAATGACTCTCTCATCACTGATGTTTCTATCTCTCTATCCCTCTCCTTTCCTCTCTCTGAAATCAATAAAGATATATTAAAAAAAAAGAAAATCCTAATACTATGCTTGTCAAAATGGGTGAAAGAGAGTAACTAAATAATAATAATTAAAGATTCCCCCGATTAAATCTGGATAATGTTTCTCCATAGCTTTGAAAGGTTCCTTTATGTTTTGGAAGAACCTGATGGCAGGAAGGGGCAAGGTTAGAAGGTAGATACACTCTCGGGAATGGCCCTGGCCCCAGGCTGCTGCTGCTGAGAGCAGCTCTTATGGCCTGTGTTTCCTGGCGGCTCCAAAGCCAGCCAGCCAGCCACTCACCCGGGGTGATGATGTCAGCATGCTCTGCTCCATCACACCTGGCTGAAGGGATCAGATAAGCTCCACGGGACAAGGCCCGAGGAACAGCTCAGTCTTGACAGGTGAACCAAAGGCCCTTTTGTTTCCTGAGCTGAGGCCTGCTGCCAGGTAGGTGGATTTCTGTCAGTCTGCTGGCTGCTACACCTGTCTGCTTCTCCATTTTCCCTAAAAAGAAACCATTAGTGATTTGCAAAGCTGCTCCAGAGCACGTGGGTCTTTAATGTGAGACTGAGGTCGAGTCAGTATTGGGGAGGCATCTCCCGACTTTGGCGGGAAGCCACGTAGGGGAGTGGAGCCTATTAGGGCAGCCAAGGTATTTACGCGGTAGTCACCAAGGCTTGCCTGGACACCTTTATGTCTAACCCCTCCAGGCAGGTGACTCACCTGGAATTGTCCTGTCTGATGCTGCCCTTCTTGGGACCCCAGTAATTTGATTCCCACTGGGCTTGCTGCTTATCATCTGGTGGAACTCACAGTGTTCTCTTTGAGAGTTAGAACTTTTAAAGACCATGTGACCATGTTCTTTTGGACTTTCAGCCAATCCTGCTCATTTTGGAACAGCCAAGGTGTCAATGGGTTAACTTCAGCATCTGCCTTTCTCTTTCACCCTGTGGTTTGTTAGGTGTGTGGGGATAGGGAGCTGTGGGAGTGTGGCTTCCTCTCTGGATATGATTTATTGGGATATCAAAAACTTTGTAAAAGAGAGGGTGTTTTTTTTTTTTTTAAATAAAATATTATTATAATTGTTTGTAGGTCTAGAAAATGCTCTAAAAAACATTCTCCTTAGAAGGGAGAGAGGGCTAGGTGATATGTTTTTTTTTTTGTGGTGCAGGATTGAGAAATGACCCTGGGGACTCACTCTGAGTTACCTGGACAAGCTGCCAGACCAGGGTCTGTCTTCTCCCAGCAGGCGGGGCCTTCTCCCATCATGAGAACTCCAACTTCCTGAGGGCCTTCGGGTGCTGAGGAGATGTTGCTCCCAGGTACCTTCTGTAAATAGCTGACACCCCAATCTAGCCTGACACCCAAATGGTCTGATTATCTCCCGTGAATAGAATTACTCTTATACTTGCTCTATGACAAGATTTCTCAACCTTGACATTATTGACATTTTGGCCCAGATAATTTTCTGTTGTAGAAGGCCATCCTGAGCATTGTAGGATGTTTAGTACCATCCCTGATTTTAACCCACTAGATACCAGTAGCAACCCTCATCCCCAGTTGTGACAACCAAAGACATCATCAGATATTATCAACTGTCTCCAGGGGTTCAAAATGGTCCCTAGTTTAGAACCATTGATCTAGAAGAAGGGAGACACAGCATGGTGGGGAATCCTCCCCTGGAACAAAAATCCATTCCTGGGTGACCTGGTGATTGCTCTGGACCCAGCTCACCCTGATGGGGAGAATGGGAGGATGGGGACCTGTGCCTTCTCTTCTCTCGCTGACCTCATGACTAAGTTCTGGTTTGTTCAAAAGCAGAGCTCAAGATGTGGGTTCAGATTGTTTATTTGGGAGAGCAAGGAAATACATGTGAGAAACGTGAGACTGGACACAGAGGAAGACATAAAATGTATGTTGATGAGTAAATTACTGCTATGGATAAGTGAGGCTCAATGCCTCTGGGACCTTCTGAAGAACAATGTAGAATTCACTTCAAAAGTGTCTCTCCAAAGAATGGAGAATTGGGCATTTGTCCACTCATTCCTGTTCCCCAACTGGTAGAGACTGTCTCTGAGGAGCACATTAATTTCCTTGCACTTTCTGGTTGCACCTACTTGCTACCTAGTAAGCTCAGGTGCTTCTGGGAGAAAGCCCTCAGGCAGTATTGAAGAGAAATGACAGGTGCTTAAGGTAGGAAACTGTCTACTTGTAGCTGTAGGCGAACCCAGGTATGCTAGGTTGGGACCTTAACAGCATCTTCTGTATCCTGTCTTTGTGAGTTTCTTCTTTCCTCAATATAGTCTGTTTCTCAACCCATAGCATATAATATTGAGGAATTGGTTCCAAATCCTGGTGCATGACAAATAGGATGCACGAAGGGACCCAACTTGCAGGACCTTCTCTAATTGCCATTCTGTGGGCTAAGGAGATAATTTCCTGAATAAATTTTTGTGTCTGAAGGTTTGTTTTGCTGATGGCCCTGAAGGTGTTAAAATGAAATGTTTATACCTTTCCATGTTATCTGTCTTTACAGAGGCTTTTGATTTATCAGGGTCTTGCATGTGTTAAAAGAGCAAGTGGAGCATCCCTGGCACTTAGTATGCAGACAGCATGCTTACTAGATACTCTGATTTCCAGCGAGTCTGATGAAAGATGAGAATTAGAGTTATTGCTGCCTTCTGTGAATAAGGAAATTGAGATGCACTGTGGAGGGTCTATAGGGATTTCAAAGACCTTCAGTGGTGTTATGTGAGGCCACAATAGCCCAGGATTATTGCTCTTGCTTATGGGCGGACAGGTTTGAATGCCAAGCTGAGGGGTTTGGATTAGATATGACAAGCCACAGGAAGCTTCTGAGGCTTGCCTAGTAAGGAAGTGACATGATGAAAATGGTGATGGAGGGCTCCATTCAGCTGCTGGAGGACAGTTATTCTAGTGACTGCCTAACTGCAGAAAGAGTTGAAGCAAGGAGAGACTAGAGGGGGAGAGACAAGCCAAGAAGCTATTACAATAACCCAAGGATAAGATGGTGAAGATTGTAGAGTCAAATCTGAATCCCGATAAGAAATTTCAATTTCTCACAGCCCTTTCTAGAGCTAAATATAGTGAGGCAATATCTGACTGTCCTGATATTAATGTAGGAAGTGTTCTCTGAGAAGTGTCCCTGTAAGTCATGGAATCATGTAATGTCGAAGCTGGAAAGATCTAGGGTCACGTACTCCAGTGGTGGCTAATTTAGATGTCTACAGAGCCCAGGTGAGTCGCGTGTGAGGCAGGTATGACTTTAATTCATATAACTACATTGCCTGGGTGTGTAGTGTTGGGCACTGTGTAGTGGGGTGCTGGGACCATGACAGAGTATGCTTGTTCCACAGTATGCTTGCACCAGCTCATGATAGCCAATGGTTAAATTTTCAGGACACATGTAAGTTGGTTGATATGCCAATGGTAGCTTGAAATCAATGACGGCAGGAGTATTTCTGCCATCAAAGCTGGCAAACACTGCAAACCAGGGCTCTGTGTTTCCCAAGAGGTGGCTGTTAAAATATTTACCAGAGGCCCTGTGACAGACAAGAGCATGCGTGCCCAGGCTAAAGTGGACAGCTGCTACTCAACTTCAACCTCCATTACCTCAGTGGCCTGGTGAAATCATTATTTCCAGATGTTCTAATTTTTCAAGAGTGAAACGCCTTCATTTTACATGATATCATGCAGGCCTCGATGGAGAAAAAGCAGGGAAGCCAGCATAGAGGGACTAAGGGGACAGGTATATCAGTCAAAATGTGTATTATTAAAAGTAATTATCCGCCCAGCCAGGTGTGGCTCAGCGGTTGAGCGTCAACCTGGGATCCAGGTGATCGAGGTTCGATTCCCAGTCAGGGCACATGCCTGGTTGCGGACTTGATCAATGACTCTCTCATCATTGATGTTTCTGTCTCCCTCTCTCCCTCTCCTTTCCTCTCTCTGAAATCAATAAAGATATTAAAAAAATAAAATAAAACATAAAAAAAAAGAACCCTTAGGTTTATTTTAAAAAAATAAAATAAATAAAAAATAAAAGTAATTATCCATTCTCTGTTCATTGCTCTAAAGGAACTGAACAAATGACGCTCCACAAATAGGACCAAACAAAGGGACAGTGGCATTCTTTAGCCTAACCATGAAACTTTTCTTTCATGATATCATTGAGTTAGGTGTGCATAGCCAAAGAACTGATGAGAAGTAATCAGGGACTAGCAAGTAACTGAGGGGTTATCTCCTACTTCAAATATTCAGTAACATTCACTGAAGAGCAAATCTAAACAAAATTAGACACTATGCGATTCCACCCTTGGATGGGTCATCCCATTTCTTGAATTTCTGCTCTATCTATGAAAACAAATGGGCACTTTCTGTGGTTCCTCTTCACTTAGACCTCGGGAGACAATTATGCATGGCTTACATGGATGACTTACAATGCCTCAGTACTATGTCAATAGATTGTGGTCTCTTAGATCCATTTCCCCCCCCCCCCCCCCCAATATTTAGAACTTCTTGTCATTCTAGGCAACTCACAGGCAAGTGGGGAAGGATCCTAAATTTAGCTAATTTTGTAAGAAAGGATTGAAAGTACACTTCAGCAACTACACACATGCCGAATAGCAAAAGAAAGCTCTCCTAATTGGCTGTTGTGTGTGTAGAAGGTCCTGGGGAAAAATAACAATTAAGTTAAAAGCTACCTTTGCATCATAAATCCAAGTACCTTGAAAAAGATGACTTATTTTAAGTTAATTGCAAAGACTTGTTTTTTGTGACACAGAATTCTGAAAGACTTTCTTTACATGGGGAGTAATAAAAGCAAGTAGTTAAATTTTTTCTCTTTACTTGGGAAGTTTAATTAAGGTTTGTGTGTTCTATAACCTTGTCAGATCTCTGTCCTGGCTTGGTCTTAAAATAAGTTTTATGGCCTTCTTGACCTTCATTTACCTTAGAAACTGAAGCAAGCCAAGTTCCTCAAAGTGGAAGTAGAAATGGTCTGTACATTTTAAAGTACTGCAGATGTACTTAGCTGATGACTTGGGATTTAGTACTAGTTCCTTAGTGTTGTCTTGAAAACACTGCTAGCTCATTAACCACTAATCATACCCTCTTCAATTACTCTTTCTATTTACATTATAGGAAATTCTGTTCTTTTTAAAACCAGTTAAATGCTAGAAGTCATCAGAAAGGGAGCTGTTTTATTGACTGGAAACAGTGACCAGAGCCACACAATTTATGGATCAGATGAAGTCAAGCCTTAAAGGAGGATTTCAAGTTCTTCCATGGGTCTCTTCTCTTCTGAGCACATAGGACAACTGCATTTAATTGACCCTTTGGGGCAAGTCAAGGCCCTATGAGCCTTGACCAATGAGTTGTTAACAGAAGTGACATGTGCTACTTCTGGACTGGGGTATTTAACTGCTGAGGCTAGGGCCTCGGGAACACTCTCTGTGCCTCAGGTTTGGCAGTTACCAACTGGCACCATTCACATGGATAGCTGATATATCAGCTAGGCCTCTGAGTAACATTGGCAGCAGAGTGTCTCCATCTCCCTCTACCTCTGGTCACTCACAATGGATGTGTAGTGTAAACAAGAAATGAATTGTTTTTATTTTGAGTCACTGGGATTTGCAGGTTATTTGTTACTGTAGCATAACCTATCCTGACCTGAGTGATGTACATATACACACAAGAGGTCTGTGATTCTGAGAAAAGTGACTCAAGGTGGAAAGAAGTGCCTTCTACCAAGATGCTTTCTTGTTTTTGTAGTCATCTGATGATGGAGGTATAAGAGCTCAGAGACCATCACTCATGCTGGAAGTGTATAACCAATGTCTCTCTCTTTTTTAGTATGTTTTTATTGATTTCAGAGAGAGTAAGGTAACTGGAGAGAGAAACATCAGTGATTAGAGAGGGTTATTGATCTGTGGCCGATTGGCTGCCATTGATCTGTCATTGCAGGCCCCCTTCCAGGGATGGAGCCCGCAACCTGGGCATGTGCCCTGACTGGGAATCGAACCACAGTCTCCTGGATCACAGGTCGATGCTCAACCGCTGAGCCACGCCAGCCAGGCTGTGTAGCCAGTTTTGATGACCATCATCATCACCCTCATTCTCACCTCCTTTTCTCTCTCAGTTTCGTCAAATTGACTTTGAGCTTAGACCTTAGGGGTGAAAAGAGATCAGCCAACATGCTTGTGTTTGAATTGGTGTAAGGTTTTCAAATTAGAATAGCAAGTATTCTTACCAGGGGTAAGAAACAGTTTGATATGTTGATGACTATGAGAGGGTAAGAAGTTTACTGTAATGGATGCTGTGGGTGCCCCTCCTATGCTCCATTTCTAGCACAGTGCGCTCAGGGAATTGCCTCTAATGGCTACGAGCAGCCAGCTTCTCTGAGCATTGCTTTCCACCGTTGGGAGGCACCAAGGATAGAAGATTATAACCCCCTCTCTCTCCCCACCAAGGACAGCAGCCCACAGTCAATTACTGGCTGACTTGGGGAACAAAACACTGGCCCCTTTGTTTCTAGGTAAGATAATTTTGTTTTGTTGTTTATGTTCCAGAGTTTTCCCTTACCCCCAATTAGGCTAAAGCTGGACTCTACCTGAAATTTCGTCCTTGGTTAGCTCCTTTCTCTTTTCTATCCTGCTTCCCTCATTATATTTCTTTGACAAATCCTATACACCTAGATCCCTGTCTGAGGCTCTGAGTCTTGGGAACTCAACAGAAGACAAGTACCAAGGTAGGAAAGGGTCCTATGAGCCAAAACACCTGGAGAAACGCTGCATGGAGTTAACTCCTTTTGGAAGTTCCTTGCGATTAGTAGGGAGTTAAATCTCCCTGAAGGCCTATAGCTGGCAAATTTGATTGACCTCGAATAACCTATGCTGCTTGGAAGTTAAGTGCAGGAATCTCAGCAGTAGACCACTGCTTTGCAGAGAGTACTTTGGGGCAAAGTACCTAATCCTGCTGTGCCCCCTCTCCTCTCAGTAAAATGGGACTATACCCATTGTGGACGGAAAGGTAAAATGATATTTAGCCACTTTGGAAAATAGTTTGCCAGTTTCTTATAAAGATGAACTTACCTTATGTATCACTAATTCGCCTAGGTTTCTACCCTCAGAGATAATTGACAATATATCTTCACACAAGGACATATATGCCCAAGTGGTCATAGTACTGTTATTTATAATAGCACAAAAACAGAGACAACCCAAATGTCCACCAACTGTGGTGTAACTACATGATGGAGTATTATTCAGCAATAAAAAAAGGAAAGAACTACTGATACATGAGACAACATGGACCTCAAAAGCATTAGGCTGCGTGAAAGAAGACAGGCATAGAGGACCATGTAGTGTATGATCCCATTTATATGGAATTTCCAGATCAGAGGTTGCTTGGACCTTGGGGTGGTTTTGGGAGTTGACTGAAAAGGGGGATGAAGGAATTTTGGGGGGTGATGGAAATGTCCTAACACTGAATTGTGGAGATGATTGTAGAACTGTATACATTTACTGAACATCATTTCAACTGTGTATACACAATGGCTGAATGTTATGGTATGTATGCTATACCTCATTACAGCTGCTATAAAAAAACCCTCATTGAGAATGTGTGTGTGCGTGTGTATGTGTGTGTATTTTCTTACTCTGACATCCCTTAAATTACTTTTTGTAGATATCGAAATCTATTCTTAATAAATGAAAAGACAAGTTCTATATGATAATGAAAAATGGGGAGCTGTAATAGTTACCTCCTGGGGTACTGTGAGGATGGCATGAGATAAACACAGAGTGTTTGATACATGTTAGCTATTATTATTTTTTATTGTTGTAGTTGAATCAGCATTTGCCCACTTATTTTTAAGAGCAAAACATTTTCTTGCAATACCTGGTAATGAGATACTTTGGGATCCATTATATAAGACATTTTGTCCTTTGTTGTTGCTTTATTGTTTGTTTGTTTTTAACACTCTTCAGTTAACTTTTCCTTGTATTTTGACTACGGCATATTTAATTTGAGAAAAGTTTATTTGTTCCCTGTGTACAATCATCTTGCTAAACCTGGTGACTTCTCAGGATTGCAGATGCCATGAAATGCTAACTTGTGGGTTCCATCAAGGACACAGACTTCTACAACAGGCATTACATTCTGATAAAATTCATATTATTTTTGAGAAATTGAATACCATGTGTTGGGCCAAATATCTCAGAAAAACCAATACATATATTCTCTTTCTATCTTTTTGACATTAGATGAGCAAAAAATCCCACCTAGATGACCTTGTGTTTTGAAAGGCAAATACATCGGCTAGTGTACTGTTTTTGGCTCAGCCAGAAATGATTGTGAATTTCGTCCCCAGAAAGGCAGATTACCAAAGTACATTAGTGTTTTGGGCATGTGCAGTATAGAACAATTTGGCCCAATTTAAGCCGTCAGAGCAAGATTGCACCCAAACAGAAGTGCTTTGTAGAAATGAATTGACAACTCCAGTAGTTTGAAATCAATGCATGCTGGGCAATCAGACTCCCTTATCGCTCCCCGAAATGACCTGCTTAAAGAAAATTGAAGCACTGTTATGGCTGAGATAGCTGTGCAATCCACATGCTCAGAGTGGTGATCACCTTCAAATTTAAGCACTTAATTTAAGAGCTCCAATAATTTTAAATTGCTATGTGCTGCAAAGAGTGACAGACGGTAACCAGAGTGCGCCAGTATTTTTAAAACACTTCGGTGTTCAGTGTAATATATTTCAGTGGAAAGGTTCAGAGCAAGTTGAAGCCAATTTCCAAATTAACACTGAAGAGTCAAAGGCGACACGGCAGCAAACTTCAGGTTGGTTTCCCTTCTTTCTTCCTCCTTGCCTGTCCTCAACCCCACCCCCAGCCCAAAGAAGCCTCGTCATTCAACTTCCCTTTGGATTGAAAAACCTCAGGGGTTTGTGGGGGCTAAAAATCCAGTCCATCATTTTAAGTGTGAAATCCCCTGGTGGAGCCACACTTGGCAGAAGAATATCTCCAGAGCAGGGAGAATGGCCCGTGGGACAAAGGAAGAGGGACAGCTTGAGTGTTCGGGGCTCTGAGGGTGGTGAAGTGTAGAGGGTGGGACCTGGGGGGCTCAGAGAACCAGAGGCTGTGTCTGGAAATGCCTCTGTGTCCGGCTACCTCTCCTCTCCTGTCCTGCCTGGAAGCCCCTTGTCATGCCCAGGCCCTCACCCTGCCCCACTCTGCTCACTGGGCCCTCTCCTCTTTCCTTCTCTTCTTCCGCCTCTGAATCCCTTCTCTTCTTTCTCCATGAGACCTTTCTCTGCCCTATCTACTGGTGTCTAAATTGCTCATTTAGAGCACTGGTCCCTCCCTCCCCCACCCTCTCCACTTCCATCCAGCCCATCCCCCAGTTTCTACTTTGTAATAGGGTCCATTTTTTTTCTTTTTAACTGCAATTGAATTCATAGTCAACAGCCCCCTTTAAACTCTTAATTTTTAATTTAATTTATTGGGGCGACACTGGTTAACAAAATTATACAGGTCTCAGGTGCACAATTCTACAGCACATCATCTGTACACTGTATTTTGTGTTTACCACCCCAAGTCAAGTCTCCGTTCATCACCTTTATCCCCCCATGCCTCGTCCACCTACCCCTCACCCCCCAGCAAACACCACAATGTTGTCCATGTCCATGAGTTTTTTCCACATATGAGTGAAATTTTATGGTACTTGTCGTTCTCCAACTGGCTTATTTCACTTAGCGTAATGCTCTCCAGGTCCATCCATGCTGTCACAAAGGTAGGATTTCCTTCTTTTTTATGGCCAAGTAGTATTCCATTGTGTAGAGTGTTTAAAATTCAAAGGCTTTTAAAAATCAATTTTGATTTGCTATATTTACATACAGGAAACTATCCTTATTTTAGTTATACAGGGTTTTGTTTGTTTTTTTTTACAAGTGTGTGCAGTGATATAACCCCCACTATTACTGAGATGTGGAATATTTTCATCTCAAAATGCTCCTTCATGCCCCTTTGTTGTCACTTCCTTTGATCCGGGCTTTAGGAAACCATCAACCTTTACCTGTCACTGCAGATTAATTGTGCCTGATCCTTCACCAATGAAATAGCGAAAATAATGTCCACCTTAACTGTTGTCTTGAGGTTGACTGGAACTCCGTGGGTATTTCCCAGGAACCCTAAGGGCAAAGGAGAGAACCTGCCTGTCCCCTCCTCTAAGAGCCTTGAATTTCTCTTGAAGTTTTATATATTAAGTTTACAATTTTAAGTATTTTCTCCTTTTACTCCATTTATATCCATCCTTGTTTTAACTTAAAAATTACATTCGAAATTACTTACCATCCAGTAAAAATAATGTTATTGGACAAGATACTATATTTACTCTGTGGTTTCCGGCAGCTTCTAACACACTGAGATTCTACTTAGGTTGGGGAACCATCTAAAATGCCCATCCTAGCCAGTCCTGCCATAGAGCTGTCACTCAGGATCCTCAAGCTCTTATTAATTTCATTCATGATAAAGCCTAACCTAGCAATGTGGGAGGTCCCAAAACAGTCCTGGGGGAGGAATAGAGCTTGAGAAAGCTTCCACAGGGCAATATGAACGGAAATCAGGGAGGGACCTTATCTGCACACCTTGCACGTCTAGGGGTTACCTCTGCATGTGGAGCTCTTGACTATGCATTTCTAGAGCCTGTTCAAACATAATTATTACAGTTATTATAATCAGGCCACATTTATTACACTTATATGTACCAAGCGCTGTTCTAGGTACACAATTCCTTTTTGTATTTAATTTGTGAAACGATTCTGCAAAGTAGTCACTAATATGAAGAAGCTGAGACCTTCTGAGGTATTTAAGCAAGTTACTTAAACTTGTACAAGGTCCTATAGCAAGTAAGTGGTAAGATCTGGAACCACAGCCATGTTGAACTCCAGATGTATCCATTAGCAACATCTCTGAGTTGAAAAACACCTAGTGCTTGAAAGGTGAGAGTCTAGTGGAATGAGGTGCTTGTGCCTGGAGTCTTTAATGATGCAGTGTTTGTGCCTGTGTGTGCATGTGTCCCTGTGTGTGCTCCTGTGTATATGTGTGTGTATATGTGTGTGGAACCTCCCTTCCCTTCATTATCCCCACTCCCTGCTTTATTTCCCTCTCCCTCTGTGGTTCAGAACTGGAAAGAATGGTTTTCCCTGGAAACTCGGATTTCTGGAGAGGACAGGTTGCTTTGATCTTCTATAAGAAAAGGATCCCAGAAGGGAAATTGGTGAATGATAAACCATGGGGCTGGGCTGGAGGGCATCAATCACATTGGTTGGCCTGGACCCCCATGCTCTGGGCCGTAAGGGATTATGGATTCCAGTGAGAGCGGGGAGGAGGTAGATGACACTCCTTAATTTAAGAGGCTCTTGTTCTGTTTCAGCTATGTAGCTCAGAAGTAGGGCCTGGCTTCTGTGGGATGCGGGGGCAAGGGCACAACATGTCCTTGGTTCTGGGAAGGATCTGGTTCCAAATGGAAGCTGCCTCCTGTCTCCCCAGCAGCCTTCTCCCCATAGAGGGAGGGCGACTTTTCATTTGGAACAATGCTAATGGAGTCATTCGGGTCAGTGTCTCTGAGATAAAATCTGTCACTCCCTTCTGCAGGCTCATTATTTCTACCTTCAGGCTGCAAGGAGACAGCGGAACACTAGAGGGTAGGGCTATTTCCTCCCAGGGCTGACTCTCAACACACACTCACACACACACACACACACACACGTATGTGACTGTGGTCTTAAAGGTGTAATGAATTATGGGCACACCTTTTGTCTTAAATGAAGGGGATGTCAGTGTTTAAATTCCTTGCATAAATGTTATTGCTCTGAAGCTCTGCTCCCAATCTCTTTATGGATATGCCTCCATATTGGCTGTTAACAACAACCACAACAAGAATGAACTGCATAAGGGCTGGTCTCAGCCTGGAATCATAGCCCACATAGTTCTAACTGTTCAGTAATTTAAACAGAAGAGTGGCATTACACTGACTTGGCGGGCGATTTAAAGTTATGCTAAAGCAGGATTTTGCCAGCTGGATCCTTGACCCTGTTTGGAAACATACTTGGCTGTGTGCAACAGGGACCACTGATCCAGGAGGTTTGAAGAAATGGATTTTTTTTTTAAACAAAGGCAGAATTTTCCAGAAACCTGCAAACAGCCACCAATCAAGGTACTAAAACTTCAGGACAAGTGGGGATGCTGTCGTTCTTTAAGCAGTACTAGCAGTATTAGCAACTTGTAGTTTATGAGAGAAAGGGGAGGACCCACAAGCTCAGCTGTGATTTGAAGGTGACAGGCCTCTTCATGGAACAGCAAAAGCAGGGGCATGTGTTCTAGATTTTTCTTCTTTACAACTTTAACATCATGTGGTTCAGTCCTGCACCTTTCTGTCCAATAGCCCAGGGAAACATTGACATTTAACCACGCTGACCTGGGATCTCTAGTTTTTTTTGCAACCATCACACCTCAAATACCGATGGGGCTTCCTGGATGCAGGCTGAGTGGGGACTGGAGTGAACCAAAGGACAAGAGGGAGGTAGTTCATTTTGTATCATAAACATCCTTGTGACTGATCATGTGGCTGCTTTAGTGACCACTGTACCTCCACATTTCTCCCTTCACAACCAGAGCTGATTTTTATAACATGTGAGAATCTGGATTTACTCTGTGTGGCCACATCGTCACAATTTTTATTCTGGATTATAATATATGTTTTCCCAATATTTAAACGTAGGCAGCTGACTGACCAACAAACCAAATACTGGGCAGACCAGAGACACTTCCTCGATGAGCCAGACAGGGCTAGTGGATACTTGCTTTGATGCCTGGTCTCAGAGTCTTATGTCCCCATGATTGGCTGTAAGGTTCTCCCATCTCTCTTTCAGAGCAAGGATGTGACTTCTCTCCTCTGGGAGGGGCTGCCATAGGTGATGGGGTCACTGCACTTGGCATTAGACTTTCTTTTTGGCCAGGTCAAATTTTGGCACCTTTTAACTGAGTGATCATAAGCGAGTCCTTTCTCCACTCTGCTCCTCACTTGGCTGTCCCTCCTGTGAAATGTGAATGAGTGTTGGTCTTGCCCATCTCTTGGTGTTTTTGTCAGGATTTAATACAGAATGGACATGAACATACAATACTCCGTGAGTGTTGACCACTAAAGAGGAAAGCAACCTTGGGATGGTAGTCCAGGATTGGGGTTGTGTCCTTTTGAATATATAACTAAGCAGCTGTGAGATCTGGTCCAGCTGTGTGATCCTTTTGGGACTTGGGCTTCTCATTTGTGAAGACCAGGTTTTCTTAGGGGCGACAGTAGATCGAGAGAAGGCAAACCTGAAATCAAGGTGACACTCTGTCAGTTACTGACTGTGTGATCTGGGTCAGTTAGGTAATCCTTGCTCCTCAGTGTGTTCTGGCAGCATCGGCATCTCTTGGAGCTTGTTAGAAATGCAGAGTCTTAGGCCCCACCTCAAATTGGCTAAATCAGAATCTGTGCCCCCAGGTGATCTGCTAGTGTGTTAGAGTTTGAGAAGCTTTGACTTAATCTAGGGCTACTCCAAATGTGTCCTGGACGAGCCATAGATCATCTGGGAACTTGTTAGAAAAGTAGCTTTCCCCCCAACCCCCAATCCTCGACCCCCAGCAGCCCTAGACCCACTGTACTAGCAATCTGAGCATGGGAATCAGGAATCTGTGGTTTAACCAAGTCCATGGTTCAGGCTATCTGGGCACACCCCTGATTTAACTATTTGAACTTCAGTTACCTCCTTATCTCCAGTGTAATTGCAATAAGTATATCGTTAGTTCTAAGGATGAGAAACTGTGGCGTAGTATAGCAGAGGAGAGTGGGATATAGTTGAATGTGATACAGGAGAGTATAACACACTGCACTATGTGTATGTAGAGACAAAGCAGTCACATATAATGAGCAGAACTTGACAAATAGTGTGCGGTGAAGAGCGAAAAAGGAATTGGAAACAGGGTAACCCATGAGGTTCTGTATAAGTTATGGTACTTTGGTTTCAAGCCAAAAAAACTAACCCTGGCTAACTTAAGAAAAATGGAATTTATTGGAAGGATATGGGGTAGGTCATAGAATTAAATTTAAAAGAAAAAAATGAGCCTCCAGTGCTTGGAAAAGGCCACAAGGAGGGAAGCTCCAGAGATCTAGGATGGTTACAGAAACTAATGAATGGTGTCTCCGGGGCACCTCCATCAGGATGAATCATCTCCAGTTGCCCTTGGGCCATTCCTCTCAAGATCCAAATTCTTGGTAAAGTAACTGCCTGGCAGGCGTGGGTTGCCCAGAGGACAAGATACCTGAACTGCTCAGTGTAGGTGGGGGTGGAGGAGCTTCTCAAAGGAATTCATTGTTATCGAAAACTGTGGGCATTGGGATTGGGCAGCAAATCACCAGACACCCACCGCAGATGTTTCTAGCTCCAGTATCCCGAGTCTAACATTATGCATGGACCTTGGTCCTGGTGTGCTGATAAGTCCTGGAACAGCAAGCTGGAAGACAGACGGGTGCTGGCTTTCAGGAAATCTGGCTGCTGCTCCCACGGTGCAGCCGTAGGACTTTTCTTTATATCCAGACCTGAGTATTTTTGCCTTGGCGATTAAGAGTTGTGTATGCGACCAGGACTAAGTGTACCTTCACACGCACACTGTCTTTGCTCACATGCCTCGCTGCTCAGGGTGAAGCTGTGAAGTTCCCCTTGGCCCTGCCCTTTCAGTAATGAAGCCTTGAAGTACACAGCACTGGAGAAAAACACCTCGGACCTCTTTCTTCCCTCCCCCCCCCCCACCGTTTTATAAGTGATTAGAAAAACATGCTAATGTCTAAAAATTGCCATAGTGGCTCCATGCACTGTTTGTTTTTCTGAATATTTTGTTCATGTGGGACAGATAGCTGTGCATGGCTTGAGCTCCAGCTCTTTTTTTTTCCTGCTTTTGATTCTATCAGTTAATCACAAAAACGGCCCTTCTGTGTGGGGGGGTTTTCCCAGGTGTGTCTGTGCCATGGTAACGGTAGCTGGTAATGGTTTGTCTGAGCAAGGAAACTGGCATGAAGACTGGCTTATTTAAAGTGCATGGGAGGGAAGCGGGGTTTTCAGAGCCTTAAAAATGATTGCGCTGATATCTTGAGCATACTGTGGTGCCTTGTAACACTTGCTAATCAAACACAGAGACCTGGAGGGGCTGGGATGTCCAGTGGTTACAGTACCTGCCCATCAAGCAGTCTTGTCTGAACATCACCCATGAACTTACCTTTCACATGTCCTGGGTGACTTGGGGTTTCATGTACCACTCTTTATAATGGACGCATCTATAATTACACCTCAAAGTTCTATTTAAAATAGTAGACCAAGGCCAAAATAGCCAATACCAATTCAAAGAAAGAATTGGTTTTAGATCTGAAACTGTATGGCACTCCTGAGCTTACTATCAAAGATGTGTTTGCCATGAAGTGCTCTGTTGAGAATAAATATAGTGATGCTTCCTCTGATGAAAGGGTTTTCATTTTAAAGTCCTCATGGGAGTTAGAAATTACATAAAATTAAGATTACCCTTGGAAAATCTCTTAAATTCCAAATTAAGGTCAGTATCTATGGTTTTGTTTATATACTTTTGCAGCAAAATAATATACTGAATATATAATAAGTAATATATTTTTATAGCATATTATATAGTATGTAGTATATTTACATGTGTGCATATTTATATTTAATACATAATACATAATTTATATTCAATATGAGAAATATGTAATAAGCATTATATTATATAATATAGTATATATAATATGTAATATATTATACTTATGTATTTTACATAACAGTAAATATATTTATATGTTTATAATATATAAATAAAAGAAATATATAAAACATGCATAAGAATATTTGTATTTAAAATACATAATATATTTATAATTCATAATTTTTATATTATATATGTATGCAAGCTGCACAAGCTTATAAATTTATATGCATGTGTATATAGCATCAATAGTTGGATGTATGTTCACAATGTTTTACAGGATTGTAACTCCAGAAGCAAATATGCTTATATTTGAAATCCCAGAAGTTATGGCACCTCAACTTCTCTCCACCTCAAGGTCTTGCACTAGAGTAGAAAGTGCCTTCTGTCAGCTCCCTTTGAGATGCTCTCATTTATCCCTGCATACAGCTATATAACCTGAGCTCAGCATTTGGTATTTGCTGGCTTTTCTGCCCAAATGCTATGAATTTAAGCTCTGCATAGATATAAAGTGTGGGTCATTTTTGAAGTCTGGTTATCTACCAATCTCACTTTAGGGTATTAGTATTCGGGAGCACAAGAAGCCAAAAAATGTGCTGGCCTGCTGGAATTGCCTTTAGAAGAGCAATTGCTTAGTATCCATTCAAAGAAAAACCGAGTATTCCCAGCAAATGGGTGATCATTTAGATCCTGATAATTTATTTACTCTTATTTTACCCATCATAACAATTCTATCCTATCAATTATACATGAAACTGAATATTAGAAGCCAGAGGTGAAACAGGCTGGCATGCATTTCCTTTCAACCCAGTCACCTCAAATTATAAACAAGTTAGTTCTATATTTATGTCCCTCGGCAAAATCGTGCATGCATTTTACACATGCCAAGTATAAGCTAAGTCAGTAGTTATCATTGCCCCACACCATTTTCCTACAGACTCCAGTTTGATTTTCATAAACAACTGTTTCTCAGAAATGATATTTAGGATTTCCCTCTCTGTTTGAGTATGTTACGTGCCACCTCTCTTCATGGTGCTTATAAAGCAGAGGGAGGCTACCTTGCTAAGTAAATTTCTTCCTGTCCTTCTTGTAGAAGATGGTACAATGGGGGTATCTTCTGATTCCTTGGCACATGTTTGTTTTTTGCTCTAATTTGTTCTGGACTAACTAAAGAATTGGAATTGGTTTTTGTGTGTAGTTTTTGAAATCCATCTTATTTATATTCGACTCATCCCTTGCAGTTGATCATTAAAAAAGGAAACATTAGTGGGTGCAGCGGAAACCCAGATCAGGAAATGTAGAAAAAAGCAAGTTGTGTTTCAGATGGAAATTTCCAGTTGGTTCTCCTTACAGCCTGTCTATGGAGCATTTGTAAGGAAACTTTGCGGACAGCATAATGAGTGCCTTCCCGAGGTCCCAGATATGCGCAGTAGCTTCCGCGATGACAGGACTCCCTTAATTGTCATTTCAGGTTGTCCAGAATGACAGGAATAAAACAGAAAACAAGAGTTTTGTGTAGAATGAGAGTGGAGTTCATCAGGGCTATTAAAAATTCTAATGACATGAAAGCCAATTATTGTGACTTCAGGTGGTTCTTCTGAGTGCACTTAGATACGTGACAGTTGAAGTAAACATTTCAGCTCCAGACAGCTCCATTAATTAATTACCTCTCAGGATTCTAAAGCTTTCAATGCTTACATGCTCTAAGAGCCACGTGGAATACTTATAAGATACATATTCTAGGCAAGTCCAGACAGGCACACTACGTACTTGATAACATTTTCCCCATGTACTTGCTTGACATTTACTTATGAGAGTAAAGCTCAGATTTAAAAATACTTTACCCCATCCTCCATTTTCCCCTATAGAGAAATTTATACAGAAAATTCTATAGCAACTTAAAATGAAAAAAAAAAAAAAGTGACTGAAGAGGGCAGCCTTTCCACAATTTCTTGGAATTTATGCCACTTAAATACACATTGCATTGTGTGGTTAATTTTTTTTTTTTTTTTTTTCTGATTTAATGCTTGTGAATGCTTTTTACACGTGCTGGCCCTAAATCCTGTTCTCTTAAAAGTAGGCTCAATTCTCCACTCACCTCCCTCCTCTCATATTAAAAAAAAGGTTTTAAATAATGCACATGGCAACAAAATTCTTCTAAATAGATGACTGTGGATTAAAGAAGGGGAAGGGATTAGCCAAAGGACACATGTGCATAATCCATGGACGCAGACAACAGTGTGGTGATGACCAGAAGGTGGGAAGGGGCAGGGGCTGGGTGGAGGGGCAAAGGGAGGGGAAATCAGTAATAGTCAACAATAAAAATAAAGAGAAAAAAATAAATAGATGGCCATATTTGGGAGAATTCACTTTACCCCCAATTTACTCATGAGTATTTTATTGAGTAATTTTTTTTATTTCTACACAACCTTTTAAACGTTACAGTGAAGTTGTTTCTTATTTTAAGAATTATGAAACCTTTAGTTTCCTGGGGGGAGAAAAACTGAAGGACATATTTCTACTTTTTTACGTCTTTTATGCCCACAAGAAGGATCAGCCACAAGATAATACTCAGGAACAGTCATAAAAGTGTTCTCTCTGACATATTCCGCTCAGTCATAGAGCAAAGACGTCAAAGGTTTTCCACTTGTAAACACACTCACCCTGGAAAGGTCACCTACCAAAGATGTTAGCACATGGCAATTAGCATGGAGAACAAACCCAATCCATTACGACAGCTGCGGCCATCCTCTCCTCACTACCCACAGCCAAGTGGTCAGAGCAGAGCCTGTCACAGTGGTTGGGAGGCTCACTGCAGTGAGGTGACATCAGGGACTAAGTTCTTCCGCCCTGTCTCATGATAAAGATAAAAGAGGCAGGAGGAAATCGGAGGGTAAGAATGGAGGTGTAGGCAGCATCCCGGGACATGTTCCTATTGTTGGGGGCAGAGTGTTGACCATGATTGTGAAAGGGGGAGGGCACCTAATAGGAACAGGACCATGGTTGTTTAATAATTATTCACCTTATGAATTATAGATAAGAAGTTTTCCTCTAGACGCTGGGAAACTGGAGGATGTGTTGCAAGAAGAAAAACACCTTGGGGCCTGGATAGGTCTATTGCTTAGAAAAGAAAATGCATTTTGAGAACAAAGGACAAGATGTGCTTTGATTTGGTTGCTGTGCCTGGAGCCTGAGCCCCCTTCAGGCATTTGCCTCAGAAATGCTGACCATTCTCAGGTCCCAGGAACTGGCATAACTGGGTTTTAACACCATTGAAAATTAACTACCTTGTTATCAGACTTCAAGATCCTGGAAAGAAACACATGGAGCACAGACCTTGCAGCCATCCTCCCACCCCCCTTCTCCCTTGCATGCAGCCTCTCTTCCTCATCTCTATATAACCAGCCAGCTAATAAGGGAAGGGCAGAGCATATTTTATATGGACAAATCCTGCTGCTCTCCCATTTTGCTGGCATTATTGAAATAAACACTCATATATGATTCAACCCTGTCTCGGCTTAATTGGTTCAAGTGGTGTCCAGTTTCTATATGGGGGATAGCTTCTACAACTTATATGTCTCTGTGTGATGAAGAAAAGTCTGGGACATAAAAAGAGACATCTCTAACTTGATGGGGGCTGATTAAAGCACTCTTAAAATTCAGCAACTGCCACCACCCTCGTCAGGCTTTGAAAAGCCTTGTGGATTATAGTGCATTGGTGGTATCTAAGCTCATGGAAGCCTTTCCTGAGGATTCTCATGGCTTTGAGCCAAAAAATGATTGGATTGGATTTCCAGGCTAGGGGTAACCCCATTCTGGGAAACTGGGTTCTAGCTTGTGACCAGATCCTTCCCACTTAGCATTGTCTACTGTATGGCATTATGAATGTAAAAATGCTTTGAAAATATACAAAGTAATATATGAATATTGATAGACTCATATTTTCTCAGAAAATTTGATGTTTGTTCAACCTCTCCAATTTATAGATGAACAGAAATTACTTCGTTTAATGCTACATAATTAGTATCAAATTCAGGAGGAAATAAAAACAAAAGAAAACCTACTTCCCACATGTTTTTCCACATACCATATGTGGCAGGTAGCCTCCACCATGCCCTTCAGTGATCCCTTTCTCCTGGTATCATACCCTGGTGTGATCCCCTCCCACATTGTAACAGGATTGGTCTGTTTGGCCAATAATCACCAATAATTATAGGCCACTAATGAAAAAATCTCAGGCTTCTTCTGCTTAAATGAGAACTCTGACAATGCCTGGCATCATAGCATATGTTTTACAAGTTTCCAATGCACTTTGCCAGGAAATCTTTAGTTTGCTTATTTGTCCAATGAAACCAACTTTGAGTTTTACATTTTAAATATGTTAGTGCCCTGACATTTTCTGGAGGTTATGACCTGACCCATAACTTCCTAAATGATGGTTTTCCTACTGCAAGTTCCAAAAGTAGCCATCACTTGTGGGGTGAGGGTGGGGGGAGGCAGAGGACACAGAAAAATGAGGCAAGGTGTCCATCAATCAACTTTCCACAAAACAGACAGACAAACACAGAAAACTCAACACTTTTTAAGTTTTCTCTCTTTGGGGCTATCCTATGTATGAAAGTCAAGGGGTTGCTTAAAGTGTTTATTGACATTCAAAGTTCCTAACTCTGAGGAGTTAGGATCAAATTTTTCACTTAGGCTGATATACGCTACAAATTAGCTAACTCATTAGGTAACTCATTATTTCCTCAGGTAACTCATTACTTTTTCAGGAATGTTGTATGGAAGATCCAATCCCTGAGATGTTAATAGATATTCAGTAAGAAAACAAGTTGAGAGAGAGGGAGAGGGGGAGGCAAGGCAGGAGAGAAATAGTTAAATAAGTAAATAGGTCCCCTGGAAAAATGACATTGGGAAGCTGAGTTGAACAAATTGAAATTAACCCATAGATGGGTCTTTGGAACTAAAATTCTCAATACCTTTACCTGCCAAAGTGTCCAGTGGGTTAGAGCACTGTTCTATGCATTTACCTTCCTGCTTTTCTGCTACTTAAACATTCCAGTGAGGGACAAGAGCAATGTACAAACTCCAGCCTGGGGACCAAATCTGGCCCAAGCCTGTCTTTGCAAATACGTAAGATTTTACTGGAACACAGCCACAGTCATTCCTTTATGTATTGTCTATGGCTGCTTTCAAGCATTAAGGGCAAAGTAGAGTAGTTGTGAAAGAGACCATATAGCCCACAAAGCCTAAAACATTTATTGTATGGCCCATTTAGAAAAATTTTGCTGACTTCTGGGTTGGATCACTTGGAAGATGTAGCATTTCCCAAATTGACAAAAGAACCATTTTTCAGTAGTTTGTCCTGGGGGTCCAGTTTCTGTAGAGCACAAATTGGGGAACACAGAGTCAGCTCAAGCTTTCCTTATAGGTGTGTGTGTGCTCCCCTCCCCTCAGTTCCTTGAAAGACTAACTCCATGCCCTGCCCTGCCCTGTCAGGCAGCTGTGGGAAGAGGATTTCTGTTTCCTTGAGACATAGAGCGGCAGATCGAGCCCAGTAGCTAAAGGGAATCAGTTCGTTTTTATAAGATATAGGAAGATCAAGTTGGGTTTCAGAGAAAGCTGTGTAACAGGAAGCTTATCATTTATTTACAGAGCATCCTGCTAACTGTTTTTAGTCTTTTGCAGGAAGGGAGCTGGAGGTTACCTTGTGCTCACATCTTCAGGGACTTAGAGTACTCTGTCTCCTTGAAGAAAGTGACTGCAAGACATGTTAAATAACAATGTGAAAATTCAGGGATTTAATTTTTTAAAAAGACCTAAAGGAGGGAAAATTCTGAACCTTTTTTTTCTATAATTTACAGAGTAATGTATTCTCCCTGAGGTATGATTCACAGGATACTATATGCTTTCTATCACTTGTATCATAGTAAGAGGTGAATAGGTTTTCTGCTAATAAGGGGAATTAGTGATCTATTGCTGTGTAACAAATGACCCCCAAATTTAGCAGTTTTGAACAACAAACACTGATTATCTTGTATAGTTTCTGAGGGTAGGAAATATGTGATCAGATTGGCTGGGTGGTTCTGGTTCAGGGTCTCTCTGAAAGTTTCGGTCAAGCCATTAGCTAAGGCTGAAATCTCTGAAGATTTGACTGGGGCTGAACTTTCAAGTTCATACACATGGATATTAGCAGGAGGTTCTAGTTCCTCACCATGTGGGACACTCCATAGGGTGGCTCATGATATGGCTTCTCTCAGAGTCAGTGACTCAAGAGCAAGAAAGGATGGCCAAAATTATTACCTAATCTTGGAAGGGAGTAATCATTATTTCTATATTCTATTGGTCAAATATAGCACCCTGGTACATTGCCAAGGTCAATACCGAGAAGCAGAGGTCGTTGGAGGCCGTTTTGGAGCCTGGAGACCACACTCTGCTTATTTAAAGCAGCATCTTTTGGCAAAATCACCTCTAAGGCCCTCCTCCCTCCTTGCCCCTGGACTTGGAAACTCAAAGCCCAAGGCCAGGAAGTTGAGCCTAAAATCAATTCTGCACATGCAACATCATTACCTGCATAGAGAACACCATTTTGTAATGAGAATAAGATACCTTCTCTAAGATATTTTACTTCCATTGTTGGAAAATCATATCAATTTTCAACTCCTGCTGGAAAAGTGTTGCAATATATAGACATATGATTTTTGTGTGTTGTGAGTGGCTCTCTCATGCAGGCACACCATGCACAACCTCATACATGGTAGAAGGAGCAACACCCTTTGCGGTCGAGTTGTGTATGCATTAAATCCCTCACTGGACTGTAAACTCTGTGTGGGGAAGAACTGAGTCTTCATTCATTCATTCATTCATTCATTCATTCATTCATTCATTCATTCATTCATTCAACTGTTATGCACTGAGATACTGCTACGTGCATGATAGTAAAAGCAATGGTTAAAAAAGGAAAGTGGTAAAAAGATAAGAAACCTGCTTTCTTGGTATTTACATTCTAGTGAGGGACACGAACCATGTACAACCAAATAAATACACGAATGAAATTTCAGATAGTGACAGAGCTGTGAAGGAATTACAGTGGGTAATGGTATAACGAGTGATAGAGGGTACGCTTGCTTGTGGTTCTTTGTGGCAGGGTGGACCGAGGGGACTCGTATCCATGTTTGTAATGCCTCACTAACAGAGTGCTTTCCACATACTATGTGTGCAACAAAATGCTTGTAAAGTTAAAGTGCACTGAGGGGCCACAGAACTAGCAAATAAAAACCCTGGGAACACCATTTTGATTTCAGTAAATATGTCTGGTATTTCAGCTCCTAGAAGGAGATGGAGCCTGTATTATTCTACATATGTTTTTGGTCAGCAAAGCTCAAAGACTTGTTTAGGTGTCCTGAACAAGACGCATTTTTTTCTTCTGCCATCTCTGGAAAGTAAATCAAACCAAGAGGCAAAGCCTTTCGAAAATAGCTACGAAGCCTTTAGTACTCAGTCGGACTGAGATGTTCTCCCTTTTATTTTTTCCATTGAGGCCGGCTTAGATTTATTACACTTTGCATTTTGTAATGGAATGAGGACATGATGAGTAACTCATCCAATTTCACATTTCAGACTTCAGAGGGAGGATCATGGAGGTTTGGGAGGTGGCCCGGAGGAGGGCAGTGACATGAGTAACAGGCTGGAAACTAGGGCACACAAAGAAAGGTTAAATAAGACTGGTGGATTTAATCGAGGAAAGAATACCGAAAGGATGCTTAGCATTAGAAAGAGGTGGAGGATAGGTGAGTTCCTTGTCATAGACCTTAACAATCTGGGCGATTACTGAAACTGGAAAGATTTAGGCCAGCCTTTAGGTCGCGTTCCTTCCCCAGCTATTAGGATTCTCTGTAGCATTAGGAATGTGGTAGACCTCCGTGACTGAGCCTGCTTGGTCCTGAGTTCTGGGATTCCCTAATTGAGCTCAATAATTTCTTATTCAAATCAGGGTAATTAGTCTGTGATTGTGTTTATAAAGGATAGGAAAGGTCGAGACTCTTTTTTACGTATCTCATGGACGCTAGCAGTAGAGGCACTCAGTAAATGTTGAATCAGGGTAGCCACAGATACTGGAATCCGTGTTCCAGGCTATCACAAATATAATGAGGAAATCATGCTGCTCTTTCAATAGCAAAATTATTAAAGAGACTCTAGAACTTCACTCTACATCCTGCTTTCCTTTGTCAATTTCCTTTTCTTAGCTTGCCTGGTATGTGTGCATGTCCATGTGACTTTTTTTTGTAGCTACTTATTAAGGTGTGCGTGGGTAGAGCCTTTACCACTTATGCTTTGTAAAGTTTCTTGCCTTGGAAGAAAGGTTTTTGAGTCAGCTCTCCATACCTTATTTAAAAAATGTTACTGCTGTCTAGGTGATTTGCTTTTTTGGTCTTGTTTCTTGCATGATTCATCTCGTTGGGGTTGGAAACATGATTTTTCATCTGAAATGAAAACCCCACAAGTCATGGTCTGTCATCCAGAGTTCAGTCTGTCTGAGAACCCATGCTGGTTCTTGGATCATCTTTGTCAATGACTTTTTGTGCTAAGATGTTAAATGCAGATGTCCAATTGGCACCTTCCAACACTATTTATTGGTTTTCCATTTTTCATTTCTTTTTGTTCTTCAAATATGCTCAAGGCTTAATGCAGGGGAAAAAAACCTCCAGCTACTGAAAAATGTATGTGTTGCCAAAGTTCCTTCTCTTATGGTGATGGGCAATTAGACTTGGAGGAAGCTGGCCAAGCGAAGGACAGTTGGGGGATGGAGTGCAGCGGCTGACTGGCTGGCGGGCAGTCTTGCTGCAGCATCTGGCAGATTTACTCAATTATGAACTGCCACTGAATTTGGTCTGTCTTCCAGGGTTCTGCATCGCACATCTCTTTCCTTTGTTTAATAGACATTCTGTTAAAAAGGAAGCCTCTTAGTAGCACTCTGCATGCTTTTGTCACTAAAATGTTCTACAGGCTCCTCCTCCAGAACTCCCTTCTCTACAAGTCACCTGGATTCGCACAAGCCTCACAGCCTGGAGAAGGGAGAGAGAGAAG
This sequence comes from Miniopterus natalensis, assembly GCF_054644295.1. NCBI lineage: Eukaryota > Metazoa > Chordata > Mammalia > Chiroptera > Miniopteridae > Miniopterus > Miniopterus natalensis. The sequence continues at coordinate 13,397,928 of NC_142095.1, read as the reverse complement.
ATGTAAAGTAGGGTCAGTTGCTTTGGCCTACTGCTCTCTGCTTTTGTAGATCACTTAGTTCTTTCAAAGGTTCCTCACAGTATTCCTGAGACTTCATGTGGTATAACGTGTATCCATTAACCAATGTTCTCAACTTCAAAGTGGTATCTGCTATTTCCTTATTTCTTGCCCAAGTTATGTTAGCAATTGATATTTTATATGAAGCCATATCAAGGAACTCTGCATCCTGATATTTTGAAGTCTGGGCCTAAGGTGCTAGGCTTTCTAAGAAATTAAGGTAGCTTTTAGGGCTCTGGAATCCTACCAATTTTTATTGTATTTGTCCTCAAGAATGTAACTTTCATCACCACTGTTTCTTATTTAAACATTATCCCATTCATTCTTGCCAAAGTTGAATAGGGCTCAGTTTACAGAAGCTATTAATTATTTCCATGTTTACTGAGCACTTATTATATTCCAGGCACAGGCATGCCTGGTTATGTGAGTAAATAAGACCCAGCCCCAACTTGCTCCCTCTTCTCCCCCATAACCTTGTGGAATGTACAATCTCAAAAAGGAATCTGTATTTAGAAGGGAATTTCAAGACCTTGTGATCTGCGTTTGATAAGAGGTAAGTTTGGATGTATTGGAAACACAGCAGAAGGACAATAGCCCATTCTTGGTATTCAGGGAAGGTTTTCCAAGGGCAAGGGGTGGATATCAAAACTGAAACCCTTACCCAACCATTTAATTGGGCTGTGGTGGTTCAAGGTTCAATCTATATCAGTAAATTAAAAATCAGATTCTTTTTCCCCAAGCGTCTTCCCACAATTTCCAGAAATATTTCTCTGGAGCTTGAGAGTTCATTTTATCTGTGCAGAAAAAACTGCTATCAATAATATCTTTGAGTCTTCCTGCCTCTCCTTTGCGCCATTCTTGTCCTTCAGTGGCTGCAGGTAGCAGCAGAAGAATGTGCTGGGGTGATTCTGGGATTTTTCTTTGCTTCTAAGATTTACTATCAATCAACTGAAGAACCTCCTTTAAAAAAAAAAAAAGCAAATTGCTGGATCCCACTTCCAGAGATTTGTAAATTCCTGGGACCAGAGAATTTGCATTTTAAGCCAGCATGCGTTATTATTCTCATCTGGATATTACCCTTTTATTAACCATTGGTTGCTAAGGGCACTAGTAGGAGGTAAATGAGGATATGAACAGTTATTTACCTGGTTTGTTAGGCGAGTTTATTTTTGTCTAGGCTGAACTCCAAACCACACTTTATGGCTACTGTATTCAAAGGCACATGAAGGAAACCCAACCAGATTTTGTGTTTTGTGCTGGGAGACTGATTTTTGAATACTGTCACATCCATTGGAAGCTGTGGTCCAATTCTGAACACTGTCATGTCTTTAAAATTTGTAATTAATGTTGACCAGTTGTTTCATTGTTTCTCTGGCCTTTTACATTTATCCTTAACACTAGAAAGGATGAGAAGTGTGTGAATCACAATAGCCTGCAATTACCATTATAAAGTTAATTATACTTGTGTCAGTTCTGAAATGCAGGGTGACCTTTAGAAAAAAGTTAAGTGTGGACATGGAAATATTGTGACACTTATCAAGACGGGAGAGATGGGCATTTCATATGGGGCTACTGTTGAGTTCAAATCCACAGGTGCCCATTGTCTGCCTTTCCCACTTCAAGGTTACTCAGTAATTTGGGTCATCACCTGTAGGTCACATACCTCACACTTCTTTAAAATGTTTTTGAACATCATTGCTCCTATCTTGACTTTAATTACCATAATTTTGTTTTGATTAAAAAAACCAAAGCTTTTAAGAAGACAAGAGGTAGCAAGTGTTGGTGAGAATGAAGAGTAAAGAGGACCCTTGGGTACTGTTGATGGGACTATAAATTGGCTCAGCCACTATGGAAAACACTATGGAGTTTCCTCAAAAATTTAAAATAGAACTTCTGTGTGATCCAGTCGTTTCACTTCTGGATATATATCCAAAAAAGTGCAAACAGGATATCGAGGAGATATTGGCACTCCATGTTTATTTCAGCATTATTTACAATAGCCAAAATATGGAAACAGCCCAAGTGTGCAAAATGAGGTAACTCAGACAGTGAAAGACAAATGCTATATGATATCACTTATATGTAGAATATAAAAAAGCTGAATTTTTGAAAACGGAGAGTAGAATGGTAATGACCAGGGTCTGGGTGGTGCAGGAATTGGGAAAATAGTGTGTAAGGGCACAATCTTAAAGCTAGTAGATAAATGAGTCCTGGAGATCTAACACACAGCTTAGAGATTATAGTCAAGAGTGCTGTATATAAACTTTAAAGCTGTCAAGAGACTACATCCTAATTGTTCTCACTACACAGAAGAAATGATAATTATGTGATGTGATGGGTGTTAGTAATCGTATCATATGGTGGTAATCGTATCACAATACACAAATGTACCAACTCAACACATTGCACACCTTAAACTTACACAGGTTATATTTTAATGATATCTTAATTTTTAAAAAGCTTTATTTTTCTAGCAATAAATATAAAACTTGTTATAATTTTAGAAACCTATATTGTGGTTTGAAACAATGATGAGTAATGTTCTCAAAACATGATGTCTCAAAAATAATTCCTAAGTCTTTTCGGAGAACTGAGACTCTGCTGAAGGCCAAATTATTGGGCTAGAAAACCAGCTAATAGCCCCTTCCTAAAAATGCCAGGAACTTAGCATCTGCTAAAATATTCAGTCAAGGGGCTGTTCTGGATTCTTAACATTCTCTAGTTACCTGAGGTTTAAGAAGAATTTTTTTTTTTTTTTTTTTTGGGTATTTTAAACATAGTATTGAAAGGAATCTAATCTTTCCATGGAAATTCAGTGTTGCCACTGTAATCATTTATACACTTTAAAAGTGGATTATCATTTACTTAAATAGATTTGGGGCTGAATAAGAAAAGAGCGTGCCGTCTAATTTAACCTTATTTTACAGATAGGAAAATGGCATCAGAGAAGGTTCATGTCATGCACTGGTAAAGTCTGATGCATCCCGAGTTCCTTCCTATTGCTTCTCCCTGAGGAAGTAGGAGTAAGTTTTAGTTTACCTTCTAGCTACTTCCTTGAGAGCTTTCCCTTTATCCAAGCTGCAAACTGAACCGCTCCTCCCACACTTTGCGACAGGGCCCGGTCCCTTTAACCTCTGGGGGTGCGTGAGACAGGGAGGGCCTGCGAGCTGGGCCCAGCGCTGCCTCCTCAGATGCGCTCAGGCCGCAGGGAAGCTGGACCGAGCAGGCCGAATGTCGCGTTTAGCGGGCATGCCAGCCTTCTGTGGCAGGGGCTCAGGAACGCGGCCGGAATCAGCAAAGGCCAGCAGGGAATTGCACAGGGATCCCGAAAGGCGGACGAAATGCAGCGGTGGTGAATGCAGAAGCCGGCGATGCTATATTGGTCTAGCCCTGGCCAGGTAGCTCAGTTGGTTAGAGCATCGTCCTGATACGCCAAGGCTGCGAGTTCGATTCCCCATCAGGGCACATAAAAGAATCAACCAATAAATACATAAATAAATGGAACAACAAATTTATCTCTCTCTTGCTCTATCTACCTATCTTTCTATCTCCCCCTCCCTTTCTTCCCCCTTCCTCTCTCTATCAAATCAGTTTTTAAAAAAGATATTAAAAAATACTATATTGGTCTGCTGATCATTTTCCAAACATACCAATTGCTTTCACATCTTCGTGCCTCAGTCATTATGTTCTCTCTGCCCAAAGAATCCACAAGTTCCTGAGGGACTGAAATCTTGTGATTGGACTTTTAATTTGAATGAGCCAGCAGAGCATATCATTATACCCTGCAAATAACAGAAAATATTATTCTAGTTCATTCTACGAGAGTTTTAGGCAAAGGGAGCAGCCTGAAGCGCAGTTTCAGCTGCTTAACAAGATCCATTTCTTCTCTTCTCTTGGCTTTTTCCTCATGGCCACAAAATGGTTGCTCTGGCTCCGTGTAGCATATTTATATTCAGAAAGAAGAGTGATGGGGTTTTGGATTAGCTACTCTACAGTGAGCATGTGGCGTTTTCCATTCCCAGGGAGCTGGGAGCGATGGTGTGGTCGGGTCTCTGCAAAGATAAAGGGTCTGTTTTTATAACAAGGATAAATGACTCTCAAATGACCTCATGTATTAACTTGGGCATTTGTACACCAGGTTTTGTTTCAAGCAGAAACTTATAATAGTGTGTCTTATTTCCTTCCAGTTGAATTAATCCCTGATATATTTAGAGCGCATTACTGTGCAAAGCGCTTCCCACCTGTTATCATATTTGAAACTCATGGGAATGGCATGAGAAAAATCATTATTCCAATCTCACAGAGGAGAAAGGTGAGACAGAGAGCACTTGGGTGACTGGCACCTGGCTCCAGATGTTTTGACTCTAAGTGTCCGCATTCTTACACTTGTCTCAAATGTGGAGGGGATCTGTGGGAGGCAAAAGGGGGCATTTGTAATACTTTCAACAACAAAGATAAATTAAAACATGAAAAAGAAGAAATGAAACAGAATGATTAAGTTCAGACAGTCTCAGTTGTGTTAGTGTTTGGAACTGTGGACACTGAATCAGTTTTGTTTAGGGAAACAGAGAGTGTATTCAATCTGTACGACAGCATGAAATCTTTCTTTCTCCCTCCCTTTTTCAGAGGACCTCAGCCAGCAAGTCTTCAGGTGCTCCTTCCTACAGCAGATGGTCCAGCTCACAGCCCCACCAGGTAATATGCTCCCTTAGAACCTTGACATCCTCGTGTTCCTCGAATTATGCTTAAACTTACAGTGATTTTGTCACTGGGCAAATGTAGAAGGGATCGGGCTCTTGTCTCTTCTCCCCTCAAAGGTGGCTCCCTCGACAAAGGCCTGTCTGTGCAGTTTGGGGTCAGGGTTGTGTGAGATGGACGATGACTGGAAAATGCCGCAGTTCCCCATTCACAGCCCCCCTCGGCGAATAGCTAATGAAATCAATCTAGAAATCACTGGAAGTTAATTTTTCTTTTTTTTTCTTCAACCAAAGATGATCCTTCCTGTCCCCTCTATTCCAGAAAATCGTGTATGCTCCCATGTGGGTGTGCATACATGTGTACATGTTTATGGCACATGTCTGTATAAGCGTGTATACACCAATATATCAGAAAATGGACTAATATTAGAATCCCCCCTTTTATTGCTTAGTTACTCAAGGTGATCAACAAAGTCTCTTCATGTCAAGCAATACTGAATATTATTTAACCTCTTTAGGGGAAGGTAGACCAGCGGGATCTTTTCTGTTGGTGAGCAGTTTTTACAGGTGACACACTGTGCCCACATGGCTTCTTCCTGAAGCGGCACATGGCGAGAACACTAAATTTGGACTCTAAAAGCTGAGTAGGACTTGCGTTCAAATTGCCTCCTGGTTATGAGACCAGAAAGAAACAAATCCCATTTACCCTTCGCTCCCTGAGTCAGAATTCTCTCTCGGACTTTTCGGGTCACCTAGCCTGGCTGTAGTGCTTCTAAGAGAGGCGCATGACAAATGGTTTATAGTCACATTTCTTCCTCATTTTACTGATCTTCTGTAGAAATTTAGCATTGGTGATCCTTTATCCTGACATCAGCATAATGTGAAACTTTTCTATACTCCTTTGTATCTTCTCTTTGCAATTAGAATTTGACATTTATCAATAAAACAACATCAAAGAAAATTAGAGAAAAAGAAATTCTCTCATTGTGCACTTTTTTATCACACTACCTATTTCTGTATGAATTGGTTGGTGGAAACAAAAAGTTGAGGCGCTGTCTCCCCGTGCCTCCACTGGCCTCAGCCTGTGTGGATGTTCTGGTTTTTGGCAACATTGGAAGGATATATTGCTTTGTGGGTGTAAGCTAAGAGAAGAGGCGCAGACAGAGGGACAGTGGCACCAGACGAGGGAGGTTGCTTTGAATGTCCAGGTTTCCTTTACTTCCTGCACAGTAGCCGTAACCTGAAAATGCACGCTGGGCTATGAATCAGCATTTCTGATCTCTGTTCTCACATTTTCCAGAGCCTGAGCTGAGCAAGCGACTACTCACATCTCTGCACTCACCCTGATGACGGAGGGATGGTCTAACCTAATCTAATCTAGTCTTCGTAGTCTAAGGAAAGTGAGACCCAGAGATGATATTGTCCAAGGTTATACAATGTAGTTGGTCTAGGATTCTTTTTTTTTTTCCTCCAGAACTCATTCAGTTTTATAAGAGAGATAATCTGATATAGTCATTCTGTGACTCAGCACTAGTCCTGCAAATTTTCACCTGCTGCAATGAATGAGAAAGGTGAAGACGGGAGTATCTGGGGCAGTCCTGAATTCTGAGAATATATCCTTTTAGTTTTCTGATAATACAATGACCTCATTTTATGAAATCAGGGGATTATTAGATGGTATTTGTGTAATTTTTAATATCCTAGGCAAATTAAAATGGTGACTGCCATCTACACATTTCCCATTGTTTTCCTTGAATTTTGATGAGTATATAAAAATCCACGAGCAGAAGAATTACCAAAAATGGGTTTCACTTTAATGCTCTCACATGTTGAAATAAATGTGGAAACTCAATCTTAGCAGTGCAGGTTTGATTGGCAGGGGCATTACTTGATGGCATTTCCAAATGGCACCCTGATTAAAACTAATATTGGTAACATCTCTTTCGTATTGAGGATTCTCTTTAATTCTAAGTGAAAGGAGTGGTACATTGCTCTGTTGTTAGGCAGTTTTGTCATGCAGACCTCATAGAATGTACTTCCATAGACCCAGACGGTGTAGCCACCACTATTATCGCACGTGTTATACTTTACATGACTGGTGGTAGGTTTGTTTACAATGGCATCACCATACACATGTGAGTAATGCATTGCCCTGTGACGTCACCAGGGCTAAGACATTGCGATGGCTATGACGTGAGGATGGCTATGACATTAGGATGGCTATGACGTGAGGATGGCTACAATGTTATGAGGGCTAAGATGTCATGATGGCTATGGCTAGGACAACCCTAGGCGATAGGAATTTTTCAGTTCTGTTATAATCTCCTGAAACCATCATCATATATGCAATTTGTCGTTAACCGAAACATCGTTTTGTGATGTATGACTCTATTCTGCAAGAGTTTGCTTGTTGCGCAGGTCATTTGCTCATTTGCTTTCAGAACTACTCTCTGCCTATCCCTGGACACCTGCTTCCCCAGGCTTCCTGACTAACTGACTCCTGAAAAGGTTCTCCCAATGGGTGGCAGTGTTGGCAAATTGGAAAGAGATGGGAGGGGGAAATGCAGGATATGTGTCTGCCTCTCTGTTGCTTTGGGTGGTACATCTCCACGGTCTGAGCCTCCCTGTGGATCCAGCTCCCGGGAGGCTTCTGGCCTCTAGGTAAAATCTTCTATGTCCCCCAGCTTTAGGGGAGGGAGCAGTGTCCCCCACCCTTTCCTGTCTGTTTCATAGCTCTCCCAAAACCCTAATACATCGTTTCCTGTATTAAATCCCTTCTCTTGGACTGCCTCGAATGGGCTCTGTTTTTCCCACAGATTTTCCAACTGTTTTCTGACTGATACACCTACCATGGCATGATGCACTCCATTTTTTTTGTTTCTAAAACAGTGGTTTTTAATTTTAGAAATATTATGTGAATATTTACAGGATCACCAGCCTTGCAGCTGCTGAAAACTCTGAGACTTATTCTCTTGAGCTAGCCTGGTGGGTGGTAATCCTTTTACACCCATATCCCACACAGAATAATTATTCCTCTTCTTTGTTACTCATGCTCTAATCCTTCCCTTTTAAATTTGTGTTTATTGCAAAAACCTTTGTCTTTTGTGTTTTCAGTGTAATAGGCTTATTGGCTTCAGTCTTTGAAAGAACCTACACAAATGCTCAGCCTGAGGTTGAAAATTCAACTGCAACTCAATTTTTGTTTCCAGCATTGTGTCTTTTTCTGATTTTTGGCATCAGCAGAACATTTAAGGGCAAAAAAAATGAGTCATGGATTTGTAGTCACTAAGGAAGGTGGGTCTTTTTCTATTTGTTTTCAGAGCACTATTTGTAAATCTCAGACACACACACAAATACAGTCATAAGTAAATCAGGAATAGATAGATCCCTACTCCTTTGAGAATTAATGTCATCACCATTCGCTCATAATCATTATCATCATGCCTTACATTTATTGACTGTTTACTATGTGGTGTCTGCTAATTTCTTTACATGTACTGTCTCATTTAATCCTGTCAATGTCTCTATGATCACGGTGCAGTACTTTACAGATGAGGGAATCGGCAACCTGAGCAGTTAATTAACTTGTCCAATCACACAGGGTTGGTTCTGTCAGATTCCAGCACCCTAGTCTTTCACCCAGTGGACAATACTATCTCCGTAAAGTTTTTAGATTAATTTGTGGCCACCACTGAAAGCCCCTTTTACAAATAGTTCTGTTTTGAGCTGACCAGAACACAGCTTTTTGGCCTTTAGGTAATATTCTTATTCTGAAATTGTTTTTACACAGTTAACTTTCTCTGTTGAAACAGATGCTTGTATTCATTCAGCATGAGCAGTATATTTACAAATAGACATCTTTCAAAGCATAGGCCTTAATGTGTTTATTAATAAGTTTTATTTAAAAATGCACCATTTATTTATAATTTACCAATTTGATGTTTTATTTGGAATAACTTGAAAATATTTGTAAGACAGAAATATCTTCTTCTATTGCTTTGCAGTTTGCAAGAAATGCACGTAGAATTTTATATGTTTACAAATATTTACCACATAAAGTTCATTATGAATTGAACTTCGGGTAAATGAAACAGACAGTGACTTTTTTTGTTAAATGTGGAACTCCTTGGCCTAGGAGGGAATGCCAGACCGTCTGTTTTATATATCACACACACACACAGGCGTGCACACACTTGTGCACGCGCACACACATTTGTAGGACTGTGTGTAAAATGGAAGTCCTCTACGATCTCCCTGATCCTTGCACTCATGTATTTGAGGATCTGACCAGAATAGCAAAGTGGCGACTCTCTTAACTAGGGCTGACATCCAGTTGACATTCTAGCATTATAAATCTAGAGATCAGGGAAGACCTGAAAAACCAATTTTTAGGCATTTGCAAACTGTCATGTTCTGTTTACAGGTTTTTTTAAAAGCATAAGGAAAAAACTGGAAAAGCAAATTTGACATAATATAAATCCTTACTAATATGGACTTGCAGTTGACAATGAATTATTTAGAGTGTAGGAAATTAGGGTACGATAAATGAAATGTCTGATTAATGATAGCTTGTCTCCAAAGATGATGCCCCAAGGAACCATGCCCCTAATACTCACAGCTTCTCTCTCTTTGGAGCTTGGTTGGCTCTCTGACTCACTTTTGATCAGTGGAATACAGTGAAGTGATCCTGAGGGATTTCTAAACCTAGGTGCTAAAGAAGTCTTGTGATTTTAGCTTTGTGCTCTTAGAATGCTTATTATAGGAGAAACTATCTTCCATGTAGAAGCCCAGCAATCATGAGGATGCCATGCTGTATGGAAGCCCAAGCTGGTCGTGTGGAGAGGCTCGGTAAAAGGAGAGATGCCCAGCCAGCCATCAGGTGTTTCTGCCACCCCAGCAGAAATGTTGGGTCTGTGAGAAAAGATGTGTTCAGATTATTGTAATTCTAGCCACCATCTGACTGCAATTGCCCATAAGTCCCTGTGTGAAAACACCCAACTGAGCCCAGCTGGTAGTTTATTATGCAGGAATCGGTAAAACAATCACTCATCTTAAAATAAACGTTACTATTATCCTTAGCAATGGCTAGGAATGTGTTGGCAAGTAAAAGGTCAGCTATGCTGATTTGAATGAATTGTTAATATTCATTTGCATTAACCATACCTCTTCTATAAAAATGAATACTATTTAGTGCTTGAAAAAGTTAGGCAGAAATTTCCTCTGCAATCTTCTCTTTATATTATTTTTTTGAACAAATATTTTCAGACACATCAATGCCATTTTAATTTTCCTTCAGGGTTTGGCACAGATTCTAGACTTTAAGACACCAGAAATCAAAAGAGTGGTTGGGATATAGTGGAGGCAGTAATGGTCACCAAATATCCCATTTGCTCCCCTGGATTGCAATTTCCCGCTGCAGTCGGATGGCACTATAGGACAAATTTCAGCCAATGGAATATTAGTGGAAATAGCACGTCACTTATACCCTGCGGAAATAGAAAGGCCATGTATAGTTCTCCAGTCTCTATTGCCTGACACAAGGATGACGGCAGATGTGTTCCAGATGTTGTAATTATGAGACGATAGAGTCTCCATCCGCCTGTATCCCTGGGTGAGGGAGGGGGGCAGAGCCCCTTCCTTGTTAATACATGATGGGCAACTGTACAAGCCAGAAACAAGCCTTCATTGTTCTTAAGCCACTGAGATTTGAGCTTAATTTTTTTCTGTAGTAGAGTCCAACCCCTTGTGACTCATACAGGAGACCTAATATCCCATAAGCTCCATTATGTCTACCCCAGGCCATTCAAAATCAACCTGAAATCTAAATGGAAATAATATAACTTCTATGTAAACAGAGCTTCAAGACAGAATTTCTGATTTTTTTCTCAAATTAGATTTATATCCCTAAGTCCCTCAATAGAGAAATTTTTGCAACAGCACTGTTTATTTACTTGGGTAATTTGAGAATACTTGACATTCAATTTATTCTCACATCACATTGTTTTCTTTTAAAAATTGATTTTTTCATAGTAATTTTATAGCAAGTATTTAATAAAATAATTTATTATATGATTTTAAAATATTTAATCTAGTCATATCAATGAAAACATCTGAGTTAATTTTTTTTTACTTTTAAAAATCATTATTATGAAATTTTTAACCTTGTATGAAAGTAGGGAAAATAGTGTGATGAAACTGTGTAGCCATTTGCCCAGCTGCAACAATTATCAACATACAGGCAATTTTTCAAACAGAAGTTCTGGCTACATAAAATTTCATTCTGTTTGGATCATCTTTTCAAAGATAAGATAATAATTATGCTTTTCCCCCACTTCCAAAAATAGATCAAAATTTTCTACGAACAGATGTGCTTTGTGGTCATGATGGTGTCTTCTTTATTTTGCTCTGTGGGAATAACTTCAGAATCCTTTGTAGAATAGCTTATTTATAGGGTATCCATTTCTCCCTGTTTGACTAGATGACAGATGACACCTATTGTCTTGGGGAAATTATTAATAGCACCTCCTTTCATTCTCAAAACTATTTGGATTTTTTTTTTTTTAATGTGTCTTTATTGATTTCAGAGAGAGGAAGGGAGAGAGAGAGAGAAACATCAATGAGAGAGAGTCATTGACTGGCCATCCCCCCCCCCCTTCTGGGGACTGAGCCCGCAACCCAGGCATGTACCCTGACCAGGAATCGAACTGCGATCTCCTGGATCCTAGGTTGATGCTCAGCCGCTGTGCCATGCCGGCTGGGTAAAAGTATTCTGATTTGGATAACAAATTACATGCTCATCCTCATTATTAAACAGGTGTGCTTGTTCCCTTGTCTAGTTTTTGCTTTCTTACGTCTTGCAGATCTGGATTCTACGTCTTGCATGGTAAGGCCCGGACAAGTCTAAACCAATCATAATCAGTGATGTCTTATCCCAACATCCATGAGTGGTTGCATCCATGGGTGCAGTATCTTCAGGGTTACAAATGTCTTTGACATCTGTAATGGCCTACCCAGGACCAGCTATACAATTTCTGGGGTCAAGTGTAAAATGTAAAAAAATATTGAAATTTCAAGAGGGTGACAGCAAAGCATGAAACCAACCGGAGGCTCTTCGAAGCATCGGCCCCTGTGTGACGGCATAGTTAGCACACTCTTGGAGCTGGCCCTAGGCCCACAGCCGCGCGCCCTACCCCCACCCCCACCTGCTTCTCCGCATTGGCCAATTTCAACACCGCATTCCTGTTGTAAACCCTCTGCTGTGGTCTGCGTGGTTAACTTACTCCTCAGTCCCACCCTGTGGGGCCAAACACTGGGCCTATCTGGCTGTTGTTACCATCTAATGAATACTTTCTATTAATAATGAGGTAGAGCCAGAATTCCAACACAAATTTGCTTGATTTCAAAGCAAAGGTCATTACCCTCCTGCTGTCCTGACTCTTAATCCTCGTGGCCTCGCTCAGTCTTGGCAGAGTTTTCACTCCGGTCCAGGATTCTAAGGAATGGAATTTAGTCATTTATGGACAGATGACCAGGAACTAAGATTCGATTTTGCTGCTCTCCACGGTCTCATCAGTCACCTGGAACTTCTCTCTGACATGTGCACTGCCTCAGGTGTCCCTTCTCTCTGCCCACATCCCCTCTCCCTAATTACTGTACTTACTGAAACATGCCTGAACTTGAACTTGGTGGATCTCCTGGGCTAACCTCTTGAGCCAGCTTAGTTTTATCATCCACTCTTAAACTAAGTTCTCTGTCTCACTCATTGCATTGTGGCTTAGGCCTGAGCTGGTTTCCCCCATGAACATTTGGAGTTAATTGGAACGTGCAGACTTTTAAGGGGAAAAAATAATGCACGATCATACCTGCTGTGTTTTCCCCAGTGCCAATTACTTTTATCATATAGAGTTAAATTCCATATTTTCGAGGACCTCTAGTATTACCGAATATTTTATGTAGCCCTTTATCTGCTCTAAGAGAAAAGGGAAGCCTTTGTGCACCTTTGCTGGAGATGTAAATTAGTGCATCATTAAGGCAAACACTATGGAGCTTCCTTAAAAAGTTAAAAATAGAACTGTCATATGATCCAGCAATTCCGCTGCTGGGTGTTTATCCAAAGGATGCAAAATTGCTATCTTAAAATATATCTGCACCCCCATGTTCATTGCAGTCTTATTTATAATAGCCAAGACATGGAAACAATATAAGTGTCCATTGATAGATAAAGAAAATATGGTGGAATAATATTCAGCCATAAAAAAGGAAGGAAATCCTGCTATTTGGCACAATGTAGATGGAAATTCAGGCCATTACACTGTATTACTAAAAAAAAAAAAGGTGAAACTGAGATTATTGCATGATGACCACTGTTTCCTTAATTTCCAGATTTATTTTAACTCTAAAAAACACACAACAATCTTAAATGAATGCTATTAAAACAAAACAAAACAAGAGAAATAAACAGGAAGAGGGAAGAAAACAATTTCAGTAGTGTTAGTGATTCCATGTGACTGTCTCTTCAATAAACAAACTCAGGTGAGATCAGTTGATATATCTCCTGTTACCCAAAATATCTTGTTACCATAATACCCCCATGAAGCGACCATTTTGCTGTTCTCTGTGTTATTTCACTGTTCAAAGATGCACATTTTTGTACAATATGACTCATAAATGTATACCATCCATCACTGGATGCCAAAAGGAACAGAGACCTGTTTTGTCTTTGGAGGAAAAGACGTGTTGAATACATCGAGAAATATGTATTGATATCCAGTGTGATGCCTTCCTGAGGGATTTTCAAGTATAGTTTTGGTGGCATTCAATTTGGCTTTACAGATTATGTGTAGAACTTAACCTCTGTTAAAATGGAGAACCTCTGTAGTTCTCCATTTACATTATAAAAAAATATAAATGTATTTATCCAGCTCAAAGTACCCACTTGGACTAAAACCCCTTTGAGTTCTTTGGAGATAGCTGCTGATGGAAGAGAAAAGTCCCTGATAGAGCTGTGTTATCTTAGCAGCCAAACATTCAGTTACTTTGTTTAAGGAGTAAACTCAGATTTCATCTTGATTCTTTTGTGTTATGGTAAAAAAAGAAGTGGGACTTCTGTAAATTTATTAAGAGGCACCGTTAATGTTGAACCGAAAAATAAGGCTTAGAAATATTGAGGCTCTCATATCCTTTCTCTATGATTTTTATTTCACCACAAATGGGGAATCTAAAGCATCTGCTACTGGATGAGCAGTGAATGGGACTATTTATTGGAGCATTAGTGGATATTAGAGGCCACTTAAGAGTAAATAATATATAAATAAATGTTTTGCTGTGGGAAGAAGTCATGAATGGAACAAGAAGAGATTGGTGTATTCATTTAATACTAACACTGATGTTAGCCATGGTATATTCTTACCCAGAGTATGGTGACCTTCTCATTTTCACCTAAAGGGAAGCATGGCTACATCAGTGGTCAGGGATGCTCTTTACGACAATCTGTGCACTTAAGAACTAAGAGGGTCTTCAGTGGAATAAATGGGGAGACATCTTGATGTTTTGTGGGACTGTGGAAAATGGAATAAGTTAGGGAAACCAGGAGTCTTATTTCACTATGAATCCACTCAACAGTATAAATGCTCATTAGCAAATTAGGTGTAAACGCCTGAGGTACACAAGCCTCCCCTGCTAATATCAGGCAGGGGGAACGGTAGAAAATAAAGACAATCAAAGCCAGGCAGTTGTTCTTAGCAATTTGTGGTTCAGTGGCGAGGGACCTGGCGTGTTTCTTCTCGGGTTGCTGATTGCTGCCTGGAGAAGCAACTGGCTCCATCGCTTCGCTGCTGTGCTGCGCTGTAGCCTCCCCTGAATCACTGGTGCTGCCTTCTTAGTGGTGCCTGATAGAGCTATTTATTTTCTTATGGCTGCACAATCTCCAAGTGGGTCTCTTTGGAATTTGGGAAGTAAGATATAGGATTTGGGCTCGGGATGATATGATTACTCAACAAGTTCTTTAGTTCCGTAGTGAGATATGGTTTTATAAGATAGATATGTTTATCTTTTATAAAATGTGTGTGCATGCGTGTGCGTGTGTGTGCAAAATCTTTCAAACCGGGGGGAAATAATGAGAGTGATAGCTTGTTATTTTGAATGGGGGAGGCTGGGAATTCTCACCACAATAGTGGTCAAGAACTTCGACTCTGGAGACTCTAGATTCACATCCCAGGTATGTCACTAGCTTGATCTTGGGAATGCCACTGAATTTCTCAATGTTTGTTTTTATCTGTAAAAGACAGAAAATGATTGTAGCTAACTCATAGGGTATTGTGAGTATTAAATGATATAACAGTACTAAATTATAAAACAATCAACAAAATCCCTAGAATTTAGTTTTTTTTTTCTTTTTTTAAAACTTTATTGTTAAAAGTATTACAGATGTCCCCTTTCTCCCCTACTGATCGCCTCCACCTGGCATCCACCCTGCACCGCCCTCCAGGCCTTCTCCACACTATTGTCTGTGCCACAGGTTATGCATATAAGTTCTTTGATTAATCTCTCCACCCCCACTCCCTACCCCTACCTTCCTTCTAAAATTCATCAGACTGCTCCATGGTTTTATATCTCTGTATCTATTTTGTTCATCAGTTTATTTTGTTTATTTCACATATAAGTGCGATCATGTGGTACTTGTCTTTCTCTGACTGGCTTATTTTCCTTAGCATAATACTTTCTAGTTCCCTCCATGCTGTCCCAAACGATAAACGATCCTTCTTCTTTACAGCTGCATAGTATTCCATGGTGTAAATGTCCCACAGCTTTTTTATCCATTCATATGCTGATGGGTACTTGGGCTGTTTCTTGCATTGGAATCAATTTATTAACCCAAATGAAGATGAATTCTTTGGATCCACAGGTCAAAATAACGACACGTTGTATGAAGGTCATATTATTTCTGTCCACCTTCCAGAGTGTGTCTCCAGACCAGTGAATGTTTGGTCAGTGGTGTTTATCTCTGTAACTGAGAAAGGAATCAGAAAACTCAGCTATTAAGGAAACTAAGTTGATGCTCAGGATACCTAGAGGAAAAGCCTCCACCCCAGTATTTATTCTTCTTCTTACAGCTTGTAATGACAGTTGGGACTCCTCTTTATGGTCAAGGTGAACATTATAACTATTATAAGATCTAATTTATATAAACCATATTAAATCACATTTACATCTCACACTAGACATTATTTTTCTAAAAAATTTGGAAGAATTTTTATTACTTTGCCTTTGAAATCCTTTGACTTCAAGAACAAGTACAATTTATGAGGGACTATGATTTCTCGACAATTGTTGTGCATACATGAGAGTTCTTGCAAAGTGAGAAGAACTGGATCTATAAATTGTTTTCAAATGCAATGATATTTTATGATACTAAATTTGGCTACTGATGAAGTGGCTGATTTTATAGCCTATAGATTTTTTTTGTGGTCTACATTCTGTAGATTTTGTTTTATTTTCATATTTTGAAGCTAATAGCTTTGTTTTTTGAGTTTTCATATTTTTATAGACTCAAAAAGGTCATAAGCCCTGGATACTGTCTATTGTTCTTCATGGAAAAAAATGACCCTGCTGGTGACCTTTTTAAGAATAAGATATGGGCTTATACTTATGCAGAGAAAATTTAAGTTGAAGGTTAAACAGTTTGGACTATGGCAAAAAAAAAAAAAAAGTCTAGGTATTTGGTTATCTTTTATTTTTTATGGTGTTTGTTTAATGCAAGCCAGTAGTCTCACTGACCTTTAAAATTCAAGGTTTTTTTATTTTTAGAAAGTTAAAGCAGCATATATTCCCTATACTTTATAACAGTCCTAAAAGGGTCTTGGGAAGCACCCTTAATCCATTAGCATTTCTATAGTGAAAGTTATGAATATTCACCAAATGGAACTAACTAAATAAAATGCTTCAAATTAGTTTAGGTCAGGTTTTACCACCAAATCAATTCTTGCCAGATGAAGTTTTGCTGCCAAAAGACTTATGAAAAGACTTTAAGTTGTCTCAGCTTTTTATATTTTGTAATACTGTTGAGAGATTACAGACCTATGACCTATAGGCTATTATTAGCATTGGATAATTTTACTTGACTTGTGAGATAAAAAAGAAAGAGGAAAGATATTGCCGTCTTCATACTATGGCTGGCAAAACTGGGATATAGAGCAAATTAATGACATTTTCTAGCTGATAGAGCAAGTAAGTGGTCAAAATGGAGAGGAGACCAGAGCATCCTGTGTCCCAGAGATGTTTCCAAATTTTTCATGGCCTCCTTCGTTATTCAAAGGGCTGCTTCCCTTGCAGCTCGCTTGGCCTGCGATAGCAGTCATTTCTTTAGACAGGCCAGGACTCCAGCACTTCTCAGTCCGATGCTGTTGCGTGCAGTTTCATGGGATTTTGATGCACATGGGTAACTGGTTGTGTAATTGTTCTAAAGAAAAGCTCTGGTACTTACACATCAAAATATACATGTGTGACATTTGTTGGGATGAGCTAAATTAGGTGTAACTGTTCGTTGCCAGGCCTAACACTTGCTAGTGTTTTCCTTTCCTCTCTTTGCTGAAGTCAAGAGAACTGAAGCTAGCTTCCTGCTGCATCTCCGCCCAGCTCTTAAAATTCCCTGCTCTGTTTCGCTGGCACCATGCAGCCAGTACCCATGGTGCATTTTATTGCTGCAGATGCTTGATTTGCCTGTTTTTGTCAGCACAAAGGTTAGTCTCAGGAGTGATGGCTTGAAATAATTCACCTGATGTAGTCTTCTTGGACATCCAAAACCTGAATTATTTTCACAACACCTGAGGACACTGAGAAGCCTATTTCATCACTTATGGTGTCTTTAGCAGAAAGCCAACTTTAGAATTCAGTTTTTCCCGTTTGTATGTAGGCATTCATTTATTCCTTTCTTTTTCTGTTCATTCAGGAAGCATTTATCAAAAACCTAGCAGTAGGCTAGTTGCTAAGAAGGTCCCATGTAGATCACTGGACAACTGTCCCTCTGGAAATACAGTTGGGGAAATAATGCTTTTCTTCACTGGCTCATCAAAGTCATCAATTAGCCTAAGCATTCACAACTTTCCAATGCAGTGAGCCAAGGCATCATTCATTTTTTTTACAATCACACATAAGAAGCCAGTCAGGATAGTTAAGTGTCATGGTTGGCAGCATTAGGCTTTGATGACATATGTGGTGGGTTCAAAGTCTGGCAAACAATTTACTAGGCTAGCTGATTTGAGAAGTTTCCTGTGCATGATATATATTTGTGGGTACATTTAAGAGTCCCTCAACTTTTGGTTCTGTTGTCTGTGAATGGAAGTGATAGTTTTGCTGAAGGACATAATGAAGACATATGTTAATTGAACCTGATAGTGATCCAAACAGTAACTTGTTTTCTTCCCCATTGCTTTCCTCTGAGCTATTTTGTCATAGGTCCCTCTTCTGTCTCTTAAGGAGAGATTCTCTTTTATGCCTTTAACAATAGGCACAGTACTGTTTTCAGGCATTAAAATGTTCTAGTCTAGTTTAAATTAAAAATTTACAAAAGCAACCAAAAGACTGGGAGAAGATATATTTCAAATATATTATGTATTATATATACATGGCAAATGACTCATCTCCAGAGTACATAAAGAACAACAAATCAGTGCAAAAAGACAGACAGCCCAGCAGAAAAATGAGCAAAAGACTTGAACAGACATTTCACTAAAGTCCATATCCCGGTGGCTCATAAGTGAAAGGTGCTTATTTCATTAGTTACCAGAAAAAAAGCAAATTAGAACCACAATGAGATACTACTACTTAGCTACCAGAAAAGCTAAAATAAAAAGATAGAAACTACCATGTATTGAAGAGAAGGTGGGGCAACAGGAAATTTCAATTAGTTGTTGATAGGAATATAAATAGATTTTTCCAACATGAGAAAACTTTGGCAATATCTATTAAAACTAGACGTAAGCATATGCCATGACCCAGCAAACCCACCTGTAGGTATAATCCTGGTCAGTGTGGCTCAGTTGGCTGAGTATCCTCTCAGGCACCAAAAGGTCACTGGTTCAATTCCCTGTCAGGGCACGTGCCTGGGTTTTGGGCTCAATGTCCTGTAGGGATGTGCAGGAGGCGGCCGATCAATGTTTCTCTCTCACATCAATGCTCCTCTCTCTCTCCTTCTCCCTTTCTCTCTCTAAAATCAATAAAAAAAATATTTAAAAAAAACACTGGACATAAACCCAGCAAATCCACCCATAGGTATGTACCCAACAGAAATGTGTACATGTTTTCACAAATGGCATCATCTGGAATGTTTATAGCAGTAATATCCATAATAACCGCAAACTGGAATCTATCCAAATTCCTGCACATTCAAATATTTTATCACAATGCAAATCAATGATCTACAGCTCTAGGCAGAAACATGGATGAATCTCATAGTACAATATTGAGTGAAAGAAGCCACACCCCAAAGACTACGTATTCTACGGTTTAATTTATTTAAAGTACAAAAACAGGGAAAACTAATCTCTAATATTAGCAGTCATATTTTAGGAGGTTAATAATTGGAAGGGGGCAAGAAGGAGACTCTTGGTTCTTGATTAGGGTGCTGGCTACATGGTGTATTCAGTTTGTAAAAATTTATCACACCATACACTCATGATATATATATACTTTTCTGTATGTTATATTTCAGTAAAATCCCCCCTCCCCCACAGTTTGGTATATTTTTTCACCTGTCCTTTACTTTGCTTTTCTTTACTTCCCCATGTCACCTACCAGTTTTTTACATTACTGTTGTTATTGACATTCCTTTGAGATTTGGGATTCCGCAGTCCAGAAGCCCAAAGAGCCCTGTGCTGGAATAAGCTCCTCTGCCCTCTCCTCTGCCTAGCCATGTCTTGCATATCCAGGAAGAGCTCTCTCTACAGCTCTATTCCCAGGCCCCTGAAGGCCACCTTAGGCTACAGGTTTCTTGAATTCACTGACAGTACCAAATATTAAAGTCTTAAAGACTGAGAGAGAGAACAGGAAAGCCTCCCCGCCCCCTGCCCCAACAGCAAAGCCAGAAGTTACTCCCAAATAGCTCTATACTTTTGGTCCCCACAATTTTCTTATAGTCTTATTTTTTAAATTTCCCAATCTCTTTCCTTCTTCTATCCCTCCTTTCTTCCCTTTTTCCTTTCATCAAGGAGTTGAATGTCTATAATAATGTCTATTATGAACTAGACAAGGGGCTAAGCGTTGAATACACAAGGATGAAAAATCCATAAACTTGAGCTTCAAGTACCTTATCTTTTAGGATAGATGGGGACACAAAGGTGATTATCTGCTAACTTCCTTTCTTATTACTAGAAGGTCTTCTCTTGGGAGCACATGGTAAAAATAAAATTACTCCTGTTAGCCCCTTTTGAGCAAATGGTCACCTAAGGAACATCTTCAAAGGACAATGTCTTTGAGTACAAAAGAGAGAAAATTATTGTCAGTAGAGAGGGCAGCACTAGGATATTAAAAGTTAAAGTAAACAAAGATTATAGCTTTAACTTAGTGCTAACTGGAGCCTCCTGGTTCCTTAAAATTTAGATAAGGAACACAGTGTTTCCTGACTTTGTCAGAATTCAACACCTAGGTCATGGTCAGTCTTTAGAAGTTCAAGGCTCTTCTTAAATGTTCTCTTATCTCTGTTCCTATTACATGAGAATAGGAATTGTTCTTCATCCTGTGGTTATCGCAAATGTGGAAGTTCTCCTTGATCCTTCCTCTAAAGTGACTACAAATCAAGAATTTTTGTTCTATTTAAGGATCACAGGGAAGGTTTACATTAGATACCATAGAGCAAATAACTAGAGTATGCAAATGAAATTCTATTAAGTTATTTTTTCACCACCACCATCATTATGTAGCATTTGCAGAAGGTTTCTCAGCATCTTCCTGGCTTCTCTGTGGGCCAAGTTAAAATCTTCTCCTTGTCTCATGGTGAGAAGTTTATCACTCACCTTTTGTGGTCTTGGTTTCTGCCAACCCGCATCCCCACAGGTTTGCATACCTCTACACCAGTGGCGTTATTTTCCTAAACAAAGATATTTTCCTCCTTAAGTTGAGTCCTGGTACCCACTCTTGGTAATAAATTATTTACATTCATACCTAGGATAGTGGCCAAATCCAGCTTTGGAGACAGTTTTCTTGATCCCAGCTTATCTCCATTCTCCACAAGCAGCAGCCTCATAAAACATCCTCAAAGGGAAACAGAGAAGCTGACTTTGATTAAATAAGGCCTGGTCCAAATTTTTTCAGGGATTATTAGAGCCATAAGAGTCAGGGATGAACTATTTAAAAGTTGCTGAGAAGTGAGAGGCAGAGTCTTTCTTCTTCTTGTCCTCTGGGGTGTGATTTTGGATTTTTGCATTTCCACCTGCTTCTTCTTGAGATGTGTTCCGGATGCCCCTCTGCCTGGAAACATTTTCCTTCATCCTTCAGGTGTTCCTTCAGTTATAAACAACCCTGAGAAAACTTTTAAAGTTAGCTACAAAACCACTCACTGCCTACCGTGATTTCTTCTAGCACTTCTTTATCTCTCTAATAAAACTATTATTTCAAAGTAGTATAATTTAATTTTGTGGGACCACCTTTCCTACTAAATTTGAGATTTGAGGCAATGCCTGGTCATAGGATCTGTTTAGAAGTAATATCTGTTTCTTAATGTGATTGGTTAAAAAGGGACAATGAATAACAGGCAGTCTTTTTGATTGCCAAGCATGTTAATGTTTTGAAATGGTGAGATGTGAGCTTTCTTACAATTAAAGAAGAAAATTTAGCAATATATAAATATCTTAAGATAAAACCTAAAAATTTTGCCAATGTAACTTTCTTTATGCAAGAAATACATGAATTAGTGGCTTTAAACAATGCTAACTTTCTACTATGTTATTAGGAAAGACCACAAGTACAGATGAAAATGGTGCAAAGATATTTCTCCCATGTTTAAGACAAAAAACCATGGGTGTAGAAGGGTACTGTTGGATTTGTAGGAGAGGAAGGACTTTTCCTCTATCATCTTAGGTTCCATGGCTGGGCCTGAGAAATAAACTGACAAAATAAAGAGTGACAGGAGAAAAGCATACCAGTTTTATTTGGTGTTAATATTTTTACATAGATGGAAGCCTTTGTGGAAATGCCAACCTTAAGAAGTGGGTAGACCTGAGAGCTATATACCATTTTAACAAAAAATGATAAATTGTGGCAATACAGACAAGACAAAG
Source organism: Miniopterus natalensis (assembly GCF_054644295.1). Classification (NCBI taxonomy): domain Eukaryota; kingdom Metazoa; phylum Chordata; class Mammalia; order Chiroptera; family Miniopteridae; genus Miniopterus; species Miniopterus natalensis. The sequence goes on along the minus strand of NC_142095.1, from coordinate 13,375,904 downwards.
GAAAAAGGGGATTGGGCTAGGGGCAGTAAATGAGGGAAAGTTATCAGGAAATATATGGGAGGGACTAATGGAAAACAAGGATTATTTTAGTGGGTTTGTTTGAACAAATTCTTCTTGACATCAGTTTCTTATCTCTGGCAATAAGAATGTTCTCTTCCTGGTGTAGGGAGATCACCTCCCTCACAGGAAATTGTATGACCTGCTTTTAAGTCATTGAAAGGGAGAGGTCACAGAACCCTTTCTTCATCCACTGTTTCTCAAGTGCCTTCAGCTCAAAGTAATCAATATTCCAAAGTGTCATATTTGGGGATGACATAATCTGATCTTCAGATTGTAGTTTTAGTTTTGATAAAGCTGGCTTCTATTAAAAATAAACATCTTTAAGGACCCATGTCTCCCAGGAGGAGATACAAGAAGGAATGCAAATTCTAAGGCATAGGGTTCACAAAAGATGTAGGCTCAAATGACGGTAGAGATTTAATTGTACTAATATTTTTATTAATTTTATTAATGTATGTGTTAAAGTTCTAGTTCAAAGTTTCATAAGTTTTGATTGACCTGTCTGAACTCTTTTTTCCATAAATCTGTTATTTTTCACAGACAGGATGCAGTTTTTCAGTAGAGTATATTTAACATTAGGGGGGAAAATACATGTATTTGCAATTCCTAGCAAAAAGACATTCTCAAAAATATTTGCTAAATAGGAAGGAATTATAATTCTGGGACTATGATATTCCCAGAACTTTTTACCTGAGTGTCTCTTAGTTATAGCTGAGCTCACTTTCTTTCAGATTCCTAAAAAATTACCTATCTTGACAGTCCCAACTCCTTTGTGAAATAAACCATTTTTGTTTCTCATTATGACTCCCTCATTTTTGTTTCTCCTTCACTTATAGTCTCTTAATTACCTGTGTGCCTGTGTTTCCCGCTGGACTGTGAGTTCTGCCAGATCTGGTGTCTGATAGACACTCCACAAAAGCAAATTATTGAATGAATGAATGCTGAATGAATGCCTGTTTCCTTTTCTAACCTAGAATCTTAATTTCTCTTGGAAGAGGTAGAAAATGACAAGGTTTATCCATCAACCACCTTCTCTGGTCCCACAGGGAAGCCATTTCTAATAATACCTTGCAGTTATTAAGCACTAAATATGTATCAATTAATATAATCGCCACAACTACCATATCAAGGAGTACTTTTGTTCTCCCCATTTTATAGATGAGTAAACTAAAACTGAGAGATTACACAATCTGCCGACACTAAACAGGCCGTAGGTGGCAGCTCTGGGGTTCATACCCGGGTATCTGATCTCCGACCCTAGTTCTTAACTGGCATGCTGTACTGCCTCCAAATGTCAACAAAACGATCTCCCTGTCAATGTTGTGCAAATGCGTGTGCGTGTGCAAGGTGTGTTTCATCACAGCTGAAGGAGTTAAAGGGCCTATAACTTTGAGTGACTATTCCGCTGCTCTCATGGGGTGTAATTCAGTACCCTTTCTCTGGGAGGAATAAAGGACTTCTTTTAGCCAGTCGTGCTCAGACTTACAGCTTCAGTCCATCTTATTAAGCAGAGTAGTTTGCCTTCCTTAATGAGCCTAACCGCCCAAACTACGCCATTTTTCTAATGCTTAAAACCCCGATTCTTCTGCCTCCCTCTGCCTTAGCCATTCTACAAATACCTTCTCTGCTGTGTTTTCTCTTGCCTGGCAAGGTAACGAACTCAACAACTACCTTCCCCCCCTCCTTCCTCCAACTCCACCTCCACCTCTGCCTCCCCCCCCTCCTCCGGAAACTCTTGTGGTCGTAGATCTATTCTTTGATAGGGTGCAGTGCTGTGGGAGAATATTCCAGAAGGCTATCCCCCACCACTAGATCCCAAACTACAGATTTAGAAAGTTTACTCTTTTTCCATCTCAGTTAAATAATTAGACAAAGCTACTTAACTTCTGAATACCATAAACTCTTGTAGATGAAGACATAGAGATAATTATGTAAATTAGTGACAAGATGACATAAGATAATGCTTTAAAAAAATGCATCATCCAAATTCTGCATAGGGGTTTACAATAATAAGAAGCAGGTCAGCAAAATGTTGCCTAATGGAGACCCCTGGGGAGCCTGTTCCCAAGGATAAAGAGAAGCCTCAGAATTAGTTTAGCAACGGGTTATAAATCCTTTCTACTCCAGGGTGTAGTGGTGCTGAGGATATCTGAAATAGGTTATTATCTTAGTAAGTTAAAATAGCCTCCTGACCCCAAGTTATTCCTCAAATCATAACCCCCAAATTATATGTTATTCCGTTATTTTCAGAGCCAACTTTTTATGTATAAGCTTCCATTTAATTCCTTCCCAAATAACTGAAAATTCAATGTTTGGTAGCCTGTATTCTTAGGGTTTACTCTACCCGTTATGTAGAAAGTAGAGTTTGTGTGTGTTTGTGACAGAAGGCAGGCATGTAGGAGCACATGTGCATGTATGTTGACATGTATGTCGTGTAGATTTCTGCCTTGCATGCCTTCATATTTAAAAGAAGAAAAATAGGGCAGCACAGCTATGTAACTCCCCTCTGTGTATTTTAAAGAGGTTTCGTTTGCACGGTTGCTTTCTCTGTAGATCTGAATTCATTGTCTCGTGATCAGCATTTAAAGTTGTTTTGAGCGGTTTGACTGAGTACGTGAGGAAGGAAGAGTGGGAATGGAGACAAGTGGATCTAATCTGTGATTCTGTGGGAAACCAGGAGGAAGCTTTAAAGATTCTCCTCTAATTTGGGATGTAGAAGGAAATGGTGCCCTTTATGGCTCTTTGAAGCTGGTATTTCAGATATTTTTCCTCCTTTAAATTGGGTAATTTATAAATGAATGCTCCCAAAGAAACTCTTAAAAAATCAAAGAAAAATTATGCTGCTTGAAAATTGATTTGTCCTCGGTATGTTTTAGTCTAAATATTTTTCATGCAACTCATTTTCGAATACTTTTCTGATAAGTACTTGATTTTAAAATTCCATATGCTGAAAGTCAAGGAATATGCACATAATGTATACGAGAGGAATGAACGTGGTAAAAGGTCTCTTGGGGAAATTTTCGGCGGCATCTTTCGTATCTAATGGAAATGGAGCCTCACCTCCAGTTACACTTGTATTCCACAATTTTAGTATTTGGGTTGAGTTGGGGAAAAAGATAAAGCATATTCCTGCTGGGGCCTCTGATTGGCAGGTGCTATGCCTGGTTTCTCTGAATGTCTGTGTAGATCGGATTTAATTCTCAAGACAGTCATGAGAGGAGGGGAGTATCCTGATTTTACAGATGAAGATGAGAGGGCACAGAGGTATTGGGGAATTTGTCACATTCACAATGAATTTAAACATATTTTTATGGCTCTTTAAAACTCCTTCCACTACAGAAGCAGTTCTCACACTTGAATGGACATGGGAATCACCTGGAGGGCTTACTAAGTACAGATTGCTGGGCCAACCCTCTGATTTTTCCATTCGGTAGATCCTAGGTGAGGCTGAGAATTTGCATTTCTAACAAGTGATATTGATGTGGCTGGTCTTAGGGCCCCACTTTGAGAACTAGTGCCCTATAATGTAGAATAGTTTCTCTAAACCCATGTCAATCATGTTTGTGAAGAGCGAGCTTTCAGGGCCTGAGTGAAATCTCAAAAATCTGTGACCTGTATTACTTTATGCTCCTCAAGTGCAATGCCCGTGCCCTTGAGAGGCAGGGGGGTTGCCTGGGGGGCCTGAGAGCTACGGGGTAAACACAGTGCCTCTGCAAGGAGTGCCTGTTTTCCTTGATGGTGAATAAATAGTTGAACATGCTATTTTTATATTAAAGCAAACACACAGCTGTGTGATGGAGAACACAAAAGCACATGGATTTCTAAGATAAAACTCTAGATTTCAAAGGAAGTTCACCCGGATGGTAGACTGCTTTAGGCTACGCTCCGAGTCTCAGAGGGCGCATGCTGGCTCTCCTCTGGCAATAAGCGGATTTAGTTAAGAAAAGAAAAAAGGTTAATTTAGATCGATATTACATACCTTCTTGAGATGAGAGTTTCTTTCTCTGGATTGAGATTCTAGTCTCCTCCCTGACCTTATAGTGAGCATTCCTCAGGGTTTAGCCTTCAGTACCAGGTACATCAACCCCTTTCTGAGGACATATAGAAACTCCAGTGTTAGAGATGACATTTCTGTTTAACACTTGGTCCCATAAACTTCAATTTAAAAAATGTTTTTAAGGAAATTGAATATATTTCAAATCTGTTATCTTTATAGAATCTAAAGTCAGTTTTGGGGGGATTTCTTCCTTCACTATGGACCCTAGAAAAATTTAGGATTCATTACATGGCTACACACACACACACACACACACACACACACACACACACACACACACACCAGTAAATATACACTGTTCCTAACTCAGATGCCCATTGTCCTAGGCTGGCTGCACTGGCCATTTGAAGTGAGTGGTTCCAGTCTTTTGTGCTCAGCATGAGCATGGGACCCTGTTTTCCTGTCCCCAGTTTGTGGTTCTACTAAGGGTGGTAGAGCTCACCTCCTCCTAAAAGTTCTTTCATTGCTGTTTTTGTATGGCCCACAAGCTAAGAATGATTTTTCAGTTTTAAATGATATGGGGGGAAAAATCAAAACTGGAAAATGTTTCATGACACGTGAAAATTATACTTGTGTTAAATAACTTTATTCCTAAGTATTTTATTTTTTTTGATGCTATTTTAAATGGAATATTTAAAAATTTCATTTCAGATTCTTCGTCACTAATATTTAGAAATTGTATTTTGTATGTTTCTTTTGTACCATGCAGATTTGTTAAACTTGTTTACTAATTCTAATAGTTTTTTTAGTGAGTTTATTAGAATATTTTATATACAGGGTCACGTCATCTGAAAATAATTTTCCTCTTTCCTTTTTTAATCTGGATGTTCTTTGTCTTGTTCCTAGTTTTAGGAAGAAAGCTCTCGTTTTTTCACCATTAAGTTTGATTTTAGCTATGGATTTTTTTGTAGATGCCCTTTATCAGGTTGGGAAAGTTGACTTCTATTCCTAGTTTGTTAAATCTTTAAATCATGAAAGGATCTTGGATATTGTCACATTTTTTTCTGCATCTCTTGGGGTAATTATGTTGTTTTCCCCCTTTTTATCCTATTTTTATGGTGCGTTATGTTGATTGATTTTTAGATGTTAAGCCAACCTTACATTCCAGACATAAATCCCACTTAGTCATGGTTTGTGATTCTTCTCATATGCTGCTAGATTTAGTTTGGTAGTATTTTGGTGAGAATTTTTGCATCTATACCCGTAACAGATATTTGGTCTGAAGTTTGTGTGTGTGTGTGTGTGTGTGTGTGTGTGTGTGTGTGTGTGTGATGTCTTTATCCAGCTTTGGTATCAGGATAATAACACGTCTCATAGGATGAATTGGGTAATGTTAGCTTGTCTTTTTTTTTTTTTAAGACGAGTTTGTGAAGAATTGGTATTATTGCTTCTTTAAATGTTTGGTAGAAATTACCAGTGAAGCAATCTCAAAGGGTGCATCCTTGAATTGATCAGCAATGTAGGTACCTATGGCTGTATTCTGTTATATTTCTCTGAAAGAGCAAGTAGACCGAATTTCACAATTGCCCACTAAACACTAGAAGAGAGAAGCAATAGCGGTTTCCTTATAAAGTGTTAGCTCCCTTGCACTTTCAAGGTTTCCATGCGTGAGTGTCAAATGAGTTTTTGGAGATGTTCCACATAGCAGTGTCAGAGAAGCAGCAGTGCAACTGAAGAGGGGAGCTGTTATGCAAAGCTGCAGGTAGACACTTCCAGGTAGAAATTTGTTTTTGCATCAATGGCTGGAATAAATGGTTGAGTGAAGATTCGAGTTAGGGTACAAATGTGACTCAGCGTAGTGCATCCACTGAAACATTTAAATGTGCTGTACTTTTCAGTATCTTTATTAATTCATAGAGACTTCAAAGTTGTGGTCACCCCACATCTACAAAAGATTTAAACAGGAGGGTTAGTGGAACAAGCTTCAGCTACAACTTCTGCAACTCATTCTGAGACCTTACTTAATATTCATCCCCTTTTTCCATCTCTCATTATAGATTTTCCTCACATTTCCTTCAGCACTTCAGTGTAGATAAGTTGCTAACCTGACAGGGCAACTTGGAACTTTACCTCTGAGCGATATGACTTCTGAGTTGTTTTACCTTTGTTGAACCATGGTTTTCACAGTTCCTCGTTTACAGTTATTACTCAGCATAGGACAAAGCGATGCCCCAGAGAACCCTCTAGGTTCCATGTGTACCCTTGTCTGCCTCTCGTTGTATAGAAGCAACCATTCCTCCTCATAGTAACAGGATCAGTTACAACTGCCAATATAATAACTCCTTTCCTTGCTTGATGTTCTGTAGTCATGAGGCATCTCAATGGCAAGGTGGTAGTTGTAGGTGCAGGTTCAGTGAAATCCAATCCAGCAGAGCCTAAAGTTTCAGGGACAAAGAGAGCAAATTCTAAAAACTGGAACCTAGGCACAATGGACATTGTCTGTCTTACTTGTGCCCCTTGGTTTGCCTGGCCAGTTGGTTCTGGCTTTTAGGGACATAACACCATGTGCATCAGCCATTGCTTCAAGAACAAATCCCAGAGTGCAGTGTCCCAAACTCATAGGGTGCTGTTCTTGAAGTGGACCTCATTTGGGCCTTCAGTGAGCCATTCTATCATGATATTAGGCTGATTGCTTCTGAGTGATGTGATATATGGATCAGTAGATTGGGTGATCAGATGCCCATCATCACATAGTTGCCATAAAAGGGTCCTTTAGCGGTTGATGGTTGGTAGGAGATGATGCCGGAAATTAGGTGTTCTGTAAGTCTTTGCTTGTTGGCACTGACAGAGAGACTGTAGGTCAGAAAGCCAATTCCATATCTGGAGTAGATATCAATTTCAGTACGTAAAATCCCAGATAGAAGTTGTCTGATAAATCAATCTGCCAGTGAGTGGCTGGCTGGTCTCCTTAGGAGACTGTTGTACTGAGAGTTCAGCAGCATCAGACTCGGTTCTTGGCAGGCTGAGCATTCAGCAGTGAGCCTTAGAGCCTCCCATGCTATGACTGGGCTGTTTCACCCGTGCATATCCTTCCTGCAGCCACATCAACTCTGTTCAGGGGCCCTTGTGAAAGCACTGGGAGCAGTGGTTCCTTTTTAGCGAGCTTTAATGTGAAACCAGTATGAGCATGTTCATATCCTCTCAATAGATTCCCTCACATGCCTCTTCTCCTTCTGATCTTTTCCCTTCCAGGCAGCTGACCAATAAGATAAGCTATTCAGCAATACCCAGAATTCAATGTTATTCTATGCTTCAGGCCAGGCCACTTCTTCCTCCATGTAGAGCAAACGACCACATGTCCTGCTCTCATTTTTCCCCACTGGGAGGATTTCTCTTCACCACTTTCCCTAAGGCTGACTATGACAGGGCTTTCAGTGTGGCAGCATTTTCACTTAGTCCCAGTATATGGAGCTAATCCATCAGGGAACTGGCCTGAGTGTATCTCTCCTTGGCAGCTGAGCATAGGATCTATGTCCCCCTGAGGCGGTAGGTAGGAGTTGATAGAGATGTATCAGTACAGCTCAGGTAGGAGCTCCAGGAGTCTGGGCCCCTCTTTATGGAAGTGATGTATGCCTTCAAGGCCTGCTTGTGCCTGATCCTGAAGGTTTACATCCTATGATGGATCGCTGCTGCAGCTATCCAGCGTTATGACTTGATGGAGCTGATGATATAAGTTCATAATGGGCAATTCCCGACACATAATTACTTGGTGTCATGCGGTCAGGATCCTAAGATGCCACGAGGGCTCCTTAGTACTCCAAGACCTGCTTTTCAAGTAGGGGGTAGTTTTCTTCCGCAAAAGGCATGGCCTTACTCTACAACCCAGGGGATATGCTCTGGAGTCTTCTCTTAAGGCTTGTCGGGGACAATACGAGGCATTCTTATTCAACATGAGTAACTCCAGCACTGCTAAATCTGTTGGGTGATACGGGCTGAATGGCAGGACAGCTTGCTCTGCATCCCCAAACTGCTGCAGAATCTCCTTGTGTTTGTAATGCCACTGAAAACTGACACCTTTCTGAGTCACCTGATAAATGGCTCAGAGCAATATTCCCAGGAGTGATATAAGCTGCCTCTAAAATTCAGAGAGACCCACCAAATGCTGTACATCATTTTTTTTTTTTTTTTTAAAGCTACGGGGTACAAGGTGTGACAATTTGTTCTTTACTTAAGAGAGGATATCCTGACATGCCACAGGCTACTAGACATCCGTTCTACTCCCAGGAATGTAGTGTGGTCTATTAGCCATTGTCACAGATCTATGCAGGTCAAGACACCCTGATTGCCTCTTTGGCTTTGCTTTCCCTCACAGTAATTTCATCCATCTTGCCTCTGTCTGTTAAGTAATACCACATGGCCTCTGATATTGTGCAATGCCATTGGCCTTATTGAAGCTATAAATCCCAGCCCTGTGTCAGCATCTCCCACTGTTAACTCTATCTTGCAGAGGATAGCATTAGGGCGCTTCTTAAAGAGGCTGCTGTCTCCGTCCCCCATGTAACTTCCAGGCCACCGGATGACTCCATCCCTTGAGCTTATCTTTATGTCCATTCTTAGGGTGTTATAGCTTTTTTGAATCTTCTACTTAAATCTTCTACCAAAACCCCGATAAGCCACTGGGAACCAAGTATTAAAGATGGTACCTGCCTCCTACCTCCCCAGTTTGCCATACTGTGGTTTCCTTGTACCCTAATAATAGAAGGTTCTTTGGGGAAACTCCTGCTTTCAGAAATCTCCAGAATAGGAGCTAGTCAAGCCATCTGTTCTCAGAATTACCTACAACTGCAAGAGGACTCATTTCATATACTTCTTGTCTCTTGGGGCTAAATCCAAGAGGCAAAGAAGCAACAATAATTCCTTACTTGTTCTTGCTTTCTCTTATTTTTCTGAAATTCTCTCTTCTTTCCTGGCTCAGGGCTTTTTTAACTCTCATGGAGTGTGTGTGTGTGTGTGTGTGTGTGTGTGTGTGTGTGTGTGGTGTGTGGAGGTGTGATAGTTATTACTAGTGCTCACTAATATCTAGTTTTCTTTTCCTCCTGGGAAATATGAGAAACGGAACTTTTCAGCCTCCATGCAGTTAGTCAGAGCTGTCTGACCAGTTCTCACCAGTGGCCTGTGGTCAGATACGATGTATGTTGGTTGTATTATAGCCTGCTCTGGCTGCCATAACAAACCACCACAGACTGGGTGGCTTAACAGTAGACATCTGTTTTCTCATGGTTGTGGTAAAAAGTGCTGGCAAATTTGGTTTCTGGTGAGAACTCTCCTCCTGGCTTGTAGACTGCTACCTGCTTGCTGTGTCCTCGCCTGGTCTTTCCTGCGTGTGTGCATGGACAGAGAGACAGAGTACAAGCACTGGTCTCTCTTCTTACACTGGAACCATCTGTAGCAGAGTAGGACCCTCTCCTTATAACCTCATTTAATACTAATTACCTTCATAAAGGCCCTGTTTTTCCAAACACAGTTCCACTGAGAACTAGGGCTTCTACATATGAATTTTGAGGAGACACAATCCAGTCCATAATAGCAGTGAAAATCCCTTCTTCATGCTGTTCTCCATCATTCATCTTACATCTGGAACACATGTTACAAGATGCAACTAAGCTGAGCCCTGAGTCAGCACTTAGAAAGGTGTTCCTTGGAGAGCCAATGGGACCACAGAGAACTTTGATTAAGAAACAATATGTATAAAGTCATGGAGATATGGAATCTGGGCCATTAGCCTCTCCTGACTAATTCAGGGGTAATATAGCTCCTGGCATCTATATACTCTATTTCTTTTTGTCTCATGACTAGCACAAGGTCTTTTAAATCTAGGAAATTTTATTTACATATTTCTGTAGAGAAGTGGTCATATGGGACCTATGAATTCACCTTTTGAATTCATTAAAATATTAATAGATGATGTTGTATATATTGCTTCTTCCATGTCATCATATGGTTTTAATGAAGACCATTTTATTGGCTCTATAATATTTCAGTGCCAAACCTGAGATACTCTTATTTTGAAGACATTCTTTTCATACAGGTCATTATATTACTTATAATTTTGTTTGCTAATAAAACCTTTCTACCATTTATGTTGAAGAAAACAAGGCCTCTCCTGGGGTGAATTATCAAAGTTTAAAAATACACCTTTATTTTTAATTTAAAATTAATATAATGTTCAGATTCAGTACGCAATTGTCTTTAACTTCTCAAAACATGTCTTTTTTATGCTCTTGCTTTGGCTCTCAGTGAGCTTTATTTATGTGCTATGCTCAAAGTACACAGAACTTTCTCATAGAATGAATTTCCTTGAATAAATAACATAAAGTTCCTGCCCTAAGGAGCCTGGAGGCTGCAGGTGTGTGAGTCACCTAATCCAGGATTCAGAATCAAGAAGCAGCACTGGACGTGGGTTGGGGTGGTTGTTTCTGGAAAGATCAGCAGCAAAGGTGTGTTTTTAGCCCAGTGACACACAATTGATGCAATGGTACAATGATTTATCAGGCAAAATGAGACATTTACCAATAAAACAGGCCATTAGGAAGTCACTAGTGAGTCATTACAGGAGGCATTTCAGTTTTAAGGATGGCCTCAACCTTGCAGCAGGGAGTGACAAAGAAATGGCTTACCCTTCAGGAGATCTCGGCATGGCTGAGCTATTTTTTACTGCTTTTTCGTGGTATCTGAACAACACGCAAGAGGACAGAGAAACAAATACAGCCAGCTTTCCATTGCCACCAGTGACAATACCATCTCTACTTACAGCCCTTCATGAGATCTCTGAAATTGTGTTTCTGAACTGGTCATTTATGAAATGTTTAAGGCTCTTCCGATAAATAAAGTGGGAGGTTATGTCACAGTCTTCACGGGGCCAAAGGAGTCTGCCTTTGTGCTCGGTGTGAGATCAGGATGGTGTGGGCTGATGGGGGAGACGAGGTGCAGTTCAGGACTGTGATTCAGCTCCATGAGTAATGAAGTGACAGGCTGGAAGGCAACTTCATTATCTGTGGTGCGATGAGTCCATCCATCTGTGGAAAGTGAAAATACAGAGAGAAGGCAGGAGACGTGTAATGGGAAAGGAAGGGGCATGTGTTTGTTAAGTGGGTGGTCTTGGGAGTTAGAGAAACTTTAAGTTTGAATCCTGGCCTAATTGAGCGATTTGGAATGGGTTACTTAACTTCTCTGAGCCTCAATGTCCCCATCAGTAAAATGGGGAAATAAGTAATTCATAATGAGTGTTTCAATGTGTAATTTGGAACAGTAAAAATATATACCGTCTTTCTCAAGTATGCTGAGAAGGTCAGTTGAGACAATACATAAACGCATTATAAAACACTAGGCTGTATTATATGGCTAATGATAATCATTTTGATATCACTTCTATAGTTTCAACCATTGTTTATACGCTCAGATATTCTAAGCTTCCTTAGTCATCTGGGGCCTCTTTGGTTGCTTCAGGGAACTAGAATAAGTCTTTTATATAAGGATTGCTTCTAAGTGCCACTAGACCAAGGCGGTGATATAAACATAACTTAGACAACAGTAGACTGTCGCGCTAGTTGTGATGCAGTTTCAGAGTGTGGAAGGGGGCTGTGGTGAGACTTGGACATAGCTTCTAGTCATGGCTCTACCGTTTATTAGCTTTGTTCGCATTCATCAGTAACTTATTGCATAGATACCAAATCCAAATTTAACTAAGACTCGGTCCTTGCACCAAAGCTGGTAGCCTGATGAGGAAAACAGACTCATAAGCAAATAAGATCTCTCCCAGAGTAGACATAAAATGGTCTGTGGTCATTTCCATTGAACAGGGTGCAGTAAACTACCTGCCTGGGAAACAATAAGAGGACTTTATTGATACCGCGCACTTTCACACTCATTTCGAGGTGCACATTATATGTTAGGAACTGTGCTGTGGCCTGAAGTAACTGGTGGGGGGATAGAGTTATGCCTGCCCTCAAGGACTTCAGAGAAGAGAATCAGGGTGCAGAGAGGGGAGCTCCCGCAGAGTGGGCTGGACACAACAGTAGAACTCTGGACATTAGGATCAGGGGAGAAGACTCACTGGTGAGACCGTTGTAGGGGTGGGGTTCTTAGTGGCACAGAGCAAAACCTACTTGTGGATATTTTAAGCAGAAAAGGAAATTATTAGGACTACATTAGGTAGCTTACTGAGTTACCTGGAAGGATGGAAAACCAAGTTGGCAAAATAGGCAGAAGTAAATGGAAGCTAGCTACTCCAAACCAGATCTGCTGAGGGTACCTCGGCTGTCCCGGTTGAGTATCAGGGCACCATCCTGGACCATCACCACCCATTGCCCTGGGTGCTGCCTGTGATCCACTCTGGACTCAATGCCTGTGACGTGCATTCATTTGAGAAAACGTAGGCCTCCCGCTTTCTTCCTGGTTGCGAAGAAAGCTGGGGACGTGAATCTTCCCCAGCTTCTATATGTGGAGCACGTCCCCTTTCCCACTAAGATGTGTAAGTGAGGTGTTCTCCAAAGGTAGGAAGGGAATTCAGAAACTGGCCAGCCAAAAACACACGCTAGAGATAAGGAGAGGTCACGTTTTCATCTTTGTTCACTTTCTTGTGCCTGTTGGTAAAAAGCAAGTTAATTTCTTAGCATTTCTCCTTTATGGAGGAATATTTGCAAGGCTGCATTGCATCCTAGAGGAATCAAAAGAAAGCCTCATGTGCCCGCGCTTCCTTATTTCTTTCCAAGCTAGGCATAAGATGTGCACTTAACAAGCGCCTCAATGCAAAACATGGCTCTGGACCAAAAAAACTAATAAGCAATCCCAGGGTTCTTTTGTTCCTTTCTTTTGAATAATTGCTTTCCCTATTTCTTTCTTACCAATTCAGCCAACGTACTTTATCTCAAGGAAATTACACTTGCTCACGTAGGTGTGTGAGTAAGCAGAGTGGCAAGTTTGTTTCAGCTAGAATTAGATGGATATTGCAATTACTTGGGAAAAGAACATTTCCCTAAATTCACCTATGAATCCTCTACAGATCAAAACAAGGATCGCTGGAAAGATGGTTCTCTTGCCTTAATACATATTGTATTCTGTGAGCACATAACGACCTCTTGTTATGTGGTAAAATGCCCTTTTTAGCACCGAGGGGAAACAGATCTATTTTGATCTTCCTCATGATAGGGAGAACAGATAAGCTGAGTTTTTTGGTCAAACCGAAGGGGATTATGAGTTTTTCAAGTGTGTGTGATAAAGACTGAAAAGGAAGTATCATGGATGTTTGTATAGCTCAATAGTATTAATCCTAGAGCCTCCATTTAGAATTGAAACGAGAGTTTCCTTTCTTGACCTCTCTTAGGCACCCGTTCTTTGGCCTTCTATTAACATCCCATGATACACTCTGCCCCAGCATTTATCTGTTTTCAGTTTACTTGTTTGTTTGCCTAATGGTTGGTAACTTTTTGAAGGCAAAGACTGTTCTTTCCCTTGAGAACTCTTAGCTCTCCTAAGCTCTAGTTAAATCAGAAACCAGAACATTTGAAGGAACAAATGATTTAAACATAGAGAGCTCAATAGTATCATGGAATTAGAGTAATTATTTATTTTATATTCAGAGTAAATATGCCAGGCAAATAGTAGGTTTTGAGTGTGTATTATAAGCCTGGTAGCATGTGAGGGATTGGAACTGGATATGGCCTGTAACAGACATGATACCTCTCTTGGATTCCAGAAGAATGTGCTTTGAGGGACAGATTGTGTACATTTATATGTGGTTCAAAGGGGAAAGAAGGAATTTCAAAGTGCATTTCTGGCCAGAGGAATTAAGCAGAAGCCATGAGAAAAACATACTTCACAATTGACAGAAAAAGAGGGAGAGAAAAATGGATTACGGATATGACAAATTGGTAAATTTGACACCTATTTCTGGGTAAAACTCGAGGAAATTATAAAATGATTTGTGAGTTCATAGAAAAAGAACAACCACTGATTTCAGAAAGTGTCCCAAAGAACAGGCATATAAGTTACTCCTTGATTTATTTTTTTATAGATTATGGGACTTCTAAATTTAAAAAAATGACCAAAGTCTTTATTAATTTGAGCAAGACATTTGACAGTTTTTACTGCTATTCTGTTGATGAACCAGAGGGCTGTTGGCAAAGAATGTGGGTTATGATACGTTTCTCTGGGGTCGATATAGAAATGCCCAGCCTCATAGCTCTGCATTTGTGCCTTTCCCTTCCACAAAGCTGGTCAGTAACTTGGATGTAGACCTAAAAGGTATGCAAATACCTGAAATCTGAGGATCACATAATAAATATGGAATTCAAGATGATTTAGGACAGTTGGAACAAACGGCCAAAACCAAGACAACTTCATTTATCATGATTAAATTTAAATTCAGTTGTTTAGGTTAGAAAACAAAGAACGGAGATGAGTAGAACTGTCTGGGCTACCATCAACATAAACATGAGCAGATTTTTGTACAAACTAAATCTCCTACAAGGGAACAGAATGATGCAGCTATTCTTATTTCAAGCATTCTTATTTCTTATTGGATAGCATTAATAGCAGGATATTGTCAATTCCAAGGGAGCTGATGGTTCTGTTCTAAACTGTGCTTCCTCAGTTCACACAAGAGTGGTGTCAAGTGGGTGCTTCATTGATTAGCCCAGAGAAGAGCGATCAGAGAATTTCTAGGAAATTAAAACAAAAACAAAACCTCTCTGATGGTTCTGTGTATATTTGGTTTATAGGAGAAAGCTTTTAGGGACACCCTAATAAGGATATATGTATTTTTAATTGAAAGGGCTTTTATGTAGACGAGAGAATAGATTAATTTTGCATTGTTCTAGCAGGTGGTAGGAACTGGATTAGGAACACAATTCAGCATGAAGAACTGTTCACTGTTAGAACCGTGTGAAACCGGAGTGGAAAATCTTAGGAGGCAATGAGTTCCCATGATTATTAGTGTTCAGATGTGTGACTGACGGCTCTCCAGGTAGGGATTTTTACACGGAGGGAAAGGTAGATTAAATGGTAGTCTCTAAAGACTTCTAGCTCTAAGGTGACCACCTGAGCTTTTAGATTCTGTTTGTGTTTACTTTTTAACTTCAAAGGCTAACTTTTAATATTTTAAAATCATCCTTTTATTATCACGTACCTCAGTGAAGACAGTAAACAGAATCTATAGTGAGGAGGTGAAATGCATGTCGCTTGCTGTCCTCTGATAGGTCTTAGCTGAGATCGACATTAACAGGCATATACACGTGCCCAGTTCTATCTCTACATGTGCTTGTTGCTTTGTGCTGTAGGCAATGCTGCCATTCCTCAAATATTTTAGCCCTTCTTTTAATTCCCCTCAGAAGCTTTTCCCATAAATAAAAACTTTGAATCATTACATTTTAGTGTACTTTTAAATAACTGTAATAAGAGTTTTGTACTTGAATTGAATTCGAATTCTAGGTGGCACCCAGATTGTTAATGAAAACTTCCACAGTCTAGGCACGTAGGCAGGTTTACACTGGGCATTGATAAGGTAATTATGACCATATTTATTGAAACTTTACCCTCTGTGGGATATACTTACGGTCAGTCTCTGGGTTTTATCTCATTTAATCCTCATGAAAATCCTGATAGAAAACACTCCCATTTTATGGGTTGGGGAGACAACTGTTTGGAGAGTTCAAGTTATTTCTCATGGTGACTCAGAGCAAAGGCTTCTACCACCATACCTCCTATCACAGTAGAGAGATTTATTTTGAATACCCAAAAATCTACAGTTTCATTTCACTCCCAAACTCCAACCACCCAGGAGCAGACACTTCAGGAATTTCCTTTTTATACTTGCTTTTTCTTCTTTTTTTTAAATCAGCTGCACATGACCAAAAAAAAAAAAAAAATCAGACTTTGTTTTTGGTCGGATCATCCCTTCTACCCAGCCTATTTACCAATTTTAGTTCTAAACATTTAGGATTGCTTTCAAATGATAAATTCTAGGAATTTGTACTCAGGTAAGTCTAAACTATGTCATGTTCCTCCCAGTACCTCTAAAATGTCCCCAAACCTCACCTAATCAACTGGGACCATTCATTGGAGTCCACAATGGGTCAAGTCCCGACCTAGTTCCCATGGAGAATGACCGCAGAAAGCAAAGACTGTCAGCCTAGGAAACACAAAGTGATGTAAGAACATATTCCAAGGGAAATGCATGGAGCAGGGACAAATTAAAATGTCAGGGGTCAACCAGCTAATCCGCTGTATTTCTGCGGGACGCTGATTACCACGGTTGAGCATTATTAAGAGTTTTTCAGTGCAAATATTATAAAAAGCATTGTACAGTCAGAGCAGATTTCCTACCTTTTTATTGGTTCCAGCCATGCAGGATTAGTCACCGATTTCAGCAACGAGGAGCCCATACAGTACCGTCCCCTGCCTTGATTGCAGGAGGCAGCAAGGTTACTCGGTGGGGGGTGCTAATTCCACCAAGTATCTAACTACACAGCCAAGCTTAGGGAAATAAGGCTGTGACATACCTGTAACAATGGTCTTCCCTCTTCTTGTTTGTATTGCGTGACTTTGCTTTCCTCATAAATAAATCCTTTGAGACCCACTCTCATTGGATTCCCTATTGCAAAGGGGCCAGAGATGGTATCGGAACCAGTAGTTAGTTCTTTATTAGTTTGGGACCATTGGAAAAATACTTGGGACAGTGAAAACCTCTTTTATTCTTCCTTCCTCCCTGAAGTATATGTCCCCTCTTATGCCATTTCACAGTTAAAGTAGAATTTGGTGTAAATAATTAGCTCCTAAAATCACAGAATGGGAGGAGTCCCCTCTATGCTCTAATATTTTAGGGGGACTGATGGTAAAGAAATCATTTGGGTGCATGTGCGCTCCAGCGTTCAATGGAAACGTCTCTAGCTGAGAGTCCCATGCGCATTCTGAGACATGATTACCTGATTGGATGCAGGGCTTGGCAGAAATCACTTCTCAGCTCAGACATGGATGGCGACAGAGTCTCATTACGTTAATTTTATTTACAGGGCAGCCCGGTTTCCTGTGCTGTGAGCCGGGTGCTTATTCAGCTGCCTTGGCTTCGGCGGGTTTGCTGCACAGCATATTTTTATTTCCTAACCATTTTGGCCCTGGAAGGATGTCTGGCCTCATTTCACTTTCATAACTCTGATGAAAGCCACAGAAGTTTCCAGGGATCCAGAGCAGGCGACTTGTGGGGCCCGTCCTTATGCCATGTGAATGGCTACTGGGAGGTGGGTTCTGATCTGGAAAGAGCCGCTTGTCTCCAGAGGCCCTCAGCTTCGCAGAGGAAGGGAATGTTACCACTGAATGTGACATTGGTCTCCCTGTGCTACATCTCCGAGGCAGGGCTGGTAGCCACTAAGGTCCTAGATCTGCTACCTCTTCTTGGTATGGTAGATGTGGGGTCTTTCCCACCCTCACTATCCTCCAGGATGCTCTGTGTTGGTACTTATTACAAAGGATGTGAAAAAAACCCGAAAGAGAGTCTGGATTTGACTTTGAGGTTGCTACTGGTTTTTCTCCGCTTTTCATTCAAGGCCTAATTTTCTTATACATTACAAGGTACCTACACATATATTCTGTCATATAAGTATCACCACATATGTGCGAAGGTGATGGATGGAGACAGTAGTGACATGCCCGTTTCATCAAGGAGGTTCAGAGGGACCAAATGACTTAAGGCAGGTCACACAGCTCCAAAGTGCTGGAGCTGGAATCTAAACATATATCTCTTAACAAGTAATCAATGATCATTTTTTCTCATTCAGGAATGGTCCTAATCAAAATTAATATCTTAATTATTATATGAATCTTCAGAAATTATTAAATTTGTCAGAAGCATTGTATCACATTTGGAAGACAATTATAGATTGGACTTTACTCAGATCACAAGGAGATACTGACGATTGCTGAGAAATTAAATCATGACTAAGCTGAATTTTACTTTCAGCTGGGAAAATTAAGCATCCTTTCCACATATTTGCAGCAGACAAAATCGTATGTTATGTTGAGTGTGGCTGCCTTGAATATGCTGTTAATGAAAAAGACTGAGGTTTCCCGACATGGAATTCTGGGGCTGACAGAAGTCTTCAAGCAGTGCTGTTTTCATGATGCAGAGTTAACTGGTCCCCAAAGCTGATGTATTTGTACTTTGGGGCTGTGAAAAGGCACTTGTTTATGCATATACAGGGCGTAAAATATAACTAGAGTTCATCCCAAACTAACCCAGACCAATAGCTCTGTTTCCCAAGCTCAGGCTATCTCTGGGTACTGTGCTAAGTGCTTTGCTTATGTTATTTGGTAATGTACTAGTCCCTACCAGGTAGCAGGTAAGGTACCATTAGCCCGATGAAGACAGGGAGGCCCAGAGAGTAAGGCATTTGCTTAATAAGTAAGCAACGGGGCTTGGAATACAGGCCCAACTCAAAAGCTCAAACTTGTCCCTGAATCTCCCGCAGCCACGACCCCAGGCCTCTAGCAGGATGTGCTGCTGAAAGCTGCCTGCCTTTGTCTTCTTAGGCCAGGGCTTTCTTAAATACTATAATAACCTGGGAGTACTTGCAACCAGAGGTTGCTACTTTCATTCCCCCTCTCTCTCCCTACAAGAGGGGCAAAACCCAAGTTCCAATCGGAATTGAATTGTCAGGCTTTTATTTTTGTTTCAGTGCAGGTTTTGTGAAATAGGAACTTTAGACAATTATCCCTGTCTTTCATACCAGAAAATAAAAAAGAAAAAAAGAAAGAAAATTAGAGAAGAAAAAAAGAAAGAAAAGCAAGCGTTTGCTTCAGTGGGCACACATTTAAAGGGTAAGATGTTTCTCTTATCCTGAAAGATCTGAGTAATTGCCTCAATTTTACACTTCTTTTCATGTGCAGATATGGCCTCATTGTTTGAGAGCTTTTCCTACCAATAAGGTTCCAATATAGTTGAAGTTTTCAATTGTCTCAAGTAGAATGTAATAAGATCTTTTTCTTTGGGGCCTCTCATAAGTGTATTTTAAGAGAATCATTAAAATACGAATACCTGATTTGGCAGTGTTCGCAAATATTCACAGCCGTTCAAGGGCAGTAGCTCTGTGGGATGATGGAAACTGTTCAGCAAGTTAGGACCACGGTAAATCATTAATGCTAAATGTGTATACATGCCATTCTGCCCCTCCCACCTCCTAAAAAATTAAGCTGGATTTTTTAATTGAGCAATTCTGAATTGTTATTTTAAAAATGTAATTATCTTGAGTTTTCTTACTGAAAATTGTTTCCATTTTTTCCTAGATTTTTAAGGTTGACAAATTAAAACAGAATATTTTAGAACTGATTTCTTCAGCAGCTGAGATTGTTTTCTGTAACATTTTGTTCAGAAACAATTTCCATAGCGGAATCATCAACCAGAAAATCAGGACTGATAGGGAGAAAGCTACAGCCAGATGGGGACCACAGTTGGGTGGCAAAGTGCTTGGAATATAAAGAAGAAATAGTCTGTAAATTTCATAATGGTGAAATTGGATGAGCCGTTCAAATTTATGATCTCAACCTGGTGATTGAGCCAAAGGCAACTCTTGGCGCTTGAATCCTAGTACATCTTTCTTGCTCTACTAGATTTCCTAACTTCAGGGAACCCAGCTGGTGGATGGAGAAAGTGATTGTAATGTCACGGTTCAAACTGCAGCTAAGTTCACCTAACTTTTCATTCTATATTAATTTACTTCAGCAGGTCCAATCTTTAGAACTTTGCCTTTATATGGAGATTATCTTAACATCTAGAAAATAATGTAAGACTCTATGACTAAATAGTACAGTAAGAATTTATTTATTCTAGTCTCTATGATAATCATAAAATTATTGAAACATCAGGGAATCTAAAAATTTAATGGACTACGTAGACCCCATGGCATAATATTTATGCCTGCCACAAACAGCATATTTGTAAGATTCTGTTCATTCCTGAGAGGGGCAGGAAAGGGGTTGCAGAATGTTAGAAGACTTTGTACTTGCTGGTAGCAATCTTGATCTCCTATCTTCTCTATACCATATCAAAATAAGTGTTATTTGAGAAAAATGTTATCCTTCATTTAAGGCCTGAAAACACTTGATTCACGAAGTCCCTGTCCACCTAGACACACCCCTGGGGAAACAGGTGAGCCTGACTGACAATTGGGTTTTACTCATGTCTGCAGCATCAGTTTGTAACCCTTAGGGTATGTTTGCAACTGAATTTCAGTCGTATTTATGAACTGGAACCTAGCTCCCCTGAAAAGAGACCCATAAAGGAGCCAGACATGCTTGGCTTGGTTGCCTGGCAGGTACTCAAGGGAGTACTAATGATAGAAGGCAGTGCACTGATTCAGAAAAGGAGGCGGTTTCTTACTAAACTTGTAGTGCCCTAGGTTCCTGTTAAAGTCAGAGATTTTCTCCGTGGAGAAGCATTAAAGTCATTCTTCAAGGACAGATATTCTTTCACTGCCACACTTCCTTCCTTGGGGTATAACAACCTAGAGGAAAGACCCTGAACTCCTGGGAGGAGCACAAGCCAGAGTCTTCGGTTCGCAGAAAACACTTACTTGATGAGTTCATGAGCACATGGTCCTTGAGCCAGACTTGAAGAATTTAACTGGAAGAATTTTTTAAATTAATGAATATTCAACTGATATACTCAGAGTTTCCAAGAAGAATGAAATAAAAAGTCTGAGAACGTGTTTATATTATTATGGAGACTTCCAGATACTGATGGAAGGCTGGGGAAAAGTGTCAGTGACAGCCAGAATCTGGGGATGGAATTTGGAGGCTTTATACTTTTTATAACCACATTGAGGATGGTGGTTCCGTCTGCTGCAATGGCAGACCTCCTCCCACCACTCAATTCCTCCTCCTCAGCTCCATCATAATTCCAGGTTATGTGTTTCTCAGGAGTTTTATTTTGCAGCTAAGTAGGATGTGGCGTGCCTAAGCACTGGGGGTTAAGCACATGCCACTCCGGGCATATGACCATAGCCCTGGTACAGGCAACACTGAGATTGGAGGGCTCATCTCTGTTCCTAATAACCTCTCACTGAGGCCTTCCTGACTACTGATCCTGCTTTGTGCAACTGTCCAGCGCCCTCCACCACCTCCATGGTTGATCCTGAGGTCACTTAGCTTCACTACATGGACCCTTTATGAAGCAAGAATAGGAATGGATGCTGGGCATGGTACAGAAGTTTGCTAGTCAAGAAACAAACTTCATCCTTCTGTGGGAATCCAGTGGTGAAAGTAGATGGTAGTTACTCTCAACTATAACCATGGGAACCAGTGACTGCGAGAAGCATTGGAAATTCACTAGCAGGAAGTTGATCCTTCCCGGTACCTAAATAGAGGGTGACTAAGCAATAGGACAGGGGGTGGGAGGAATAAATGGAGGAAAAAAAAAAAGATTTCAGAGAAGTATAATTTTTTTTTTTAATCTACCACTTTGGGAAAATTCATAAAAACAGTGATTTCCCCTTTGGGATAGAAACTCTTTGCTAATTGTTTCAAAGGCTCTGCAGTCATGATTTTAAATATGTCTGAGATTCTGTGATGATATTTTATTTTTAAGGGAAGCCGGAGACAGACTCTTTAATACCTTAATTCTGAAGAAAACCAGACAATCATTAATTGAAACAAATTTGGATTCTTGTAATTGAAGAATTAAATGAAATGAAATCTTTTTATCAACCCCAGTCTCTTTCCTTATTTTTTCATGGAATTTATTTGCATTTTTAGCTGTAGGCTTAGTTCCTGTCTCTAGTTTCTGAGCCTGTCTTCTTTGAGAAATGGAGCTCTGGTCCCTGCCTCTCCACTCTGGTAGGAGAGGAGCATTAAGCCCCCTTTCCAAGTATGTTACCCTGTGAATGAGGGTCCTGAGACTCAACAAGGCAGAATTCCTACATCCTGTGTGTTTCTCACTGTCCTGTAATGGTCTAGTTCTGATCATAGGATTCTCTAGCACAAAGATGCCTTGTTAGCCTCCATAGAACTGATCTTCTTTCCTCTCCTTATCCTGAGTTCCTCTGTAAGGACTTCAGTCTGTACAGTCTACTTATAACATCAAGCTGGTTTAACTCTTAAAAGGCCCCTCTTTGGTCAATGGTGTCTACACCTAGAGAACTCACAGAACTCAGCAACCTGTCTGGACTTCTGAAGTTTAGTCATTCGCCCTGTTTCCAGGTGTTGAGTCTGATCTACCTTCTAGGGCCTCTTTCAACATTATCTTAGGTCAGGAGTTGTGAACTCATAGGACTTTTGAATGGAGAGTGCTGAGTAAGGATTGAGAAAACTGGATTGTGTGTGCCTCATTTCAAGGCAGTGGCCACCAGTCATATCCTGCTGATTATTGCAATTTCAAGAGAAGAAAGAACCCAAATTATGGTGTGAAGTTTCCTGATTTGAAAATTTTGGCAACTAATTCATTTATAAAAAAATGACATATAAGCCAAATAAACTCCATCTGCATCCTGACCTGTGACACAGCTATAGATGTGGGACTTCTATATATATGTTTCTGAACTGTGCAGTAACCCTTGTGTCTGCCCTTTTGTCTATGTGGCTAAGCCTGTGCCATCAGCCTCTGAGGCTAGAACATCCCACTATATATTGTAGCCAAGCAGATGGTTTATCTCCAGGACCTCCTACTGCCCAAGAATTTCCCATATTTTTGCATGTTGGGCACCAACATATTCTCAAGGAGCAATTTCTTGGAACTGTGATTTCTACCCCAAGAGATTATTACTAAGCAACTCTAGTGTGCTAAGCACTGTGCTATTTATTAAGGATACAAACATCAAATATCAGTAAGACAGACTTTTTTTCTCCAACGGTACAGAGGACTCAATCTAAGGTGAACCTCCGATGAGGAACATCCTTACATACTCCCCTCTCCTTGAGGGCAGACAGACCTGTTACTTGCTTCTAATCAGTGGAATATAGCAAAGGTGATGGGATGTCAGCTCCTTGATAGTTTATGTTATATGGCAGAGGCAATGGGGTATCATGCTCATCATATAAGATACACTCTTAACAGACTAGAGCAAGAAAATGCCCTGTTGGCCTTGAAGGAGCAAACAGCCATGCTGTTAACTGCCTCCAGCAAGGGTCATGTGGCATGGAACTGGACATCCTCTAGGACTTTGGGGGCAGCTTTCAGATAACTGCCAGTAAGAAACTGGGGCCCCTGGTAATACAGCTGCAAGGAGATGAATTCTTCTAATGGCCTGAATGAACTTGGAAGTGGATTCTTCCCTTGTTGAGCCTCTGGATGAGATTGCAGCCCTGGCCAACACTGCAGAGGGACCAGCTAAGCTCTACCTAGACTTCCATCCTATGAAAACTATGAGATAATACATGTGTGTTGTTTTAAGCCACTAAGTGTGTGCTAATTTGTCATACAGCAGTAGAAAATTAATACAGCAGTTTGCAGCTTACCGTATTGCATTATATAGATATGGATCATTCCCTTTATCTCAGGAAGTCCTGTTGGATAGTAGAGAGTAATCTGGTTTGTAGGCTCTGGTAATACCACTTCCTCTCCCTGCCTTTCTAGTCTCAGGGTGGGAGTGGCTTTTTGATGCTGCTAACCTCAGGATTGTCTCACTGTCCTTTGAGTTCTTAGCATTTCTATCACCTGTATAACCAATTCTCTGCACTGAGTTCCCCAATTCTAAATAATCAAGTGATATCTCTCTTGATAAGACTTGGATTGAGATACCAAAGAGGAGGATTGGATGGTCAACATTCCTATGTTAGCTACTCATTATTACACAGCAAATTGCCCTCAAACACAGCAGCTGAAAATAACAAACATTTATTATTTCACAGTTTCTGAGAATTAACAGTCTGGGTACTGGGTGGTTATGGTTTAGTCTTTAATAAGATTTCAGTCCAAATATTAGCAGGAGCTGAAGTCTCATCTGAAGGCTCAACTGAGGAAGGATTTTCTTTCAGGCTCACTTTTGTGCTTGTTGATTGGCTTCAGTTCCTTGCTGGCTGTTGACTGGGACTCCTTGCCACCTGGGTTTACCTGTAGACTGCCTGAGTGTTGTATGGCATGGCACTGGCTTCTCCCAGAGCAAGTGATCAAAGTGAGAGGGAGGGAGGAAGGGGGAGAGAGAGAGAGAAAGAGAGAGATTGAGAAGAGACAGTATCCAAGATGGAAAATGTCATCTTTTATAACTTAAATTCAGAAGTGATGTACCGTAATTTTTACTGTATTCATTGACCACACAGACCCACCCTGTTACAATGTAGGAGTCAGTACACAGGATGGGTGTGCTAATAGAAGTCATCTTGGGAGCTGGCTGCTTACCACAAGTACTCCAGAGATGTCAAGTGGATTTGATCTATGGGAGACTGTCCCACCTTTCTGTGACTTTTATTGGAAAGGCAAAAAGTCACACAGCAAAGGGTAAAAGAATGTCTTGGTTTAGAGGACTTTGATGGGAAAAAGCCAATACCTCAGTGACGCTATGTCAACTGTGAATTGTATGTGACATTCAGATGTCAGAGGACAATGTTCACTGTTTCAATTCGAGAAATGATGGAGAATTATAAAGATGTTATAATACTTGCTCTGGAAAAGGATTTAAAGCATTTACCCACCCAACATATTGTATCTGGATGCTATGACATTTGATGTGGGGCAAATGTCATAGCATCCAGATGTAATATTTTGTTCAGAAGAACAAATGTCTGGTTGGAACAAAATTTATTATAAGCTTCTAGGGAGACTGGTTCTGGTGTCACTTTCTTGCCTGATGACTTGGCAACAGACTCTCCTTCATAAGCCTCAGGTAGCTCTTGTCTGTGTAGGGTTTTCTATAAGGAAAGATTTAGAAAGCACAGTCCTTTCACTGTTGCCTGACAGATGATTAGGTGAGGGGCTGAGTGAGTGGGTTAGGATGAAAGGAGAGAGCACCTTCATTCCATGCCTAGTCTGTGGTAAGGAGACGTGGCAGCCTGTTGAATGTCGCTTGTTCTTCCCTGATGCAAGGGAAGCTAAGACATAAGTGTCACTGAGACACAGGTGTTCAGATGTGCCATGTGCAGCCATTGTCACTTCCTGATGAAAAGAGATCTCATCTTATCCCCAGTCAGTTATGTTTACGTTTAGCTGAACACAATCTGCCTGGGAAATGGCCCAGTTCAAGAAAATTGACATTTCAGGGAGAAATTTACTATCTGCTATTCAGAATAGAGAAGGGAACGTCTAAGAAGCATCTTTGTTTTCCTGAAGAGAAAAAGAGACAAAGAGAGAATGAAAAAGAAAGGGAACTGAGCCTGAATTAAGCCCAGGGTATAAAATAAAATTTTTTCTTAATAAACTTCAGTCAATAGGATTTTTAAAAATTTAAATGGAGAGGCATTTTTATGTTTGAAATTTCTAAGCTGTAAAAATAAATCCTGGAAGTAGATTGCCTGGGGTAAGATTTAATTAAACATTGTACAGTAAATTAGCATAATTTGATGAGGATCAACTTTAGTTCCTAGAAACTGCAACATGCAGAAATTTCAAGTTTGTAATATCTTTCAGAATTCCACTGTCTCATTTCCAAAGTGTAGTTTCAGGAAATAAAAACTAAAGAAGGTATTACCAAGCAGAAGACAGTGCATTAGAAAGATGATGTACTTACTGGCTGTGGGCTATGAGGAGGGCCTTGATGCAGATACTAAAAGTTTGTAAGATGGATGTTCCTTTCTAAACAAAATATATGGAAAAAAGGAGTTGAATTGCTTAGCTTGAAGCAGAGAGGTTATCCGGTATTATCATACTGATACTTTCCTGGGCTCTGACTTAACTAGGATTCAGAGGTCTGCCTGCCTCCCTCCCTTTCTCCTTCCTTCTCTCCATCTCTCTCTCCCTCATTTCTTTTTTTCTTGATCTCTTTCTAAAGAGAAAGGCTACTGTAGATGGTATTGTGGCTGCATTCTCAGGAACAACGAGGATGCCTGGAACATAGGGGGCCTCATTAAGTGTGCTGAATGAAATTCTGGATGCCGTCTTGCCCCATGTGCGAGTGGCTTTCATGAGTGAAGGTTAATGAGTCCCCAGGTGTCTTTACTTACCTATAGCAAATTTTAGAAGTAGAGACTATCTTTCCACCCCATAGTGACAGTCCTGAAAATCCCACAGTGGGAAATGTAATGGTTGAAAAACTTTAAATGAAAAGGAAATCGGAATTTCCTTAAAGATAATTTTTAAATTTATTCTACAGGCATTATAATAGCCACTATACTCATTTTCATTTTGCAGCTCTAATTTGAAAGAAAATTTCAGGATCTCTCTACCTTACCGTTTCAATGTCATGCTTATAGGGCATGTTGACCTTAAAAATAAAAGTCAGTTATTTTACCAGCAAAAATGGGTTTATTGGGGAATAGCAAAGAATTGCCATTTGGGACAAGCAAGCTATATCTAAAGCCATAGTTAAGCCCAACCAAACAGAAGAATGCTGTTCACGGAGGAAAAGGAGCTCAGGGTGCTGCTGCTTCTCATGGCTCTGTTGCTGGGGTAGTTTCTTGTAGAAGATGCAATGTAGTCGTCTCCTGTAGGGGCCTGCACTGGATGCTTTCCTGTTGATGATTGTTCTGTTGGGTCTGGAAATAGTTCCTTCTGCAGCTGGCCTGGCCTGGCCGGTACTGTGTGAGGGCTCCCCCTCCTGGCCTCCCGGCTCCACTTTAGCGAGGTTTTGCTTTAGTGCTTTTCCCAGCAGCGGGGCACTGGCCCTGTAGAATGCACGCCGGCCTGAGCTGGTCCAGGTGTTAGTCTTTTAGTTGCTGGGTCCTGGGAATGCCTGTGGTCCCTGGGGAGGGGCGGGGAAGTAGAGGGCGCTGAGGTCATCAGCTGTTTCACAATCATTCAAGGCATATTTTAATGTTTTAATAATGAGGATGGTGCAACTACAGTGTTCCAGGTGAATACTGGCATGCTTATAGAGTTGCTTTACTTTTTTTGCCAATACTCAGCCTACTTTATGATGTTTTCTTTCCTCTGTATGTAGGATTTCTCCTAAAAAATTCATTGCCTGCAATATTTTACTGGAACTTTATAGCATAAAAGCTGTTAACTTCATCATCCCATGTCCCCCACTCTGGTACCTTCGTTGGCCTCTAAAATGCAGAATAATATAGGTGCTCAGATTTGTCTGATATAAATTTATGCCAAGTGTAGACACTACCAGCTATGGCATGTAGGCACTGTTTCTCTCCTCCCAGGAGCCATGAGGGTTTAGTTTTAAGGCCCACGTTTCACTTGACCTCATAGTGCGAGGTACAATAGTCAGCGATCATTTTAGGGTATCAAGCAAAGGCTGCAGAGATAGGAGGAGCCCAGCTGCTATGGACTTCTCCAGAATTTCATAATAAAAAAAACCCCAAAACTGGGAGGAAACTAGTTTAATTTTGGCATATATTATACCAAATGTGTATAGTATAAAGTTTTTGTTTTGAATTACACATAGAGTGGGGCCTTACAACAATCTTTTCCACTAGGAGTCAGTCCCTAAAAGTTTTAATCTTGCCCTGCTTGAATCTCATCTCTCTTCTATTCTCTCTTCCCAGGTTTTATTGCCAAAAAATCGACACTGATTCTGCCTTCTGAGTTACCTCCTCCTTTCTCCGTAACCCTTGGTTTATGTTTTTCCCAATTATCCCCAACTAGAGTAGTTGGCAAAATCACTTACGCTGGAACCCAAATTCTTGCGGGTTTACTGGAAAAGGTTATACAGAAGTAAAACCACATAGACTTGAAGTTTGCATAAGGGGAACTCAGGGCCAGGGAAAGGTTGTGGTTTTGTAGGAAGATCACTCTCACTCTCAAGACGCCAAGGGCATTTAAAAAAATTTTTTTTTAAAGGAGTCCCCACTCTGTTTATGTGGGATGTTGTCCAGGGCACAGAGCATCTCTGGCAGGACTCTGCTGGCCTTTTGCTTTCTAACTGGCTGTTGTAAGCAAAACCAGCTCTCCAGTCTCTGCGTGGAGGGCACATGTGCAGCTGCAGGGAAGAGGAAAGGGACGATGTCTAATGTCTTTCCCGGTCAACAGTTTAAAATGTTGAGCTTGGGTCCTCACAGGCAGGGGTCATCAACCCAAATAAAGTGCAGGCTAGTTGCCAGCTCTGGAATATCCACCTAATTTTCCTTCAGTCAGTCTGTAAACCAGAAGTATTCTGAAGTCTGTCTGTGGGTTTTGACTTCCTGAAAGAGAGGTGGGGAGCCCTTCCTCTGGATGGTGTCCCCAACACCCTATAAATCAGCAGCTGGCCCACTCTGTATTTTCAGGCTATAATTCTTCACAGTTTCTTTAGATCCCATGGCCAAGTCTAGACTAGCTACTTAAGGATACATTTTGGGGTCCTTTCGATAAGCAACTTGACCACAAATAGATTAATTTTGAGAATCTTGTGGTTGTCAAATATATTAGGAGTTGAATTATAGTAAAATAGAAGTTAAAAGCCCCAACTTGATAGCCTGACTGCCTGGGATTCTGGGTTCACCTCTTACCAGCTGTGTGACCTTGGGCAAGTGTTTTTTTGACCCCTCTGAATGTCTATTTCCTCTTCTACCAAATAGAGAGAGTAACAGCCTCTACCTCATGATTTTCTGTAAGGTATAAAAGAGATGATTATTGTAAAACCCTTAGACCAGTGCCTGGCAATAATAAGCACTTAGAAAATGTAAGCTGCTATTGTGTTTGTGGTTGTCGATGTGGGGTCTAAACAAGTACTTTTCCTGCTATCTTCTAAATCCTTCTAGCTGAGCTAATAATCAAGTTATCAGAGTCAGAGTAACAGGAAAAAAATGTACAAAGTTTATTACGAATGTACATGCTAGAGGTGTTGTAAGATACGAAATCGGAAACACATTGGGCAGTTGAGGCTTATATGTCATTATGGAGAAAGGAGGCAGGGGTCTGAGATTTCAGAGGAAAGTGGCATTTTGCATGTAGCTGAGAAAGAGTGGCAGGCAAATTACTGCTGGACATGACTGGGGGCAGGGGAGTATAGTTAACAGGCCCCTGCTTGGACACTTTCTATCTACATTACTAAGGTGAATATGTCAAGATGCTCATGCTGGAGCAGGTCTTTCTATCTGAAACTCTTAGGCAGGAAAGGGAGAGGGTCCAAAGTTTTTCTGTGTCGTTTGTTTCTTAGTAACCAGATTAAAATCAGTATCCCAAATGGCACCTTTTTGGGGTGGCATATGTAGGTCCCCTTCAGTGAAGATGTCATTACTACTATTATTATAAGAAATTTTAATTTAGATCAGGTTGTCTGGAAGTAAAGCCTCAGAAAGCGATTCTAGTCCAAATAGTTATTGAAGAACTACTCTCAGGTGAAACCAGTGAGGCAGTGAGAGAGTTAAGCTTCTTCAGGCCTCTGATGGGTCCACCCCCTAACCAGTCTCTTTCCTACATCTTCTGGGGTCGTGTCTCTTGTCCAATCTGGTCCTTTCCCCAGGCTAGGCTGACAGGCCTCTGTGGTTGCTACCTTGGCTCTTACTATGCATGTGCTTACCTCCCCCTTTAAGGTTCTGTCCCTTCCCCAGGTGATCTTCAGGAATGGACCTGTGGCTTCCTGGGGAGTATGTGAAGCTGTAACTTCCTAGGGAAGAAAGCAGGCTTATACTTCCTAGTTGATTATGCTTAATAATGTCTGATTTCCTTTGCTCCCTTCCTTTATTAGTATTTAGCCACTTACGCTAACAAGGCAAGGAATAATCTAGGCAAAGATGTGGTTTTAGCTGAGGTCTGACCTCAGCCTAATCCCACGGGGAGCTCCGGAGTATGAATCACAACAAAAGCTGTTCCACTCTGAGACAAGGGGACCAACGTTTGTACCCCTGAAACAGTTAGTCATTGACTGCAGGCCGCCCCCAGTGAGACAGCGTGACTCCTAGGAACTTCCAAGGGAGGTAACCCTGAGAAGGGGATTTAGATGAATTAGCCAGACATTGCAATTAATCTGGAACCAGCAGTGAGATTCTATGAATGCATCTCATTTGGAGAAACATCCCCATTGAAATGGTTGTGTATGCCTGAGACTAGAGCATCAGAAGCACCCAGCAAAAGCTGAAGGGAGAACTTTTACAGACTTGCTCCTGGCTTCTTGGTTGACGGTCAAGAGCACTCAGTTTGGGTTTTTATTAGTATTTAGAGTTTGCAATGTCTTAAGGCTCCTGAACAGCCTCCCTGAACCGGATTGGTGAATAACTAGCTGGTGACTGGAGTGATTCATTTGCCTGAATTCCCTTGCTCCCTTTTGCCGATGCTCAGAAATCACGCACCGTGGGTTGCCATAAAGCTGTTGTATGCATCACGGTTCTCAATGTTTGAAACCTGCTATTTTGAGGCCCGAGGCTGTTTTCTTTTGCTTTGTTTGCTCTCTTTAGGAATGAGAAAAATTGGATAGCCAGGAGATCAGAACCTGCCACAATTGTTAAAGTGATTGGAATATAAAGTATAATTTTCTAGTCCCCTCCCTACTTACTGCTGTGGCACCTCCCTCCCTCCTCCAACCTTGCATGGCATTCATTGAAAGAGAATCTTTCATTTTGCACCATGCTGGGTTAAGTTCTTCCATTATATTCATTCACTGTGCTTAGAATTGAAGTAGAAAAAATGCTTCCCAGGCCCAATGAAATTTTGAACAAGTCGAGAAAAGCATTTTAATTAGTGCTTGAACTTGCAATTAATGTGCTCTACTTAAAAGACCCGTTTAACCTCAGATTCTGGAGTCTAGAATTAATGAAAGCTTTTGTGTACATAGCTACCTCCTCCTCACCTATGTGTGACTTGTCCAGTTTGCAGGCTTATCCTCTGTAAATAATAAAATCCTAGAACCCCCCGCCTATTGTGTCTTAACCACTGCTTCTCACTGCCAACTGGGGACTATTCAGTGTGCTGTGCCAAGTAATTTTAATATAAGTCCAATCTAAACGTAATAAAGAAGGGAAATCAGGTAAGATAGGAGAGAGTATCTTCCTGAACTATATAAAGGCAATTTTAAATATCTTATGGTTTGGAATATCCATGCCATTGCTCCTTCCCTTCATTGGTACATGTTTTTAAGAGTTGGCTGTAAATGCTCTCCTGGTCTTTGGTGAATTAATGACTCACAAAATACCATTAGAGAAACAAATATATTTTTTAAAAAATATTATTCCATGTAGAAGCTTTGTGTGTGTGTGTGTGTGTGTGTGTGTGTGGTTTTTAAAATAAACTTTTTATTTTACAATAGTTTTATATTTATATGAACATTACGAAGATAGTATAGAAGGTTCCCATGTGCCCCACACTTAGTTACCCTATTATTAACATCTTACATTAGTATGGGACATTTCACAGTTAATGGACCAATATTTTTAGATTATTATTAACTAGAGTTCATACTTTATTTAGAGTTCCTCGGGTTTACGTAATGTCTTTTTTGTTTTGTCCCAGGATCTCATCCAGGATACCACATCACATTTAGTTACCATGTCTCCTCCGCCTTAAACTGCAGTAGTGTCTCAGGCTTTCCTTGCTTTTGACCACCTGGACAGTTTGGAGGGGTAGTGGTATATATTTTGTAGAATGTCTTTCAGTGGGAGTTTTTCTGATTTTTACCCCCTGATTAGACCGCTGTAATGGGTTCTTGGGAGGAAGGCCGCAGATGATTCTCATCATATCATATCGGGCGCCTTTGCTATTGACATGACTTTTTTCTGCTGATGTTAAGTTTTATCACCTGGTGGACATGGATTTCTCAACCATGAAGTTACTCCCTTTCTTTTTTAAAAAAATCCTCACCCGAGGATATGTGTTTTGTGTGTTTTTTAAATTGATTTTCAAAAGAGATGAAGTGAGAGAGAAAGAGGAGGAAGAAAGAGAGAAATAGGGGAGAGAAACATCGATTGGTTGCCTCCAATATGCACTCTGACTGGAGATTGAACCCGCATCCTAAGCATGTGCCCTGCCCAGGAATTGAACCTGCAAACTTTAGGTGTACAGGGGACCACGCTCCAACCCACTGAGCACCCAGCCCAGGCTCCTCCCTTCCCTGTCCGTACTCTACTCTTTGGAAGGAAGTCACTGTGCGTAGCCCACACTTAGGGTGGGAGGGAGAAGGGTGTTATGTTCCATGACTTTGAGAGGAAATATCTACATAATTATTTAAAATTCTTTTGCTTGGGTGGTTGGCCTATTTTTCCTTATTTATTTAATCATTTATTTGTATTAGTATAGACTTATGGATATTTACTTTATATGTTGGGCTATAACCCAATACTTTGTTATTTATTTTGTTGCTTAAATTGTCCCAGCTTTGGCCGAGAGGACCTTCAGTTGGCTTATATGTCTCTTTGATGTAACTCCCATAATTTCTTTTTTTTTTTTTAAGTATTTCATTACTTTCTGGTACTATAGGATCTGTTTCATTGTTGATGGAGTAAACACATTTAAAAAACACAGATGCACTCACCCAAAACCCTTTGACTGCTGTGCTTCCTATGATTTGATTATTGATGGTTCTGTAGTGTATTTCGCTTTACTTTGTCTCACATTTTTGTCTATTGTAAACATTATCTTAACAAGGGGCATGTGAACATTTTTGAAGTGATACTTCTGGAGAATATGCTACTGCAACCGCAATAGTCCTTCTGATTTTTTATCTAAGCCTGAGTCTCCTCATCTTAAATGAACTAGGAGATAAAACAAGGTAAGCATTTTGTGAAGAGCCACTCATTCTGCATTAATGGCCAATGCTGACCCTACTTCCCATTCAGTGGTATCCTTGAGCTTCACAAATAAACTAGTGAGGCCACAAATTAATCTTACCTACATCTCTCTTGGTTCCTTTTATGTGTTTGCCTTCTCTCTGTGCAGTGTTTCATTGTAAATACCTGTGGTACTTTGATAACTACATTAAAATGAAGGCAATGTTTGTAGCTATTTATTTATACAGCTTTTTACTTTCTTTCATCTCAGTGGAATCCATAAATAAAAACGTCTTTTCCTTCAAGCAGTTGACTCTAAAAACACTCATATTTAAGGAACCTGCAAAAGAATATGCTACCTTTATGATTTATTAAAAGAAGATAAATGAGGAGTTAAAAATACCTACTAAAGAGAGAAAATATGGCAACTGGTATATATGTCAAGTAATGCTAGAGAATTATAGTTTTATTACTCAAGATCTATTTCAGACAAATGGGTAGAGACAAATATTCCTTGTATTTTAAC
Organism: Miniopterus natalensis; assembly: GCF_054644295.1. NCBI lineage: Eukaryota > Metazoa > Chordata > Mammalia > Chiroptera > Miniopteridae > Miniopterus > Miniopterus natalensis. Next base: position 13,342,560 of record NC_142095.1, on the reverse strand, counting down.
TGTGATTTATTTTACAAGTAAAGCTCTATCTATGCAGCACAGCTTAAAGTTAGGATTTGAATTGGATTGTCAGCTGTAGCCAAGGCAAGTAATTCAAACTGTGAAGTGAAAGTTTGAGTTGAAATCTCCAGCTTGCATTTAGCCAGAAGGCTTCTACATTGAGACTTTTCTATTAAAAATAAAGGAAACACTTAGTTTCAGGTATTTTGCATCCCAGGATTCCTGGAATAGACCATTTCAATATCAAATATTCCCTCCCGTTCTTCCTCTATGTATATTCTTCATTAAAATCTATATTCCTATTTATTGTTCAGCAAATGTAACTACCATATACATTGTGTAACCTAAATATGTCTACACCTTAGTTCTCTGTTAGAACTCATTCTTTTAGCAAGATTTGACATCTCATTAGTTTTGAAACAGCGGCTTCTTGGAATAACCATCTTTAATGGGAAGCAGCATGGAATACTGTAGGGTTTCCTAAACTCAGCTCCCCATGACACTGCTTCCCAAAACGTTAATGAGAGTTTTACAGGGACTGGGTTATGTGACCATACACATTTAAAAATATCGGGTTGAACAAAATTAAATTATTTTTTCTGTATAAATTCCTAGAACTGTTGATATGCACTTAAACATTATGAATCTTGAAGAGGGAAATGTGACTCTAGTGTTTCCCAAAATTATGTGGCACTTCCTTTTTTCAATCCCATAGAAATTCTGTCCTTCCAGTTATCTATTGCTGCATAACACACAAAACCCTGATTTAAAACAGTTTATGACCATCTCCCACAGTTTGATCTTGGATGGATTCAACTGGGCTGTTCTTGCTTGAGGCCTCGTACTCACCTGCAACCAGACAGAGGCTGAGGCTGGAGTTATCTGAAGACCCAACTAGCCTGGACATTTATATGATGGCGGTTGATAGTGGCTGCTGGCTCAGAGCTTGGCTGTGACTCAACAAGAGCACTTACCTAGGTCTTTGCTGCATGCCTTTGGTTTCTTGCAGGGATTCTATGAGGTGACAGTCTCAGAGGGAGCATTGAAAGAGGGAACATTTCAAGAGACACAGGGAGGAGCTCCAAGGCCTCTAATATTTCAGGCTTAGAAGTCCCACAGTGTCACTTTGGCCGCAGTTTCTTGGTTAAGCAAAGCCTAAGACCAACACAGATTTGAGGAAAGGAAAATTAGAATCTACTTCTTGATGGAGACTAGAGAACATAAAGAGAAGAGAAAGAATGAGTGGTGGCCATCTTTGCAAACTATCCACCAGACTTTTGAACATCTCATGGGACTGATATTTTATAGAACAGTTTGGGTAGTGATGAATCTGCGTTGGAGCAGGGTGGAGGTAGGGGATGTCCACGCATCAGAGAGAAGTGTTCTGTCACTGATGTTGCTTAGAATTGCTGGTATATGGAGATATTAGAAAATATGCAAAGTTTTAGATAATTTTATTATTGTTTTGAGATTCTCTACAGATAGTTGTCAGGTGAAATACAAGATGCCCAGTTAAATTTTAATTTCAGATAAACAACAAATAATTTTTTAGTGAAGATGTGTCCCAAATATTGCATGGGGCATACTTACACAAAAAAATGTTTATTTATCTCAAATTAATATTTAACTGGGTGTCCTGTAATTTTATCTGCTAAATATGGCAACACTATGATAAAGTACTCCTTTACTGCTAATGTTATTGTCAAACTCCTTTTTCACCCTCTCACCCCAATATTGTAACACCATTGAGCTTAGAAAAAATCTATGTAATAGAAAGCTTTAGGTTTTAGAATCAGACAAATGTGATTTCAGATTTTGGCTCTGCCACATACCAGCCTTGTTGTTATTTAACCTCAATGAGCCTCAGTTTCATCATCTGTTGGGACCAGTCAAAATTACCTGGTGGGATTGCTAGGCTCTTAGGTGAGATGATGTGTGTAAAGCTCATGATTCTGTGATTGGGGCTTAACAGCCATGGAGCCAAAGGGAATCCTGACTCCTGTTCCTCCAGATAAAGCAGAAGTGAGAGGGAAATCCCATGCAGCCTGGTAGATGGTGTTTATTTGCTGAAGAACGTCAACAGGCTCGAACATAAGTGAGGTGTTTATTTTCATTCTTACAAAAGAATGGGGCTGTAAGTTAGATATCATCTTGGGAGTTGCAAGTTTGAGTCAGACCACACTTTGAGGAAAGAAAAAAATTAAATTAAAACAACTGTGCTGTCAACCCCATGACTGGTGCATGAGGTCTATTATGCAATTCTTCTGAATTACTTGCTCAATGATATTTTGATTTTGATTTTATTTGCTTGCATATCCACACTTTTATGTAGATCATTACCTAAAAGTTATTTCAGTATAATTGACAGTATGAGTAAATTTCATGATGGTTATTCTGATTAACCTCATGAAAAAAAATTTGAGGGCGTTACATCTGAATTAATGCCATAAAAGAACAATTTTCTCGGATGAACCTTGATGTGCAGGGAAATGTTTAGTGAACATATGGTCTGCCAAACACTGGAAATCATTCGGAAGTAAATGTGTTTATCTTCATTTTTATAGCTGGAGAAACTGAGGCTCAAATTGGCCTCAAGACTTGTTTGCAGTCACAAAATTAATAAAGGTAAATGTGCCCCTGCCCACCTACCCATTGTTACTGCCGTCATGAAAGCCGCCAATGGCATCCTTGCCATGGAGTTCAATGGACGTCCTCAGTGCTGATATTGACTGACTTTCCAGCAGCATTCTACAGTGTTTGACCATGACCCACGTTTGAAAGACCCTGTTCTGGTCTCAATAATATTAATGTTCTGGATCTGGCTCCCTCCTTCTGATCAGGCCTTTCCTTTAATTTCCCTGGAAACTTACTCTGCTTGATTAGATAATTATGGTTTGCAGTTCCTCAAGATCGGCCCGGGCACCTTCCCTTCCATTTTCTCCCCTCTTTACTTCAGTCTCAAGCACAACATAAATCAGCAGTTATCACAGTTCTCTTGGTGTTACACATCTTTCCACTGCCCACCTCAGAGCTGCACCTTTATTTTTAGTGGTGCACTTATTATTATTTTTTATATATCTTCATGTCTGCTTTTACTCACCATGAGATCCTCAGTGCCTTATACCTAGCAAGCATATATAATATAGACTTGAGCACTGAAAGAATGAATGAATGAACCTGGGTAGTATGACTTAAAACCTCTTTTTTCCTCCCACTCCCTAGTCTCCTCTCAAATGACTTTAGGGAGAAAAAAAAAATCCCAAAACTTTACTTTGCACATGAGGGGACTGAGATTCAGAGAGGTTAAAGACTTTATCCAAAGTCACACAGCACTCAAAAGCTAGGTCTGGGACTCTGCTCTCTCAAAGGCTGGAGCTCCCTATGTCTCTATCGATTTGATCCCAGCTGCTGGCTGAATATACTCATGGGGATGCTGGTTTTCCTTTGCTGGTAATGGAAAAGTCTTGGGGAATTGGACCCGCATATGTTGGTTCTACAGCTCATCTCTGCCATTTAGATCGAGCCAAAATCTGAAGTTCATCTCTGTATCAATTGCTGTCCTTTTCTCTTTCCTTCTGTATGCTACAGTGACTCAGCATTTTTCATCACCCTTTTTCTCCTGTTAAGGTTATCTAAAAAATAGTCCTTGAAAAAGAAAATATTTTAGTTTACTTAATTTAATAGAATTCTTAGAGATTCCAGATGCCTAAGATTTAAAATTCTACGTTGAAATTTCAAAAATATTAGTGCAATACTATGTAGCAAATAGCTCTTTGTACAATTCCACAAAAGGAGTCCTCTGTTTCCCTGGGAGAGTCCTTACACATATTCTGTGGTTGGTGGTGTGGTGAGTGGTACCTTTTTTATTGACTGACAGAATACATAGAGTATAAAGCCAAATAACCCACAGCAGATGACTAAACTTAGCTAGGCGTGAACTTTCCTTTTCTTCCTCTTTTTTTAGTGGTATTGAGGGAGTGTGGTCGGGGGGGCGTGGATGGCCAAAGCAAGCAGGAGCGAGAGGAAAAACACGGCATGCGCGAAAGAGGGCAGGAAGAACATCGGACAGAATCTCCATTCTCGTAGATTTACAGAATCTCGGCTGACGGAGCTGAGAGAGCTCTGGGAAACACATCTCCCTCCCTCATTGTATAAATTAAAAATTACTAAGGCCAGAGAAGCTGTCGGAGTGATCCGGCTTCAGTCAGTGAATGGGAGAGCCGAGAACTGAGGCCTTGCGTGTCAGTTCTTCCTCTAAGCTTCAGCTCACTCGGTACCTTCTCTGTGACTTTCTGTGAGCCCCCAGGCGTGGCCATGTACCCTCCCCCCAGTATTGCCATGGCGCTCTGTGTACCCCATGCACCCCATGGCCTCTGCGTGTCTGCCCTCCCTTCCTCCAGTAGGATGCTGCGCATGCATCGAGGGGTGGGAAGGGAAGAGGGACATTGGCATGCTCTCTGGTACGGTGGGAATTTGCTTTCCTGTTTCTTAAAACAGTCCTCTTTGGGGAAGGGAAGAGGGACATTGGCATGCTCTCTGGTACGGTGGGAATTTGCTTTCCTGTTTCTTAAAACAGTCCTCTTTGCCCATCACCATGTAGGAATTTCCCAGATGGCCCCTTGTTGTTCCTCAGGAGTTTCGTCTGTGTTGGTTTCTGAGACCCAGCCTGTCTCAGTGACGAGTGCTTTGCTATCACACCTGGCGTCCTGTCTACACCTGTCACTTGTGGTTTGGTTGATCCAAGATAGGCTCTTTATTCTTTTTGAGAATCAGTTTTCTCTTTCCTGTGAAATGGGTATATGAACAGCTGTGTTTCCAGATCTTTATTCAGAGTCTATGAAATAAAGTAGAGAAAGAAAAATATTTTATTTTATTCATAACCATTTATCCCTTCAGTGTCCTCTTCCAACTTCAATGGCCACACTGTTGTCCACGTCCACGAGCTCTCAAGTAGCTCTTGATTGCTTTCCTGCCTAAATCCCCTCTTCTCTAGGCAACATTAGCTGCACAGTTTTTGAGAAGGAGATCATTGGATTGAAACAAAACAAATGGTTTAATGTTGGCAGAGTGTTGCCTTTCAATTCCCCAGTTTTGAAAATGGCAGTGGTGACCCCGGTTTTATTACCCCTAAGTAATTTTTAATGAAGGGTTGATTCCGTGCTCAGCTGGTTGCAGCGGAGGGACGCGCTCCGTGTCTGTCTTGGTGCTGCTCAGCAGGTAGAGCGAGTGGAGAGTTCCACGCTCAGCAGTGCAGTGGGGTGACAGCTCTGTCCTTGGACTTCCTTCCTCCGCGAAATTACACGTACAGCACTCTACTGCAAGGGCATTTTGCTGTCACTTGCTAAAGCACAGGTAAGTACGTGAACCGTGTTTGACATTTATAAGCAACCTGGGCAATTCCAAGAACTGCACTAGATAATAAAGACACTTTCATAAACGTGGCTGACTGATGGCTTAGCCAAAATACAATACCTGGTAGTTTATGGTGATTTTCTCTAACGGGGGGTAGATATTGAATTTATTTCAAAAGTGCCTCAAGAGTCCTCTTTATGCTACCAAGGCGTTACCACATTTTTGCAAAGCACACAATAGGAGAGTAAATACTTCAGGCCCTAAAGTAACATTGTGTGTGTACATGCTGAGGGAGGAGGGCTTTGTTCAGTGTGCTATTGACTTCATATAGATAGATTGATAGACTGCATTTCATTACTTTGTGGAGATTGCAAAATCATTCCCAATGTAGAATTTATTAATGAAAAGGAACAGAGAGTTATTTACTGAAATTTATTTGATTTCAATAAGCAACTCAGGGGTAATTCCCTCTACCATGTTTTCAACAAATATGCCATTAAAGGCTCGCATCCCATTCTCGGCACAACTTCTTTCATTTCTCTTTTTAAATTAAGTTATAGAATAGCAAAGCCCAATCACCTACTTTAAAATTCTCTTAGGCATTTTACCTTCAAATTCGGAACAATTTTGCTTGCTACGTACTTCAATGGGCAGCGACCACAATGTGAGGGCAGCGAGTCTGCTCTTTTCAGTATAAATAGGAGAGAATCAGGAGGTGTTTTCATGGTGTTTCTGCCATGAATGAACTATGCAACCTCCGCAAATAATGTGCCCTTTCAATGTCTAAGTCCTTATTTTTTAAGTGGAAATCACAATACCTGTCAAATTTACATCGCAGAGTTGAAATGGTGGTAAAGTGAGATGATACACATGAAAATATAGCCCTTTCCAGTCTGCAAGGCTCTTTGGCGCATTTTGCCTTCGTGTGGCATATTTTGCAGATATGAGTTTTGTTCCTAAAACTTTTGGAAATCCTATGTGGACAGATGTGGGCAAATTGTTGACATGGCATTGGGTTCTATGATTACCATGCTTTGTCTTCATTTGCTGAGTTTCCTGCATTTTAGCACATACTACTGAGAAATAAAAATATACCAATATGCATGTATGTGTGTGTGTGTGTGTATATGTATAATCTTAGCAGAGGTGAGGTATGATTCAATGCCTCTTTTAAAACACTCAAAGCCCCAAACAATAGCCCTCAATAAAGACAGTTTGACTTGAAGAGAAAATGAAAGACACATGATACCTTAGACTATTGTGGATACCATTCATGTAGGAAGATACTGCTCTTGGCCCACTCGTGGTTAGTTGGAGATGTTTCAAGTTGTTTTTAAATTCCAAAAATGAGTGTGTTAGAGTTCAGGGGCAAAATGGTCTCTGATGATAAACACAAAGATCTTAACTTATGTTAAAAACACTCTTAATTACATGGATAAATGATTCATCACAATGAGTGTATTAGACTTTTGAACAAACTGTTTTCTAAATGTGTTTTCTTTCTCCCAAACTGTCAAGGACAGGGTGGCCTAATATATATACACATATATACACACACACACATATATATACACATATACACACACACACACACATATATATATTTAATTTATATATTATTCACATGCTATAAAATTTACACTTTTAAAGTGTGCAATTCAGTGGCTTTCAGTATATTCACAGTCATGCAACCATGAGCACTATCTAATTTATCTTTGTCATCACCAAAGAAACTCCATATCCATTAACAGTTGCTCTCATTTCCCCAAATTCTAGTTGTTGGCAACCACTAATCTTTCTACTTCTATGGATTTGCCTATTCAGAAAATTTTGTTTAATTGGAATAATACAACATGTGCCCTTTTGAGTCTGGCTTTCACTTAGCATATTTTCCAGGTCGATTCATGTTGTGGCATATATCACTACATCATTCTCTCTTATGGCTGAATGATATTCCACCATATGAATATGCCACTTTTATTTATATATTCATTAGTTGATGGACATTTGGGTTATTTCTACTTTTGGTCTATTATAAATAATACTGCTATGAAAACTTATGTACAAGTTTTTGTGTAAACATTTTCAAAAGTAATAGACTTTATTTTTTAGAGCAGTTTATGGTTTACAGAAAATTGAGCTGAAAGCCTAGAGAGTTACTATGGACTCTGTCTCCCCCACCACTCGCCCACTCAATTTTCCTATTATTAACATATATTGGCGAAGCACATTGGTTACAATTGATGAACCAATATTGATACATCATTATTAACTATAGCCCATATTTTGCTTCAGGGTTGGTTCACTCTTTTTGTTGTACAGTCTATGGGTTTTGCTAAGTGCATAATGCCATGTATCTACTTTTACAATATTGTCCAAAATAACAGGTAAATGTGCTGTGCTCCATCTCCCTTCTACCTTGTCTTCCCTTCTCTCCTTTCCTTCCTCTGAACCCCTGACAACCACTCATCGTTTGCTGTCCCCATGATTTTGCCTACTATAGAATGTCATATAGTTGGAATCGTAAGAAAAGGCGTGATAAACGTCTACTAGAGCAAATTTGCTAAGAAAAAATTTTTGTTTCATCAGAATTCAAAGGAAAGATTCAAGATACAATGCAGATGATTGTTGACTTGTGATGATGGATTATAATTGTTAATCAAGAACCAATTAAGTTGTAAATATAGGAGGTCATCTGCGATGCCCTTTGCTATTGCTCTTCTGCAGAAGAGCCCCTGCAGTTTCCTTAAGCAACCATGCTTCTTTTCACACATAGAGTTTTTGTTTGTTTGTCGTTGTTTTTGCATACAGTTTTATTTTCCTGAGAATTCTTCAGGTTTGTCCACTCCTCCCATCTTTCTCTGGGTAAAAGCTTCTAGTCCTCCAGATATTTCTTGGCATATCTTCCATGTCTTCCAAGATAATTTCTTTTTTATATTTATTATAGGAAAGCAGATGTCCTTTTCACATGTTTCTCTCTGGTGTTGGGCTGTTTCTTAGTCTTGTTGCTACAAATATTCCTACCCTGTTTTCCCATGTAGTGACTAGGAAAATATAGAGAATATAAATATTTGTCTGTCTCCGAGTGATAGAAGGTTTTATTGACTGTGAGTCCTGCCGGTTTCAGGGTAGCAGTCTATTCTCAAGTCATCATTTCCATACCTCCTCTCGGTCCCTCTTCTGCTCTATCACAGTTAACAACTATGTCTCATATCATGAAGCAGAGACCTTGTCAGGAGAAAGGGAGAAATGAATCCCTGATCTAATACTCAACTCTAATTTAAGGGAATTTTCTCCTTAAAAGTCTCATGAGATCTTGACACTTCTATACACAGGGAAAAGACTGAGGTGGATTTATTGCTCTTGACATTTGGCATTAATGGAATCTTCCATGTCTATCAACATAGATAAGATGAATATCACATTTATTTAGAATCTACCTATCAAGGGAAAATGTAAAGGTAAAAAACAAAAACTAATGTGTTTTCTGGTGGTCCTGTTGAACCAACAAATGTAAAGGATGTTTGTTGGCTGTAATGGTGCCTAAACTGGGAGAAAAGATGGAAAAATTTACCTACTAAAGGATATTTTACTCCAGATCCTCATCACGTACATGGAGATTTTAGTTACAATCTGTGTTTGTAACACACCCTGATTGGTTAGAGTTACTATGCTAAGTAGATGTCAAAGTGGATCAAGTCAGTGATGCAGAAATGAGCTCAGTTAGTAAAAGGAATCAGGCATCAAAGACTTGGAACCTGAAATGGGTAGAGCATTAGAGTGAAAGAGAAGACTGACCAGCGACAGGGTAGCTGGCGACCATGGTGCTGATGTCTCAGACGATGCAGATTGATTCCCAGGGCAGGTGGGCAGTAAGAAGCATAGGAGTGAGAGACTCAGAGAAAGGCAAAGCCTGTGACTCAACTTTCTCTTTAGATTTTTGATTTGATATGAAAACTCTCATGGAATGCCATGCATGTGTGGCAGGACACTGAGTTCTAAACAAACGCAATCTTAAGGATGGTTATATGCAGAAAGTTGCTTTTGTGTTAGGATAGCTTAGGCTCTACTGCAGTAACAAATCCTGAAATATCTGTAGTTTAACATCGTAATAGATTATCTGTCACCCACATCATAATATAGTGTGGGGTCAGGTGGCTCCTCAGTAGCCCTCTTTCAAGGGTGACTCAGGGAGCTAGAATGTCTCTGTATCGAGGCTATGTCATATGGAACAAGTGACTCCCCTGTAACTAGTGAGGGAGAAGAGCAGGGCTGGGGGTCATGAAGCATGTTTTATAATAATTTCCCTCTCTTCTAGCTACACATCATGGACCAGAACCCAGTAATGTGGCCCTAGCCTAAATGTTGTGGTGTCTGGTAGTCTGCCCGTGTGCTCTGGAAGAAGACATGAGTCATTACCTCTGACTCAGTTTTTGAGAGTATGTGGAGAAAATGCTACGTTGGCATGTGGCACATCTGTGGAAGTCCCTGGAAAGGGTTCCTTGTCAAAATGAAGGATCTTATTAATGATAGGAGGCAGAATAAACTGATGGTTCAGCTTTAAAAAATACATTAGTACTGGATGTTCTTAATAGAGTGATAAACATCTGAGACTTCACTTAGAGAAGAAAGAATATTTTGGGCATACATTATTAGAATTTCCAAATTAACAATGAATGCCTTTTAGCCATAGGATATCCACCAACTATTGCTACCAACTTTAAACTCTCTGGGCTGAGGTTTAGATCCTGTTTAAGGATTAAACACAGTCTCTAAGGTCATGTCCACTTCTGTCATTCATCGATAACATGGTTTTATCTCTCTCTCTCCTTTTTTTTTTTCTTTTTTGACACTTGGTGGTTTATTTGATAGGAACTCTGTAGCTCATGAAATAATTTTTATTTGCAAAGGAAATTGTTGCAGGTAGAAACAAAAGACTATTTTCCAATCTCATGTGTGTTATCCACCAGTATAGGAATTTTAAAGATTCCATTTGCCATCTGTTATTTTTTTTATTCCACAATGATCATACATAAATATTTTTCCTCTTACTACAATACTAATTTATTTTCTGCAGTGACTTAATAAAAAGGTGTATTTCACATTCTGAAGTGTCTACAAACCCTGCTCTCTGTCGTTTATATATATATATATATTTCTTTTTTTCTTGGAATACTGTTAGTTTCTTGGACATAGAGTTTGTTTGTTAAAAAAAAAAAAAAAAGGAGAGGGGTGATGGTGATGGAGGATTTTGGATAAGTATGAATCAAAGGATATTTTTCCATGAAATGTGAAGGTGAATTTTAACCCAACATTTAGCCTATTTAGTGGATATGATGTTTAGAATGTGAGTATTCTCTGGTTCTCTTTTCAGTTCTGTGAACAGATATACGTGGTGGTTTTGGAGTCTGATCCAACATTTTATTCGGTGACCTCTTAAATACGTTACTTGCCTCTCCATGCATTAGCTTCCTCGCCTATAAGCTGGGGTCATCCTAGTACTTATGCAACAGCATAGTTGTAAAGATCAAAGAAAGAAGTTCTTAGCCTAGTGATACTGGTAAGCAAAGGTTAGAGAGTATGGTGATGATTAATACCATCACTTTATTCAGTGATCAGTTAATTGCAGAATGAGCGCTTAATCTTATTATTTGTTAAACTCAACAAAAACATCTCCATTTTGATGGGAAATATGCCTCTGAATCAGGAGATCGCGGTTGGATCCCCAGTCAGGGCACATGCCCGGGTTTTGGGCTCCATCCCTGTGGGGGGATGTGGTACAGGAGGCAGCCAATCAATGAATTGATGTTTCTGTCTCTCTCTCCCTCTCCCTTCCTCTCTCTGAAATCAATAAAAACATATTTTTTTATAAAAAGGTCCAAATGACTGACTTCAGGTAAGCAGAAGAAAGCTACCTGTAAAAGGTAGGTTTCTTCTGCTTACCTGAAAATTTACATGGACGTTTATGGATGTTTATCAGATTAGGAATGGTTCAATTCAAATGGAAAGAGTTGGAAAAGTATAAAAGATGTTAACACAAGCAGGGTGTCATCGTTGTTATTAGAAGGGGTAACGATTTATTTACAAGTGAACTTGCACATTGAATAGGTTATATACTACTTTCATTTAAATAAAATGCACTCACTAAATGAATCCTTAGTCTTTAGGCTACTATTAAACCTTTGTCTCAGTTTTTCTGCTGAAGAAAACTTTTGTAATTCTGTTTTCCATAAAGAATAATGAGTCCTGAAAACAGGATTCACTTAGAGTTAATGAAACTTAAATGGAATGAGCTCATTTTGCTACTGTTAAGGAAACATCTAACCCTCACTGTAAATTATTGTATTACTTTGCTTATCTTCATAAAGAGATGACCATTCCCACATAAACCTCGGAAATCAGAAACGCCACGAAAATGAACAGCTTAATCTTATTTTGGTATGATACTTTCAAATAGATAGAACCTTGGAAAGCCTCGAAGAGTAGAGTTCTTGATTCTCACGCTGTGACAGGATGAACACAACTAGTAGATTTGAAAACATGCTTTTCCTCAAATCAAATCAAAGTGGGGGAGGGGCATAAGTCGTCAAATGGAAATGAAATCCCTAGCAGTGGTTACAGCTGTGGATGTAGCAGTAGGTTACTTGAAACTTTAGAACACAAGCTTTTAGAGCATCATCATCATCATGATAATAGACACTAGGGCCTGTTTTTGGCAATCCCAGTGCTGGCTATATCCCAACAACTCCATGGTCACTTGGGATGAGACATTAATAAGTGGTGATAAGGCTTAAGATCTCAAGAAACCTCATTAGAAAGCCCCTTGTATGCCTGGCTTGGGCTAACCCACGGGACTGAGCCTTAGTTCAGATAACTGCTGAATGGCTGCCTTGCATTTAATTTTTCACAACCCTCCTACATTGTATGTTGAGCCACATTTGAAGTGCATGGGACAGAGGCAATGGCCTCTGAGCAGACCTGTGTTGGCCGTCTTTTCCAGCCTCCTTGATGCTAGAGCTGTCAACAACATGGCAGCTGCGTAGAGCCAGGCAATGGTGATGCTGGTGTAGCTTCTACGTTAATACTATTCAAGGCTATATTGAAGCAATCCTTTTACTTGGTAACTTCTGCAATTCAGTAGCACTCCTACTCCTCCTTTCCCCAAGAATGAGTGTAACTTGGCTCACAGATAGGTAAAAAAAGCAACAACCCATTTTCTTCTCCAAACCCTCTAGCCAGAACCAGAATATGATGTTACAATACTAATTTGGTGGTGTTACTATTTAAAGTAAACCCTTTAGAACTGTATTTTGGAAAGGATGGGAAAACTTATATGTGGGTGGTCCTCAAGTCTCTGTGTGACTTTTTTTTTTTTTTTGGTATCTTTTTTGCAAGAGCTGAGAGATCGTAATAGATAATAGGGAATTAAATAGAAACATCATCTAATAAGCATGATGCGTGCTGTCACTGTTAATTCAAACATAATGAACAATGACTGAATAATGAGGGTTGCATCCAGAGGTCTGCCATATGCTCACTGTGGATGATTGTTGGGGATGCCTCCTTAAATATGGATGCCATGAGCTAGCCAACAGCACTCCAAATAATCAGATTTTCCACTGCTCTCAGACTCTCAATGGGATTTTAGGTATTTCAGTTAGTCGGGTCATAAAAATGAAATCAGATTCCAAAGGGTTTTATAGATGTGTATACAGTGGCAGAGAAGGAAGGAGGGGGGAGATAAGGAGAGAAGTAAGGGAAGACAAAAGAGAGAAGAGAATGGAAACTTAATGCTGTTTTCCTCTAGACTATGAGAAGCATCTTCTGAATTAGAAGCAGTGTGTTTACCATTCTTCCTTCCCCCATCTGAAGATTAATTAACTTCTACTCTATATAAAGCTGGCATGCTAATGGAACACAGTCTACTTAAGTGGACATTTTTCTCTGGATAACATTCTAATGTCTAATTAAAGTCCAAATTACAATGTATTCTGATATGTAAGTAAAGCCAAAATGATCCTTCTATTGTGTAAAATTAGTTGCTGTATTTAGCTCATTCATTGGCTAGATAATGTTTAGTCTGCATGAACTGATGGACTGCAGAATATGTTCTGATTTGCTCCAAAGTACCGGGTGTCTTAGTTGGGAGAGGTACAGGGGAAAGCCCTCTTTGAGGTAGAAAGGAAATTCGATTTCCACTCGATTGTATAGGTTGGAGTGTTAACTTTATTACTTATGGTCTTGAGCAAGGGCCCCAAGCTCTGAGACTTTCTTGCTCATTGATATGGTGAGGATAGGGTGAGAACTATGTGAGATTATGGAAGTGAAATCACTTTGTGAACTATTAACTAGGCCCTAAACTATTTGTTGGACATAATCTTCTAATCTCTTGAGAGATTATTGACAAACAAGCCCCCTGCAAAAGAAAAAGTCTGAACCAGAAGTAAACATTAAAAAAAAATAAAAAATCCAGAAACAATACCCACATATCTCTCCAAGGCGTGCCCTAGGATGCATTAACAGTAAGTCCGGACAATCCAGCTTTTATTTTAACCTTTATAGAGCATGAACATCACTGATTAGTGTGATGCTTATGAAAGTGCACAATGATCTAAGGGTTTATTATGTTAGCATTTTAATGGTGAAGAAGGAAATGCATTTATAGATTCATATCAGACTTTCATCCACACATGTTGAAATATACTCTTTCATTACACTCAATAACTGGAAGATTTAGACCTTAAGCCTTGCAAATTCTGGTAATTCATGCCTTTGATGGCACTTTCTCTTTGTTGCATCGCATCAGCAGCAGCACAGTCTGATAAGGGTAGGGCATGCTTGAAGTCGCATGGAAAATTTCAATTCCAAACAGAAATAGATGCCGAAATTTCCATTATTTTTCCAAATGAGACTGTTTATTCAGAGGAAAAGGAAAGAAAATGGGAGGAAATAGGCTTTGATTAATTTTTTTAATCATGAGAAGTTTTGGGAAAACATAACCTGTTTACTTCTTACATCACTTTGATATCTACTCCCTATGGACTGAAACTCTATATTTTAGCAGATTTCAGGATGTATGGTGAATGTGTAGCAATAACACACAATATGAAATAAATTAGGTTTGAGAGTAGCCTGGTTAACACAAAAGTAGCGAAGGTGGTCATTTTAAATCATTGACTTAGCTAAACAGTTTTTAAATACAAGACTGAAACTCAAGTGTGAATAAAAATAAAAATAAAAATCTGAGAGAGGAAGAGATTAACTAAAGAACTTATATGCATATATGTATTGCCCATGGACATAGGCAATAAGGTGGTGAAGGCCTGGGGTGGGGCAGAAATTAGATGGGGGGGGCAATGGGGGAAAACAAGGGGGGGACATGTGTAATAATCTCAACAATAAAGATAATCTCAACAATAAAGATAAAAAACCCAAATTTAGCAAACTAAAAACTAATTTAAAAATACTCAAGTGTGATTTGCATTCGGTATCTATAAAAGAAAAAATGAATTCAGACTTAGCAGCCATCAAGTTTATTTCTTTATAGGAGAAAAGACCACCCCCCCCCGCCCAAACCTTTTGAGATTGGAAAGAACTGATTTAATCAAATCTATGATATGACTAAAAATTCCTGAATCCTTTCAGAGTTTTGAAAACCCTGTGTATGAACTTTCTATACATGGAGTAGACAGTCCCCTCCCCCCCCAACACTCTGCTGCCCCCCAAGGCCATTAGGAATGTTTCAGATGCAAGTAATGGAACAGTGACTGAGACAAAAGGACATTTAATTATCTCACAAAACTCTAGAAGGCCAGAGGTGGATTTGTTTGGTGCAGAGACTCAGCCATGCCATTGAGGACCCAGGTTCTTTCTAACTCCCTTTTCCTGTTCTTAGTATGTTGGCAGTGTCTTCTTTTATTAGTCATGAAGTGGCTCTCCCAGTTCTGTGCATCATATCTTTACAACAGGAATCTTAGCACAAGAAAAGTTAACAGGAGACAAAAGTACCTTACCTCACTATCTGTACTTTTATCAGGAACGAATTAAAAAAATCTCATCCCATTTATTAATTATTTAATTTTTATTGAATTTATTGGGGTGACGTTGGTTAATAAAATTATATACGTTTTAGGTGTACACGTCTGTAATGTAAATGGTGATAGAAAGCACAATTTTTACCAGAAGCTGTCTAATCAACATTTCATTATGACTCAGTATCCCCCTAGTGGTCAGCGATACTCTTTGCTTCAAGGAAGGCAGTCAGGTACCTGGCTGCTTTAGTTTCACTAGGGGAAGGCTGGTAAGAGCGAAGGGGTTGGGGGGGTGGGGTTGATGGGTGGTTCGCTGACAGTGCTGCTGGGCCATGGGCCACAGCTGGAGTAGCAAAGTTCTATATCTCTCTGGTCTATTACCTATTTTCTTTTTGTGGTGGGGGGATCTCTATGTAATTATTTCTACCCTAATCCCATCCTTTAATTTCTTCTGTCATTTTCTGTGTACAGTTCCCTTTGCTTTTTATCTCTTATTTTCTCACTTGTCCCCGGAGGCACTAATGCGATAATATATGTAAAGTGTTTAATACAAACAGACTAGCTGCAAACCCCTTTAAAAGCGACCTTCCCTTTTCTTTTTCTACCATTGCTTATTTAACTGATGAAAGATTTTCTACCCCCCTTTTATTTTTCCTTTAAAATTCCATTTATGAAGGCAAAGTATAAATACCTAAACTGATAAATGTAAGTTTAGTGGCAGTAATATTCACATACCAAAGAAATACAAAGCTCTATGTTGTGATTTAAAAACAAATTATAATATAGAATGATTTGTTAGCCACCTCTACTGTTGATGGAAAGGCTAAGACTATATTTAACAAATTGTCACATAATTCCCTATTCAGATGGATGCCTCCTTCTCTAATTAAACTTGTTATTTCTTAATGACAGCATTCACAGGAAATAAAGCACTACTTCTCAGGCAATGTTACTGTCTTCCTGTTTTATTTAATAACAACCGTACAATAGAATTATTTACAACTATGTTGCATTGTCAATTTGCAGCATTTCTGTTACACTGAAGGCTAAACTGACTTTTATGCACTCAACTAGAAATCATTTGTACTCACGATAGTATTGGAAAATACATTTTGGCCTGTAGTCAATCAGTGTATAGATACACTTCTCAGTTTGCTAACGTTTTATTGGGCAAGGACAACTTATATTCTATAAGTAGTACTGTCAGGTAGAGCTTTGTGGATGATAGGAATGTCCTGTGTCTGCACTGTCCACTGTGGTGGCCGCCAGCCATAGACAGCTACTGAGCACTTGAAACATGGCTAGTCCAACTGAGCAACTGACTTAAAAATTTTAATTAATTTAAATTTAGCCATATGTGACTAGTGGCTGCCACATTGGACAGACTCCTCTAGAGGCACTGAAAGTTGTTGGCTTCATTGTTTCTCTTCACCACAGTTAATGATGGAGTGACTGGTTCTGGAAGTTACCACCTTCTCCTATACAAGTATTGTCTGAGAGCCCACTTGATCTTTTAGAAATGAAACTGCATAATATAAACGGGGATAAACTAGCTAATTTTAGATGTGCATATGTAGATATAGTAAGAAAATGCATAATGGATATTTTGGGTACAGGGGGATACAATGTTGATTACATTTTTCTGACAGGGTAAAGCAGAGGAATAGGAGATTGTAATAATTATTTGAATATTAATTCTCCTTTTTGTGTTGAAGAGCTAATTGGACTTTATAGTTTTATGTCCATCTGAGTGAAAATTATTCCCATTGTGCTAATACAGTCATCATTTATTATTCATGTCCATGACATGGACTAGCAACAGTACTTTTCATTACTGTCATTAATTCAGTCATTTATTATGCCTACTACACCAACTTTCAAAAGGAATTGGAGATGATTCATTTATGTCATCACTTTGCTTATCAAGTATTTGTCTGAATATTTATAAAGTTTGAATACAGCTTCTGACACAGTAAAAATGCTCAGCTGAAGAGGACCTCATAGTATTTATGTGTTAATATTACACCTGCCCTTATTTTATTTTTCTTAATCTTAGTTTCCATTTGGTCATATTTTTTTTTACTTACATTTTTTATTTTGTATATAGCTTTAAAAGCTACCTGAAACTTTAAAAAAAAAAAGGTAGGATAAAAATCCAAAATTAAAAGTAAGTAAGTATATTAATATAAATACTCATTAAAGTTCAGTTGAGAGGCTAGAAATGGATATATTTATAATCTTCTGAAAGGAGTTTTAGAACTCCTATGTACCCAAAATAATTTAACATGCATATTTTTTTGACCTAGCTATTCTACTTCTAGATATTTTTCTTAAGTAAATAATAAAATAATTTACAAATATATAGATAAAAAGATGTGGATTATATTTTTATTTATAATGATTATGTTTAAAATTTTGAAAATAACATGAACGTTTACCAGTCACATATGGATAGGTAAATTATACAAGCAAAAACTGAACATTATGTATCATTAAAGCGATGACATAGATCTATACTTATTGACACTGAAAGATACTGATATTACATTAACAAAAATGTAGGTTATAAAAGAGTATTTGAAGAACAATTTCGTTTGGTTCAAAATAGTGTGTATATTTATATTGGATATTGGATATATGGTATCATTTTAATGGTTGCTATGCCTGGATGGTGGGATTAAGCATGATTTCAAATTTATTTTTCCCCTGTAAGTGTTAACCATGTTTATATACAAGGCTGATCTTCAGCTGCTATGTCTTCTTAAAGCCATACCAGTGGTTAAAATATGGAAATACTTCCCTCTTATTTGAAAGATAGTTAATATCTGGAGTCCCCTCAATAAGTGTGACCCTGTCTCTGGCCCTCTAGATTCCTCTCCAACCTCCTGTATCTCCCCATGATTTAGTAACGGAAGTAACCACGTGCCATGGGGACCTCTGTGAGCCTCCTTTGGTTTTAGCCAATGTCTGCTGACAACTTGACCCCCTGACACATTGTCTGATAAATGTTTGAAAATTATTCTTATCTATGTATAACTTTCATATCACAAAATAAACCTATTTTTTTTTATTTTGAAACAAAAACAAATGTAACATTGCTCATCAGTTATAGCAGGAGGATGTGTTGCAACCTAACGTCATTATTTTCCTACCTCGTCAACCTGCCTAGCAAACATTTATCCCTAGACAACTGAGAAAAGAGAAGTTTAAACTGAAATGCTAGCTTTACATTAGTGCCTTTGCATCAATAGATGAGGCCATGGGCATTTATCAAAGGTTGGAGAGCAATCAGAATAAGACAGGCCGAGTCTTCCTACTTTCCCCAGAGTTGGCCTTTACAGAGTAGAGATTTAATGTTATTTTTGGAACTGGTTTGAAATACCAAAATATCATTGGCATATTTATTTAAATATAGGTACAATAGCAACTCGCTTCTCTAGAACACACACTCATCAATAATCAAAACTTCTGGGAAAGAAGCAAAAACGGGAAAGAAGCACAAGAGGCTTGTGGACAGTCTACCATGGGGTTCCCAAGTCTGGATGCTGTTCTAAGGAGACCACTAAACGGCTCCCTGAGGCCTCTCCTTTTAGAGTTCTGACGACCCTGGTTACTTGTTTTTGTCACCAGCAGCAGACCCGAGGTGGGCAGGGTTTGCAGGCAGCCAGGAAGAACGTGGATGGCCGTGCCAATTATTTCCAGCTGGCACCCATTCAGATGGGCAGGGCCTGTGTCCCATCAGCTATTCATTTGGAATACGACAGGCTCATACTTGGAGGTTTCCAAACAGAAAGTGGGAGAAGAAAGCACACAATCCATTGACTTCTATGTAATGGTGGTTTTTTGCTTTAGGTTATGGGTATGTGTGCGTGTGTTTGTGTACATTGTATTAGAGCATCAAGAAGTGACTTCTAATGAAGAAAGAGTAATTAAATAGATGATAAAACCATTTAGAAAAAAAAATAAGGGAAAATCCAAGTATAGTTGGCTGTGGCTAGTGTACTTTGGGAGACCCACTGGCTTATGTGATCTTTGTCCAACTGTTGGGTCCTGCTCTCTTTTCCTCAGTTAGAAAAAGATGTTTGATTAGGTCAGTGGCTCTCAAACTAAGCTTTGCATTGGAATCACCTGGAGATTTTGTTCAAATCCTTAGGGCCATGATGCTTGAGCCTCACCTCTTAACCACTATATTATTGGAATCGGATTTCTGCCCCCCAGTGACACTCTCCGGTGGCATTGGACTATTGTAAAAGGCCTTGTTACCACTGTTTTCACTTTCCTGTATGTCATACTAGGCTTTGGGGCAAATGTCATACTGTCCTTCAGAACAGGCCACCGTGTACAGAATCCAGGCCTTTTGTGACTCCATGTTTACATCGAATTAGAATTTTCATTAATTGATAACCTTTAAAGGACAGCATCCCTTTGAGCGAATGCAACCAGGAAATTAACTTCCAGTGGTTGTAGCTCCTTGTCGCTGAGGCCATGGGGCCTGAACAAAGGTTAGGAAATGCAAACGGTGACTCTCGGCATGACTCTTCTTGCACAGCAAACGTGAAAATTTAGAGACCCAGTGGAGCACATACCGTTCAGTTCTGCCTTAATATATGTCCTTCTATGAACGAGCCGGGCGCCTGGGAGCGTCTGCCTGGCTGTGCTGCTGCGCGTTTTTTATTTGTTTCTTCAGTATCGCCTTTGGTATTGTTGTCTAGCACCCTTCATTATCTTAAAGTGTATTCTTTCCTGAGCTGGAGAGCGTGTTGGCTCCCTATGGTACGTGAGAAGGGAAACCTCGAATCCGAGTGCTGAGGGCTAACGGGATTAGCCATCAGCGCTGTTGGGGTGCGCTGAGAGTCAGTGCCACTTTACCCGAGGGTGCATGAGTGGGGTCCAGCAATGCAGGGGGAAGGTGCATGGGTGGGGTCCAGCAATGCAGGGGGAAGGTGCATGGGTGGGGTCCAGCAATGCAGGGGGAGGGTGCGTGGGTGGGGTCCAGCAATGCAGGGGGAAGGTGCATGGGGGGGGTCCAGCAATGCAGGGGGAAGGTGCGTGGGTGGGGTCCAGCAATGCAGGGGGAAGGTGCATGGGTGGGGTCCAGCAATGCAGGGGGAAGGTGCATGGGTGGGGTCCAGCAATGCAGGGGGAAGGTGCATGGGGGGGGTCCAGCAATGCAGGGGGAGGGTGCATGGGTGGGTCCAGGAATGCAGGGGGAGGCAGCCTGCCTGTGTCTCAGAAGCATCTTTCCCACTGTGCTCTGAACAACACACAAGTCTTGTGTGTGAAACTCTCCTCCTCCCCTTCCTCCCCCTCATTAGATTATTTCTGAAGTGTAGGGGAGTCACCCAAAGAGTGAACCCTGCATTCAGACTGATTGTGTTCAAATCCCAACTCCTTCACATATTTACTTTGCTTTTATATTAAGGTACATGTGCTGGAGCTGGATTGTACCAGCCTGTAGAGCTGACTTTATGTCTTCCAAGTTCACAATCAGTGATGGCATGTTGGTAGCTCAGAATTGGCCATATCTGGAATATGTGCACACTGGGAATTGGCAGATTCTATGAGCCAGGAATTCTTTCTCTCCCCCCTCCTCCCTTTCCCCCTCCCTCCCCCTCTCCCTCTCCTTCTCTCTTCTTTCCTTTTTTTTTTTTTTGAAAGCAAGCTTAGCAGAACACTACAGGATATAATGTACATTACACTAAAATGCAGGTGGCACACTCCCTGTAAAATAAATATACATGATTATTTTTACTTATGTATAATCCACTATGCAGGTCAAGGTACAGAATATTACTCCAAAAATGTTCCTCATGCCCCTCTCTGTTAAAGTCATTTCCACACGAGGTAATCCCTGTTTCGACTTCTGTGATTATCAGTTAGTTTTGCCTTTTCTTAAAATTTATATAAGGAGTCATCGACATGTCCTCTTTTGAATCTGACTTCTTTTGTTTGAGAATATGTCTGTAAAAGTCATACGTGTTTCTGTATGTACCTGTGCTTTACTCTTTTAAAAATAGGTATAGATTTGTATTATGCAATTTTTATTTGGTAGTCTATAGTCACACATGTGGGGATTTTTTTGGCTAGTACAACTAAAGAACTGATTTCATAATTGAATTGAGATGTGGTGAAAATGTAAAATATGCATTAGACATGGAGGGCTTATAAAATAGAATGTCTCCCAGCTTCTGGAAGTTGTGGGCAACCCTTGGTGTTCCTTGACTTGTAGATGCATCACTGTTTTATTTTCCATGTTTAGAATTTCTCTTTGTTTCTTTTTCACAGACTCTAGTTCTCTAGTGAAATTTTTGACCTTAACATTGCCTTTCTGGACACATCTATCAGTTATTTTGGCATCAGATCTATCTATAGCTTCTGGTGTTCATATATGAGGCTGCTTCTGTCGCATCTCCCCCCACCCCGATATTATGTTAATACTTGGTGATGGCTGATTGAATTTTTAGCACATGTTTGAAACACTGTGGAGGCTCAGAATGATATTATCCCTTTCCTGAGATGATCCGTTGATAGGGACAGAGGGACATCACCTCTGCTAGGGGCTCACTCAAAGCTGGAGTTTTTATATGGCTCAGTCTACCTTTCAAATCCTCTAACCTTCTATCCCTTTGGGTAATCCACCTAAGACCCTGAGACTATTTAGTAGGGTCTTTGGGGGACAAATTTTAAAGCCCAGTTTTATCTTTCTAGCACCATGTAACTATTAATAAAACTCCTCTGTGGCTTTTCTGCTCCTTTCTGCTTTCCTACTTGGCTTCTTAGTATTTTTTCCAGCACAATTTAAGAATCTGTAAATTTCTCAAGGGCAAAACTTGTGCTGAGCATTGGGATCACTTCTCTTCAGACACTTGGCCCCTCATCGTCTTCTAATATGGTAGCTCCAAATGCCATTTTTGTCTCAGCATCATCATGAGATTATCAAAAGCTCTTCTGGCTCCTCTGCCTTTCACTGGCTGACATCTGCCAGCCTTATTAGCTTCTCATTCTGCACCAAGAGTTGGCAAATGACCCCGGGGGAAAGCAGTGTGCAGAAAGTTGGGCTCTGCTCGAGGTCCTTTCTTTCCATTATCTTGGCCTCTGTGGTCCAGCTTTCCTTGGCAGGTCCCAGCACCTTCGAACAGATGTTTCCTTTCGTTGTCTGCCTTTTTCTAGTTCTCATTGGAGCTTTTTCTTCACTCTACTTCATCAGGAGCAAAAGTTTTACGTTAGAGTTTTAAGCAGAATTCAGACAGACACAGGGCTTTAGTAAAATGTAATTTCAGTCACAAGCATTATATCCGTTTCTTTCCCTCACCGAAACCCCTAAATTACATGCCTTGGAATATAAATAGGACACTCCTCTCTCTCCCCGGTCTATCAGCCCAGTGGCAGCTATTAAAAGAATGCAGTGTAATGTATAATGACAGCAAATTTTCAATGCAAGCTTTGCTAGAAATGAAAGGGGTGTTCTAGGGTAAGTCACGGCACTTCTCTTGACTCTCCGATGTCTTCTTTTATATACTTTCCACCTGGGCTCATGAACTGAGGTTGAGTGTTAACTCTCTGAGCCTGCCTCGCTGTAACTATTACCTCTAATCTCTGAATTGGCCTAATTCCTTGTCACAAATTTCAACTTTGTTCCCTGATCTTATCCTATGCCCCCCTCACCCCCTTATCGGTTCCTCTTTTGATATGCTAACTGGCCAGGTTAGGGTAACTCATTACAGAATCCTCCCCATATTGCTCTGCTAACTGTCCTTGTCTAGGTTCAGTTCTGACGTTGACCAGAACTATCTTGTTCTGCTACAGTCCAGCTTGTGCCAGTGCAGTAAGCCTTTGAGAGCTGCATTTTGTATTCTGGTGCAGGTGGCACACAAGTTTCAACCTGTGTGCCAGCTCAAATCCAGTGGAGATGGCTGCATTGGCTGCTGAAAGAGTGCCGTAGCCAATGGGCCATATGTGTCTCAAATATGAAGGGGATTATACATTTTACACTTGTGAAATTTTGAATGAAGGGTTTTCCTTTGAGATCCCATCTAAGGAAAGGAGGAAGAAAAGTGTCATGTTGAATGTCTATTATAGGCGATGTGTTTCTGTGTATTTTACCCCACTGCTTTTAGGTAATGGAATACCCAAGGGTTTTCCATATCTTAGCAGAAGAATCTAATTAGCAAATATTCTCCTTATCTTGGGCCTGAAAAACATGGGCATTTATATTACTATAGTCAATTTATGTAAATGCCTACTGATTTTCATAGTCATGTATAAATGTATTTTATAACTAAATATCAAGTTTATTTATTTATTTATTTTTAGCCTCGCCCAAGGATATTTTTTCCATTGCTTTTCAGAGAGAGTGGAAGGGGGGAAGGGAGAGGGAGAGAGAGAGAGAGACATTAAGTGAGAGACACATCGATTGGTTGCCTCCTGCACCCACCCTGACCAGGGCTGGGGATTGAGCCTGCAACCGAGGTACAAGCCCTTGGCCATAATCGAACCCGGGACTCTTCAGTCCACAGGCCGATGCTCTAACCACTGAGCAAAACTGGCTAGGGCCAAATATCAAGTTTATTGAGTTATAAATAACATATAATATATGAACAGATATTAAGTATGAGGTTGATCAGTTTTGACAAATGAATACACCATGTTACCCATCTCTGTCAAGTATCCTCACCCACCCAGAAACAAACACTGATCTAATATGTTAGTTTTGTCTATTTAGAACTTTATAAATATAATTTTACAGTATATACTATTTTGTTTCTGAAGTCTTTCTCTCAGAATAATGCTGTTGAGATTCACTTATTTTTTATATATATATATCAGTAGTTTATTACTTATTATTACTAAGTGGTATTCCACAATATAATTATACTTTTAATTGCCTGTTCCTTTGTTAATGGACACTTGAGCCTTCCCAGCTTTTGGTTATTATGAGTAAGTCTTTGACAAAGATTTGTTTATGAGGCTTTTTGTGGGCATCAGTTCTCATTTATTTTGAATATATAAGTGGGAATGGGATCCCCAGTTGCATTGTGTACATCTATAGGAAAGATGTATATATTTAACTTTTTAAGAAATGCCTGTACTGATAGTGTTCTACATCTTGAAGCCTATTTTATCTACTACAGTAGTCTCTCTCCCCTTCTTTGCAGTTTCTCTTTCTGTGGTTTCAGTTACCCACCACCAACCAAGTCTGAAAATACTAAATGGAAAACCCCAGAAATAAACAATTCATAAGTTTTCAATTGTATCCCATCCTGAGTAGTGTGATGAACTCTTGCACCATCCCACTCTGTCCCACCGGAGACAGGAATCATCCCTTTGTGCACTGTATCCATGCTGCATGCTCCCCACCTTTGTCATGAATATTCATGAAGGCCCAGGGAAAGGAACTGGCAGGGGCAGAGCCTCTCCTTTTATCCGGGGCTCCCAGGCCAAACAGTCACGCCAGGGCAGCCACAGCCTTACCATTGCTGAAAGTGCAGCAGGTTGTTTCTACCTGCATCTAAGGTGGCATCTTTCTCCACGCAGGGAGAAAGCAGCTTGATTCCCTTTTCTTCTTGGGGAGGCTTGTCAAACTTTGGACTTTAGTTTAACATGTTGGTGGGTGTGTGTGTGGGTATGTGTGTGCGTGATTAATTCCTAATTTTTGTGGCCTCAGTTTTCTCATAGGCTTTGAAAAATGACTTTGTTTTTGTATATTATCTGACTTCTCATTTTGTTAGAGTAGGAGCAGATTTATCTTGTGACTTTTCTTTCCGCAATAGAAGTAGAAACCCATAACTGTTTTTTAATGTCTCTGCCTCAGAAGGTCAGAGTAAGATCCCTTCAAAGTGATCTGAGGCCGGCATGATCATCTTCATTTGTCAATGAAATAAAATCAGTTCCAAAGGGTAGGAATAGACCAGAACCTGTATTTTTAAAACTATGTTCTTTCTCTTGTCTTCACCATGTGTGCTCTTTGTAGCCAGTTTTAGGACATAGCTGAAACCTATCACTTTGCAGCCCTGACAGGGTACAACTGTACGGGTCACAACTGACATACATGTGGAGAAGTAAAAGCGAAACTGATGGAAAAACCTGCCAACGTCTTGAGGAAATGAGATTAAAAATACGTTCCTAGTATTACCTTTGGCTTTACTCATGAAGGCTTCTTCCAAGCAGTGTCTCACCCCTGCAGCACTTAGTTGGAACAACTTTAAAAAGTGTAGTGGATGAGTTAGAGCTTTATTGGAATTTAAACATGTGGTTCTAGGATTGCCTGTTGAGATGATTAAATTTTACTATTTTTCTTAAAGACATGAATTCAGTGGTCATGAAAGAAACTATTTAAATTGATAATTGACTCCAATAATTTGTTTACACAAACTGATACAGCTCCCTGACAGCAGACTATAAATGCCGATGTGAATTCCATATAATTGAAAGTTTTTGCACTTAAATTTAGAATCTCATTATAGTAGCAAATGCCTTGAAATGCTCTTGTACTCAGCTTCCTATTGTTTGTTGGACTAGTGACATATTTGGTTAATCAATTAAACACACATTATTTTATAAAATTACCTTTGCCTTTAGGCTTGACTTAAAATGGCTTGGGTTGCATTCAAAGAGGTGCTTGGTTAGTTACAGCAATAGCTCTTAATTAGTGTAAACCACAAATGATTAGGATTCGGATGGCTGACGATATAACTTCTGATGTACTAAATAGAGTTTTACTAGCCAACCAAAAATTTATTCAAGGAAGTCCCATGAGTCATGTTAAGGCCACTGGATGAGGGTCCAATGGCTCTCTTTATAAAATTCGATCTGAGCTACATTTTAGAACATCAATTTAGGAATAATCCTTTTTTTTTTAAATATGTTTTTTCAGAGAGGAAGGGAGAGGGAGAGAGAGATAGAAACATCAATGATGAGAGAGAGTCATCAATCAATCAGTTGCCTCCTGCACGCCCCCTACTGGGGGTCAAACCTGGAAGCCCAGCCTGTGCCCTCACCAGGAATCGAACTGTGACCTCCAGGTTTATGGGTCGACGCTCAATCACTGAGCCACCCCAGCTGGGTAGGAATAATCCTTAAAGAACTACAAATGGGTTATGTGGAGAAGAGGTTCTTGAGGCTGACATGAGCAGTACCTATCACAGTTTTCTTTCTTTACACACATACCCAGTTTGTGGATACAGATGGGAGACAGAAGTATAAATGAGTTGCTCTGACCTTTGAGGGCTCCACGTTGCAGTCAGCTCTACAGCAATGTTCATAGTCATGCACAGGGTGCAGCCTCTTACCCTCACCCCTTCTTCGATCCTCTTACTCCTGGTTCTTAATTATCAATGGGAAGTTGACTATTAGAAGAAACCAATAGATAGATCATAAAAGAAATACGACAGAACTAGATTTTAAAAGTGTTTTATGGAAAGGGAAGAAATTCAGTAAAAATGAGCCATAAAGTTACTCAGCCTATCCTCCCCAAAATTAAGTCCTAAATTGATCAGCTGTCATCTTGTATTATTTTTGGTGACCTTTTATGAATTAGCAGCTCACAGAATGGGGAGGGAATGTTTTGTTTGTTTTGGTTTTGGTTTTTTGGTTTTTTTTTAGAGATTAGGTTTTACTGATGGATTTAAAGATTAAACAAACTATAGCTATTTCTAGACAATGGAGTAATTCCCAGCTTTTTCTCCTAACAACCTTTCTTAGTAGATATATCAAAGTTCCATATGTAATAAAATACAACCAATGGAATTGCCAAGTGAGCACTATTGGTTGAGTCATGCTAGCTATTATTTTTTTAAGTTATTTTGGGGAAGTTACTATAGCACGTGGGCCAGAAATAGAATGAGTTTTTTTTGTTTGTTCTTGAGGTATCTCTATCCTAATTGCCTTTCATCTTGGCTGAGTAAGAATCATCTGTTCTTGTAAAGAATCCCAAGCCAGACTTCACTACAAACTACTGAGATCATAATTTCTATTTTTTAACCTCTTCAGGTAGTTCTAAAGTCCAGCCCAAGGTGAGAACCGTGGACCTCTCTTTAATCTCCTTGAGTGGTGCTCAAAGTGTGGTCTTCAGATCAACAGCATTAGTATCATCTGGGAAACAATTAGAAATGCAAATTAACATAAATAAGCCGTACATATTCAAAGTATAGAGTTTGTTATATTTTGGCATATACCCCCAAGAAATCATCATCACAATAAAAATAATGAACATATGCATTGCTCCCTTGTACCCCTTGGAAATCCCTACCTCTCTTTCTTTTCATCTCCAGGCAACCACTGATTTGATTTCTGCAACATAGATTGCATTTATATTCTAGAATTTTTATATAAATAGAATCATGTAGTATGTACTTTTTAAAAATTAAGAGACTTTTTGAGCAGTTCTGTGTTTATAGAAAAAAATAAGCAAAAACTACAGAGAGTTTCCACATACCCACTCACCCCAACCCTGCCCCACCCAATTTCCCTTAGCTTTGCCATCTTGCATTAGTGTGGTGAATTTGTTAAAATTGATGAACCAATATTAAGGCATTATTAACTAAAGCCCATAGTTTGCATTAGGGTTCACTCTTTGTGTTGTAGAGTGAACCCTAATGTAATAGGGTTTTGAAAAATATTGATTTTGACAAATGTGTAATGACATGTATCCACCATTACAATATTACACAAAATGATAGTTTTATCACTCTAAAAATCCCCTGTGTCCCACGTCCCTCCCTTCCCTCGGCAGCCACCGCTCTTTTTACAGTCTCCATGTATTTACCTTTTCCAGAATGTTATATAATTAGAATTACATAGTCTGTAGCCTTTTCAGATTAGCTCCTTTCACCTAGCAAAATGTATTTAAGGTTCCTTTCACATCCTTTCATGGCTTGACAGCTCATCTTTTTATCACCACTCATGGATGAGCCATTCACAGTTGGATTATCCATTCAGCTACTGAAGAATGTCTTGATTGCTTCCAAGTTTTATTGATTATGAATAAAGCTACTGTAAACATCCATGTGCAGGAGTCTGTATGGACATAAGTTTTTGACTTACTTGGGTAAATGCCAGGGACAATGGTAGTTGAATAATATGGTAAGATCATGTTTAGTTCCCACGAGCGATGGCTGAGAGTTCCTTTTGCCCCACGTTATCACCAGCATTTGGTGGTGTCAGTGTTTTGGAGTCTGGCCATTCTGACAAGTCTATAGTGGTATTTTATTATTTTAATTGGTGATTCCCCGATGACATATAATGTTGAGTATCTTTTCATATGCTTATTTTCCATCTGTATTATCTTCTTTGATGTCTATATCTTTTACCTATTAAAAAAAATTAAGCTGTACTTCTTCTTACTGTTGAATATTAATAATTCTTTGCATATTTTGGATAGAAATTTCTAACCTGAAATGTGTTTTGCTCTCCATCCATGACTTTTCTCTCCATCCATGATTTGTCTTTTCATCCTATCGATTCACTATTTTGACTGGCTTCCTTCACTACACAAAGTTGCTTATAGACTCATCAGGTTGTTGCATATATTCATAGTTCATTCAGTTTTATGGCAAAATTGTATTCCATTGTGTGGATGTACCATAAATCACTTATGAATTTGCCTGGTGATAGCCATTTTGTTGTTTCCAGATTTTGACCATTGCAAATAAAGGTGCTATATGTAACGTTCAGGTAACAGTATCTGTTAAGACATACCATAGACTTTCATTTTTCTTGTGTAAGGACCTGGGAGCAGAATAACTATGTATATGATAAGTGTATGGTTAATTTTTTTAAAGAAACGCCCAGCTGTTCTCCTGTAGTGGTTGTGTCATTGTATGTCCTTACCAGCAGTGTGTGAGTCTTTCAGCTTCTCCACATCTTCAGGGCAGTTGGTATGACTGGCCCTCTTTATTTCAGCCTTCTTCTGCTGAGTGGTCTTGAGTCCAATCGCACTGTCGCTGATGAAGTCAAGCAGTGTGACTTCAGCTTTGTGCTTCCTTATCAACATTTAGAGGCAGAGTAAAAATTGATATCGAAAAGATAAAACAATTTTAATTTTTGCCCTTATATGTCCTAAGCCACAGTTTCGAATTGTTATCCAGGGACCCCAGGAAGTCCCCCTTCAGGACGTTCACAAGGTCAACATTCTTCTCATGATAACACCAGGTGACTTGCATCGTTTTACTTCCCTTCTCCCATAGGTGTGGAGCTTTCTGAGGCTACAGAGTGTGTGACGTCATGCTCTGGCGGCCAATAGAATGTGTCCTTGTGCACTTGTGTCTTCAAAATTTCTCAGTTCTAATTTTTAATACAGTCAATATTAATCCATGTAACTCACATGAGCAATAGCTCTTTGGGATCCTCAGTGATATTTTAAAATGTTAAGTCTAAGACCTAAGATATAGATAAAAGTTAAAGCTAGAAAAGTTGTGTAATAAAATGTGGGAAAAGTATAGAAAATGAAACAAAGGGAGCAAATATTTAAAGTATGGGAAACAGAATAAATGCCTTCAAAGCTCAGAGCTTACTGTATGTTCTTCAAACTGGGAAGAGGGGACTATAAACACATCTCAACATGTGTTATGGGCCCTGGGGACCTGGCCTTTATTCAGATGTTGACAAAACTCTGGTTTCTGTAGCGCTAGACTTGCTGTCTCATTGCTCTGTTCCTGAGTCACCCGCAGCCTCTTTCCACTGTGCCTGGTCAAATGGAGCATTTTTCAGTTTATGAGAAGCTGCCACTGGTTAACGTGCCTCCAGTATGAAAATACCACTGCAGGGACTGAGAGGAGCTGGAGCTTGTCCTGAAGCCTGCTTGTGTTTCTGAGTGTCAGTGGCTGCTGGGACCCTGCCACCCTAGGATAACTTAGGAGATGACAGAGGAAAGAAGGGGTGATTTGCAGAGAGCATGCAATGGTTTCTGTTTCTCCATGTTTATTGGTAATATTCATGTGCTAATACATAGATGCTTTAACATGAATGAAGAGAGGGTTTCTAGGATAAACAATCAAAACTTTTCCCCTCTAGTTTAGTATCTTGTCTAGTTATGTGGTTAGTGGATGGTGCCTCTATTTCCTATATCAGTGCCCTTTGGCTCTCACACACTCCCTGGCGGAGTTTATCGTAGGAGACTGAGATTTACAATGCTATTGGGGGCAGGGGGCAAATGGTTTTAAAATTCTACTAACACAAATCATAGTAATGAATTCTTTGTTAATAATGCTACTTTACTGCTTATTGCAAGTACCACCCCAGTTTCTTCTGCTATTGGTAAAATTACCCTTTTAATTTTAAAAATCTCCCCAGAGCACAAGTCTAAAATATGAAACATTTAGGTAAATGAAATTGTCACATTCTTTTGAGACCATAATTAATGGTTTCTTATGTTTTCTGCAGACCTCTAGCTTGCTTTCACTCTGATAGTTACAACGTTCATTCATATTTATAAATAAAATATATGATTTCCTCCTAAGGTTAAGTTTAGGCATTCAAATTAAAACAACTGAATGAGCTTTTAAAAAAGTGTCTTCAAAATAAATTAATCATATATAAAAATGTAATTTGCTGTTCTATATATTTTTGTAGGTGTTTGTTTGGGTTTTTGTCCAATAATTATGATATTAAACCTGAATATTTTAGAGTGAAAATATATCCCTTGGTTCTAAGGGTAATTTTAAGCATTGAAATTTAAGTGCCTATTTGGACCTTGCCCAAGTTTTTGTCAAGATGTATTAACCGAATTCTTCTAAATCTATAAATTGTTTTTATTGTATCATAACATAATTAAAGATTCAACAGTAAGTAAGTTGGAAGATATACTGGCAGCATGAGAGAGTATTTAAGATTCTGAGAGATGTGAATCAAGGTGGGGAAATGTTAGTACATTTCAGCTCCTATTTTTACTGAGATAAATTAAAATTCCTAATACAAAATAGCATACTGGCCATGCCACTAGTCTATGCTGCTTGCTCATTACTCATCACCAGCAAAACCATGAGCTTTATTATCAATGCAATGGTCACTTTGTTTAGTTAGCATACATTTTTTTAAAAAAATTCTCACTCGAGGATATTTTTCTCATTGCTTTTCAGAGAGAATGGAAGGGGAGGGGGAGAGAGAGAGAGACATCACTTGGTTGCCTCCCAAATGGGCCAGGGGTCTAGCCTGCAACCAAAGTATGTGCCCTTGAGTGGAATTGAACCTGAGACCCTTCAGTCTGCAGGCCAATGTTCTAACCACTGAGCAAAACAAGCTAGGGCTCAGTATACATTTTTGGACTACCTCTATGCACAGGTTTATGTTAAGATAGTTATTTTTTCATGTTCTGTGTGTAGATCACAAGTACAATTGCACAATTGTAGTTTTACAGGAATTTTGAATCTGTGGGGATGTCTTAACATTTATTCACTCAAGCAAATTACTTTTTGATTATGAATATGTATTTAGAAAATATTTTCCTGTATGAAATTAGATGATTGGCACATAGGAATTGAAAGTATATTTTATTCAGATAAAATAGAAATCTGCTGGTTGCATATTCTTATTTTTACAGAATAAACACAATTGCTGAATTTTAAAGAATCTGACATCAACTTTTCTATTTTTTATCAATGGACAAAACTCTAAGTAGAAGGCAGTATTCATATGTAATAAAGCATGAAAATGTGTTGTGATTGCTGTTATTATTGTTGCTATTGCTCTAAGATAGACATATTCTCAGAAAAGAAATTGAGGTGTATAAAAGCAAAGTAAAGACTGAACTAATAGACCAACGTGAAAGATACATGGGACTTTAAAATTGAGGGTGGTACAGTCAGCCACGCACAGGTTTTCTGTTTTGTATCTAATTTTGACTTTCTCCCATAGCCAATAGCTGTTCACTTCTTATATCTTCAGTGCATAGTAATGAATTATATTGGCTATTTGATGTGAGAACGTATAAATTTTAGAAAGCATTTGTGCCCTAGCCGGGTAGCTCAGTTGGTTAGAGCATCATCCCAATACACCAAGGTTGTTGGTTCAATCCCTGGTCAGGGCACATACAAGAATTAACCAATGAATGCATAAATAAGTGGAACAGCAAATTGATGTTTCTCTCTCTCTCTCTTTCTCGCTCTCTCCTTTTCTCTGTAAAATCAATCAAAAAATATATATTTTTAATAAAGCAGCTGTAGGAGACAGTGTAATAAAGACCAGGCTCCTCAAGGGAGCACCGTTAAAAGGATTTGCTCCTCCGGGACCCATGTGCCACATCTGCCTGCCACTAGCTACCCAAAGACGTCATCGCAAAGTCCAGGACTAGTTGTTCTTTGATTAGCTCCATTGTTGAGGAGGGATTCCTGAAGAAAGTAGGACTCAGGGTCTGCTTCAGGCCCTTCAGATGAGAGTAACAGGTTACCAGGCCTGCAGGGGGAGGCTGGATGGGAGCTTCTTTCCTTCTGGAAGAGAATGACCAGGACCCCCGGGGGTAGGACAGGGGGCCCTCTCCTCCTCCCTGGGCCTCGCTTTAGAAGTAAAATTCAGCAGGAAACCACACCTGAGCCTTCAGCACCCAGCTGAAGAAACGGTGACAGTGCTCGCAATAGAAAAGGCTCACTAAATACTTAGAGAATGGATCTTGAATAAAACTTTGAATTCTTTTAATATACTGTGCAGAATAGGAAATCATTCGTGAACTCGTACACTCTATCATTAGTTTTAAATTATGAGTCATAACTCTTTATATTTTTATCATCATCAGTGGGTCACACTGGCACAGTTCAGAGACATTGGTATAGAATCGAGCCCTCAGAAGGATACCAGTGTCAGGGTGGGAATTAAGACAAACGGCCCAAGGTCAAGCCAGAAGGGGCAAGCAGAATGGGTGCTGGAACCAAGGAAAGGAATAGCAATAATAACAAAACAAAGGCTATTTTAAGCTTGGTTGCCTTGATTTTTCTCCTGTTGTATTGAAGGGATTTTCCAACTGGGTTCTGAAGCCTTGAGGTTCTAGGGAGAGCTATGGGGGTCAACTTGGTGTATGTGCAACAGAAAGTCAGCGCAGCCTCTCGATGGCTAGTGAGAGCTGCTTGTGCACATTTCTTTCCAAATCTGGGGTTTATGACCTCATGTTAGTGGCTTTAAATTGGCCATAGCTTGACTGTTCACACCAGAAATGGCCAAATGCTTCAGATCACAGCTATCAGCTAGCTGTTAACCATATACCAGCACAACTCTGGATAAAGTTTCAGGCATCCCATCAATAGAAGATTACATTTAACAACACAAAGAGGCAAAAGAAATTTAGGATTTGAATTACTGATTTTCTTCTTTATTATTACAGTTTTGCAAATCTGTAGCCAGTTTGTTCTCATTTAATAAGCAACCCTAAGAGATAATGAAGCCAGAGAGCTTCTAGGAGATTATAGAGTCAGGATGAATATATGGTAAAGAACTAAAAAGACTCATGCTACCTAATCAAGAGTAAAAAAGTTACACATAAATATACTTTACCGATTTCACATGGATTTTTGTTTAGCTCAGTGCTTCTCAAACTTCAATGTGTGTGTAGATCATCTAGGGATCTTGTTAAATGCAAATTCTGATTCTGTAGGTATAGCATGGGCCAGAGATTCTGCATTTCTAACAAGCTCCCAAGTGACACTGATGGTCCTGTTCTATGGACAATATTTTGACTAGCAAAGATTTAACTATTGTTGCAATTAGAGAAAAGTAAATAAACAAAAAGGCAGACAAAGGTATATATTTAAATACCTAGTTTCTCAGAAAGTAAACTGTGTGGGAGGAAAGATTGTGTTTTATCTTTGTGTTGAGGATCTTTGAATCCAGACTATTGCACTTTTTTTTTTTTTTTGGCAGATGTTTGTCGAGTTCACACAATACAGTAAAAGATTAAATGAGCTGGAAACATTAGAGATCCCAATTATACAACTCACTGACTACCCATAAGCCTGAACAATGAGAAGCATTCTGTGTGCTTCACTCATTTAACTTCACTGAAACCCTTCTTGGCATCCAAGTTACATTAATGCGATAACTCTTGTGTAGCAATTAACAAACTGTGGCGATTGTGAACATTTCTGGAGTTTGTCATATTGAATGGGAGCAGGCTCTGGGCCTCTAATTCTTAACTCATTTTCTAGGGTAGATCAGGCTTTGTAGATGATTTATCATTTTTTTTCCATTTTTCTTTGCTGAGGAATCAAAAGCGAGTTTATGGCTGTATCTTTCCACCAGACACTTAGTTTTGGAAGTTATTTGTAATGGATGACTTTTGATCAGTGTCTTCTTTTGCTTTCTTCGCTTTAGAAAACTCATTGAATCTTCAAGGATATAATTACATTGAACCCACACAAATGCACTTCCAACACTTCCATCAAGGTCACAAAAGCTGAGTGTTCTCCATTGCCCTGAGCCTTGTAAGTTCAAGCGCACTGAAAGGCAAATGGTGAGCTGAATAATACCGTATCCAATGCTAACAATATTGGGTATTGTGTCCCTTCCAGTGGCTCAGAATTAACTGTGTCGCTGGAGGAAGGCTTGAGGAAGAGAGAAAAGCTTCTTTTCCAAACTCAGAGGGTAAAGAGTATATTACCCAGAGGAGCAGCAGATGGTTTTTCAGCACTGAAACGCAGCATTGTTTTCATAACAACCCAAGGGCATTTGGAAGTCTTATTTAAAGGAACTAACTTAAAACCTTCAGGCATTGGAAAGTGCTCGTAGATTTATGGTTCCCCATTTTTAGGAAAGCAAGGACTGGACTTCTTTCCTTCCTACAAGTATGATTACATTGTTCTGCAGAAATTAAGGCTGTCCTGTTGTAGAGGATCAGGTGTAGGGATATTCTAATTTCCTGGCTAAGTACGTAAGTGAATGGAAGAATAGTTTCCTTGTAAAGTAACTTGACTTTACATTTGTAAATGGGTTGGCTCTGGTGGATTCTCAAATCAAGAATCTTTTTATTATAGCAAAAGAAGGGTTTCTATCCCAAGCTCTGTGATGTGTTTAATTATTCATGGATAAAAATTTCCCTGTTTACCATCTTACCATTTTTCATCATAATATGTGACAGCCATTTAGCATGTTGTTATTTTTTAACTCTACTCTTGGTAGGTTAAGTGATTAGCCTATGTGTATAATCAGAGGAATTTTGAACAAAATGCGTTTTTTAAAGCATGCACAAGGAAGCTACACAAATGCTTCTTAAGAAAACATGGAAAGAAAAAAGGAAGTAAGAGAAAATAGAAAGAAAGAAAATGTATATTGTGTTATATTTAATGTGAAATGAAGTTTTAAACCTTTTAAGTGAAGTCTCGGTTCTCAGATCCTATTTTATATAACATTATTACTTCACTGATATTTCCCAAAGATAAGGTTTGGCTTTATGATTTGGTACGTGACCAGCCCCGTCTGTCAGGTACCTCTGTGTGTTGTATATTAAGTATGCCCAAATATGACATGCTTAAACTTCACGTTTAGACTTAAAAAAAGGTACTTAAAGTTTGTAGAAACATGGGAGAAATCAACTGACTCCAGAGACGTCTCCATGAATTGTTGAGCTGTGAACCAAATTATTGTTCACAGAGCTAGGACCTCATTATCCCATGAATCACTCTTATAGTTCTCATGGTAAACTTTAGCTCAGCAACTTATTTTGTAATATAATTATGCATCAGGACTCACCATTGTTGCACAATGGGAAAAAATAAAGCTCATTTCTCTTAAGGTAAACGCAAATGAAAATAAAACATACTTTGTCTTGGCATTTAAGAATGTTCCATAGGGTACTAAATGGGTGGTAGGTAAGTCAGAACAATAGATAGGGATGGATAGCTAGGTATAGTTTGAACATTGACTCTTGGGAAGTTGCCTAAATTGTGGTTTGTGTCTAAGTGGCTAAGTCCTAAGTGGCTCTTCCGGTGTCCTGGGCTAACCAATAATCTGGCAAGAAGAATTTGTTCATTGGTGTAGATCACTGGTTTGGCACAGCATATGAAATCCACATGAAGAAGCCTAATTTTGTACCATGGATAAATGCAAATATTGAGTCCTTATAGCCAGTTTTCAATGCTTGTTTTGAGCTTGCACATGCCACCTGGTTACCAAGAGAAGTTCTTCTTTACTTTCTCAGTAATTTTTACTTTATTTTTTCTATGAGTGAGGCAATGGTGAAGGAATCCCTTTAATTTTAAGTTTAGCAAAAGGAAAAGACTTTTCTTACCAGATCTTTCTATGAAGGCAGAAAGCTCAGTTTCCTTGATTTCCTGGTGACACAGGAAAAGGGCGTGTGCTAGCCTCACCTCTATTACAAGAATCTATTCAAGTCGGAATTAACTCTTTAAACTTCAGAATTCCTCATATGAGTTCTTTCTGCCTTTGTGGTAAAATGAAGTCAGTTTTTATCTCTCATTACCCACATCTTCAAAATAACACAACCTAGAGTAAATAGCCTCTGTTTCCTTAACAAAAAAAAAAAACACTGCAGCCTTTAGCTCTCAATTCTGATTCAAAAAGAGTTCTGCATTAGCCTGAGTCCTTCCGTTGGCTCTGACCAAAGGAACAGGCAGCTGCTAATCCCCAAAATCATTCAGGCCCATCATTATAGTCAAAGGCATTTTAAAAATAAACTTAGTTTTAGAGTAGTTATTAGATTTACAGAAAAGTTTCAAAGCTGTTCTATAGTCAAACTCTTGCAAAGTAGACGTCATACTGGCAATATGTTACGTAAGGTTAGTAGAGGTTTTCCTTTTAATGATTTGTTATAATAAATGATTGTATACATAGTGGAAAATGCTAGTGTATCCAACTTCTATGAGCCCAGTTGGCTCCCATAGTCGGCATATAAAAGTATTGTTAATGGAACAAATTTTATTGATCCATCAGCATAAAGGTGGCATTTCTGTGAACACGTCAACAGTGATTCCACCCTGTAGATATTGAAAAGTTTTTCAGAGATGTCATCTAGAAAATTATAGGCAAGCCTATTTTGAAATAATGTTTCAGTAGTAGGAACTATTTATAAATTTCAGCCTTATCATACTTTTATGAAATAGTTCCCATTTAAAAAATAACATTATTAAAACATTTCCCTTAATGTAATATGATTTATGAAATAACTTTTTTAGTATAAAAAGCAAACCTGACTTCTCCTCTGGGTAATATAGCTCCTGTTCCCCTTGCTTAATATAACTATAAATCCTGGAAATAATGTAAGAGTCAGCCAAAGGAGACATCTATAAAGAAAAAAAATGTTGAAGGCAATGAGAGAAACAGCATATTGCCTACAGGGAAACACCAATTCAAATAACAGTAGGTTTCTCATTTAAAGCAATGAAGGCCAGGACAGGGAACATTTTTCAAGAGCTAAAAGTAAAGAACTCTCAACCTCCAGTTCTATAGCCAGCAAAACTATCCTTCAGGAAGGAAAGGGAGATAGAGATATTTTTAAATGAAGGAAAATTAAGAGACTTTTCCATTAGCAGGTCTATCCTTGAAGTATGGCTAAACAAAGTTTTTCAAAAATAATGGAAATGATACAAGAAGGAAGCTTGGAGCGTTAGGAAGAAAAAAAGAATAATAAAAAGAATAGAAATATGAGTAAATACAATAAATTATTCTTTTCCTTATGAGCTTTCTAAATCATATTTGATTGTTGAAACAAAAATTATGCTACTACCTGTTACTTAAGACTATGACATTTAAAACCGGGGAGGGTAAAGGGTCCACATGGAAGTAGTTTACGGCAATAAAATGTTAAGACCAGTGAATTGTGATTATATAAATATCCCAGAGAAATCACTAAGAAACTAGACAAAGTGATACATTCAACAGCAATATAAATAAATATGGAATGAGGAAAATGTTTCAAAAGCCCTAAGAAAGCAAGTTGAATGAAAAAAATTTAACCCCACAGGTTACATACTGTATGATTCTATATAACATTATTGAAATGATAAAACTATAGAGGTGGAGAACAGATGAGTAGTTCCAGGGTTAGAGACTAGAGAACCAATGGTAAAGGAACAGACAGTTGTGGTTACAAAAGCAACACCAGCGATCCTTATGGTAATAGAACAGGGGTCTCTCTGTGTTATTTGTTGCAAGTGTAAATGAATTTATAATTATCTTCAAATCAAAAGTTGAATTTTTTAAAATGTAAAAAGCCCCCAAGTCTTGAAAAAATTTTTGACACATAATTCAATTCTTAAAATAATACATTGAATGTTTTCAAGATTTTTAAAAAATTATTAGAAAAGGGAAGTTTTAATGTAATACACACATTAAAATGCCATTTATGCTATGTCTAAATAAAACAATTTCATACTGTGTGGATAGAGATGTAAATAAGGAAAGTCTAGAGATGTATATATTATTATGATACACAGCAGTTTTGATATAATACCTGCTTTTAAGGAAAGACAGAGAATTGAAATGTGGATATGATGAAGCCTTAGTGATAACTGCATTTTTTTTACAAAAAATAAAGCTAAAACAAAAAGTAAAATATTTGTTAACTCTCATGTTTGTTCTATATTATATATTATTTTCAGAAATATTTCTAAAAAGGGCTTTCAAGGGACAAAAATGAATAAACTTGATAAATTTTGTGTGATTATAACTTTGGTTAGACAGGCCTCATAATTGTACCATTTTGGGTTTTTTTTAAAGTGACTTTAGCTAAAAACAAATTTTATTTCATTTCTGCTACATGACATAATTGCAATAAAAAAGTATTTCAACTGGAGTTACATGAAGCACCTCAGGGGCATAACATTTTTTCTATATTATAATGGGATTAAGTTGGTTAGAAGGAAATTTATTTAAAGAAATGTGAAACTGAGGAACTTGAATCAATCCCTCATTTAGCGTGCACATTCAGCTTTCTAGCAGGATTCGAGGCAAATTATAAATGGAAAAAACCAACCCACAAAATAGTACAATTCAGGATAATCACATACGTAACTGATTTTAGAGACAGAGAGGAAAACAGAGAGAGAGAGAAACATCGATCAGTTGCCTCCCATATGCCCCCCGATCAGGGGCCTCACCAGGGATTGAGCCCACAACCTTTCAGTGTATGGGAGGATGTTCTAACCAACTGAGCCACATCAGCCCGGGCGGCCTTTACTTTTTTACCCAGCCCCCTGACCCTGCTCCCCTTCGGCAATCATCAGTCTGTTCTCTGCATCTGTGAGTCTGTTTCTGTTTTGTTGGTTCCTTTGTACTGTTTTTTAGATTCCACAAAGAAGTAAAATTATATGGTACTCGGTTTTCTCTGACTGACTTATTTCACTTAGCATAATACTCTCTAGGTCCATCCATGCTCCTTTTTCTTAATATAAATACAAAAGTAATTTTCCAAACCAAAGTTTAGGAGATTGGAGAAACTATGCTGATATGGAGGTCCTCTGAAGCCCTCCACAATACGGTACAACCAGTTACAGTTCTATTAGAAAGAAGACAATCGTTTTGCAGTAATCCAAGGACAAACACATCGCAAACTTCTATGTGTAGCTTGAAAAGAAGGGTTATTTCAGGGCAGTTGACTGGATTGATTTTAACTATGGTTTAAAGAATGTAAAAACAAAACATCTTTCCTCTCAATGCGTAGGAGGAAAGATGGGCTAGGAGAAAGCATATTCATTAATAAGGGGACCAGAGACAAAATGAATTTTAATTCTGAAGTGGATCTATGAGAGGAGTACTTTGTAAGAAAAATGAGGACCTTCAGTATTGACAGCTGGAGAGTGATAAAGGGCAAGCGAAAATAATAGAGGGATGAGGCAGATGTAATATAGGCGTAAGATTACAGCTTGAATTTCCAACTTCAGGTGCGGTGAAATAAATCTCTTGTAATAAGACTTTCTTGAATATTGATACTTCTGTTTGCAATGAGAGCATAGACAGGCTCTTAAAAGCAAGCTTGTTTCTAAGAAGAATTCTTTGGAATGGACTTGGAGACCTCTAATAAAGTTGTACTTTTGCCTTGGGAGAAATGTATTCCTTTCCCCAGGAGGCAGCTAAGACAAATGGCATTTGATGGAGGGGTAACTTGGCACTAACCAAATAATTCATCATAATTGGGTTTTTTTGCATGTCCATATATGGTCCAGCAAAAACAGACATTAAACAGAAAGCATTTGGTGACTGGACTTGTCAACTAAAGAGAAAAAAATATCAGCTCAATGCATCTGCTGTTGTCTGTAGTAGAGGTTGGTAAACCTTTTGTGTAGATGTCCAGATAGTATATATTTCAGGTTTTGCAGGCCACAGGGTTTCTGTCACAACTGCTAACTCTGCTGCTGTAGCACAGAGGGACCATAGACAGTCCATAAATGGATAGGTGTGGCTGCCTTCCAGTCCAGCTTTATTGACAAAAATGAGCAGCTGCAGGATTTGGCCCATGGACCATAGTTTTCCGACATCTGGCCTAAACTATCTTGGAGCCTGGAATATGGCCCATTTTTATTGTTCTAGAAACTGTTTACCAGGGATGCTATGAAAAACACATAGGTTCAAAAGCTTGGGGAGTATAAGTTGTTGGTTGAATTCATGTTTATAAAAAAGGATACTAACTGATCTGTTCACTAGCATCCTACTACACAAGTACTGTTCTTCAAGACTGCAAATACTTTATCCACCCCTGTATTTTTTTTTGTTTAATTTATCTTTATTGTTGAAAGTATTAAAAATGTCCCCCTTTCGCCCCATTGATCCCCTCCACCCTGCAACCCCCTCTAGGCCTTCACGACACTATTTTCTGTGTCCAGGGGTTATGCCTATATGCATATAAGTTCTTAGGTTAATCTCTCCCCACGCACCCACCCCTGCCTGCTCTCTGAGATCCCTCAGTCTGTTCCATGCTTCTATGTCTCTGGATCTATTTTGTTCATTAGGTTTCACATTTGAGTAAGATCATGTGATAATTGTCTTTCTCTGACAGGCTTATTTCACTTAGCACAACACTCTCCAGGCCCCACCATGCCATCTCAAAGTCCAACCCTGTACTTCTAAAAACTAAAGTACTTAAAGGTATATACTTTTTTTCACTGTGTACAGAGCATGCACTTTTGAGTAACTACACATTAAAAATAATACTTCCCTCACTTATTTCTTATGCTTTTCTGCCCTCAAATTCTAAAATGTGTTTTATTCATTTTTCCTTTTCATACATGTATCTTTTAAATTCATTTAAAGACCCAATGAAAATTGAATTGGGAAAGAGATGACATAAATTAAATAGTCTCAAAAGTAAAACTAATTAAGAAATTTAATGTGGAAGAGTTAGAATGTGGAACTGTCTCAGGGTCAAATTTTTAAATGATGAAAAACTTATTCATGCACATATACCCTTATTTAAATGATTGATGAAAACCCTGCTCTGTGCTAGGTCCTGTGATACATACTGTAAAGGGCATACAAAGTAGAAAAATTAGTCAGGAGTCTCTCCCTTGACAGAGAACACAGACAAATTGTCCTTGCTCATAGGTGACACTAATAGATGTCATGCAATATTTGCAAGAGTTCATTTCTCTTTAACTGTTGGCCTAGGGGAGTTTAACCTAAAGTAATTCATTTTTCTGAAAGTAGTTGAGAGGTGAACATCTTTTTAGTCCTGTGAAACCAGCTGGCGAATATCCTACTAAGACCCCCAAACTTTCTCTCTCTCCTCAACCTTCCCCTACTGTCTTTAAATAGCCAATGCCATTCTGCTACAGTTGAGCTGCACACTTGGTCTTGCTAATTCCATACTTTTTCTTTTTTTTCCTTCACTGAGATGAACATCAGTGGAAATCAAGAGCAAAGGAAATTTGTTTGTCTTTTATAGCTTTTTAAATGTTTTGACGTGGAGTAGTCAATTGATTCTATTTTTGAAGTGGATTAGTCAATTGATTCTATTCAACTTAAATAGAATAGTTGGCAATTTTTAACAGTACACAGACTCCAGATCTACCTATTTTTCACTTTTGAATGATTGTCAGGAGGCAGGAAAATGGTATAATGGAAGGATTATGGCCATTTGTCTTGGGTCCATTGTGCATGACTTAAAAAAATAAAAACTTCAAACATAGAATTCAGTTTTTATTTCCCAGATAACATCTCAACTGTGGAGACCAGAGATGAGGTGGTGGTAAGGGTTGGGATAAAAGTGAGGGATAGCCTGGCTGGCATGGCTCAATGGTTGAGCATCAACTTACGATGCACGAGATAACAGTTCAATACCCGGTCAGGGCACATGCCAGGTTGCGGGTGTGTAGGAGGCAGCCATTCAATGATTCTCATCATTGATGTTTCTATCACTCTCACTTCCTCTCTCTGAAATCAATAAGATTTTCTTTTTAAGTGAGGGATAGTATATGTTATGGGTTAAATTGTTCCCCCTAAAAACTTATGTTAAAGTCCTAAC
Source organism: Miniopterus natalensis (assembly GCF_054644295.1). NCBI lineage: Eukaryota > Metazoa > Chordata > Mammalia > Chiroptera > Miniopteridae > Miniopterus > Miniopterus natalensis. Next base: position 13,299,789 of record NC_142095.1, on the reverse strand, counting down.
CTCCCCAGTACTTCAGAATGTGACCTTATTTGGAAATGGTCTCTACAGAGGTGATCAAGTTAAAATGAAGCCATCAGGGTAGAGTCTAATCTACTATGACTGGTGCCCTTTATGGACACAGAAACAGACGTGCACAGAGGAAGCCTGTGCAAAGAGACCGAGAGTGAACATCATGTGAAGATAAAGGCAGGGTTCAGATTGGGATGATGAATATACCAGCCACGGAATGCCAAACATTGCCAGCAAACCACCAAAAGATGGGTGAGAGGCATGGAACAGGTCTCCTCTCACAACCCTCAGAAGGAACACCAACACCTGCCAACACCTTCGCTTCAAACTTCTAGCCTGCAGACCTGGGGGACAATAGATTTCTTTTGTTTAAACCGTTCAGTTTGTGATACTTTGTTATAGCAGCTCTTGGAAACATAAAAATAATATAGACTATACATTCTTTTTAAGCACACATGGGACTTTTACGAAATCTGACCATAAATGGTTCATGAAGCAGATCTCATCAAATACCAAATGACATCTATGATGACAATGACATTTTGTTTGTTTTATTTTAAAAATATTTTTATTGATTTTGAGAGAGAGAGGAAAGGAGAGCAAAAGAGAAACTCATCCATGTGAGAGCAGAATATCATCAGTTGCCTCCCCCATTCCCCACACCAGGGATGGAGCCTACAACCTGGGCATGTGCCCTGACAGGGAATCAAACCAGCAACCTCCTGGTGCACAGGGCAACCCCCAACCAACTGAGCCACACCAGCCAGGGCAACAATGACAAATCACAGGGATGGGTACCGATGAGTGAGACAGGTGTTTGTTACGTGCTTCTAGGATGTCAAAAGGATGTCCTCTAGATATTGTATCTTAGAAGACATTCTGTCTTTGTTCCTTACTTTGTGCAACTTGGTTATGTAAATGGGAGTAGGAATCTTCTCCTCATTGCTGTTCTGCAAGTCTGCTTGGGACTTACAACAAACCCACATTTTGCAGAAATTCAAAACTCATGAATTCACTGATACCTGTTCTGGATCTTTGAGTGCAGAGCAGTTGCAATTCAGATGACAAGCTGTGAGGAATCCATGGTGGACTTGGAATGCATAAAACCAGAAATAAACTTGATATTATGACAGCAATAACCAACATTTAACCTAAAATTTATATAAATTAGTTATTTCTTATCATTAAAAATAGCCCCACACATCAGGGGCCATCAATTTGTAAGAGAATGAAATGGAAATGAATGAGAAATGGGAAACCGGGTTTACCAGATCTGTCCTTGTAATTTAGGTTTGAAATTTTTGCAGTGATTATAGTCCTATGCTGTCTCTGTACACCTTGTAAGGTATACTCAACAATGTATCTTTCAATCTTAATTTGAATAACTGCAACTTTCTTTTCACTTGCAAAAATTTTTGTGTGAGTCTCTTCACATACTGTATATGTGGGCAGATATAATTAACTCTAGTGCTGAGAAAAACTAGAGGTATAAAAAAGTTTTAATCATTTGTTCACCATGTAGATATTTACATAATTTAATCACACAAACTAATTAAATGTCAGGCCATTTGTAATACGGAAATCAAGCGATGACCATAGGTCATCAGATGTAGTAATTAGATATGCATGTATAATCGCATTAGAATCATATTAAGAAAAAAGCAAAAATCAAGACAGGTCATTTCTTTGTTCCTAATTACTTTTTTATAGTTTTGAGTTGATTTATCGGCACCATTAGGAGCTACACAAATGTGTAAAGTGTGTGTATGTATCTGTGTGTGTTTTAATTGGGTTTAGTATATGTCAAGTCACAGTTTTCAAGTGAAACTTGTTGATGTTTATGGGAGAGTTAGTTAAGAAATTAATGAGAAGGATAACCAAAGAGCATATTTTAACCCTGTGTTGAGCATACTGCTTTTTATTCTGCTATAGCTCAAGAGTGCCAGGAAATTTAATTTTCAATGCATTGCCCAGATTTTAATGGAAAATAAGAAGGAATAGCCTCAACAAATAATAGTGCAAACGTTTTCCTTTGTTTTATGAACTTTTGTAAAGTAATCTTAGGTAAAAATAATTTGCAGCAAATTCAAAAACGTCACAATTCTTTGTTAATAGTAATCGTTTGTTCTAAGCAAATATAAGATGTAACTAGTGGCAATTTCATCCTTATATCCCTCATAAAATAGAAAGTGAAGCAGTCCTTTTTATTTTTAAAACAGAATGCTTCTTTTAGCCTTACTTAAGGATTTGCTTTGGTTGAATTTAGAGATTTTTGTGTTTGCTTGTTGTTTAATAATGTTGTGAAGGAAAACAGCCAAAGGTAATGGAACTCTCAAGGAGACGGCAGACTTCAATAAGCTGGCTGAGTTCTGTAACAGTAGGAGACCATTATTAAACTGGTTTTCAGGGCCAAGGATGACACCTTCATTTTAAGCTTTCCACATTAATAAGACAGAACCTCTCTTTATCATGGAGATGGATTTGACTGGCAGGCATTTTATAACCAGTCCTACATTCTAGCAACACATATCCTAAAGATTTTCTAAGCAATTTAGACGGCTGATTTTTTTAAAGCCTGAAAGAACAGTAAGAGATAGGTAATAGATTTTGAAAGCAAGTATCTACTTTGAATTACTGATTAAAAAACAGAAAAATATAACAATTGTAAATTTAGTTCTATAAAAACAAAGCAAGTATGACTCATCAGAGCTTTAAATAAAATAGCATACTAGAGAATAGCCAAGAAAATTTAAGAAAAATTATAAAAAGAAGAGTAGTGAGTGAATAATTCTAACAAATATTAAACATTTTAAAACTATAATATTTAAAACAATTTATACCCTTGCATTCATAGATGATGTATTATAATTGAAGGAATAAAATATTGTTTCTAGGAATAGATCCAAATGTTTATGGAAATTTAGTATATATTAAGGTTGCTTCTTAGATCACTGGGAAACAAATTTTAGAAAATTGTTTTGGTAAATTTCACTAGACATGTAGAGAAAGAATAAGCTGGGCACCTACTTCAGACCTTATGCTAAAATAATTTTGAGATCAGCTTCATATGTATAATTAACTATAAAATTCTAGAATAAAAAGAATTAATTATTATAATGTAGTTGAAGTCTTCCTAAGAAAAATACAAAGTCAAGAAGTCAGTTCGACCATGTGGCTCAGTGGTTGAGCATCGACCTAGGATCCAGGAGATCACAGTTCGATTCCCGGTCAGGGCACATGCCCGGGTTGCAGGCTCCATCCCCAGCACGGGGCGTGCAGGAGGCAGCGGATCAATGACTCTCATCATCGATGTTTCTATCTCTCTCTCTTCCTCTCCCTTCCTCTCTCTGAAATCAGTTAATATATATTAAAAAAAATAAGTCAAGAAGCCATAAAACAAAAGAAAAAATTTACTAGGGTTAATTTAACTGTATATGTGTATATTTATTTGTATTTATATATGGAATTTATGTTAACAACTTGTAATGGTTGACTAGGTGCCTCGTCCCTTTGTTTTTATCAACTTCAAAATAGGGACCACCAAGTGCCATCTCTCTACTTCAGTCCTGCCTTCAGCTCTGAGACTCCTCCTGACTCATTTGAGCCACTTAAGAGAATTTTAGAGGAATAGCTCTCCATCTTATCTCCAGGCAAGACTTGGTGTTGGTTCTATGTTAAATTGGTTTGTTGGTAGCGGGAGGAGATGGACTCTGGATTTTGTGATCAACCCCTGTTCTTTCTTAAGTTTTTTAAAAAAAATATGTGCCTTGGTGGCTTTCTTCATGTTCAGAGATGAAGGACAGCCCCACGTTTCTCCTGCAAAATAACCAGAGAAATTTTTTGTTTTGTTTTTTTAATTAAAGTAGTTCTTTAAAGATGGTAAAGAACAAAGTAGTTCTTTAAAGATGATAGAGAACAAAGATGACCACTAGCCAAGGCCAGAAAAGTAAGGACAGAGTTGCCTGGGAAAGATCTTGAGAAAACTACCACTCTGCCTCTCTGAATCCCTAGGCAGAGGCAAACCTAGACTTTGTCGGGACTGAAGCTTATGCCACCTGTGGGCCCTTTTTCAGAAAAATACTTTTAACTTATATGTTCAGAATTAGTGAAAGGAGTGAATATTTATTTAGAGGGTCCTGACCAAGTGAGGGGCCCCAAAGTTAAAGCTTTATTAACTTTATGGTAAATTAACCTCTGCTGCTGTGCTAATTATTATCTGATTTACTGTACAACCTTCATCTGACACTTAATAATACACTGCCTAATTTTGTAATTTTACTCTCCATGTCTAGAATTTAAATTCCAGGAAAGTGGTTTTCAAAATTTGCTCTCTTTTTATTATACCTTTTACTTTTCTGTCTCCTGTTCTGCCATGCTCACCCTGAACCAAATATCTGTGTTCAGAGTGGGTGCTCAACAGATATTTATGGAACAGCTTTTTGAATAAACAGTGAATGAATAACTATTTCCTCTGAAATGGGTATACAAGAAGTGACCAGGCTAAATGTTTCTATAGATGATGTTTTAAACCTAGTTAATGAATTGGATGTGATTGAATCATTGGGACTGGCTGGCCCTAAATCAATAATTATTAATGTAAGGAGTATTATTATTTTTCAAAATGGGCTACTTGTTAATAGTCAACTAATGCTGAAGCTCTTCTAGAGGATAATTGAATTAATTAACAGTGTATCCCTATACACAAACACTGTCTTCCAACCCAGTCCAAGAAAATGCCAAATTTATATCATCTTCGTTTGCCATCAATTTGATTATCAGAGTAGTTGTATCATTACCGACAAATTTTCACACCATTCTTTTGTCTTAGATGTAAATGAAGATGTGGATTCACTTCTCTAGCTTTCCTCGTCTGCCCTTGCTTTTTTCCTTATTAAAGAATTACCCATGTAGAAAATTAAAAAGAAAGCAAAACTATAGAATCGCAACTCACAGACACTCCACTGATTTGTAATTTTCATAACTATTAACAACATACTCCCTGTGGACTATAGCATAGATGGGATAGGATGCTGGTTATTCAGGAGCTCCAGCTAAATCCTTTCCTCCCACTCCAGAAGACATAATAAAAGCAAGGAAGGGAAAATGACATTGGGCAACCTTGAATTAACCTTACTTTATTATTTTTTTTCAAGAAAATGATTAACAAATGTTGGCCTTTTTTTCTTTCTTCCTGATAGTAAAACAAATGACTTCCAACACCATGATGCATTCTTTAACAAAAACAGAAACATACAAACTTGGAATTGTTATTTCTTTTAGCCATAAACATGTTGGCAATTATTGTCTTTTTATTATCATTGGCCAACTAAGTTCCATTAGCATTTAACACAACACAAATGAAGGGAACCGTAATGAGTATGAAAAGACTACAAATGGGGACAGTGACCTTATGTTAGTAGGCATTCAATTGTACAATTGGAGCACAAAAAAACATTATCAGCAAGTTTCAAGGGATACTATTATGGGCCCTGACTTCGCTAACAACTTAGGAATAGCAGCTAGATAGATATTCTAAAGCTGTTACATCTAAATCAATCCAGTCCCAAGACCTCACTTGCCATATTTCTGATTAAGGACAGAGCGACTAAATGCTGTTTATTGACCAAATGAGGAATAAAAATTGGCTGATATATACCATATTGCTTTCTGTTTTGTGATTATAATTGTTATACATGGCCTAAGATCAAACACAAATAAAAGTAAAATGTGAGTGAAGAAAAATTAGTCATTAGAGGCAGATCTTAAATGGAGCCAAAATGCAGTTAATGCGCTGATGAGACCACAGAGAGTTAGTATCGGCATTCAGGGCATGGACTGTGGAGCCAGGCTGCCTGGGTGTGAGTTCTGGCTGCACCAATCGCTGCACATGTGACACTGGGCGAGTTGCTCAATCTCCATCTCCCTAAGCCTCAATTTCTCATAGTCTCATGATGAGGAGTCAATGAGTTAATGACTATAAATTGCTTAGAATAATGCCTGGCATGTAGTTAATTGCTGTATAAGCTCTTATAATAATATTTTCAGATAAAATAGAGGAAAGGGGAATTGTAGAATGTTTCTGAGGCACCACTGTATTTCCATTTGTGAACTCGACCTTAAACTTGTGGAAAAGTGCCAATATGGACTATCGAAAAGAGGAAGAAATTTAACATGTCATGAGAATAATGGTTATCAGTGAGCTTCAGGCCTAGCAAGTTCTAAATCCAGTTGGATTTTGTTTTGCTTCAACAAGTGGTAAGTGATCCACTAGTCTTGGACTGCTTTAATCAGTAATGATTTCCTGGATCACCTAGACAATGTAGAGCCAGGTTGCAAGTCCATTCTCAGAGTTTAACTATACCCTAAGTATATAGCCTCTGGGGTCCCTGCTTGAAGTGGAAGTGACTTTACTGGTGTCTCTCTCCTTGAGCCAGAAGCACTGACTTGATTCCTCCCAGCTCCATGAGGTTGCCAAAGCATCTTTTAGATTGACAAGTCATTGTCTGAATTTAAAAAATACTCATAGGTCAAAGCAGCTTTATGTACTGGGCCAGTTCATATGGTTTATAGATTTTGGTTGAGTATCTCCTTACTATAGTCTTAGTTCTTTGATGCTTTTAATAATTTTAAAATATATTTCATCTAACATTTTGGTTGTCTTCCGCAAATGATTGGTTCAGTTTACCCCTACCACCTTTCTCTAACACTTAAAGTCTAGTGTTTCATTGCTGGGTGGGGTATTTCCTGCTATCCAATAACTTCCCCTCTGTTCAGACAGTTTCTATAATGTTCTATGCCCATGTCTCGGAGAAAGAGTGAGCAACATAATGTAAAGATTAAAACAGTCAAATTGTTTACTTTTGCATTTTAATGGCCGTGTACAGGACAAATATGCATTAGCTTTCTAGATTACCCATATAAGACAAAAATTATTTACTCCCAGTGTGGGCAAAGGTTCCTCAAATGGAAGAAAGAAATTAGGCAACGGAAAATCTAAAAAGTGAGATACTGGACAATGTGCCATTTGGTCACTGAAACCTGCAAAACTGTGACCTCCAGGTTGTTGAGTCTATGCCCAACCACTGAGCAACACTGGCCGGGCTAGTAGCATTTTTTTAGTGAAACCACCTGGGCCTGGAGATTTGGGGGAAAGAAAATTTTAAATTATTAATTCAGTTTTCTTAATAGATATAGTGCTATTCAAATGGTCTATTTCCTATCAGGTAAGTTATACCCCTGGCTGGTTTGCTTCTTCCCTCTGCTTTTCAAAATCTTATATATATTTTTATATATAATATTAAGGTTTGGGGTTATACCTAGTGAGAAGAATAGGGAAACATATCTACTACATCTCCCTGAAAAGAGAAGTCCACATTATTAATTTTCATCAGCATTTAGAAGTTCTCCCATGAGGGACCTGAATAGAGTTTATTTTTTTCTATTAGGTTCACTGTCATTACTCTCTCCACTGGCACTAAAGATGGTTCTGATTTGTGTTAATTTTTTTGTTTATCGTGTTGGATTCTGATTGTTGTAATAAAGTACAAGACTGTTCAATATGCTTCCAAGTGGATTGTCTCCTGCAACTTAAATTAAGAGATGCTTTACAATATTGATAAGTTTCAATTAGTATGCTGACCCTATAAGTTGTTATTCAATACAGGGAAGATATATAGAGGAAATACTGGGACAATTTAGAGAAAAAATACAATCACAGCTTGAGTAGTAAATATTGATGTAGGTTTAATTGGCTCTATCATCATGCTCAATGAACAAGTTTATACTTTTGGAATAAATCTATAATATTCATATCAATGCTTGGGAATATTGTTTTAAAATGAAGTTTACTTTAAATCTCTTGAAAATAAGAGATCACCCTTTTATATTATGATATTTCACTCTCTTTTATCCAATAATTGAAATAATATAGACTAGGGTGATGCTACTCTGAGTACAGTCCATAAAGCATGGCGTCAGCATCACAGGGGAACGTATTAGAAATGCAAATTTGTGGGCCCTACCTTTGACTTAATGAATCACAGTTTCTGTAGGTGGGGCTCAGGAGTCTGTATTCCCAAGATCCACACATGATTATTATGTGCACCTTTGGCAAAGTGGGTAGGAATTCTTTGGGCTGCAAAGCCCCATTGCCCATTCCAGCTCAACCACATTTTAGTTGTGTCATCATTATTCTTAGCCATAAAATAGTATAATAATAGAATATACCTTCAAAGATTGTTTTGAAAATTAAATAAATAGATGAAAGTACTTGCAGTGATGTCCAACCCCTGCTTAATAATTGATAAAGGTTAGCTATTCTTATTAAAATGTATAGTATGATCATAATAGTGAAAAGTAGAACTTTTATTGATTTTTTTTCTTAATGGATATTTTCACTTTTACTAGAATTCATATGGCATGGAACTATCTAACTTTTAACTTTAAGTCAGTTGTCAAGATAGTATCTGTTTCTAGCCATGCAAATATAGGCTATTGCATGTTAATTTTATATTCTCTGGTGTGAGAGATTTTTATGCATGAAACAACATACATGGCGACATGCATGTGCACACACACACATGCATGCACACGTACTTACATCATTTGGCCTATATCATATTTGCAGGGGACAATCTATGGAACCCAATCAAGTTGGAGCACTGGGATTGTCTCATATCTGCTCTTTTGCTCCTGTGGCCCCTGGGACCTGTCTGTTTTCCATATACCCCGGTCCAGTTAATATTTCTTAGAACACTACACTGAATCTGTCTTTCTTCCTTACCTCTTTTTTGCCTTCTAAAGCCTCTGAACTTGAAATCTCCTTCCTGACTTCCTGAAACACATGCTCTACTATTTCCCTGTAATAATGTCCCCCTGTTGATCCAATCCTGTCCACAAGCCTCAGAACTTGCCATGTATATCCCCATCTTACCCTCATCTTATCGCCTGCAACATGGATTTGTTAGAAGGACAGATTTGGCGCATGGTCCATATGTAGGTTTTGATATTTACTTTTATGCATATACCCTTTCTCAACATCAGTTTAACCATGACTTTTGGGGCAGGGAGAAGTGTACGTCCTTTAGCTCTTTATAATAAATGTTTAGCCTTTGGTTGTTCATGTCTCTCATAAAATAATTTTAAAGGATCTAAATTTTTGATACTGCTTTTCATTTTGTGAATTATTTTTATGGACACTCTCCTACTCATAATGTCATTGATTGAGCTCTTTCTTTATGTGAAGCATTGTGCTTTATATAATCTGACTCATTTAATTTCCATAACCCTGTAAGATAGGTACCGCTATCATCCCTTTTCCAGAGTGAAGGTCACATTGGTGGTGAGTGGTTGTAGCTCAGGCAGTCTAACTCCAAGAGCCCCCTTACTCAGCCACCTTTTTTTGTGACCTCAGTTAATTTTACCAAAGAAAGTACAACAATTCAGAGAGGCTGAGTAAACTTGGCCTAGGGTAACTAGGTAGGCTCTCTAGCTTCAAATTCTTTATTTTTTTTTTTACTATACCACAGGAAATATTTGTTATGGAAATAAAGAATTGGGAGGACTCTTTCGATGGATTACATTTTTTTAAAACCTCTGATTTCTGAGATCTCACCACAGTAATGTAAATTGTGTGTTAAATGAGCTAGAGGAGATAAAGGGTGAAGGTAAAGAGGTAGAGATGCGTAGAAGGAGGTGAAAGAAGGCACATTTCATTATGAGGTTGGGTCTTTGTGATTTCCACAATGCCATGTTTCTTTTTGTTAATTTTTAATTTTTTAAATTAAATGTATTGGGTTGACTTGGTTAATAAGATTATATAGGTTATAGTTTAGATTTCTATAATACATGATCTGTGTATTGCATTATGTGACCACTACCCAAAGTCAGATTATCTTCTATCACCATATATGTTTCTATTTTACTAATTGAAATGTAAATGTCCTCATGCTTGTCAGCATTTGATTGTAAATGAAGACCTACCTGAAAGAGCTTTACAACACGTTTTATTTCTCCCTCCTTTTTTATACAGAGGCTTAAGAAGAAAACAAACAAATAGAAACAAAAGCCAAACCTGCGGTCATGGAAATGACCAAGCACTAAATTTAGCTTTAAATTCTATTAAAGTAATGGGACCAAAATAGATAGGAAAAAGTCTGTATATATCCAGGGAGTAACAGAACATTACCAATAAACAACTTACTTTATAAACTACAAATTGGGCTAGACAGGTTTGGTCACACTTTTCCAACTGAATCACTGAATTAGTGAATGAAGAGCAGTAAGTATAATATATTTACTAGGAAATACATGAGCTAGGAAATAAGTATGTTTCTCTGTACTTAAAGTTCAGCTCAAGGTGGAAGAAGTTGAGGAAAATGCAGCCAAATGAGATATGGAGATTATTGATTTGATTGTGCCTTTCGATATATGTTCATGGTTTTAATTTGCCTTTTCCTGATGACTCGTGAGATTAATCACCATTTTGAATGTTCATTCTAGTAGGATAATGGGTCAGATGTGGAAGCCATTGTGTTTTACTTTGATGAATAAAAAAGCTGTAGGGATGTCAAACATAAAATCAGATTTTGCCTTCAAGATTTCCTACAGTTGTCTTTATCAGTCTAATTTTTTGAGTCTCTGCTATTAGCCAGTGAGAAACACTTTTCTCCCCATATTACTCACTGGACTGTCTTGCATTAAAATATTTTTTGGTTCCACTATGAAAACGAAAACTACCAACCAATCAACTAAATGAGCAAACTAATGAGGGCCCTCGGATATATAGTAATTAAGAGGCTATAGTTTTGTTCAGTCTGGCCTAGTAACTGAGGATTTCTCTTTGCTCTCTCAATGCCTGATGCAAAACAATATGGGTTCCATTGACTTTAGGTGTCTTGGAGACAAGCTGACAAAAAGCTTACTTTAGCTTATGTTAAAAGGATATCAGAGTTTAAAAAATTTATCATTTTTTAAAAAAATTATTATTTTAAATTTATTTTAAAATTATAGTTGACATACAGTATTATATTAGTTTCAGGTGTGCAATACAGTACTTAGATATTAATATACCTTGCAAAGTGATCACCTGATAAGCCTAGTACCTACCTGTCACCATACATAATTATTATGTTATTGACTCTACTCCCAGTGCTCTACTTTACATCCCCATGGCAGTTTTTATAACTGGCACTTTGTACTTCTTAATCCCCATCAATTTTTTCGCCCATCCTCCTACCCCCTCTTATCAAGCAACCATAAGTGTCTTCTCTGTATCAGAGTTTGTGTTGTTAAGATTCCATGCATAAGTGAAATTATATGGTATTTGTCTTCTTCTAACTTATTTCACTTAATGTAATACCCTCTAGGTTCACCCATGTTATTGAAAATGGCAAGATTTCCTTTTTTATGGCTGAGTAATATTCCATTGTACCACATCGTCTTGATCCACTCGTCTATTGATGGACATCTAGGCTTGCTTCCATATCTTGGCTATTGTAAATAATGCTGCAGTGAAAATAGGAGAACATATATCTTTTTGAATTAGTGTTTTTGATTTCTTTGGATAAATACCCAGAAGTGGGATTGCTGGGCCACATGATAATTCTATGTATAACTTTTTGAGGAATCTCTGTACTGTTTTCCATAGTGGCTGCATCTGTTTACAATCCCACCAACAGTGCACCAGAGCTCCTTTTCCTCTACATCCTCACCAGCACTTAATCTTTATTGTCTTCTGATAACAGCCATCTTAACAAATAGGAGGTAATATCTCGTCGTGGTTTTGATATGCATTTCCCTGACGATTAGTGATATTGAGCATCTTTTTACCTGTCTGTTAACCATCTGTGTGTCCTCTTTGGGAAAATGTCTATTCAGGTCCTCTGGCAATTTTTTAATTAGGTTATTTGTTTTTTGATGTTGCATTCCATGAATTCTTTATATATTTTGAATATTAACCCCTTATCGGATAGATCATTTGCAAATATTTTCTCCCACTCAATAAGTTGCCTTTCTGTTTTGTTGATGATTTTCTTCACAGTGCAAAAAGCTTTTGAGTTTGATGTAGTCTTATTTGCTTATTTTTGCTTTTGTTGTCTTTCACGTAGGAGACATATTCAAAATAATATTGCCAAGACCAATGGCAAAGTTTATTGCCTATATTTTCTCCTAGGAATTTTATGCATTCAGGTTTTTTAAGTGTTTAATCCATTTTGAGTTTACTTTTGCATATGGTGTAAAAAAGTGGTCTAGTGTTTTATTTTTTTGCATGTGTCTGTCCAGTATTCCCAGCACCATTTATTGAAAAGACTGTTTTTACTTCATTGTATATTCTTGTTTCCTTTTTCATAGATTAATTTACCATATAAGTTTGGGTTTATTTCTAGGTTCTCTATTTTGTTCCATTGATCTATATGTCTGTTTCTTTCGCTGGTAGCATATTGCTTTGTAGTATATAGTTTGAATTAAGGTAGAGTGATACCTCCAACTGTGTCCTTTTGTCTCAAGATTGCTTTGGCTATTTGAGGTCTTTTGTGGTTCCATGTAAATTTTAGGATTGTTTTTGTTCTGTGAAAAATGCCATTGGTATTTTGATAGGGATTAAATTGAAACTCATTCATACGGCTGGCGTATTTTTACTGTTCTACAGAATATATTAAAAAAAAATTAAGTTAATAGTAAATGCAATTTGAGTACCAAATGGTGATATTAGTTTGGGCACTAATTAAATAACTCATTACTAAAGGTTTGTATTCTCATCAAATATAGACTGGTATCCAGGAGCTCAGGGAAGAAACATTTCTGGAAAACATGTACACCAAAATAGTGACTTTGGGGATATAACACTCTAAATCTTTGGGCTTAATTTCCTATTCATATAAACATAGGTTTTCCGATAGCTTTCAAATCTGAGGTACAACTCATTTCTAAGATCTCATCGTCTGATGACAGGTCAATCACTGTTGACTAAAATAAGTACCGACAACACCTACGTGGCCCCAAAAAGCTAAATTGCAAAGAGGGAACAGGTATCCTTGTCTTAAACTTCATGACACTTGATGCTCTGTTGGCTGTTTTCAATTACATATTTCAGTTTGAGTCCAGAAAATTAACTAGATATGTGTTTTTGGAATGCCCAATTTTAAAATGTGATTCCCTGAATGCACACACTATTTCCATTGTAACAAACGTTCTATGTAGCAGACGAGTGAAAAGATCTACTTTAAAATCCCAGTTCCATCATATACTTCCTTTGTGAATTTGAGCTCCTCTTATAAAAAGAGAAGCAGAGGAAATAATAAAGCTAATAAATCCTGGATGCATTTAAGTCCTTGATTCCAGTGGTGCTCAAAGCCATTTGTATGTCTCCCTCCTGAAGGTATTGAGTTTTTCCTTGGAATCCTTAAATCAGCAATTCTCCTTCTCCTTTATATAATATAATACAAGTCATGTTTCTGGTGCTTACAATGACTCAGATGAGTTATGATTATTGATCAAAATATATATTCATATTTGCCTGTGTCCCTGATTTCCCTTTTGCCTTTTTATTATTATTTTGCTTGTATTTTGAAATTGTGTATCATTTGTCACATAAGAGAAAAGATTGATGAGATGAATTTCAAAGATTCTTTAGCATTCTTATATAATGTGGTTTCCAAAAATCTTTAGACAAGCGATGACACTCATGCAGCCTCATTACCATCCAAAAATAATCATAGAAAATGTTATAAGAATCCTTGAGTTTATAAGGGTAAGTATGGAAAACTGGTCATAAGGGTGAAGAGGGCTGTACTACTCACTATTTGGGGAGATATTAAAAAGGGATATATTTTCTCATTGTACGTGACATAAAGGTTAGAAAATACCTAGGACTGCAAATGTGACTGATCACCATCATCACTGTCATCATGAATAAGGGGCATATCTTAGACAACATCAACCCTCAGATTCTGTAAGGATTAGACTTTTCAGTTTGGTAAGTCTCAGATAATTATTAGAAAGCATCTCTTAAGATCTTTGCTTCATGTTTACTTCCTAAAAGAAGTTCACATCGCATAAAAGTTATTCAAAATGAATTAGAGGATGCAGAAAATAGAGGAACTAATTGCTGATCAATCCAGAACATAATCACTGGACAACAATTCCACATTATGACTTCCATGGGCCTCTTCCTCCATAAAAAAATTATATTAAAATTTTTATTTTAGGACACTGTTGGTGAAAACACAAATATAGTAATATTATAGGATATTTTTTGTGACCTAAATTTTTTTTTTAATTAAAAATATAAAAGCATTTCATAAGGTTCTAAAAGTATCATGGGCCCTTGGCATTGTGCTTACTGTGCCTGGTAGATACAAGGACCCTGAAGAGCAAGTCACCCCATTCACTCTTAGCCATTAGTACATAGTTAGATTAGATTATCACACAATTAGGTACTACCTTAGATAATGGGGGGCCAAAGCTCTGAAGCTATGAAATGGTAAGTTTTATTAGAAAGAGAAAGACAATTTGAACAAATATTCACAAAACTTGAATCCTGATCCCAATGATCTCCAAGGTTATTGACAGAATCATATATGTTGGAAATGACACTAGTCATAATAGCCCTTATGGAAGAAATTGTTTTTACTTATATAAACTAAATAGTGTGTGATAAAATCTGTATCCATTTGCTTCTTGCCTTAACAAAAGAAAATTATCCTCTATGTAACTGTACTTCTGAAAGAATATTCCTCTTTTTGCCTTTTTCTGTTTGCCTCAACATACCTTTTAACTAATTTTATAAGCTTTTGGCTTGCAAACCTTTTAACCAAAGGAATGTCAAAGTCTAATGTGTCAGGAGAGACTTGCAAGCATAATGCTCATTTCATTTGTGAAAAGTTAAAAGTTATAGCCCTTATTAAAAATTCTTAAAATTAAAAATTTATTTCTGCTGTCAACAATGCCATATGATAGAGGAATGTGTGTATGTGTGTGTGTGGTGTTTAATTAAGCTTTTAACAGATTAGCAAAGATGTCTTTGAGGACTTCTTTGTGAAAATTGGGCTAAGATTGATGTGCATGTAAATATATTATGGTTGAATACAATTAGAATTGTGTAACAGAGTGAAGACTTTTTATTCTGTACTCCATAATAAAAACCCAACTTTCCTATAATGCAAAGCATGTCCTTTGCCTTTAGAAAAAAATGGATATTAATTGACTTTTGGTATTTTGGGTTGTCATTAACTTGATGGTAACATTTCTTGTTATTAATACCATTTTCCATGGTCACATATGTGGGGTTTTGAAAATATGTGGTGTCTCTTCCTGTGGGTTAAAGAAGGAGATTGTTTGGATGAATTACTTCTGTCTAGACAGACTCCTGCCTTTGGTTGTGTCATTCATCAGCCAAGGAGGACAGGGAATCAAATAGAGATGAGGGATTCGCATGCTGCTAACACGCAGACCACAAGCTGATTTGAACAGCATTAGCATGGTGCGTCTTAGCTCTAATAACTGGGTGCTTTCTTTGCAATCTCAGCAAGTTGTATTTACAGAGCGACCAAAGGACCCTGTGAAATTCAGGCATGGCTGGTCATCAGGAGGACTGTAAAACACTAGGTTTTCATATGCATGCAGTGATTAAAACAAGCCTTCAACTTAAACCTTAAGTGAACCGCTTTGGATCAGCTTGTCAAGGGCACTCAGAAGCCCACGCTGTCTGAGTGAGTTGGTCATGCACAGATGCCACCAGTCTTTTGTACGGTCAACCTGACTTTCATAGGAAGCAGAAAGTTTCATCTTGCAGACTTTTCCTCTCATTCCTCTTCCTACTTGATGGCTTGTTTGCATGACCCTCATTCCAACGATCTGAATTATAGAGACGCTTTCCTGCGTGTTGTCCATGCTGGGATAAAAGCAGAGAAGCTTTGAATTCCTTAAATGAAAACTGCGTACAGAGCTTTACTCTCCAAATAAACGCGTAGTGACTTGTGCACTAATAGCACCCAAGTTTCTGATGCTGTTTTAGGGGATTCTGAAGGATTTATGACTTTGCTGCATTTCCCTCACCAACTTAGACGTACTTCAGGGTTTTATCATCACTTTTGACAAAACACCTTGAGATGAAGGTTGTAGTAGAAAGTGCTCTACATGCCAAATATTGGATAATATCTGAGGCTGTTCAGAACAAATCCCAATTCAGCTGTCCTTCCAAAATTAAAAACCGAATCTTCAAAGCTTTATGTTATTTTTACGTTTTGTGTGTGCAAATGAAAGAAAATGTTGGACCATTTTCCATAATTTGACTAAATCACATTTTCCCCCACCAAGTGAAGAATAAACTCCTCATTTGCCATATCACTGGTGTCATTTTACTTTTCTTTCCATGCCTCCTTTTCCCAAGCAAACAGACTTTGCAATCAGATGCCTGCTAGCCGGGTGTTCACGAGCTGTGATGGATTACTTTTAATAGGTGCTATTTTCCTACTTCATTAACTGCTCCTTATCTGGTGATGTTTCTTTGGGCGAGTTGGAAAAGAAACAATGGCTTAGCCATTTACCCAAATAGGCAGTGACACTGAGTGTATTTTTAAAACGTTGATTATGTACACACAAGGTTGTGTTTATTTGGGGAGTTCGTGTGAGCAAGAGCTTGAGTGTGTGAGTGTTTGTGCTTCTTTCAACTTAAAATCCCCTCTCCCTGTGCCTGGCCGATAGCCACCACCATGCCAGGCTCCATGGCAACTTTCTTAAGGACAGAGCAGCAGAAATGTGAGGAGGCCGCGTGCCCACAGGCAGAGCTGCCACAGCCCTGCCAGGGCCTGATGAGACAGTCCCAGAGCACTCCACACGCCACGAGAGTTGTGCAGGTTCCGGCGCTTGGCTCCTGTGACAGCGGCAGGGCCTCAGGGCCTCGGAGGAAAGTTCAAGAATCCCTTCTGACCGGTATTCCCACATATTGGAATGTAAATTCACAGCCCGCATGTCTAGACATTATTTTCTCCTTCCCACTTGCTTTGGATCATTTTAGTATTTTATATCTAGCACATATTTTTCAGTGATATTTGGAACTTTGCTTCACAGAGACCATCGCCTGATACAGTATATTGAAAACTCAATCACTTGCATAAAATGTTGACTAAATGATGCTTTTAATCATTTGTCCCCAATCTGCTTTCATGAAAAGAATATGCTTGTTTGCTTTTGAATGAATTGTAATGGATTTATGCAAATTTCCCCCCAAAATTGTAAAATTATTTGTTAAAAGATATGGCTATGGATTGAAAGTTTGTTTGCCCCCTAAATTCATATGTTGAAATCCTGACCCCCCGAAAGATGGTGTTACTAGGTGGGGCCTTCCCTTCAGAAGGTGCTTAGTCATGAGTGTGGAATCCTCATGAATGGGATCAGTACCTTATTAAAGAGTCTCCAGAAAGCCCCCAGAATCTTCTACTATGTGAGGACACAGCGAGAGGGTGCTGGCTCTGAACCAGGAAAGGAGCCCTCACTGGAGAATTTCCTGTGCTAGCACCTTGAACTTGGACTTCTGGCTCCCAGAACCGAGAGAAATACATTTCTGTTGTGTATAAGCTGTTCTGTCTGTGGTATTTAGTCTATGAACTAAGACAGATATATACATAGTGTATATCATTGGTTCTCAACCAGGGCCAAATTCCACCCCCCTCCCCATGAGATACTTGACAATATCTGGAGACATTTTTGGTTGTCACAACTGGGGCCATGCTACTGGCATCTAGTCGGGAGTGTCCAGGGATGATACTAAACATCCTATAATACACAGAACAGCTTCCATAACAAAGGATTACTGGCCCCAAATGGCAATAGTTCCAAGGTTGAGAATCCCTGGTTTATATAC
Source organism: Miniopterus natalensis (assembly GCF_054644295.1). Classification (NCBI taxonomy): domain Eukaryota; kingdom Metazoa; phylum Chordata; class Mammalia; order Chiroptera; family Miniopteridae; genus Miniopterus; species Miniopterus natalensis. The sequence goes on along the minus strand of NC_142095.1, from coordinate 13,281,917 downwards.
ATGTGTAATATGTGTGCGTTCTGTGTGTATGTGTATACATACATACCATTTTACAAATAAAAATCCTCCCCAGCCGGTGTGGCTCGTAGGTTGCACATTGACCTAGGATCCAAGAGATCCTGGTTCAGTTCTTGGTCCGGGCACATGCCCAGGTTTCAGGCTCTATCCCCAGTAAGGGGCATGCAGGGGGCATCCGATCAATTACTCTCTCATCATTGATGTTTCTATCTCTCTCCCTCCCTCTTCCTTCCTCTCTCTGAAATCAATAAAGATATATTTAAAAATAAAAATAAAAATCTTGTGTGTAGCATGCTCAGATAGGAATAAACTATGCTAAGGCACCTCCTAAGTTGTTTCAGCGCTCTCTGCTTAGAATGGAACCTAGAATTCTCATATAACACTTGTCAATCTTGGGCCCAAGTTTAGATTTTTCTGTGCAAGTTGTTTAGCACTCCCATAACTACAATTGTTTTTCTTAAGACCACATAGGTTACCTTAGAATACCAGACCTACCCTGGGGATTGGAAACTGTGACTCGTTTACTATGTCTTTACCAATGATTTTGGTGCAATGAACTATAAATAATACACATAGTGTTTTGACATTAACTATTAAGTCTTTCCCATTAAGAATTAGTAAACTGCTTAGTAAGTATGGCTAAGAGAAATATTTGTGATTCTCAGTATCAAGATTGCTCATTTCATCACCAAAGTTCTGCTAATGCTCCCTAGAGTGTTTATCTTGTTTCCATCTAATACTATTCAGCACAGTTGGTTTTTTTAAACCAACTATAGAAAATTCTGAGTTTCTGGTTGCGCAAATTCAAAGCTAACCTTTAAAGATAAACCCTGGACATTTTATTGGGTTAAGCAGTGCTCCTCAAGGTGTGGTTATCTGAACTGGCAAAGCACCACACACATTTGATTACTGGTCTGCAAGGATTTAGTTATAAAAATTGTAAGTAAGCTTTTAGAAACTTCTATAGCAACTTGAGACTGACCATCTCCTTAGACATTTGGGCGTTGTCAAATTCACATGTGGAGTTGTGGGGGGTCACTAGCTATGAACTAGTCAGTGGGATCACATGAACTCACAAGGCAAGATCACATATTGGTTTGTAATAAATTGGAAGTTAAAAAATTAACTGACTTTACCATCGATAATATTAGAAACAGTGTCATGTCTACTGTGTTTTTATTACCTGGAAATGCTTTCTTATTTTCTTCATGCATGGGTCAGTCCTGCTTATACCTGCACATGTCTGCTTAAGTTACCCCTCTGTTGTGCTGCAATGTTGAGATTAGTTGGCCACTCTTTACAGGTAGTGTATGGATTACTTGCAACCTACAAACGGTCTTCTCTTGGAGAAAAATGAAATGATATGTATCAGTAAGGATAGACTAGGATATGCTGCTGGTAATCAACAACCCCCAAGTCTCAGAGGCTTAAATCAGCAAAGGTTTATTTCTGGTTCACAGTACCTGCCTATCACATGCAGCAGGGGCTCTTTCACTGCTTTCATTGTAGTCACCCAGGAGCCCAGGCTGATGGTGTATCCACCAAGTTTAACATTGCTGACAACTGTCCAGGGACAAAGGAGGACTTTGGTTGCTCTTTAGTCAGGCAGTTAAATTCTGCGCCTCACATGTCACTTCTCTCCTTGGTGGCCAGATCTAGTCATTTGACCCCATCCAATAATGCAAGAAAAGTGGTGCACAGCTACCATGTGTTCTGGAGGTGGGGCCAAGAGAGATTTGGTGAGCCTTGCCAATTACTATGACACTGGGAAATGTCTGGCTTTCACTATTAAGCACACACCTTTGCCATTAGTATCCCTGGGTTTCATGTCACTTCCACTTTTACATAGACATAGGAGCCAGGATAGGGAAGCAAATAGATTATTTCCTCTGATTTCAACTAGAATCCCCACTCTACAACTTAGTTGGGGCATAACCATACATAAATTATTTAATCATTTTAAAATGGGACAATAATACCCACCTCATGAGTTGTAATAAAGATTAAACTGGGTAACTTTTATTAAAAAGCCTTGCCTATTGCTTTTTAAATGCAGGCAAATGAAAGTGTTTATTATTGGACTATAATGGTTTCAGTTTAATTTAAAAAAAATCTTGTTTTTGTCTAGAAAAGCCTAAATAATATTGAAATCAATTTAGGTAGAACTCAGCTGTTAAATCAAGATAGATCCTTAAGCATCTTTACAATATTGTCTGTTGCTGTTGACCTAGCCAATACATCTTGAATATACTTTATGAAATCATGGTGGGTAAAAATATTTCTACTTTCACACATTTACCTACTATAGCATTTTGCAGTGCCACGTGGGTCTTTCTTGTTCTAGGTTACTGTGTAATATTTCTAGAAAATTAAAAACGTGACCTGATGGGTCTTATTTCAAATCCCTTTTCAATTTCAACTGACTTAAAGGCTAATTGCATATATATTTTTTCATTTAAGCGTTGATTATATAGGTTAATTTTTCAAGAGAAAGATCATTTAATAGACTCAGACTCAAACTAATACTGATAATCAATATATCAGAAGATTATTTCTGTAAATAGAACCTTTTGATGATCAGAGGAATTTTGCATGTGTGATATGGAAAAAGCCATCCCAACTGTAGTAAACCATTTGGCAGTAACTCATTCCCACGGTAGGGTTAACAGTCAAATTTTGTAGCTTTTTCTTTCTGGCTCTGCCACTAATGAATGGTTTGATTATACCACCAATCAGCCTCTTGCTCTTTCTGCCTCCTTCCCTCCCTCTCTAGACTCTAGACCGTACTATTAGTTGAATGATTTCAAAAACTGGTATTTTGCAAGTATATCTGTGTTCTTGAGCCTAACTTCCACTTGAAGGTTCATTACCATTTTTTTGGTCATGAACTTTATGGTACATTGATGCAAAAATATTGCCATATTTTTTCGCCCATCCCTGTAACTTGCCTTCCTGGGGCTTTGCAGCTTCTCCCTTTAAGAGGTGGAGACTATTTCCCCACCCCTTTCATCTGGGCCTGCTGTGAGACCTGCTTTGCTCAGCAGGTGATGGTGTGTAAATTCAGAGTCTTGGCCTCAAGAGGCCTCACAAGCTCCTGTTTTCCTTCTGGAACCCAGCCACTGCCAAGAGAACAAGCCAGGCTAGCCTGCTGGAGGGTGAGATACTGTGTGGGAAAGAGCTAAGTCATCCCAGCTGAGGCGATTCTAGACCAGCCAGAACCCCATAGCTTCTACCTGGCTGCAGACCCAGGAGCGAGCCCATCAAAACTTCCCAGGTAACCCTTAGAATTATGAGAAATGATCTACTACAGTGTTTAAGTCCCCCAATTTTGGGGGTGGTGTGTTGATGCTGCAGTTGTTATGTGTACCTTAGACATATTTAAATTTTCGAGGCCTGTGCGAAGGAATGGAGCAATAGTATGTGTAAATTATCAATGAATCCTATGTCTCAGAGGTTTCCTCCCCAAATAAACACATTCTTTATTTGCCTGGGGCTTCTCATTTTTACCATGGTATCAGTCTCCTTTTGCTGATATAACAAATTATTATAAACTTAGTGGCTTAAAACAGCACAAATTTATTATCTTATGGTTCTAGAGCTCAGAAGTCCTAAAATCACACATTTTTTTGACATTTGGATTGACTAAGAATTTCAAAATCATTAAGTCCTGATTTTTTGGTTTGTTTTGTCACTTAAGAGGTGTTTTACTCAGTTTTTCCTTTCCTTTTACATTTGCCTATAAACAACAACAACAACAACAAAGCAGGCCATACCTTCAACACTTTGGAAACCTCCACAACAGAAGTTCTGCTTTTTGTAGATTCATAGGACTCATTTCACGAAACTTTCTTCCACTATATAATAAGACTCCCTTTCCTTCAGTTTCCAATAATGCATTTTCTCATTTCCTCTGAGCCTTTGCTAACAATGCCTTCGAAGCCCACATTTCTACCAACAGTCAGTTTATGACGCTTTGAATATCCTTTAAGAAAATGCAGACTTTCTCCACTGTGCTCCTCACTTTCGTCTAAATCCTCACTAGCAGAGCCATTAATGTCCACCATCTGTCTAAGGCCACCTAGGGGCTCCCTATCACCATCATCAACATTCTTACAGCCTCCACCCATTGCCCACTTCCAAAGCTACTTCTGCATTTTTAGTTGATTTTTATACATAGCAGCAGCCCACTTCCTGCGTCAAAGTCCGTATTCATTTTCTATTTGTGCTGTGACAAATTTCCACAAATTTAGTGGTTTGAAACAACATAAATTTATTATCTTACGTTTCTGCAGGATAGAACATCTAACGTGAACATGTTGGCGGGGCTGCGTCCCTTCTGGTGCCTCTAGGGGAGAATCCATTCCCTTGCTTTGTCCAGCTTCTAGGGTCTGCGTGCTTTCCTGGACACGTGGCCCCTTTCTCCATCACCAGAGTCAGCAGCACAGGATCTTCCAATCTCAGTCTCGCTCCCTCCCTCTCTCTTACCTCTACTGCTGTGGCATGTGGCCTTCTGTGACTGTCACTACTACCTCCCTCTTATAAGGACCCCTGTGCTTACGTGAGGGTAACCCAGAAAGTCTAGGATAGTCTTCCCATCTCAAGACCCCTAATCATATCTGCAAAGTCCCTGTGGCCATTGGAGGTAATATATTCACAAGTTTTGGGAATTAGGTCATGGACACCTTGGGGGAGGGGGGCATTAGTCTACCCACCACCATCTTTCTAGATTTTCTTTTAATATTAAAATCCAAATCTACAACAAATAGTACTCTTTCGTGGGTATTAGAAATGGAATGTACCTATTAAAATTCTCTTTCTAAAAGAGGAAGGGTGAACTTTATCTTATCAGAAACTGATATACAGTGAAAAGTATATTTCCTTAAAGAATTCCCTTTGAAGTCTGAGCTATTCCTAAACAATTCATGGTTTAAATAGCTTTAACTAGTATTAAATTTTTACTAGTAAGAATTTTTACCAGTAAATTTTTACTCTTCATAGAAGTCTGTCAACAATAAGCAAAGAGTATCTTTGGATGAGTAGGAAGGTGGAAATGTTCCACGCTCCTTTCTCTGATGCTGAAGCTTGTTTAATTTGCTAATGAAGTAGGGGGAGGCTGTGCTTGGCCTCGAATGCCCGTGGTCCAGTCAGATTTCCAGTTTAGAAACAATGCGTAGCAGCTAAACCAAACCTGTCAAAGCCTCTAAGGTTATTTGTCCTTATCCTGGCTTGGGGTTTGGTCACCCTTCACTCAGCTAAGCCATCCTCGTTGTTACTGTTGATCTTAAAATATTCAGCTGCTTTTCAGCTTCGGCCACAGTACTTGACACCCTGACCTTCAGCGACATTGACTGCCACAAGCTGATTATGTCCTGCAGAGAAGGAAATTTTCCTTTTGTATATTTTGTTTACTTGCTGTCACCTCTCTGTGACCCTAGTTCTTGCTTTGTAAAATTGCATAAGAAGACAGAAGAAAAGTGCGCAGAAAACAGATCCTTCCTCTTCCTGCCCCCAACTCATAATAGTATTAAAATAGTACTTCTCAGTGTCTTCTATTGGCAAAAATAAAAATATTATCTTTGCCACCTCATAAAATCTAAATGTATGACCTCATCTCCCACTCTACTTCTTTGAAGGCCCTTGGATTCTGGTCCAAATATTGCTCTTTTTATAGAAAAAGATTATTTACTCTCAGCCTAGGATGTTTCACTTCTGGTTTTAAGGCTCAGGCAGTGAAATCAAATGTAATTCTTCAGCATGGTGTTAGGGCCTCTCCCTTTTCGCCTTCTGCCAAGCATCCTGTTTGCTCTCTGGAAATTGAATTTTCACGGTGAAGAACATCATCAAAGTAGCTCCAAAATAACTCCAAACTATTTTCTCCATAGAACATTTGGTCAGTTTAGGGCCCAGCTGTTGACAGCTGCAAGTTACAAGGGAAAAGGTATCATTCTGTGATATTTACTCTCTTGCTTTCACGTGTTATGCTTCTCTGACAGTGAAATACTGTGAACTGACTTTCTACACTAAGGTTAAAGAAAAACCCAGGGTGCTGCCCCTGAAGGTTGATTTGATACTTTGCCGATGCATTATTCCTCCCTTTCCGGAGTGAATCTTCATGTGCCATCAACCTGCCTCCTCGCCCAAAACACTGGAGTCCATCTGCAGCTCCTTTAGGGGTCTGCCTATGGGTTTCCCTCTCCCCTCAAATCAAGGCAAGTTAGCATCATCAGCAGCCTTCCTACTTCCCATCTGCCGCCTTATTTCAGATTTTGAGATGCTTACAGTATTCACAAGTCCTGAAAGCAGTTATGGTTGCCTGAAAGACTTTTTATGTTGAAATCCGTTTTATAAAATTGATTTATTTTGTAGTATTAAATTTGCATGTGCGTGTGCATGGGGGTGGTGGTGGTAATGTATTTTAATGCACACTACCATTGACCTTAAATAGAATTGGAGTTGCACACTGGGAAATTTTAAAGAACACAGTATGACTTAGTGGTTCAATATAGAACTTTGGGGTCAGGTCATATAGGTGTAAATGATGACTCTTCCATTCACCAATTTTGCATCCTTAGGGAAATTACCTTTGCTCGGCAAGGCTCAGTTTCTACTTCTTTAGAATGGTGATCATGTTAGAGCCTTATCTAGAGGGTTTTTCAGATAATTTAATGAGATCCTACAAATAAATGTCTTAGCACGGTGCTTGGCAGGTAGTAAATACTCAGTAGTTTGTATTCTTTATCTTGATAAAGAGGTTAAGCAACTGTTCAGGAAAGTTCCAGTTTAAATAGAATTATAGTTATAGTCTTTCAAATGGAATTGACATTTATTTACTTAGTATACATTTATTAAACTCTCATGACTTGTCCAGTACTGTGATTGTAAATTCAAGTTCCCTGCCTCTAAGGTTTCCAGGAGAAAACAGTAAACCAGCAAGTGTGGTGAGTACTATGATAGAGGTGTGGCCAGGATGGCGCTAGAAACGAGTGACGCGAACCCTGAATGATGAGAGGAGGGTGGCATAAAAGATTGGATTATGACAAAGGAGCTGAACCTCATTTCTGGCATGTATTTGTATGATTTTGACACCTGGTTAAGGAAATAACTAATTCAGAGACAGTTAACCTTCTTTAGAAGTTTCTGGACCTGGGTGGCCTCCAGAGGAAGCCATAAAATGTTGTTGCCTATCTACATGGAGGACTCTGGAGAATTAGAGAAAAGAGACAAGACAGTGGACAGACCCCTTCCCTCCTGTTTATTGGATACAGTCATTAGGAAGGTTAAAAGGCTGCAACCTAGAAGGTGTGCTCTTTCAGGAAGGTGGAAGCTCTGCAGGGAATGTAAACAGTCCTGCTGACCATGCCTGACACCTCGTTAGAGTTGCTTCTTTGGGATGTTAAAATGCCTTTAGGCTTAGAGATGGTTGTTGGATTCATTTTCTAGAAAAGGGAAGAGTAGCTTCGTCGTGACTATTGACCCTATAACGTTCACTTGCTTCCATTAATTGCAGTGAGCTGGCCACTGCTAAGTATTTGTGCCCTGTCTAAATGGTTTCATTGTGATAAACTGAGCTAATAAATATTTAACTGAATGATGCGTCTACAGATCGGATTGTCTTAATGGGATGTACCTGCTTTTCCACATCTCTCCACTTCTTCCCATTATATACCCAGTACACCCGCTGACCCAGTACCTGTCAGTTTTTGGTTACTGCTGGTTTCTCTTTTGAGGTCTGTATTGCCATGTCTCTTGAAGCAACAAATTTTAGAGAGAGATCAATTAAAATAGAGCACAAATATCTAGCTACCCACCCCATTACCTGAGAGGCTGTAAGCAGCTGATTTTTAGATCTGGCTTCAGAATCCTTAACTCTTTGCTACAGAGGGAAACTAATAATGGAAGACAGTTGGCAGGTGAGATGAAACTCGTTGGTCTTTTGCACCAGTACAGTATTTTGCATGCTTAAAATAGTGGATCAGATGAAATTGGGAAAGAAGGATGTCTATTTTATATTTGTACATGTGTATATATGTTTGTTCATATATGTTTTGTACATATATAGGGAAATGAAAGTAACGATAAAATTTGCATAATCTATAATACAGTCATGCAATTAATAAATTGTATAAAGTAATAGGTTTGTAATATTTCCCCCATTACATTTATTATTTGTAGCTAAGAAATGCTCTCTAAAATTGTCTTTCTTGTAAAGGCAAAAGAACATTTTCTGTCTCCATAAAAAAATTACCCTGCCAGTACCTGTACAGGTTTATGTTCAGAAGCTATAACCTTTTTTATGGGATTTAAACACAGGGAATTGTTCACATTGATTTGGCTGTCACACAGAGCCTAGGCAACACTTTGCACTTTTCATCCACTCTGTAAGAAACAAAAAGATGGGTTAAGAAGCAAGGCATTTCATCCCTGTACTCCGTAACTGATAGAAGTGGGTGGTTCTCCCTCCTTTGCTTTTGTGTTTTATCCAAAGGGTAGAGTAGAAAGCTTTCCCAGCTCTTCATGTCTTTTCAACTTGCTCAGCATTTAAAGAATGTGTCTCTGCATAGTCCTAGGTGAGTAGAATATCTCATTTTTGGAAAATGTTTTCTATAGTCTGTATTAGATTTATTTACCAACTAAACTCAGTTTTCATGCAGGAGATCTAAACTCTCAGTCTGAAGTTGGAGTTAATTCCATCAAGTCGTACCAGAAGACAAGTGGGAAAGACTATTTTGTTATTCCTCATGGGAAGAATTTTCTTGCTTTGCAGTAGTCCTATTATATTATTTTAATGTTTGTTCTTTAAAAGTTTGCAGCATTTCCAGCAAATTCTAATTCCCTCTTAAAACCCTTTGAAAATAGAATTGAGACCAGTGAAATGGGTCATCCCTGTGATAGAGATTTTCCATCTTTTGCCTTTTCTTTCGCTGTTCAAACTGCATCATATTTATATATGACATTACACAAAAATATGACTTTTCCATAATGTACACTAGGGAGATGCCTGAATTTTAATAGCTTTGTGGGAGACTATTTTGGAAGAACAGATTGTCCTGGAAAAATGATATTTGCCAATATCTTGTATTGGGAAGTGATTTTCCATCTGACCAATTGTCATACCCTATTGATCAAAATTACAGCCATTTTAAAAAACATTTTCATTTGGTTGGTTCCCTAGACATTTTTGGTTGAGTTTATTGTGATTCTATATAAGTTTCTAAACATCAAAAATATTAGCTTGGAAGTTTAAGACCGAGAGGCAACCATTAATATTGCTTTAACAGGCTATAAAAAGAAGTTCTTCAGAAAGTCAGTCTGAAAGTTACCGCACATCAAAACATGCCTATTCAGCCAATTTAAATAATCTCAGAATGAAGTTAGGGTCCCTCTTTACCCTACAATGCCTGGAAAACTAATAGTGACATTGATTTCAAGGAGAGAAAGAAGGAAAAGCATTGGGAAACCTTTTTTAAAGAGATATTTTATTTTATTTATGATTATTTTTTTAGTTTTATGTTTCAATTTATTCTTGCTCCTTGGTTATGTCAGAGAGGGGCTAAATTGATGGACACCCGTGACCAAGCTGACAGCCACACAGAGACATGATATTCATTATAAGTAGATAAGAGATTTGGGTATATTTTGTTTGCCAGTTTTCTGATACATAAGGAAATATGATCAAACAGGTACATACTTGCTTCATTTCATCTTGTCTTCCTAGTTAATTAGAGTCAAAATACCTTTGATAAACAGGCAGGTGCTAACTCCCTTTATTTCAACCATATTTTATGATCTTTTAGTACAGGTAATAAAACTCACCTTCATAGATTAGCACAGTATTCAGCACATGGCATACACTCATTACATATTTGTTTATTTTGAGGTTGATGATAGACAAGGCCAACAATTAATAGTCTAACAGTGATTGTACTGCAGGATTTTCTTTTCCTTCCACAGGGTTAAAATTTTAAATAGGATGAATTGTATCTCCCTTGGCAGTTTGATTTATATGTATTTTAGAAGTAGAATCTTGAAAAAACTTTCTTCAACTTTGAAATACCAGGACAAATGTTCACCATGTGCTGTGCGAAGTTTAAGGCATTTAATATAACTGTATGGTCTATAGCACATTGCTCTTCTTTCTTAAACAACATAAATTTGTTGAGCTGGGCCTTAGAGAACTATGATTTGTTGACGTGAATTCAGCATGATTCCAACCTGCATAGTAAGAATGTTTTGATTCCTTTGCCAACTTTTATTTCTTTGCCAAGTTTTGTGGAACATGCTTTTGGTCTTGGCAATCTCATGCATATTAGCTATTCTATTCCTTCTAATTTCCAGAGAGAGAGATTAATTATATTTCTCTCTTCTCCTGGGAGCCATACATGTGATATTACTGGACAACAGCAGTAGGTTGTCTCCCTGAGACATTTTAAGTCGGGGTGGTACCAAGGATTTCTAGCTTAGACCCAAGCTAGAGACTGGGTCTAAGTGGTTCACTCTCAGCTGGTATTTGTCAAAAATTCTTGTTCCACCAAACTGCAGCAAACAAGTAGATTGGAGTTCTTACTTTGTCCATGAAGACATGAACTATGCCTCTTTCTGTTCAGAAGAAGTGCTTTCTTGATGGGAACTCCAGGTGGATGTGAAAACTTGCATTGTTGGCTTTAGAGAGAAAAAGTTTTGAAACACAGGAACATGCACTGGAGAAAATCTTAGCATACTTGTTTTATTCCTCTCTCTAGTCCTAAAATACACACTAATGGACTCTTTACAAATAAATTTTTCTCATTAGAAAGCCCTACCTGAGGCTTAAGATGGGATTCATTGCCGCAGCCAACTGAACAGAATATGACATTGAAGGGGCTGACCAGCCCCAGCTGCGCACAGTAAGTCCTTTAATTAATTACCCTAATTCCCACCCCAGTTTGCCTGTACTCTCTGTACCTGCTGGGCCACTTGGGGGGCTTCACCAAAAAATCACTGTGTCCACCTCCACTGTAGCCTCCTTTATGTCTCTGACGTGATTTACACATCGATAAAACCCATCTGACTACTATCTTGCAGAAATGTGTCAACTTTTTTTTTTTGCTGTGTGCATACTTCCCTTTTCTATGCTATTATGGATTAATTATTTCTACATAGCTTTATTATCATTCTATTGAGACTTTGAAGAGAATTGGAGATAAGTATGGATGTTGAGATAATGATTTTGTTAAAAAGTTTAGTCTCTGTTTGGGAAAAAGGAAAAACAAAGAAAACTGCCCTGTGCTCCGTGTTTCCCTCTCTATTGCCTACACAGGGACTGGCTAACATTTTCTGTAAGGGGTCAGAAGTAAATCTTTCTGAGTTTATTGACCCTATAGTCACTGTCACAACTCCTCAAATCTGCCATTTGAGTGCAAAAGCAGGCATGCACAATATGTTAAGAAATAAGCACGGTTGTGTCCCAGTAAAACTATTTGCAAGAACAGGTGACAATCAGATTTGGCCAACAGACCATAGTTTATCCACCCCTGGTTTATATGAAAGGCCCTGAGGGAGAAAATACTGATAGTCTAAGCACTGGACAGGAATGAAATATCTGTGGATGCATATCTTTCATGTTGAGTTAATATCATGAACCCAATTTATTGCTTAAACTCTCACTTTCTCATTGTCTATAGATAGTAGAGATATGTTAATTGGAAAATGTAGGGTTAAGAACACACCATTCTACCCACAAAATACTTGTTTTACTGTTTCCTGGTGTCAATGAATGAAATAATTTCTTGTGAGCTTCTTTGTGACTTTGTTCTTCACAATAGAATAGTATTTGAAAAGAATATTCTGGTGTGACACCCTGATAACAGAAATAACTTTCTCAGAAATTATGTTTACATGTAAAAAAGAAAAAAGGTAAAATCTCCAACGTTAGAGAACCAGAATTGCAATATGGCACACCTATCTGGTAAATTAGCACATGAGAAGAGTACAGCAACAGAAGATAGCTCACAATAACTTTCATCTGAGTTTTCAGTTAAATGGGAACCCATTAAAATTTGGAGGCAGGAAAAGGGCAGAAATGTGGAGAGTAGCTATAATATAAAGTATTTTGACATTTAAATGGATCAGGGAGTTGTTGCAAACATATTTCCCCCACGTATTTACTAAGGTGGATGCGTCACAGAGCAGCTCATATCTCCCTCTTTCATTTAATTCATGAAATACTTTAACACCAAGAAAAATCCCTTTACGATGTTGAACTTGATATTTGTATGTGCGAGCTGGAGAGAAAGAACTCAGCACTGGAGCTGACATGCAAAGAGCAGAGAACCTTACTGGGGAGAGTGTTTCTGTTCCAACTGAGGGCACACGTTCCCGCGCGCAGGGCTGGGCCACCACGCTTTGCCAGCTGCTTCTGCTCCTGCGGGGACTGGGGCTTCTGTTCTGGAAAGTGAAGGTTTAGTTTTCTTTCCTCTTTCTTCTCCTATGATACAGGAACCCACTTCTCATTTCCTCAGGATAGGATTCTCATGATTTGGATTAGATCTATGTTCAGTGTTTATTTTTACAGCGGTGCCAATAATATGATTTCAGCCATTTGCTTCTCCTGGAGTTAATCATCGTGGGGATTTTTTCCACTTGCTTAATAATTTATGTGCCACTAATTCTCAATATGTTTACAACTCACTGGGCTCGATATTAGTTTCATCTTAAGACACCTCTTCCAGAGTCTTCACACCTCACCATTGCTTGCTCTTCCCTGAGAGCCGTTATCTTAGGGTCACCCATCACCGTCATTTCAAGGATTTCCCTTATGTCTCTCTAGTGACAGGTGTCCTATTTCTGGGATCCTGGGCTTTTCCTCTTTTTGGTTTACTTCCTTGGTTTTTGTAGAATACTACATAAAACTTCCAATATCTTTGTGGTAAAGAGTTGGGATAAGGTGAATTTTTTGCAATGATGCATATCTGAAAATGTCTTTTTCTGCATCACACTTGATTGATAGTTGGGTTGAATATAAAATTCTACGTTGCAAATAATCCATCTTGAGAATTTTGAAGGCATTGCTCCATTGTGTCCTGGCTTTTGTACTGTTATAAACTTTGCTGCTCTTTTGATTCTGGATCATTTATAAGCTAACTTTTTTTCTCGTGGAAGAGTTTAGGATTTTGATCTTTTTATTCTCACATTGCTATCATATCTGTAGTCTGGAAAACTGGTGGCCCCTTAAAACTGGAAATTCTAAGTTCCTCATTTCTGAAAATATTTTTGTGTTTCCCGTGTCAATGTTTTTTTCCCTTTCTTCTTTAACTCAGTCTTTCTTTCTGGAACGGCTGCTCTTCTCATGTTTGGTCTTCTAGATTCAGTTTTTAGACATCTTCTGTTTACTTTTATATTTTCATTTTCCCATCTTTGTGCTATTTTCTGGGCGATATACTTATCTTAATTTTTTGTATATAAAATTTCATTTTAATTTTTACTTTACATGTATTTTACTTTACTTTAAAAATGGATCTATATTTAAGTTGTGCAAACTCTGAATATATTAGGCTATTTTTTAGTTTGGATCACTGGGAATGAGTACAAGTCAAGATTATCAGAGATATAGAAAATACAAAAGTGGAGCTCAAAAAGGAAAATAAAGCTAAAAAGGAAAGAAATAGAAAGTCTTCAAAAGAGACAATCTGCTTACACTTTTAAAAACTGGAAACAATGAAAGCAAGCAGACTTTTATTGAGAATGATCCACGTGAGATTCTTGAATAGGAGACTACAAATTGTTTATTTAGTGGAGATTTAATAACGGATTAGTATCATGAACCCAGGAATAAGATTACTCTCTTCAAATCTGTAGCTTGAACAGGTCAAATGAAATCTCTGCAATTTCACATTCTTTACTATGAAGATTTAATAACTGACCCAAACAGTTAAAATTAATTGAAAATTATATATGAAACCAGCAGGTAGAATGAACAAGAAGAATCCTGAGGCTATTCATTGTTTATTGAGCAATGATCCTGGACAGCGACCATCACATTCCTCTGTTTCAAATGAACGTTACAACATTTCATCTCTATTTTCACTTAGCAGAAAATTTAGTAATTCATTTTACACCAAAATGCTTTCAAGTGGAATAAAAGACTATAGAAATTGCATTTTATATTTTAGGTTTAAAGGCTATGTCTCTTGTTAAACTGTTACACTGCTCACAACTCGTTTTCAAGGTCAGCTTTGGCCAATGAGGGTATTTGTGACATAGCTTTTAATTTTTAAAGCCTGTGATTGTTCTCTGAAGGTTCTTTTACATCTTGTAGTTCTTGATTCATGAATAAATATTTCCTACTCTCTCTCTCTGAGAATATTAACACTATTTTTGAAGTTGTCTATGTATCAACTCTGCTTCCCCCAGATTTCTTTTTATTCCCTGTGTGTTTTGGTTTGTTTTGCGCATTAGAGTTTTTCCCCTCAAATATCTGCCTATCCTTTATCTGTTCAAAATTAAGACTGTGGTTCCAGAGATGGTTAGAAATTCTTACATGCAGAAAATAATTTTCAAACATGGGTTGCCAGGCCTATTTTATTAGGGAAACTTCAAGATCATCTCTGCTGCCCTGGCTGTGTGGCTCAGTTGGTTGAAGCGTATCTTACACCAAAGTTTTCAGGTTCGATTCCTGGTCAGGACACATACCTAGGTTGTGGGTTCCTGAGTGGGCGGCACTAGCAGTTGCCTAGTATCAAAGAAAGCAAGCATCTGACATCAAAGTTCCTGAACAAAATTACAATATATTATTCTATGTATTTTTTTCTTCACTGTCCCTCCGTCTTCTAGATTTCTAAAACTACCAACTCCTAACCTGTGGAAGCTCTGTTGTGAAAAGTGGGTTCTTTCTTAGCTTTCTGAGAGCTGCCTCTAGATGTGACTTCCCAGGACTGAGTAAGCAAGCTTCCCCTAGTCCTTCTGATTTCAAGCTCACAGGTAGCTGTTGTCCCCTCTGTGCTTCCTTTGTCCTTATAGGTTTGTTTATTTTAAGACATCTGTTTACCATCATTTTCTTGGAGTTTTGGGAAGGAGTGCATCTAAATGAACTTACCCAATTCTCCCTTGAGTCATTTTTTTAAAAACTTAAATAATGCTTTCATTTTTCTTAAGTACTATTTGTGGAATAATGTTTTTGTATAGTTATGTTTTTGTTATGCACAGAAAATAAACACACATGTTTTTAAGTTGTCCACATAATCCCCAAGATTATTTTATGGACTTCTAAGTAAAACATATTTTGAGAAGTGCTGTGCAATATTGCTAAGCAGGAAGCTGACACTCCTTAGACATTTATTGACTTGGAGAATTAATGGTCCCTGGGCATTCTTTAGAATCATTGTTTTTAATACTGTATTTTATGCAATATGTTCTTATGTAAATTGTGTGTGTGTATGTCAGCTGATCATTCAGCCACTTTATGGAAACAACACTACAGATTGTCTGTGTAACCCCAGGAACAATTCCCCACTGCTGAGTTACCATATCATTCAGCTAGGCTGAGAGCCTGGCTGTGGCATAAGTATTATCATTATTTTTCAGATATTACCATCTGCTCATTTGATCCATTAACCTCCTATTGTACCTCATAAACAAAACGTCCAGCTATATAAGTAGAACTAATCAGTGGAAAATACATTTGACACACACTTTGCTTTGGGAACAGGAGTCAATGCTTTTCCTACTTTCTTTCTCTTTACTAAATAAATCTTTAATTTTCCTGATGGAAGAGTGTAGGTAATCCACGTAAATGAAATGATCCTGGTCTAGTTTGTTTATTTATTGCTGGTAACAGGTTAAGACAAAACAATTAACATTCAAATTAGCCATTTCTTTGTGTCCACCAAGGGCAGAAAAAATAAATGAGCTCATAGGCTGTGAAATTCATACACAGTTTCTCCCCCTCCTACAGACACACAAATTGGTTTCTTTAGCCAGTAATTGTAACATCTTAAAATGATGTAATTTTATATTGGTCATATTGAAATTCACATGAAGTTTTAGAGTCTGAAAAATTATGTGATTTAGTGGTATATCTGGATTACTTATGTGGGTCCTTCTTTGTATTTCACATCACTTAATAATAATAGTACTCATACTCTATGTTGCAGACATTGTATTGAGAACTATGTGTATTAACTCATTTATCCCCACAATGACCTTTTGAAATAGATATTATTCCTCTTAACTAATAATGAGATGAGGCATTCAGAGAATTAAATAGCTTTTCTTAGGGTCACATAGCTAGTAAGTGGTGAGTCAAGGGTCCGAAACTTCGCCCATAGAATGGCCAAAAAATAATGAAGGAGAAGACAAAGCTGGAGTACTGACGCCACCTAAATTCAAGACTTAGAGCAAAGCTACAGTGATCATGATACTGTGGCATCAGTGAAAGGACAGACAAGTAGATCAATGGACTAGAACAGAGAGCCCAGAAACAGACCTGCATAAATAGAGTAAACTGATCTTCAGCAAAGGAGCAAAGTCAACACAGTAGAACGAAGGTAGTCTTTTCGACTAATGGTTAAGTGGAATAACTGGACATCACATGCAAAAAAAAATCAAGTTAGAGACTTTATACTCTTCACAAATATTAACTCAAAATGGATCATAGGCCTAAATATAAAATGCAAGACTATTAAACTCCTAGAAGATAACATAGGAGAAAACTTGAATGACCTTGATTATGGCTTTTGAGATATACCACCAAAGGCACTATCTATGAAAGAAAGAATTGATAAACTAAACTTTATTAGAGTTAAAAACTTCTACACTGTGAAAGACAATGTTAACAGAACGAGAAGATATTCCACAGACTAGGAGAAAATTTTGCAAAAATCATGTTTGATAAAGGACTGTTATGTAAAATACACACAAAACTCAACAATAAGAAAGCAACCAACCTGATTAGACCAAATCAGACACCTCACCAAAGAAGATATACAGATGACAAGCATATGTAAAATTGTTCCACATCATATGTCATCAGGCAAATGAAATTTAAAATAACGATGAGATATCACTACAAACCTAATAGGACAGGAAAAATTCAGGATACTGACAAAGCCAAATGCTAGCGAGGGTGTGGAGTAACAGGAACACTCGTTTTTGTTAGTAGGAATACCAGATTGTACTTTGGAAGACAGTTCTGCAGTTTCTTACAAACTAAGTAATACTCTTACCATATAACCAAGCACATGCGATCAAGCAACCACACTCCTTGGTATTTACCCAAAGGAGTTGAAAACTTTTGTCTGCATGAAAACCTGCATAAAGATATTTATAGCAGCTTTATTAATAATTGTCAAAACTTAAGCAACCAAGATGTTCTTCATTAGGTGAATGGATAAATCAACGGTGGTATACATAGAAACAATGGGATATTATTTAGCACTAAAAAGAAATAAACCATCAATTCAAGAAAAGACATGCAGTGACCTTAAATGCACATTACTAAGTGAAAGAAGCCAGTCCGAAAAGGCTACATACTCTATGGATCCAGCTATATGATATTCTGGAAAAGGCAAAGGCAAAACTGGAGACAGTAAAAAGAGGGGTTGTTGCCTTGGGTTGGCAGGGGCAGTGGGTGGGACATGGGGGGCAGTAGGGCTGAATAGGTAAAGCACAGAGGAATTTTAGGGCAGTGAAAATACTCTTTACGATACCATAATGATGGATACATTTGTTCAAATGCATAGAATGTCAACAAGAGTGATCCCTAATGTAAACTATGGACTTCGGCTTAGTTATTATAATGTGTTGATTTGGTTTCATCAATTATAACAAAGATAACTCTCTGGTGGGGAATGTTGATCATGGGAGAGACTACACATGTGTTGTGGGAGCAAGGGGTGTATGGCAAATCTCTGTACCTTCCCCTCAGTTTTGCTGTGAACTTAATACTGATGTAAAAAAGTTAAGTCATAAAAAAAATGAAGCTTTATGTTCAATGCTCATAATTTAATTTTACATTATTAAATTTTTTGTCTAAGGGCTTTAAACCTATGTTTGTTTTCCAAAGTATAAACCTAGTTGAAAATGTTACTGCAAAAGTTAAAACTGAGAAAGTCACTGACCCTCCCATATTCCCCTTAGGAGGTAAAGTCTTAGGCAGAAAATAAAAAGCAATTAAAAACCAAAGCCAATGCATTCCTTTCCATCTACCTCCACTTCTGTCACAGTTTTTAAAAAATATTTTATTTTCTACACTTCTGTAAGTTTATTACCAACTTGCTCCAAGAACTTCCCCCATTGTCTGAGTTAAATTAGTTTGGTTCTTTTTATATTTAGTTGATCAGGTAATCTTTCTATTCTGACAAAGGAGTTTTGTCATATCTTTATTTGGCCTCAGAGCGGAAACTATTCTCATAGAGAATTAAAAATTGGGAGTTTGAATAGGAGGCTAAAATGGCTTGATGTATATATTTGAATGACTCAACATAGAAATGTTGGAATAATCTGTTCTAATTTTCTAAAAAAAAAGCATGAGTTTTAGACTCACTGCAGAAAGGAGTGAGGAAAGCTAATATAGGCTTTTCCTGATAGTTAAATAGTAGCTTTGCAAGGACAGTTTATACAAAAATTTACATAAGTAGAACTTAAAATATTTAAACAATATGTGCGCACATATACAGATGACACAGATAAATGCATGCATATGAAGTATATACATATATATGAATATATGTATAACACATATTTAAACATACACACATGATTTCGGTGCGCACTGTAATAGACGTCACTAAGTCTAGAATATATCTGGTGAATCTGTGTTTCTCCAAGACAGAAAGTTGCTATTTTCTAAGCTGTGCCTCTTCATCTAAGCCTCGCTGTTGGCACAGGAAGATCTGATTGCTGTTGAATACGAAACTAATATGCTTAACACTATAGCAACATCTTCTCACATTAATTCAGACCAAAGGGACGGTGAAAGATGCCTGGTAAAGCACAGCGGAAACACTGAGCTTCCTGAGTCAGTTCATAGCTTCATTTTGAAAACTGTGAGGAAGCTGCATCCGTCAGTGTCCACACAACCTACTGTACTCAGGTATTTTCAGCAGAAGACATTTCATGCAGGTAACGACTGCAAAGGAGCGACCAGGGCAAGGAGTAAGGATGGGAAGGGAAGGGTCTTAGAGTTTAGTTGCTCTAACATCCGCCACAGCTGTATGCGTGGGAGAGGGAGAAGGCAGTGGCGTCCCCACAAATCCATGACTGCCGTGCTGCTGAGGCCACTGGGGCACCCACCAGGCCGGGCTGTCAGTAAAGGACTGGTCATTGGCCTTCGATTTTGCAAGAAGTCCGCACTCTCGCTGACTTGCTAGTTTTTATATGCATTTGTTAGAATTGTGTTTCCTAATTTTTTACTGCTACTGTAGAGAAATGTGAGAAGATTGTTGATTTTCCAGTCTAGTTAGCTCTTTATTTGTCAGGACAAAGTGGCACCTTCCAAGTTTCTTACATGCAAAACTGGAAACTGGAAGTCTAAGTTGCTCATTTAAAAAAAAAAAAAAAAATTATTCTGGATTTTTTAAAACTTTCAAAATGAAATGTTTTTTCCTAGGAAGGAATTCTGTTTGTTTCTGTGATTTACCTGGGAATACTGACAGTTTCCAGCCAGTTTACCTTTATGAGGAAGGGTATGTATGCCCTTTGGTTTCTAACTTCATGTAGTATCTCCTGTTAGGCCACTCACTTAGTTAAGGACCTAGATTTTGTCTCCAGTAGATGCTCAAATTCATAGTTTGGAAAATCTTACAAGGTACAAACTAGATGTCTTATCTTGGGCTGCTATTACAAAAATACCAGAAACTGGTGGCTTAAACAATAGAAATCTATTTGTCACTATTCTGGGAACCAGAAAGTCCGAGATCAAGGTCCTGACCTGTTGAGTTTCTGAAGTATCCTCACATGGTATAGGGAGGGAGGGAGGAAGGAAGGGAAAGTTTTCTAGTTTCCCTTCTTATAAGGGCACTACTCCCATCATGAGAGCCCCACCACCACGACCTAGTTACCTTCCAAAGGGGACATCTCCAAATACTATCATATTGTGGGTTAAGGTTTCAATGTATGAGTTCTGGGATGACATAAACACAAAGTCCACGGCACCAGATTAATTTTCATTTCTGGCCTCAGTGTTATATTCCTTACTTTATTGGCAGATAATCTGTGCATTAAAGGACATGTTAATGACATGTTATCAGGACTTTTAATTGTCTTTACTGGAGTGTTCTTTGTACACCATGTTGAAAGGTGGCCAGCATAACAATAAAATACATTAAAATCGTTCATAATATTAAGTTTAGAAAATAAGCTAAGTTTCAATTAGTAGATGAATGTTAAATAAATAGATAAATACTGGGACATCTATACTGTGGGGCACAGAATATTCAACAGCTTTTCAGAAAGAATGTATTAGTATCTATGTGTGCATCTAAAAAGTTCACTCGTTTATTTTTTTTAGACAAAAGCAGGTTACAGAATAATGCGAGAGAGCTATACACACTTAGATACATGCATAACATAAATACCGAAAAGTAATGCTTGAAGGATGCATTCAAATTGTTGCTAGCAATTATTTGAGAAGCAGATGGTGAGGCCAGTTGTGGAACTGAGTTGAAAAGAAATTTTACATTTAGGGAGTGCATGTCCATGTATTAGATTTTTAATAAAATTTTCAGGAGTATTAATAGAAGCTAGTCTAACTCTTAGCATATTCTTTATATGAACTAACATAGTCCTCTGTAAGTTTACTTGTGATACCTATTGATACCTTTATTTGTTAATTTAATAAAAGATTTGGTGGAAGCAAAGGCTTCTATAAAAATAATTTTTTTAACTTAAAATCTGAAAGCAAAAGGAAACTATTCAATTAATATAATGCTCTTTTGATGTAAGTTTTTAAAAATATTTTCTTTGCCTTGAATTGACATTGTTTGAATCATAGGTACATTTTAAAATTTCCATCTTTTCAGTTGCAGGGATTTGTGTTCTATTAGAGCCAACTCTATTAAATCTTACATCCTAGATTTGTTTTTAAAATAAGTTTAAATTAGTTTTAATTCAGAGCAGAAACTTTCTTCTGTAGACACATGTGTAAGATTTGTTAAAAATAAATTACCTGATAACACATTTCAGAAAAAAGTTTATTCCTGCCATAGTAGTTTTTGATAACTATGTTAGCACTCTTAAAGGTAATTTAATTTTTAATTACACATTTTAGTGATTTTATTTAAAGCAGCAATTACAGCAATAATATTGAGGAGACTGAAATTTTTCTTTAACACCCTCTTTATTTTTCACAATGTATTTTTCATCATTTCAGTTACTGGCCTGGAAGAGAATTATGAGAAGCTATTTATGAATTTTTGCTTAACCTATTATCATGAGGATCCCATGCTAAAGTAATATATGAGTATCAAAATGACATATCTATAGCCTAGTTTTAGAAAATACATTCAAGATTTTATTTTATTCATTGTTTGTCTTGGTTTCAAAGCATTAATCTCTTTAATGCCTGCAATGAATACAATTGACAGCTTTTCCTTACATCACAGCCTTCACATCACGATGGCCCCTGTGCAAAGCATTGACCTCAGTGGCTTCCTTTTACTAGTGGATGCTGTTCGAAGCCTGATGAGGTGTTTGGCAGAGAGAGGAGCATAAGAGAAGGCTTCAAGTTCTGCAGCAGCGACTGCATTGGTGAAAAGCAAGTAATTTTGAATGCTAGAGGTTAGGTTCCTATATGTCTGGAGCCTAGGGTACAAGAATCGGTAGAGACTCACACACTTGAAGAGGTAGGAAGGAACAAGGTCACATTATGTAGAAGCTTCATAATTCATGAGAATGGTTGATGGAGAAAGGAAGCTGAATGGATAAATATAGGAATAAAGATGAAAAGCTATGACTGTGTTTTATAAAACACAAATCAAATTATATGTACTATTACATATATTAACTTAAGGACATTTAATATATTTTAATGTATCTGAATTATATTTTATCACACCAGTTCTTTCTGCTTGTTAGGTGTCTTATATCTACATGCTTGAAAATCTTTTAAAGTAGCATAACATTTGTTGCTAGAATGAAATTAAAGTTCCACAGAATATCTATCAATTCGGAAAACACTTGAGTGAATTTCTAATGAGGATTTGGGTTATTAATTAGGCACGTTCACTAACATTTATTGAGGGGAACTGGTAACAGGACTCCCAATTTAAATTCATCTTTCTGACCTCATCTTTCATTTATTCTTGCACATACCCATGTGGTCCAGCAAAATTACTATGATGGACTGTATCATTAAGTGTTAATTAGTGGCATGTATTATTATTAGCGGTGTAGGGATTTAAGGATGGTAGAGCTATTGCCCTTGAGATAGTTTAGAGGTTTTAAACATGTAAAGAAAACCCTCTGTTTTATATGATCTACTTAGTATGTATGTCAGAAAAATATTGCTAATGGGCAAGTAAACTTAGTAGAACACTCTTTGTCCATACTCCAGTATGTGCCTTGGAATCTAAACACAGGAAAAGTCTCTAATGGAAGTTCATTATTGAAAACTTACCAAACTGTGTATCACTTAAATTGTTCTGTTGTTTCAAATGGGTGTTCCTCCTTCTATAAATTCTGTATGGTGTTTTTCAAGAACTGGAGCTTCTTTGTAGAAAGTTAAAAAGGAAGAAAATATCTCTTTCATAGGATTTTGCAAAAAAATGTAGCAAATTCTTCCACCCTAAAGTCCTTGCTTAATTCTATTTTCATTGGCTCTTTCTAATTCCAGGTTTTATATTTTTATAGATCAAGGACAAGTGAAGAGAGTCCTTGCTCCCTTTCCAGCTACTATTTTATGTGACTTTAATAATATATAATTATATTTTATTCAAGTCAAATATTTTTTATATTATGAATAATTACTGTTTTGAGTCCTTGGAGAGGATACCACTGTTGCTTTTATGGTCTAAAATAAGAAAGCCTGGAAATCAAGGTTTTGTTAAGAGTATATAAAGTATTCAGTGGTACCTTATTGTATTATGATATGTAATTTGATATAATATATATATATGTATGTATGTATGTATGTATGTATTAATCCTCACCCAAGGACTTTTTTTATTGATTTTTTAGAGAGAGAGGAAGGGAGAGAGAAAGTGAGGCAGAGAGAGAGAATCATAGATATAAGAGAGAAACATCAATTGGTTGCCTCCCATATGCACCTGATAGGGAATCGAACTCACAACCCAGGTACATGCACTGACCAGGAATCAAACCTGCAACATTTTGGTGTACAGACACGGACAAGCCACCAACTGAGCCACCTGGCCAGGGCATAAATATTATGTATTAATATATAGTATATGTTATATATTAATACATCAATAAGAATGTTGGAGGAATACGCTATTCTGAATAGTTTAATTTGGGAATTGCTGTACTTCACTCATTCTAAGGTGCATGTTTTCACATCCTAACATTTTTGAAATTGTAATGTGTCCTTCAAGCACGACATCTTACAGTCTTTTTTGGTCAGACAACGGTCTCAGCATCATGGTCATTGCCTGCTCATGAGCAGCCTTGGTTGTGATCCATCCTTGGTGGCACATCTAGACTTCAACTCTCAATGTTTCATTCTTCACACCCTTCAAGAACTGTTAGAGGAGGACTGCTTGAGGGCCTGAATTCTGCTGGCTGCCTTAAAACCTCCTAACACACCTGCTGTTGAGATTTAGAAAGAGTCAGCATCAAGACTGGCAGAATCAGTTTGAGAAGCTTGGAAGGAAAGTTCTCAGACACACTAGCGAAACATCCTCTTAAGCTGTATTACTAACACTCTTGTTGGTTTGGAGAATGATATTCATACAGAAAACTGGGATAGTAACATCTCTAAGTAAAAAATGATACTGAAAATTTAGACTCAAAATATGATAGAGTACTACAGATACTTTTATTTCAGTTATAATTCTCTTCTCATGATTGTACGAAAGTGATAGAGTTAAAATTAGATGTCTAGTAAGTCTAACAGAGCTCTTTCAATAAGTAGAACAAAGATTATAATTGATAATAAAACCTCATGTTCTTTTTTATTTGGCAGCTTTTAGTATTTTCATATAGTATATAAAATAATGGCATATCATGTACTTAATGGCACCTTAGAACTAATGGAAAACTATAATTGGCTTTTTTCATGTTAAATACTATGAATGTTATTACAACTTTGGTTTTTTGTTGGGGGTTTTATGTGATCATCCCTATAAAGGTTAATTCTGGCTGTGCATACTGCCTATTATGATATTAAAATTAGAGAACATAGGAATGAATATACAGTAACATTAGCCACAAATTATTTCTTTTTACATTCCTGATAGCAGCATTGATTTTTTTTGGCCTGACATTTAATTGTAGGTGAAAATTCAACCTAACCAGTACCCACACCTTCATTTATATGACCTTTATTTTAATAAGACTTTTATTATTTTAATTTTCTAAATACTGATGTTTTATAAGCTAAACTAGAGACTTACCATAGGACATATCTGACCTAATATTATTGTGATCTGCTTTAACAATTTACAGGAAATTCACAAGTCCTGAGAAAAACAGTTTATTGTAGATCAATAGGTGATGTCCAATATTTAAGTCTGATAACCTTAACATTTCATTCCCATAAACCTTATTTGTTACCTACACGAGCATAAACACTTGTAATGGGAAATAACACATTTGATGTTGGTCTTGGTATGATCATCTATTATATGCATTTTTAAAATGTATTCCATCAGAAAAGAGGAGAGAAAATGTAGCTATTATGCCCTAATAGAATGCTTTCTAATGCTTTCTCTGTATGAAATTATTGATTTTAGTTTACAAGAGGATCTGTTTCCCTAGCTCATAAATTCAACAGCTGACTGAGACCTAACAAATACAATTTTTCTTTAAGCTATTAGAAATGTGGGAGGGAAAACGGCACTGTTTCCATTATGTAGGTAATTAGGGCGCACTTTGTACAAACAACTGTTAGCACTTATCTCACCATAGAGTTATTATTCATATACAAGTCTGTTGACTGAAGCTAACCATGTGCTTTTTGGCAGCAGGGATCTTTTGTTCCATCTTTAAGTCCATAGTACCGGGTACTTTGTCTGCTGATTGTTAGTGCTCAATACAGAACAGAAAAGGAATGTAAGCTACCTGAGGTTCAGGATCTAATCTGCACTGTTCCTTTTGCTCAATAGGTGCCTAATAAATACCTCAAATTAGTAAACCCTGGAGGAAAAATAAGATTGCTAAACTTTCTCCAAATTTGAGCATTTTTGAAGCAAATGGCAATGTAAAAGAAGAAAAGTTTTAGCTGCATTTGTGCACCTGACCTTTGAGGGGCTGCCAAGTCACCCTCCCCAGCACAGACCTCCCTTCAAAGCCCTCCTGCCCTGCTCAGCTGCAGACAGAGCTGGCAACCGACAAGGAGAGCTGCCTCCCTGACCCTCTCCCACACGCCCCAGGCCAGCTGCAGGCCTGGGACAGTCAGGTTTGCAACAGATCTGCCAGGCGGGTCCATTCCACTTAAATGAATATTTATGTACATCTCATTAAAAAGGCCCTAATTCAATCTTTAATAACATTTTTTTCTCTGACTCCAGTCGGAAGTTAGGATTCCGGAATATGATTATCTATAAATGAAAAGCACTTTTTTGGTTACGCTTTCATATCCTTAGGGCTGACTGCTCGTTTTACTGTCCTACAATTACGATTTAGAACCATGTCTCTGGCTACAGATTAATATGGCTGGAATTCTACCTAGAATTATGAGTTCGATACGCTGAATATAAATTGTGTCTCCATGATATCAGAGACTCAGAGTTGAATAAAGGGACGTGCTTTCTCCACTTGCAGCAGGGTATAATTTTATGAAACATAAAATTTATTTTTAAACTTCAGCCCCTGACTCTGCACTCTTGAGGCTCTGTGACCTACCCCCCACCTTTTGCACATGTTTTCCCGTTCTTCAAGCTCTAAGATCTTTCTTTCATCCTTATAGCTCAACAGTGTGAATTTTTAAATGATTTATATTCCAAAGGTTTGGGGAGCTGATTATTTTAAGAAAGAAAGGACTTGGAAAATATATAGTCATTTCCATGGAGCAGGGCTTTGTAGAATAACAAAAGCTTAGGCTTCTAAAAATTGTCTTTTTTTTTTTTTTGTAATCTCTGGGTGGCAATCTCCTGTCCATAACATGACTCAAGTCAGTTATCCTAATGGATGTTTCTACAGATTATGGCCAGTGAAAAAGTATCACCTCTTCTCAAGGGACACCTCAGGTAGCAACACACATTATAAGTGCAGAATAAACAGTATTTATCTTAAGCAACAATGGAAGAGACAGAATTGAAATGAAAGGAAAAATGAGAAAAACTCATTGCCAGCTAAATTGTGCAATTTCTTTTTTGCTCTCCCCCTCCCTTCTCCTCTTTAAAGACCCAAAGAGCTATAGAAAAACACTAGACATAATGTCTATTTTTTTAAAGATGAGGAAACTTAGGCTCAGAGAGTTAAGTAGCTCATCCAAGCTCTTACAGCTTGGAAGTAGCATTAATGAGCTGGGTACTCAAGTCTCTTACTCCAAACAGAAGACGCTAAGAAGAGTTAGAATATGCCTGAAGTGTGTGAGAGGTTGAACTATCAAACAGGAAACATGAAGACAATAATGATGGCAATTCGATCACTTACAGAAGAGTTTGGAATAGAGCAGAAGGGGTGAATAGAATGGGAGATAGGGGTTTGGTTTCAAAAACAACAAGCCAGATATATAGGGTGTCCCCCCCAAAATGTATACACACACTTTGAGCAATTATAAAGGCAGTGTTTATTAAAATACCTTTCATTTTCAAAATTGAGCTCTCCACTGTTACAGTATGTATACATTTTTGGGGGGACACCCTACATGTGTCCTTTGGTATACTTCACATTTCAGATGCCTGCCACTATTGTACTGCAGTGGGAAAACTGCACATTAAATTGGGAATGCATCTATTTTTCCAACGTTCTGTGTATGTCCCATCAGAGTGACATGTTGGTTGGAGGAAGAATCCTAGGACCCCTGAGATGGAGTAGTGAGGTGGGAAGCTTTGTTCAAGAGTGTTTGGGTACATGGATTCAGGGCTTAAATCTGCCACTTAGCACTGTGGCTTTCAGGGCCTCAGATTCCTCATGACGGTGGAGGCAGTGGGGCAAAGGGATGTCTACATTTTCTTTCTCCATTTCTACACTGTGATTCTATGATCCTTGATCAAAAGTATACAATTAAAAGCCTTAGATGATTGTACCTGTCGATGTGATTTTTTATTCTTTCATTGCTCTTCCTTAACATCCTTAAGGTGTGAGATTTTTGTTGTTGGCTTCTCTCCCTTGTAGACTCCTTTTGACTTTAAGCAATAGCTTAGAGGGAACTTGGAATAGCAAGGAGATAAGCGTAGCTTACACTCATTTGCATTCTGTATTTCAGATTCATAGAATTGGCTTTGAATGGTTTAACTATATTGTATTAATTTCCTATACTTTGGAGTTAATAGCAAATAATGAGTGGATAAGTCTGATGCAAGTCAATGGAGGCCAGAATTAAATTAATAGGACTGTACATTAAAATGTAAGTGAACTGTTGAAAGGGCTCAACGTCAAATTATAAAAGGTAGAAATTGGTTGAAAGTAAAAGAAGACCTGATCATTCCTGTTAGATAAAAACAAAAGTTTACTTCGAGTTATATTTTAAAAACTAATTAATTTTCTTCTGATTCCAAGTAATATTTATTTTTTGGAAAACGGAGAGAAATTAATAAGCATAAGATAGCAACAGCACAATATCCACAGTCCCATCGCTTAGCTGTAACTACAATGGATCTTTTGGTGTAATATCTCCAATTCTCAGGAACTTAAGTGCATTTGAAGCATATGTTTTGTATTTGCTTTTTTTTGATACTATTCTATTTTTTAGCAATTTTTCATTTCATTAAGCATTATTAGAAAATATTCAAATTACTGTATATTACTCTGTCATACAAATGTGTTATTTAGTTGCCCCCTATTATTATATAGTTAGGTTCTTTTTGCTTTTCCTAGTACAAAGACAGATATACTCATACATAAGTCATTGGGTGTACTTCTGATTATTAATTAAAACAACTTCTAAGAAGTGGAATTCCTGGGTCATATTGTCTAATTGCTCTTTAGAAAACTTTCTTCAATTTATATCCCTTCCAGTATTGTCTGAAAGCATTCATCTTCCCCAAACATCATCAACTTAGGACAGTCCAAAAATAGTATCTCATTGATTTATTTTCTTTCTTTCTTTTTGATTAGTAATAAGGTTGGAATAAATGCAAGCTTTAATTTCCCCTTCAGTATATTTTTGCAAGAGTTGAGAGGGCCCCAGGGGGGTGGAGGGGCTTCAATAGAAACATCTATCCCAAGTAAGCTTTTCAGGAAGTATAAATGATGAGATTAACAATGGGGTTACTGAAAAGCCTGAGATATTTAAGTGCAATTAATCACTTGACCCTTATAATATTGACCAGAAAATGCTGATAAAAACAAACAAGAAATTATAAAGAAAGGAATGAGTCTATCCAATAAATATCTTGAAAGTTCAATCTATTCGAGATCACCAGAAAGGAGACCACAATGGTTAAGACCATGGGTTTTAGAATCCTGAAACTTTGAAGTTAAAATCTCAGCTCTGGCATTTATTTAGCTCTGTGGTTTTGACCAAATTATGTTTCTTCATCATAAAGTGAGAATAACAGGGCAATTTCAAAGGATTGTTGTGAACATGAAATAAGAATTTTAAAATTCATATCACAACTCTGAAGAGAAAAGGCACTTAATAAATGGTAGTATGAGTAACAGCAGAGAAGGTTGCTGTTGACGTGTTATGACTGCTGTTATTTGTATGTAGGGCAGATTGACACAGAGGGGAGGTGGACAGGGACCTATGTACTAGGGTTGGTAAAATTCCTCGAAGTTATGTATTCCTCTAAAAACACCACCAGCCTCCCCCCACCCCCTCCCCCCAAAAATGCATCATCACCTAACAGTAGTGCCTAAAATTCTGTCTTAAGAAATGTGTCTACTTACCTTAAATATTTTTTATTTTAGGATAAAATAATGTAGAAAGATGGGACCCATTGTTATAAATTAACCATTTATACTTCAATGTGAATTAGTTGATCAGATTCTGAGTGAAGATTTTAATAAGGAGAAACTTGTGAGCTCTCTATGGCCCAGGAGGCAGTGAGGGATTATACATCTTGGAGTATCCTTGACTTGGGAAAGTGACAAGCCTTTGGTAGCCAAGTAGTATAAGGATGGTTAGGAAGGAAACTTACTATATTGGAATATAGAACCTGTCAGTTAAGAGCTAAATACAGTGAGTGTATTCAGTAAAATGATTTATAGAGGAAAACGTATGCATTGTGTCGTGTACACACTTGGTAGGAATAAAATGAGCTCTTTAAATTACTGAATTCAGGAGAATGGATATTGTGTGGAAACAGACAATATAACCGGGGTGAGGTAGGAATGCAACTAGAGCTCAAGATAATGAATCAGAGGGACTGGCTGCATCTAGACATGTTCAGTTCTTGGCATTAATCCTAGGTCTTCCTCTTCTTGATAGTATTATTTAATAATAAAAGCCATATGGAAGCATATATTAGGTGACTAAGGAATATTAGGTCTGGGAAACACTGAAAGGCAATTGTATTATAGGCAAAGGATGAGACCAGGAGTGTGTGAATTCAGATTGCAATAAAATAAATTTTTATAAGATTGCAAGATCCAGATCTATTTGGGGATGTTGCAAGCAAGTCATCTCCCCCTTTTTCATCATGGAGTCAATGAAAATAAATTAGGCAGACCTGTGGTGCCTCCACTTTCCTTTACCCGCTCTATAGGAGGTACTGCTCAGAATCCCTGGAACAGGAGACACCGAGCTCCTTCTCCTGGTTGCCCTGGTGGGTTGACTTATGATATCAGGTTTGTGTTTTTGGCCATGTGGCATCTTGTGTCAATACCTGTTTCCCATTTACTGATAACCACTGTGGAAATAGTGACATACCCAATAGATGTGTGAATATTCAGAAGTGGGGACCACAGCAGGAGTATCTCCAGAAGGATGGTGGGGAAACTTTCACTTTAGCCAA
Organism: Miniopterus natalensis; assembly: GCF_054644295.1. NCBI lineage: Eukaryota > Metazoa > Chordata > Mammalia > Chiroptera > Miniopteridae > Miniopterus > Miniopterus natalensis. Next base: position 13,251,687 of record NC_142095.1, on the reverse strand, counting down.
CCACCCCTAGGCTCCAAGCAGATCATTTTCCTGTCCTAGGGTACATTTTTCAACTATTGCTGAAGCTGAACTTAGAAGATTGCATTTGGTGACTATCCAAACACCTCATTAGACTCGTTGCCTCCTATAGTAGGAGGATGGGAAAAGTAGAAATAGCTAGTAAAAAATGGTGTTTTGAGGAAGCAGGTCACAATTTGGTTTTCTACAAGGCGGCTCTTAGTCTACCTGCTCTTCCCTGCAGTGAACAATGATAACCCAATTAATCTACATACTGTTATTCAGGCCACTTCCTCTAACAATACATTTTGATGTCTGATACTAAAATCTCACGGTTTTTATTAGTGAGAAAGCTCAGTCTTGAAATCCAGCCACTTCTTGATGATCTAAGAACTCATTACTGTACTTTCATAGTGGGTTTTCCAAGCCTCTGTTGTCCCTCCCTGTCCCTCCCGCTGCTTGCCTCAAGCAATTTCATTCCTGATTTGCACTTTCACTAGAAGATGGATCTGTAGAGAAATTGAATTCAAATAATTCATTTTTATTGCTTATAGAGGAGAGTTGATAGGAAGGAAGTAGAAATGACAGAAATGAGATTTTAAATCTCTTCTAGAAATTTCATTTATTTCAACCATGTTTATTGATTGTCTACTGTGTAATAGGTACAGTAGGGGATAGAGAGAGCATAAAGCATGGCCCCTGCCCTTCAAGAGATTTTAATCTAAAAAAAAAGTGCTATATACAAACTGTGCTATCTTAAATGCCCCATTGAGTAAGGCTGGTATAAATAAATACATACATGAACTTCACCACCAGGAGGTTGTAAGTGTCATATAGGTGGCATAGAAGATAAATGGTGGAAAATTTCATTTTCAAGAATGGCAAGTTTAGAGGGTGTGTAATCATGGAAAGATTTACTGAAGAGCTAGCATTTGTCATAAGTTAGATTTGTAAGAACATAATACCTGTGGTTACTTCAAATTCTGAAAATATTATATACTGACTATATAAAATGGGAAAGTACAGAGAAGAGTAAAGAGGGAAAAATCAAAATTGCTCATATTCCCACCACCTAATGAGATACCCATTGTTGGTTTTTTCGCAAAATATTGTTGTAAGCTATTTTTCCTCGTTATGACTGTGTTTGTATTTGTATTGTTAGCCAAGGTCCTGAGAGGAAACAGATGGCATAGTTAAGTTATATGAGTGGTAAAAGACAGGGGAAGCACAGGGGTGGTGCAGTACCCCAGGGCTAGTAATAGGAATGGAGCTGTAAACAACTTCGGCCTGCTAAAGGAGGGACAAGAGGAGGGTGTGGTCACTAAAGCCTAGGAAGAGAGTGGGTAGAGAAAAAGTGACCTTGAGAGAAGCCCTGAGAGTCGGGCAGCCCATGCAACTTGACAGGGAGAGAGACTCAGGGGAACACATTCTTGATCTCCTCTCCCCCATGTCTCAGAGCTTGTACTGGGGCTTCCCATAGGCTTCACCCAACTGGAAAGCAGAGATCAGGAGGACCCACTGGGTAGTGCATGTAAATCAGTTTCCTGGGGCAGACAGCAAGGTGGAGAAGTATCATGGATAAACCTGGAAGGGCCAATCAGCATGTCTTTGAAAACTGGATGACTCTGTACATACACAGTTCTTATAACCTGTACATTGTGACTGTTATACATGTTATTAGTTACTCTACTATGATGACACTTTTAATCATTACATGTTACTCCATAAAACAGAGGACTATAAATTATTCAATGAATGCCCTACCATATAATAATGAGAATGCTTCACATTTTTTCACTATAAAAATGAATGATACAATATGTATGTGAATGTTTCTTTATTTAGCTCTATGCACATATTTTTATATTCTTAAGATTAATTTCATGAAGTAGGATAGTTGAGACAAAAGGTATGCTTTGTTTAAGACTTTTAATGTATGTTGCAAAATTAACTTCCGGAAGACTATACCAATGTATTAAAGTAGAGCTTTAATGAGTAAGATTTTGATATATGGAAATGGATGGAGTATTAACAGATGGAAATTTGGAGGGGCTTCCAGGTGAGCACTTTGAAAATGGAAATGGAGCTGAAAAGGTGCATGTTATATTCAACAATGGACAGCATCTAATTTGACCTTAATAGTAACAGGGTGTGAGAGTTCATTCATACTCACAGTGTTGGAATGCCCCATGACTGCGATCGACCAGAAGTGTTATGCAGGGCAGCCCAGCACAGCATAGCTTCAGGGCAAAATGCACTGGATTATCTGCAAGGAGATTCAAGATTGAAACTGGTAAAATGGGACAAGTTTAAACTCAAAGTGTAAAAGAAGATGTGCCTGGTAGAATTATGCTCAATGAGTGCAAGGTAGCTTAGCACAAGATAAAATGCCTAGGGGGCCATTTGACAAATTTTGGGTTAAGTTGTGGCTCCACCATTTAGGTCAACTGTGTGACTTTGGACAAGCAACAAAGTCTCATGGTTTGAAGTTTAGAGACTTTTTGCTGAAAGTGCAGTTAACTGTTGAACAACATGGGGGTTAGTGGCATCGATCACCTGCACATTCAGAAATCTGCATATAACTTTTGACTCCCCCAAAAACTTAACTATTAATAGCCTCCTGTTGATCTGAAGCCTTACCAATAACATAAACAGTTGATGAACACATATTTTGTATGTTATATGTACTATATACTACATTATTACAAAAAAGTAAGCCTGAAAAAAAAAAGTGAAGAAAATCATAGGAAGAGAAAATACATCTCCAGTATTTACTGAAAAAAGTATGTGTATAAGTAAACATTTACATGTCAAATTGTGTTGTTCAAGGGTCAACTGTACTCAGCACAGCATCTGGTACATGGTAGGAATTATACAACTGGTCACTACTAAGAAATTAGTCGAGGACAGTAATTGGTCACTGTGTTCTGTACCCCATTTTTCTGGACTCTGGCCCATTTGGTGGGGGAAAGGCAACATGTTGACAAACCAGTATTGCAGGTGTTAAGTAACATTCTTCTCAATGGTTAACAGACCAAATAGAGGTGTTCAATTAGGAAAATAAAATAATAGCAGATTATCTTAATCAAAGTCTATAGAAAAATAGAATTTTAGTTTTTAAAAGACTTTGGAGCCTGTTACCACTTGCCTTTGAGCACTGGTAGAGGAATGATACTCATGTGTTATCAGGGAATCTCTGAAATATTCTGCTGTGCATTAGTATAGCGGATCTTCTATTTTGCCTGCCCAGATCCCATTTACCCTTCTTTGGGTAAAAATCACTACAGTTTCCCCCTAAAACTCTCTCATTTTCAGTTCATGAGGTTTGTGTGGATCTCAAAGAAGGGAACTTATAATGCTGGTCTGCCTGGTCAGAGCTCAGGACTTCCCTAACCTCAGTGATTGGTTCAAGGGTGATATGTCCCAAGTCAATCCAATCAGAGTGAAACCTGGGATTTTATGGGACCTTTTCTAAGAACTCACTTTTTCCCCCACCCCCATTGGACTTAGGTTTATAAGAATGAAAGCATGAAGCTGCTGGTAGCTGTCTTGCCATCATGAGGTTGCTTAATGGAGAAGCCAATATAGAGATGGACTCCAGTTGAGTGACAGAGAGCAAAGCCAGCTCTTGTAATTCCCTTGATGCCAAAATCAAACTATACCTGAAGTTAATTTCCTTTTGGACTTTAGAGTCACAAGAGACAATAATTTCTCTTTCTTTAGTTTCAGTTAGTTTGATATGGGATTTTCTGTCATTTGCAACTAAAATAGAGCAGGCACTTAGTTCAGTAGTTTATTTGTCTGTGCAATGTGAGTTCATGGGTAGGATTTAATTCTTCCAAGTTCCCATGATTGGACTAAAAATTTAATTTCATGCTATTCAACAGGGTTGGAGAGCTAATAAGTTAGAACACACTGGAGGTGAACATGCTGCTTCTTTGGACTTGAGCAAAAAATTGATATCTTTTATGCAATAGAAACTTCAGCCTAAAGTCCTCTCATCAGTGAAACACTGCACTTTTAAAATAAGCAAATATATAAATAAAGGCGAATGTGAGGAATCTGGTGGAATCTCTCCATTTCATTAAAATTGAATTTTCTAAGAGTAGAGAAACACACACTTGTTGGCCTTTTTTTTTTTTTTCCTTCCTTTCTTTTTTTCAAAGCTAGGATCGTCTGGCTCAGTGTACAATAAATCATTTGTATTTTTCTCTGTAATCTTCTCATTCAGGATAAAAGCAACACATATAACTGCCGGCCCCCGTCCACTCACTGCAGACTGATTTCCTCCCTGCTTTCATCTCAGCAGTTGCTAATGTCACAAATAGGCAGGCTTTGAAGTCAGAGGGAGGGGACAAGAGCAGCACAACTTCTTAACTGTACAGACACCAGAAAGCTCCTCCAGAAACCACAATTTCACCATCAAATTCAGTTCAGGAGTTCTTGCTTGAGGCAGCAGAGATCATCCCTGACAAGTGATAGGAAAGACTATTTCTTTCCTGCCTCTCTTAGTCCCAGGTATGAATAGAAACCTTGGGCCTCTTCTTGGAGTGCAGTGGAAGAAAAAGAGGGACAGAGAGTCTGCCCCCCTCGGAGAGGTCCTGTCCCCTGCGGCTGGTGTTGCAGGGGACATTCCTTTGGTGTGTCTTTAGGGAATGGGAAAGGTGGAAGCCAAGCTCGACTTGACATTGAGAAGAAAGGAGGGAGCCTTGTTTTTTGCCTTTCTTCCCTCATGTACTTGCTTTCCCATTGGTGTCCTGCTTTAGACTTTGGGGCATGAAAGACATTTGAGCGGTTTATGGGTTGCTCGGACCTCTGGGTAAAGTGCTTAGACAAGTCTCCTGCATTTTTCTTTCTGCTGTGCAGGGCAGCTGGGAATAAACCCTAAGCCACGTGGCTGTTGATGGCTGAGTGGGGCAGACGTCTTGACAAATGGATGGCCTTATGCCTTTCCCCTTTCTCTCCCCTCCCTCCCACCCTTCTTCCCTGCTTCCTAAGACTTTCCATCTTGGGGCAGGAGGTGGTGCGGAGAATTTCTTCTGAAAAGTGCCATTGTCCACACGCACTGAGTGCGTGAAATCTCATGCCATAGTTCATCGTTTTCCTCCTTTGCTTTCCTGTTTCTTGGCTGTGTGTTTAAATGCTCCATTTTCTTCTCTGAATTCCCTGTTTCTCCCATTCTCTGTCCTAAGCAGCCTGTTCGAGCTTCATACAATCGCGTTATTTTTCTTCTCTCTCTCGCCGTGCGCCTGCTTCTAGCTGCCCTCTTTGGAAACCTTCCTTTTCTGAAATCCTTCTGAGTCCTCAGGCTCTGGGCAAGGCCTGCCCAAGGAGCCCGTAAAGCTGCTTAGGAAATGCCTTGGAAACTTTAATGGGACAGGAACATTCCACGCTCGGCATGAATGGCTGACAATCTGCAATTCTCCTTGGCAAGAGATTTTTCCAGAGGCCTGTCCATAATGCTCGCATGCCAGAACTTGGGATTTCCAGATGTGATGTTAGGGCTATGGGCAGTCGGTTTGCCTACAAAAGCAAATCTAAACTGTAGTTTCTCATAATTATTGGGGGGGAAAAAAGCCATTTCCATGACTTCTTTCTTTCTTTTTTTTTTTTTACTTCTAATGTGTGGCTCACATTTAGACAAAAATTATCAAGGCACTAACTGTACAATTATTTCACAATAGTCAAGAAGGTGAGTTCCATGAACTTAAATCTCACATCCGTTCCTTCTCTGGCAGAGGCTCACATGTCCTCTTAATTCCTGTTTAAATATGTAGATATCACTTAAAGTTTATTTGCGTATTCATGAGGAAAGCTATTTCCCTGCCTTCTAATCCCCAACATGGGTAGGTGTGATTTAACAATTACTTACAGTCCTGGTAAAGGGTCTGGTCAATTTCTAAGGTTAAAAAGTATTCTGGAAAAGAAACTGTTAGGAACAGAAACTCCAATGTAGAGAATATAGCCAGGCGGGCTTCTGGAATGAGACACAAGGCATCAGGCCCTGAAGCTGGCAGAAGGAAGAGTGATGTAATTCAAACGTGAGATGCCTGTTCCAGCCCTGCGAACTCCCAGCTCTTTGAGCCTTAGAAAGTTACTGATAGAATCTGAACCTTAATTTCTCATCTGTAAAATGTCATCTGGGAATGATGCTATCTTGCAGATTTGTTGATAGGATAAGATAAAAGAATGTTTCTAAAGTACCCAGCACATTTGTGTTTAAACTTACATGAAACTTACTACGTGCCAGACTGGCTTCTGAGTACTCTGCAAATACTCCTCCATGCCTTGTAACAGTCCTGTGAGAGAGCCCTATTTTTAAGATCATTCCCATTTTCCGGAGGAGACGAATAAGCTACAGAGAGGTTAGCTAATTTGGTTAAGGTCACACAGCTAATGACAGAACTGGGATTCCAACCCCAGCATCTGGTCATCAAAGCCCTGGACACAGCCACAGGGTGGTGCATTCCATGTACCATGTTACTCTGTGAATGTTAACTCTCATTCCTGGTTGCTGCCCATTAGGTTTTCATGATTCCCTGTTATATCTTTTAGTTTTGTGACATGAACATTGCTGTTTGACCTGTAATGTGACTGCCTTAACATGCCTTAACATTTGGCTTCTTTTAATATTATTCTGTTATTAACGTCTCCTTGCCCACTCATTCCTCTGTTCATTGACACTTGTATTTCTCAATCCTCTAACAACTTTCCAGTGCATATTTTATAGTCCTGTATGGTTCATCTTTACAGTTCCTTTTCCTGAATTTGAACTCAGTAAATTGCTAGAGCATAAATTGTAGCCCACATCAAATACAGGCAAATTTGTATTTTTATTTTGGTTTAAATGACTTGTTTTCTGCAGCTATGCTCTCGGCTGGTAGGTGCATGACTTGGTTTACTATAAAATTTTCTTTGGCTTGATCTTCAAGCTGGTAACCCCACTCCACCAAACCTCAGGGTGAACTTTGGTCTTCCTCCCTCATTCCCTTATCCCACCACCTATTTTGGAACACAAAAATGGTAGGTTAATTCAGCTGCCAGAATGTAATGTCTGATCTGTTTTTAAAATGGAATGAGAGTCTCTTTCTTTAGAGTTGGCCAGAGGCCCCACCACTCCCTTCTGTCTTACTCTCTACCACCACATTCCTAACTTTAGGTTACCTGCCTGGCCTTGCAGTCACCTGAGTTTGTAATGAGTGCTGTAGCATTTGATTTCCAGATATCCAGAGGTAACTGAGTTTCAGTCATGTTCACAACCATCCCCTTGTTTCTAACTCTGCCTTTTACCTTGTTTTGACTCTACCATTAGCCCCAGTCCCAGGTCTATACTGACTCTGGTTTCCCCCCACTGCTTGTGTGAGTCCTCTCTGTCTTTATTGTTCTATCACTGCTGGGTCCTCAATGGCTGTTGGACCCTCAGTTGGACCTTGGTTCTACTGCATCACTCTGCTCAGTTCTGGGCTAGACCTGCGTGCAGCTACATGTCTGCTGCTTCTTCAGGCCATCTGCTGACTCGTGGCCTTTCCATGTACTCAGTATCTATAGTTCTGGTACCCAAGGGACTGTTCCTCCTTTTCAACCCCATCTCCTTCTTGTGATACTTGAGTCAATCTTTAGGAACTACAGGAGCAAATCCATTGAGAGTCCCTGCTAAATGTCTCTCTCTCTCTGTGCTTTGGAATAAGTTGTGTGTACTCTTCCTCTTACCAAGTATTAACTGAATTCCTGTTATTTCCAGAGTGCTGTTTAGAGTGTTGTAGTAGAAACACTATTATTTCCTTCTTATGTCAGTTTACTTCATATATGCAGAAGTTGGCCAAATGCACCAGGCCAGGGCTTTTGGCTTAGTCCTAACACAGGCAGCTGACACAAGAGAAGCTGTTAGCCCAGCCCCAGACTCGCAATCCAAAATCTCGCAGGAAATATATGCAAATTCCAAAAAGAAACTGGAGTTTGTACACTAATGCTACAATTTCGACTATTAATCCTGACAAAGAGTGGTTTATAAGTCTCGTTAATTCTAGTATCTAACTTAACACATGCCACACAATTTCAAAAGACTAATCCTGATAAATACAGAATGTTCTCTCTTGACTGTACATTGTGGTTAGCAGAGATGTGTTACACCAGTGCCCAAAAGACAGGTCTTTAATGGGCTTCACTTCTGTTTCAAGCTGCAGACAGTAGGGGTAGATAGCAGTACACATCTGAAAGACAGCTGAAGGTTCTCCTCGGACAGCGGAGGCTTCACTGCTGGAATGGGGCCAGGCTGGAGCTGTCTAGATGCTCTGTGAGCCTGCTCCAAACTAGCATATTTATTATCAAGGAGGAAGGCTCGCCTGATGTTAGGTCAGTGATGTTTACCTTGCAGTGTTTCCTTGCAGGAAATTGCAAGAAAGTGAATTAAGTTTGGTGGGGAAACCAAAGAGAAAGCCACCTTTCTTTAAGGGCAAAGTCCTGACAATATCTTTGCAGACTGGGAAAACTAGCTATTGGCTTATTACTCTAGTTTTATAAAATGAATGATATATCTGAAAAGACAAAGAGTGACAATCCATCAGGGGCCAATGGTGTTTTGTTGAAAATGGGAGCATTCTTACTGTTTTGATTTTTTGTTGTTGTTAGAAGGATAGGGATTTGTTTATAAAGGATTATTTGGCCCAGTTCTGTTGGTACAACACACACATCTTTTGAGGTGGTTCTGAGAAAAACCCCAGGCTTTTCAAGTCTGAGAACAGATGGAGCTCTAAACTCAACTGCATTTCACAACAGGGACATGTGTTACTATCTACCAGTCTGTTTTCACTTTATGTGAGACGTTCTCCTCTCTAGCCAGCAGAGTTATGAAACTTCTGTGAGTATATAAGCTTTGAAGTGGATGCGCTGTGCAGTTCTTGAATTTAGGGAAATGCAGACCTAGCCGTGCTCTTGAATAGCTCTTGTCAATTCTTAATTACCTTTGGGAAGTGTAACCATTTAAATATGTTTTATAAGATGGGCTCTGTAGAATTTTGGTCACAAGGTATTAACATGTATAAGTCTACAAGAAATTGAAGTCAGATGCTTTGAAGAAAACAAGATAAAATAACTGATTTAACCACTAAAATTTCCCATTCCCATAGCTGCCTAAAATCCACTGAATGAGATCTAGTTGGTTGTATATGAGGGCACTGCAGACGCTGTGCCTATTTCACGATGTTAGCTGGTATTCATGAACTTCTCGGAGCAATCTCTGAGTATGGGGTTTAAAATCACCTCCCATTTAAAGAGAAAAATCAATTGATCTCTCTTCCCTCTCTCCCTCCTTTCTTTCCTCCCTCCTTCCCTTTTTTTTCTCTCTTCTTTTTCTTTCCTGTTCTTTTTTCCCCCCTCAAGTGTTATAAACAATAAGGGGCCAAGTTGAATAAAAGTAAGTGTTGCCTTCACCAAAGAGCATAAAACTGTTGTGTCTCCATTTTTCACAGGCCAGGTTTACTACGTTGAACCTAAAACTTCCCAATGTTAAATAGATTACTTAACTTAAAATTACTTAACTTAATTAAATGACTCATTATATGTTTACTTTGACTTAGTAAGACCCTTACAGTTCAACTTATGTATATACAATCGACTCAAAGGTTTTTAGAATATATCTTTTCTATAAGAGTGTGCTTCTTAGCTAGTCCTCAAACATTGACTGGTAAAGTCTTAGAGATGTAACTTTGTACAGGTTTAAAAAAATATGCAGATCATTATTAACAAAAGATAAAGTAAAGGATGCTTGTCATTGGGTATATCAGCACCCTGGGGAAAATAGCATTTGAAGTAATCACATGTTGGCATCAATATTTTGGTTATGTTCAAGGTCTTAATGAATTTCTTGCATTTCACATGCCCAAGATTGTAGTTTCCAAATCAAGCTTCCTATTTGTTTGTCTTCTGAATTTGCTTTCCTTTGTATTGCCTGTGACCTGCAAAGCTTTATTTGTGTGTTTCTCATGGACTTTGTGGCACTAAGGATAGGAGGAGGGGACCTCAGTAGAATCTTAGCCTTTAGCTCTCAGTCAGATAACACATCTTCCTGTTATTTGCATCTTAGGACTTGGAAAAACTGGCTTTTTTGTGTTTTTTTAAATAAAATGATGGGCCATAACTAAACTTGATTGCATTAACGAGCTGTAAGTCTTATAGAGAGTGCCAGTGGATCATTAAGTAAAAATGTTCATGTTCAGGGTTGGCAGATTAGGACTTACAGTCTTTTTGGTGCTATCCCTCGACGTTTTGTGTAAAGGGAAAAGAGATGCCTTTAGACCGGTGGTTCTCATAGTGTGGACCTTGGATCAGCAGCAGGGGCATCATCTGGGAATGTGGTAAAAATGCAAATATGGGAGCCCTTCCCTGATCAATTCTAAAGGGAGAGGAACAGGAGCTTGAAGATGTCTTCATGCAGGCGAGCCTCTGAGTAACCCTTAAGTCATCAAGCAGAGGCAGCCACCTAGCCCCCCTACTCAGCAGGTTGTCTGGGATGGGAAGAAATCTTGTCAAGTTGGATCTCTGTCTCTTACCTGGTTTAGAAGGACTATATTCTCACATAGCCATCTAGTTGAAAATAATTCAATTTTTAAAAGCCTATAGCTTTTATAATAATTTGCTCTAAATTTAACAGTCCTCTCCCTCTGTAAATTTATCCCATGGCTCAACTAATGCAAACTGTTCTCGTACCCTATTTTTAGAACTTAAAAAATGAAAAATACCTTAATTTCCTTTCCCTTTCCTTTGGACATTTGAAGTGCATTTTTAAAAGAAACCCTTTGCCTTTTACACTTCATGCTTCTTCATGCCATCCTTTCTTTTTTTGCCTAAGTTTATTTTCATAGGACATTTCCCCACACGTGTACCTCTATAGGAATTAACCTAGTTCTCCAACTGGAAACGTGTTGAAGCAAAGTCCCCCTTTTGCAGGAGGACAGACAATGGCAGTCCTTTGGGTGCAGAATTAGTTCCTCTTAATTCCCCCCCCAGGTGTACCATTTTGCCCTCAAACTTGTATGGCCTCCAAACCTTGTGGAACTTTATTGACTTTGAACATGATCTAGCAAATATCCTCTAATTAATTTAATCCCTGTAGACATAACACTTGTTGATCAGTATAAATCAAGGCCGAAAATATCAGTGCTGCTTTTGGCAAGAAGCACCTTGATCAGAGTTGTTTAAAGCCCATGCAACAAAGATATTTAGGGAAGATTTTCCCCCACCCCCATTTTATAGGGACAAGCAACAGACACAACATTCTTTATGTATGTGTTCAATCCCTTCTAACTTCCTTCTCCCAACTGCTAATAAAAATTATTAACATTTTTAGATTTGCAGAAATAGCCCTGGAATAACTAGAAGACCAAGCATCCTGAGAGGTCACGTAACATAGCCTACTTACTTGCATTAATTTTTCTCTGAAGGATATTACGTCTTTTTTGTTTTATCCAGGACTTCCAGACTTGAAGAAACAATTGTCTTTCTAGATAGCAGTTTCATGACTAACAACACATTTTGTCAGGAAAGTCTCCCTGATGCTTAAGCCTGGTGCCTTCAACTATAGCTCAAGATCATTGTCTCTGCTTTGCCTTCTTTATCCCTGAAAGCCTAGCAGTAAATCTCCCCTTGGCTGTCTCTTCTCTTCACTAAATTATCCTGATTTCCTTCAACTTTGTCCATCTATCTTACTTTCTAGCTTTCTATATTTCTCTTATTTCTTCCTAAATTCTTTCTAAACTCTTCATATAAACCAGACTTATTATTTTAGTAGGATCTACCTGAGTGGGTAGATGGATTATCTAATGACTCTCGGCTATATATTTTTTCTTATACCTGGAGTAAAAAAATCATAGACTACTGTGATTCCTTTATTCTTTCTCCACGTACTTTCCTGTGGATTTAGACATGCAAGTCTCTTTGCAGCCTATTTTATATGTTGGTAGATATATAGGAAACCTTTTTACTGATTGTATTTAGCAGTACAGAATTTGAAGTTACAGCATCAACACATAATGCTTTTCTCAGGCCAATTATACCTGAAGTTGGTGAACCTTTTCCTTAAGGGGCCAGATAGTAAATATTTTATTTTGTGCAACTACTCAGCTCTGCTCTTGTAGCATGAAAGCAGCCACAGACAACATGCAAACAGATGGGTATGGCTGTGTTCCAATCCAACTTTATTTAGGAACACTGTGAAATTTGAATTCACATAATTTTCACATCACAAAATATTATTATTTTTTTGACTTTTCCCCCCAACCACTTAAAAACTCTAAAAACAAACAAAAACAAACAAACATCTTAGCTCATAGGCAGCATAAAAGCAGAAAGTTGGCCAGATTTGGGTCTCAAGCTATGGTCTGCTGATCCCTGAGTTATATGGGAAGGAAAGTTTTATTTAGGTACTGACAACATTTATTAAGCTGCAGCATATCTCTTCATCCAGAAGTGGCTGCTTTGGTCCTACTCACCTGAATTTATTGCCACAATCTTTTATGAATCAGACCCATTTCCACTGTTTTCTAATGTCTTCCCTGGCACAAATTTAATGCCACTGACTACACTCCTCACAGAGTAGCTGGCAGGTGTTCAACCAATGTCAGGTGAGTGAATGAATGAATAAACGAGTGATGAATGAATGAATGAATCAGAAGGGAGCTAGGGAGAAAGGGAGACAGAGACTACCAAAACTGGAGATAATTGCGTAATTGGAAAGGAGGAAAAATAAAAACAAATAAGCTCTTTTAAATAAAGGATCATCTATTTTCCCTCATCTCAGGACTTTTGTATTTTGAACAAAGGGGAGAAATAAGGTTGAAGTGAATGTAATTCTTTTGTTCCTCTGCTTTGCCTTTGGTATTGCCTCAGACTTGTGGGCCAGTTTTAATTTTAAAATTTGTATCCATATTAGGGTGCAAACACCTGTGCTATTTTTTTAAAGATGCCAGTATAATGAAGTTATATTCCTATATGTGGCTGATTTGCTCAGTCAATAAGGATGTTATGTTAAATAAAATGAGGTTATTGGTTCAAGTTTACCCAGGACCAACTACAGCCCGGCAAATGATTACTCTTTTTAATAAGATTTTTAAAATTTTTTGATTGCAGTTGACTGGCAATATTATATTAGTTTCAGGGATACAGCAACATAATTATACATTTCTATAACTTATGAAGTGACCACCTCAATAATTCTAGTACCCATCTGACACAACACACAGATATTACAATATTATTGACCATATTCCCTAGGCTGTAGTTACATCCCTGTGACTGGGATGCAGTACATATATACAAGGGAGTATTACTCAGCCATAAAAGAATGAAACTTTGCAATTTGGGAGACAACATGGATGGACCTACAGGCTACTGTGCTAAATGAAATAAGTTAGAGAAATACAAATGCCATATGTTTTTACTTACATGTGAAATCCAAAAAACAAAACAAAAAAACAAACCTGAAACAAACTCATAGATACATAGAACATTTTAATGGTTGGCAGATGGGAGGGGGGCTGCGTCAATGATTGAAAACTGGGAAGAGATTTAGATGGGCAAGTTGTGAATGCTTGTGATAAGATCTAGGGCCCTGGCCAGTGTGGCTCAATTGGTTGGAGCATTGTGCACCGAAAGGTTGTAGGTTCTATTTTTGGTCAGGGCAGGTTTCAGGTTCGATCCCTGGTTGGGGCACATATGGGAAGCAACTGATGTTTCCCTCACATCGAGATGTTTCTCTCTCCCTCTCCCTCTATCTCTAAAAATAAAATAAAATAAAATAAAAAACAAACAAAAAACATCCTTAGGTCAGGATTAAAAAAGAAAAAGATCTAGAGAAGACAATGTGGGCAAATCAAACTAAATCCCTGTACCTGGAAATGTGCCTTATAGCACATATCCTCTGTATGGTAGATAAATGCTATTGTCATATAAATAAAGGGCAACCTATTTATTTAGAAAAATATACATGATTTATTCTGTCTAATATAAGATACAAAAATTCATCCTCATCAATGAAAATTTATTTTTAATGAATTAAGTCTTTTGGGGCACTTCAAATGTATATTATTATTATTATTATTGCGCCTATTTTTCTACATGTGCAGATGTTTACTTAAACCTCCCTGGTCGCTTTGACACTGGAGAGACGATGCTGTTTTGAAAGGCCCGATACCATGTATCCATGTGCTTCCTGTGGCTTCACTGCTTTAAGTCTATTTGAGCAATATGTTGGGAAAGTTTCTTTAAATAAGAAAGAAAACAGAAAAGCTACCCGTCAGGGATGCCTAGGGTGCTTTGTATTCTGTGGAATGTGACCAGCTGGCTCTGGAAGGGTTTGGGCTCTTAAAGAGAGACAGCAACTCAATCCCTGTCCATTAGAACAACCTAGTGACCTGCATCTGCACAGGCTCGGCTTGGTCCGGTTCAAGGAGGAACAGGCTAGCGAACAGAGCCATCGGGGAAGCTGGCAAGGCCACTACTTCCGTCCCGCACAGAAGGAGAGTTCATGGGAAGAGGTCAGGCTAAGATTCCAGTGCTTTCCAGATATGCTCCCTGGAACTCACATTCCATGACATTCAACCAAGTAGCGGGTTCTGTAGAGAAAGGCGTCCAGGAGACCCTATGCCATACACTCCGCCAAGGCAGACTCGTGGGGCACATGGGCGAAGCAAGGGCTCTGAGCAGCCCTGCAGGAGACAGCTGATGCCGGAGGGGCTTTGCCATCCCCTGTGCTTTACGAGGCTAAAGTTAAGTAGCACTTTGTTCACCTAATATGTTACTTCAGCCCCAGACTTTGGGTTGTGGAAAATTCCTGAAGAAGATACTGTCAAAAGTTAAAGAATCTTTTACCTTTAAAAAATATTTCTTCTGTGCTGGGAGGTGAAAAGCTATATTTTTCTCTGATTTTAAGTGATTATGAGCTTGTGTATTCTTGATTTTCTTTTTAAGGCTTTTGAGGAATTGGCAGTAGAATGAGAAATAAAATCCTACCCCTCCAAATTCTTTGAGAAATGCCAAAACGTCTCCATTTAACTGGGTCAGCCCTGAGTTAGGATCGTTAACCCACAGCTTTAGTTATGCAACACTCAACGGGACCGCTGGTTATATTAAGGGGTATTGCAGAGATAATGGAAAGAATTCATTTTTGGTCATTTCCATTTTTAGGATGAGTACAAGACACATGGCAAGAAGTGTGTTATGAAAAGCTAGGGTGTGGCAACGTCCCAAACATTATGGATTGTGGGCTAGCACAGGGTTTTTCAACCTCAACACGACTGATGGACGTTTTAGGATAGACAATTCTTTGTTGTGGAGGCTGTCCTTCGCATAGTAGGAAGTTTAGCACCAATCCTGGCTTCTAGCTACTAAATGCTAGTAGCATTCCCCAACTCTAGTGGTGACAATCACAGATGTTTTCAGACATTGTCTCATATGAGAACTGCTGGGCTGGCAGCTCTGCTGGGGGGCCTGGGTCAGATTGTCGCCTGGCAGCCCTCTCATTCCCATAGGCTTTATGACGTGAGCTCCCGATCGTTCATCTGGAAATGAACTCAAAATATGTCCCTTTAGTTATGAGCTTTGTGTTCATATTATTACTACATTCTCAAAATAAATTCATATTTGGTAGAGATATATTTCATTATTATAAAATCCAAATTGTATGTAAGGCCTCAGTTTCTCTTGTCCCTGAGGCAAGGCTTGAAATAGGAACGATTTAGGTGCCATAACTTCTAATATAGTAATTAAATGATAGAATAATATTTTAGAATTTTAAATGTATAAGACCAATGGGATGAAATATGCAAAACATTTTGAGAGGTTCTGAATAATTTGTTTAAATATGTGATTTTTATAAGTGAATGTTTATTTGCATGAGAAAATACATAAATATAATTTACTTTTTTTCATAAAGCTAATTCTTTGTCAGATTAAAGGAAATCAGTCAGTAAGCACACTAAGAGCAGTAACAAATAAGATATTTTCAACACTGAACTTTTCACCCCAGATTCTTGGATCCACACCTTTATTTCTACTGAAAGGGATTCAGATGATTTTTTTAAAATTCAAAAATGAGGACTAGAAGAAACAAATTATGAAATCTATGCTGTGTATCTATAAATTGGAGAAGTACCTTAATTGCTTGCAAGGCATTCCTTTAGTGTAATTTTTCACAGTTAATCAGGTTCCTGTTATAGTAATAGCAACCTATGTAATGTTTAAATTATCTTTGTTGATATTTTTACATTTCACTCTTTTCCTCCCCTGGTTACTCCTACCTTTCAGTTTTATCTCTTATTATTCAAATCAGAACACTAAGAGAAAGAAACTGTTAAAAAAATAAATCCACTGGGCAAGGATTGATTTTTTTTCTCACACAAGTGTGTGTGCACACAAGATGAAGGTAAAGAAAGAAATGGGAGGGGGAAGGAGAGAAGACACTGCAGAGTTACTAAAAATATTTACGACTGGAAATGTGCCTTATGGTGTAATCCTTTGTACCTATTCTATTAAACACATTTTTAAAAAATGCAAAGAAAACACTAAGCTTTAAATAAGAGAAGCTGTAAGAAACACAAGTCGACTGCACTGGATGGGGCCGGACCCGGGCATGGCCTGCGGCGGGTTCTTGGTCCCCTGCAGGCTTGATTGGCAGTGGCATGGTCCCCTTCCTTCTACTTGCTGGGGCAGCTGGGCAACACCAGGCACAGTTGCTCTATGGCTATGAGCTGGCAGATGTGTGGGCACAAGGCACCCCTCATTTGGGACTGGATTCCTCTGCTAAATCATCAGGATTGACCCTGAGGATGATATAGTGAAAAGTCACACATCTTGAGAAGCAGATCCGCATTTTGCCATTTGTGTCCTCTGGGACCTTGGGCATCTATTTCCTTTTGTTCACTAGATCTTGTGCAAGGTGCTGTGGAAAATACAAAGATAATACAGAGTTCCTGTTTTTTTAGGAGCTTATAATCCATTAAACCTTCTGGGATAAAGAGTCAAGAGAGAGACATCTTTTCTTTAAAGCCAAGTTCAGGAGGCAACGCTGAGTATTTATTCTTCTTTGCATTTAGAGCTTTTGGTCTTCCTATTGTTCAGGCTGAGAGCAAAGAATGACAAAAGCATTATTTTAATGCATGTCTTTAATTCATTTATTTCATGTGTTTGCTTCCTAGGTAGGGAGCAAAATTAGTAAAGACAGGATTACAATTTGCAAACCTTTTCTTAGTTCTTAATATATTATTTTGAAATGATCTGAGAAATATATGTTCAATATATTGAAATGATCTGTTGAATATATATTCAAAGTATTAGAATATCTTTCTCGTCTATTAAACTGTTACCATATCAAGGGAAGGGCATATGTTTTAGTCATCATTGGAATCGTAGTGTCCTAGCATAATAGGGACTCAATAAATGCTGAACTGAACCAGGCTTAGAAAAGTGATGTGTGATCTTAACGATCAGTGGAATGTGTATCTGTTTGTGATTAAACAAAAGTAGGGGCAGGTTAAATAAGTTTACTATTTATAAAAACTCACGTTGCCCCTACCCAAGAGATGACTGAGGTGACTCTTGTCAGGTTATCTAAGAAGTTAGCATGTTAGAGGTACAAAGGAACACATATCATTTTTTCCTTTGAGTGCTTCTTTCTTGCCTGGAGAGAATTTGGTTGGCTTGCCCTTTTCATGCTTTCATTTTGCCATACAAGAAAAGATCCATATATACAGCAAACCTCAGTGTTTCCATTTATTTATTTCCACCTTCTCTTGCTTCCAGAAAGATCTGAGTTGAAACACTCCAGTAAGAATTATGTACCTAATCACTATGCTGACCTGAGTCTTCTGGTCCACTTGCCTGATCTTATCTTAAGAAACTGTGTGCTGAGCTGGTTTCCAACTCTAGTTGCTAACAACATGTCAGGTAAATAATAAATGAAACAACATATGTATTTCTTGTGTGTCATGGAAGACTTACTCTGAATAAATAACAAAGCGTTCAGAGGACAGTGAGAGGTTATAAAGGATTGTTTCCATCAAGCTTTCCAGCTCATCTGGTACATAACAAACAGATCTAACCCAAGCAATTTCTTTTGTCACCGAATTCTCTCCAGGCAAGAAAGAAGTGTTTCTTCCCCACCCATTTTGGGTGGAAGGAATCAAGAGTAAAATATGGTTTCTACCAGTAAGTTCAGAAAATGCTGACAAGTGACTGGAAATTCAAGGAGACAGGACTGAAAGCACTGTTACTAAGTAATGGTTGCCTTGTAAGGCTCACACACTTTCTTTTGTTTATACCTTTACAGATGAAGCAGACTGTAAAGAATCTCACTTCACTGAATTTTGTATTCCCTTCCATCTCGAATCATCAGTTTCACCTCCCTAAAGCCATGTCACGTGTGTGGATACATGCGTGTTTTAGTGCAGTGAAGCCACATGCGGCTTAGTTCAAATAAAGATTTGAACTTTGCCTATGATATTGGTAACTTTGTAAAGCAGGGGTTGGCAAGGTTTTTCTGTAAAGGGTCAAATAGCAAATATTTTTTGGCTGTGTGTGCCATACCATCTTTGTTTCAACTACTCAATCATGTAGTTAATAATACAAAACAAACAGATATAATTGTGTTCTACTAACCCTTTATTTACAAAAACAGGAGGCAGGCCGAGTGTGGCTCACAGGCCTGTAGTTTACTGATCCCTTGTCTAACAAAATGCAAAGTGGACAATAGGGGGGAAAAGTCACCTCTTGATACAGCAGCTGGACATCTTTGAGTAAACACATTTATAAGCAAGTTCAACTTAAAGACAGGTTGAAACTCCTGGAGTACGAGATATTTTCCTCCTAGACCATATATGAATCAGTTGTCATGACCAAATAAGAAAATGAAGTCTTTGTCGCCTTGAAACACTGTCCTTCCCCTTCACATTATTCCCCTTAGCATTCCTTCTCTTTAACTTAACTCCATGATGATAAACCTCCCTGGTGAAATGGGCCAGAGATTTGCTGCCAGAATGACTTAGCATCCTCAAGCCCCTGCCTGCAGCTCTCGTAAAAGCTCCCAAGCTCAGCTGGCTGCCCAGGCTGGCTCTCTGTTCCTGTGGGTTAGAGTGGGTATCACGTTTCTAATGGATTAGCTGACTACTGGGAATGCAGAAGGGTTTTTAAAGTCTCTTAACTTCTAAATGCAGCACATAAATGGATTTCTATGAATATTTAATTTGAGTACAAGACCCTGAGTTCTTTGCAATTAGTTTAACTGTTGCTTTCAGGAGAGAGAGTACTTCCTGTGAGTGTTTTAGGATTCATGGCGTCCTCTGTTTCCCTCATTTTGGAACTTTCCATCAGCTGGGTCATGACCACTTTTATAAAATGTTCAGAACCCATTCCCTATTTGGGTACATCTAGCACACGTCTCCTCTCAGTCTTTAGGCAGGAAATGGAATTTTCAGGTACAGTATCTCTTACAACTTCCATTAGCAACCTTCCCAATGTATCTCCACAGAACCTAGGAATCACGTTTGCCTAATGGACTAGCAGTGTCTGAGGCAAACTTCACGTGGGTCCCTTTCCAGTCACATAAGCAGTTTATTAGAAGCACAATCTGGCTTGAAATTCCAGATGATCTCCTTTGGTCTTCTGATACAAAAATACTAAAATACTAAAATTATCTTTTACTTGATAAGCTTTCAAAAAATGCTTCACTCAATAAATTCAAGGTTCTAATCCTAGTTCTTTCTCTAACGGTGTAATCTTAATCTTTCTGAATAAGAGTTTACTCATTTTTAACACAAGAGATTTTTTATTACGTAATTTTAGGTCCCTTATGGCTCTTAAATTTGATGCTTCTTTGGGTTCAACACTTTGCTAGGTACTGAACCACCTACAAATTATTAGAATTCCCTGACTTCTAGGAAGAAAAACAATAATTAAGAAGGCAACAGGAACACATAAAATAGTTAGGAAGCATAAAATGCATCCTAGAATCAAGAATGCCTAGCCTTGTTTTCAGAAGAGAAAGGTCATTGTGAATGTGAAAAGAACTGATGCGAAAGAAGAGTTTGAAGTGGGCCACTCTTACAGAAATCAGGCTGCTAAGAAGAAAGAAGACATTTCCAGGAGCCATTCGGGGTGGGGGTGGGGAGCTATTAAAAGAACATAAGAATACTAGGAAAGAATACAGTGTGTACTAAGAAAAATAAGGGATTTGGTCATCCTGAATTTTAACCTTTTATGGACATTGGAATTGTTACACTGCAAACTGGCTCTTTAATCCTTTTTGGCCCCTTTCCTCCTTTGTTCTCTTTCTTCTTTTCTCCTTTAAATTTTTTTTTTTAAAATAAACATGGTAGAAACAGCCTTCTGATTATTTTATTCACCACATATTTTTTAGGGGCCTGATATATACATGACCTCAGGCCCTAACTGTTGCTTGCTCTGGCTACTGCAACCAGTGTCTTAACTGGTCTCCCTATCTCCAGTTTACCCCTATGCAGCTCTAAAAATTCCAAAATGTAAGCCTGGCTATGTCATTGCAGCTGCTTCCCAACACTGAGGACACAAGGCAAGCACTTTGCATTAGCATCACCAGCACTTCAAACACGCCTGATTGCTCCCCACACTACCCGCCCAAGTCTTATATCACCTCTTCCCTCATTTCCTCCATTCCCCAACCGGGTTAATGACTTCCAATCGGGGCCACTCTCTCTACCTTGCTTTCTGATGTTATTTGATTGCAACAACTGGATGGCGATTTCATAGGACAACGGTTGAGGCCTTTTCAGTTTTGAATTCCAAGTCCCCAGCACCATCTGTGGTACATGGTTGTGGACAATAAATGTTGAATAAATATCCAGTCCTCCACACCGAGGTACAGAGTTTGAAAGAGAGGACACATTCTTTTCTTTATAAATTTAAGTTTCTTAAGTTTTCACAGAGTTGTAGCCCTGGCTTTGCTAATATATCATACTAGTTGGCTTTCTGTCTTATTTGATCTCATTCTGAGAGTATCTTTTCCTCTTGTCTATCTGCTAATGTCTGTCTAGCTCCATTATTAACCTTGTAATGAATGCTCTAATGTATTCAACATAGGATGTCTTAACCATTTTCTGTAATTCGTGCCATCACCATCTGCTATCTTGTGGTGCTGGATCCTGGAAAATATTATGGGTTTCCATTAGTGAGAGAGTCTTTGTGGATTAAAGCAACGCTGTGCTTCTCTTTCATAATGTACTCGCCACAACAACAGGACAACATAAGACCTTCCATGGCAACATCTGCAGAGAAATAAATCCCTTTGTGTGTGGAAGCATCTGTTTCCCATATATCTCCAAATTGTTAGGGCATGCATTTCCTAGTATCTCTGTTTAGCACAAATAAATCTATTTTCCACAGGACAGTCAAAGAGATATAAATATACCATATATATATATATATATGTATATATATACATATATATATATTTACATACACACACCCTCCACAGACTCTAAGTATGAGTAGATACTAAAAACACTTTGAATTTATTATTTATTCCATGTTTATGACCATTTAATGTATTTTGAAAAGACCTTGATATCAATAAAATGCATATTTTGCCTCTATTATTTTTAATTTATATTATTTTATTTCACATAATTTTTTATCTATTCACTTTCAGTTGTAAAAGAAATCGTAATTACAGTGACTAGGTCTCCACCTGAACCTTGATTTTCAAGCTGGTCCACCTCCCCAGACACACAGGTAGAGCTCTGGTATGTTTGCTTCCAGGCCTTTTCCTAAGCATTTGTATGCATATAGCTATATAGGTGTATACACACTCGTGTTTTCATAATACACACACATAATACAAACACATATATAATTTTACAGTGTACTTTTAACAATTAACAGCATGTCAGTAAACACAGATTTATATGATTTTCTTCAAAACTACCTCATTGTATTTTCAGTCTATATAATGGCGACATCTGAATGAGAGTAACCAGAACTCCTCTAACTGTGGCTTCCCCAGTAAAGACATCTGTTGTTTCACGTACAAGAAAACTGAAATTAGGTCCTTCCAGGGCTAATTCACCATCTCAGCAATAATGTCCAGGGACCCAGGTTCTTTTTAATTTTTTTAACCATCCTCATACGTCAGCTCCCCCCGCCCCCCTCATGTTTTTTGACTATTTCACACTAGGCATCAGTTCATAGTGCATTTAAAAGCAAGAGTAAGAGGGCTGGGGCAAAATAGATTTTCTTTTATCAGGAGGCCTAGTATCCTTCGGCATAGTTCCCATTGCATCTCACTCACGAGAACTGGGTCAGTTCCACCCCAGCTACAAAGGAAGGCGGGAATGCTCAGAGAAGGGGAACAAAGTAGGCAACCCCGGCTCAGACCTATGATGATCTGTTACTGAGACTTCACATATTGTTGCAAACAGAGCTGTATGGTTGTATGGAAAAAGAACGGGATGGCTAATGGATGGGCAGCAAACAGTCTGCCATAGAAAGCAGTTGTTGAATTTTCCATGTTCGTTAACATTTCAATGGTATCTAATCTTTGTTGTTAAAAACAATTCTATATTGAAAATTATTGTACATGGTTTCTTGCCCATTGGTGAGTTTATTTCTCTTATGGAAATACAATAACAAGAATTGATGCCATAGGATATGAAATATTTGTTTTACTTTAAAGGGCCAAACTATTCTTTAAAATAGTTGTAACATTTTGTACTCTTTCCAGTAGTGTATGGAAATATCTGTTTCACATACCAAGATGGACTTACTAAGTAACTGTCTAAACTTCCTCCTTTGTTCTTAGTGGCTCCCAGTCATTGAGGGTGTGCCAAGATCCACTTCAATGTGGGTATTTTCTCATTTGCTTGATGAGTAGGAGTCACTCACTTGTTTCTCAATTTCTTTCAGAGAGAATTGCTCTGTGTGTTGCTGTAGGTTTGCTGTGCCCATGGGGGGAGGTAAATTCGAGACTTCTATGTCATCATCTTAGACCAAAACTCTAAAAGAATTTTCAGAGTCATGAAGGCTGAGTGAACACTATCACCTAACTTGGGAAATTTTCCCAACTTGGAAAGAAAGGAGTCAATTCTTCAACTGTTGTTGATGGTGGTGGTGTTTTTTGTTTTGTTTTGGAATTACTAGGTTTTTTTGTTATTATGTGTACACACAAAATTTAGTTCTTTAATCCATCAGATTTTTAATAGTGAAATATCCTATTTTTACATTTGTCACAAAAAAAAGTATCATGAAAAAAATAGGCAATTTTCTCTATACTAGTTATTTAATAAAAAATTATTTTCATTAAGATTTAAAATATCATCTTTGTTATAATCTCAGTTTTCATGAACACATAGATGGGCTTCTTCAAACTTTCCTTTGTTCCTATAACCTGTTTACTTGTATTTGTACACATATCATAGTTTTTAAAATCAGTCACACTTTATACTATCATGTTATATTTGGTAGGAAAAGTGTCCACTCATTATTATTTTCTTCAATATTGCTTAAATATTATTTTATCTTTTCTCTTCCCTGTGACTACTGTAATCAGTTTGTCAAGATATATTAAAAGTAAAGTATTTTAGTTTTGTCTTATAAAGGCATTATATACTTCCTGATGGATCTTGTTTTTTGAAATTTGTTACTTTTTATTGGTATTTTAAATAGATTCTTTTTCTTATTAAGTTTTCTAACTGTATATGGTGAATATCTATAAAATTATTAATTTATGTAATTTGACTTTGAATCCATCCAACTTGTCAAAATCTCTTTATATGTCCATACTTTTAAAGTCAATCCCTGTGGAGATGGATATGTTATCTTGACATAAAGACAGTTTTATCTCTTTTATTTTTATACTTTTTTTTCTTGTCTTATTGGATTTGCAAGCATGTCCAGTTCAGTGATGAACAAGTAGCAGAATTCTTATCTAATTCCTCAATAAAATGGATTATTTGTTATATTTAGCCATAATATATGAGTTTTCTTGTAGATATTACTGATTAACTAAAGTGTGTTTCCTACTAATCATAATTTGCTTGGAGTTTCTCACTAATAAAGATGCTGCATATTTTTCTTATTCCACTATTGATGTAATGTTAATAATAAACAACAGAAATAATAAAGATTAACATGCACTGAGTTCTATAAGCTAGCTACTGTTTCAGGTGCTTTAAATTCATTCTCTCATCATTTCCTAAACTACCAGTTTGCTTGTGAAGAAACTGGGCCACAAAATGGTCTGTGACTTACCCAAAGTTACCTGATTGCTAAGCAATGATAGGTAGATTGTGATCAGTAGATTTAGTAATTTTGAAACCCTTATTTTATCTTGAAGTATTCCTCTTTTAGAATACAGCTGGATTAATTTAATGTTTAATTTAGTAGTTTTGAATTTATGTTCATAACTGAATTGTATGTCAGCTGCCTATCTGGCCAACCTATGTAATATGTTGGGTAGTTTTATCTTCTATCTTTCATAGGATTACGTATATAAGGATATAATTATATGTACATGAAATAGATAGTATATTCATTAAAAATCTAATGAATCCCATACGTAAATCTATTTGGGTCTAGTAACACTTTTAAAGGTAGAACTTGCCTTTCATTTTTCTTTGTGAGCTAATAATGATATATATAACATATATTTCCCAAAGAATATTGTCTATGTAATATATTGGCTTAAAGTGAAAGATACTTTTTCTCCCTTTTCTTCCTGCCTTTTATTTTTATTCAAATAATCCTCTGTAATTATAATTATCTGCCCTCCTTTTTCTCCTCAAGTTGTCTTCTTTGTGTCTTTTTTTGTTTTTTCCTCAAGTTGATTTCCTGCAGCCTTCTCTTTATGGAACATCATAATTTCAAAAGTTTGTTTTTTCTTTATTTTAGTGAGCTTTTTAGAAAACTGACTTGAAACCTCATTAAATTCTACTTTTTATTGTGTGTGATTTTCATAATTTATCTTTCATTAATTTCTTCTTTCTATTGTATTTAGTTTCATTTCTTTGATTTTTGGAGGAGATAAATCTTTATGTATTAATTTTCGTTTTCTTTCCATTGTGGCCTCCGAGAATGACTTCTTTTTGGTGACCTTAGACAGGTCAAATTTAGTCAATATCATATAAGAAAATGTGTATCCTATTTTTGGGGCACAAAGCATCTAGATATGTGTATATGTGTGTGTGTTAGTCTAGCCTCTTGATTATTGTATTTAAATCCTTTATAGCACTGTTATTTTTTTTTTTTTACCTATTTAATCTGTCAATTTCTTAGACAAGCTAAAATTTTCTACTCTAGCTGTGCCTTGCCTAATCATAACCATGATTTACTGAAGATATATTTTTTAATTTATGGATTTGATCCTACAAAATCATGACTTCCAATGTGACAGGAAATGTGA
This sequence comes from Miniopterus natalensis, assembly GCF_054644295.1. NCBI lineage: Eukaryota > Metazoa > Chordata > Mammalia > Chiroptera > Miniopteridae > Miniopterus > Miniopterus natalensis. The sequence continues at coordinate 13,226,276 of NC_142095.1, read as the reverse complement.
GATTAGCTACTATAACTGGGACACATGTTTCCTTTTATGATGGCAAAATCCAGTCTGCTTTATCTGCTTAGACATCCCAAAGAAGAATAAAAAATAAAAATCTTCAAAATCAATTTTGCAAATCAAGGCTTCTGCCTGAAAGGGTTACTGATGTGTAGCTTGCAAACCGTTCTGCAATATTGGCAGTTTTCTATCAAGATACAGATAATCCCCATCTGTCCTTCCCACTCACATAGCAACTTTGAAAGTAATGGGCTGCATTTCCAGGCATTTCTCAGACACTTACCTGGATGTCTCAGTGCTGCTCCAGGATCTGACAATTCCTCTTTCTCTTAGAGTTTCTTTTCTGCCAAATCCCCTCCTTGCCAACAGAGGCACCATCTGTTACATGTGCAGTGAGTGACTGAAGCATCACTGGATCTCCTCTGTCAGTTTTATTTCAACATCTAAACAATTGTTAGTTTATTTTTAAGGCAGTTTTCCACTTGAAAGATCCTCATTTAAGCTCTAGACATCCCTCATGCTAATATCTGCGACCTGAATGCAGATGTTCTAGAAGCAGCCCATCCTTACTTGCCTTTTATTGGCCGTTAGTATGCTTACGGAGGGTGAATGGCCTTCCAGCCAGATACCTTCCACATTATGTCAGTGGAAACTATGGATGTTGGGATTGATAATGGATGAGTGAGGGGTCAAAGAATTAGAAAACAATGACTCCTCAACCAGTTAGCACAGAACACCACCAAAGAAACCACCACAACAGGCTTCTTAGTATTTCAGCTTAGTATTCTCGGCTTGTTTCCCCATTCAGGGAATCCCCAAATGGAAACAGGGTACTAATCTCATCATGAGGGCCCACCCTCATGACCTCATCTAAACCTAATTACTTTTCAAAGGCCCCATCTCCAAATAGTATCACATTTGGGGCTTAGGGCTTCAAAATATGAATTGAGAGGAGACAATAATTCAACCTATAGTTCCATACTTGAAAATAGACTTTTCCCTTTAGGAGACCCCAGGTTATTGTTCTTAGCCTTCTGGTTTTTAAAAAATTTTTATTTGGTTCCTCAGGGATATCTTGTAAAATAATTTCAATTATTTGTTTATTTTTGGTGTGTGGTTAAAACTATGCTTCTCTAACCTACAATTTTCTAACTTTATGTTTAGATTTTTCTATCTTTGTTCTGTAGGCCATTTCCAATTGGATATTCTTTAGGTAGATGGATACTGATAGGTATATTACTTTTTGTACCAAAACACTTTTTTCTACTTTATCAGTCTCATCAATACCACTGTTTTATAGAACTGCCATCTTGGTAATCTTTTCATCCCTTTGACTTTTAAAATCAATTGTTTTCTGTAATCACAATAAAGAAATGTAGTAATTGATTCCAAGCCTTTTCTTTCAGTGCATTCTATATTTAGAGCATTATTCAAGTTGTTGGGAAAAGTACAGAGATAAATAAAAAATTAACAGTCTAAAACAGGGTTTGCCAAACTATGGCAAGCCAAATCCTGACCATTATCTGCTTTTGCAAATAAAATTTTATTGGCACTCAGCCATGCCCATTCTTTTACAGATTGTTAATGGCTACTTTTGCCCTATAATGACGAAGTTGAATAATTGCTACCAAGACTGTATGGACCACAAAGAGTAAAATACTTATTATTTGGCCCTTTACAGAAAAACATTGCCAACCCCCTAATCTAAAAGGTGGTGGAGTCTGTATGTGTGTGAGTGTGTGTGTGTGATAGGACAAGATATACATGCTTTTGCACAAACACATATTCTAACACTTTTGAATTTAGCTATACCTGCCACACATACAAAAAGATATGTAACAAATGATATGTTACAAAATTATGTGATAATAAAAATGAAAGAGCAGTTAATATCTGCTGAATGACTACAAATCGGGTAAGACTTCACAGAACAGCTCATATGTCAGTAAAAAATTTGAAAAATTATTGTGATTTTGATAAGAAGAGGTTAGTGGAGGCATTTTTAAAATAAACATTTACTGAGTATCCACTGACATATTCAAATAGATGGAAAGTTTCCTTAGGGTGGGAATCTGTCAGTTCCATGTGCCTTCTGTATGACCTAGCACATAGTCAGGTAACATTAAATACCTGTTATTTAACTAGCTGATGAAATAGTGTATAACCAATGCATGATGACATTCTATAGCATAAACTGTAACAATGTGGAGAAGACATAATTCCTGGCAGAATTTCCTGGAGACGATGAAACTGTATAGTGGCTAGGACAGTTCTTGGGTGATGATTACCTTTTTTTTTACTAAGATTCAATTATAACTCTAGCCTTAATTCTCTGACACCCAGTCCAATTTTTCAATCTGTGATGATTTTTCACAGCAGGTAGAGACTACATTGTTTGCTTTAGAATGAAAACTCCCCATGGTCTGTGTCCTTTGAAGTAGGAATTCAATAAGTGGTACTAATATTAGAATATTGATGCCAAGGGCAAGCCACTCCTGGTAGTTGGCCACACTTTGCAGCATGGAACAGTAATTTCATAGAATTTTCCACTAATAAGTCACTCCTATGTCTTTGGCCGATGGGAATTTAATTTTTTGGAGACTGAACCTAATTGAATTAGCTCATCACCTTAAGCTTATGTTAATATCTTTGGTGATAGCCGTAAGCTTTCTACCTTTTCAACTGAGTCTATTTGCATGGTTTTAGTTGATGAATTCTAAGTTTCTAGCCCAGAGTTTTCTGCTGAATGCCAAATTCACAGTCCTCCACATAGTAGACTCATAGACATCGCAGCTTCAATAGGCTCACTATTGAATTTATTATCTTTTACACCATCCTCCCTCATAACGAAGATCATTTTTCTGTGCTCCCTAGAATGAGTGGTGGTGCCATCTATCACCTGGGAATCATCTGTGATTCTTCATATTTTTCTGCCACCTCTCATCCCATGGGTCCTAAATATATCTCAGATCTGTCTACTTGCACTTCTGTTGAGTCAGGCCACCATCACCTCTTGTCTGCACCACTGAATGCTTTTCCCCAAGTCAAATCCCTACTCTTTGGCCTGACCCTGCTCCACCCATTTTCCAGGGACTTCCAGAGTATCTTCCATTAAATGCAAATCCAGTCACTTGCCCACCTGAATAAAATATTTCACAGGGTACCCTTACTTTGTCCTTGGGTAAAAATGTAAACTCCTAAAATCCTCTGGACATGTGCCCTCTCTACCTCTCCAGGTTTTTTGTTGTTTTTTCCCTCAGCTCCTTGAGCATTTTTCCCAGAAGAATAGCCTTGGGGGTACCGCTCTCTCCCTTAACTCTTGACACAAAGATCTTCCCACAAGAACCAAGCTCCATAAACGTTCACATAATCAGGGCTATCCTTTCAGCATGTCCATCCTCTGTTCCTCTGAAGCCTCCCCTCTATCTTTCAGCCACTACTTCAAATATAAAGTCTTCCAGTTTACACCCAGCAGGATACACAACTTGCTTTACGCCTTCCCTCCCTGTAGCCCCATTATGGTCTGGGGGTGGGGGATGGGGCGATGCTCCTCTTTATTCTCATTTACTATGTGCTTCCCTATTGAAACAATTATGTCACTATTTATGTGCATATTAAAGTGCCTGTCTCCCTTGCTAATTATTAATCTCTATTAATTTTTTTTCTCATGGTTGTAGTCCCAGCCTCTACCCAAGACCTGGTCCATTGTAGGCCCTCATTAAGTAAGTGTTTAATGAATGAATGGGTGGATGATTCATTTGGAACATCTATTGCTCGTTAGAAATGGTTCCAGCTGCAGAGATAGAAGATGATTAACTCCTGCCCTCGCATCACTCAGGGTCTAGCATTGAAATTCCTCTTAAAACCGATAAACTAGCTTACCTCTTGACGTTAACCTATTAAATGACTTGTAAGAATCATTTGCCATTTATCTTATTGTCATTTTTATAGGCTAATTTCATTTGAGGGAATCAGCCCATTCGAGCCTCAGTCACTCTGGGACTGTGGGAGTGTCCTCCAGGGATGTTCTGTGGGACTTTAACTTCCAACACACTCAAGCAGGAGCAGTCGTGTGCTTGGGCTCATTGAATGTGCACCCAGCCAGGGATTAGCTATAAAGTGACTCTTCGTGTGGAAAAGGAAAGTAAGTGTTAGAATCAATTACTCAAATGTAAAGAAATTAGCTTCTGCTAGGTTGATTTATTTTTCCCCCCAGAGGAAAAAGAGGAAGGAAGGCAGGGAGGAAGTGAATGTGGGAGGGAAGGAAGGTGAAGGGAAGGAACAAAGAAAAGAAGGAAGGAAGGGAAGAAGGCTTCCCTAAATTCTAACCCCAAAGTTATGTGCTCGTGTTGTTCTAAAAAATAGTAGCATTTTATTTTAATAATAATTGTTAGTACCATCTAATGAGTAGGAGACACCCTATTAAGTGTTTTATGAATTTCTTTTTAATCCTAATGACAAACTTATGAGATGGATTCTATTATTAGTCCAACTTTACAGGAAAGGAAACTGAGACCCAGGAAGGTTGAGTAGGAAAACACACTCGTCCTGTGTGTCTCTCACTTACTACTCACACAACACACTTTACTTCTGACAGGTTTGGCCACCAAATGTGTGGAGGTTTTTTCCACACCAAGCAATTCTGTGACACCAGCTGGGTGTCCTACAGTTTGACTCAATTTTGACACTATCTACCTGGGAATAGCGTGAGATCCCACAGGTTAAAGGCTCAGTCCCACAAGACTGTCCCTCATCCCCCACCCCTCCTTGTGCCCCACACACACTTCAGATGTCAATCTCAAATCCAAGTTGTCACCTGGGCCTCGGACAGAATGGCTGTACACTCGAGGTTCCCACAGCCCCCTCCTCGGGTTTGATTAATTTGATAGAGCAGCTCACAGGACTCAGAAAAACAGTTTACTTTCTAGATTACTGGTTTATTCTAAAAAGATATGACAAAGGATTGAGATGAACCTGCAGATGGAAGAGATGGGTAGTGCCAGGTATGTGCGAAGGGGTGTGGAGCTTCCATGCTCTCTCCCTGGGCACTACTACATGTTTACCAAACTGGAAGCTCCCCCCACCCAAACTCCTTACTTTGGGGATTTTAATGGAGACTTCATCACATAGGCATGATCAGTTAACTCTATTTCCAGACCCTCTTCCCTCTGCAGATAGTGGGGAGTGGGCTGAAAATTCTAAACTTCTAATTGTGCCTTGGTCTTTTGTGGTGACCAGCCCCTCCAGGAGCCCACCAAGAGTCACCTTGTTAGAATGAAAGACACTCCTATCACCTAGGAAATTCCTAGGGATTTAGGAGTTCTGTGCCAGGAACCAGGGACAGAAACCAATATATATATTTTCTATTATTTCACAGCTCACCTCGTGGTCTCTGGCCATAGTTCCTTTACAGTAAAATGATATACAACTGACAAGATTCTGGCACGTGGTTAGAATCCCATTCGGTCATTAATTACTAGTTCAGTCCATTGTCATACCAAGTAAAAATGTCTCCCTGGGCAAGGCCACTGAGGCTTGCAGGTGTTCCTTTGAGCTTATCAGGTTCCAAAAAGCAGGAGTGGTCTTGACAAACGTGTCTTCACCTTTTCAGCCATTTGTTATAATCGAGCTGAGAGACAAGGTCATCTCTTACTCTTAGCCTCTTTTGTGTGATTACATAATATTGGATTTCCCTCTTTACATAATCATTTATTCATTCTTTTACCCTCAGCTACTACTCCTTTCACTCTCCATTTATACCAAAACTCTTCCACCTTTAGAAAGGAGATTGGGTTCAGCCACTGCTGGTGCAGATTGCAGGCAGCGTTTCTAGTCTGGCCACGAGTCTAGCAGCAGTCCACTCTCCTAGAACAGGGTAAGGTTACACACATGCAGAACTAGTGGGTGATTTTTACCACCAGGCAACAGAGCCTTGTTCCTGTTTGCCCCAATCATACCAGGTTGGGCCAAGGCACATCCTGCTCCATCAGGCCTGTAGGAATTCTGACATAAGGGTTTAAAAACATAGTTACAGTTTCTTGCTGGAGAATCATCCCTGTTACCAGCAGGTGTGGTTGTAGCCCTGGTCCCGTGACCACTCTGTCACATAGGGGACAAATAAAAGTTGAGGTGATGTGGGAAAGAAATAAAAAAGCATCATCGTTATATTAGCACTCTCTCCAGTTGGAAAGACTTTCATAGTCATACCAGTATCCTAAGGGTATGGAACTTGACCAATGTTATAAAGCTGGGAGACAGCAGAGCCTGGGGCTTTGAATTACCTGATCCATTCCCAGATAAGTATATAAAAACAACTGAAAGAATGTAAAAGTTCCTCTCCGTTCACACGCATGCCAGAAACCCTCTTTCCAATCGCCAAAGTACTGTGAGTCATTATGATAATTGGTACTTAGTAGTGGACAGAGCTTCTTTCTTTCCTAATAGAGGTTTACTGGGCACTAAGTGGCAGTTCCCAGTGTCTGGGAGAGAACATCTTATCAGTCAGGGTGGGTCTGGTGACTACCTGGTCCAATCAAATACTAGTGAGTGGGGGAGTCACCTGGTATTACCTGGCTGGTCTAGGGCTGGCTTCATTTGGAGCTGGGAAGGCACCAGAGTGTCTGGCAAGAGCCCTAAACCATGTCTGCAGAGCATACCGAAAGCTTCACCATATTCCACTTTTTGAAGTTTTGAAGCTAGAAAATAACAATAGACGTAAATGCCAGAAAGCACCATGTTCTATGATCATTTTATAAAAAGGGCCCCTGAGGCAGATCCTCTATAAGTTGTGAGAAAAGCAATGCTGAAAAAATAAGACAGTCCCCGTGTCAGGGGAGCAACAACCATATGGAAAAAGTCTCCTTGCATCTGCAGAAACCAAGAGGGAGACACATCTCTGAGGAACATCCCAAAAGATAACAGGTCAATCAGAAGAGAGAGGATGCTTTTTCTGGGAGATGTTTCTCCCCATTTCCTTGTGCAGCCTCCTTCATTTCCATTGAAAGGATTTATTTGAAAGAAGCTTCTTATTCCATAGGGTCAGTTTCTCTCTCTCTCTTCCCTCTCAGGCCTTTGTAGATGAACAAAGTCGCCGCTTGTCCCACACAGGGTGCAAGGAGAGGTTTAGTGTGGGTTTTACTATCCATTCAGGCTCTGTTTGCAGCTGGTTCTAAGGGAAATCTTTAGAAACCACATAGCAAGAATCCTTTGCTTGGGGCACGGGGTGGGGAGGGAACTTTGAAAAACCTATTGAAACTCTGAGAGCTGTTGGGTAGAAACTTCTTTTTTAAACTTCCTTGTGGGCTGTACGGGAAATCAACACACACAGGGAGCCATTTAGCCTCTCTGTGAACTTCATGTTGACATATGCTTACCAAGAAGTTCATTGTGGGTACTTAAGAAATGCACACGTGTGTTCACAGGTGTGCGTGTACGTGTGTGTGTGCCTATGCACACATATATGTGTATATAAACATTTTGTAAAGTGATGCTAAAAATAAAATTAATGATGGGAAAAAAGAGCATAACAAAAAAAATACAGATGTGAATAACTTTTACAACACTGTGCTTTTAGGAGTAGGGGCTAGATTTGTTATATTTCTAATTAAATCTTTAATATCCACTGATGGGTCTTTCTCAAGTGTACTTCGCAGTGTTTTACACTAACGGCTTGACCCAGAATGTCATCATTGGTGTGTAATGTTTGGTTCATGCTTTTCATCTTTATCTACATGATTCTTGCTTTAGAACCGAAGCAACTTTAAGATCTTCAGTGATGCGCCCTAGCCGGTTTTGTTCAGTGGTTAGAGCACCGGCCCATGGACTGAAGGATCCTGGGTTCGATTCTGGCCAAGGGCACATACCTCGGTTGCAGGCTCGATCTTGGCCTCAGTCGACCAGGGTGCGTGCAGGAGGCAACCAATTGATGTGCCTCTCTCACATCGATGTTTCTCTCTCTCTTCCCCTTCCACTCTCTCTGAAAAGCAATGGGAAAAATATCTTCCAGTGAGGATAAAAAATAAATAAATAGAATAAAATAAAATAAATCTTCAATGATGGGTCACTGAATCGCTAATGTTGCCTGGACATGCTGGTTTAAAAAGCCTAAGGAGAAGAAGAATATATGTTTTACAGGTAAAAATGAAGGAACATGGACAGAGAGAAAGCATTTGGTTGCTAGGAGGAGAAATCCACCCAAACAAGTGAAGGCAGAATGGAAATCATGGGAATGGTTGACAGGATTCCTGTGAAACGTGTGACAGGTCTTATGGGAACCAGAAAGCCCTTGGTTCCCCTCTCCATCTGCACCACATAGTCTCTCAACTCCGCTTCTTTCTGCACATCTGCTCCTTTCACTTTGTATAGTCAGTGGTCATTCAGTTGCAATGTATACTCCAGATCACCTTAGCAGGAAAGAGGGATTTAGTATCTGGATGCAGGAATATCTTGTGGAACTCAGGATCTGGAAGTATAGCCAGCTGTTGCAAGAGACTGAGCCAAAGGCTGTAAAAGTCATCCAGAGCCGAAAAGTCCCTTCTATTTCCTTCAGGCAAGAGTGTCTGTTATCTCTGTTATTGGTCTTTTTCTCGCCTCCCCTCTCACTCTCATTTTTACACCCCCCACCTCTTCCCAGATGGGTTTTGTTTCTACATTCATGCAACCAAACCTCAGCTCTTCCTTTACATCACTTCCTAGTTCAAGCGTCCAATGGAGATTTATGAGTCATTGAGTAGCAATTTCATATTCCAGGGGGAAAGTCTCTGACTGGCCCAGACTGGGTCAGGTGCTGACTACCTGGTGACTTAGCTTGGGAAGGTCACCTGGAGTAAGCATATGCTATGTTCTGCAGGAGCTGTGGGAAGACTAGCTGGGCTGCTAAAACATGTTCACCACAGTAGTTATTATAGGAGTCTCTATCCCGTTGGTACATGCAGGATATTCCATATACTTTAATAGTATTTGTTATAAAGGATATACATTACCCTTACGACTAACCTCAGCAGTATTTTTAGGTTATCATTGGAATATACTTAAACTAATATCAGTATAAATTTATTAACTGTATTTCTAGAATCATCTTGCAATTTCTTCCTGCTGAGGGGGATTCATTGGGCAGCATTTAAAGGAGACAAATGTGGGAGGTTTGAGTTGGCTACGGCGTCATCACTAACAATTGAACTTGAGCTAACTTTAGTGTATTATTATGTGATAATGATATTGCCAATGGGGAAGGATGGTGTTATTCCCTAACAGGGGCTGGTGTTCATGCCTGCATCTCACAACAGTTTTGTGCTCTTTTGGATTGTTGACTTCATATATTTATATTAATGTATTCCTATAATGGTTTTTCTCTTTTTAAAAATATATCTTTATTGATTTCACAGAGAGGAAAGGAGAGGGAGAGAGAGAGAAACATTAATGATGACAGTCATTGATCGCTGCCTCCTGCATACCCCCAAATGAGGATCTAGCCCGCAACCGGACATGTGCCCTGACCGGGAATCAAACCTCAATCCCCTGGATCCCAGGTCAATGCTCAACTCCTGAGCCACACCCGGCTGCGTATGGTTTCTCTCTCAGTCTCTCTTTCAGAGTGCAGTATGTGGTTCATTCCTAAGCCTTATTCTTTGGGGATGGTGCATTGTTAATCATTAGTCAACCCTAGTTCTGCATCCATTGAATGTTTAATTCTTAGCTCTGTATCTTTGTTATCTCTTTAGTTGCCTAAACTCTGTACGTCCCCGTTTCTTCAATAAAATATGGATAACAACACCGATGCCATTGTCTTGTTTGAGGAATTCAGAGAGACAATGCATGAAAGACACACAGAAGCGAGGTTTCTGTAAACATTGCTGTTATGATTCCTACCACTGTATTTACTCTCAGAGAGGCGGCGAGGTGGTTGTGGGAGCTGCCTCCGGTCACCCCCTCGCATGCCCCCAGCCCCATCTCTGGCTAGGCTGACTGAAACTGCAGCTCTCGTGGACAGCTCCTGGTCACCCAGCACTTGCAGCACCCTCCCTGGGTTTACCTGTGTGTCTTTCCACTTTCTGCCCCAGGGCCTCTCTCACGCCAAGAGAGCTCACCCTCCCATGTCACACGCAGCTTGGAGGCGCTGCCTGCGATCATTTCCTAGAGGGCAACCCTTACCCAGCGGGGGACAGAAGGCAGTCCACAAACACTCCAGCCTCCCAGCTTTCAGTGGACACGTCTGGGTGACATTCTGAATACTTCTCAGGAGCCTCAGCAGAATCCACTGCTTTCTACCTTATACCATAGATCCCAGGAACACATTAATATTGATTTTTCCTCATTTTCTGATCCCGTTTTGCTGTTCCTTTCCTCCTAATTTTTGTAATCATGCCTGCCCACTCCTCTCCCTTAATACTCAAAGCAGTTTTCTTCCTTAGAATCTGTTCATTCTTCCTCAGTTTCCTCACCTATACAATGCACATGATAATAGTCACTTCCTTGTAAATTTGCTATTTGCTATGAGTAACACACAAGTCATCACAGTGTAAATACAAAACACTTCGGACCCTCAGTGCCTGATAGGTAGTAAGTTGCCTGTAAGTGTTAGGCCCCAGTATCGCCTGTAGACTTCTTCAGCTGTGCCTGGAAACCTTAGCATTAGTTACACCTTCCTTCGTCATTGATTTTCTTTCCTTTGTGCGGCTTTCTTCTGCCCCTCCCTCTGTCTCCCTTTGATTTGCTGGTGCTGACTCAGGAGAGAGAGCAGCAAGTGTTCCCTAGAGCTTCGTAATTTCTGGAAGCATGTGACGAGCCCTTGTTCTGCGCTGTGCTCCGCTTTTCCTTGCTCCAGCAGCCCTGACTCCAGATCTGCCGGCACACACCGGATGCTGTGCCGCGCTTGCTTCTGCAGAGGCCCTTTCTCCGGACGCTCTGCTCTTCTCTCTGGCCGCCTGCCTCTTGGCCACCAGCCGCTCCCTGGCATTGCTCTCAGAGGGCGAGCCAGGGAGGGGGAAGATCGCGGAACCCAGACTAGCCAGTTATGGGGTCGAAAAAATTAGGACTCTTGCATTATTGGGCTTCAGTTTTCTGACCATCTCTATCCCATCCCCATGAAAAATTCAGAATCAACCTTGTGCAATGGCAGAATATTTTTCTTTGATCGAGATACAATGAAGACGTAATAAAACACAGATCTCACGCATTCAGTTTGATGAGTTTTGGCAGATGTATGCATTCATATAATGACTGCCCAAAATAAGATGATTTCCATCACCCCAGAAAATTACCTTACTTTCCTTTCTAATCAATTCCCCTCAACTACCCCAGCAAACACATTTTGATTTTATTACTATATGTGTTTTCCTCATCTTGAACTTTATATAATTGAAATCACCCATATCTGTTCTTCTGTTTCTGATCTTCTATTTAGCACAATCCTGAGATACATCTATGTAATTGTATGTATTAGAAGTTTGCTATTTTTATTGCCGAATACTATTCTATTACCTGAATGTGCTCTAAAATTTTTTTAACCCATTATCATGTTGATAGACATTTGAGTAAGCTGTGATTTGGGACTAATGTGAATAAGGCTGCTGGGCATATTTTTAAAATGTATTTTTGAGTAAATATATTTTCTTTGAAGTAAATCACTGCAGGTGGAATTGCTGTGTCATAGGTGAAAGTATGTTGGGTTTTATAAGAAACTACCAAGCAGGATCGATAACATTTTACCCTGCCACTGACAATGTACCAGAGTTCCAGGTCCTCAGTAACCTTGTCAACATTTAGTATTTTCCGTCTTTTCAGTTTTCGCTATTCTAGTGGGTCTGAACTGGTACCTTACTGTATGTGGCTTTGTTTACATTTCTCTGATGACTAATGTTTCCGGGCACCTTTTCACTGTGCTTACCAACTATCTCAATTGTCCTCTTTTGTCTTTTCAAGTCCTTAATGGTGGTGAAGTGAAGCCAATTTGACCAATACTTTTGAGCGCCTGCCCTCAATCGTGCAAGAAGGAAATGCAAATATCTAGGGTTCTTCAGAAGTTCAGGGAGTCATCTACTTAGTAGCACATGCTATCGATGCTCTACTCATACCTCTTGGCATTTACTTGCCCAGAGCATGTCAACAATCTCCCGAGACTCTCTATGGGATAACTTCCTTTTGGCCTGTGGTAGTATAGGCCAGAAATGTCTGGGAATTAATGCTCCCAGGGGCAGCCCTCAATCAATGATAGGTGGGAATCAGAGGTTAAATACCCCTACTTTCTTTCACTTTGAACAGAATAACTCCGAAGATGTTCTACACTGACTCCCAGAGTCCCCCAAAAGAATTGAGCCTTAGTTGTCCACAGTAATAATGTATTCAATGAAGCAAACTTATCGGCTCCTTCTTTCCCTGTCACATTTCCTATTCTCACACTGATGTTCTATAGGATCACCTCCAAAGTGAACTGCTTGTACTCAAGTTCTTACATTGTAATCTCCTTCTAGAAAACATAACTGAGATTCCTGTCCCCAAAGATGTATGCTGAGACATAATAATTGTATGAGAGACTAATTAAGACATTGATGAGTTATGATGATGAACTTATGGCATTGATTTCCTTGGTAGCCACACAGATGATGAAAGGACCAGGTGGATATGGCAGAAAATCAGTAATGTCAGTGCCTAGGAGAAGCAAAAGTCCCTATGGACTAGAGGCTGAGGGTTGGAATAGGTTTTCTAGAAAAGCTAGGGATATTGAAGTGTGAACTGGGAGGAGGGGAGGACATTCTAGGAAGCAGATGGGTTAGGACGATGGCATGGACATACACATTATATTTGGAGAAGCAACCTTTCTGGAGCTTGAGATTATACGGAAAGGAACAAAAAAATAAGCCTTGCAGTGTAGGTTAGGATCACATTAAAAAGATTCAAATGAAAAATTAGGATGTTTGGGCTTTTCCTCCTAGGTAGTACAGAGATATTGAACATTCTTCAGCAGGGAGTAACACAAAAACAGTAGGTTTGTAGGAAAACTAACATAATGTCATTGTAGAGGGTCAATCAAGGCTTAAAGTAGAAGGTAGTTTTAGTGACTGATACAAACTGATAAAATCCTAAAAATGGGTAGTGGTAATGGGATTGGAAAGGATAGCATCAATTCAGGAACTATTGAAAAAATTCAGTAGAATTTGGTGACACTGATAATGGAAAGTTGGACAGATAAATGAGCCCAAGTAGTTCTAAAGCTTCTAGGCAGTTGGTTTCAAAATATTGCCCTAACATTATCAGAAATAAAGAAATTAAGGGGAGATGAAATTTTAGAGTAAAGCTATTAATCCATTAAATTTTATATACTGTAATTTAAACTTTGGTTCCATTTGTGGTGATCAATAGTCATACATCCACATCCAGCAGATACTTAAGATTTGGGACTGGAATTTAGGAGAGAGTTTGTACTGTTAAAGTACATCTGAGAGTCATTTTCTTGGAGGTAACACTTAAAGCTTTGGATAAGATCACGAAGGAAGAAAGTTAAAAGAAGGAAGAACATAGAACTGAGGATAAAGCCCTGGCTAAAGACCACACTGAGAGGGAGTACAGAGAAAGATAAGCGAGTGAAACACGAATGTGCAGTCAGAAGAGTCATGGAGTAGAAGGGAAAGATGGTAGAGTGATGGGGGAGAAACACTGAAATATCTTCACATGTCAGGGAGAAAGGTGACTCCTGGGGCTGTGGGAGAGGTGACGCAAGACCTTGACTTCATTAGGCCCTCGGCCTGCTTGGAGAGCTGAAAGGGACACATGTGAGGAAGCAATAAAACAACACAGTGGCAAGCTGAAGCGTTGGAGCTGCCCTGAGAGCTGTGGAGGGGCCGGGGGCACGGGCCGGGGCAAGCGACAGGCGTCGGGAATGAGACCGAGTCAGAGGCGGAACCTGAGCATGAGTTCAGTGGAAAGAGGGAGAGAAAAAAGAATTTGCATGAGGAAGACCACCATGAGTAAAATAACTGAGGAGAGACTGAAGCTATTTGGGGACATAATTAAACTAAGGGATGAGGGTATTTACAAACTTACTTATGCAAACACTGCCTGCTTTGCCAAGAATTTTAAGCTCCCTGGGCTAATTTAAAGAGAAAGGACCTAACCATGTCTGGCCTTGAGGGAGCTACCTATGAAATCAGCTGAGCTAGTGAGAGTGATACGTGACCACAGATGCAGAGCAGAAACCGAGACACTTTGGGGGCTAAAAGTGGTTTTGTGGCTGGACTTAGTCTTTGAAGTCTTTTGAGGTTATTATGAGAGAAATTGCCCTGCCTAGTGCCTTGCATTGCTGAGGCCCTTACTTCTTTTGGTTACCCCAAGATACCCAAATCTGCTTTCATGAAAGTTGTTCCTCTAAGTATCTAGTGGTATCAGAATCTAGCCCAATGGGAAACACAATCTCGGATAAAAGTTTCTACCCCACTAGGTTTCCTGAATATAATGGCAATGAGATTAGCACATTTTCCCAGTGATTGAGTTGGCATGTGTCCATAGATTTATAAATAGAATTTATTGTGAAAGTTACTGTGCTACATGGGTAAGTAGCTATTGCAATTTGATGAGAGAAAGTGTTCTCTGAAAAGAAACTATTATATGCCTTATATGCCATGGCATCTGAGGACAAAAAGGGACAGAGGATACAAGTGAGTTTTGTTTTCAGTTCATTCTACTCTATGTACAATTATGAACAAGCAGATATATTTAACATTTGGCAAATGGATTGATATTTTCCTATTCCTCTATTTTTAATCACATTGGTAGGGCCAGTTGGGGGTAAATGACAATTTCAAATCTTTCATCATTTTGCTGTCTTTAGGGGGTAGAAGGGTGACATGTTGGAGTATGTCCAGATGTCTGCTGGTGTCTCTCCCAGGAAAGCAATAGTCTCATGGTACTTGAATACCTTTTAGTGTCAGGAGCCAATCTGTGCCTCAATCCAGCCATCATATCCTGATCTGCATTTACTGCATTCAGATGAGACTGATGGTGAATTTCTGAGGTGAACACTACGATAAAAGGAAATTTAAGTAACTGAAAATATCACTGTTGCTGTCACTGCTAAACATATCTCATTTCTGAAGGATGGAGTTGCATGTTACAACCAGAAAAAACTGTTTTTAATAAGATCAGTTTCAATGAGCTTTTGTGTTTTGTGATCCAGTCCAAATTCTAATAGTGAGAAAACACTTTTATCCCGGTCAGAACCACATTTAACGTCTTCTCTTAAAAAAATCAGCATTCCCTTTAACCAGCTGAGTTCTGTGCCATGATCATACAAGAGAATGCATGCTGCTGCTGCTGCTTGTGTGTGTGTGTGTATGTGTGACTTGGGTTTTATGCAGAACTGTCTTTACATTGCATTTCTTTTTTCTTGATAGTCTAGCTCCACAGTGAGAGCCTATCAAACTAGTAAGTCAAGACTGACCATGAGCCCTGGCTTCAGCTCCCAGTGGAACAGCAGCCAGCCAGCCTGGAATACATACTCCTTTCCAAGAGCGAGCTTGCACTACCAGTCCCATGCCAGCTACACCTACTGTACTGGACACCCTACTGTAAGTACCCTGTTCTGTATTTAGAAAATTGGATGCTTTACCCAGTACATTTTGAATCCAGAATTGGTGTCTCTCTATTAATTGGGCAACTTTTCCAATGCTATAACTCTTTTAAGGCAAGAATATGCTACTCTTGAGTAACAGATGAGCCATGGAGAGTGTCTTAAGTGTTTACATGACATATGTTTGGATCTTCTGTGCTGAAAATTGATGTTTCATTTAAAGCTATCTCTAGGTGTAATAGGTTGGCAGAATTTTCAGAATGCTGGTACAGAGGGTGAATATATGTATGTCCCTGGTTTTATTTTCTGGCATCCTCCTGGCTGTTGCTTATGAATTTAGTTGTTGCTTTTGCATTGAGAGTGAGTGTCTTTCAAAATTGACCAGAAGAGTCCATGGAGCCTGTATGTCCCCAAATTCATTAGTGATGTTGTTCCTAATAGTTAAACATATTAACATATACATGTAAATTCAGCAGTAGGGTGTTTTCCAGTTCCTGCTACCTAGAACTCTGGGTTATTGGCATAGATGACTCAAAGGGCAAGAGAAATAAGCTTTTTCTCTGGAGAGAATTAAACTCGTGGAATTTGAAAACCTTTTAGAATAGGGTACCTGTTTCTGTCGTCATGTTTTTTGGTAACCCAGTAAGATTACTAAGATTCTTGCTATTGTAAATTATACTTGCATACTTGAAAAAGATCATAATGAATGTTGATTAGGGAAACCTGTGTTTACTATGAAAAATCCAAACACAAGACTCCTGGGAAATGAGAGACCTTTGAAAGCAAGCCGCGCATGCTTGTCATAGTGCCTTCGTCCTACTCTCAGTAATAGTAGACTTGACTTGGATTATTCAGCCATCCACAGGGCCCATGTGGACTTCTGCACGTTGGCCATTCTGTTTGCATGCCAAGGTTATGGGATTATAAAGTGTTCCAAGCTTCTAAAATGAGAAAATGTGTTTCCAATATCATGTCATAAAAACACTTAAAAGAAGACTCAAGGAATCCACTCAAAATGTAAATTGGTGTAATTCTGTTAAAAGGTGATTTGGAAATGGCTGTCAAAATTTAAGTTGCACATACCTTTGACTCAGTAATTAAACTTTTGGCATCTAACTGGACATGTACAAGGATGTATGCACAAGGACGATGTTAGGAACAATTTTGAAATTACTTGGGTAAAAACACCTAAATACTCCTTATTTATTTTGATTCATCCACTTTTTTCCCCAACAGCAATTTATTAAGTAGCATTAGGCATTTTTATATTCCAGTATTTTTCTTGGTGGAAGAGGCACAGGAGTGAACAAGGCCAAGTCTTGCTCTCATGGGGCTTCTATTCTAGGGAGCAGAAAGCTGGTAATTACATAAATAAACATATCAATAAATAAAAAGGGGCAACAAACCAGGAAAGTGTGCAGTCATGTTAAATGCTATGCAAAGACTGGAAAGAGGCTGGATGGTAGAGAAGGGCCGAGTGACTAAGTTGCATGGTCAGCCAAGTCCTCACTTAGGAGAAACAATGATGCAGAGTCCAGGAGGGAGAACATCCCAAGCAGAGGAAACAGTGAGGACCTGAGGCAGGAACGAGCCTGAATGTTCATCACACAGAGAAAAAGCCAGTGAGCGTGGCACTTAGCCCCGAAAAAACAGACCGAGGTAAGGTCAGAAAGAAAAGCAGAGGCCAGAGTATGTAGTGCTTTGTAACGTGAAATAAGGCATTTATATTTTTTTTATTTAAGCATGGTGGGAAACCATTGGAGGGTTTTAAGCAAGGAAATTATAGGACATAATTTATTTTTTTTAGGACTCACTCTGGCTGCTTGAAGAATTCCTGGTCAGGGAGTCAAGTTAGGAGAGTATTACCAGCATGTACGCACACACATGCACACACACACACACAGAGGCATGTGTGTGCGTGTGGGGGGGGGAGGTACTTCCTCGTACTGCAGACTGAAGTTCTGCAGTAAAAGGAAGATTTCTTCTTGTATATCCCTTAGTATGTTTGATGTTCAAAATAATGCATCTTTTTGTCATAATAATAAAGAACCAAGATGCATATATTTTGAATAAAATTTTCTGGAGTAACTAGTTCTATATCTAAAATGTCTCATTGGCCTTTTCCTTCAGTCAATATTTGGCAAGCTAGTTATATAAAATATAATATAATGAAATATTTTAATTCATATTCTTACTGGCCTCCAGGTCATCTAGAAGTAGCTGATACTTACTGAGCACATTTTCCAAGCTCTGTACTGAACACCTTCATGTGTATTATCATATGTGGTATTTTCTGTCTCAGCTTGGGACTTCATGCATGCAGGGAGCCAACTTAAAGTATATGCAGATTTTCAACTGTGTGGGTGGTCAGAGCCCCTAATCCCCAAGTTGCTCAAGGGTCAACCATATATATATTCAGCATAGCCCTAGGAGGTAGATACTGTTATTGTCATCAATTTAAAGATTAGTGAAATGAAGCTCAGGCAAATTAACTATCTTGCCCAATGTTACGACTAGTGGTGGAGCCTGAGATTCAAATGTTGGCTGTCTAGCCTCCAACCAGTATTCATATCCATTGTATGCTATTGCTCCTTACCAGAGTCCCTCTGTTGTTGTTTACATGCTGAGGACAATGATTGTACCCCAGATAGAACTCTTTGTAATCATTTAATTCAAATGTGCATGTTACTCCTTAGAGAAGTCCTTTTATTTATAAGATACTTGATTTAGGTCTGGGGGAGGAATGAAGAATAGATTTTGTCCTGTCCTGGAAACCACTGGAATAATTACAGGATGTCTAGCCACTTTTTATGCTTTAAAACCTAGAGACTGTTACTTCCTTTTGTGACACCACTGAGAGTGAGTTGAATCAAGCATGAAAGTAGAAGGAAACGAGAAAATCTATAGGAAAGAGCCATGGGTATTATACTTTTGATTTCAAGGATACTCTAAGGATCAATTTTAAACCTATTTGACATTCTTCCATTATTTCAACATTTAAATATTTCTTTCAGATTTTCCTCCCATGTGTGATCATATGGCAATAAACTTTGGACTCCAAGATCAGTGCTCTTTTAAGTTTCCTACCACCTTCTAAAAGAAATGATATAATCTAAAAATAGACCAGGGGTTCAGTATAAGGGGACTTTGAGAGCTAAGTGAAGATGCCAACATCCCAAAGGGGTGATAATTATTACTTGGATCATTATGGCAAGCCAATTACTAGAGAAATATTTGGCGCTCCAAAATGTGAGAGTAGATTCGGTAGTTGTCATGCAGTGTAAGATCCACAGAGGTTTTGTGGTTAAAACCACAGAAATGGAATTCCTGTCTGAATAAGCTGCCAGTGATTTTCTTGAGTCATATAATTTAGTAGCCTCTAATGAAACTATAAATGCTCTACCACCTTGTAAGATTCTGGCCCTTTTCTCTAAGTTGCTAGTTTGATTGAAGGTTTCCAGCTCTTTAATTTCCCAGGGTTACAAGGGTGTCAGCAAATGTGATGTTTGTGTAGTCAGTACACGTGATGCAAAGTGCTTCCTTTTGCTTTCATTCCTCTGCTACTGAGGAACCCAGATACCCCTTGAGTGTCTGTCTGATTAGTGAACTTGAAATTGGTAGCATATGGAAATCTCAGAATACAGTTATGCCTCTTGCTGACCATGTAAGGATTTCTTAGAGTCCTATTGTACAACACTGTATTAGTTTCCTGTGGCTGCTGTAACAAATTACCACAAGCTCAGGGACTTAGAACAATACACATTTGTTTATTCTCTTACTGTTTTGGAGGTTAGAGTCTGAAATCGAGGTGTTGGCAGGGCTGCAGTCCATCAAGAGCCTCTAGAGGAGAATCTGTTCCTTGCTTTTTCCAGCTTCTAGAGCTACATTCCTTGCAAACCTGGGCTCCTAGGCCCTACTTTCATCTTCAAGGCCAGTAGCATAGCATCTTCAAATCCATTTCTTCTCCATCTTCACACTGTCTCCTAAGTCTGTGGTCAAATCTCTCTGTTTCTTTCTTATAAAGACATGTGATTACATTTAAAGGCCCACCCAAATAATCCAGGATAACCTCCCCATCTAAAGATCCTTAACTTGATGACATCTGCAAAGTTCCTCTTGCCATATAAAGTAACTTGTACAGCTCTTGGAGACGAGTTGGAGGACATCTGGGAGGACTGTTGTTCAGCCTACCACAATCATAATATCCAGTGACTCAGTGGCTAACTTCTGGGCCACTTTGTGAAACTGACGAGACTTCTCACTGAGGAAGTTAAGGTGAGAGGGGTATTTTGAATGATAGAAGACTGAAATTGATAACCTACAATTTTTCAGCTCACGGTACATATAAATTAATTACTAAAATTCTATGGCATACACAAAAATATATATTTTGCTGATCTGACAAAAAATAGGTATAATTTTGATTCAGTCATCATATGGCTATATGGCTATTGTTGTGTTGGCTCTTTTCTTTTTTTTTTCTTTTTTTGATAATCTAAAGGAAAAGAGGTCAGTTCCCCTGACTAAATAGTCAGGTATTGCTTGTTTTAATAATTCTTACGGCACACCGGTTGAAAATCACTGCTCTATGGCAATTCAAAATTATTGACATTTACTAATATAACTTTGATTTTTCTGAAACACATCATTTTTCTACTTCTAAAATGAAATAACTATCACCTTGATAATCACTCCAATGCATATCTTAAAATAAAATGTAAAGGCAAAGTTATTAAAACTCTCCTAATGTTTAATCCAGGGCACTGGTAAATGAAGAAGCTATACAAATGAGGAAACTCTGTCCAGGCCTCTAAGATAGCATCTTCAACTTGGGATATAAAATGGCAAAGAGTAATATTCAAAATAGTCAAGCGGTGCAGTAATATAACTGATAATGTAAGTCAAATATTAAACATTCCATACTCTTTTTTTATTGCCTAAGGAAGTTGATATCATATAAATTTCTTACCTAGTCATATTTTTTGTAACACATTTCATTCTAATGATTTCCAAATACTATATTGACTCGCATGCTGGTTTTGGTCTTTCATTTTATATTTCTATCAGCAACTAAATGATAACCCTGCTAGCTTCATGATTTGACATGGGGAACTGCATCAAATTTCCAAGAACTTGCTATGAACTGATAGTCGTTTAGTGACTGGGGATCACGTTAATCCTAAAAGAAGGATGTTGGTTGAGCTGCCCTTCCTGATAGCTCTCTCCCTGCATCTGCTCCCTTGTGCCTTTTTCTTCTCACGCCTGAAAGATGTTATAATTTGGGTGATCCTAAAGAGATAGATAGGGGGACGGGAGGGGGGGGTGGGCAAGGATGAAAGGTGGATGGGGGTTACCTGATCCTCACTGCTGAGGCCAGGACCTGGCTACTGTTTTCCCTTTCTCTGGTGAGGAAGCACCATGCACCTCTGTGCCCCCTGGATGCTAATTGGGAGACAGCTCGTGCCAACCACAGGCAATGACCAGGTAGAGCCAGTTAATAATGAAGACAAAATAGAAATGGCTAAAGAAAAGAAGAGATAAAATAAAAAAGTAATGGAAGTGTATACTCAGAGGTTGATGCTGCCTAGAGGTAGTGGAGGCGTTTGCTAAGGCCCTGTGTCTCCTTCAAGAGAAGAGCAGGCAGGTAGGGGAGGAAGGGTGGGCGGCCTGGTGCTGGATTCTCTTTTTCTTATTGATTGATTTTAAAGAGAAGAAGGGAGAAAGAGAGAGACGTTGATTTGTTGTTGCACTTATTTATCATTCATTGGTTGATTCTTGTATGTGCCCTGACAGAGATTGAACCCACAAACTTGGCATAGCAGGATGACGCTCTGACCAACTGAGCTACCCAGCCAGGTAAAAATAAATCCTCGAGGGAAAGAGGGAGACAGTGCTAGCATTGTCTTGCTAGAGGACTATCTCATTTAGTCATTGAACAGGTTTCTAGGAGATTCCCTCTCCAGAAACATGTATACAAAGCACAGGGACAACTGCCTTCCATCAGGAGTTAAGTTGTCAAATAAAACCAGGGTTCACAAAGCTATCAGTGGGGACATTGTCTCACAATGAAGGCAATCGCTGTCTGTGTCCATGGCAACTGTCTATATCCGAGGCACCCAGTAACTTACTAGCTGCTTCCTCAACCCAGACCCTACTTCTCCCCACAGGCAGGGACAAGCATATCTTTTGGAGGTTTATAGAAAGGATTGGGAGAGGTTGCAACTCTCTTTCTCCTAAATAAGGACTTTTATGCTTCAAGGCTACCCACTAACTTCGGAAATAAATAGCAAGTCCTCTGTAACGGATTCCCTAGCACTGTCCTCCAATACCTATGCCACAAAGAATAACAGCCTGTTTGTTGGTGGTTTCTGAAATGAAACACGAATGCTGGCATTTAGATTACTGATGATTTTTCATGGTTATCCCAATTACTGTTATTCTGTTTACTAACATGTGTGAAGTGTTTTGATACTTTAATAGCTGGTATGGCTGAACACTAGCTTAATAACAGATTTGCGCAAACTTTTTGGGCTGTAGAAAACTTTTCAAGGAGTACTGGAAATGAATAGTTTTCCATGAAATAATGACCAGATCTTCAGCTTCCGTGAGTTCTCTTTTATAAACTGATTAGTCTGATAACTTACTAGTATTCTGGTAGCTAAAGTCACCATTTATCTCAGTTTCCCTGGTTTATGCTAATTTCCTAGATCATTTATTAATAGTGTCCCCTTTTACTCTCAAGAATGTTTAAGTTTGGAAGATATATTATACAGTCTCTCTACCACAGCCCTTTACAAGAGAGAATGAATTCCTTGCATATAAATCTTACTTTGGTCTATTGCCTCGGGGTGTAAAAGCCTCCCGGGGGTACACCAACAAAGGAGATGCTTCATGTAATGACTAATCGGGCACCATAAGCCAATGAGGTTCCCCGTCTTTCCCAGCTGTGTGTGCGCGAGCTAAGGGACAAGAGTAGTGTATCATAGTCTGAAAGTCATGTCCTTTGCAATTATTTAAACTCATAAGGAAAATTTTAGATAGCTTAAAAATGGAAAAAGGATATATAATTTTCCAAAACTCTTCAAGGAGCACATGAACAGAGTTTGAAGACCACTACTCAGTGGTAATTTTTCCTAAACTTTTTTTTTTTCACTGCTCACTGTTCAGGACTCTGGCTGCCCCAGACCTTGCCCAGCTGCTCAAAAGGCCAAGACATTACACATCTCTATCTCTTTCATATTACATCATATCTAAGGCTATCACTCCCCCTTCACCCACAAAATCTCCTACAAGACTAAATATATAAAGCATGTAATAACATGGTTACATTCATTGAAGTTGGGGTAAAGAACTTTATTGGTTAGGATTCTTTTGCTACAGAAAACAGAATATTCAACTGACAGTGGCTTCAAAAACATAGATGCGTAGTAGCTGTTCTAATAATTAAAAGTCTGGATGTAGAGGTAGATGCTGGCTGATTTTCAGGTCAAGGTCAGAAAAGGCCATGCTGCTTCTGTCTAGCACTCTTGAAAAGTTTAGTTTCCGAATGCTCTCTCAGGACACTTTCTTTCTGAACAAGTCGCCATTCTATGAGGAAGCCCAAGCTACCTGGAGAGAACATACGTAGTTGCTCTCTGGTCAGTAGTTACAGCTGAGCCCAGCTTTTGTCTTCTCAGCCCACATGTCTGATATGTGAGTTGAGGTACTGCCAGATGACTCCATTCTTGAGCTGCTTGAGCCACTTCCAGGTATTTGTCTTCCCACTAAAGCCCCAGACAGGAGAGAGCAGAGACAAAGCATTCCCACTGTGTCCTGTCTAAATTCCTGACCTGCAGAACTGTCAGCATAATCAAATGGTTGTGATTTTAAGTCACTAAACCTGGGATAGCTTGTTACTCAGCAGTAGTAAATGGAACAGTAGCTATTTCTAGGTTTGGTGCAGCAATTAATCAGCATCATCAAAGGGAGAGGCTCTTTCTGTCTTTCCTCTTGCCATCCTCAGTGGTTGTGATGTCACCTTTCCTTGGCACAGAATGAAGCCCACAACCCCACATTTCATTCCATACAACAGTCTTTCCCAAAAGGAAGGAAGAGAGCAGGGACTTTCATTTGCACCACTGTTTTATCAAGTAGGAGATTATTCCTCAGAATTCCTTTGGTAGACATCTCCTTATATCTCACTGACCCAAACTGGTTTTCCTAGTCAACTTTAGACTAATAAGAGGCAAAAGAATATAGACCTTCCAGTATTGCTCTAAACCATGCACATTTAAATAATCTTCTATCTTTTG
Source organism: Miniopterus natalensis (assembly GCF_054644295.1). Taxonomy (NCBI): domain Eukaryota; kingdom Metazoa; phylum Chordata; class Mammalia; order Chiroptera; family Miniopteridae; genus Miniopterus; species Miniopterus natalensis. The sequence goes on along the minus strand of NC_142095.1, from coordinate 13,202,423 downwards.
TTTTTATATGTAACCAATCCCAATCTTGACCAATGAAAGCAGAACTTACCCATGTGATTCTACTGTGCAATCGTATTTGAGAATCATTGGTTTAGAACCTTGGACTTAAAGTGTGACCTGTGGACTCATGGTATCAGCATCACCTGGGGGCTTTTTAGAAATACTTCAGCCTAGACATCATAAATACTTCAGTCTGCATTTTATCAAGATCCCCTGTTTATTTATATGGACATGAATGTTTGCAAAGCCCTGGTTTAAATAAACAATAATTTATTCCCTGGGGCTAGTCATATTGATACCTAAACAAATTCAGGGTCCTATTAGGACAGAAAAGGGGAAATGCCTGTTGGGAAAACAACCAACAGTGTCTGCCATAGGGACCTAGACCTGTGTTATTTTGCCTCCCCAGCATGCCCCGAGGCATCTCCCTAGAGGAGTAAGTCTCCTTGGAACACAGTTTTACAAATCATACACTAAATGCCAATTCCTGTTTTTATTACAGTTTTATAAAACCAAGATTGAATCAGCTGTGATGCTTCTACTTCTCTGTATGGCTGGTCTGTCACTTATTTGCATATGACTCAGGGAGAATAAATACTCTTGGGCTTACTGTCCTAAAGCTCCCTCTTTTATTTGCATAATTTTTCAGGGACTAAGGCTTTAAAGTGTACTTGCTCCTGGGCTATACTTTTTTGGTTGTCTAGTACTCACTCATGTAGACTACCTAGAGTAGCTGAGTCCCAGCCATGACCCCTCAACTCCCTTAAACTTTCAACAAGGTCATATCTTCATTCAGCAAACATTTACTACATTCTGTAAGCTTGACATTGTGGTGTGTAGGCTCGGTGATAGGAAAGTAGGATAGAAGAGGAAGGGAATGAAGGATATAAAATGTCCATATTTTCAAGTTGCTTAAAACTGGTGAAGAAGAGATAAGGAAAGAGACTGATAGTAGATGATGGTAGCAAGGTTTTAAACCAGTGGTTCTTAAATACTAAATATAGACCCTTGGCACCTGTAGGTTGAGGGAGTTGCAGACATGTAGGGGCTGAGCATTTGGGCTCTGACATCAGACTGACTTGAGTTCATATCTCAGCTGCATCACTTAGGGAAAAGGTATTGAACCTGTGAGAGTCCACTTTCTTCTCTATAAAAATAGGGAAATTTAAGCTACTTCCTGAGGTCATTTTGAGAATTTAATGAGATGATATATGCAAAGCTGTTTAACACAGGCTTACTCCTTATAAATCACTAATGGATAGAAGTTATACTACAATAGGAAAGAAATCAATTTCAATTTGGATGATCAGAGAAGGCTTACAGACTCCCAGATTGCAGTATTTGGATGGCATCCTCCTTAAGACTCTGGGACTCAGCATTTGAATTATTGAGAGGCCCTTGAGAACATGAAGATTTCATCTGTATACGCCTGGAAATTTCAACCTTTCCCCTTAATTTTCTGTTGAGCATCATGCTTTCATTGACCAAGACCAGGAAGGCATTACATATTTGCCCACAGTTGGCCATTTCTAGTGAGACCTGACATCTAAATGCTGTTTGTTTTATATGGTTTTTTCCCCAAACGCAATGTTTTCCATGAAAAAATGAGAACCTTGTTCTGGTTCTTTTTTCACACACTGTTGGAAAACCTGAGGTTTCATGTGGTGCATTTTATTCCCTTTGCTCAGTTCTCAGCCATGAAAGTCACTTTCCCGTGGCTGTTTCTCTCTTCTGATAGTCCCATATCCCATCTCCATAATGCAGGCCTCAGTGCTGCTTAATTCTGAGTATCCAACACAGATGTCTGGGGAATGGATTCAGCCATCAGTCCCGCCATAGTCCACACCTCCTATGACAGAAGCTTGGATTTCATAGGACATTGTTGGAATTCCAGGCAGGATCTCAGGCTGCTCAAACCTAACTTTAACAGCTCTCAATTTCTTAGGTTTAATTTAAAAAAAAAAAAAATCCCCTGCCTTGATAATTTAAAAAAATTGACATTACAATTGATTACATGCAATAAAGCATCACATAAAATAAATTTTAAAACCATCATTAAAATATTACCTTATAAAAATAAACTATTTTCAAAGACTTTTGTTGATTGCATGGCATCTCGCACATTTTGGTTATGACCACTGGGGTGAAATTCAACTCTCCTAGTAACAAGGACCGTGATTCATAGGAAATTTTTTTTAAAAATCTTAGTTATTGATTTTAAAGAGAGGATGGGGCGGGGGGCAGAGAGAGAGAGAAAGAGAAACATGGATTTCTTGTCCCACTCATTTATGCATTCATTGGTTGATTCCTGTGTGTGCCCTGACAGGGGATCAAACCCACAACCTTTGCACATCGGAACAGTGCTCTAACCAACTGAGCTACCAGGCCAGGGCTAAGAATTTAAAGGTGATAGGGAAGAAAAGAGTGGCATCCCTGATGCAAAAAGGTGCATGACATGGAAAGGTCCTGGCTTATGATCAGCACTGTTCTAAATGTTAGGGCTGACGTAAGTTACCCGTATGTCTGCTATCTGTTATCTTTGTGAAGGAAGCTTCCTGAACATAAACTTGTTAAGGTGAGACTTCATGCTTCCAAGGTAGTGAATGCCTTTGGAAAAGAAAAAGAAATTAATCTTAAGAACAAAAATGCTTCTGATTAGCTCCCCATTCCCTTTTAGGGAGTGTAAATGCTATCAATTGCTTTTCTGAAGGGATTTTCAATGCAGTCTCTCAAGGCCCAGCTTTGCAGTAATCACAGGCAGTGAACTGGGATGGCACCAGCGAAATCAGCTCAGCACATTGGAGCAGCTCCCTAATTGTTCAAGTATGAAGACCCATTAAGGCTGGGTCTTTTCAATCACGAAATTAGCGCAGGTAAACATTCAAGCGATTTTGATTATACGTTACAGTGAAAGGGAAAATTCCAATGTCCTTCCCTAGCCATGGAGGAGAGCTGTTTACCTTTCAGATACTTTTTGGTTGTGGAAGCTTTTTCTTTTTCAAGAGCTCATCAAACTTAGGTGGGTATTTCAATAGTAATAGAGAAATAATAACAAACAAAAATATAATAAAATGTGCACCTCTGAACCCAACAGAACCTCTAAACCCTTCAGAAACAGAACCTTACAATACTTTTGCTGCTCCCCTGGTCCCCTGTAAGGCAACTCCTTGCTAGGGCCTGGAGAGGGGTGGGGATATGCTTTACCACACACTCGCCTATGTTCAATACTATCAGTCAATTAAACTTTTGTTAATCTGGGTGAAGATGGTAAGCTATTGTCTTAATTTGCATTTCTCTCATCTCTGGCGAGGCCAACCATCTTTTCACTTAATCAACCATTTATAATCTTGTAAGAACTTGGCTCCTTCCCTGAATAAAATAGCATGATAATATAAAGCAGTGTAACTAGAGATGTTCGCCCTTCCACTGCATTGTAATTTCATCATAAAAGCAATAGAATTATATTCATATCACCTGCAAATTGGTATTTTTGTGGATATTTGGACTTAATCTAAAAAAATCACAAACTTAATCAAGCTAAAAATGAGTTAATTTGTCTGCGTTTGTTGCCTGAGATCTTTTAGTTTTGATGTTTTAAAATAAGAGGTTTTCAAAGCACATTCGGCAATGTTATCTGATCCATTATATGTTAAATATTTTTAAATCAACAGATACAAATTAAGCACAACAAAATGCTTATTAATTTATTACTGCAGAAGTTCTTTTAGCAAGTATTACATATTTGGCATTCTAATCCCTGTTATACGCTTTTAGTGAAAATATTTTATGTTAATGACAGAATGTAATAAAAGCACCAGTAAAACCCAGGGAAATTACGAAATTCAGAATAAGAAGGGATATTTGTGAGGGTACATGGGCACCTCAACTCTCCTGGCAACATTCTATGTTTGAAGCTGGGTGATAGAGATACAGGTATTTGCATATATGATTTATACCTTCATATATTTGTAAATTATGTCTTGAAAATTAAAGCCTCAGTACTTGCCTTTCTCCAATTCTACAGTGGCACATGAATAAAGATTACCACTCTAAAGCTTAACGATCACATCTGAGGGGTTCCGATGCCAGCATACTTGGCAGCCATTCAGTGCGGGGATTGTGGACCAATTCACCGAGTCTGAATGGCCTGGATGCCTGCACTTAATCTGGCAGAGGCGAGCACGCCACTCTGATGATAGCAATTACTAGAATTCTTTGAGTTCACATGAACCACAAGTAATTAAAGTTCTTAAAGGCACCTGCAAAACAGGATGAAAAATAAGGAGGCACATGACTCAACAAATCTACTCAAAACCACTCTTATAAAACATTTTTTAAAAATTTAACCAACTGTCCTCTCTGATCGATAGTTTGCCTGTCTAATAACAAAGACCTGATGCTCACAACCTTCTACTTCTTACATTTGATGATGAATTTAAATCCCCCAAATGTGTTTGTTACCTAGTCCTAAGGGTGAGTGATGGGCTTCCTGTGGCCCCGTATTTGGGCACCTGGCTCATTTTGAAAGATAAAAGATCGCAGCCTAATAATGGTCACTTTGGGATTTAATGATTAAAATGCACAGGAATATTTTGTGAAGCAGTCTTTTTGGGATGGGAGCTCTATCTTATTTAAACACATATAACTTTTGTTGGCAAAGCTTTTTACTGACAGACATGGATAAAAATGTAACATCCGTTGGGGGGGCATACTTATTTAATGGTACACATTTGGACTTGACATTGGCTTTGCTTTGACTCTCAGATCTCATAGCAGAGATTTACCCTTTAGTGGCATTGCCTTGAGTGGTGTTCAACACTGCTATCAGTGGCAGTTAACATTTATGGCACAATTCATTTAGGTTTTTATGAGTCCTTCATATTCTCTTTATGATCCCAAACAGCAAATGTCAGTGCAGGAAATGAGTAACACTGCACACCAGAATCTCTTTGATTTTCTTTTTTATGTTAATAGTCACTAAACTTCTAAACCCAGGAAGGGTAGTTTCCTCAACCCCTCACATTGTGTATACCTTGAAGATCTTTAAGTATCATCTGGATGGAATTTCTTACGACAGAGTGATTTATTCTCTGATCCAGCTTGGGACAATATGGTTCAGGGACAGAGACATGATACCATATGGCACATATGACCATTAATTTAATTATTTTGCTTATTGAACCACTACTTGTTACATCTTTATTAAATACCTACTGTCTTAGCCAGCTTGAGCTGCTGTAACAAAGTACCATAGACTGGGTAGTTTAAACAACAGACATTTATTTCTCACAGTTCTGGAGGCCAAGATCAGGGCGCCAGCATGGTCAGATGTGATGAGAGCCCTCTTTCTGTAGCAGATGGCCAACTTCTCCTGTGTGGTCACATGGCCTTTCCTCATTGCCTGCTTGGAGAGGGAGCTAGGGAGAAGGGGCAGGGGGGAGGTTATCTTCCTCTTATAAAGCTATGGATCCCACCATGAGGGTCCCACCCTGATGACCTAATGAGCTAATTACTTCCTAAGCTCCTAAGTCCCATCTTCAAATACCATCATATTGGGGACAGGGATTCAACATATGAGTTTTGAGGGGACACAGACATTCACCCCATAGCACCTGCTATGTGCCAGGAAGTTTTATAGGCACTTCTGTGTGTTTGCTCAGGTATTCATATGGCTGATTGCTTTACCAAACACAGTTACAAATCTCAGAGGCTAAATGATAGAGAAACGTGTGAAGGTTTTCCACACATTGATTAAGGTGCTAGTTTCATTATGTCTCCCAACTTTGCAAACCCCTAGAACCTTGGAGTCACCCCAGGACCCTCTTCATTCAACCTGCAAAGAAGGGAGGAGAGAACAGAAAACTAGAACTGGGAGGGCTTTGTGGATGTGGCCTTGAGGGAGACATACGTCACTGCCACCACATTCAATTTGCTGGGACTCAGCCATGTGATCACGCTGGTTGCAAGGAAAGCTGGGAAATGTGGCCATCAGTCCTGGAAAAGAGACAATCTGTTTGGTGAGCATGCCTCTCCCAAATATACGAAAATATTAGCCAAGACCAATGAGGTTCCTCCCCGTATGGAGCATCCATTTTGGTATAACATGATGGATGAAAGACCTGTGAACAGATGCATGGTCAACAATACAGATGGTGATGAGTGCAGCGCAGAAAGTAACAATGGCCGGTGGGATTCAGGCGAACAACAGGAGAGAGAGAGTAGCATGACGGGAGAAAGAATTCCTCTCGAAATAACATTCCATCTGGGACCTGAATGAAGGGAAAGAGTCAGCTATGAAAAAACCTAGAGGGAACTTTCCAGGCAGAAGGCAAAGGGTCAGAGTCAGGGCTCAGTATGTGCAGAGCTCAGAGAGAATCTGAGTCTGGCCCAAGCTCATGGACTGAGATTGGGAGCGAGATGAGTGAGCCCAGAGGGGGACACTGGAGAACCTTACACAGGTCCTGGAGGTCTTTGCTTATTCTATGTAGAGAGATTTGATGAAGTATTTTGGATACATTTAATTTTTTCAACAAAACTGGGAAGTGGATATTATTATTCCCCCTTTTAGAAACAATAGAGTGTCATGGAGTTCAGGTAACTTCTGCAGGATTACGCAGCCAATAGAGTAGAGTCAAATTTACTCCTGAGTCTGACTCTAAAGTCATGCTTCCAACTATGATGCAACCAGGCTTTCAACCAAGATCTTAGCCAACACTGAGAACTTGTTTTCTTTTCCATGCATAAAACGATGTAGAAGAATGCGCTCTGCAATCTCAAAATTTCTGACAACTCGAAACCGCTGAGACTCTTCCAAAGCTCACGTATATTTCATGAGACATTTAAAATATTTTCATTAAAATTTTTGTCTACTATAAATATGCTTTATTCTTATGTTAAGTATTTTAGTCAGGTTTATCATTGTCAATTATAAAATTATTGTGATGCAAGGAAACTTGTAAAATTTGATACAAATCTTTTCACTTGAAAATACTACTGCTCTCAAACACTCCCCTCTCCTAAAATGTATAGCAAACTGTTCCAAATTTAACTCACAGGATTTTCCAATGTACCTTTTGATAACCTATGCCTCCTTTTTATTACCATCTAGTCTGCTGTTCTTAGAGTTTATATTTGTTCAAAATGCCCCTACCTTCATTCCCATCTTTATTTTCTTGGCAGCTAACTTTCCTTAAGTTCAGCTATTTAATTTAAAGCTTATTCTGAAGCATAGAGTAATAGGTTAAATCACTGTCAGTCTATTTTCCCTCAAACCTAGGCAGGCCACTAGAAATCCTCAACCAATTAAAGATAAAAGATAGCAGGGAGTCCGATTCCAAACCCTATCATTCAATTTTTCTCCCAATGTCTTCCCTTTCCTTTCATCTTATTTTGTACTCATGGAATCTTTTGTCTGTCTGAGGGCAGAGACAAGCTCACTCTTGAACCCTAGGATACAAAAGTACTGGAACATGAAACGTGTGTGTAGAAGAGCTGTCCACTGATTTATTTTCCATAAATGATGTGGGATTATCAGAGAACAAGAAACCCTGCAGTGGGTCGCTGTATGTGGAAAGTTGCTGCTTTGGAAACCTAGTTAGGGAAACTTTGAAACTGACGTGTGATACATACACCTCGGCATAAAGAGTCTCCTTTCTGTTCTGCCTCATTCTACCAATGCATGGAAAATTCAGAAATATTTTTAAAACAATGGTTTATTTTAAGGATAGGGAGAGCTCTATAATTATTTTCAGGGGAGATTAAATAGATAAATACCTTTTATGGCAAAAAGAAGACAATCGAGGAATATTTTTTAGAAGGAATCTTAAGATCTTTAGACCAACTAATCTCTGCTGATTTACCACTGTCTCCTCTTTATTACCCTCCTTTCCTATTGTCTCTTGTAAGGTTGACACTGGACAATAAGCTGGGATTATAGCGTCAGAAGACCTAAAGTTTTATCCAGACTCCATCATTTATTCATTTGCCGGCTCTACCCAAAATAATTTATGAATCCTGACCTGGTACCTGGTATTCTTCTCTGCACAGCATGATAACACAAGTGAAGGCACTTAGCAATATTTAATGTCATGTTAATGGGAAAATATTAACATTATTAGAATTTTTTTTTTTTCTGATTCAATTTAGCATCCTGGCTATTAAGGGCATCTCCTCTTTATAAAATCCCTGTTTATTCGGAACACTTCATCATGCCTGGACCATCCTAAATGCTAAGCTCGTTCATTTTTCTTCCTTCAGAGCTTTCCCTGTAATTGTTCTAGGATCAAGGGGCATTTTTTGAAGTGCAGAGTCTTAGGTTTGTTCACCGATGCATTCCTGCCTCGCGCTTCTCACCCTTCCGCCCTCCACGCCTGTTCTTTCTCCTGCATTTTCCTGGCTCCATTTGTTGCCACTGTTCTCTTCTTCTAAGCAAATGCTTTCTTATTATTTCCTTGGACATGATGAACTTTAAGGCCCTGTGAATCAAACGATGCTCTTCTCCTGGGAACAAAGTGAGTCATTTAAAATCCCCTCAATATTAGACTGAGTGGCAGAATCTCTTTCCCCAGCAAGTCCTTCCTGACTTTCTTCCCCTATGTGTCAGGACATTGCTACAGGCTTGTGGGATAGACAGGACTCTACTGCCTATCATTGTTTAAATTAGTTTTTTGCAGGGGGCTTGAGTTTTGAATTACAAAATACAATATTATTTTAAAACACAAGTTGTTGCTAATTGAAAACGACTTTTTCTTTCTTTCTTTCTTTCTTTCTTTCTTTCTTTCTTTCTTTCTTTCTTTCTTTCTTTCTTTCTTTCTTTCTTTCTTTCTTTCTTTCTTTCTTTCTTTCTTCCTTCCTTCCTTCCTTCCTTCCTTCCTTCCTTCCTTCCTTCCTTCCTTCCTTCCTTCCTTCCTTCCTTCCTTCCTTCCTTCCTTCCCTCCTTCCCTCCTTCCCTCCCTCTCTCTCTCTCTCTCTCTCTCTCTCTCTCTCTCTCTCTCTCTCTCTCTCTCTCTCTCTCTCTCTCTCTCTCTTTCTTTCTTTCTTTCTTTCTTTCTTTCTTTCTTTCTTCTTCTTTCTTCTAATATTTATTCAGCATCTGCCATGTGCCACATGTTGGTTCAGATGTTTGGGGTACAGAAGTGAATGAGCAGTTGTCACTCAAGGAGTTCATAGTTTAAAAGACTAGGTAACACCTATAGATCATTAGGATCATAAGATGTGGGTAAAACAAAGTCTGTGGAAGCTGCCATGAAAGCACCAAACATGATTTACTGTTTCTAACTGGGGATGACTTTACAGAAGAAAGGCTACGTTAGTAGAATCTTGGAAAGTTAAGAATGAGCCGTGTGTATGGAAGGTCATGCAAAACAGACAAATCAGCAAGACAGATGCCTGTTTCTTCAGGTATCATCAGTCTCTCTGGGCCCAAGTCTCTGCAACATGAGACAGTTGTATTAAATTTACTATCACGTCTCTCTCCAAATTCCATGCTCCTAGGATTTCTACCATGTTTTCACTATCTGCTGCATGCAAAGCAATGTGCTGACCTCCATGGAGAAAATGTTAGCTCTGTTCTCAAGGGCCTTGCTCTCCAGTGAGACATGGTAGGGACATTTCATTTCTTCAGCTTCCTGTTGATAGCAGTGCTTGAAGCGTGTGAGCAAGTTGTATGATTATGTCTAGATTCATTATAACAAGTACTGTGATCGATTACGGATGTCTGTTCTGATGAGGAGAAAGGAGTAGAGGTATGTGCATCATTTTTGTTTAGTCTTAGAGGTTAAATTTAGCAAGTTACCCAAAACCTTATCAAAGTAAAAAGTTAAAGAAATGAAATAAATAAGAAAACACCCTGAAAAGTAGAGTGTCATTTTTCGGGGGGGGGGGGGAATTCACATCATGAAAGACAAAATTGTCAAATCATGGCTTGTCCTTTAACAAATAATCTGATATCTCATTGGACAATAAAAATGATTTTGTGTTTGGGGGATGCAAAGGGGAAACTCAATATAAGCTGCTTTGAGCAAGTTAAATTACATCTTCTTTCCTAATGGCTTATCTTTCATTACAACACTGCTTAGAGGTGTCTCCCCCATTATAGTATATACTTCTTAAAAATTTTTATTTTTTTTATTGTTGACAGTATTACAGATGCCCCCCAGCTTCCCACCCCCCAGGGCAAGAACCACTGGGTCAGAATGTTGAGCAGTGTATTCTTGGCAGCTAGCACAGAAGGTATTGAATAGGCAACTCCTACACAGAAGGTATCCAATATATAACTGCTACTTGAGTGTTGAGTGAAAAATGAAAATTTCCCTGGGATAGTTTGTGTAATTTTTTTCAGCTATCAAGGTAGATACGGAAAGTTCACATCTGCAGATCATAAACAAGATGTGAGAGAATGTCAGGTATTCAGCTGAAGCCAACTATGCATGAGGAAGAGAAGTTTAGAAGTGCTGTTATTTTAGAAATAAAACTTTATGAATCTTGCATATCACCAAATAACAAGCTGGCTTTTCATTTACACAATGGAAATGAATATTAAAGTATTCATAAAACGAGTAGAGAAATATAAAGTTATTCTGATGGAATGAATTTTTAAATGCAAGGAATGAATATATATTATAGATTTATCTCAGCATGTAACAGATTTTGATGAGTGCATTGTGGACCACGGGTATAGAATTCATTTATGCAGATTCTTATGCACAGTCCATTAGAGTTCTTGAAATACATTTGGCCCATGTTTAATAAAAACTCTACAAAATTTATAATTTTCTTTTATGCCTCTTTCTTTCCATTTTTCTCTTAACCTATTTATACAGGACAGGCTGTTCCTATTGTTGGGTCTAACTTCAAGAAACATTTTGTTATTCATTAAATTGATTGAGAAATGTTTCAATTCTAGGAAGAGCTTCCTTCCAGCTAAACCTCATCATCTTTTACAGTTAGAGACCCATTTTTGCCCTCACCCAGGCAACGCAACTCTTATTTAAGCTAACGCTATGAAGTATTGCTTATAAAACTTTCTGTGAATGTGAAAACTTCAATTTTAGTGCTTATTAATTATAAAGTCATTCTCTTTATCGCTAACCTATAGCAAAATATTTCTAATCCTATTGCAATTCCTTTTCAGGGAGTCTTCTCTTCTTTTCCTTTTCTATCACAAGTTTTTTATTTCAGAAAGATGCAATTTGTGACTTTGTACAAAAGCTGTCCTTGGACCTCCTGCTATAGGAGAGAGTTATAATGAGAGCCCTTTATCATTTTCAGGCATAGTTACCTTTGGATGGGTTCAAGACTAGCATCATCCTGAACTCAAATATAGAATTTTTGTGTTGCTTGGCTATTGCTCAGATACCCACACCTAACTATGAGAACACAATTAGCAACCCAATTTAAAAAACAACAATTACGCCTTCCAAATGCCTTCTTACTTCTGTGTTTTGTAGTGTTTTTCCTTAGCTAACCTAGTGTCAGAGTACACAGGCAGAATCAGTTAATGCGCAAAATAAGTAACCTGAAAGATGGCTGGAGAGAGAGAATGAACTCAAAAAGGCATAAGTATTCAAATAACTCATTTTTGCATCCGCCCTTTCGGAATTTAAATCCTGAACCTTATTGGACAGAGATAAGGAGACTCCTGAGCTTGGCACTATTTGAGGAGTTTCATTGACATTGGATTGAGTCTGCTTCTCTACGATGAAAATTTTAAGCATTTTTTAACATAAAAATGGTCTTGGAGTCTACTTGCCCATGAAATTCACATGATTAAATATAATGAGGATTTTTCCTCCACAAAGTAAATAACCTCCTTCCCATGTGTATATTGATATAAACTCTCAGTGTGTTTGTTTTATGATTTAGCACAAATGGTTTCTCCCTTGTTTGAGGCTGAAAAATGGATTTCCTTTTGGCTCCCCTGGAGTTCTTTTTCTTTGATGGCTAGAAAGTAGGTGTTAGCTTTTCCTGAAAATCACACTTAAAGAAAACTATTGCTATGCCTTTAGAAGGTTTTCTTTTATTTATATATATATATATATATATATATGTGTGTGTGTGTGTGTGTGTGTGTGTGTGTGTGTGTGTGTGTATATTTAAAAGCACCATGGAAGTATCTGTTGCTAGCACACATTAGAAATACGTTCTCATGATAAGAACAATTCCCAAAAAGCCAGGTGATTTTTTTAAAAAATCATATTAAAATCTATTTTATTAAAATGGGTGCTTTGCATTTATTGTACTATTCCATAGATTATGTTAGTGCCAGTATAAGATTCAAGAGTATATTATTTTATCTGTTTATCACATTTAGATAAAGAAAATTAATCAAAATAAGTAGGCTACAATCTGAAGATCTTTAGCAGTATGGTAAAGATTTACATAATTCCCTATTGTATCTACCTATTTATAATTGCTAAATATGTGTCTAGGTCAATATCATTTGGTCTGGCACAACTAATTGGCATTTTCTAAACCATTTAAAATCATTACTTCATAATTATAAAAAAAACAAAAACCATAAAGTATACAGGTTTTCTAATGTGATAGATACAAAGAAACAGGAGGCTTAAGTAGTTTCCTTTAGATGACCCAGGATTTGGGGGAAAGGAATTAAGTAATATCAGTTTATCCTTTTGTTTGGGGGACACAACTCTGTGTTCAGAACTGAGACATGGCATGTGAACAGATATTGTCATTCTTATAGTGCATATTTCCAAATGGGAACCTTTTCTGCTTGGACATATTGTGTCTGAGATGCACCTTATGATAATAGTAGGAGTAACAGCTAACATTTATTGAGCTCTAATTATGTTTGGCAGTGAACAACATTGTTTTAATATTACTTCATTTAATCCTGCTAATTATCTATGAGATAGAGGCTGTTGTTATCAGCATTTTACAGACAAGAAAACTTAGATTTAAAGGCTAGAAACTGATGCAGTATCAGGAATCTGACAGGTATTAAAGGGTAACATCGGGTGTTATGCTTTTCACCAATATTCTGTGTCATGAGAAGAATTCAGCTGAACAGGAAAACCAGAGAAAACCCCTCATTAATACTGATACTGTAAAAGCTATGTTCTAATTCTTTAAATTACTGTTGGACAAATATAATTAAGCTTTACAGTTAACTCTCATCAGATTACGATCCCACATTATAATTTAATCCTTCTGGGTTTTGGTACTGCTATAAGCACAGAGCTGGTACAAAAATTAAGCCTTCACATATCAAATGAATCAGTCGTGGTATATCTACCCAAGTAAGCTAAGCAAACAAAGAATATAACTTTTGTATACATATCTCAGCCAAACTCATTTCTTCCTGATGCACTGCATTTGCAGAAGTCCTCTTCCTGTGGCATGGGCTGTTTTTCTCCATGTTTCCACACTTTGTTCCCCCAGCCCTGCTGTCATGTCTTAGGCCCTAATTGCCATGACTCCTACTCCTGTTCATGCTTTTTTCATCTGCTCACTGTCCCTGAAATTCCTTGCAGATCTTTTTTTTTTTTTTTTTAAATATATCTTTATTGATTTCAGAGAGAGGAAAGGAGAGGGAGAGAGAGAGATAGAAACATCAATGATGAGAGAGTCATTGATTGAGTGCACAACCCAGGCATGTACCCTGACCGGGAATCGAACCCCGATTGCCTAGATCCTAGGTTGACGCTCAACTGCTGAGCCACGCCCGGCCGGGCCCTTGCAGATCTTTAATGATTCCAAAAGCAACTGATATGTGATTGAGGCAGGGTATATGGAGTCAATAATAATTCTAACACCAAATTTAGAAGTGCTGTTTGGAAGAATATATGCACCCGTGTCCATGGCAACATTATTTACAATAGCCAAGAAATGAAATCAACCTAAGTGCCCAACAATAGACAAATGGATAAAATTGCTGTGCCACATACACATGATGGAATATTACTTGGCCATGAAAAGAATGAAATCTTATCATTTGCAACAGCATAGATGGACCTAGCGGGTATTATGCTAAGTGCAATAAGTTAGACAAAGGAAGATAAAGTACCATATGATTTTAATTATATGTGGAATCTAAAGAGCAAAGGAAATGAACAAAGAAAATATAAACAGACTCATAGACACAGAGATCAGACTGATAATTTCCAGAAGGGAGGAGGTGTGGGGGCTGGGTGAAAAGGGTGAACAGATTACGAAGTACAAACTGATGGTCACAAAATAGCCATGGGGAGGTAAAGTACAGCATAAGGAATATAGTCAATAATATTGTAATAACTATGTGTGGTGTCAGGTGGGAAATAACAGGGGGACCACTTTGTAAAGTACTTGATTGTCTAACCACTGTGCTATACACCTGAAACTAATATAAATTAATACTGAATGTAAACTGTAATTGAAAACATTTTCGAGTGCTGTATTCCAGTGGCAGTGGTGAGTGAGGTGTTAGAAATGAAAAGATGTGCTGTAGATTAAAACTAAATCAATAGACACTAAATGATTGGATGTCTGTATTCTTCATGCATCTTTGACAACCTCCACTGTCCTCTGTGTCTGCCTAAATCTTCCATGCATTTGCTGTGCATATATCTAAGTCTCCTTCTCCATCACCTTAACATTTCGGATTTGCAGTACCTCTGCTCATTTTATTAAGGAGCAAAACAGCCTTGCAAAGAAATGCCATCCATCAATAGAAAGTAATGAGATTTTTCTGTGCATAATACACTGGGGCTTTCTTTTTCACCATAAGTTGTGCATAAGCCACACATGCTGTCCTTTCCAAGTTGCATGGAATTTTATTTGCATCTACTCTGCTGTAGATGAACTCTATCAGATTTTAAAATCACAAGTCCCAAATGGACTCCCTGTGTAAAGTATATAAAAACTCAAAAAATAAAATACAATGCTGGAAATGAGAATCATGGAAAAAATCATGTTTAATGCATTTGATAATTACTGAATTAATGGTCTCCAGTGGTTCCATTTGGAGCTGACGGGGACTGGGACCCAGCCAGCTAAGAGAAATCCAGCTTCACTCACAGAAGAGCTCACAGCCCTGGTTTTTGTTTTATACTTCCTATTGTTTTTCTTCTTGTTAAGCTTCCCACCACCCATATGTAAACTGACAGATTAATATGCATATTATTACACAGAATGGTTATAAAATTGGAAACACAAAATGTTAACTAAATTCCAATCTCTTAAAATATCCTGATTCCTTGAAATAAGGGCACAGTGTGAGCACTGCTGAGGGACTGTTGTTCTCATGATCTCTGCATCCTTTAAATGTTTCCCACAAATGTCCCCACCACCTTCTCCACTCCCAGATGACTAACATATGTTTCTGTATTTTTGTTCTTTACCAAAAAAAGCAAGATTTCTACTGTTCTTATAAAACTGAATAAATAAAGAGAGCCTAGAAAGCTTATGGAAGTAGAAAAGTCATGATCTACACAGGGGATGGATGATACAGTATAAAAACTAAAGATTTCCCCCATTTGGGGTTATAAGATATTAACCCACCTCTATTGATCAGTGCAATGAAAATGCCACTATAACTACATAAATATAATATATTTTGCATAAATTCTGAGCCTTCTTCACTAAGCTCTGCCCACCTTTTAAAAAGTGGTTAGTCATTGGCTATTTTGATTGACAAAGTATAACATGTAGATGATCATCACAATAGGCACGTGATTAAACAGTTTTTCTGTCTTTCAATGTGATACTTGTCATAGGTGACTATACCCACCAACCTCTTCACTTTACTCATGAGTAAGAGTAGAAAAGTGGATATCAAGGATTATTTTTCTCATTCATTCAACAAGCACTTACAATAATAACAAGCGAGATATAGGGTGTAAATAAAATACAATCCCCACCACTAGGAATTCACATTCCAGTAGGGGAGAAAAGTATATTAAGAAACAAAAGACAACACTCAGTACAATGTACTAGTTCATAGAAAAGAGGTAGGTGCATGATACAGTGGAAACTCCAGGGAGAATGTAGTCAACTTTCCTGGGATGGAGATGGGGGAAAGGGGCAGACATCTGTAAGCAGAGCTCCACCTGAACTTGTGATTGCCCAGGTCCAAGCAACGAGAGGTCCTAAAGACTTACCCTAGCATTTTTAAAGAACACATTTCTAAGATTGTACATTCTCTGCTCCTGCTTGTACAGGTTCTATTTTATTCCATGTCAATTAGAAAAGGAAACCCTGCTTCATCATCAGTTTCTTAAGAAATGGTCAGAATCACCATTTGTTGACCTTGAGTGAGTTTGCTGAGTATTTTGTGGCCCAAGAGAAGTGATAACAGATACCACACAGTCCTCACCATCTTCCTTGGTTAGAGCTTCTTCCTTCCTCCCTCCCTCCCTCCGCCCTCCCTTCCCTCCTTCCTTCTCCACTCCTGGCATCAAAAAAATGTCTCTGGTGGCTGTCTTCAGAGTCATCAAATCTCCTTTTAAAAATTTCGGCATCAGCCTCCACTCACTCCACCCAAATAGACTCACCTAGCCCAACTGGCTTTATCAGAAATTTTTCTAAGCAAAGGTAATTTTCCCTCAAGCAGGAATTGTTATACCAGCTGCTAAGAGAATGAAACTTGTATAACACGAAGAAAGCTTCACTGAAATGATGAAAACTTGGCTGAATGAATGACTGGCCTTGGGCCATTCCTAAATAAGTAGATTGGTAATGCTTATTGAGTGCCACGTTCTGTTCTGTTCTAAGCATGCTAAATGCTCATTGTATTCAGCAGCAAATCTGAGTAGTGGCAATAGTGCTGCCCTGATTTTACTGAAAGCACAGAGATAAAGCGCAGAGAAGTAAAGTCACTTGATCAAAGTTCCACAGCTAATAAATAGTGAGCTAGGGATTCAAGCTCAGAGATTGACTCAAGCCAGTGGTCTTAAACATTACACTGTATTACACAAGAATTGGACACTGAATGCCAGGCTTAATCTCTCAAAGCACTCTAGGTATATTGGATCACTTTGAAAGTTGTCAGAGACACTCCAAATAACAGCAACAACTTATGAATATATTTTATCACATATGAAAGCGGAAGAATAACTCAGAAGTTGACGCATCACATATCACATCCACATTGGCCAGAACTTCATCACATGGCAACACTTGCTTACAAAGATTGGTTGAAAAGTCAAGTTTTTTAATCTTGATGACTACATACCAGCAAATTTCTAATACTGTGAAAAAGACAATGGATATTGGGGGCAGCCAGTAACCTGTGCTGAAGTGTATTAACTCTGCATTTTTATCCTCAAATTCTTTCAAGGTCCATTCCTTCTCTGAATAGTTTTACATTAGACTTGAGTTACAAAAGAACTTTGATAGTCATCAGATGTAACAGATGCATCCCTGTTTTGTCTCTGCAGAACATGGACACGTGGAATCATTAGGGTGAAATCTTTAATGATGTATGAGCATCTTTTGTGTTGAAAACAACCTCACAAGAGAACAGATGCACCCACAATCCCACAATGCCTACAGGTACAACCTCATTCTGTGACAAAGACTAGCCCTTGATTTTGGTCGTCAGGAATGGAAGTGCAGGATGGCATATGTTTTCTAAGGGAGGTAAAAATATAGACCAGAGACTTGACAACCTGATAATATTGAGGGGGAGTCTTTGGCCTTTCAATACTGATGGGACACTAATTGCTCATTCATTTCCATTGGGTTTGATCCAAGAGATGGTAAATAAATACTACGAAAAGGGCAAACAAATCGTCAGAGGTTAAATTTGGCCCAGTGGAAGAGGCATTGCTCTTACAAAGTTGTAAGTGTGTCACTAATGATATGGTGAATCCAGAGCTGTGATTGATAGTGTTCATTCACCAGGGTCAGATAGAGCAAGGAGATGAACATATGAGAGCAGTGAATTTTTGTTAGCTTCAAAAGTGAACTTAGGGTAGGTGGTGGTGCTAGGTTAAAAGGCACCCTGATTGTGGTGCTATATACCAGGCACCGTATTAGACAATGGGGATACAACCATGATCAAAAATAATAGACCTGCCTTTGTCAGTCTTTCATTCTGGATGAGGGAGAAGGACAATAAGTGAATAAATACCACTATTAAGTATTCTTATAGTAGTGTACTTAATAAATGTGTTAAATAAAATAACAATATTGAAATGGAAGAGTGAGCCAAGCAGAGGCGCCAGCACTGCGGTGCCCTGAACCAGGACAGTGCTGAGCTGTTCGAGGGGTGTTGAGACCAGTCTCATGGCACCAGTGAGCCGGAGGGAGAGTGGTAAGAGGTGAGCTCTGAGATGTTTCTGGGGAGCAGATCTTATATAGGCTGGCAAGCCAAGGTAAGGGATGTGGATTTGGAGCAAGGCTGTTGTTGATATTTATAACTTTCTCCTTCTGTTGCCCATTTCATCATACTTTTTATTCCATCAGCCAGTCCTTCATCTCAACCAAGATTATAACTTGGAGGGTTAAATTAGACCTTCATCTCTGAAAGTTGGAAAGACTTGAATTCTCGATATCTGTGGATTTATTCTTTCCTGTAGCTTTTCGATAAGTAATATTATCGGACATAAAATTATTAAGAGGTGTATCAGAAAATCTCCTGGGTTCCAGATATATTCCTCTGCTCCCATTATACTACATCAACTCAATTACCCAACCTATATTTTAATCACCTTTGCCTATTACTTTAGTGGCCTCAAGGGTCCAAAATGGCCAGGTGATCATGTCACTTTCTAATTCAGTGAAACTCTTGTTGCGTGACCTTGTCAAACCATTCTTCCCTTAAGAACTAAGGCAGCTAAATTAGCAGAGTCCAATTTTGGAGTAATAGAAAGCAAATATTTTATGAAGGGATATTAGTTGTAATAGTGAAAAGAACCACCCTTACCTTCACCACAAGTAGTCAGGGTGTGAGAGAAACATGGCTGTATGTTGATCCCTTGTTCCAAAGCTACCTGCATCCTGTAGGGTAATAGTCCAAACTTTCCGAGGGTTGCTTCCAGGCACTTACCATGTCTGAGTCTTCAATAGGCCGTTCTACTGACCTATCAAGTTAGCTGCTACTAGATAATGGTATATGTGTTAATACCAGTGAATTCCTTGGCCATGAGCCCATTGCTGGGCTTTTTGCTGTAAAATGAGTTCCTTAATCGGAAACAATGGTTTGTGAGTTGATAATACTGTCAGAAGCCTTGTGGAGAGGAAATGCAAATCAGTGTCTAGGAGTGTCTACACCTGTGAAGATAAACCACTTCTCCCATTGTGATGGAAGGATCCGGCATAGTCACCCTGCTGCCAGGTGGCCGTTTGGTCTCCCTGGGATTGGTGTTACATAGGAGGCTCTGTGTTGGCCTTTGAGGCTTGCAGGCTAGTTGCTCACTAATGATGAGAACATAACCAGCCTTGGTGAGAGATGTCGAGAGACGTCCATGCTTTTGAACACGTGGGTGCCCTGCTGCCTTGCTTACTTTTTAAGTGAATACATTAGCAAGAACTGGAACAGTTAGAGAAAGAGGCTGATTGACATCCACTGAATATATCCTAATTATCTTATTGCCACCTAATTACTGAGCGCCTCCTCTGTAGTACATGACATTTGGTTATAATTCATATAGCACAAAAATATCTGTACATGTGCCCTTCTCAGAGAGCTATTCACATACTTTTCCCCAGATTCCTTGGCATTAACTTTCACTTTTGTTCAAGTCCCTGACCATTCACCTAAGCTATTAGCCACTGTCCATAAATCAGTATAGACCCTTTTTGTTAGCAATCTCAAAATGTAGAGAAAGGGCCAACAGAATATATTGCTCAAATTCTCTCCAATAAGATGTTTTCCTTTCACTCTGTGCTTAAGAACTACCCTAGATTGTGTAATGGTGCTGAAGCAATCTATGTCCATTTGTTTTCAGCATATAGGGCTATAAACCAAGCCCACATTTGTATCCTCAGTTAAACTGTTCATAAGAACTTCCATGTTGCCTTAGGTCTAGATTGAGGGAGAGGAGACACTATAGCAGGAGTAGGTGTTATATGAATCACTGATCACATAACTTGTTTCTTCCTTCAGAACCTGCTCCAGATCCGTCTCTTATATCCCATTTCCACTTGGTGCAGATGCCCAACCCTCTGGTTTGATAGATCAAACAACATGGCGGGCAGCTCAGGATGCCCACTTGATGTCTCACAGTCAAGTGTATCGTACCCATGAGAGCCCAGTGGCTATCTAGGAGCTGTTACTCAGAAACAAAATAACTATCTGTAGAATAAGATAAGCCTTTGCTCTGAAACCTTAAAGGTCTGCATTGTGAATGTCCTATTGAATATTCGTAGCAGGTCTATAAAACATGCATATCTGCCACAAACACTTTAAACCCCAGTGGACCTGCTGGGTCATAAAGCTTAAAAGGCAGAACAGCTGGATCTGCAACAGAACCTTCTCTTTCTCTGGGCCCCACTCAGGGGGGGGGGGCACCTGAAGGTACCCTTTAAATGGTTTAGAGAAGCACACTGCAATGCGAGGCATTTTTGCCTCAAAAGTCCAAAGGTGCCGAGCTAGCTTTATGCCTCTTTCCTAATTCCAGGTAGTGCAAGCTGCCACAATTTGTCTTACATGTTGGAGAAAGTAGCTCATTTTGCTCCAGACCACTGGAGTTCTAGAAATTTCACAGAGGTAGTGGGCCTCTGATTTCATGTGTGTTTTGCCTACCCTCTGGCATTCACTCATCTTAGTAAGGCACCTAAGCTTCATGCTACTTTCTAGTCTCCAGGTACTAGCCAGCATAATGCCACCCATATGGTGGATCAATGTGGTGATCTATAGACTGTCCAGACAAATTAGGTCCCTGTGGACCAGATTATGGCAGAGGGAGGGAGAGCTGGCATAGGCCTGAGGCAAGACAGTGAAGGCATGCTCCTGTCCAGGCTGGTTGGAAACTAATAACCAGTGTAGGAGATAGTCCATTACTATGAATAACAACAGTATCTAAAATCATGATGCTGGATAACTTCACCTAGAGAGTGAGTGTAGGAGAAGAGAAGATTGAAAAGAAAAGAGGTCTACTAATGTTAGGAGGCCAGAGAAATGAGGCTGGACCAGTCAGAGGAACAAAGAAAAAATATCCAAGGAAGAAAACCATAAGGGTAGTACCCCTGAAGTCAGGAGGAGAAAGTGTTATAAAGAGATAGGCATTTACACATTTTGCCGAAAGGTTCAGTAGAATCGGCATTGAAAACAATGGAGAATTTAGCAGTGCGAGGGTCTTTAGCAAATCGAAAAGAACAATGTCAGGGGTGTGGGGAGCAGGAGGCCCAAAGCCTGATTGGAATGGATTCAAGAGAGAATGGAAGAGAGTAACTGAAAAGGGCAAATACAGAAAGGTCTTTCAATGAGTGTTTTTGTAAGTATAATGAAAGAAATTAGTGTACACTGGAAGGAGTTAATACAGCATGCTTGTGGACTGATGGAAATGAGCTAAGAGAAATGGAAAAAATATATTTTAGGAAAGAAGGGGACGCAATTACATGAGTGAAGACAGTGAGTGTGCAGGAATCAGAAGAGGGTGCTCTAGTTAGGGTCCAAAGATGATCTGCAGTCAGGGTTCACAGAAGGGAAAAAAGAGGGTAACAGTTTGAACTTAGCATATTTGCTTATTCTGCAAAAGGTGGGCTCACAGCAGTTCTCCCTTTCTTCAACCTTCCCAGTGGGTGCACGCACGCGCATGCGCTCACACGCGAGCACACATACACACGCCCCTCCATGCGGATGCAAATACATTAGCAATGAAGCATGGAAAACCTGAAGGCCAGGTGGAGGGGCTCATAAATATTCATCAGGACGTCATGTTGCTGTTTCCCGGCATTCTGTCCTCAAATATCACTGTTATATTTCAGAACCAAGTATTTTTACAAATATAAAAGTTAGATTACAAATTATCTCAGGATCTGGAGAAGATCTTTGTGCAGTTTCAAAATAACCATGTACATTTCATGATCATGACACACACACAGATTCATTTAAAAACACAGGTGCTGAGGATGGCTTATAGGGGCAGCTGCTGGAGCATTATCGAGTCAGGAAAAAGACCGTCTTGCTTCTCTGTATTACAGGGTCAAATAGCTTTGACTTGGAGTCATAGATATAGTTTGCCTATGTTGTCATAAGGGATGGGCTTTTTTTTTTTTTTTTTTTTTGTAGAAGGACAGACAGTAAATATTTTAGGCATTCAGACAATATGGTGTCTGCCACAACCACTCTATTCTGCTATTCAAGTACAGAAACAATCTTTTGTTCCAATAAAACTTTATTTACAGAAACAGGTGGCAGACCACATGTGACCTGCAGGCTGTAGATTGCCAAATACTGTTTTACATAAATTTGGGAAATCAAAACATATTGATTTATCAGTGGTTCTTAAAGTTGAGCCTTTCTAATATTCAACAGGAAAGAGCTGCACAATATAGTTTTCTGAAAGGTTTCGGCATGTAATGTTTAACCACCCAAAGAACCCTATGCAGCCTTGTGAATTGTTGGCTTTTGGCAAATTCTTAAGCTGCTTGGCTCATTAAAATATGGCGAGGAGAAAGGCAGTTCTTAAAAAAAAAAAAATCTCATTATAAAGCAGAAGGGGGTACTACTCCCAAATGCACTGAGGGCTATGATGTTTAGCTGGGATAAAATATCCAATATTGTACATATACATTTTTCCAAGCATTTTTAATTTTTGAGAAAAGTAGAAATAAATGTTCATGCTTAGTGTGCTTAAATCTGGTCAAAACGAAGTACAGTGTTTTCATATTATAAAATTCTGTTTCTGTAAATTACATCATTGCTAACATTCATATTACCTAGTCTTTTGAGAGATACCCCTCAGCATTGTCTTGGCAGAATTCTAAGGTCCAACCACTTGATATCTTTTCAACTTGACAGGAAGAACTTAACTAATTACAGAATGTCTCCCTTGTTTATTTATGAATTATAATGAAAGATAAATGTCTACTTAAGCGTTTAAGTCCTCAAAGCTCTTAACCTCTATTCTCTCCGCTGTCTCAAAAGAAAGGTGACATGGCAGGCAGGACAAAGACCCTGGTTTTCCTTTTTGTTTAGCCTCT
Organism: Miniopterus natalensis; assembly: GCF_054644295.1. Lineage (NCBI taxonomy): Eukaryota > Metazoa > Chordata > Mammalia > Chiroptera > Miniopteridae > Miniopterus > Miniopterus natalensis. Next base: position 13,179,335 of record NC_142095.1, on the reverse strand, counting down.
GCCACTTACTGCTTTGCCTCTAGAAACCCAGCTGTTCTCTGACAAGGAAACCTGCCAGAAACATAAGAAAATCAAAGCTGGATGCAAATATAAGTAATAGAATTGAGTAACCTACATATGATTGTATATTATATTTTATCCATTTTATTCTTGACCACATTAATGTGCCGTTTTCTCATATGAAGGAAGTAAGTTCCTCCAGTTGGTGAGGAACCATAGCCTGGTAAGTAAAAACACATTTCCAGGAGTCCAGTTACTTAGATGTAAATCCCAGCTCTGTTATTTACTAGCTGTGTGACCTTGGCAAATTTATGTGCCACTCTGTATATCAGTTTTCTCATCTGTAAAATAGCAATGATATTAGTACCTGCCTCATAAAGTTGTGCAAATTAAATGTTAACATGTGCAAAATGCTTAGAACTGGATCTGGCAGAACATACTCTCTCAGATAGTATTGGCCTTTATTATCATAATTATTGATAACTTTAATGTTAGGGTAGCATCAAGTTTTTACCTTACCAAATAAATTGATCCAGGCTCCCTCCCTCCCTCCCTCCCTCCCTCCCTCCCTCCCTCCCTCCCTCCTTCCTTCCTTTCTTTTTCTAGCCTTCTTGGAGGGGTTGATGGGGCTGGGGTTGGGGGGAGTATTTATCACACTAAGCTGGATTGTACTACAGTAAAAAAATCTCTGAAATCTCAGTGACTTAAAAACAACAAAGATTTATTAATCACTTATCCCATTTCTGTGCATTGGCAGTGATGGGCCTACTGTCCAACAAGTGGCATCAGTGTTAGAGCAGTAGGAGGGAAAATTGATGATGTGTTTCTTTTCTTATGTTTCTGAATTTTCCAAAATGAGACATTTTAGAAAATATTATAAATAAAAGTAAAATGATCTTATTTTAATAAAAATAAGCTTCAATTATAGCAAACAGTGATCCAAACCTAAAGAAATAAATAACCCACAAAGCAAAAAACTCCCATAATGTTTGAGGGAGGAAGGGACTTTTAATGACACATATTAATGTAGAAGAAAAAGTCTTTTTTCCCCCTTTATCACCATAGTCCTTTTGTTTCATCATTGAGTACAAAGTCAGGAAATTTAGTAGTAATTTAAAAATCAGCACTATAATATTGCAGCTAAAATCGTGGGTTTATTGATGATTTGAATAAGTCTGTTGGTGATAAATTGTTCTGATTGCTAATAAGATATAAATAGATGAAATCATGGTATGTATTTTCAGTAAAATTAAAGTTTAGTAACAGCTAAAATGCTTATGAACTTATGAAATTTTTGAAAGTCTCATTTTACTCCTCAAAGGCAGTAAAAATGATGCAAAATAATGAGATTTTTTGTTATTTTATTTTTGGTAATGTTATTTGGCCATGAAGAATTATTTTTAATTCAGCAATAATCCCTTTCCACATTATTTAAGTACTTCCTGGCTTGTGGAAGAATAAATTATCCTTTACTTACACTCAAATAACTACCATTAATTTTAGTGAGAGTTTCTGTCTAAGAATGGAAAATGAATTGGAAAACAGCTATGGAAATTGAACAAAATCCTGATCTTTTCCCCTTAAGAATATTAATTGTACATCTTAGCAGATACTTTATTACTTTTGTATCATTCTCAGAATGCCAAAGAAATAAGCCTTTGAATGTCTCCTTTCTCTCTAACTATGATAGATAATAACTATTGGCTAATATTTTGTAACATCAAGTTTAGGTGTTAAGGATATTGTTTTCCTTCCCTTCTTTAACTTTCCATTTTTATTATAGTCATTCATGTTCTTGATTAATCCAGTATTTCTTAAAGGAAAGGGGAAAATAGCAGGTCCCTGCTCTACCCTTGCTTTCTGCTTCCAGAGGCAACTACCTGGAAATCTTTCTGTGGTTTTATTAGTTATCTGTGCAGCTCTCAATAATATACCTATACTTGTATTTCTTGGTATTCTGATTTTGAATATTATCTGCTATTTTTTCATTATAGACATTAAAGCTTTAGCACTTTCTCACCTACCCATACACGTCTCATCATACTTCTCCCAATATAGCTATAGCTTAATATTTAAATGATTATTCAGTGTGCATATTACAGCACCTCTGAGCCATGTTTTATACTAAAATCATATCTTTTTGTGTAATTTTTATGTACCCTGAAGTTAATAATCACCCTTTGTTGCCGTTTGGTAGTTTTCCTGTTCCAATCTGGATTGTTCTCCAGACCAGCTACAGAGCTGGCCTCCTGGAATCTCCTTCCACAGCTCATCATGAGGAGTCCCTCCTGCCTTTGATCTACTGCCTTCTGGCTCCAATGTCTTCCTTTCTCTTTGCTTACTCTCTCATGTTGGTGGTATAAAGCTTCCAATAGTTTCCCATAAAGAGGCATGTGGGAGATTAATTTTGCTCTGTGCTTGGTTCATATTTGATTGACAGTTTGGTTGGGTATAGAATTCTAAGCTGGAAATCGCTTTCCTTAGAATATTGAATGTATCTCACCATTGTTTCATAGCTCTAAATTTTGGTATTCAGAAATCAGATGACATCTAATTCCCAATACTGTATATATGATCTGAAATTCCACAATGATGTGGCTTGTTATGGATGTGTTTCATCCATTTATCTAGGGACTAGATAAATGGGAAGAATCATGTTTCCATTCTAGGAAAATTCTTGAATATATTTTGATAAATTTTTCTCCACGTTGAGCCTTGCAGGCCTTAATAAAGAGTTTGATCTTATTTTGGTTGCGGGAAGAAACTGTTTGAAAAATCACAAGGAGTAATGTGATACAGCAAATGCATAAATCAAACCCTGATACAAGTAATGTTTTACATCATATCTGAATATTTTTACTCACAAATTCATCATAGTAAATCCATATAGAACAGTCAAAATTTAATTTTTGAATAACTATCACAATGTCATGGTTAAAAAATCCAAAAAGTATGTGAAGGTATACTGTGATAAGACACACTTCTATTTCTTTCTCCTATTGCCCACTTCCCAATTGCCACACGAGGGGATCATTTTTGTTATTTGTGTGTGCTTATGTCCTTTATGCAGAAATAAACAAATAAGAATATTCTCACTTTCCCTAATCTTTATACAAACTATGCACAAAATTTCCCCTTACTTTTTAAAATGCAATATACCTCTAAAATCTTTATATATCAGCTATTAGAAGATTTCTTCCTACTTTTATACAAGTATGTAGTATTCCATTTTATCCACATAGTATGATCTATTTGTCCAGTCTTCTATTTATGAACATCATATTTATTTCCAAGAATTTGCCATGAATAAGGAATAACCTCCTACATATGCCATTTGGGGGTATTTAAGTATACCTGTAAGGTAAATATTCAAGACTGAAATTGCTAGGTCAGAAGGTTGATGCTTTTGTAATTTGGATCAATGTAGGTTAATGGTTGTTGTTTTTTATTGTTGTCTTATTTATTTGTTAAGTTCTTGGGTTCTAGAATCAAACTGCCATTCATTCAAATTCCAGCATCACCACTGTAACCTTGGTAAAATGAGTAGTTCCACCTACATCAGAATGCCCCAGCTAAAGCTGTGTCCATTCCGATAGGGTTAAAATCCAGTAGGAAGTGAATTGAGGATATGGATATTGAATGTGGAGTCAGCTGTTTTGAAAAGTTTGTATATGAAAAGAAAGAGAAAATGTCAGGAGGATGGGATTGTGGATGAAGGGGCTCTCTAAGTGGGAGAAATATGAGCACGTTTAAATTTTGATTGATATGATCTAGCTGAGAAGAACTGGTTGAATATACAGCAGATAAGAAACATAAAAGTTACTGAGAAGGAAGAAGCTGATAGATCAGAATGGAAGAAGAAACAAAGGGACTTATTGGGCCTGAATGATAGGAAGAGCACTCCTCTGCTGCACCATGAGGGACCATGAAGGTCAAAGAAAAGGGGAGGCGTAACATTTGTAGTTTTAATAGATGGTAGCTGAGGGCTTTTCATGTAGTCACTTCAACTTTTTTCACTAAAGTAAAAGGCAGAATAATCCTCTGAGATTAAGAAGGAAAAGAACAGTGGAAGGATTCGAATTTGGATCTCTTAGAAGGGTAGAAAAGATCGAAGCTGTTGCAAACGATGAGAAGTTGACTTGACCAAAGCAATGGATCATAACTGCCATGCTCCTGTTAGTTTGGTGATCACAAATTTACAGGGAAGCCCAGCTGTCTTTCTGTGGCTCCATTTCTCAGGTATAGAAAATGTATTATTTGCTTGATTTTCTGAGTAAGGAACAAGGGCCATTATGGCTCGCTAAGTGCATTTTAAAAATAATGAACCATGAGATCTAAGATGAAGAATGAATAAAGAAGAAAGCAATAGATTGGGTAAAAGTAGGGGCTTCAGGAGGGTTAGCCATTTAATAAGCAAATAGGAAGGAGAAGTCGTGATAATAGTTGTTTTCAGTATTAAATAAGTTAATGAACACAAATCATTTAGCACTACCCCTGGTACAGTGCTCAGTAAATGTTAGCTGCCCTGATTATCATGAATAGAGTGGCGTTCTGTATTTATCCAACCTAATACTTCTCTTTGAGTCCAAAGAGTACAAGAATCTTTAAACAGAGAAAGTAGAAGAAAGAGCCTTCCAGCCAGCTGCTTATTTCAAAGGTATAAAAATCAATCCACTTTTTTAATCTGACAAGCCGATGGGGCAGTACATTTTTCCTTGTTTCTATTGCAAACACGTTGCACTAGCTTTGAGAGTGATAAAAGTAAGAGAAATGAAATTTGACCAGGTCAAATAGAGCATTTCTGTGATAGCTTTCAGAAGCTGCCACAAATTAGGTATCTGATTTAAAGACGGCATGACTCCCTTCCTTTCACCTCCCCATCTTTGACAAGGTTGGGCTGTGGAATTGGACATAGGAAAGGTGGAAGAAGGTGAATACATACAGGTCACTTGATGTTGCCAGACCCAGGATATAGATTGATTGGCTTTGGTTATTTAATCCTCTTGTAATTCTGTTATTCCAAAAAAAATGAGACACTCAATCTCTCAGAATAACCTGTTTTGCTAGGTGTTTTCTTGTTTATTGAAGAGTAGTTAGAGGGAGTGGGAGAAGAAGCATACACAGCCAAATTCAAGCAATGAAAATAACACAACGGCAGTCATCTAATTTATTATCTGTACAAATGTGAAAGCATAGAAGAGAGCAGAATTTTTAGTAGCCCTGGATGAAAGATGAAAGTAATTCAGAGTGATTTGTTGCAAACTAGCGACAGGTCAGCACATTTGAATCTCATTTGAATCCAACAACAATCACAAGACGGGTGTAAACAGAATATCTTTGGTTAGCTCTGCATGTCTTTTACTGGCCGTGTGAAAAAATAATAAAACTCTCTAGCTGTACACGGGTACAGAACTTAAATTGGACTGCTGTTAGGTGCTCCAAACTTTCCAGTGAATATATATATTTTCCCTATGGGTCCCTTTTTAATTTTGTTTGTTTTGTGTTTTTTATTGTTTGTCTTCTTTTTTTAGAGGGCATGGCCTATGTTTGTTTGGCTCCAGTTCCTAGAATAATGTCTGGAATATATTATTAGGTGCTCAAAAAACATTAGTTGAATGAATGAATGAATGAATTAATGGTGAATAAATGTCTAAATTGTGCTTTCACTGCATAAATAAATTCTATTTTAGCAAGCAAACATTTGATTGAAACTGCATGAAAATTTAATATGTTTAAATCACCTTTACAGAGCATCAGTTTAGGATTTAGTGGGTAGATCCAACATGTGCAGGGCAGGGGACTTGAACTGCTACTACTGATGTAAAATATCTACCATATGAGCTGGAGCCAAGCAACACAGTGGCACGTCATGGAGGAAATTATGTGTTGTTAGATCACAGTGTAGGATGACACTTTTTTGGAAATATCTTCAAGTAACATAATTTGGAAGAAAAATACTCCATCAGCTATAGAGACATTTTTTCTATTAATTGAATATGAACTGGGAAACCACTAAGGTTTTTCTTTTAAACATTGAACGGATGGCAAATTGTGATTTCAGCCATCCTATGCAAGACTCTTTAAGAGCATCGTAAACAATGTGGCTTAGAAAGAAGAGACTCTTGATTTTTTTTCCTCATAGTTTCTTTTCTTTTTCCAGTGAGTTGTTGACCATGTAAAATATTATATCCTGATTTCCTAATATAAGAAGCAAATGTATTTCTGTATCTTGGGGTTGTTTTTATTATTTATGAGTAGTATTTATATTACATACAGAGTATAGTCTTTTCTGCGTTATTCTTTTGAAAACTCTGAATAATTCATACTTACAAATGACTTGAAAAATCCAATAAAAATGGAAGAGGATTACAGGAAAATGGTTACCTTTCCAGCAAAGATGAAGAGTTTTGATTGCATAGAGTTGCCTTTCTCAGTTTCAGAATACCTTGTCCTTTGTCCTTGCACCTCCCCTTTTGTTCACGGCGATGCTGTATGTAATGAGGTATGGCATGCACCGTGTCAGAGAAGGGCCCAGATAAGGGAAAGAGAATGGTCAGAAAGTTCTTGTCTAAAACAGCATTTCTCTCCACTACCCTTATCGGCTATTACTATACCTTCTCCAGTTTTCAAAGCCAATATATAACTGTGTAGCTCTTATATAACAATAATATATTTTAGTGGCAGAATTCACAGACATTGGTTTATTAACAAACCACAGAATTTAGATTTCTGTGTACATTTCTAGTTCTCATAAAATTCATCTGAAATATCTATTCAAGCCTGAGTTTACTCATAGGATGACCTGAAAATGATGTAATTTATTAAAAACTAATCTGATATATTTAATTTTTAAAATTCTGAAGCATGCTCCGTGAGTCATTATACAGTTTATATCTTTCTTCTACCTGAATGGAGAGAATTGATCATCTGGTACCTTAGCCTACCCAGATCATGCTACAGCAACAAACCCAAAATTTTTATGGCTTAATACACTAGATTTGGCATGCCTTTTAATAGCTTCTATGCAGAGATTCAGTCTCATGCTTTCATATATTGTTATTGTTACATCCTAACAACTTAAATCATAGTAACTACTTATCAAAGGAACATGTGAGAAGATATTTAAAATAATCATTTTAATTCTCTTCTATAAAAAAGATTGGTGACTATGACCTCTCATCAGATTTCAATTTTTTAAAAAGTAAAGATCTTATACCTGAAACAAATCTGAGACTTATTACAGCCCCCTTATTTCACAGGTGAAGAAATTAAAAGCCTGGATGAAACTACTTGCCGGAAGCCCATAGCTAGTTAGTGAAAACATAACTAAAACTCATGTGTCTTGGTCCAGAGTTCTTTATCTTAAATTCCTTGTGTGTTATTATGGCGTATTGAAAGTCAAATTTAATTTTCTGTGTAAGAATGAATTATAGACACAGACAACAGTGTGGTGGTTACCAGAGGCAAAAGGGGGTGGGGAGAGGTTGGAGAAGGTATGGGGGGGGCAGGATTTCTAGGAAGATTGAATGTGATGTGTGAAAGAAAAAATACTGTCAAAGATGGCACCAACGTTTGTGATCTACACAACTGGGACGATTGGGTCGCCATTGACAGCAATAGGGAACGCAGGGAGTAGAACAAGTTGTGGGGGAAATACCAAGAGTTAGTGTCAGACATGTTCAGTTGAAAATGTCTATTAGACATCTGAGTAGGGTTTTAAAAGACACAGGTGGATACGAGAGGTGTTGTGAAATAATGGTTACGAGCACAAATCTTGAACCAACTTTTCTGGGTTCAACCGATCTGCCTTTTCAACTTACTGGCTGACTTGTTACTTTCAAAATCCTGTTTTAACCTCTTTATGTTTCTAATTTTGATCTTGAAAATGATAGTAATAGTACATAAATACCTCATAGGGTGGTTAAAATTATTAGATGTGTAGAGGATAGGAGAGAATTAAATTTTTCTCTATCCTTCTAGGTTCTTTCAGCTGGTCTAATAAATCAACATGAGACAGATTAACAGGAGGAGATAACCAAATTTAATTACATATGTTTGTATGGGAACCACACATACAGGACAGTCAGAGACACCACATACAGGAGAGGTTCAAAGACAGAAAGGAGGTATAAATGACCTCATGAACTAATGAATGAGGTAAGAGCCCTGAGGCTTCAGAAAGGAGGAAGGTAATTTTTACGACAATAAGAAGAGCAAACTTTCAGTGATTAGATGTTTGACCTATGGTTTAAATAAAAAGTTATCTCTGGTAATAACTCTCATTATGGGCCAAGCCCCCAATTTATATTCTTCTAGGTAGTTAAAGGAGGGGCCAAGTTTCTTCTGTAGAGTTTTGATTGCCTTCAGCTATATGTAATCTACCTGCCGAAGTGGCACCTCTTTGGGAAGCTTGGTCTAAACTCTTTTAGTCACCTCTTTGAAACTTACTGAGAAGTTTTACATCCCAGACTTTGGGCTGGTATATTGCCCATCTCGTTAAACCATTCTCTTCATACTGAGAGCAGATTAGTTCAGTTAGATAGTTGTCTCTCAATTCCGGAGGTGGTGATGGAGTTGGGCTCCCAAAGTTAAGCCTGTGGTGCAAACAATTAGGTTTTTAATAAGAGGCATCTCAATAGAAACAAAAGAAAGCAAAGGTTAATTATTGGAACAGACTATAATCTTGGTTTCTGAGTTCTGAAGGCAGCCGTTTGAGATTTCTAGAGACTACCTGGCTTGAAGCGTCTTTGGAGTGAGGGCAGGCAGTGACAATCCCATAGACTCACCTGGTTTGCAGTTTGAATGTCTCTGCTGATCTTCCTGAGCAGCAACATGAAGACTGGCCAAACAGGGGCTACTATGGTGATTTCCCTGAAGTTTACATCAAGTCATCTAGCTTCAGTTTGCAAGACTTCAGGAAAAAAGGGAGTTTTAGTTCTTAGTGATTCCAAGTCAAAAGTGAGAGAAATACTGGAAATGTTGGTTTGGAGAGTTATAGCCAAATAGTTGAGGAAAGTATAATAATTCAGGATCCAGTCTAGTTTACAGGTTGGAACAAAACCTCAAAAAACAATGAAGGGCACTAGAATCTAATATCCGCAAAGGTGTGTTACTGAAACATAATTTTTCCCTCTAAAATCACCACCCTCTTTACCAAAGCTGGCCAAATTAAGACTAATTTGTTTGCAAAATAAGTATAGTTTCAATAAACTGGGCCTCTTGTTTACCCAGGTGCAGCAAGAATAGTAATTAACCATGTAGACTCTTTTAAATCTGTTTGCCGGAACTTTTTATAAGAAATCTCAGATTGAACTTTTAAAGGCCCCTCAAGGCCAGAAAAGCAAAGTCAAGGATTTGCCATCAGCCTTCTTGTGCAGTGTGTATAATTTTGGGTCTGTTTCTCTTCTTGAGGTCCCTAAAATACCTTGTGGTTCCTACATCTGCCAGAAAATGAACCACCTTACTCACCTGGTAAGGCTGCTGGGAACTCACTAAGCAAGCTACCAGGGTTTTATCAACTTTTATAAGGCAATATTAGTTCTGTAAAGCTGTCTGGTCATATTTGAGTTTATGCATGTCTTTCTCATACATGACATTACATCATAAACCTTGGTAATATAACCAATGTTCCCAATTATGTCCTGTTACAAGGAGAACAGACTGTTATTAAGCTTATGCAAATAACTACAGTATTGCCATGAAAATAATATTTTCTGAATTATGGAGGGATTAAGTTGGGAGAAAAAGACAAATGTTTCAATTCTACTTGCAGAGGTATAATTTACCGAATTTCTCTTAAGTCATGGGTTGCTTAGGAGAAAAAAGTTTTCTTAAATCTGGAAAATAAAATAAAGAATCAATAATGTTTCAAAGAAGAAGTCATAAAAATTGTAGTCATTCTCATCGCTTGATTCTTTCCCATATTGTTAATTCTTGTTGATCTTGATCTTTTAGTTAGCTGTTTTATGGGTCCAGTTTTTGTTTTTTTCCTAGAGTTCTGTAAATCCTTTCCCATTTCAGTAGTATGATCCGAAAGTTATTTGAAACCTGTATTCTGGAGTAAGCAGCAGAGTCGTTTCCATAAACTTCTCTGAAGATAAAACAAATTTACAAAAGCATCACAGTAAGACAATAAATGTAAATGACAAAAGAACTTAAAAATGGCATGGTTAAAGCTCTAATGAGAATATAATGCAATTGGAAAGGAAACATGCTTATTTCTGTGACACACATTTTAAGATAATAATTAGAATTACAAATGATAATGTTATACCAGGACGTGCCAGAATTTTAGAGATTTTATACAATTTCTAGAACACATATTAATATCCATGTAAATATTATCCTGGAAGATTTAACATCACTTATTTAGCAACACTCCCCATATAATATAACATATCAAATAAGCTTAATTACTGTAACATCTCTCTTTTTATAAGTAGAGAGAACAAGACTTTGAGATGTTTCAGGTACCCTCTAAAAAATGTAAAAATTAATTCATTGAGACTATTTAAAATTATTTGAGGGAAGTTCTTGTTTGTTTAAACTAATTAAATAGAGCTCTTTTACAAAATAACAATACCAATCAAAGGTAGAAAACACCACACATGCATGTAACATATCCATAGACATAGACACATAGACAAATGCAAACAGATATTAAATAGTTTTTGTTTTAAAATTTTAGCCATGAGATGGCTATGATAATGTAAAGTTTATAAAAGAACAGTTGAAATAAGTTTATATGTTAGATCTCTAAAGCTTTTTCTTATTAATATTTGTGGAGAATACATTTAAATTTTGTGTTCTTGACAAGTCATCTTATGGAAACTGTATAGCACCTTGTATTTTTTTTTAAACCCTCTTTTTATTTCTCTTCAGTCTTAAGAATTGAGGATGGTAAAGATAAGTTGGTTTTGAGCAGCTTTTAGAGCTGAACCTCTGATTTTGCAAAGCTCTGCAAGATAAGGACAGTTCTCAATTTCTCAAAGAATTGGGTTGTAGCCTAAATGACATCATAGGTTGATCTACTGGTCTAACTACATTATTATATTATTCCGAATTTGCTCCTTTCCCTCTAGGCTCTCTAAAAAAAATTTTTTTATGAGAATCATTTGCATTTCAAGGAATGGCTCTTAGGTTCCTTGAAAAGATGGGGGTAGAAAATCTACATCATAAAGGTACAGAGAAAGTATCCAAGTTACAAACCTTTTAAAAAATCTGTTCCTATCATCCTCTGAATATTAGCCTCCAGCTTCTAATTCTTACTGTGTGGGCTCAGGCAATTTCAGTTTCTTTTCTTTTTTTCAGCATGCCTAATTAATACTGCTTGAAGGGTGGATTTATATGCCTTCTGTTTTACATTATTAGGTAGGGAATATGTTCCCTAGGGAAACATAATGTCCATCTCCATAATATAATCAGATAAAAAAGATGTAATCCCTTCACATAAAGCCTGTTTAAATATATCAATTCTCTTATAAACTTTTACCTTAATTCTATCAACTCTTACTATTTTTTTTTTTTTTTTTTACTATAGTCCTCATTAGGACTTTATCAATAGGCTTTCATTTTACAGTTCTGGGTAGAGGAAGTGTTCTTGGCCAGACATAATATCCCTTCCCATAAAGCATCCAGGTAAAGTTCACATAGCTTCTTTACATAAAGCTGGCTTAAATATTCCAATTTTTATAATCTTATCAATCCTTGCATTTTTATGTTCTTTTGATCTAATCGTAGCCCCAGTCAAGCCTTCTCCAATGGGTGTTGGTACAATAGTTCATGGGATTTCTACATCAAGGAGTCCTGGAAACATCTTTCCATCCCCTGACCATTTTATTAACTCGTATGTAAAAGGCCTTTGAGTCCCCAAGGAGGGGTCAAGCCAAAGTACTCTGGCACTTTTATCAATCTTTAATTTGATTAATCAACTAACCACTGCCCCAAGTGATTGCTTGTCAGGTTTCTCATTGCAATCTCTGCCTCCTGGCTTTTAAAATTTCCCCAAACAGGGGTAAAAGAGATCAGATTTATTTAGGGTCCTTTAATGGTGTAGAATTAAAATGTTGCTTTAGAACACTCAGCCTTAGATAGTACTGTATTAAAATCTTTGTTATAACCCCATCAATGTTTGTTTTATTTATCCCAAACATTTTTAAAGAAAATTCTGGAGGCCATTATATGTCTTTGTATCCACATTTTAAAATTTGATCTTTCCATAGTTACCAATAAAGTACCTGCTTTTATCCAGTTAAAAGGATCCAACGTGTGGCCATTGATGATAGGATCTATTGCTCTCAGTAATAACTCAAAGCAATATTCCTTTTTATGGCTTAGCTGTGGACAAAGGAGAATGCAAAAATATGCAGCCCTCACAAGATCCAGAACATTTACTCCCAGAGTTAGATACAACCATTCCGAAACACAGGGAATCACATTTCCCCCTTTTTGAACAGAATAGTGTGACTTTTAAAAGTTTACCCATTTTTTTTAGATTTCTTAAGTTTAGATCCACTCAGGTGCCCAATAGAGATGCCTATGCATCCTCCACCTGGCAGAAAACAAGAACTGTTGGGGCCCTGTTTTTCACCATCTCTAGATGGAAAAGAGTTAGTAAAAACCATGACCTAACCACGAGTCATTAAGCCCAAGGAACTAGTTCCACAAGTCTTTTTTTCTGCTATTCTAAACTTAGAAAAGGAAGAAATGGACTCACACCATCCTGCTTCTACCCAACTCTGCAGGTAGAGATCTAGGAGTCTTACTTGGCAAGAATTCTTATCTTTTGGCCAACTGTAATCAAAGGCCCCAGGATCTTACTACTATGACATTAGCTTTGGGTGAGCAGTGCCCAGCTAGTGAACTATGCTGCTGACTACACCAACTGTGGGGGAGAAAGAGATTTTTCTCTACCCTTTTAGGTACTTTCAGCTGGTCTAATAAATCAACACAGGACAGATTAACAAGAGAAAATAACCAAATTTAATTACATATGTGCATATGGGAACCCAACATATATGAAAAAGAGGCCCCACGAACAGAAGAGTTACAGAGACAGAAAGGGGAAATGAGGTATATATAACTTTCTGTGTAAGGAATGAGGTAAGAACTCTAAGCCTTCAAAAGGGAGGAGGGTAATTTGCAGGTCAATAAGAACAGTTGTTCAGTAGTTTTATGACCTGCCGTATAGATAGGTCATGAAAAGTTATTTCTGGTAATAATTTTTATTATGAGCAATGCCCCCAACTTAAATTCTTTTAGGTAGTTAAGGGAGGGGCAGAAGTTTTTCCTGAGACTGCAAGGTCCCAATTGCCTTCAGCTCAAAATAATGCACATGCCAGCTCTGGCTGGTGTGGCTCAGCCTGTGGGAGTGTTGTCCTGTACACTGAAAGGTCCCAGGTTTGATTCCTTCCTGTCAGGGCACATGCGTGGGTTGTGGGTTTGATCTCTGGCCCCGGTTGTAGTATGTGTGTGTGTGTGGAGGGGGTAGACAACTGATGTTTCTCTCTCACATCAATGTTTCTCTTTCTCTCTCCCTTCTCCTTTCTATAAAAGTCAGTGAAAATGTCCTCAGGTGAGGATTTAAAAAAGAAATAAAATAATCTACATGCCAAAGTGACACATCTTGGGGAACCCTGTTCTAAATCACTAAATACTTTTAGCTGCTATCATCACTGTCATTTGAGACTAGAATTTGAGATAGAAGTCTGGGCTGTAGATTAAAAATTTAGAAGTCATTAGTTTATAGATGTTCTTTAAAACTATAGGACAGAATCCTATCACTGAGGGCACATGTGGATATACTGTAAATAGTATATGCTTCATTTTCCAAAGTTTCTTGATCCAAGATTTTTTCTCTTAAAACCTCTTTCCCATGTAGTATTTTATAAAGGAATGTTGTAAAAAATCTCTGAGTGGATGCTTAGTGAAAATTTTAGAGTAGAAAATAATGCTTGAAGTATGTTGGAAAGCAATATTATAATTTTTCTTAGGAAAGTCAATTAAGTGTCTCTTGGGATAAAGACCAGAGTTCTATATGTCAGGGAGCAAAGATGGTGGGTAGAGATCATGGGCTCACATTAGGAAGTATACATAGCTGTTTAGTAGATACACCAATTTTCTCATTATTTCTGTCATAGATGCATCTAGGATACAAAGCCACAGTAATAGTGTCTCCAGCAGGTGGGAAGCTGTGAAGATGAGTTGTATTATCAGCAATTACAAGCAGTTCTCTTATTGGTCACTGGCCAAGATACTTCAATTTGGGGGGGCAGGTGGTAGAGTAAGAAATGCAGCAGCTCAGTTGTACAATCCAGATGCTGTCCTGAGTTATTTCTTTTCTTGTCAAACCTTTTTCACCAGACATTTCTAGAGTCTCCTGAGTTTTCCCTGGACAAAGGAATTCTGCTTTTATGCATAGTCATAGAACTTACCCATGGTGAGCAGGTCATTGTTTGAATCAGTTCTCTGGTCTTGGTAGATAGATTCGTAGTGGTCCTTTCATAGGCTCACATCTGTTCTTACTTGTGGCCAGATAATAGAATTAACAGAAGGCTGGCTTGAGCTAAGGGTTTGGCCACTGACCATGGCCCACATTTAAATGTACTGACTGCTGTGAGGCTCCATCAAACCCCCATATTCTTGTCAGAATGATGTTCTAGCCAGGATCATGCAGTGCCTGAGTTAACAATGGTTCTTTGTGGAATCTTGGATTTTTCATAAGAGTGCTTATCAAATTGGTAAGAGATAATTAACCCTGCAATACTTTTATAGAATTTATACAGATGAAAAATTTCAGGTATTACTAATGTTTCTTCTACCAACATTTTACTAAGCACTTCCTATATATCAAGTCACCAAATTCTTAGAGAATGCTGTGACATTTTCCTGATTATTCCATTTTTCTACTGAGGTAAGCTAAACACCTCTGAAGTTAACATTTCATAGAGTAACATAAGTAGGTAGAGATATGAGATTGACACAGAACCTCCATGGCTTTTCTCTTTCTTCTAAGCATGTAACAATGTCTTCAACCTGGAGTTTTAAGTCAGGGTCCCAGAGATATTATTCTTGGTCAAATTGGCACATTTACTTACTGTTTTTTGATTATTTTTAAGTCACTTGCAAACATGATATGAAGAATTCATGGACAGCATTCTCCTATCACGTGAACTTTCCCACCTGGAGGTTTCTCTCTGGTGTTTTCATGTATCTGCCGTAAAACAGTCCCTATTTCACAAGAGTCCCAGAAGCTTTTTCTTCCTATATCCATTCTGTTAGAAAGTCAGAATGTCATACAAAGAGCGACTAGGAAGTTAAGAGGCTGCAGATTTAAGTTTTGGGGTCCTTCATCATTGAAGGCTTTCTTTGTGAAACAATGTTTGGCTTTGATTTTTATACACACATGCATTTACACATAAATCTCTACATATATAAAAATATGCTTGTATTTTATTATACATGTGTGTGTATACACACACACATACACATACACACATACACACAACTTGATGACTGTTACATATATACCCTTATTACCACCACCCACATCAAGATACTGAACATTTTCATATCCCCCAGGAAATTCCCTTTCTAGACCAAAGCAAACACCACTTCAGCCCTCAGTCTCCACATATAAACATATACACTCTTACAGGTAACCCAGATTTTTACTTTATTACCATAGATTAGCTTTCTCTGTTCATGAACTTCACATAAGTGGAATCATAAGGAATACCTTCTCTGTAGTCTAACTTCTTTCGCTCAACATGTTTTTGAGGTTCATCCATGTTCTTTCTCATTTAGTACTTGTTTTTCATGCTTATAGCTTTGTAGTAGTTCATTGAATATCTTCCAATTTATTTATCCATGTTTCTGTTGATGGACCCTTGGATTAAAGCTGCTAAGAGCATTTTTATCACAATCTTTGTATGAACATAGGCACTTATTTTTATTGAATATGTGCCTATGAATGAAACTGTGGAGTCACAGGTCAGGCTGAGATTTTCATGGAGTGATTTGGAATGCTGGTTCGAGTAAAGGAAGGCAAATCAAGTGATTTTAAAAAGTTAATTAGTACTTATTGTAAAAAGAGGTATTGGGGCTACTCAGTCTGCAAGATATGACTAAGAGGTGGCTTCCTAATTCTCTTGAAGTATGTAAAGGGTAATTTTAAGGAAGAAAGAAACACTATCAATTTATACAAAGTACAAGATGAGAGAAAATGGGATTAAATTTTGACAAAAGAGTGCTTAGGCAGAGTATTATCATAATTAACATAGAAATAGGTTACTGTCTCCAGGGTGTCTTCCAACATACTGTTCCTTCCTTGGGTAAAAGGTAGATAGATGTAGAAGCAAACTTTTCTTGCTATCTCATGAGTCCTATTCCTGATTTGTCCTCTGGAAGATATAACTTTCTTCCTAATATGTCTGATGTGTAGAGTGACTATATATTTTTTACTCTTGTAGCCAGAATACTTGGGTTCAGTACAAATAATGGTGAACTGGATGGTGTGTCAGGACAAAGGCTTAAATCTGGACCTTCCAAGGAAAACTGGAGAGTATGTTTGTGTCTTTATGATGAACATTTCTGGGGCAAACCAGTGACACCTGGACACATTTGATGAAAGTAAAGCTAGTGAAGAGCTCTGCTTCCAGTATGACAGAGTGGCTCATGTTAGACCAAACTTTATACAGATAATAAGTATAAACTCTGGACAAAATATAAAGAACAACTAACTGAAGGCAGTAAAAAGACCCAACTCAGAGAGATTGTGGAGGGGAGTTTACTCTTCAAGGAAGGGAATGACTCGGGGTGAATTTTATTTTCATGCCTTCTAACCTGTTATCAGCAACACTACATGAAGACTGGTGACAAGGGACATACATTTGTAATCTATTTGAATATAGGTGATAGTTTCCCTGTTTAACTTAGACACTTATTTGATGAGAAACATCCTGTTATATTAAAATATAAATACACAGAGACAGCTCAGAATAAAATATTCTAGCATTTTGTATCATGCCACTAATATAACCTATAATGTATTGGGCATTTGTCGAACATGTAGTATCCATCAACATTCAAACAGGGAATTTAAACAATTATTCTTTGTGAAAGCAATAGAATTTATGTGCAGAGCCATCAGAACTGAAAGCTTGACATGGGAAATTTAGCAGTTGAAATGCAACCAAGAACACATCAGAGGTGACCTACATAAAGAAACTTAGTACGAGTGATTCCTCCTTTGGGGAATTTACTTTTGTTCTTCCTTGTTCAACAGCGGAGAGAAAAAGAATCTTGTCTGTAAAAATGCTGAGGAAGAAACTACGATGGAGAATTGTTTTAGAGGGCCCATTTGCATTGTGTCTGTGAGGAACTCCAAAGGTTAGGTATTAGAATTAATTTATTACATCTGATATGCTTCTTTCTTTAATGGCTTTTCAATGATGGCTCTCTTGGGACTGGCTGGCCAGTGTCCTGAAGGTGTGAAACCAACGATCAGGAAATATTTCTGCAGCAGAAAGAATCTGAAGTCATCCAGAAAGTCCAATGGAATCTTTGAAATAGCAGCCTGTCTCCTGACCCCTCCGCAGAGAGTTCAGAATCTTTTTATACTTAACACAGAATTCATTGAAAACCACAAGATAGGAAGCAACCACCTTTGACTTTATATTTGCTGAGATAAATCACACACACACACACACACACAGACTCAAACATATTGGTAAAATCCCAAAACAGCACAGTAAGTGGGGACCAAAAATTCAAACGCACCAAATATTTGTTCATATTATGGACAGCTCAATGAGACGCTTGGGGTGAAATAACTTAGCCAGCTGACTGGGAATTTTAGGTTTCAAGAGTCAATTGCCAATAGTCTTATGTCCAAATTAATTTTATTGCATGATATGAGATGGTAGGGCTTTACTATTTTCCTTATAAAGGTATACACACAGAAAGGCACAGACACATTAAGAACTGAATATAAAAAAATCTAATTTTGTTTTGATAATTGTTAATCTGTGTCAGATAATCTTAAATTCTCCTTAGGTCCTTGGAGATATTCTATACCCAGTAGCTTATACAATGGGTTACTAGAAAGATTATTCTATTAACTTCCAGTCATGGAGTTGTGAAATCTTAGAGCTAGAAAGGGGTTAGTTCAATACTCTCATTTACAAAGTCATGTAGAGTACCTGAGAATTTTCTAAATTCATAGATCTGGATAATTTCAGGATCAAATTAGATCCAAATATTGTCTTTTCTTGAAGGATGTCCATTCAGTATTCTTGCATTTATTAATTTTTCAACTAGTGTTAATGTGTATAAGGAAATAGGAGGAGTGAAATTTCAATAATTTAAAATCCAGAATGAAGGGGAATTCAGGCATTCATTTGTTTTTCTATCATTGCCTCTTGTTTGTACACTCACTGTCATTCTATAAGCCACTCTGAGAAGTTTTATTCAAATATTCTGCATATCTAAGATTTACCTCCCATGACTGTCCAAACCTCTGGCCTTTGCTTATCAAATAATATGATGATAACTGGAGAGTCAATTTTTTAAAGAATTGGAGATCCTTGAGGGAAAATGTCTGCATTTTACAATTAAATGTTTAATATTTTATAAACACTTTATCTATTCACTGATCTTAATGCCTTAAGGGAGATAAAGTGTCAAAATAAGCAAAATGAAAGAACTGACAAGCAAATAATTTCCTAAAATTGAAAGGTGAGGAAATTTGAAGTATGAGGGTCATTTTTTTTCATTGCCTAAAGCTGGTTATTGTTGTTGCATTAATCATGAGTTTGTGATATTTCTGACTTGATAGAAAGAAATATAAATACCATGAACCAACTTCTTGCACTAAGAAAACATTCATCTTGTTTTTTTAATAAAATAATATATTTTATATATCATTTCACCACTTGCTTTAACATTTTTTTAAAGGCCTAATTCCTGAGGAAGTTGAGGATGATTGAAGAAATTACATGACATAACAAATTGAGGGAATTTTAAGTCCCAACATAATGTGCTGAAAGAAACTTTGTTGAAATATTTCTTGCTATTATTTTCAGATTAAAAAGCTAAGGTTTAAATAGATGATATGCACTTAAGGATAGGAGCCATGCCTTATTCAAGTCCACTTCCTCTCAGGAATTTTTACATAGACCACTCAACCATTATTGTGACCCTCAGCTGTCGTTGACCTATATGAAGCAATGTGCATCTACTATTCCTGCCAATTTTTCCATTGCCCGCATTGTATGGATTAATATTCTATCGCCATAAGTAAATCTGTCGATGTCTTTGGATTTAAGTATACAGCACTAAACCTCTAAATGAGTTTAAGAATCCCAACCAAATATCAAGGATTGCTTCCATGAATTAAAAATTACAGGACAGAATTTTACAGAGAAGACTATGGAAAGCTTTTTAAAGGTACATTTACATTCATGATATAACTCATTTTACATTATATTGGGATTTTAATCACAGTGTTACATTTTTAATTCTCACTAATTGTTTATTATTTTCCAGAAGGTATTCTAACTGAAAAGAGGGGAAAATATCTACCTTTCCTTAGGATGAAATGAAAACCAAGCGCATGTGTATTCTAATTCCCGCTCCTTTTCATAATTATAATCAAGGAAAAGTGTGATGACGCTGATACCTGTCACTGAAGACCATGTTCTGTGAAGCTTCGAGGCATGGCTGGAAAGGACTTGTATTTTAGAGTCACTTAGATACAGAATTAAACGATGATTGGCACGTTTTAAAGTTGAGAATTAATTTTAAGAATTAAATGTGAGATTCAAGTTATTGAATCAGCTCTGATGGCCGGAGCTAGAACACTGAGAACACTGAACATAGCCACAGGAACCCCTCTGTTCCTGGTGGGAACGTGGAATGCCGCAGCCACTTTGGAAGACAGCTCGGCGAAATATTTGCGTATGAGTTTCCTCTCCCAGAATTAGCTGGTAGCACTATTTCAAGAAAATGATTGACATTATACAGGAAAGAATCTACATTTTGTGGTCATTTAAATATAGATCTGAACTTTATTTTCTCTTTTAAAAAATTAATTGAATTTATTGGGTGACATTGGTTAATAAAACTATACAAGTTTCAAGTGTACAATTCTATAACCCATTATCTGGAGAAGTTATGCTATTGGAGCCCAGACCAGTGTCAAGTGATAGAACCTGAAACTACTAGAAGCTACTTGGTACTGGAGAAGAAAGCGGAGAAGGGGAGATAAACTACTTTTTCATTCTTGGTTTCCACTGTCCAGCAAGAAGGAGGCCACACAGAAGCCAGGAGGCCCAGGAACCTGGGAAACTGTGCACCAAGTGTCCCCTCTAAGGGAGTGGGGGATTGTCAGGAATGGACATGAGGGCAAACTGATTAGGGACCTACCTGCCCAGGAACCTTTTGTTGAATGAGAAGAAATATAAATCCATCCTGAAGCATCCATTCTTGACCAGTGAGGCTCTGTTTACATTTAGGGGACCAGCAACACATGAAAGTATCCAAAATATCTGGGAACAGAAGAAAAATAATGCATGCATTGTGCTTTTTTGCCAGATAAACTGCTGCACTGTTTTAAATCTTGAGCTCATTCACCTGAAAAGATGTCTGGAGGTTAATGAAAATCATAGTTATCACATTATTAAAAAATGTAACTAATATATCTTAAATCCTCTGTTTCCTGACTTGGAGGATAGCCTGCAGTGTTCTGGTCTACATCTTTCTAAATTTTAAGTATGGTCACCATTAAAAAGTGCAAATCGCCAAACAGATATCATGCTTAATCATCTATTGCATTTATTCAAATTTACTTGAACCCTGGAATTTGTTTTCTTATGTTCAAAGACAAAAGTAAGCAATTCAAGGAGGCCACGTTGAGTCTCTTCATTCCGTGACCTTGAAGGCCCTGGCCCAGCTCTGAGCTTTCGGAGGGATTAGCGGCTCCGATTGTGGCCCCCCAGCTCCTCTTAATAGTTTCACGCCTGCTCTCTTCCCTCCTGTCCCCTGCCTGCCCAGCCACCCATTTCTCTCCCTGCTCCCTTCAGAGGCCAAAAAAAAAACAAAGTGCAGGGTCCTCTTACCTCCTCATGCCAATTTTTTCAGAAGCCATGCTGTCCCTTGCATATGTCATACATGAAAGAAAACACAAAACAGAGAACATGCTGGATAGCAGCTGTCCTGAGGGAAAGTACACTTCCACGAAATGAAAATAAACGAGTTTATATTTTTATACTCTTTGATGTTATACAGAACAGACATAGATTCCACTTAGGGTTCCACTCCCCTTAGGCTCATTAAGGAAGGGAGGCGGGCAGTTAGAGGAGACACCGTTAAAAGGGGACATTAATGTACTTTTTAAAGTAATGGTCAGGCATATAAATCATTGGAGGAATGTAGTACAAAATAGTGGATGAAATATTTATACATTCCATTGAAGCTTAGCGTATGTTCCAGAGGGAGATGTCCTGGAGAGATGGATCTTCCCCTTTGTTCTGAATCTATTTTTCCAATTGCCCTGACACAGCTGTTGGCTTCACAGTCATTCCGAAGTTGATTAGATCAGAAGGCAGAGGGTTGCCTGCCCAGCGTGACCAATGACAACCATCAAAGGTGGTGGGTATTCCAGGCTTGTAGTTTGTATATTGAAGTTGTTTTGGGTGTTGTGAGGGCCTCCAAGAGGGTCTCTAAATTTTAGTGCCACTGTATTTATACATCATTTGTGTCCCAAACAGTGCACCGTAATGGGCAATGCATACCACTCGCATAAAATCTACCGATTGAGTTTGAACATGGCTGTCAGATTTATGAAGCACGGCTATAATTACATTCACATGAAGGCTCAGCTAAAAGCAGAAACAGAATCTTATTACCTTTGTTTTGCTTGTTTTAATAAAATAAAATAAAATAAAAAACCAACAAAAAACCCCTAGCAACTTTAATTTTAAGGAAGTAAATTGTTACCTATTGAGGAAGTCTTTTGACTTGCTGTCAGAATGATTTAATGTTTCTGAAACATACGGTGCAGGTGAGCCTCAATGCAGATTCTTTTCTGTGTGAAGGTCAGACAGGTTTATAAAAACTGCTAAAAATAATAAGATACTATGCTAAGAGCTTTTCAACCATTGTTTCTTTTAATTGTCACAAAAACCTCAAGGAAGAAAGTATACGTTTCAATGTCAATTTTACAGATGTGAAGACCGAGGCTTACAGAAGTCGCCCCTGACCTGGGGCGGCCCTTAGCACATGTTCTGATCCGTGGTCCATCTGAGCACAAAGCCATATATAGGGTAGCTTTTAGTGAGCATTATGCTCCTACCAAAGGCATTCCCCTAAGTGAATATTGGTCTGCAGGTCACTGTGATGCTGGGGGTGGCCTGGGGTGACTTGGGGCCTCTTCCCTGGAGAAGCAGAAGTGGCTCTTTCCCAGCCACAGCGATGCTTTCACTTGCCTCCCTCCAGTCTCCTTGCCAGCCTGGCTCCTTGGGAGCTTTGCCTTGCCAGGGGTACCTGGTCCCTAAATATAGGACCCAAAGCCAAGGGCATTTTAACTACGTCACCAGAGTAGTCAGCTGAATTACTGAGCATACCATTTTAGAGTTGGAAATGATCTTCAAGTTCGTCTGATCTGAAGCCATCATTTTCCAGGTGAGGAGACTAACATCCAGGGAACTGGAGGAGTTTGACGAAGCCAGACAAGTAGGGAGGGTAGTTTGGAAGAGAAATCACATGCATTCATTTCCAGTTCTGAACTCTTTCAACCATACCCAGTTGCCAGGACACGCGTGTCATTTCCCTAGGCAATAGATAGTGTCCTCACGACACGATATGATACAATGTTCATATTATATTATCAAAATAAACATTGAATAGCTGCGATATATTATACAAGTTGGCACAAAAGTAGGTTTACAGTTATGAGTATGTGAAACAGTTTATTCTTATATTGTTATTTATTAATTATTGTATTATTTTCTATACGATCAACTTTTAACCTACCTTTGCCCCACCCTGTATAAATTTTATTTTTAATCTTTACAGAAAAGAACTATTTTTCATTTATGGCTTTAAAATTCATTCTTGAAAATTGTCTATCATCTCTCATCAAAGAGAGAACCAGAGGATGAAATCGTTGTCTTAGAAAATGTAACAATAAAGGTATGGGTAGAGGAGACCAAGTTTACTCCTGTGTTTTTCCTTCCTTTACTCTTTCAGATGCTACCTCTCTCTAAGAATTTTGGCTAAGATTCCAGAGGCCAAATCTAGATGCACAATTCCTTTAAATTGATATAATTGCAACAAAATTAGGGGAGGAGGCACTGAGGGGAGTATAATCTCCTAAATACAGTCATGTCAAATAGTGGTATTTGATTTACAAGTGTAGATTCTACCCCTTAATACATTCTAACATTGGATTTCTTTTATAGCTCAGAATAAAACTCGATTTATAACCCAAAAAATGACTTTAGAAAACATACTATCTTTTATTCCTGAAGATGTTCAGAGAGAGCGCACCTTACACACACTTCGTAGTTTCCCGAGGCATCCTGGCCTAATAGGATGATATGTATGAGTCCTTTTTATGTCCCAGGGGAAATAATCAGATTATGTAAATGCCTGAATGTATGTGGCTCTTGTGTTATTTTCAATTCTGAAAAACTAGCTATTCAAATTGTTTTCTACGTAGAAAAATGTTGTTTCAGATAAGTGATATATCTAAAGCATGTTTTAAAAAGAATGCTGTTTCTGTGTTTGGAAATAGTTAAAGTGGGGTTTGGGAAAAGCAATGAGCATTTCAAGGGATGAGATTCTAAAGAAGGAGACAAAATACAAGATACAATGCAAACTAAATTCACTCTTTCAAGACCATCCTCTGGAGATTAGGTTTGGAGAAGTGAATGGAGAGAAAGTGTGTGGAACGTTTCCTCCAATTTGTAATATTGAATCAGGCCCATTTTAAACTGTGCTAATTTATTCTTCATTGAACCATGGAGATTAATTAATCCTTTGTTTTGCTGGATTAATGAGTAATCAATACCCCAAAGGGGGAAAAGAGGGAATGATTTCTTCTCAAGGAGCAAAGCATTCGGGTAGCCAAGTCATTTTATTCTTTATGTTTACAAAGCATACCACAACCAAGATAAAATGTGTGGCATTCAAAGAGATTTGAGCTTGTGTGTGTGTGTGTTTTAACTAAGATATTCTGGGTTTGTGTGTTTCAGATGGATATAAACCAGTGGGACACATGCGCTAAAATAATCAATGTATTATGGGTATATACCGGTGGTCTCTGCTCTTCCCATAAAATTTAAGTCAATGTCTACAGTTCTTTTGATCTCCTTCCCTGTGAGCCCCTCCC
This sequence comes from Miniopterus natalensis, assembly GCF_054644295.1. Classification (NCBI taxonomy): domain Eukaryota; kingdom Metazoa; phylum Chordata; class Mammalia; order Chiroptera; family Miniopteridae; genus Miniopterus; species Miniopterus natalensis. The sequence goes on along the minus strand of NC_142095.1, from coordinate 13,154,944 downwards.
TTGCCACTCAGTCTAAATCTGACCATCCTCTTGCCACCAAACCAATCCCTCTCAACCAACTTACCTTACTTACTTTACTTACTTTCTTCGTAGTGCTTATGACTACCTGAAATTGTCTAGTCTATTCATTCACCCACATCTTTCCCACTCCAGTCATCCCCCACCAAAGAGAAGAGTAGGGACTTTGTCAGTTTTGTTCACTATTGTAGTCATTGAGTCTATCTGGCAGCCTCACACATAGCCGCCAAGCAATAAATATTTATTCAGCGAATGAATGGGCTTGCAATGGAATGGACTTGATCTGAAACAGCTTCTGTGAGAGAGACAGTAACGGGAGGAAATGGGTAGAGGAACTTGGAGCTCTTGGTGGCTTAAACGCACAATGAGATATACTGAGAATGTCACAGCAACGTAGGAACCTGTACTTGGTCTTCAGAATACCTTTTCCTGGATCAGGAGCTGTCCTGTAAGAGTTCCACAGAGGCCTTGGACTGTTCTTTGCCTATCTAGCCTGAGCAGAGTTGCATGTAGGGTGGGATAGCATGTTGGTGATGTGGGTTGGATGGATGGAGGGTATGTCTGGAAGGGATGCTTCTCTTAACTGTGAAGATCATCCTGGTACAACTCCAGGTTTGCTGCCACCATATTAATTCCCATTTGGCAGATTAATAATAGATAGCAGGACATACCCTGTGGAATAGTGCGTTGTTAGTTTTGTAGGAATTAATCTGTAATCAGAAGTTTTGGGATAGTCTTCTATTCTATCATAACTTAGTTATAATTCGACAATCGTGCCCTGGCTGGATGACTTAGCTGGTTAGAACATCATCCCCATATGTCAAGGTTTCAGGTTCGATCCCCAGTCTTGGCACATACAAGAATCAACCAATGAATGCATAAATAAGTGGAGCAACAAATCAATGTTTCTCTCCCTCTCTCTAAAATCAATCAATCAATAAAAAATTTATAAAAAATAAATAATTTTACAATCTCATTAACATTTATATTTCCAACTTGAAAGGTAGGGATACTAAAATCTAATATATTAATATTTAGTTTGAGTTAGGGCTTACATTATAAACACGTAAGTGGAATTTGAAAGTGGAATAAAGGGGTGTCTGAAGTTTTTTGGCATGTGTAATATATTTCTAGTGTAAAAAGTGTTTAATTAAGATACGTAATCCACTTGCGGCAGAACTGGCAAGTGATCCTATACAGCAAACATATATATTTATGAATAATCATGATATCAATCCTTTCAAATAAAATTGAGAATGCTCTCTTTATTTGCCTTTTCTTTAAACCATTCCACTTTAGAATATAAAGTCCTAATTCCACCTTTTAAGATTTTTTTGGGAAACTATTAGATTTTTAAATTTAAGAGTCACTGTATGTTGGGTCCTCAGTGGCAGACAACAGAGCCTGCCTCTGACTAACAGCAATAGAGGCAACTTATTGAAATGGTGTGTAGATTGAAAAATCAAAGCCCTCGCCAAGAAGTGCTGAATTTGAGAGAACTAATGAGGACTCCTCAGGGTATCACTGTAGTGAGAAAGAAACGTCAAACATTTTCTACCCTGACGTCACGCGAGAAAAACATTTTTGAGCAACAAAGCTGATTGGTTCAATTGAATCAGGTGCCAAATCCTCATATGGGTAGAGACCATCTTTTAAAAAAAAAAAAAAATCAGATGACAAACGGGTGTTCCTCAAGGGAAAATTAACATGGCATTACCAAACATAAATAAATAAGTAAATAAGTAAATAAGTAAATAAGTAAATAAGTAAATAAGTAAATAAATAAGTAAACAAATAAGTAAATAAATAAATAAATAAATAAATAAATAAATAAGATGCCGGGCAGGCAAAAACACAAATACCCACTATGGCAACTGGGCTAATCCCATCAGTTTTCATATTTTGTTTTCAGAGCATGGGAAATAGGCTCTCATATTAATCACATCACCTTGAGCCATGATAAAAGAATAGACTAAGATTAAATCTTAGTGTTGATTAAGGAACAATACAGTCAGTGCATTACAAAGAAATGTTAATTGATGGTGACAGGTAGGGAAGTGGAAGGAAATTGATATTTGGAGAGAGCCAAGTATTATGCTAATTGCTTTGCAGGAGCCTCTGATTTAATATTCATGATGATTATAGGGGGAAGGCAATCTTAAACTTACCTTATTGGGAGGGAAACTGAGGATTGGAGAGATTAAGCAACTTTTTCTCAAGGTCACATACATAATGACATGTAAATATGTGGTACAAATGTTGTATTACTGTCAATACAATTCCAAAGGAAAACAGCATGCAGTTGTTAGTCTGCCTTGCTGAAGCGATGTTGCTCTTGTCATGGATAATTGCTGCCTAACTCCTCTCTGTTGGACCACCACGTTATCTGGAGATCTAATAAAATGTAAGCATCTCTTTTTCTGCCAGTGTGGTTAGGATTATGATTGTTATCACTGTGTAGTGATCTCTTTTCTTGCTAAAAATCTCAGCTGCCAGTTTTTATTTGGAACCCACCATATTGTTTTTAACCCATTTGTCTTAGGTCAGGTTTCCTAGAAGCAGGTCTCCAGGCAGGGATTTGGGTTTAAGTGATTTATTGCAGGAGTGTTTTCCAGGGAACAAAAAACCAAAAAAATACTTTAAAGGAAGCCAGGGAAGCAGACTAGGGAAGGGAAAAGTGTCAAGCAGGGATGTGCTCTCAGGTGAAAAGTGAACCCTGTCCTTGTCATCTGGGGACTCTGAAGCCCAAGTAAGACTATAGATTACAAAGCGGGGCCAAAGTAGGTTTACAGGTGTTCATATGGAAAATAATACAGTAATAAAGAGTAAACTCATTCTGGCCAGACTGGCTCAGTTGGCTGGGCATTGTCCTGTGCACCAACAGGCTCTGGTCTCCTGGGGCACATGCCCGGGCGTCTGGCTCGATCTCCATAGGGGGTGTGCAGGAGGCCCCGGGGGGATGTTGCACTCTCACATGAATGTTTCTCTCTCTCTCACCCTCTGCCTTCCTCTCTCTCTAAAAGTCAATGAAAGTATTTTTCTTTAAAAAATGAATAAACTATGTTTCGCATACTCACAACTAAGCCTGCTTTTGCCCCGCCCTGCATTTCTCCAGGGGAAGTGGGGCTGTGGGTAATATTCCAGAGCCTGGCAACTGGGAGCCTTCAGCAGGTGCTTCCACACAGGAGCTGGAGAATGGGCTACAGCTCCACACAGGGTGGGGGGAACAGTCATGAACAGTATATTCTCTCTCATTTGACACTTAGGAGTTGAGCCATTGCTCTGTGGTCAAAGAGAGAGCAGGCCTTTGCTTTCTTTTTTCTCTCTCCTTGCAAGAAAAGTTTCTACTCTTCAGCAAACCTCCTTTCTAACAGGAAGATGCAGCTCGCAGCTGAACCTTCTCATTTTGGGCAGGAGGGCCTGGGCCATTGGACACCTAATGTGCTGTTTGGCCTCTGGCTGGGCTTGGCCTGCCTCTAGAACTAATGCTACAGTGGCTTCCCCCAGAGCGGAGGGAGAGAAGCCTCAGTGCCATGCAGCTGAGTCGGGGCTGTCCTCAGCGCACCAGAAACTCAAGGATAAAATCTCCTCAAGGAAGGAGCAGTGCCTTTTTTGTTTGTTTTCTTCTTTGCAAGTCTACGCTAAATGTTCTTATCTTACTTTTATGGGTCAGGTAGATAGCTTTTGTTCACTCCGATTTTTTCCTTAGCTGCCCTTCTTGAATTGGGTTTTGTGAATTGATACACCTTGGGGTTTTAACGAAGCTCAGGCTCTTTAATATTATTTTCGTGTGCTAACCCTGAGGCACTTCTAAGCATGAAGGTTTTTAAGGTGGCATAAATAGGTATTTCGTATTTCTGTCTTACTTCCAAAGGATAGCCAATTTGCATTTATTTTATTTTTACCAAATAAATTGTTCATTACTCCCCTATCTTCCTTCCCCTTTCCCTTTCCCTGGATCATTGTCTTAGTGTAGATACTTATCACTTCTTCCCTGGGGTATTTATTGTAATAGATTGCTATGTGCTTGTCAAAAGCATAATGGTGACTTACAGAAAAATCCAAGAATGCATGTCCATTTAATGTAAAGAAAAGGTGCAAGAGATCAACTACATGGAAATGGCTTTGCAGAGCCAGAGAGTCTTTACAGAGGGACCTGTGGCAGAAAATAGGGCCCGGCAGATGAGCGAGCCGATCACTTTCTCAAGAATTTACCCTTGCCTTTCTCTCATGGAGTTTTATACCCTTTGATCTCTTCCAAATGTCTTAGAGGGTCTGGCTTACCTACTATGTGCAAGAAATGAAACAACCCCAACACACATCTGCGTGACTATGATAAGACTCTAGAGACCTTTTTGTTAAAACCCAATTTTTATATCTTTGTGTGCCTTCTGAGTATTTTTTTGCTCATATTTTATATGAAGTTAAACAATTCATTAAAAAATCAAATGATGTCATTTTCCTACTCATGTTTCACTGGTATCCATATGTAATTAATTGATCATGAATTGTATGCAAGTATATGTGTACACACACACACACACACACACACACACACACACTCTCTCTCTCTCTCTCTCATCCTCTCCCAGTTTGCACCTATGCCTGCACACCAAACTATTTGCAGATCTGTGAACACAACATGCTTTCTCAGACCTCTAAGGGTTAGCACCTGGCATTTCCTCTTTGGTTCAGCTTCTTTCTCCATGTCTGCCTAACGGAGCTCAGCCACCTTCATTTCTTCATGATTGAACTCAAATTTTACCTTCTCAGTATAGCTTGCACTGAATTCCCACAGTTACTCTTTCTTCTGGATTTCTATAGCACATTTTTAATATGTGCATTTTACTAATTTGAGATTATTTATTTACGTGCCTGTTTCTCCTCTGAGACCCTGAAGGCCAACATATAAATACGTAGTTATAGTTTCCCAGGGCTCATCTGGATGTTTTCAAATGATTATGCTGCCCAGGCACCTTGTAGAAACCAGTAGAAATACCACACCCAGCGGAGACCTGAGGAAACATACTCTTAGGTAGTGTTGCCGACAGAGTTAGTGATTCTTGTGTAAGTGACTTATATGGAAGGAGTGCTTTAAAAGAGAAATCTTTAGGGGGGTGAAGAAACTGAATAGAACAGGGGAAGGAGTTGTGCTTAGGTGTGGATTCTGAAGTCTAACTTCAGCCTGCTCCCAGGGTAAGCTCTGGGGTGTGAACCTTGCCTGCCTTTAGGCAAAAAGTTTGGCTTTTATACCTTTGATTATGAGCCACCCCCAGGAAAGAGGGTAGTTGTAACCCCCTAGGCAACTCTGGGTGAGGTGGCTCCTGTAAGCTAAAAATACACCTTCAGAAAAGATGGAGGCACAGAAACCCAAGCTGGGTAAAGGAGTAAAGGAGACCTGGAGACCTTGCAGGGGTAAAAGCAGCACCTGCTACACATATTCAAATTTTGATAGGTGTTAGAGCATGCTTTTTGACAAGTGCTGTGGTAAGTGTCTTATGTGTCTGAGCTTGGGCCCTACAGTGGCATATCATGGAGTATGTGTACTTAACCAACTTTCAGCGACGTGTAGTATCACCCAACAAATCTAGTTAGTGAGCCGAGAAACAATGTCTCTGACTGCATTTCATGGAATTCAAGAAGAGCTGATTGCAAGACATCATTATTTTATGTTCTCCTGCTCTACCAGGAAGAACAACAAAATGCTTGCTATGAAACTGTAATAAACAACTTTCATATCGTCCATCATGTGACACAACCTGCTCTCAGAGATGTTGAAATGTAAATTTTAAAAGCGTGTGTGAAATTTGGACATTTATAAATATTGATGGCCAAGTGACAAGTAGGAAGAAGTTTATGTTTGGAATTTTACAATATTAGATTTTTAATTAACTTAATATCTTTGAAGTTAATTCTACAGTGGGTTACTTAAAATGATTATTACTAACTTGAGAATGAATATAGTACATACAAGGGTTGTACTAAATCTGGGTACACTTTTAAAAACTTTCATTTGGTCAAAGATGACTCTATGATCTCATACATGATTATTATGTGCTGTAGCTGAGAATTGTTAATTACATTTATCAATAGTTACTCAATGACTACTATGATTTTCTGGAATGAAATATATAATATTGGAAATAGTGTTTTCTTGTGCATATATTTTTAAATCTTCAGCATAAAGCATAAAACCAGTGAGGCTATTGATCATTTCAAAAGATTTTTAGATGAATGGGGCCAGTCACACATGATTTTATATTTCACACCATCTTCAGTCCCCATTCCTTGCTTCCTGGCATCTGACACGTTTCAAGAGTTGAAAAGCTAAGGATGATACCATTAATTTGATAAAAACAAGATTTTTGGTGGTGTAATGGGGCATTCGATTACAGATTGATGTTTTTCTAACTCTCCAATGTTAGTGTGAATATTATACATATTAACAATAAAACATGTTTTAAATGAATTATTTGAGCAACGCCAAATGAAATGCAACAGCCGTACTCGTTACGATTTGGTTCCGCTAGTTAATTGAAATATGAGAGATTTCTCTATTTTGTCTGTGTTAAAAAAGGCTTATTGCCTTAGCCAGCTAGTTGCTATTACCAAAATTAAAAACTACATAAATTATACAAAGCTATCCATGGAGGCTAGCATGAAAATTACTGCCCCTGCTGAGGACAAAATGATGTCTTCAGTTGAATTGCTAGATACAAAATAACAGCAAGAGATAAATTATTTTCTGGGCCATTGTTAAAGGGCTAAAGGTGGGTCCCAAACCTCTGGTGACCAGATTAATTTTCTCCTCTATGGTGGGTATGTCTTTGCTGGGTTTCGAGTTGTCTATTCCAGAGAAAATCGCTGCAATGTTAAATAAAGCTAAGAGTCACAAAGAAAATCATTCTCATTTATTGTTTTTGTATGTTGGCTTGGTTTTATCTACTATTGTCAGAGAGTCAGCTGTGAGATATTTTAGAAATTATCAAAATTTTCAATTGGCTGCTGCCTAAACTGGTTCAACATACTTAAAGGCAGATTTCAAGACAGGTTCAGGTACTTGCAATCATCAACATTTTTAGAACTAAAAGCCTAAGTTTTTTAGACTTTTCCCCCCGTGTGAAGGTAGAAGGATTGGTAAGAGAGAGAAAGTTTTTATCACATAGTTTTGTCCTTAGATATAAGCTTCAATTTTTCTCCAAAGAAACAATATCTTAAAAGAAAGCCAAACGGATAACCTTTTAAGAGAATGTGAAAGCATTTCTCTGTTGGACCATTCGGCCTGGCCCATGATGCAATCGTATCACAGAGAAATTGAACAGCTTCAGATGTTATAAAATTGGGTCATCTTCCACCATCATGATTGATCAGAAACTACACCAAAATCAGTGGGAGTGGAAAACCCGTGGAAATAACTGCAGAGATTAGATATGTTTCATTGGGAGTTTGATTCCACAAGAATTTAAACAGATATTCTTCTTGTCCTTTACTTTGAGTTCAATAGAAATTTATTTTTCAGGCTAAGAATAAAAGCAATGAAGTGAGCAATAATATACATTTTTACTTTTTATAATTTTTTCTGGTTTTAAAAATAATAGAACAAGCAATAGGTCATTTATAGAAGAAAATAAAAATCACTTTGATTTCTAGCACTCATTCATTCATTAGCGTGTACTATGTGCCAGGCATCATTTTTCTAGGAACTGAAGTTATAGCAGAAACTAAAACAGACATTTCTTGAGTGTGTGTGTGTGTATGTGTGTGTGTGTGTGTGTGTGTGTGTGAGAGAGAGAGAGAGAGAGAGAGAGAGAGAGAGAGAGAAATACATCAAATAGAAGCTCTGGGTCGTACAGTACTCAGTTTGAATCCTTATGGAAGTTCCAGGTCTAAACACCAGTGCCTTAAAGGACTAGGGAGAATCCCCTGCCGTCCACTGGTTCAGTGCATTCCTCTATCTCGTGGCCAACAGAAGAGCTCCACTGTGAGTAGGAGACTGTCAACTCAAGGGTGGCCTGCCCTTCTGTGGCATCCTGCCCTTGATTTCATGAACTGATATTCATCAAGCCCTCCTCTTAGATAGGGCACTACCCACTGATGATCTACACAAAGCAAGCATGGCAGTGACAGGCCCTACTGCATAAACATTTTTTTACACCCCAAGGGCCAAGGCAGCTTGAGATTTAAGCATGCAGATGGCATCGCCCAGATTGCCGCATAGGACAAATTAGGATTCAAGTCAGCTTGAGTTGTACAGAGGCTTGGGAAGTTTAAGCTAATTTATGGTGACCTGCAGAGGCTAAAATAAGGCAGAATCTGGACTTTTCCACTAGTTATGAGACTCTGGGAATGATTCCGAGTCACTGGTTAGAACTAAGATAGTATTTCAGAAGACACATTGAGGCACAATCTTAGCTCTCCCTCCGACTTGGTGACATGCTATGTAATATATAGGTGTGTGTGTGTATGTTTGTATGTATATTGGGACACTCATGATGTATTGCTTATCTGTCCTATGGTAGGAAAAGAAAATGAACGGTGGAAAAACAGCTATGTTTTTATGTGGATAGGCTGCTGATGTGACTGACTGTGTAGGGATTCCCCAAGTTGTCTGAATTTAAGTTCCCCCAGATTCAGAGACAGGCAAAAAGGCTTGGTTGTAGATAGTGTGTTTGGGCTGTGACCCCCTGAAGAAACAATGAGGGAGTGGGGAGGGTGGAAGTTATGAAATCCCAATATAATGGTGTGTTATCAAGGTCACTGCTCAAAAGTTGGTAGAAAAAATAAAAATAGCTGAAGTTGGTCAGTGGGGTTCAGTGACACTGAGAGATTTGGAGAAGGTACAGGACTTTCAGAGTTGTGTGCCAGAAGGCTGGGGGACGGGAGCATTTATCTACCAGTGCCTGTCCTCTGCTGGTTTAGTGTTGCCTTGGTGCAGTCCCCATGCACCTCCAGGTGCCACTTACACAGGGGGCCAGCAGCTCTTGAAGCCACCTCTGGCTGATGGTACTAGGGCCTTTGCTTGAGGAGGTGTGCCCTATGCAAGGTGAGCCTGTGCTTAATGAAATTGTTCCCTAGAGTTGAGGTGGCCAAGGGAGTGTGACACAGGCCACCAAAGTTTCTGGGGTTTTGTCCAGATGTATGTATCCAAGAAAAATATGCCTTAATTTACAGCCCTTAAAAATAGTGTTTTGGGGGTGAGAGCTTAAAAATAGTTAGGTTTGGCTTACGTGTTTTATTTATTGAGCATTTGTTATGTGTGCTCAATAGGTGTGCTGAGGAAACAGAAGGGGGTAGGATACCTTTTAAGGGTACAGTTTGGTGCAGGAGATAAGTTTGTTAACAATTCAAGGTGTTACTCAAATGAGATATCTGTAAGATGCCTACTGTGGTTTCATGGAGAAAGTTGCTTTTATTCCAGACTAAGGAAGACCCTCTAGAAGGAGGTAGTAACAGTTGGGATACACACAAACATACACGCACACATATGCATGTATACATGTATGTGTTTATACACATATATATATGTGTGTATAAAATTCTTTCAGAAGGGGCAGGGTTGTCTGTTTTATGTGAATTATTTATCTTTATTGTCAAAATTCAAATCTAGAAGCTTGATAAGATTCACAGAGTGCAAAATGACCACACAATAGACTGGTTTTAGTGAAAGTGTATTTATTGCCCTGGCCAAGGTTTGGCTCAGTGGTTAGAGCATTGGCCTGTGGACTGAAGGGTCCCAGGTTCGATTCCAGCCAAGGGCACGTACCTCAATTGCAGGCTCGATCCCTGGCCCCAGGGTTGGGGCAACCAGTCGGTGTGTCTCTCTCACATCGATGTTTCTCTCTCTCCCCCTTACCCTGTCTCTCTGAAAAGCAATGAAAAAAATATCGTCGGGTAAAGATTAAAAAAAAAAAAGTGTATTTATTTTCCTCCTAGTTCACATTTATGCTTTGGCTACTTTTATATTTTTAGTCTCCTAGTAGTTACTTGTGTTCATTGAAAAAAATAAAAAGCATCCGTGAAGCTTATTCCTAGCTTAGAATTTGTATTTGGCCAAAGAAAACCTGTGCACCTGCCCGAAGGGCACCGTCTCTGGGCTGGCATGCACCAGCTGCTCCCCAGCCGCTGGCACCCCGGCGCTTCAGGCCCAGAATGCGGCAGGTCCCGGGCCCACGCGGCTGCTGGGCCATTTCAAGTGGGCAGGATGCAATTACCCACACTGACATTAGGCCAGGGGCTGTCACGAGGCCCTCCCCATCTGCTGGGGGAAAGGATCACCAGATAGTTAACAAGGACCAGTGGTCAGGATCTTCATTCTAGGAATCATTTCAAAGGCAGACACTTAAAAATATATATATATATATACTGAAGGAAAACTGTACCTGGTATAAAAATCACACCCTTCAGTGGAAAATAAATAACATTAAAGCCTCGAGAAGCTCAGTCCTTTCCTGTTTTTGGCGGAAAGACTTGTACATGGACGGGGAGCATGAACATTTCTACATTAGCTCCTCTTAGCACAGACATAGTATAACAGACAGTTGGTTCGGAAACTGGCAAAAAGAGATTTCCCAGCCCAAATGTATTGAATCCGATGCGTTTATCCCCTGTCATAACAGGGAGACTCATTACAAACTCGTGGAACGACACTGTGCAGTGTTTCTAGGGGCTTTGACACAAGGGTTGTTTTTTTACCAAGAAACGGAACTAATTTTTAGACTTTGCAGCAAAAATGCATAAACTGGGGCTGGACAGCAGCCCTTAAAAGCTACTGTGTGGTGACTGCACGTGGAATCCACAGGTCCATTTTAGCACAGCGATCCCCGCCTGTGTCCCCTGTCCCTGGTAACGTGTGTACCCCTCCCTAGTCAGAGAGAAACGAGAGGTTAAGGTATCTCGTATCCGATCGCTGTTTGATGGGTGGGCGTCCGTCACACTGACAAACAGAGTGGCTTCCCTCTGTTCCTCTCAGTAATTTGCCCTGTTTTATGGACCGAGAACTCAGCCTAAGGGGGGAGTAAGAAGCACCTCCAGGCCAGAGGTCCCTTTCCCCACTGCTGCTTTGTGCAGATATGCTGATGTCCCTGGGTTCCCTCGTGCCACTCCCAAAGCAGGTGCCAGGGAGCCTTCCCTGTGCTCTCCCTGCAAGGGGCTGTTTAACGTCACGATGCGAATCTGGAAAAGCTCTCCCTTCCCTTTCCCACTGGATGTAGAAAGGAAGGAAAAGAAATGAGGCAATAGGAGTCTTATTCAGCAATAAAAAAATTTCCTTTGTTGGGATGGTTCACTTTTAACTCTCTTTGCTTGCCAAGGCAGCATTTGGAGGGCCCCGAGAGAACTGCCATGGCTGGAGGGGGTGAGACAAGGTTAACTGTCACATGTAATGTAGCTGTCCACCCTGGGAGGGAAGAAGCCACAGGCTGGCCACCTACATGCCGAATTACAGCATCACTGTCCCCTTCCCTGCTCCCCCCGCATTGGTAATGTCACCATTTACCTGTTTCTGCAGCAGCTGCCATAGCCGATGGGGAGTCCCAAAGTCCTGGGGGCTTCACACTAGTTACCCCACCCTGCAGTGCCAAAGCATCTCAGAAAGTGCCCTAAGATGAGCTCAGCCTGACCATCAGCCCACCCTAGCCAGACATGGCCAATGTTCTTAACTCTCAAGAAGTGTGAGCAATTGGCCCTGGCCAGTGTGGCTTTGTGGTTAGAGCTTCATCCTGTGCACTGAAGGGTCTTGGGTTCAATTCTCAGTCAAGGGCACATACCTGGGTTGCAGGTTTAATCTCCGGCCCTGGTGGGGGCACGCACAGGAGGCAACCAATCGATGTGTCTCTCTCACATCGATGTTTCTCTCTCTCTCCCTCTCTCCCTTCCACTCTGTCTAAAAAAAAAAAAAATCAATGGAGAAATATAAAAAATAAAATATAAAGAAAGAAGTGTGAGCATTTGATTGCACTCACTAAATTCTGACCTGACCTGTACCATTTGTTCAGCTTTCACTAAGTGGCCAGTAGAGATTTCTTCTTCTTTCCTTCTTTGTGGATCATTTGTAAGTAACAAAGTTCCTCTCTCACAGAGGAAAACAGAAGGCCCATTAGTTACCGTTGATCTCAAGCTCTGCTGGTGTTAAAAACGTGGCATTGTTATGGCGAGGTTCGGGGTGTCCTCCTTACCCCTCCTTTTGCTCCCCCATCCAGCAAGCTACCTTCCACACATTTTATATGAGCGCTGGTTTTCCGCAAGGATGGAAGTTGGCAGAGCAAGGAATGAAATGAGCGCCACGTTTTATTTCTTCCTAAATAATTCTCCTCAAGGTGGGTAAACTTTTAGCCGTTAAATTGCTAAAAACGAAGATTCTCCGCTGCAAGAACAAATCTCCAGGTGACAATTATTTGTCTGTGTTCTTAGCATTTACGAGTCTCAGTAAACAGTCAGGGCATTTATGTTCCACCCATTACCTTCGCTCATAAACGTCCTTAAAGAAAAAGGAATCATTACGTTTCCTGACTGCATAGTGAGCGTAAACGTTCAGCACCCTGGGGGTCCCTGGGTGGGACAGACAGTGCACCTCAACTACCAGGGATCGAACCGTTTTTGAGGCATCGGCAAAAGTGTCAGGCTAACTGTATGGCCGTGATTTAGTGCTGTTCATGGAGATGTCATCTCTGGAAGACAAATTATAATTTCTAGGGCTATTTTTGGAGTTGGGGCCTCCCAGTACACAGATGCTGGGAATGGCTGGAAGTCACAGAAAGACACTGGCTGAAGAATATCAACCTCGTTCTGCTGGAACAAGTCTAGCTGTCCACGCAGGGGCCAGCCAGCCCTGGTATCTTTGTTGCTTAAAAGATACAGCCTCACCTTAGTTCAGCAAGTGCATCCTGGCATTGCAAAGTGTCAGAGCCAGAAATGGACCTTAAATGACCTAATTAGAACCAGCATTTTGCATGTGAGATAACTGAGGCTCCCCCTGGGAACTGATCTCACCAGCATCAGCGTCTCACAGCCAAGAAGCCCCCCAAATCCTGGCTTGGGGTTTGGTACTCTTCAAGATCTTCCCTGGGGTCAGGACGGTGGCACTGATTACAGGGTAAGGAATACACACAGAAAAGAGAGTGAGTTAGGAAAACAAGAAAGATAAGTTGCAGAGAAGTAAGTTTTCCTTTGTGGTGCACATAGCTTTCACCATTCTTTGCATTGCAATCAGAAAACACATCAGGGTAACTTATTTGCCAGTAGCCACCTGCAGATGAAAAATGAAAGGAAATGAGACAATTCTACGTTTTCTGGATCAAGACTTTTCAAACTGTTGTGAAAGACTGGTTTTTGTTCTCTTCTGACTGACTCTATCTAATATTTTGGTAAAATACACAAGAATTACTAGAAAAGTGAAATCCAAAAAAATAAAAAAATAAAAATAACCAGGCTTTTAAAATACGAGTCCAAACTTGTATGATTTAGAGACAAGAGACATAAACTTCTCTGACAAGTTACTGTAGAGTTGCTAGACACTTAATCTAGATCCCTGTGCTTGCTGCTCATGGGCCTGGGAGAGCCTGCTGGTCAGCACTGGCCTGTGGGTGGACCAGGCTTTGGGCAGCACTGCCCTGGGTCTCCTTTCCTCTCATGTTTTGCACAATTGTCTGGTTCTCTTAAATTGGACCTTTCTGATATCAGGGATGGGGATCAGGGCATCTGTCATTCTTCACAGGCACTTTATTGTGGTGAATACAGTTTTAGGAAAAAAAATCGTTTCCCCTCATGTTAAGAAACAAAACAAAACAGAACAGAACGTGACTGTGGTTGAACTCTCCTAAGGGAGACTTAATTTTGGGACTTTTGGGTTCATCTGGTTTGAGTGTAAAGAGGATTACAAATACTAAGCATGGCTAGTCGTCATTAAATTTGAATTCCACCAATTCTTGTGACCTCTGAAAGACCTGTGAAGGTTTTTGGTGCATCAGTTAAGAGTAGGCTTTTCATATTCAGGAAATAAAAACACAGGACACTCAGCTAAATTAGAATCTCACACAAGCAATAAATACTTTTTATAAGTATGGACCCAATATTTCATGGGTCATGCCATACACAATATTTGGGACATACTTATATTAAAATTTGACTGAACTTCAGATTGAACTAGATGTCTTGTATTTTATCTGGTAGTAGTTTTCCAATTAGTAGTCACTTTCAGCCTAGACTTGTGCAGATCTAGATTTTTCTAGGGAAAAGAATCAGTTCAGCCGATCAAATCTGGTCATATCGACCCAACTTGCTCAGCTATTGACAGCTGGAAGCTGGACTGTCAGTGCAAAGTGATAACATTCCTTTAGAAAAATGTGTTTTCCATGTAACAGTGCAGTTAGCTGTCTTTTCCTACTTTGAGACTTTTAATTAGTGTTTTCCAAAGCTCTTCTTCACCAATGGCACGAGGCATGGCAGAAGGTGAGCTGGTGAGAGGGGCCATTCAAATTGAACAGCTACATTGGGACAAAATTGGCTCAATGGACTGCAAATAGTGGAATTCTTTGCATCGAAATATACAGGGAAACATAGTGATAGACACACAAAAAACGGCCCTATTCCTACAACATATGGTAAACAAGCTGACAGGGATGCATCAGTATTTTTTTACAAACAAATTTATGAGAAACTTAGATGTGCAAAGGCAGAATTAGTTTATATTGAAAAAATGAATATTAAAAAAATGAAAGTCTTAGATACTTAATGCAGGTTTATTTTAATCCTTTTAAAGATATGTCATCAATAGCTGTATTCTTTCATTCAATGAGAATGTTTGTTTTGAGGTCTTAAATGAGAGTTTTGACATTTTCGAAGTAGAATTAATGCTCCTAGATGTTACAGAAAGGTTTAAGCTTTTCTTAAATTGACGTCAGATCCAGGTAAGAAGGAAATGGCTACTTAAAACACATGTGTAATTTAGATACTGTCACCTCTGGGTGTTTAAACATATCTTGTCAACTGATAATCATACCTAGAAATATATACTTACTAAAAAATTTATTTTAAAATAATGTTTAAATAATATGTTCATTTTAAGACAAATTGGAAAATGTCAGTATTTATCAAAAAGAGAAGTAAAATCACCAATAACCCCATCACAGAGAAAAGGTTCCACTGTTGTTATTTTGCTATAGTCCTTCCAGTCTCTTGTCTCTGTTTATATTTCATTGTTGAAATCATATACGGTGTTGTGTTCTGATTTTTCCCCCATTAGCTATTCAACTTAAGCATTTCCTAAGTTGTTAAAATGTTTCTAAGTATCATTGTAATGGTTGAATCATATTTTATAGTGAGTTTATTTAATGAACTAGAGTTGGACATTCAGGTTTTTCCAATTTCTTAGTCTTAAACTTCTAATGGTGATCTGTTTTAGATTCATAGAAGTAAAATTACTGGGTTACAGGAATGAAAGTTTTTAAGGCTACACATGTTATTAAGCTGTATTGAAAAGCATTATAGACATTTATTAGGATTGTATGAGTGCCCATTTCACTGACCTTCATTGCTAACATATTCCTTTTATTTTATTAACCTGTTGGATTAGGGTTCTCCAGGGAAATGCAACTAGTATGATGTGTGTGTATGTGTGTATACAGAGAGAGTGTCCCTAGAAATACATATATACTTTAACAGCTGATAGTTCAGTTTTGAAAATAAAACATTTTAATAAACACTGCCTTTATAATTATTCAAAATGTGTATACATTTTTTGGGGACACCCCATATGTATACACACACATATACAGAGAGAGAGATTTATTTTAAGGAATTGGCTCATGTGATTGTGGGGCTAGCAAATCCAAAAAAAATGCAGGTTAAGTTAGCAGGCTAGAGACTAAGAAAAGATTTGATGTTGAGTCTTGAGTGTAAAGACAGTCTGGAGACAGAATTTCTTCTAGAAGGATCTGTCTTTATTCTTAAACCCTTCAACTGACTGAAGGAGGCCCACCCACATGGTAGAGAATAATCTGCTTTATTCAAAGTCTACTGATGTATATGTCAATCACATCTAAAAAACACCTTACAACAACATCGAGACTAATGTTTTTTGTTTTTTAATATCTCTTTATTGATTTCAGAGAGAGGAAGGGAGAGAGAGAGAGAAACATCAACGATGAGAGAGTCATTGATCGGCTGCCTCCTGCATGCCCCTCACTGGGGATCGAGCCCACAACCCGGGCATGTGCCCTGACCGGGAATCGAACCCCGAACTCCTGGATCCTAGGTTGATGCTCAACCGCTGAGCCATGCCTGGCTGGGCTAGACCAGTGTTTGATCAAACATCTGGGTACCATAGCCCAGCCAAGTTGACGCATACAATTCACCATTACGCCTGCCATACAGAGTTTATGCTATATGATGGAAGGCCATGTTCTTTCTTTCTTGCCTTTTGATCAACACGATCTGTTTCTATGAAGACACACTGACTTATTTAAGACTTTTATATAGACTGTAAGGTTTTTGTTTTAAACACAAAGATTATCTCATCCAATTTTGGTATAAAGCATTTATAATCTCTATCAAATGATGCTTTGGAAAAAGCTGGGATTGGGCTTTATACACACGAGTCACGAATAGCCCTCTGCCATGTTACAGCTGGGTGTGAGCTTGGATAGGATCGTTAAACTCCCTCCCTCTCAATTTCTCAACAGTGAAGTCTGAAAAATCATACGCACCTTCCAGGTGCTTGTGAGTTTTAACTGAGGAAGCATTTATAAACTTCTCATACAGTGAGTGTCTAGCATGTAGTAAGCATGTGTTTCTATTCCTCGTCTTCTTCACCTTCTTTCTTTCTTAGTCAACCCCACACCCCAGTGCTCACTCCCAGTGCAGTGCAGAAAAACACTTCCCTCCTTTAAACACTCAGGACTGTAGCAGTTCTCCCAGAAAACATAGCAGATTTTGCTTTTGGAGTACACGTCTCATTTCCCCTTCTATTATTTCAGAAAGTATCATACATTCATTGCTGATAGACAAATGAGATGATTTTAGGTGAACATTTTATTCATTTACTTAACAAACATTTTAAAATTGTGTATTACATCCCAAGGACTGTTCTGGGTGCTGGGGATGTAACAGTGACATGATAGATGCATTCCCTGCCTTTTCAGACTTTAGGTATTAGTGGGGGAGACACTCAAACAAGGAAAGCAACAATGATAGACTCAAGCTACAAGTATTGTCGTATTAGGCAGGGTAGACTAGGTGATGCTGTGGTTAAGTGACCGAACCTCAGCAGCCTAATACAATAAAGGTTCAATTCTCACTCACTCGTGACAAATCAATGACTGGTCCAGGTGACTCTTTAAGGTAGTTGTGCTCAGCCTTCCAAGATGTTGCCTCTATACCAGCAGGTCCTTCCATCAGAGAACAGTGGGCTAGAGAATTAAATAAGAGTTAAAAGCATTTATAGGTGTCACTTCTGCTTCATATTTCATTGGCTACAGTAAGTCACATGGTCATGCCTACTTTCAATGAAGTGAAGAAGTGTATCCTGGGTAACCCTAGTGGTAAAGGAGAACCAGATGTGCCTGCAAAGTATTAAGCTCTATGAGAGGATATTATGTATTTTTTGCAAAGATAATAGAAACAAAATAAACATGAGCTTTTATGTATAATATTGCTTAGAATTATAGTAAAGTATGCTTTTCAGAAAAACTCCTGAGTCAACTTAAAGAAAATGACTTAATAACTCTTACTACAAATTGGTAACTCAGATAGGAGAAAACACATTAAGGTCATTATGAATAGTTGATGTATGGTAGATACCGAGTTGCTAAGTCTACTTGAGGACAAGGGTGAGGATACTTATATAGGTATCCTCAATTATTTAGACACATAATAGATGCTCAATAAAACTTTGTTGAAGTTAATAATGCTTATTGCTTTAAATTAGTCTTGCTTTGCCCTGGCTGGGTGGCTCAGGTGGTTGGAGCAATGTCCCATGAACCAAAAGTTTATGGGTTTGATTTCTGGTCAGGGCACATACCTAAGTTGAGGGCACCATCCCAGGTCAGGGTTTGTACACGATGCAACTGATTGATGTTCCTGTCTCACATCAATGTTTCTCTCTCTCTCTCCCGCTTCTTTCTCTCTCTCTCTAAAAACTCAATAAAAGAATATCCTCAGGGGTGAGGGTTAAAAAATTTATTTTTGCTTTTATACTTGATTTTTATACTTGATATACTCTTGAACTATAGTCCCATATTATTTTATCCTGAGGCTTACGATTGCCTTCCATGGCCGATATTTATTGTTTTTAATCTACATTAATAGTTTTGCATTCAATTATAATTTAAATTTGGACCACATATGGTTGAATCACTAGTCTCTTTTTCCTAATTTGTCTCAGGTATTTTCTTAAACCACTGGTCAGTATTCGGTTGGTGAAAAAAACGTTATAACATTACTTTAATGTTGGAATTTGCAGTCTACCATCTTGTCTTTCTTCTTCGTAAAACCAACTTTTATGTTTAATACTCCTTTAGAAATCACTAAAAGAAAAGAAATTCACAGATTTGAATAAAGAAGGCAGAAAATGCCAAAAAATATATATTCAAGGTCATGAATGTCATCTTGAAGATGGAATAGTATATGTGCTTTCAAACATAGTGCAATTTTTTTTTTCTCTTATATCTCTACTGTTATTTTCCTTTGCTTTTGCCTAAGTCTTTGTAATTCAGAAAGTAACCCTAAAGAGAAGACTCTGGTTTTCTTTGAGTGGATAGGTCAAGGACAAATGAGAAGAGTCTTCATTTCTATCCAGTTGACCCTCATTTTAGCACCATCACTTCTCTACCTCACGATGGTGTTTCTGAGGCATCGCCTCATTCCTGTCAGCCAAGAAATCGTCTATAATGAGAACCTCTCCAGTCTGTGCTGTGAGTCATGTGAATCTGAGAGAGTCCATGTCCTTTGCTGCAGTTTGCTGCTCTTGAATTTGTACAAAATTTGGTGGTTAGTTGGCAAATGGGACGCAGCTGACTTCTGATTTAGAGAGTGTCTTAAATGAGTTACCTCCTACCTTACCTTGATCATTTAAATGGAAAGCAGTGCTGCTCCAACAGAGCAGACATGATATGAAAACGATTTCTCACATGAGTTTCTTCCCTCCCAAATTGCCATGGCTACTGGTATCTCTGAGGGGGAAAAAATTAAAAAACAAACAAACAAGGGTTTTACAATTCTCACAAGTGGTAAATCATCTTTGCATTATTTAAGAAAAGCTTTAAATGTTCCATGAATTGTTTTGGCTAATGACAATTGATGCAAAGAATATAACAATAATCTAATAAAATAGAATAGCCTTTTGGAAAGTGATAATTTGTGTGGAAGATGCTGATAGCATCAATACATATAAGTGGGCTATAGCTTGAGCTGAGGAATTATTTTTCCTTATATTTGTAAATAAGGCAGTATTCTTTTCCCTTCAAGGAGTATCTAGATCACTTATTAATAAAAGAATACTGGCTTCCTTTGTCCATGGTGGCAAAATTGGCAGAGGCAATGTAGGATACTGATCATATAGGCCTTAGAATCTGGAGGAGCCCGAATAGATCTTTTAGGAGGACAGTATTCTATAGTTGAAGATCTAGATCTAGAGCCAGAATATTTGGATAGAGTCCTGGCTGTAGACTATCAAGTGTCACTAATTGAGCTTCCCATACAAAGTTCTCACCAAGGCTTTAACAGTCTGGCTCCAGGGTACCTCTCCAGCATTATTTTGATAGTCTTCACTCCTCACTTGTGCCATTCCAGCCGCTGCGCCATTTCTCACACATTCCTGAGACACACTCTTGTTGCCAGGCTTCTGCACTTGCTGTTCCCTCTGCCTGGGATGCTCTTCCCCCAGATGCAAGCTGATATTTTTTGAGCAGATTAAATATGTTCCATGGTATTATAAATACATCATGTTTAGCGGGCGAATTCTCATAGTAACTATAGGAAGTGGGTAGTGCCATTGGATGGATGGAAATAAATGGGGGCATGCTGACACATCAGAGGCACGAGGGGAACCAAGGCAGTTTGGGTGGGAGCCAAGACTTTCACAATGTGTATTCTTAAGAGTATGTAATACCCAGGGCATAGTTTACACCCTTCCTTTAACCCCAGAGCTCCTCCTTGGAGAGCATTTCTGACTATCCTATTTAAGGTGGAATCCCTGTGATTCTTACTAGTTTTATATTTTGCAGCAGCACTAAAGGCCACCTGGTCTTATATCACCTACTTACCTCGCTTATCCCTTTATCTTTCCCCTAGAATACTCTCTTTAGGAGGGAAGAGCCTTGTCCTGAATGGTGGGTCACCACCCACCCCACACCCAGAAATGTACTGACCTGGACTAGAAAAAGATATGAGTGGTGTGAGATGATCATGTTTAAGGCGTCTCACTCATCAAACATTTACAGAGTATCCCCCTTATGGCAGACACCACACCTGTTTTGGAACCATGAAGGTGAACCAGAGTGATGGGAACTCCTCCTGCTTCATGAGCTTCATAGAAGCATCATGCAATTCACAGGCAGTTACACAGGATAAGCACAATATTAGGGCAAATATAAGGTGCAGTGGGGAAGCAAGGGTTCAGTGTAAGCTACTGTGAGGGACTGATCTCCACGCTGAGACCTAAAGGATGGCCTGAAGGGTAAAGGGACAGTGGAGGTGGGTTTGGGAGAACACTCTGGGCAGAGGGAGTGACAGGGGGCCCTGAGAGAGCACCTTCGGGTCCTAAAAGCAGTTCAGCATGACTCAGGTGGAGAAGGTAAGGGGAAGATTTTACTCTCTGAGTCTGGAGAAGGAAGTTGGGTTTGCAAGGGTCTTGAAAACTATTCCAGGAGTCAGGATTCTCTTGGTCCGAGCAAGGAGGTGCCCCCGAAGAACCTTTAAATCAAAGGGATTTTTATTTAGTACCTTATCAGTGTACCACCTTCAGCCAGTTTAGTTGGCAGTATCTCCATTTTCCAGATGGGACACCTGAGGCCCAGAATAACACATCTAAACATCAACCGAGTTGATTTAATTTCCTCAATTACAGGGCTCTCAGGACTCCTAACTCCTACCCTCCCACCCTCTCTCCTTCCTTCCTTCTGTTGTTCTTGTCAAAAGGCAAACGTAAAACTATTTACTCACCACCATTCTCTTTTTCCAAGGGGCACGCAGGCACTCACACAGCTTCCAAAAACATCCCCGAGCGGAGGCTGATGGCCTCAGGGGTGGCAGGGCTTGTGCAGGGATGAGCACGATATTGTGCACGGGGCCCGAGCTCTGTTCTTGACCAGCAAGCTGGATTTGCACCGGGGGCTGTGTCTCTGGAAAGGCGCCTCTGGGCTGGGGGAGCAGAGCCGACTTGACAAACTCTAGAGCAGCTCAGCGCCGGCCTGCCCGCGCTTTGGGCATGCGTGAGCTCTCGCAGCAAAACACAGCTGGCTGGGCTAATTTTAGCCACGCCAGCCTTGAAAAGAGACCCTTTAAGGAAATATATTTTCTCGGAAACAATTTGTATTATAATGCAGCAGCTGATCGACATGTCAGACTATCACTTACTATTGGTGGGGGAAAACTCTGCCAAGTAATTATGATTTTTTGTTCTTTCTGTGCGTGTGTGTGTGTGATATCCATAAAGCAAGTAGAGCATCCATGATCAAAATAATTATAAAGAGACAGACAATGAGAGAAGCAGTGTTTTTTTTATTTAGGAAGAAGTTCACACACCTGAGGGAACATCTCTTTTGGTATTTCCAAACTGGCCGTGATGAGAAGGCTTCTTCCCGCTGCGATAAGTTGGCCACTGCGATCTGGGGTGCGCGGCTTGTTAACCGTGGTCCTGTGTCCACTCAGAATTCCCTCAACACTTAGCATCTTCCGAGTCCTCCGAGAAGTAAAACGTTAGTTTCTAAGCCCTGCCTTGGGTTCGTCGGGCTTCAGCGCCTTCGCAGGTTTGGAGAGCCTCGGGGGCACACTTTTTTGCATTGTAACCAGCTAGGTTAGTCCCTCTGCCTTGGTTTTTTTTCCCCCCCTTTCTCTCCCTTCCTCCCTTGGCCTCGCCTCCCTCCCGCCCGTGGTCCTCCCCGTTTTGTTTCGCTGAGCCGCTTACCTTTTCAACTTGGCCCGAAAAGGAAAGAAGGCAGCCCCCGCGCGGAGCAGATGGACAGAAGGATAAGAAAGGACCCACCGCCCGCGGCCGGGTCCCGCGGTTCCGTCCCAGCGGCAGCAGCCTGGCTGCGAAAACCCGCTCTGCTCTCCCAGCTAGCCAGCAGAGGGAATCGGAACTTTGCTTGCAGCAGCAGGGGCTGAAGCAGCCCTTTTTTTTTTTCCTTCTTGGAGGAAATACTGCAGCCTTCTGGACTGCGTACGTCGCTCCCTGGAGAGGCTCCCTCGGTTCCACCCACCGGCTGGAAGGAGGGGAAGTGAATGAAAGGACAGGACGAGCCCCGATCACCATGTCACTCTGGGAGGGAGACAGCAGCAACTAAGCTGTGCAAGGTTTTTTTTTTTTTTTTTTCCTTCCTTTTTCTTTTCCCCTTTCTGTTTCTTTTTCTCCCCCGTTTTCTCCCCCCCCCCCCCAGCTTCCTCTTTCTTTCTTTTTATTTGCTTTTTTCTTTAAGGTGAAGAAAGAGACACACAGAAGACAGGAAGCTGATCTGCAAGGATTCGGGAGTTATGCTGAAAGGACTTTGATTTTTTTTTTTTTTCTTTCCCCTTTACAAACGCTGGCAATTGACATCACTACAGACAGCCTGGTACAGAACAAACTGCCTCATCCCGAGTGGACCCCGGCGGCTGGGAGAAGGCAGACGAGACCTGGGGAAGCTGTGTGTGCGCTTTTATTTTTCCTACCGATCCCCGTCTCCTAGTTTTTGTTGGTGGTTTTTTGGTTTTGTTTTGTTCTTGTTTTTGTTTTTTGGTGTGTTTTTTTTTTATATTCTTGCTGGGTTGGAACTAGCGAGTGGTGGAAGGCGAGGAATCTCGGAAGCCTCATCAGTCATCGGGACTGTCAGGAATAGTGGTTTAAGAGGAAGCTCGGCCTGGGGCACTATACCCTGTCATCCAGTTCCCTGCCTCGGAGATAAAGATTCCAGCTACATGGGCAAACGCCTGGATCAGCCACAAATGTACCCCCAGTACACTTACTACTATCCTCATTATCTCCAAACCAAGGTATGGCTCGCGCCCCAGGCTGGCAGTCAGTGCGGTGTCCTTCTGCACTTGGGATGGGAAGCAGACAGGCATGTGAATTATTATTTAACCCCCCCATCACCTCTTCCTGCTTCTTGGAAATTAGTAACATACCAGCGGAGTTATTAAGGCAGCGGAGAACATAGAAGAAAGCAAGCCTGGAATTGTGGCTTGCTCTTTAAGGAGAGATAATAGTTTCACCTGAGTTCTTTTGTTGTTATTTGGCAGCGTAAATGTGCCTGGTATCTGTAAAGTCCTTTGCAGATGGGCAGGGTTGTTAGAAAAAGGAGATCCTAACAGTGATTATCAGGCACAAGAATAAAATTTCAGGGGCTTTTCTGGTGAGCTGTTCTTTGTTTGCCACTCTTAAGAGGGTTTTTCCCACTGGATAGGACACCCCAGGGTGGGGGTAACTCAAACTTTTAATCTCTGAGTATAGGATAAAAGAAGGGTGTGGAAGGTGTAAGACAGTGAACTAAAGTCTCTTGGAGTTTGTTGGGGTGTATATATATGTTTTTTTACTTGCCTAACATTTTGTTTCATATGGAGGGTGATCAGGATGCTACAGACTGAACTGTGGAGCTTTTCCATAGATGTTCTTGACTTTTAGAAGCTCTGTTTGTCTGTGTCGGCTTCGATCAGAAGGCCTGGGTCTTGAAATGGGATGAAATGTAACTGATGGTAATTGGACGCGAATTGGTTAAATACTTCAGGGTTTATGCGTGTGCTCATTAGGGGGCCAGTGGGAAGCCCACGTAGCTAAGCAATGGGCAGTGCCAACCATGAACTTTACCCTGCAGTTCACACATGAAGGACTCTCAGGTGTGATATCACGGCTCCAATTTGTCAATTAGATTGAACTTGATTTTGGGGGAGAAAAATGTTGGTAGAGTTCCCACCTTGAATGCACGGATTATATTTCTTTACCGATGATATTATTTTGTATTGCATTAGCCAGACTCCACAGTCTTCTTCGTGGATAAATATGCCGAGAGTGAACTAGGCATGCCTGAGTGATCTCTGCTGTCACCAGGGCTCCTTGATGCGATTAAGCTTTGGTAATTCATGCTGTAGTTATCTCTCATTTATTCTGTCTCATCAAACAATGCCTGTTTGTGAGCCAGACCAGGCAGCAGACTTTCAATATTATATTAAAGATTGTTGCCTTTTTCCCTTCTGTTCCCAGCGCGCTGTGATTCGCCCTGCCCCTCCAAGGTCGACTCACATTGCTTTTTGCCTTTGTGAGCATTTAGTTTGTGCTGCTGCTGCTTAAATAGACCAGCCCTTCTGCTCCAGTGCCTTGAGTTTTAACTCTTTGGGGATTGGGAGGAGAATGGTGCCTGCCTTCCTTGAGGAAATGGCAAAGCAAGGACAAGCTGAAAAGGGGAAATTTGTAGTCATTTCTCATCCCCCAAAGAAACAAAAACAACAAACTCAAGGGGTTGCATGAAAAAAATATTGGACATTCCATCCCTTTTACTCATTTGGCTAAATTTTTCCAAATGTTTCAAAAATCACGCTCTCTTTTGGGTCCTTGTTTTCTACTGTGAAGTGTATTCAGAAAAGAAACTTTAGATGGAAATGAATGGAATAATTGCTTTTCTGCATGAGATTTCTTTTAACCTATTACCAGCAGGAAATAATGTCATGCGCATTATATTAAAGACACAGGGTGCTGGATGAGCCACCCTGGTGGAAAGTGTGTGTGTGTGTGTGCGTGTGTGCGTGTGTGTGTGTGTGTGTGTGTGTGTGAGATTGGGCTAAAGGGGAAAGTGGAGTGATGAGGGGAGAGAGGAGAGCTGTTTTGGGGTCCTATGTAGTTTAGTGTTGTGTAGACAGGCGGCATCTGGATCTTGTTACTTTCAAGCTAGTCAAAGCCATCAACTTCTGGAACATTTTTAAAGAAGTTAGATCCATTAGGCGACCTAAGCTGATATTGGGGTAATCAGATCAGGGTGGTAGGGAATATAAGATCAGCGACTTTGGCGATCATGGTAGTTCATATTGATTATTATGTTGTGAAATTTCGACAGTGCTGTGAAATTGTCGAATATTGTTACAGCGGCTCTGAAATGACAGGCATTAATAACATCCCTGGAAGCTGAAGATGTGAAAACGTGCCCTGTTTTGAAACTTGGTCACACAAGGACTGGGAGGAAGTGTCAATGTGCAATTGTATTTTAAAAGGTGGAGACTTTCTGACAGCATGGATGCTATATAAAAAAAGTACTCTTCATGCCCCAGTATAGCATGAAAACCCCTGGGTTATTTCAGTGTCAGTTTTTGCCCTTTTCACACTTATATCTCAAAATATAACCTCTAATAATTTTGAAGGACTTACCCACTGCTTATATTTATTTATACGTCTAGGTGGGATTCATAAAGTCCACTAACTTGGCTTGTAATTATAATCCTATTTTGAAATCATAGCTGTTGAACATGATGCTGATATATGAGGAATACTCATGGTTGATAGAATTCTATGGCTGATAACAAAGATCATACTCCGGCAATATCATGCCTTCAGCTATTCTCTAAGTTCAGGTGTTTTTCACTAACCCACAAAAGCTACTCGTTGACATTCATTTTGGGTGGAAAAATCTTCATGGGATTTTAAAGAACTGAAATGTTTATTGTATTCATTCAGAAAATGCAAAAGTGCTGAGCCTTCTCTTTTTACTTAAATATGTGTGTGTGTTAGATACGGTTTCTATTTGCCTGTGATAAAACAAAATGATAATGGACTTTTTAAATAAATGCAAATCTTTTCCATTTCCTCAAATGTAATTAAAGTTTTTAAAAAAGTGTGACATTTTCCTGCCTTTGCTGCTTCCCTTATTTTCCATTATATTAAAACCCGTCCTTTAACTTTGTTGCTTAAACTTTTTTAAAAATAGAAATAAGATATTTATGTTTTTGTCCCTTTGAGTAATTTTCCAGATGCTTAAAATGCTTTATTAGAAAAACTTACCTGTAAGTTAAATAAAATGAAAACCCAGTGGCCTACTTGTAGCTATGCCTTGTAGCAATATTGTTATGGTATGCTTTCTCTCCCAGACCTCATATTAAAAGTTGTCATTTGTTAATTTTCTTTTTGATCATTTTGTTTTTCCTACCAAGAGGAGCAATTTCGAAAAAGAATATTGCTTTTGATTAAGGAGGAATGAAGAAATCTTGGTGACATGTCATAATATTTAAATAAGAGACATAACTGGATTAAAAAGCATGAGTTTCATCAAAAGAAATTTGCTGTTGGGAATCCACCCAGAATAATCAGCAGATTTTAGAGAAAGGGGACCGAAAAAACTGTTCATTAGCTAAGTGATAATTTACATAATGATGTTTGATTGAGTTGTAACCTAATATATCTCAAGAATTTTGTCACAGCCCATTCAAAGCAACCGACCTGTTGCTATTGCGTTTTGAGATCCAGAGTGAAACTCAGTCTGAATTGGAGGTATTTTTTGTGTGTGGCAGGGGAACAAGGAGGGTGGCTCTTGGAAAAACAAACTAGTTACACTAGAAAAGCTAAAGAGAGTAAAACATGGTCACAGCCTGGAGAATTGATATTTTGCAGATGAGAAATAGATGTATCTCTCCTATGTATGCGATTTTTGGAGAACTTCAGTCGTCCTCATGAAACTTTAAAATTTGCACACACACACTCAGCAAGCGTGCCTCTCTCCCTTTTCCACACTCTTCCCAGCTCACTGTGTCCCTACCAATCCGGGACACAGTTTCTAATCACGTTGCTCTTCCATCAGCCTACCGCTGCTCCATCTGCTTCCCCGGAAGGTCTTGGAGCAAAGGGCTCAGACTGCAGGACCCCGGCAGGGTTTCTCTGGTGGGTGACACTCGGGATCGTGTTCCGAGCCTGGCGTGAAGCCGGGGTCAGGTGTAAGGGGTAATTCATCAGCTGCACGCAGATCCCAGGCTGACCTTGCAGCCCTCGGCAGCCTGCACTGCCGCCCTCTCTAAAAGTCGAGCTGGAGCCCCACGGTTGTGCCATAGAAAGAGCGGGTTGTGCCATAGAAAGAGCAGATTGTGCCATAGGAAGAGCAAGCACTTGAGAACACAAGGGCTGAGGGGCTGCGAAGAAAGAGAGGCTCCTGGGGGCGAGGGCTGTTCTTAAAGATGTCAACGTGCAGGTCCTTCAAAAACAAAACAACCCCTCACGCGCTTCTTGCACATGAAAATGTAGAAAATCTTGCCGAGGGAGGGAATGAGGTTAGAGTTTCCTTAGTACTTCCTGCCCAGATTTGCATTGATAGCCAGAGTTGGGAACTTGCCAGTTTTCAAACAGCCTTGAAAACGTCCAAGTTCTGGGCTCCTTTCAAAGGCTGAAACATACAAAACTGGTTTTCGAAAAAACCTTTCAGCAATTGAGATTTTAGGTACAACTCCAAATATGTCTCTCGCTTCGGGGGTGTAATATGATAGCATGCAGCGATGATAAACCCTGGTCGTCTCATTTTAGGACGTGTACAGTTTTAATTGTTTTTAAGGAGAGGAAGATAGAAACGAGGGGCCACCCTTCCTCTGGAGCTGTTTTTCTTCCTTCTTTCCCCCCAAATCTTTATTATCATTGGGACTGTCTTATCTCTTCTGTAATGTGGTCATTGTTTTCACAACACTAAGTTTAGTGCCTACTTAAAAGGAGTAGAAATGTAAAAAGTTCATGGGCTTTTCCCCTCCCGGATAATTTCCAACTTAAGGGAAACACCATGTAGATTTCATTTCCCTTTCCAGTATCTTTCTAACGCATTTTTCTTTCACTTTCTCCCCATTTGGAAAAAGAGTAACAGAATTATAACTCGAAATTATTTCCATAAAGTAATGAAATCTCTTTGAAGGGGTGGAGACTGGGGAGGTTTGCAGGGAACGAGGCAAGAGAAGGGGAGATAGAGCCTTAAGTTCATCCCAGGTCTTTCTGGCTCCAGGAATTCTGGCATGCTTCATTTTTGCACTAATATGATTTTACACAATTCTTTCTGACATTATCAGTCTTTTTGGCAGAGAGAGAGCTCCGTCACAATTATGCCACGCCACATTTTAAGAAAACCAGTCTTTTTCCTTTAAAAGAAAATCTTTTTAGTGTTGGACTTCTTATTCGGAGTACATGGTTGATGTTTATCCAAAATTGGCTTCGAGTACTACATTAAAATCGTGTTTTGTAACAGTCTCATAAGCCACAGCTGTATGTGATTAAATAGTGTAATATCAAAAGCATGTGAGAATAGACATTTTTATACTATAGCTGTTGCACAGCAAGAGTGCAGATGGACCTGAAGGGAGACCAAGAACAAAAATATATTCATATGTTGGTGAGGATATATGTTGCTCTTTTGTTCAGTAGTTGGAAAAATGCTGAACCATTTTGGGTATGATTAAAAATATACTTCCTTAAAATGAAAACAGAAATGCAATACCAATTTTTATTTTAAATATGGAGTACCATTTAATTAGAAAAGACGTAGTTACTGAATGGGTCTGAAACCAGTGCATATGGCAAGATCGGAATTATTCCAGTGGAGCACACATTCAGAGAGCAAAAGTGAATTTCCCAATTCTGTTTTGAAATAATAAATGGTTTTCTTCTCTCTCTCTCTCTTTTTTTTTTTTTTTTTTGCTACTTTCTGTGGAACTATTATAAAAGAAGAACTTCAGGCCATGTAGCCCTAATCAAAAGTTGCTAAATAATCAAAATCAGCAACTTAGAGCAAAATAAGCAGCAGTATGATTCTTTTTGAACATGTTTGAAAATACGATTATCAGTTTTGTAAGAATATTGCTCTTCCCTTTGCCAGTGTTAAAAAATTACGTAGTTACACAAGGAGACACAACTTTTGCTTCTATTTCATTGGCAGCAATGCTGTAGTAAAGAGGTCTCTATTTCATATGGGATGGTTTAGCTATAGTTTCTTAAAATAATATTTGTTCGTAAAAACTATGATCTTTAGATTTTTAGAGACTATAAATCTACAGGACTACAAATACTAATACAAATTTATTAAGTCATTGTTTTCAGTGTCTTGAAAAAGCCTATGGAGTTGGCTATTGGTTTTCAGATTTCAGACACTAAAAACACAGTTTTAAAGAGGAAAAAAAGAAGGGTAGAGAGAGATAAGTTGGATTGTTTGCGTTTTAAATTTTTCTTTTTCAAGTTGATATTGGCAGAGAATTCATTCACATTTAAAATTGGTGTTTTTTTTCCATGTAGATTTATTAGTCAGGAAATGCATACCATATGGAATCAGATACCTGGATAAGTTTTGTAATTCAGAACATCAATCTCTAATAGACATCAAATATCAAGAGTGTGGATAATAAATGATAAGACATGGATTCTGTTTTACTTTGGGGAAATTCTCTGATTTGTGTGTCAATGAATTGGTTTCTAGGTCAGGTTCCCTAAGCTGTCTTCCAGGCTGAGCATTTGTGACTCTCACTTTGAGATAGATGGGCCTCCTTTGATATATTGGTGGTATGGGGAGATGACCTCCGTTCTGTCCCACTGATGAGTTTTTTGTTTGGGTCCCCGGTGCTTTCCATAGAGCAGATCAAATGCTGCTTTGTAGACTCTGGTGATTTGACAAATTTAACAGTCCGCATCCTTCCCCACATCTAAATCCAGCGCAGGGAGAGAAACACATCCATCACCTGGGAGTGGGTGGAGGACAGTTCCCAGGGGCGGGACAGTGACAGGCATCAGTTAATCACTATCATCGCCGGCCTTGTTGTGGTGGTAAGTTTCCTCCTTACAGTGGGTAAAATTAGGACCTACCAAAAAATTGATAGTGGCAATGTGATGCTTACTTTTCCTCACTTAACTTTCTCTCTACAGGTGGTAGAAGAGCTGAACATACATATATTTGGCTAAACCGGTTGAGGTAATGAAGGAAAGAGGATTGCCTCACTAAGATCCTGACAACTCTAGTTTCATGAATGAATCTGGGAGCTAGTGTACATATGGAAATAACAATTGATAGATGAAATACCATTTGACTGGAGTTTGCAAACCCCTCAAATTCCTGAGTTTCTTTTTAATAGCCTTTAAAGCATGGGGCAGAAATACTACAGTAACCATAGTATGTGGTATTGTAGGAGGGAAATACTAACTTCTCCAGGACATATAAATAAGAGCATTATCTTTTCCTCTTTTTCTTGCTAGGTACCCTTCTGGTTCCCCCTCCCCTCCCAAAGCCCATGTTAGCTGAATTAATGAAAGTAAATGGAATCCTGAATTTAGCTTTTATGAATGATAAACAAATAGGAAAAAATAGACTAGATTACATACATAGTCAAGGCAACCATGACAATATCTTTGCCTGTTGTGTAAAAATTAAAGTGTAATAGAAGAAAAAGAAATCTTATGATATTCTAAATATTGGTAGTAATCATTTCAGGAACCGATTTTTAATTTGTTTTAGAATTAACTTTCCTATCGTTATATTGTAGGGTTAAGAAATTTGTATATACGGCACTCAATATGCTAGAAGCAGATGATCTTTTGGTTATCACCTTAGCTGATAGTTTTCAAGATGAATATGGGTCATGCCTAGAGTTGAATGAGGATTTTTGAAAAGTCTTCCTATTTTTATCTCATATCTAGTCTATTTATCTTAGTTAAATTGCTGATTGATGACAATTTAATGGAAAGGAAAATGGAAAACGAATGCTAACTATCTGGTTTTCTGGAACTGGTTAGGATACCTTAAAAGCTTTTCTTATGTAGGCAAGTTATATCTGAAGCTTTTATTGATGTCTGTAAACTTTCATGTTGCCCCTTTTAAAACTTATCATTCACTCAAGTTGGATGGTAGCACCTTGAAAATAACTTAAAGGTAAGGTAGCTTATAATTTGAGCAAATATACTTTTAAACTCCCAAATACTTTTGAGTAGAAGAAGTGTGTATAAAGCAAAGCTTGGAATAAAATTTCAGAGACTGTTTTTCAGGATAACACACACACACACAAAGAACCAAATGATGCGTTATGTTTAATTTTTTTCTTGAGAGGTGAGAATAACACTTTTTTTTTCTTCCCCAACTTGATGCTAGTGCCTTGTAGGGTTGTAACAGCTCCTGGATTAACCTTGCTCTTGGGTTTCGTCCCTTAGGTCTGTAGTACTTTGCCGTGCACACCAATTCACACTGCACTTTTGGACATAAGGATGTTGTGTTTTAATCTAAGGAAGGCAGGGAATTCTGAAAACAATAAAATTTTGATTTTCTTCCCCTCAACTTATTCCAAAAAGTTAACCAATGCCTTTAAACTTTATTATTTAACTGTTAGGACAACTTGACTTCATGTTAGCGATGGGATGGCTTCTTGTTGTTCTTGTATTTAACTTTGTTGATAAGCTAAAAAAGGCCAAGAAAGAAGTCAGAGGAAGTAGGTCAATGAACATCGAAGAATTTTTTCCATGCTTAGTGACTTCCTTTAACAACGGGAGAAGTGAAGGGTCATTGTAAAACCTCCATATTTTGTGGATACTCTTAGAGGCCCACATCCCACATTCCAACAAGCCTATTGAAGTGCACTCACATTCCACACATCAATTTAAATTTTTTTTGGCAATAAAGTATTGAAAGAGTTTTTATCATTTTGCTGCTAAAACTCTGAGTGCGAGTAAATTCATTTATTTGTGCCTGTAAGTTTGGGGCCATCATCTTGCATGTGTGTGTGTGTTCTTGCAAAGTGAAAAAAAATATAATCTACAGATCCCCTTGAGGTACAAAGAAAGGTTATCAGAGAACTGAGTAAAACATTGAGTTAAGTTGGCAATGCATTATGTTCTGTAGATAAGCAAAGAAATGTTTATTAACTTATTTCACAGTTTTCATTTTTGTTTGGAGGCAACATATTTTTCTCATCTCTCCTGTGTCTGTGGTTTGCTGGGTTCCTAAAGCAGTCAGAGAGCTGAAAAAGCTGGCCATCTCTCTACCTACTGTGGCCATTTGGCACTCCAGATATCTCTGTATTTTAGTAATCCCAAATTTCCGGGGCGGAGCACGTGGTAGAACAGCAGAGCGTATCGGAAAATGTCATTAACATTCTTTGGCTAAACTATGTCAAAAGCAGACACATTGGATTGACCTTTGGCAGGGAAAGCAACTGACAGTTCCCGATCTGGGTGCCAGGTTCACAGAATTTTTTCATTGTGCAACTGTTGGAATTGTTTACCAATTGGAAAGAAAAAGAGGTTGAATGTAACAGGTGTTTCCCTGGGCTCCCAGCTTAGGGGTACAAGCAGGAGGCAACTCAATGGCACAATATTTATTTTATGGCATAATCCTAAATTCTTCTCTCTCTAAGTGGGGTCATGGGATTATTACATGTACTAAAACTGCTACCTCTTTCCGATCCTCAGTGTCCATGGCTCTTCACCTGGGATAACTTCTCTTGGTATCCAGGGCTCAGCCTTTCAGAATCTTGGTGCCTCTTAACTGTATACACACTTGGACCAGACCCACTGTTACTCTCAGGAGGGCTTGAAGATGCTCAGCATCTTGAAGATGCTACTTTTCCAGCCCTAAGCCAAGCATGATGGCTTTCTTCATTTTCAGTGCTATTCCAGTCATTCAAGAGAAATCAGGATCCCAGGCCCGAAGCACGGCCATCTCCTCCTACCTTAATGAAGGAGTTTTATCTGACTGTAGTGCCATGCATATGCTCATACCTGAAAATCCACTCCTCCCCCCATCTTAGAGGGAGGGTTCTCATAATCACCCGATACTTTGATTCTCCATCTAATTACTCCATTTCTCTAGCCGGTTATCGCTGAATTTCATCAGCAGATTCTGTGAGTCAGCTTTGACTTATCTCTCTCCTACATAAAACATACACACACACTCACACACATACACACTTCTGGGAACCTTAAGGATGATTTAAGTGGTTCTGATTTTCTCAAAGGCTAAATGACCACAGAGAAGTATGGAGGAGCAAAGTGATCTTAAGGAGAAATACACCTGTCCTTTCCAGTTCTAATATGATTTTTTCCTGGTAATTGGAATCACCAAATAGGGGTGACTAATAATTTTCACTTTCTTTCAAAAGTGTAGTAGCCTTCCACGATCGCAAATATATTGATAACATATTATGCAAGTTAGATATCTACTCTTTTTTCCTGTTTATTTTTCATACCATCCTTAAGAAATCTTGATAGATTGATCCTATTTTTCCCCAAAATAACTTCACAATAATTGTTTATACTATAGAGATTCTAATGATCGCCAGCCTTTTAATGATGAGGCTGTCAGTAGCATGGTAGATAAAAAATTACAGTTTTACAATTTTAATTAACAAGTGATTTGTGAGAAGCACCCAGAAAGATAAAACCAAGAGCAGTTAGAAAAAAAAAAAAAGTAAGGCTAAGGGTATCAGGTCTTAATCTACTTTCAAAAATTTCTGGAATTTGGCTTTTTGTTTTCCTTTCCAAGGCAAAGGTTAAGAGCTGTTTGGCAAAGAGTAGATCGTTCACAAATTGAAGAACCATCACTGGGAAAACCTAGACTGTCAATATAAAGCTTGATATGGAGGAGTCATATAGTTGAGGCTCTTGGTGTCTTGTGGGAAAAAAAAAAATCAGTGCTTTTGAGAACAAGTTAGTGCCT
Source organism: Miniopterus natalensis (assembly GCF_054644295.1). NCBI lineage: Eukaryota > Metazoa > Chordata > Mammalia > Chiroptera > Miniopteridae > Miniopterus > Miniopterus natalensis. Next base: position 13,121,108 of record NC_142095.1, on the reverse strand, counting down.
TTGTTTTGTTTAGTCACATGTCAGAGCAATTAGTAACCTCTGGCACTTGCTCCTGATGTTCTGGTTTGCCCATCACTAGTTCTTAGGGAGGACCTGGATAATTTTAAACATGTTTTGGAATTTCTGTACATGAAATGTTCACGTAAAGCTCATGTATGTTCAAAAATATAATCATGAGTGAAGCTATATTCTGTGTAGAAAGGATCCAGCTTTGAGAGGGAAAAGCAATGGCATAAGTTATAAAACCAGCAAAGCTGTAGTGGCATGAGAATTGCACAATGCAAAGAACTAACCAGACAGCAGCGATGCTCGAGGGCCACTAATATGCCTAGGGATCCACAGAGCAGTTGCATTGAGGATGTGTGTGCAGTTGTGATTGACGCCTTGGAGCTGCAGCACACGCATATGCTAGAGTGTGGGACCTGGTGAAAGAGAGTCTAGATTTCAGCATGGTTACGGAGGAGTTTGAGTCAATAGAGGTCCAAGGAAGCTATTATTGTTATTGCTCACGGCCCACCTTTGTCAAGTTCATTTTACTCTCCATCTGTATTTCATTTAGAATGGTTGGAGTGACCTTGCTTTTTTTTTTTAAATTTACATTTATTGTTGAAAGAATTACAGATGTCCACTTTTTCCCCCCATTGGCCCCTTCTACCCCGCACCCTGCGTTTCCATTGCATCTTCTCCATCTCCTGCCTTTGCCAGGTTGTCCTTCCTGGGGAACTAATTCTTTCCTTTCTGTATCTCAGCTCCTCTCCCCTTCTTCTTGCCCTCCCCCCTTTCTCCTGTCCTCAAGTTCTCTCCTATGGATTTCATTTCTTTGTCTCCTTGCCTTTAGCTCCTAAACTTCCACTTCCTCTTTTTTGTTCTCTTAGCTTTTAGCTTCCCCCTTAATGTTTTAGTTACTGCTTTTTATTTTTTCCACTTCTTTTCAAGGTAGAGTGAGATTGGGTTTCAACTTTCTTCTTTAGCTGGGTTGTAATGTTTATTTTTTGGCTCTTTGAACATACTTTACTCATCAGGATCACATTTGTGTCAGGGCTATTCTGTGAACCCCCTGAGGACCACAGAGTCTTCATCTTTTAGTGCCCTGCAGTATCCAGTAGAGTGCCTGATGCAGACTGAGTGCGTAATGAAAGGTTTTCAAAATGCATTCATCTATCCTGCTCTCTGAACCTCATGTATTACACGGTTGCTAGAGTCAATGATTTTAAATCAGAGTTGCTTAAGGTCATCTTCACCCCCGTGATGCTTTATGCCAAAAGTCATTTGGTTTATCTTTCTTTATAGGTACAGATTGATGCAATCTCTCTCTGTCTCAACTTCCCCCACCCCTTGGTGAAATAAGTGGGCTACTGGGGTAGGTACCCTAGGAGTGTTGGCTGGAGTTGGGTTACATGTCTAGCTAATGAGATATGCTATGATAACAGAAGGTGAGCCAAGTTGGAAACTGCAGTAGAGTAAGGGGAGAAAAGGAAAGAACAGAAATGAAAAACTGCCACAGTGCTGCATTCCAAGATGCTGGCAAGAGCTCAGGAACCCATGCCAACTCAGGGAGGGACAGACGGAGACTTCAGAGACGGTCTAGGTAGCTAGTATTTGGAACTTGGGGATGAGAGTAAGCAAGTAGGTCAGGGCTAAATGGTAGTGGTGATGTTTTGGAGGCTCTTCCTGAGCAATTGCCAAGAATATCAGCTTGTATAGGTGGCTCCTTCCTTGGGTTGGCAGAGAGTTGGGCATATAAGGAGGTGAACTTAGTTTAAGGAGTTAGGAGATGGGTTGAGTGCTAGGCCCACCTTTCTATTTTCCTTATTCAAGACAAGATCTTGAGTGTCACAGTAATATATAATCTACTCATGTGAGGACACAGCAGTACTGACATGGATTTTATTAACTCAAATTTTTGAAAAGACAACCTCAAAGTTCAGGTAAGACTGGCACAATTTCTATTTCAGAAAGAAAATTCTATACAGTTTCCCTGTACAATTAAGCAGGTATAAAGATATGCCTAAAGTCATTACCGATGATACGAGATGGGATTCTGATGGAAACCTCAAAGCCTTTCTCACTAAGGAATGTGTGAAGACAATAACCCAGTCATGGCTAAGAAGACAAACTGTGCTTTTGATATGGGTGCCTCTTGATTTTTCCAGGTTGTGCTGATTTCTTTCATTTTGTTCCCTTATGTTTCCTTTGTTTTCTCTATTATGTTCTCTTTTTGCATCAAAGTTCTTATTGCCATTTGTAGAAAATAGTTTATGTATTTAATTGCACAGCATTTAGTAAATTTTTCTATTGCAAAGTAATTCATACTGATTGTATGTAGTAAAAACAACTCAAGATATATAATGAAAATATTAATAATTTTCTTGAGCATACCACATCATTCTGTCAAGAACTCTCATGAAATACCAACATTAATAATGGAATCATGTGTCCTGTAGCATTTTTTATGCTCATGCAAATATACAGTCAAATCTATGGCATATGAGATCATATTGAATAAGTTATTTTACTCATTTTTTTCAATGAAAAGGAAACTTTGTGAATTCTCACCAGTTCTTTAGACATATATATTTTTGTTTTCTATTGTCAGAGTAATTGTTTCTACCATGTTTAAACATGTTTTCTGCAAAGATTGTCCATTGATGGACATGGATTTTTTTTTTTTTTTTTGGCCATTGTTTTTTCATTATAAATAATATTACATTATATGTACAAAGTACTCATTTAAATATTGAAAATTTAGTCAATGATATGCTAAGCTGGTTTGTTTTCCTTTTTAATGCTAAAAAGTGCATTGAGGAGCCCTGGCCAGTGTAGCTCAGTTGGTTGGATCATCAGCCCTTATACAAAAGGTGGTGGGTTCAATTCTCTGTCAGGTAAAATAAGTAGGTTTCGGGTTCGGTCTCGGGTTGGGGCACATATGGGAGACAACCAATCGGTGTTTCTCCCCCCCTTCTTTCTTTAAAAAAAAATAAATAAAAAGAAAAATAAATAAGAAATAAAATAAAAAATAAAAATTAGGGGGAAAGAAGAAGAAAAATGCATTGATGAGTTTCTTAGCACCCAAGGATTGACATCTATACTTGGATTCCTAACTAAGAGTTGTGCCCTGCAGGATTGGCTTACCCCTTCGTGTTTTGGAAATAAGGACAATAGTCTGCTCCTTTTGGTGGAAAAATGAACTTCCTGATTGAGGTCTGAGTTGAAAGGGAGCCCCTCACATTTGGCAGAAGCAGGAATATCTCATTTCCTTTGTGACACCCATCTTTGGGATCCCATTAGATGCTAGGGGATCTGGTGCTACCATTTCATTGCTTCTCACCCATTTCGTGTGGGATACACTTGTGTTCCAGGTGGATTTCTTTTGTCTGTCATCTCCTATTCCAAGTTGAAAGAGCAATAACAGGCAAGGACAGCTTCAGGCAGCCAGGATCTTCCTAACTCATTGGAATCCCACTGAGGCATTTTTAACAAATGCTTTTATTGACTTTAGAGAGGGGGAGAGAGAGAAACAGCGATGTGAGGGAGAAACATACATCGACTGTCTCCTGCACACCCCCTTCTGGGGATCAAGCTCCTAACCCAAGCGTATGACCTGACAGGGAATTGAGCCGGCGACCTTCCAGTGCACGGGGAGATGCTCAACCAACTGAGCCACACCGGCCAGGGCCGACTGAGGCATTTTTGTACAGATCAAATATTTTATCCAAGGGTTTGGGCATTAGAATTTTTCTTTTTAGATTATCTTGGTAATACTCCAGAGTTGTATTTTGTGAGAATCCTCATTGTTGGACTTGTTTGGTGCTACCTGACCCTAGGGATAATATCATGGTCTATTAATTGAGCTGAGAAAAGTGACTCTGTAAAATCAAATGAACCCAGGTGAAATCCAACGTTACTTCTTTTCTCTTCTGTGCTTATCTTTTTTCTCGTTACCCATATTAATTTTAATTAAAGTCAAAACATGGAAATGAAAAGATAAAACAAAAGTTTACCTACAGAGGTGTTGTGCTGCGCAGATATAGAAATACTTCCTAACTAAGATCCGTCTAGAAGACTGTGGATCATAAAGCCTAAACAGTTTGTTCTTTTTATAAGAAAAGTCAGACCAAGGACACATAATTCTAACAGCACTTACTTTTCTTTTATATATTTATATTTTTTACAACTTAATCGCACCTTTCAAAGTTTGATTGCCATCTTCCATGCACTTCTTTGGAAGCTCAAGGAGTTATCCTAAAGATGGCCCTTCAAGAATGCTTTTTGTTTTTTACTTTGATGTGTGTGAGATGGGTAGGGAGTAGGGATAGCAGTTCAACACACCAGGGACAATTTACATAACTGAATACTCACCATTTTTTCCCATGCTCAAACACCGGCAGTATATTATACTTTGCATATTTTTATTATAAGTAGAATAATTTTTAACAAAGTCTGGAGAAGGAATTTAATGATCATAAATGAAAACAGCACTTTAGTTAGGTTACAGGACCCTGAGTGTGCTAACAGTAGTTGTCGGAGGCACAATTTTTTTTATTCTAGAACTTGCTTTAATACCATTTCCTCAGGGTTTCCTTACCTTTTTGTATTTCATTTTCCTGCCATTTCTTCCTATCCCAAGAATATTTAGTTATTTTATAACAGTGTCTTGACAATCAATATGAGTCTAGTAGTAATGTGTTTCAATGTTCTACAAAGAATGCCAATATATTAACATATTATGAAGATGATAAAATATAAATAAGAACCATCAACTCCAAGAGATTGTGATTAGTGATAGTGGTAAGGAGTGGGTGACTGAAAAGCCCGAAATTGACTTGATACATGAATATAATAGAGCACCAATCCTTGTGATAGCTTAGATCAATGCTATTCATTGAAACATTTCTCTGAGCTCCCATTATGTTTCTCTGGCATCCATCTCTGCAATCAGCTGGACTGAAATCAGGTAGTGAGCTTTGCTTTCAATATTTCTTATACCTCCTGCATGATTTTTTAAATTATTGTTTTGATTGGAAACAAGTCTGTCTCAGCATTCCATAGACCTCTCTTCCTATAGTCCGAGATGAATATACTGGGAAATTGCCTGGTTTTTACATTGCTATATTTCATAGTACTTGCACTTTCCTCATTTAAGTTCCCAGGATGCCTTTTGTCCCCTAAAGTAACTAACTTAGTAGAGGTAAGGAGTGTCATCCTTGCAGCCAATGTATTGAGTGTTAGCTCTTGCTTCCCTAGAGATAGTCCTCATGGTTAAAATGTTTTGAGCAAGGCCAACATTGGCTCTGAGTGTGGTATTGGGTTTTAACTAGATAATTTTCCAGATTATTCACTGGGGAATGAAGGAATTAATTATTGTTCATTTTCTCCAGCTTACATTGAGCTTTCAAATATCCTTCAAACATGCTCACTTGTAGCATTGCTAAACTTTAATTTTACCTTTCTGTTAATCTTCCAACTCCAAAGGCTACCCTCACCAAGCTTCGCATCCTTAAAGCACAAGGGTTGTCTCAAAGGTCTTCAAGCAGTGTGATTCTCAGTACTTGCATAGCATATCGTAGGTGATTAATAAATACCAGTTTATTACATAGAAGCGGTTGTTCCATATCCTGAACTCTAATAACACTCTCTGAAATACCCTTTGGACACTGAGGCATTTTTCCTTCCTTTGTTAACTGCCATTAGCCCCACGAGAAAACAAGCCTTACCTCCATTCTCTTTGTATGGCTCTCAGCTTCTACAATGTTGGTTTGAACATAGTGCCAGTTGGTGTCTACTGAGTGAAGAATTGATGGCTTCGCTCCCCGAACATCCTTGAAGTGATTTTATAATCTTCAGGAAAATTGAATGAAACCTAGTCCATACCTATCTGTGTTTCTCTTCTAGTTTTCTTTATACCTTTTTAATTTCAAAACAACGTTTCCCTTTCAACTTCAAAGATACATAAAACTAGGGAAATATAAAAACAAAATTTCCTCGTGGTGTTAGGCATGATTTCCTGTAGTGCATTTGCTTTCTTCTCGCTTATTCACGTTTCCTCTTGGGCCAACATTGACTTAACATGAAAACAAGTGCCTGAGAATAGGTACCCTTTCCCATACCTTTGTATGTGTTTGTTGGAAGACATTTTGGGAAATAAGAGTTTTCGGTGTTTGTGCAATATTGGATTATAATACCTTTCATTCCAGGACTGTGCTAATTTATATCATATTTTGGAGTTGTCAAGAAGGGATTTGGAACTTGGAATTTCAGAAAGTGAAATGAAATGTATCAATCAGTGCATGTTCATGGAGGTCTCCCTTGGGTCAGCACTGTCTGGGGCGGTTTGGACAAGACCAGGGAGGTTATAATGTGATCTTTGCTCTTCAGAAGTTGCTAAGTTATTTGAGGAAGCAGAGATGACACATGGAACAAGGAAAGTAATTCAGTGCTAAGTTGTGTGACATTGACTTGAAGCGATGAGAAGGGACAAGGCTCTTTGGGCAAGAGTTGCCCTTAAGGAAGAACAGAGTCTTGGGTCATTTTTGAGACAGCAAAAGGAATTGGGCATATTGGTTAATTTGGGGATCAATGGGAAGGTGTTCCTGCTGGAAGAAGAGTAGAAACATAACAGAGGCCTGAGGTTGGAATTATGGGGAAGCAGGAGTGTGAGAAGACAGACTCAGCTGGAACAGAGAATCAGACAGAGAGGGAACAGGTGGAGAGGCAGAGCGCAGCCATACAGAAAGGCCTTAAGAGGTTAGGAAAGAAAAAAGAATAATTGCTTAATCTTTGTGCAGGGAGTGGCTTTCTTAGCTTCATTCCAAAGGCATAAGCCATAAATAAAAGGAATGATAGATTTAAAATGTTTTATTACTTTTATGAAATTCCCACATTTTGACTAAAGGAATATTTATAAATTTTCATCTAGCAAAACCCACCTATAATGTAAAATAAAAACCAAATAAACACGCTTCTAAAACAAGATTTCCAGCATAACATTACAAAGATTTAAAACTCTAGATATAAAATATGCTTCTACTACAAACAGGGAAAAAGCACTCCAATAATAATAGGGATAAAAATTTAGAATGTCGAAATAACACTAGCTAACAGTAATCAAAGAAATAACAGTGAGGTATTATTTTTCATCTGCTGGATTTTAAATATAAACATTTCCTAGCAACTAGAGTAGACTGAGGTAGAGGGAGATAGCCAGTCCCACACAATGCTCATGGTCTCGAGGATATTAGCAGATAGTCAGGGTTTGTATTCAGTTTGAAAATATCTGTGCTTTTTTATATAGCAAGTTCAATTCTAGAAATGTCTGTTAAGGGGTTAAAGTATGTATGCAGAAGAGCGCTTATTACAGCAGTGTTTTCAATAGAGAAGACGGTAAGCAATCTAAAGGTCCATCAATAGGGAGTAGATTAAATAAATGATGTTATATCTTTACAAAGAACTGCTATGTAGCCATGAAATCAATGAATATGGGTATATTAACTAGGAAAAGTGACAGATTATTAGGTTAAACAAAGTTATAAAACAGTGTTATAATATGGTTCCCAATCTGTCTTTGGACATCTGTACATGTGTATGTGTTTGTGTTTATGCTTATATTCATGTTGGTTCCTAGAAAAACATAGATGAGGTTTTGTTTGGGTTTTTGAAATTATAGACATTGTTAAGTGCTTTTGAGTATGAATTGATGATCGTTGCAAACAATTAACACTGGAAATTAAGTTCTTTCCAAAAATAATATTAACAGATTAAGAGGAAGCAAGCAAACACGTGAAGGATCTTGATGCAATTAGTAGAAGAAACCCATTACAAGTTGTTTAATTGGGAGAGAAGAGTATACAGGAGAAAGGAGCACCTTGCATTGATTACTGGTATTTTACAAGATGCAGCGGAGCAGAAAGGTAACATTTAGGAAGTCCCGTTAAACCTGGGCGAGCGGTAGGAAAACACAAAACATCAGGGGCCAGAGAAAGGCCACAGCGGGGCTGGGCGCGGGCGCCTGCCAACGATCTGAGCATCAGGATGAGGGCCCCTTTTTAAACATGACCGCTCTGAGGTGACAGTGGGTCGCAGCTGTGGTTTAAGCAAGGTGGGAGAGAGAGCCGAAGCGAGATCTGAATCCAGGGGCAAAACCAAGCTTTAGGCACCATCCACATGGAGGTGACAGCTGAGTGCTGAGTGTGGATGAAATTGTCTCATGTGAGAACAAAGCCATGAGTGTGGAGTGGGGGCAAGTAGAGCTTTATTCTTCCCCCTTCTCCCAAGTGTTTCTTTACTTACGCTCTGAGGTCGTCCTCAACAGGATCAGGCTCTTTGAAGTGCTAAGGAAAGGATTTGCTGCCCTGGGCGGTTCTGCCCAGTGGTTAGAGCGTCGCCTGGGGAATGAGGCTCCTGGGTTGGATCCCGGCCCAGGGCAGGTACCTGGGCTGCAGGCTCGGCCTGTGGGAGGCGACCAGTCCATGTGTCTCTCTCTCTTCCTCCCTCCTCCCGTCCACTCTCTCTGAAAAGCAATGGAAATAATGCCCTTGAATGAGGGTAAAAGGGAAAATAAAGAATTTGTTACTAGCAAGTGTATTTGACTGATACACCTCCGAGTTTAGAAACTTGACTAGCAGAAACTCAACCCATCTTAAAGTCTGAAATTTTCATTTCCAGGTTTAAATTGCACCCTTACAGGCAGTTGTCCTCTGCCGTTCACTTCCTATTTTATTGCAATGAATCTTTTATTTTATTGCAATGAATCTTTTATTTTATTGCTATGGTTCTTTTCTGTGGACCCAGTTTTGAAAAGTTTTATTTAGAAAGAATGAGACAGGTGGATGTTTTGTTTGCTGGTGAGCTTGTTGAAATGATTGCTTTTTATTTATTTTTTATTTGCTTGACTGACCAATTTATTATTTATCAGTGGGATTTTTTTTTTTTTCTCAAGTTGTAGTTTAGGGCACTGGTTTTCAAACTTTAGCACGTTTAAGAATCCTCTGGAGAACTTGCTAAGACATTGATATATTTTTGGCTTGCTTTTTTTTTTGAAGAATCTGACTCAGGAGGTTTGGGGTAGGGCCCAGGGAATATTTCTCATGATCTCTGAAGTGATGTTGCTGCTGGTCTGCAAACCGCAGGTTGAATAACACTCTTCTAGGAAACGTGATTTGGAAGCCCGTTTTCATTTCCATGGAGGCTCTTTTCACAAAGACACATCCAACTACATCGCCAAGTACTCTGTTGAAATTTATTGATGATGGCTCTTTCTGATTATTATTTAGCCATTTGTCCAGATTTTTACTTGGCTATAATTGAAATAATTAAAATTTTCTCGTGGTTTACTCTTCTCGACCTCGGTGCCTTCAGACTTTCATGATATGGTTGGAAAGAGACTTGAAGGGGAGCACAGTGAGTTATCCTCAAGACCCCAGGATCTTGGCAAAAAAGAAAAATGAATTTACCTTCTGAAACTTAAAATTAACTGATTTTATTACTACATGCCAGCAAACAATATTTTCTAGGCACAAAGAATGTCTAGTTTAATCACTGATTTATCAGGCTAGCTAAGGAAAGAATGTATCAGATGTGGGCTGTCCTGTCCAAGGAAAAGGAACCTTGAATGCTGAAAATCAAACATTCTTGCCCATAGAGAAGGGGTCCCTGCTATGTGACTAGGATGCTTTGTCATGCCTCAGTCTGGTATGGGGGGAAAATAATCCCTCTTGTCTGTCCATTACCCTTTTTATTTCAAATTGCATTTTATTAGCAAACTTCCTATGTTTTCATTTCTACACAATATGAACATATTGACCATAAGGATACCTGTTGTCTATTGATAAATTGGCCATCTTATTTATACATTAGTCTTGTGTGAATTGACTCAGGTTGAGTCTGTCTCCAGGATTCTGATCATCTCAGTGTGTGCTGAAAAATTCAGTTCATGAATCTGCAGAGCTAGGGGAATAACGCTGGACCACCAAGGCAGCCAAATGGTGGGTCCCCTGAACAGCCAACAGCCACGCCTGAATGGAGACTCACCTGCTTTCCTGAGAACTTTACCTGCTGTTCACTTGTTCATTTACTGGGAAACAGAACTAGAAAAATTTATAAAACCGAAAGGAACTTTGAAACCACCAGGGTCAGACCTTTCACTGTGAAGTTGAGACCATAACCTTCCATTGGAACCTGACTACCTCCTCAACCTGGCAATTGACATGACTCAAAAGGCTAAGTTCACTGTCCAGAAATATTCCACAGCCTGGTGGGGTGTTTCTCCTTTGTGATGTTATCCTCTGAAGTGTGACTCTTGGCACTGGGTTCAGATGCTAATGCTAGAGCCAGAAACCATCAAACTGTAACCCCTAGGCCCCTTCTTTAGTTTAATTTAAGAAGTCCATATCTACATTATAAAACCCGTCTGTTTTGTTTAACTTTAAAAGTGAACTTCCCTTTCATTGAATTTCTGTTTTTAACCTTTGCCCAGGGTGACACTTCTTGATAAAAACCTCAAAGAATAAATCCTGTTGACATGAACATATTCTTAAGAACATATCAGAGGGAAAATATACATCAGAGCACCAAATAAGTTTGAGTGGAATTTTGGACCTAATTGCCCTAGGTTCATACATTTGAAAACATACATTCAAATACTCATTAATTTATAAAGGGCATTAGAAAAAAAATTTTCATAGGGAATTCTTAATATTTGTTTGCTTTATGTATTATCTGTTATACTAGAAAAAAAGTGATCATAAAAACTTCATTCTAATTATTTACTATTATTTTGGGCTTCAGTTTTCTCTTTGTAAGAGTTGGTTGCAAGGATGAGGCATCATATCTGCAGCTTGCCTGATATATGGTTCTTGGTACATACTTGAGTATTGGTAGTTATTCTTAAGAAGTAATTCTAAACTAAACTGATGTTTAGGATGGATGGTAAGACTAAGCAAAGATGGACTTAAAAGCATTGAGAGAATATATCTGGACTCACTACTTTTTAGCCCTGCCTCTGCCTTCTTCAACTTTTTGAAGTTGGATCCACTGAGGACACAATCCTGCAGACAAAGATCTGTCCCAGTCTTCCCTAATGTCAGCAGGCTATTACAGCTCTAGCCTCAACTCTTGGAAGATCCCAGAAATAAATCACCCACCCAAGTGTGAGATGCGGGAACTGATCACAAGTACTGGCAGTGCCCCTCACTGCCCACTGGACCACCTCTAGGTAGCCATGTGGCTCTTGAATTTTGTAGAACTATACGTCTCCCTTAGGCCCTGCTTGCTATCTAGTCATTTATTCCATCTGGCAGTACTGTCCTCCTTGTGCTATGTGCTGTTTCATGGTAAGGTCCTAGATCCTGCCAATGTTCCTATCCAGCCATCCATTCATATCCCCCTCCTCACCCTACCCAATCTCAGCACAAATAGTTTCTTCTTGTCTTTTAGATCCCAGCTTAAATGCTTTTGCTGACCACTCAGTTTAAAAGCAGCCTCCAGTCAAGCTCCATTGCTCACCACATTTTAACTCCCTACAATGCACACAGCTCTTACTATTGCTGAATTTTTTTTGGTTTATTTTCTTATTTGTTTACTAAATGCCTACCCTATTAGAATATAACCCTATAAGAACAGGAATCTGGTCTATCTCATTCTCTGCTGTAGCCCCAGAGCCTAGAACAATGGGTGCTCAAGAAATATTTGTTAAATACCCATCTGCCCTTCAGGCATATTTTTGTATCTGGCTCTGTTCTTCCAAATTCTGTGCCAGATTATATGCCAGGATCATGCTTTCTTTGTCTTTGATAACAGTAATGAATCTACTTACCTCAGATACACCCACCTCTCTTGGCTAAGAAGACGTTGATAATTGCTAGCTATGTCTGCTCCAGCTTGGGATCCTCCTAGTGTTTCAGGAGACACCACCAGTTTACCTGAGCATGAAATCCAAATGGCAGGTTCATTTTTATCCTTAAAGGTGTTACTGAATTTCCATCCTACCAGGATTGGGTTGATGGTAACTGCGCTGAATTATCTAAATTCTCTTTCCAAGTAAAGTGGTTTTTCAGAGGAATTGTTTAGGGAAATTTTGTTCTTCATTTCAGAAGCACCTGAAGGAAGTTACAAAATAGTAGAAGTATGGAGATACAGAGTTTGGAGTCCACTAAAGCTCAGCAGTCAGGGCGGACAGAAAGAATATGAACCTCAATAAGGTGAAGGGATTAGCTAAAGAACATATATGCATATCCCATGGACACAGATAATAGTGTGGTGAGGGCTGGGGGAGGGCGCTGGGCAGAGGTGGGCAAAGGAAAAGGGTGATGGGGGACATCTGCAATAGTGTCAACAATAAAAATTTTTTTCTAAAAAAAGAATATGAACCTCAATGGACTAGGATGCATTCATCAGTTGTTCTAAAAGCCCATGAAGAAGCAGAGGTACACACATATGTGGGCACAATGGTACACAAATATGGTGGGCAATGGAACTTGACTCATGCCCATGTGTTGTTTGACACTTCTTTATTTTCTCTTGGATCTTTAGAAAATCTCTATTCTAAAATTTGCATGGAGTGGACATCTGATTTTACTAGTCCAGCGTCCATTCTTCTCATGTTTTCATAATTGCAATCCAGTTTTCTTATGGGAGGCTAAGCTTCTGTTGGTGTAGTTTTAGTTCAGTTGGTTATCAAAGGGCAAGGCGTGTGGACACAAGGTAGACTCTTGACCTAGGCTAAGAAGAGCAAGTGTTCTTTCTTAAGGAGATCTATCTTGATTTATCTTGTTAACTTTAGCCCTGAAAAAAGACTATCAACTCCCTCAGCTTCTATTCCCACAGACAGCTGCTTCTTCAGATTTGCCTTTGCCTTGGTCAGATCTTTATGCTTTGGTTAATAAGAATCAATTACTGTTATTTGCAGTCATGGAACCCTAACTCATACAGAGTAAGTATTTAATAAATATTGAATAATAATAAGACAAAAAGTTGATACTTAGTTTGAGGAAATACAGCAGAACCTCAAACTCGTTCCTTCCTTCATTTCTGCCTTAACCAGGCGGATGTGATGTGCGTGTTTTCATTAGGAAGGGGCAGTGGTTACATTCAGGCAGTGTAGTCTCCCTCACCATAGGGCCCCTCCATCCCCTTCAGTTGACCATGTTGTGTGTCTGTGTCCTTGACTTTGCCTATGCTGTCTTCTTTGTTTGGAACCTTTCTCAGGTCCTCCTGCCCCATCCCCATCTTCCATGTCCTGCTAATATCTTACCTCATAGAACTGTAGCTTCAGATTGAAAAACAAATCTCTTTCTCCTGTCCTTTCATTATTTCCACTGTCCTTCAATGAGCTTTACTCATTTTGTAGCCTCTACAGTGCATAGAGAGGTGGTTGTAGCTTGTTGCTAGACAGAAAGCCACATGTTAATTTAATCTGTTAATGTAAGAAAAAACACGCCATGAAGAAGAAACTCTTTTAAAAAATATATTCTCTGCTGCATTTGTTGACCTTGTTTACAATAGCTGCTACTTCTGCTGCCAATATTTCCATTTCATTCATTGAACTCAGGCAGCCTTAAAACATCCTCCCCTCTCTGTCTTCACTCTATTCCTCCACCAAATGTCTCCACCTGCATTAGTGTCCATTCCCCAACTGACCAGAGGGCTAATCGATGCATTGTGTTTTATCTAAAGAATTCACAAGTGGAGAGTTGGAGGATGGTTGAGCTCTCTGCAGCGCAAATGCTTTTGCATGGCTTATAAGCAATTATGTGGGTATGTTAGTCCTATTTTGAGGAACTCATTTATAGCTGGTGCTGCAATGAGTAGGCATACGATTGTCTATTTATAAAGTGGCCCCTATTCCCTTTCCATGCTTGTCTGGCTAGAAGTGGTGGTCTATATTGGGAGGGGGGTTTTCTGGAGGACAGGACTGTGCTGGGAACCAGCAGGGAAACCCAGGACAATTTAGGTGACTCATGGCAGTGCACTGCTTGTGTTTCCTTGGGACTGTGGTGTGTGTTGTTCAGTACAAAGTTGGAGCCTGAGCAGAACAGATGAGAAACCCCATGTAGAGTGCTAAACAGGTAGACAGTGGCTGCCTTTGGCGGTGGGACTTCAAGAGAAAAGGGGGGGAGCGTGGCATCTATGCGTAGATGATCATTGCAGTAATCCAAGAGTAGTTTCATTCTACCAATGTAATAAATAAAAGCCTTTGTAAATTAATTGCTTGTCTATGATTTAAGGTGGTGCAGAAAAAGAATATAAATCAACTGTTGGTTGATGAACGATTTTGTTATTCATATAAGATGTTTAATATTATATATAATATGTTTTGTTAAATGAATAAATAATAAGGGAATGAATAAATCATTAAATGAATAAATATATAAATTATATGAATCAAGAAAATTACAACATTGCAACTCATACTTTTGTCTTTGAGTTAAATTTATTGAAAATGTGTCAGATTCTTCACTGCTTAAAAAAATGTAAGCCTGTATATAGGAATTTGTGTAATCGCATTTTTGTAAACCTGTAAAGTCATATAAAACTTTTTTCATAGTTGTGGGATGGTATGCTCTGGCAATTGAAATGAATATTTAAAACTGATAAATGTTGAGTTCAACTCCTCATCAAGTTCTAGCTTGTCATGGAGATTTGGAGAAGTGTTTGAATTCACTGTACCTTGAATTCACCTGTGAGGTTAGGGAAAATTCTATCCTGCAAATATTTATTTAGCACTTGCCTTGTACCAGGCACTTTGTTGGGTTGGAAGCGTTGGCTCATTGAAGGAGACAGAGTTATTTTCACATTGCATTTTCAGAACCTTTCACAGTGTCTGGTATATAGAAAGTACTCAGTCAACACTGGGTGAATACAGTGGATCTATTACTAAGTGAGAATCAGTATATAATTTAGGGGTGGGTTTAAGATAGGAACATGCCTAGTACGTGATATGATATGTTTAGTCCTAGAGCAGGTACAAAAACCTGCTAGGGCCAGAGTTTTGTGAGTATGTCAGTTTAGAATCATTGGTCAAAACTTCATGGAAGATATGTTATTTGAGATGTATTTTTAAGATTTTATAGAATTTTGGAGCAGTGCCTGAAGGGATGCTCTGGCCAAAGATCTGGAGTTAGAAAGTATGCACTTAAGAGGTATAGAGCACAGTGGTTGAAAACAGGGAGAAAAACTGGAAAAGAAAGTTTGGTTGGAAATCAGGAAGATCTTGAATGTCACAGAAAGTTTGCTGATATCTTTTCATGAAGATCATGAACTATAATTTTTTTTTTTTATTGTGGGATGATATTATCAGACAATAGTTTTGAACACTTATGCTAGTATTGATTAGCATGGGGATGCTAAAGACAGAACTTGGAAGCAGGAGGTCAGGTTATAAGTTATAGAAATAACCCAGGTTAAGAAATCATGAACTTCTTGCTTTTGAGAATTCTGCTGAAAATGAAGAGGTATAATAGAGGGAGCAATGGTAGAAATTGGGTAGTAATTTGATTACTGCCAGTAAGGGATAGAGAGGTTTCAAAGGTGAGTGAAATGCTTCATCTTGGAATGACACTGAAGATGGGACAGTCTCACCTGAGAGGGGAAGTATAGGAGGAAAGAACAGGTGCGGGGACAAACAGTGAGTTAAGTTTTGAACATGTGAATTTGGAATTGTTTGTTGTTCTGTTGGCCTAGAAAATGTTAGATATTTGTACTGAGGGTTATAATAAAGATCTAGAATAAAGAATAAGATTTTATCATATCAAGAATTATAATAACAGCAACAACTAACACTTTTGGAAGGTTTTGTATTGTCTGACTCATTAAATCCTTGCAGTAACCTATGAGGCAGGTGCTATAGTTGTCATCATTTTACTGATGTTTGCAAGTAATCGGAATAGCTGTTAGAACAAGCAAGATTAAAATGGAAATTGTAGAAATAGAGGGG
The DNA here is from genome assembly GCF_054644295.1 of Miniopterus natalensis. Lineage (NCBI taxonomy): Eukaryota > Metazoa > Chordata > Mammalia > Chiroptera > Miniopteridae > Miniopterus > Miniopterus natalensis. The sequence goes on along the minus strand of NC_142095.1, from coordinate 13,105,180 downwards.
GGGAAATCAAGGAGACAATCCTATAGAGTATTAAGGAGGCAGTCAATGAATGAGCCAAAATTTGTTGGAGAGATGGAAGAAACAGAAATGAGTATTATGATAACTAAGAGAATATGAAATGTCATAATAAGAAAAGTATTTGGTGATTTCATATATTGGGAAGAGTTTAAGATAGTTGAACATATTTTTGGTCTTGGTCAAAGAAAAAGGTGGCAGATATTGACAGGTCAAGGGCACAGGTGGGAAAACTGGTCTTAGAAAACTGAATCCATAATTACTTCTTTCTCCAAGAAAGGAGGAAAGAAAGGGTAGCTGAGGACAAAGATAAATTTTGTGATGGGAAGAAGTAGAAATAGATCATGTCTGAAAACTTTAATCTCAATAAAGTAAGTCATCTTCTGTGAGTGAGCTGGGGGCCTGGGAGAGGTCACATCTGAAGAGGCAAAGGCAAATTCTTCTTCCTAGTAGAACTTCATGCTTTATAGTTCCAGTAACTAAGGGATGTTAAAACAGAGGAAACGAACTACATGCACAGGAAACGCATGCAGTGGAATTGGATTCTTTCCATTGAAATTCTTAAATACGCTTGAATCCAAGATTTTACGCTTTAAAAAAAATAAAACCTTGATTTTTAGTAAAATTCTACAACTATGGTTAAGAATGAGAAGCATGCAAACCATACTCGTGTGTGAGCATTTTAAACCTAAGATATATTTGTTTGCTTTATGGGAAGATTTTTTTTCTTCTTGAGGAACATGAAACAAAGGAAGGTCAGAGGAGTTATCTCCTCCAGCTGCACCTCTCCTCGTTGTTATTTGGCCGAAGCTGGGGGGAGAGATCACTCAAATGAACTCCTTGGGGTAAACTGATGTGATGAAAATGTACTGTCATGTGGCACTTTGGGGAGCAGCAGTTGGCCTATTTGTTTATGTTTATGGCCGTGATGTCATGTGTTAGTCTATTTTTATTACATAGATTAACTAGTGTTTTATCTCCACTGAGTATTTCTGTTATTAGACAAGAGTGAAGCAAAGCCAGGCAATCTAAAACAAAACATAAAACCTTTTAGTTTGCACAGTGCAACTCCCAGTGAGCCAGTGAGTCCATATCTCTGTCTGATGCTATATATCAACACTGCCACTGGGTTATCACTCCTGAGTGCTGCCTTTTCTGTGGTCCAAGCCATGGGCATTTCTTTTCAAATCATATCCCTGATTCCATAGAGTAATGGTGCTGCTGAGCATGGCAATGGTTGATAAACAGAGCTAATAAGCAAAGCTCAGCATTATCTTTTATGTGCAAACAGATTTGAGGTGTGTTTGGTAGGGTCTCTTATTATCTCCAGAGAGCCCTGGCAGGAGAATATCATTTTCCAGTTCTCTAATATGGCTCGTCTGTTAATTGAAATGGAGATCTCTGATCAGTCCAGGTTTAAAGAATCTAATACGTTTCTGTAGACTACTTTATGCCCCATAGCCAGGTCTCAGGAAGGAAGGCCACAGGTAGGACAGAAAATTGGGTTGAGGTGCATTGTGATGGGCACTGACTGCCAGATTGATTGAGAAATAAATACCTAATATTCTGAATGTGTGCCTCCTGTCACGATATAGAAACCTCCAAAGGAAATTGGCATTGTAACAGAAGATATATGAAGCCAGAGAATAAATATGGCATATGTTCCTCAGGTGCCCATTAATTTTGGTGTGTGGGGAAAGTTTGTGATTTACTGTTGTAGGCAATGGGAAGCCACTATAGAGTAATAAGCATGGGAAAAATTCAATGCAGTTTACGGTTAGGAAGATTTGCTTGATTGTGGCATATGCACTTGGCTAGCAGAAGATCAGAATAGGGAAGTGAGAGCGCTTGAACTGGACCAGAGGTTCCTAAAGTCCACTCCGCAATGCACTGGTGCTGTGAGGTGTACATTCAAAGAAAGGACTCTCTAAACCATTCAGTTTGGGAAGGGCTGCATAGTCCATCTACATTGTGGAGAACACAATGCCCATTATTAAAGGCTTTGAGAAGATCTGAAGGTAAAAACCTGTTTAAATTGGGTCAACTCAACATTTCCCAAACCTTGTGACTCCACGGTCTTGTGCAGAACAACATATTCCAAACGATAAGACAAGTATCAGGAATTTGAAATGGAAAACAACCAGTCATTTTTTTCTCCAGCATTTTACATCTTAGGTTGAGCATAAGATAAAGTAGTTAACTTGTATTTAGGGGCCATGTTTTTTGAAGACTATGTGCTCTGTTTTTAAAATTTGAACTGCTCTCAACTTGGCAAGTGGTGCGCTCACACAGACACAGAAGTGAATCAAGAATGACCAGGAGAACGCAGGTTACTATTTCAGGACTGGAGTTCACCCTCCGTCACAGATTCCTTTGTGGAATGGTGGTGGCTATTGTGAGTGACCACAGGTTTAAATCACTGATTTGTTTTTATTGTTTCCGTTTCTCTGTCTCTTTGTCTGCATTTGTGTCCGTGTGTCTTTCCTCCTTCCCTATGCATCTTCCAGTCTGTCTGTCTCTCCTCCGCCGTCTCTGTCTCCGTACCCCTTTCTCTCCTTTCTTTCCCCTCCCCTCTCCTTTAACTCTCCCCAGGCCAGCACCTCTGGGAACACAGGGTGGAATTCCCATAAATTACATGTGCATGTGCCGTGACTCCCTGTATTGACCTTCTGCCGAACTGCTATTCCCAGGAAGCCGCGGGCACTTTAGATAATCCCAAGATCCCTCCTCGCCTTTGATCTGCTCACTCTCCTCTCCTGGGTCCTGCTTCCCCCCAACATCGCCACCCCCGCAGCGCCACCCTCGCCCAGCCCATCGGTTCAGGACCGAGGCATGAGAGGGGCGAGAGGCCGCCCCAGGTCTAACCCCTTGGCAGATTCTCTCTGCATTTCTCAGTGCTGACCTGGAAGGCATTTTCTTACCATCTGCGGATCACATAATTAATTACTTTTCTGAAGGAATGTTCACATTTCTTATCTCGCTTGTTATACACATCATTTTTCAAGCCTTGGAATGATGAGCTGGCATTTCAAGTAAGGGTGGTCCCACAAATCAAACACAGTGTGCCTTCAGTTTGGTTTCTTTGTTGAAACATCTGGTCTTGTTTAGTGCACGGCAAGAAAGAGGTGGGATACACGCAGAAACCCCATTGCCCTCAGCTCCGTCTTTCCATTGCCTCCAGGAGAGAAATGAAGTTAATTTCACAACAGCTCCATTTGCCAAGACTCATTTTCATGTCCACGGGCATTTGAGCTATGTGTGGCCAGCTCTTCCAGATTCCAGGCTGGGACTCCTGCCTGGAACAAGGAAGGCTGGGGTGCAGGTCGTTGGTGTCCGGAGTGACAGGATTTCCTTGCAACAGTGTCACGTTCAATGTCAGTGCATTCGTAAGGGTGATGTGAACCACCACCACCTCTCAGATGTGCTCGTCACAAAGCAGGACTTCTCCCTCTCAGGAATCATAGGACTCTCTCTTAGGAATAACACTCTACAGCTTAATGGTACCTAGACTTCAGGTTGGCAGTACTTTGCTAAATGGCATGATGACCCCAGGAAAGACATCTCCAAAGCAAGAGTGTGTATCAAGCAGGCGATGGTGCACAGATGGACAGAATGCTTAATACAAGTCCAGACTTTTCTGTAAAGACTCTCTCTTGAATGACAGCCTCAAGCCTTGGCTCTGTTCCCTCCCAGAGTTTATTTGTAGATAGCATTTGGCAAAAGGAATCCAGGATGAGTAGAGAGGAGTCAGTATAACCTAAAGAGATAGCCCTTGAACAGATATGTGAAAATCTCCTTGCTGTCAGTTCTTATCACCCTCTTGCTGCTTGGTCATTGGCAGGTGCCCTTCCTTTGGCTGTGGATGCTGTGATGATGGCGCGGTGGCTGTGTTGGGGTCCTGGTAGTGACAGAAGCAGTCAGAGTGACTGCTATGCCTATATAGCATTATACATACCATCTACTTCATGCAGGCCCTGTTCTAGCTATTTTACATATCAGCTCAGTCCTCATAGTCACCTTATGGTAAAACCCCATGACACTGTCCCCTTCAAACTTGGACATAGTATAATCAGCAGTTGGCTTCAAGATCCTTGTAACTCTCAGCTGGCTAGCTAACTCTGGTTATTTCATTAATCTCACAATAATCCCTTCTCATATGGGACTGAACATTTAGATTCTGTTTCAAAAACATGACACAGATTTACTATCACATTAGTGTCCTCATTTTACAAATGAAAAGATTGAGGTACAGAGTGTGTAAATAGGTTTTCCAAGGTCACGAAGCTAGAAAGCAGGAGACTTACCAAGTTAGCATGGCCTCAGAGTCCATGATTTCCACTACTACTGTATAGGCTGAGGTTTATAAAAGATATCTATGGGATAAAGTTTTCAGGAGACCATGGTTCTGGTCTTGGCTTAGCTTAGTTATAGATACCCTGTGTTTTAGCTCTGTGTTCTGCGCCTCCCGCAAGGGGCTGGAGGGAACCAGACATGGTATGGACAAAGCCTGCTGGGGAGCTGGCTTGTCAAGGGGGAGCTTTGAATTCCAATCTCAAGTTTTATCTCAAAATGAGTTTTATCAACTTGAGGAATTATTTCAAAAGCTAATTTCTTGTATCAAACATGAGTGTTGTCCTATATTGTATATTTTTCTTAATTAAAGTTGTCATTTCCTAAAATGCTACAAAAAGGCATGTGCTTTTGCCTGGTAAAGTGGTTCCAGTAGCTGGCCTGTGAGATCAGTAAGAAATATGCCAAAAGAACATTGGATCCTCTCTCTGGATTTGACTTTGGGGAATCAAGGATTGGAAAAAGTTCTAAATGCCTGCAGTCAGAAATATAGAGCTTGAATGTTTATAATCTGATGTTTCTAGGCCCAGGGGAATTCTCTGGTCTAATCACAGCCCTTGCTGAAACCTAATGTGAAATTTAACCTGAAAATAAAACATATAAATTAGATTCTATCAATACTATTGAAGAGCAATGTGACAGTATTTATCAATAGCCTTAAAAAATTCATAAACTTTAATCTAATTGTCCTATATCTAAAGAAATAGAGGGTCATATTCAGAGATGCTCTTCATTGTGGTTATCTATCTATCATCTATCTATCTAATCTATCTATCTATCTATCTATCTATCTATCTATCTATCTATCTATCTATCTATCTATCATCTATCTATCATCTATCTATCATCTATCTATCTATCTATCTATCTATCTATCTATCTATCTATCTATCTATCTATCTATCATCTATCTATCTATCATCATCTATCTATCATCTATCTATCTATCATCATCCATCTATCTACCTACCTACCTACCTAAAGAATAATATTCTGGTTGAAAAGAAATCAAGCAGAAATATATAGAGTAAAATGTCAAAATGCTCCTTATTCCAATTCTACTACTCAAAGTTTGATCACTTTTCCCATCTTTAATGAGATATAATTGACAAAAGTATTTATGGATAGTGTACAACATGATGTTTTGATATACATACACATTGTAAAATGATTATCACAATCAATATATATAACATATCCATCACCTCACATATTTATAATCTGTGTGTGTGTGTGCGTGTGTGTGTGTGTTTGGTAAGAACATTTAAGATCTATTCTCTTAGCAAACTTCAAGTATACAATACAGTATTAGTAACTATAGTCATCATGCTGTACATGAGGTCTCCAGAACTTATTCATCTTGCATAATTAAAACTTTAGATCCTTTGACTAACATCTTATTTCCCTTACCCTCACGCCCCTGGAAACCAGCATTCTATTCTCTGCTTCTGGGTTCATCGTTTTTAGATTCCACATATAAGTGAGATCATGCAGGATTTGTTTTTCTGTGCCTGGCTTCTTTCGCTTACTATAATGTTCTCCAAATTCATCCATTTTGTTGCAAATGACATGATTTTCTTCTTTTTTTAAGTCTGAGTAATTTTCCACTTATATGCATGTATGTATATATATGTGTGTATGTATATATGTCACATTTTCTTTATTCATCTGTCTATGGACACTTAGGTTGTTTCTATGTCTTGGCTATTGTGAATAATGCCGCGTTGGACATGGGACTTTCATCAAGATACTAAATTTATTTTTAAAATATATTTCCAGAAGTGGGATTGCTTGATCATATTGTGCTTCTAGTTTTTAGTTTTTGAGGAACCTCCTTACTGTTTTTCCATAGTGGCTGCACCAATTTGCATTCCCACCAACAATACACAGAGTTCCCTTTCTCCACATTCTCACCAACACTTGTGTTTGTTTTTTGTCTTTTTGATAATAACCATTGTCAAGTGTGAGGTGATATCTCACTGACTTCAATTTCTCTGATGATTAGTCAGTAATTCCATATACCTGTTGGTTGTTCGTTTGCATGTCTTCTTTCTACTAATACCTATTCAGATCCTTTGCTTATTTTTTAATCAGCTTATTCATTTTCTTGCTATTTAGTGGTCTGTGTTCCTTATATATTTTGAATATTAACCCATTATTATACGTATGGTTTGCAAATATTTTCTCCTATTCTATAGGTTGTCTCTTCACTCTGTTGATTTCTTTGCTTTGCTGAAACTTTTTTAGCTTGATGCAATCCCATTTGTCTATTTTTGATTTTGTTACCTGTGTTTTTGGAATCATATCCAAACATCACTGTCCATACCAAGGTCAAGAAGCTTTGCCCCTATATTTTCTTCTAGTAGCTTTACAGTTTTCAGGTCTTTTGTTTTTAATCCACTTTGAGATGATTTGCATATATGTTGTGTGATAAGGGTCCAATTTCATTCTTGTGCATGTGGAAATCCACTTTTCCCGGCATCAGTTTAAAGAGACTATTTATTTCCCATTGTGTGTTCTTGGAACCTTTGATGAAGACCAATTCACTATCAATGAGTGGATTTATTTATGGGCTCTTAATTCTGTTCCATTGGTCTATTTGTCTATTTTTTTATGTCAAAACCATACTGCTTCGATTACTATAGCTTTGTAGTATGTTGTAAATTCAGGTATTGTGATGCCTCCAGCTTTGTTCTTTTTGCTGAAAACTGCTTTGGCTATTCTGGGTTGTTTATGGTCAATTAATCTTAACAGTATTGCATATCATTCTAAACCTTATTCTCATTATATTTATTTCTTCCTTTCTTTTCACACACACACCAACATATATGCACTCATGAACATACACACACACATACATTTAGCTACACACATATACAGAAATGTAATTTTTAAGAAAATTGTGGTAAGACTATAGATATTGCTCAATAACTTACTTTTTCCATCAAATTGTAAGTATCCTTTTTTGTAAGAGCATGGAGAGCTATGTAATAATTGTTTTTTCAACTTTATAGTAGATGAGAGACATGATGTTCTATTAGACATTACATTTAGTGAACACTAAGATTGTTTCTATTTTGATGATAAAAACATGCTGAAGTAACACACTGGTCACTGTATTTTGCTACATGTGTAGAAGCATGCCCATGAAATGAAATCTTTGAAGTGGAATTGCTGTGTCAAAAGGACATTTAAATTTTTATAGACCAGTATAAATACATTCTCTTCTGCTCTGCCACCATCACTGATAAATCTCTACCAATTTACTTTCCCACAATGTCTGAGCATCCTTTAGGTTTATTTTGATGTTTTTTCCCTAGATTTTTTGAGATACATGTTATATCTTTAGTTTTATTATTTGTTATAAATCTATTTTAGACTTTAATCTTTTCTTTGAATGCTCTGTTGGGTGCATCTCATAGGTTTTGATAAGTACTACCAGCAATGCTACTCAGAATATTTAAGAACTAGTAACAAACAGCCAGAAAATGTGCCATGACCAGTGACTCCAGCCATAAAAAAACGGAACGGCCATACTGGTGTGAATCAGCTGGATACTGGATATTTCACTTTCACTGGAATTTACCTCCTGCAACCCATCATGAAACAAAAACATACAACTTGATATTTTCTAAACATGTCAAATATATTTTATCCATATGCCTCTTCTCAGGGACTCTGCTAGTCAAAATTCACACCCTTAAGTCAAGGCTCATTTCAAGTGATACCTTCATGGTAAAGAGGAAGTTATCTTTTCATGAACTCTCTTTTCATTTTGTCTGAACTTGGAATGGTGGATTTTATGATGTTCACCAGGGGTCAGCGAACTTTCCTGTAAAGGACTAGGTAATGAGTATTTTGGGTTTGATGGGCAGTGACTCTCCACTATACTCACCTCTGCTCTTGGAACATAAAAACAGCCATAGATAATACCTGAACAAATGGGTATGGCTGTGATCTTATAAAACAAGTTAGATTTACAAAACTAGGTGCCTAACCTCTGGGCCATATTTTAGTGACTCCTGTATTTTGAGCTACACTATTTAAAAGTTATTGTTAACTCTTTAAATCTTCTATTCTGAACTAATTAGTTCTTAGAAATGAGGCTAAGTGGTTTAAACTTTAATTCCTGTGCACTCAAGAGGCATTTGTTGAAAGAGTGAAAAATGCTAATACCATCATTTCTCACCTGCAGAAATTTTGACAATTCTAACATGAACTGTGAATATTGGATATATTTAGATACCAAAATAAAATTTGTGTAAGACTTTAATTTGGTGTACAATTTGTACTTTTATTGCTCCCTTACTCATATGCCAGATTTAGTTTATTCTTTGAGATTCACTGTTTTTTAATGTTTTAGAGATAAAAAGAGTTTAGAAAAAATAGTCCAACAAGAAAGTCCTAAATCAAAATATGATAGGTCTAAAAGAAAGCCTATGCAGTTGAGCACTGTGACATTTATTCTTATCTAAAAAGCTTTATGTGAGTCGCTAATTTGTTTTTGGCTTAACTAAACTAAGCCAGGATAGATCTGAGCAATGATATATTTAAAAAGCAAACATAATATGGTGAAAGAAATATTTTATTTTTTTTCACTCTTATATTTCATTTCATGTCCTGAATGGGATATTCCTTAGGACATCTATAGTAGCATATTGAGCTTTGTTCAGTCTCCCTCTCTCTAGTTTCAGGCTTTAACTGAACCGACAAGCTTTAAATCATCTATAGTTGAAAATTTCACTTATTCTGTTTTTAGTATGACAGGCTAAGGAATGTGTAATAAATTTGCAACCATTCAGAAGCCACAGAGGAAATGCACATATAAGCTGTTATTAATTGGATAGAAAACACATGAATCAATAAATACCTATAATTACATACAGACAGATAAATGAAAATAAAGAAAACCAGACATGAATGAGAAATTTAAGAAATATAAAATATGAAAGAGATTATATATTTACATATTAAAGTTTTGAGTAGGAATACGTCTCCCTACCAACCATAAAAGATAAAATAAAAATATAATGATGTCATATCACTTAAACCACATAGTTCATCTTTCAGAGGTAGCGAGATGATGTTTTACTTACCTTCACTTTTCTCCTTACAAGACTACACTTGTTTTTCTTCTTACAAGATCCAGTCATGGAAAGAACAGCTTGTCTTATTACCCTCCAGTGGAAATGAGTTATGAGCCTTTTATCTGGAATTTACAAGGCAGCTTTAACCTCTTTATAGTTGAATTTCAGTGATGAATGCAATATCTTATTTCATCTTAGTTAAGTTTTTTCAAGAATTCCTTTCTTGTTCTGATTTGTAGGTACATACAAGGCAATAATGGGAAAGCTCAAATTACTCCATTTGGGATCCTGTTAAACACTTTTCTATTGTCCTGCCAGTCTTTAGTATTAATTTCCTGTTTTTTCTTCTGTTTATGTCAATCCAACTAGAACAACCAGGCATTGTGACATTCATAACAATTACTCTATTTCAGAGAAAAGCTTGTATTTTATGTAGTACTCATCATAAAATAATCCCTCATGGCTTAATTTGCCTAACTTTCTCTTAGGCTTATAAAATAAGCAGTCAGGAATTTTGTGAACTAAGAATATAGAAACTGGCTACTTGGGCATCAGTTGCATGTTGAAATGATGATACATAAAGATGGAGAAGGGCCTAACCTGGGTGCTATAAGCAATAATAATAGGGACAGGGACACACCCTGCACAAGAAACATGGATGGCCTGTGTGTCACTTGGCTGACTTTTTGGTTTTTAAAAAATTCTTCAAAATATAAGGCCCTCATTGTTTGAACTTATCAAATACAAGAGCCCCTTCCCATGAAATAAGTCATCCCTTGGCACTGATTAGCAATTGGTTCTGAGTGATTACCTTTGGATGATCCGATAGAACTTGTGTTTTGCCCAAAGTCACAACCAATATAGGTAATCATGAAATTCCTCCTTTCTTCGAACATTTCATTAATTCATTCACATACTCATCATTTATTGAGTGCCACCTGTGGGCCAGGTAACGGGGCTGTGTGCTAGGGATACAGAGTTGAGAGAGACAAGATCCCAAGCCTCCCGAGGCCTATAGTAAGGAATAAATATGCAAATCAATGATTATATTTTTATCGGTGGTCTAGTAGAAGCATGAACAGAATGCTAGTCCAGCCTAAGGGCATCAAAATCAGATTCAGGGAAAATACCATGGAGGAACCTATATTTAGACTGGATTTTAAAGAAAAAGAGGGAATGCTAGTTAAAGAAGCAACGAGACAGCATTGTGACCTGTAAAAAGTCAAGGAGACATGAGACAGCACCAGGTATTTGAGTAATGTCAAATACTTCAGCATGTCTTGAGCAACGGGAGCTCAGAAGAAAGCCAGAGGCCAGATCCCTGAAGGTTGTGATGGTAAGCCAGGAAATGTGACACCAGCACTTGGAACAAAGCACTTCAGGTTAAGGGAAGAATTCACCTGCCCATTCCATAGCATTCCGGCATCATGCCAACTCCGTGTCACATGGTTGTCCCATTCAGGCCGTTTCCATAGGGTTTAATGTATGCCCTTCAGAGCAAAGGCAGGCCTCCTCATCTTAAATGGAATTCACACACCAGCTGCTGAGAGCATAGCTTCTTTATCTCATTTCATTTTTTTCCCCCCCTGTTAAGTTCTGGGGGCCTGCTCAGCCTGCCTAGTTCTTGTGAACAATTTTTCCTTGATTTATACTTGTTTGGCTGTATATACAAAGCAGCAGAGATACAGTCAGGGGAGGTTTAGGAGGTAATGGCTCGGTCAATTAGTATCCTCTGACCATTAAACATTGCCCTCTTCAACCTCTTGCACTCTTATCCTGGCATGCACATGGTAGAGAAAAATCTACCGTGAGATTCAGAGGACTCAGGTTTTAAACCTGGTGCCAACTATAACACTCTTTGAGTCTGTATGCAAGCCAAGTAGTCAACCTCTGGACTTCAGTCCCTACTATGTAAAAAGAGGCAACGGGCTTATTGGTCAAGTTGTTTTTCTCTAAGTCCATGGATTTTGTTTTCTCAAGTGAGACATCTAGTTGTTTATCTAGATCACCTTTGCACAAGATACTAGGTTATAGTGAGATAATAAGGACTTAATTTCACTCTGAAGTTAGGCCACAGGTGACTGTGGATGGGAAAGGACAGAGGTTCTACGACATGAGAGGACTGCATAAATTCAGAGTTTCAGAATGCCTGATTTTGTTTTAACTCTTAAATATCAAACTCCTTGAAAACTTTCTCAAAGAATTTCATAAAAAATGTTTTCTCCAAAGGTGAAAGGAACCATTCATTTTTTGATAAACTGGATAATCTTCCTTCTTAGAAGCATTCTATGGCATATAAAAAGAGACATTTAAACTATCACAGACAAAATTTTATAAATGTCATATGTCACTTGGAGATGCTTAATTCCTGGACATGATAATCAAAGAGAGTTTTATTCACAGAAGAATATTTTTAAGAGAAGCATTTGCCAACGGGTTGATTTTCTATTTTATGTTATCTACTCACTAGCAATGCATGGTTTTGCTACTCAGGCAACTTGGAGTCATCAGAAATGTATTGGAGTAAGGATATTATTTTCAGTTATGAATTAAGAATTTGAATAAATAACTCTAGTTGTGTTTTTAATTTTAAGTAGAAAGCTATTAATAGATACTGAAATGGCAGGTAAAAATACCGTTTCATACAAGGTAGGATAAATAGAATGTTACATATTGAAAAGAGTAGACTTGGAAGCCAGAGGGGATAGAATATAAACCACGGCTCTGATGGTCTTTATTTCTAAGATCTTGGGAAAGTCTTTGAGCTTTGTCCTGGCTTGCAATACCGGTGTGCTTTGAGGAACAGATGGAGTTAAGATATAAAATACTCAGCCAATGCAGGTACCAAATGATTTCTAGATCTCCTATTTATGTCATGGAGCAGGAATCTGAAGATAAAATTCCTTAGAGCTTTTCTCTCACTTACAACTTGAATAGCCTCCAAATAGTCAATTTATATTGTGTTTTATTATACCAGACACATGTTTCCCAAACTTTTATTATATATTAGCCATTTTTCATTGAAATATATGATCCTAGGAACTTCCTTAGGTATTAAAGATAATCAATTTAACATTATCATCTGGTGTATAATAAAGCGAAATAACAAGACAAATTATTACTGTTTCCCATTTAACAAATGATGTACCCTGTTCAATTACCTCAAAGTTCAGTTTTTAAGAAAAATATGAAAATATAATTTGACCACAAAAGATTTCAAATTACAATGTTCTGTATGGTTAAATTTTATAATTTTAACAGTTGATTCAAAGTGAAGAGATAGAGAACAGGTTGTGAGCTTTCTCAACTTGTTATACATTGTTGGTATATATAGTTCTTTATTCCTTATAAATAAAGACCCAAATTGCAAATATGTCAACATGTATTTTGTTCTTCTTACAGTTGACTATGAAATACTTGGGTCGTCGTGATGTATTTTGTAAGATGAATGTCAATTGCATCTCAACATTAGTGTTCCATATGCTTTCTGCCTTTTAACTAGAGCTCCATGGTGGCATACAAATATTAGTTACATGACTATAAATAAAAGCAGTTTATACATTTATAAAGGTAAAAGCCACCAAATTGGCTAGCGGTGTTTGGCTTAGGGCTGCAACTACTGGAGCCCAAGTCATGGGCATATTAGTCCCCCTCTTCTAACTGCTGTGTCCTTTACTCAGCAGCACTAAGTGGCTCTAAATGGTTTCCTTTTAAGAAGAAAAACTGTGTAATCATTACTTATTGATTTTTAAAAATTACATATTATAATGAATTCCAATAGTAGGCTGAATGACAAAAATGCCCAGGAACACATGATGAAAGAATTGGAAAATAATTAACAGAGATTTTGCCAGGCATTATGATTAGTGCATAGATTTTTCTATATGACACTCCCTTTGTGGAGAGTTCTTCTTTCATTTCTTTTTTCTTCCTTCCTTTCCATCTTGCCTACCTCCTGTTTTCTTTTGTCAACCAACATTTTACTGCATGCCCTCCGAGATCCAGACAAGGAACTAGGGGTATCAGAAGAGTTTCTAATCTTTGCTTTTAATTTTCCTAGAGTTGTGTGTATTTACATATAAATATATGAATTCTAATTAAGCTGTAATCACTTTGGATGCTTTAAAATACAGTAATATTCTGGAACTTTTATCACCTGATATAAGCCTCCACATGCCATAGACATGATTAAAAAGTTTATTTTTTCGCATTCAAATAGATCTGGTGAATATAAAGAGTACATTTTAGAAATAGAAACTCTTAGTCTTTGCTTCTCTTGACTGCAAGTCTCTTAAATAACTTAGTCCAGATCAATTCTGTGGCCACACTAATAATTTTTTTCATATGTGGGGGAAAAAATGGCCACACTCCAGCTACTGGTCTTTCTATTTCAGGAAATATGTCCATATAAGGAAACCCCACTATAAGCAAAGGATTTGTAGATGGTTCCTTGGAGTTAATTTTTATGTGCATTAGAAAGTACTTAAACCCTAAGCCACGGAGAGGGTTTACAAATGATTGTCATAAGCTCTTTAGTACTTAAGATAGAGTAGCACCCCTTTGCCACTGAATGAATAATGTGGAGAATTTGTGGGGCTGCTTAGGGCTCTGCAGCCCATTGTTTGAAGATTATGTTCTTGACGTTTCTTGCTAAAAGTCATTCATTCATCTAGTAAGTGTTATTTAAGTGCATACCGTGTGCTAACACCTGGACCTGACACCTCCATGGAGACCATCAATTTTAGGCTTAGCCTTCAGAATCCAGCAGTAGTTGGTGCTGCTAATGTCAAGAGCAAGTCAAGAAAGACTGAGGCTCACCCAGCCGGGCGTGGCTCAGTGGTTGAGCATCGACCAATAATCTAGGAGATCTCGGTTCGATTCCTGGTCAGGGCACAGGCTCAGGTTGCGGGCTTGATCCCCAGTCGGGCGTGCAGGAGGCAGCCAATCAATGACTCTCTCATCATTGATGTTTCTCTCTCTCTCTCTCTTCCTCTCCCCTGGCGAAATCTCCATTTCTGAAGGTGCTGCTCTGATATCAAATATCTTATGTATATCAATGATTATCATACAGTTTACGTATAAATTACTTTTCTAAATAAAAATAAGTATATACCTCAATTTATTTTCCACACCAAGTTGTTTTTTTTGTAATAGGCATGCATAACACATAGGAGCTATAGTAATTGCAGAATTATCTATAATTGCCATAGAAGTGAAATGTATATTGGCTTATTACTCCTTTGATCTTTTGAATATTTGGACAGAGAAGTGTTGATAATTTGGCAAACTTGTGATGGGGGTAACTGCGCACTGGAAAATACCGAGATTCAAATCTTCTTTATTATTTACATTATTTTGATCTTTACGTGATCTAAAATGCATGTTTAACTCCAGCATGTGGAGTAAAATTTACGATAGAAATGAAAGACAGAGGTTGTATGTAACATGTCTATTGTGCTCTTGGCTCCTTTATTTCTCCCTTCACTTCTAAAATGTAAGTCCCTACTTAGATGGATGACTTCTAGCTCAAATTTAAAAATCAACTATTTAGTATCTCATAATATCATTCATGCTTCCATTGCATTTATCATTTCCCCCATGACTTCCATTTAAGCATGGCAGCAACTTCAGGCATGAAATAAACTTTTCAAGGCATTATGCTATTGTAGGCATTTTTGGAAAACTCTAAGGAAGCCAATACAATAGCACACCCACTCAGATATCACCCTAGTTCAAACAGGGTTCTGAAATGGGCCTGTTTTCTTGGATGTGCCCACTCTGCATGGAAATAAATTCACTGCAAGATAAATCACAATCTTTAACAATAGTTAGATATTTTTTTAAATTTTGTTTTTATTTTAAAATCTGGACTTTATTAAGAAAACAAAGACACTCACCAGAGTGAGAGTAATTTAGATTTTACTGTACAGTGTGAACTTCAGTGCACTTCTGCCAAGCAGGTCATGAGCACTGACATCAACGTTTCATTGTCCTCGGGAGGAAGCCAGCTGCACCCATTGGTCGCTGTGGCTGCAGGAAGAGCCACAGTATATTGGTCTGGTCTGGGTTCCTCCCTTCTTCCATCCTATTCTATTTGCGATGCTCTTGTGATCTTCTTGGAGTTCAGGCCTCATAACTCTTTATAGATTATGCACAGTTTTGACTAATATGATTGTTTGCTCTAAGAAGCAGGTCTTTATGTATTAGTTGGTTCTTCTTTCTTTTTATTTATTTAATCCAAAGTATATATATTTTTTACATTCAATATTATTTTGTATTAGTTTCAGATCTACAGCATAGTGGTTAGACACTCATATATTTTACAAAATGATCCCCCACCCCCGATATTTCCAGTACCCACCTGGCATCGTACATAGTTTTTACAATATTATTGACTACATTTCCTATGCTATACTTTACATGTCTGTGACTATTCTGTAATTGCCAATCAGTACTTTTCGATTCCTTCACTTTTATCACCTAGTCCCCCAGCCTCCCTCCCCTCTGGCAACCACTAGTCTTTTTCAAAACATGTGGCTTCCATCTGGATGGCTCACTTGCTAGATAACCTGGAATGGCCATGTCCTGGGCTCTGTTCAGAATGTGTCCCTCTACGTGCTGTATTTTTAGCCTTGGAACTCATTTCTCCTCTGTTGCTGTAGTGGATTGGATTGTTTGGACAGGAAGAGTCACTTCCTTGTTGTGTTCTCCCAGCATTGTAGAGCTCTCGATGTTTCCCATTTGACCTTCCATTAAGCACCCCCCCCCCCACACTATAGTTTAATCACTTCCTTCAGAAGATCTTGCTTCAGAAGTCAGATGCTTTCCCCAGTCTTAATTTTTTTTCTTCTCCTTTCTCTTTCCTTTCTTATTTTTGTTTTTCTTAGTCTACCTACCTTCCTTCCTTCTTCTCATTTCCTTACTTTTTTTTCTTTTTATATGTTTTTATTGGTTTCAGAGAGAGGAAAGGAGAGGAAGAGAGAGGTAGAAACGTCAGTGATGAGAGAATCATTGATCAGCTGCCTCCTGCATGCTCCCCACTGAGGATTGAAACCTGGGCATGTGCCCTGACTGGGAATTGAACCATGACCTCTTGGTACATAGGTCGATGTTCAACCACTGAGCCATGCCAACTGGGCTCATTATTTCCTTTATTTTCTCTATTATTATCTTTCTTCTACTTTTTTTATCGTTATGAAAAGTAGATCTAAACTTAATGGGGATTTTATACCACAGATCTATTTGCACACAGGTGAAAGAATACATGATTAATTGCAGCATTTTTTGTAGTATGAAAATATTGCAAACAGTTTAAATATCCATCAATAGAGGACATGTTGTATAAACTGGCATTTCCATAAGTTGGAATACTATGTAACTCTAGAGAAGGATTGGGAAGTGCTATATGTATTAATTTGGAAGTATCTCCAAGACATTTTGTTAAATGAAGAAAGTAAAGTACAGAAAAACTTGTATTTTATATTTCCTCTTGTGAAAAACCTGGTGGTAGGGAATAAGATTCTATTTTTGTTTTTTCATTGTAACTAGAAATCATAAGAAATCTGTATAGAAAACACAGGAAGCTACTGATGGTTGTCAGGGATGGGTGGGCTGATGGAGAATGGGAGGAGATAGTTCATTGTTGTACCTTAGAGTATCTATTAACTTTTAAAAGCATGTTAATATATTATTTGTTCAAAAATTAACTATAGTGTAAACCTCAAAAACCAAAGGAAGATGCGGTTGAAAGAAAACTACTGACATTACATGCTAAAAAATTAAAAAGAATTGGCATGATTGACACATTTGTCCAAACTCATGGGTGCCCTTGTAGCATATTAGTTGCTTAAGGTTGGAACTATGTAAAATTGTCGTTTTCATAGAAAAAAAGAAAAACACAAAAAACTTTTGAATATTGGCAATTTTATATATTTCAGTGGAATATTTATCTCAGTCAGGCCATCAAAAATCCATCACCAGTTTGCCTGAGGTATTATGCCCTTTAATTTTTATTGCACTTCTCTTTTGTATCATAAAAACCCTTGGAGCCTTTTTTCATTCATTTTTTACTAGACCACTTGAGTAGCACTGTGAGGTGTGGCAATTCTCCTGAATTATCTTTCCACCCAAGCTTTATTAACTTTGCACACAGCTGTGGATTAAGTCCTCATGTTCTACCACTGGGATTATAGTGTTCTAAGAATTCACACTGAATTCCAGACATTCCTTGTAGGTCTAATGTCCTCATGGTCACCAAATTTATCTTTCTGCAAGGCAGTTTGGATCATGGTACTCTGGAATAAATTTATCCTGTATTAGTCAGAGTTCTCCAGGAAACAGGACTAATAGTATACTTATTTTACATGGACATGGCTTTAAATGTTGAAATCAGAAGTCTTTGGGAATGCTGAGACAGTGATTATTTGTTAGAAACAAATGATAGATGTGTTTTCTGTAAACATGAGTAAGTGGGAATGAGATTGTAAAGCTTGCCAGGGTAAACAAAAAATGTGTATTTAGTATTATACAATTTCTTTTCAACTCTACCATCCCCCACCACCCAGTTCTTCATCCCAGAATTGGGGTTGATTTGTTCCCTTCCACAGGTTCCATGCAAAAGTTAGATGACTGAAGAAGTCTGCAGTGTATGCTCCTGCCCTTCAACCTCTAGGTAAATTTATTGGCAGTTAATGCCACTAGCATTTTTGTGGACTAAAAAGTGTTCTCGTCTTTCTTCACTGATTTAGTTTCTGTTTATCCTTCTAATCTCTGTTTAGGTCCCCCTTCCTCATGCCAGCCTTCCTTGACCTTGGCTGGGTCAGATCCTCCTGGTAGATGCTCACAGAACTGCTTACTTTCTAAAGCTTGTCATAATTTCAAGTTCACCGTTATTTATATGATTATTTCATTAGTCTTTGTTCCTTACTAACCCCAAAGCCCCATAAAGTTGAGGACAGTCTTCAACTCTCTATTGCATCATTAGTTCCTAGTATAGTGTTTTGTACACAATAGGTACTAAGTAAATATTTCTGAAAAATACAATACTGTTCAGATCTAAAAATTCTTATTTTTGGCTATAATTTAAAATTTGGGGTACATTTATCAAATGTATACTGAGCTAAAATTTAATGATTTTACCAATTTTCTGAAATTCCAATCAGTATCTTTCTTTTTTACTCTGAAAAGTAGGTTAATGGTGTGTTTAATGCCAATATATAGGTGTTTTTGATTTTTAATTTCCCTATAATCCAATTAAAATTTCTCCAGTTTTTTGAAGATGCCCCTTTTGATTTCAGGGCCTAGCTGCATCCAGATTTTCATGAACCGATGAAAAGTATATGCATATGGGCTTTAAAATATCCATACAACTCTCCAGTCTTCATGGTGTAATTAAAATTTGGAAGGGGAGGTGGTTCCAGTAATTTATTGTGTTACTCTAGGATCAGAATCTAAAATTTAAAAATCACAGAAGATTCCATAGTTAGCTTGTGTGTCCAATGCATATACATTGGAAACCACAGGAGCAGTTTCCCAGCAAGAGGATTTATCAACAGATTTAGAATGAAACCCAGAGAAACAGTCTATGAAGAGTTCAGTCATAGAATCACATCGTAGAAAAGTGGTAAGGTTCAGAGAAATCTCTTATCCTCTGCTCCTCCTTTGATCAGAGGCCACTGCCGAGTATTAAATAGGTAGATTTATCATTGTCTCAATGCATTCATTCAAAGAAACTTAAGTGTTTCAGTCTGCCTTGCACCGAGGCAGGCACAATGCCTAATTAGCCACAGTCCCAGCTTCTGAGTGATAAGCTGGTGCTCTAGTCCCTCATGAAATTTTAAAATTTCATTCCTGACCTAAAGAGACCATGATCGGATCTGGAAGATCTGAACCTCTTGTCACAGTCACAAGATACGTTAAAACATTGTCCATTCCAATTTGTCCCATGCGGCTGTTCAAATCTCTGTGAAATTCACACCACCCTCTATGACATCACCAGGCACTGTTGCGTGGCCAGAATAGACTCATATTCAGAGCTCTGTGTCTTTCACCGTAGACATCAGACAGTGTGTGAACAGACACTTGCAACTGTCGCTCACCCAGGCCCCCAAATACCTGAAGTTCAAATATACACGCTGTGGTATTTTGGTCTCTATTTCCCCGCACCGTGAAAGCCTTGCCTTCCTGGATTCCCGTCCTCCTGTTGTCAGAGTGGGCGTTTGTGTATTGGCGCCTGCCCTGGTTTATAATTCCAGTGACGTTCGTCACTCAGTAGCATCTATCTACATGCAACCACCCCTGTGCTAGATTAGCTTTGGAATAAGTAATACTTTATGAGTCATATTTTAAACTAATCCGCTTTATCTAATTTATGAAATTATTTAGTCTGGAAGAGACCTACAGAGAAACACATAGCTCATCCCCTTTCTAGAATAATGGGATGGATTTTTATTGTCTATAAAATCCATTCTGGGTGGGTATCTATTCTCAGCCTTCATTATCTCCAGTGATAGCAATTCCACAGCCTCCCTTGGCAGCCTTCCCTATTGCTGAACTAGCCTTGCTTATTAATCCTATAATAATACCTTATGTTCTCTAAATATTGAAGCAGTGCTTACGTTTCCCCTGCTAACTCGTCCCTCCCTGCCCACCCTGTGAAATGCTGCATGAGGGGGCACACTCGTGTAAGCACGTGGTTCCGAATGATATGTTGGGCAGCCCTGTCCTGAGGCATTCCCTCAAGGGGCTTGTTAGGGTGGACATTGTCAGTCCATACAAAATTAAGCCATTAAATCCTCAGCATCAGGATGGTGATTGAATTGCTTATGCCACCGGGATGAAATTGCTTTGCAGACATAGGCATTTCACAGCCTGTAGAATTCTTTCCTTTCTGCATGCTCTAATGGTAGCCTCAGGTGAATGCCATGTTTTAGGGGCTATCCTGGCATGTTTGTGCTAGTGTTGGGACAAGGGCATTGGCTGGACCTGTCCTAGGAGGGTGTGATCCAAAAATGGTCCTGGAAAGAATTGGTTATGGAGACTCGATAAGGAGCATCCTTGCTCATTTTCATGAGTCTGTGCAGTACCTAGTGTTGGCACTCTACCTGTGTCTCCTTGAATCCCTTTGGTCATTCCTGTGCATCCGTCACCCAGCCTCTGGATGCTTTGCTTGTGCTGCCAGCAGTTGGACTGTGTCCAGAGGAGTGCCCTGGGACTGCTAGATCGCCGAGGGGACAGAGGTGCATGTCTTCCCTGGCATGTATGAAAGGTGAGCGGAGCGCCCTTGCCTTAAGTTGGGACAGACTCTAACATGCAGCTTGGCATCCGTAGTTCCCCAGTGGGACCAAACTTAAGCTCCCCTTTGCAGCACTTCACTGGAAAAAGGACTCTGGCTTGGCTTCCTGCCCCTTCCTGTCATGTTTCCTTCCACTCCCTTCCCATTTTATCCGGGGAGCACTTTTTAAATCAATCTTATACAAGAATCCTCATCTTGGGCTTTGCTTCTAGGGAACCAGACTCAAGACACCAGTCCTTGTTCAGCCTTTATCTAGAGTGTGGCGGTCGGCTCCCCAGCCTCGTGTGGTTAACTGACCTGATTTCCACGGATGCCTTTCTCATGATAAACACATCCGATTCCACCCGAGGAAATAATAAGTTTTGTTCTAAGTTTGAAAGGGGCTCATCCATAATCTTACTTGGAGTTTCCTGAAATCACAAAGCTTAGTTGGGATTCAAACTCAAAATGGTTCCTTTTTTTCTTTTTTTTTCCTGGAGTTTTCCTCACTGCACCATCTGTCCTATGCTTCTTCGTAATGAGCTTGTCTATCTATTAGCTCAAAGGCTGCCTATTGACTCCAGTTACAGAATTTGTCTTTCTTTCAAACTGGACTGTGAATTCCTGGTGATCAGAATGCCTGACAAGCAAGTTCACAGCTGCCCACTCGTTGCTCGTTGCCTTCTACCGATGACAGGGCTTAAGTGTATCGATGTTCATGGAGAGGTCCTTATGGTTGGTTCCCTTTAATTATCCATTTTGTTTCAGTTTACTTAGCTCAGTTCCTGAAACACTGTCTGATTTATCTTTTTAAGTCCAATAAAATTTTATATCCCAAATTAGGAAATATCAGAATAATTAAGGACCAAAGGCCAGGTAGGAAGGAAGTGATGCATTTGGGAGAAAATAACAAGAAACAGTCATAATCATTCTCTTCCTTTTGTTCTTTCCTATGGGTCTTTATCCACAAAAAGTTTTTCCCCCCAGTCTGTTCTCTCTCTGACTCTGTCTCTCTGTCTCTGTCTGCCTTTCTTAAATACTTTAGGGATATTAACTGAGAAACGTGCTTTATCTCAGAAATGGTTATCTTTCCAAGAATGAAAGCTGCTCTGGATGTAATGTCGAATTAGCCCAGGGGCACTGGGGACAAGTCTGGCCATGAATGTTCCAGAAGCTATTACTGAAACTTACAAGAGCACACTCATTATGGTGTCTGTGTCTCCTTCAGTTCTGAACTCTTTCAATGAACACCCGAAATATCCAGCATATAACCTCTTTTTAACCATGCCTTACACAGCAGGTAGTCCATAAATAATTTTTAGATTACTATGGAATCAATAAAACAAGGATCAGATGGAGTTGGTACCATATTTCTTGTGAGCACAAAAAGCTATTTTCAAATACTTAATTGATGCCACTGAAAAATGAATAAGGAAGTTGTATTTATGTTGCATGTTCCTGCAATCATTAGCAGGTTGACTCTGAAAGAAGAATTCAAAATATAATTAAATAATGCATTGTTCTAAGATGACTTCATACCCTTATTGTCCTGTAGCTTGTGATTTTGCTTGTTACTATTGTGTCAGCTACACTCTTAAATATTTTTTTAAAAAAAAATTATTAATGGGGAATAAATATTGAAAAATTTCAGTAACAGAAAAACCTAACCTTTTACTCAAAGACCATGTATTATTTTTCCCATTTGGTTGATAACCCCTTAATTTTGTATATGTGTGTGAGTATATAATCTCTATGTATAGTAAGATTTGCATATGCTACCTTTATATCAGAGAGAAATTAAGGAAAACAGTCTTGACAGACCCTAAAATTATAACTTAGTTTATCTTCAAGTCAGTCGTTTGTCCCATTCATGGCATGATACTACCTGCTGGATTATTTCCCTTATTACAGGGGTGGGAAAATATGTTTGCAGTTGTGAGTACATGAAACACAGAGTTTATTCATGTATTAAACTACTATGTATTAAAATACATAAAATAATACACATTAAAAGAAAACAATCCACCACATGAACCCATTCTTCTTTAACTCTGGACCATATTTGAGGGAGGGGAATAAAAAAGACTACTTTCAGTCTGTTGGGAAACTTAACTCTTAAATTTCTAATGAAGTTGCACTTAAGACAATTTAGTCATTTAGCCATAGCCTCTGTTCTCAGTTGGCAAGTTTCCCTGTAATTGGGGTGGGAGAGTCTTAAAATATTCAACAAAGAGTGATGCCTATGACTAAGTTGTGTCTCCATTGCTGTTGTTGAATAAGAACAGATGTGAAGTCGTCTTTGTTATTTCAGTGTGACTAGGCTCTGATCTCTGCTATGACTGGCATTTCTTCACAGGATAGTCTGACAACCCTACACAGTTTTCATTTATGTGAGGAACCTCCCCTTCCCCCCAATCTAATGAAGCAAGGAAATAAAGTAAAAGCATAGCTTGGAGCTCAGTTCTTCTGTTATCAGAGGGACTTGGGTTTGTAGCTAGCCTCATGACCTTAGGCAAGTTATAGAGCCCATGTCTTATTTTCCTCACCTGCTCAAAGGGACTATATTGGAGAATTGATGTGAGAATGAAAAGAAAATTATGTCTAAATTGCTCAGCCTTGTACCCGACACCTAGCAAGTGTTTCTTAATAGTGGTACTAGTTATCCTCTTAATAATAGACTGAGTCCTAGCTGTTATATGATCCGTTTGCTTTTATTACGTGCTTGTTATCTAAGCTTCACAATTTCTGTTTGTAATGCAAACATCACTTAGTACATTTTTAGTTCATATCAAGATAAAGAGTAAAGGTGTCTTCAGGAACATGAAATTAGGAAGCTAGTCTGGTTGAGTTATTTTCTATCCCCAATTTTGATGAAATATTCTCTCAAGGTAATCCTTTGCATTAGAGAATAGTCTGTTTTGTCCCATCCTACAAGTATGTTGTAAAGACTCTCATGTCTCTATATTTTTAAGAACAAAAAGTGGTCTGTTTTTATATCCAGTTTAATCGGTTTTTTTGGGGGGGCGGTTGCAGCTGTGAGGCAGCACATGATAAATCAAAAACTAATATTTCCAACGTCCTCAAAAAATAAAAGTCTGTGACAGACTAAATATGGGCTAAATGAGGCTTATGGATGATTTGTTCTAATTAGATATAAGGTAACTGTTCCTGCAATTGTGACTTTTATTAAAGTCAGAACATGCGGTTGCTCAGCCTTTCCCTCATTGCCCTTTAAAAAAATCATTTGAGAATATTTTGGGCCGGCTGTCGCTGAGACGGTATGGCTTGGCAGTGTCTTGGTAACTTAATAAGCTCACTGCATTTGTCATTCAGAAACTGTTCTTTATATGCAAAGCTGTCAGACAGATTGAGTCTATAATTTTTTCGCATGAAGTAATATGATAAAACTCCAGTATCAGATTGAACGCTGCGCCGGCACTGGGCATGTTGCACGCACAGGTTGGAGTTGTTTACAATGGAAGCATTGTTTGACGACAAATACTCTTTTTATAGCGTGCGTCAGTTCTGTGCTAACAGCAGGCCCTATCCCTTGACTGCAGCCCTCCTTTTATGCTGTTAACATACGGGGAAACGAAGCCTGCTTCTCAGTGATGTTCGACGTATATTGAAATGGTTAACTGCGACAATTAGACGGCGCGCTCAGTGCTGTCGTTGTTTTCAGTCTTCCTACAGACGCTTCCCGTATCTGATTTTGCCGGTTTTGTGACAGAACAGACTGTCCTTACCTCCTTCCTGCTTTTGATTTAATCTCCAGGGATAATGCTTGCTAATATAATATAAAGCCTCAGCTCAGCACAGAGGAGAATCTCGCGTTTGAGGGGCACACATGTAATGGGCGATGGCATGAACGGTAGGAGCATCAGCAGAAATCGTGGACGGAGCCCGCGTAACAAATTCTAGAAGGTCTGCCCTTTGCATTTGGTGCCATGGTCCACGTCCTCGGAGAGCTGGCCCACCTGTGTCGGTTTCAAGGGGGCTGCAAGGGGAAGAAATGGCTACAAATGTGCGCACAGCAGAAGTGCTTAAAGCAGCTCCTTGCCAGGCAAGGTCCTGTTACAGATGGCGGGCGGCCAGAGCGCCTCCAAGCCCTGGGCTGCTGCTTAATGCGTTTGGTATGTGGGGGGGCCCCTAACGCCGGAGCTGCCCGGGGCCCACCGTCCGCCACGTCTGAAGTGGGAGCTGCCCAAGCCCAGGCCAGAGCAGCTTAGCCACCCGACTCAGGCCTCAGCAGGGTACGCATTTTCACAGGAGGGCGGCTTAAATGGGGTGAGAAGAGACCAGAAAGCACTGATCTCTCTCTCTCTAGGCCTTTCTCCTGCTTTTCCCTGCTCTCGGGGGCCCCCCTCTCCCCCTTCCTCTCCACTCCGCCCCCCTCCTTCCTCCTGTCCTCCTTCCCTCTCTGATTTTGTTTTCTATTCTGTTTTCTTTTTGAACGAAGCTCTGTTCTAAATGTCTTTTAAAATGATTATAAAATATTCATGGAGATTCGTGGTCTGGGCTTGGCTAACCTTAACTTTTCAGCTGATCTGCCTTTCTGGGTTTTTGTAACAAAGGAAAACCAGATTTTTTTTTTTTTTTTGCATCCCCTGACTTCACAGCAAAGCCCCCATCTGGAATGAATTCGGCGTCTTTAGCAAATATGTGTTCTCTCTTCAAAATCCATCTAAAAATAGTGCTCAACCAAGCAAGAAAAAATATTTTGACATTCTCTTCATGTTTTGTGGGGTAAGCACAGTTTGAAACAGGCTTTCTGTTAATTTTCGCAGGCGTAAGAGCCGATGTATTTTCTGTGCAATGTGCAACCTGTTTTGCTCAAGGATGCTTTCTAATGCAAAATGTAATCTTGCAGTTGTTTGGGAGCAGGGCGCCACACTCGTCACAAGCTGGCCTTCACATAGACTCTAAGACTGGTACCCAAAGCGAGAGATCAACCAGGGCCTGTTGACACAGGCCAATTTCTTACGTAGATTTACATGAGAAAAAGCACAGCCAGCCTGTGAGGTCATGCTCACAGCCTAAACTTCTAGATGGCAGTGACTTTAGTACCAAACCGAAGACTTGCCTTCTAGGAAAGCTGAGCCCTAAGAACAAAAATCCCCATAATTTATTAATCAACTACCATGTGTTGGCAGCATGAAAGGGACCTTATATACATATTCACCTTTAATCCTATTGTTATTGCGCATTCTCTGATGGGAAAACTGAAGCTCAGAAAGTGTAGCAAGTTGCCGAACATAAACCAGCTGATAAATACTAGCAAACAGATTCAGTTCCAGGCCTGATACTGTCTGCTATGTTTTTGTGTTCTCCCTTAGGGAAGGAAAAAGGGACACAATCTTGATCTTTTTGGTCAAGTCTATATTTAAATAATTAGTAAAAATTTCTTTTCCCAGTCTTCTAACACTATTTGATATTTTAAAGTATAGAGTTTTGGAAAATCTGAAATTGTTTTAAAAAATGCCATCATTGTACTTTCATTGTAACATGCCTAAATTTTTAAAATTAACCCTGGAATAATAAGATATATAATATCTTTTAATATATAATATCTTTTAATTATAAGGTATATAATTATTCTTAACCTCCCAAACCTATCCCTTTTGTTATTTTGTTGAGATGACTAAGGAAAATACTTGAACTTAAAGTTGATGGACATTTATAGAGATATTTATAAATTAATGAAAACATTGCTAAGAGTATCTGATAAAAAATGTGGAAAAATTCTTCCAGTTGATCAAAACTATTTCTCCTCCTAGAGAAATGGTCACTGTGTGGCCCAAATGATCCATAGTCTTTAGGAATATGATATGGAAAGTTACATTTCAAATTCCCACTCTGTGTTCTGATGTCATACATAGCTGCACAGAACCAAGGACTGAGGTCATGTAAAAACACCTTCTAAACCTAAGACACAAGTACAGAACATTCTCCCAATACTGCTTGTCCCTACTTGTGCATAGTGTTCTCTGGTGCACAGTTAAGTGTCACTTTTGGCATGGTGGATCTTTCTAAATAACACTTATGGTGGAAAATGGTATCTGGTAATTGTGTTTTAGAAAAGAGCAAGTGATTTGAAAAACAAACAGCTCCACTGATTGCCTGATAACCTAGGTTAGAACGGTACACATGGAAGAAACTTAGGTCTTCTATTTTGGCCTCTCCAATTTTGAGATAAGAAAACTGAGGCCAGCGGTATTAAATGACAGACCCAACACCTAAAGCTGGTTAAAAATGGGGGGCAGTGGGGACCAGACCCATGTGCCTGGTCTGTGCTTTTTCCTCTGCATTGTGCTTGGCACTCTGAGCTTCTTGAACAAGCTTCTGGTCCCTTCTGTCTTTGATTTATATTCATGTTTATGTTCCAACTATAAAATATCGATGCAGTATTTTAAATATTATAAATGAGGCTTAGAATATATTTTATACTTCATCTGCGAGTTTTACTAAAGCAAATAAAATGTTTTGTGCTTTGCAGATTGACATCGATTACAGCACACACAAAAAATAGAGAAAAAGAGGCTTTCCTTCAGCCCAACACTATGTCCTTTGTTAAATATAGAATAGAACCTCTCCTATCAGGGTATAGGGCAGTGGGTCCCATAGTGCAGCCCCTGAACCAGTAGCTTCAGCATCACCTGGGAGCTTGTTTGTTAGAACAAATTCTCAGACACCTTCTCAGAACTACTGAATCAGAAACTCTGCAAGTAGGGCCCAGCAGTAGCTTAAAAACTACTAGTCTGCTTATGTAGATTTTATTGGTCTAATATACAGACTTCCTTGCAGCCTTCCTTCCTTTTTCCTTTCTTATTACATAAGTACTTTAGTTTTTTGTTTTGCATACTTAATTTCTTTCAAATATATAGTTATTAAGCAAGCACGATGTCAGCCATTATTCTGGATTCCGGTGTAGGTTAGAGCCAGTTTCGTCAGCTCTGTCTGGGTGAGCGGACCAGCATCCTCTGTTCAGAGGTGATTCTTGGCTGGTGCTTTCCTTGCTGATTTCAATTGATTGACTCTCCTGTTTGTCTCTGCCGCTCTTGCTGCTCACTGGAATTGTTGGCAGGCCCCACCGAGAGGTGAGCCGTGGTGGGCCCGAAGGCTGCGTGGCCACCTCGCCTCGCCCTCCCACCCTGCCTTTGCTTCCTCCAGGCCAGGACTGGGAGAGGCTGCTTTCTCTAGAGCCCATGCCATAGTTCTTCCGGAGATGAGCAAGCGGGAAGCCTCATTCGGCCAGCTCTAGGCCTAAATTCCTGTTTTACCAACACTAATTCACTCCATTATCCTTTTCTGGCTGAAGAAAGATCAGGACAAATGGCATTTGCAGATGAGGAAATCTTGGGGGCAAGGGCTTTTAGAATGTGCCTCGGAAGGGCTCAGTTGTTCTTCTGTCTGTGTTTCCTTTGCTGATGGGATCACCTGTAAGCGGCCACAGGTCCTCTCAGTGCAGCATTTCCGATCTGAATTTCTGATCTCCTGTTGTCCAAAATGGCTGGACAGTGCTATGTTGCAGAGTCATTAATCACGATTATTAAGCAGTGGAAGAGGAGAGCTACATGGCTGTTATTTAACTGCTAGCAGCGCTTTGAAATAGATAGACCACAAGTAAACTGTACCACTTTTTTTTTTTTAAATGATCAGAACAATGTCATTGGCAAGTCACATCTTTCTAGTGAGGGGGCCAGTGGTCATAAATACTAATAAGTAGGCAATCGACTCACAAGTAATTTTCAAGTTCTAGCAAGAACCCCTATATAAATATGTTCCTGGCAAATCAGAGATGCCAAAAATTCCTTTTACAGAGAGAAACTTTTTGAATAAATCAGAAGAAAATCTGATGTGGGAATGCCTTGAGAAGAAAAACTATTGACTTAAAAACATACAATGGTACAGAGTTCTGATTTCACATTATGCTCTGGAGCAGGGCGAGGAGCACGTCTGGTTGGTTGCAGGTGGGAGAGAAATGAAAGAATCTGAGAAAATGACCACCAAGGGACGAATGGTGCAAAGAGATGACATAGAGCTGGAGATGAACATTATCTTTCATTTTTGCTGAGGACCATTCTTTACTGACCTATTATGTCAAAATAGCGCTCTCCAAGTGGTGGGACCAATCCTAGAGCAGAGAAGCTTCCACCACATGTAGGGAGAGATTTTAGCAGAGTTTGCCTGTCTTTCCTCAGGAATAGTTACATAATTTGCAGGTCTCAGGGCAAAATGATGGCCCCTTGGTGAAACATTATTGAGAATTTTCTTGATGGCAACAGCAGAGAATTAACCAAAGGCCTCGCCCCTCTAAGTGAGAAGCCCTGTGCACATGTCCAATGCCCGTGATGCCTGCCTTCCTCTTGCTCATGTCTTTAAAATATATTTTTCCTTTTTTTGCATCAGTGTGTGTCCCCATTATAGTGCTATTCATGGGGAATGCAACTTTGTAAAGTCTTCCTTTGACATTGTGTATTAAAAGGTCTCTTGACTCAGCGGAGGCTTTTGGGAACGGAGGAATACCTCTCTAGTGCCTAAATAAACTGCGAGGTGGATGTGTCTCAAAATCTCCTTCTTCATATTCTTTTACAATTATTTTTATTTTCTAATTGAATTTATTGGGGTGACATTGGTTAATAAAATTCGATAGCTAATTCCAAGCTTGGACTCAGGAGGTTTAGTAAAATGCAAGTTCCTTTTTTTCTGTTCCAAAGTTGTTTCCTTAGGAGAGAGAAATGCCCTTTGCCTGAATCAGATCAAAAACAAAGCTTGTTTCATCACAGAATCTCCTAAAACCGGTTTTGCTTTTTAGGAGATGTCAAATATCTTAGCATCCTTTAGGTGTTTTTGTTGTTGTTTGTGTTTTGTGTTTAACAAGATAATTTATCGTAGTGTTATTTAGTCACGTCACAGAAATGGTAACAGATAAAGTGCATCTTGTGTTCTTGATGATTCCTTCTCATGACATCATTTAAAAAAAGAAATTAGAATAGAGGAAGTGCTTTTTATGTAGATAAAAGGCTATCTTTATTTGATGCTTTTTAATCCTATTTTTAATATTTTATTAGTTTGCAGCCTTTGAGATATTATTTTCATAGGAGCCATGCTCTTCTTGCAGTGAGTTGGAAAAGCTAGTCACTAGTAATGGTGCTTTTGGCTTGTTAGAGGAAAATAGATAGATGATAGATGATAGATAGATGATAGATGATAGATGATAGATAGATAGATGATAGATGATAGATGATAGATGATAGATAGATAGATAGATAGATAGATAGATAGATAGATAGATAGATAGATGATAGATAGATAGATGATAGATTATAGAAGATAGGCCAATGATTGGTAGGTAGATAGAGCTTTTATATATAGGTGTGTATAAAAATAAATAAATAAGGAGTGAAATATTTTACTTATAACATGTAATTAAAGAATCAATATGGTGTCTCATTTAGTCTTAACAACTCTGTGAAGTGGATGTTATCACTCACTCTTCAGGAAAGAATAGCTTCAGGGAAATCGTTACGCTTCCCATTCTCACGCAGTGGAAGTTCTCACATAGGTTTGTATTCACTCTGAAAGCCACATTCTTTCCATACTACCCTGCAGTCTCAGAGTATTTGTAACTTTCCCAAGTTTTTTTATTATATTACCTCTTTTGATCTGTACTTAGTAACTCATGAAATAAATACTCAATTTGACCAACAAGTTACTAAAGTTCAAGAAGGTAAGGAGACTTGCCTGAGCTTGCTCAGTTCTTCAGGAGCCCATCAGAGAGCAGAATGTCGCACCCACGATCCCAGCTCTATGTTCTTGTCCCTGGGCCATGCCATTTCCACTTGACTTCTCCTCCTGTCACCGCCTTAACTAACAACACTCATTTTTGAGTAGTTCATAATTCTCTGTAAGTCTCTACCTATTTAGCCTGTGTAGAATTGTTATCTGCCATCTCCCAGCATCTAAAACAATAATTATCCTCAAACAAGGAAGTACACTATAGTCATTTTCATTCTGAGATTGTAGAGCTCAGCTCTTCATTTTAGGGACTTTGCCAAACATTGCTAATTGGATTTCATTTAATTGGATTAAAACTGAGGAGGCTTTTTTTCCCTCTCATCTTATAACTTCACCCCTCTTGTTTAATTTTCATAAAACATCATGTGGTTGGTAAGATCACATCCCTGGGGATACAGCTAGGGTATCTGGTGACTCTAGAGAGGTCTGAAAGGAATGACTACTCTTGGTGTGATAGGCAGATGTGTTTTCATAGTAATCACGTTTAATAAATTGAGAAGAGACTGCTGAATTCTGAGTTATGTCCAAGAATGGAGGCTTCAGTTATGGACAGAAAGTAGGTAATTGGCTACTTTACCAACTGAGTTAGTAAGTCATTCATGGGGATTGGAGACCTAGTTTTCTCCATCACTCACAGGTATACTGAAAAGCTGACCAATTGTAAAATCTACTTCGAACGCAATTTCTAATGGATAGAAAATGGTGAATCTTCTATTGGCTTTAGTATATTTTTAGCTGATCGTTTTTCTGCATTTGGCATATGCAAAAAATTGATTTACTTGTGTCTTACCCATTGCTGTCTGCTAATCTGTACTGCAATCCCATCTCTATTTGTATAAGGTATTGAAGTATAGACTCATTGGGGAAAAAGTATCATTTAAAATACATATTTAAGGATCACAGTACAGTGAATAGCTAGCTTCAGATTTAGATCACAGAAACACTATGGACCAATGAGCTGTATGCCTGGGATATTACCAAATATGTGAGAAATTTATTTTCATTGTTGTCAAAAATAGGATACCTTGAACCTTATGTGCTACACCTGTTTTGACCAATTGCACCGTTAGGTAAATGTATGTCAGAAATCTATAAATTGCAGTTTAATCAGGAAATTTCCACACATTGTAGAAACAGTTCATACATTTGAGGAAGAGTTGGAGAAGGCCCCCTAAAGCCCCTTCTTACTATAAAATTCTAATGTAACTATTCTAAGTTTGTAAGAAAGTCTTGAGAAGCCAGTTTTAAAAAAGGTTGGGCTAATTTACTGGTGGAAAAATTGATTTACTGACTTGTGTTAAAGTGGAGACTGAAATTCTAACCAGATGAATGTTATACATTATATGTTTAAGCTATTTAAAAAGATTGGCTATTAGGAAAGAATTTTAGTGTAACGGTTTCTTGTATAGTTACTATTCAGTAGAATAATTTTTGAAGTGGTGAGAAATTTGTATTTGTATATGTAACTAGATTCAGTAATGTGTTTGCATCCATGATTTTTATCTAATAAAGTAATAAAACACCTTAAGAGAGAGCATGCATGAATCCAATGCATGCTATGATTGACCTGAGTGGACTCTCTTATGGAAATGAACATGAGTGATGCTGTATGAAGACTACTTTTTCTCTGAAAATGTAGCCAATTACCCGAGGAGACCATGTCTTTTCTACTTAAATCTAGTCATACCAACATTGATTAATGTTACTAAGTCTAAATAAACCACTTTAACTGACAAAGAAAAACAATGCAATTTAAAATCTTAAGTGTTTTAGTCTGAGTGAATAATTTTGGGAACTTTCAAAATGAACTTCACTACTTGAAAAAAATTTTTTACCTATCTAATTAATGTCTCTAGTGTCTCCTAAGTAGATGGCTAATATTTCTTTCTTACTTATGGAAAGATTCTTTCATATATTATATCAGATCACAGAAAAATTCTACTAACGTTGAAGATAAAAGATTATGTTTCCCCCACTGGAATGCCATGTAGGGCTTGGTAGGAATCTTGGTGAGCAGAAAGCACCAGGGAAAACTGGTTCTGGCTTCTCTGCTGGTCACAGCTGGTAAGTAGCAGAGTCTAGATTTGAACTGAGACTATCCTCTGCATTCCCCACACAGGTCCTTTTGACTCCATTGCTCTTGTCTTTGCTATAAGCGTGCACACTACCTCAGAACAGCGCCGCAAGCATAAATAGCAGTGTCCCTGTTCCATAGGTAAGGGAATGGGGAGTGTGTGCAGGTAGGGCACTGGCCCAAGGACCCACCCATACAATGATGGGTGGCAAGGTTGGTATTTGAGCCTAGATCACTTTCCTAAATTTCCTATTGCTTATACTAATCCCAGACAGAAGAAATCACATCTCCCTCCCTCCCTCCCTCCCTCCCTCCCTCCCTCCCTCCCTCCCTCCCTCCCTCCCTCCCTCCCTCCCTCCCATCTCTCCCCTTCTTCCTCCCTTCTATTAAAGCAGAGGAATGAAACACCTTTGTATTTATAAAGGAATGCCTTTTCTTATATTTTTTCTCCACCCATTATCTTTGAAGGCCTGCTGTGGACCAGGCGCTGTGCTCGGCCCCATGGGTTGCTAAACTGTTTTGCATACTCTCACAATCCAATGTGATCTGGAGAGTTTTCTTCCACCGTAACAATCGCTTGATTCCTGGAAAGTATAACAGACACCGTCTCCTGAAAACTTACATTTCCCTTACCTAAACAAGGGCAAGTTGAAATTGTCCTTGGTTCTGCTTCAGTTCACCAGTTCTGAATTTTCTTTTGGGAACTGCTGATAGAGAGCAGGTTCCCAATTATAGCTACTATTTTTAGTTTTCAAGGATTATTGTGTCTATAAATGGTATTCCGTTTGTTGAGTCTAATGTCTTAAACGCAGTCCAAAATCAATTAGCTATTATGTGTGGCCAGGCTACGCATTAGAAAGGTAACCTTTCTCTCTTCTGTATGCTACTGGTATTTATTTGGCACCTAAACCACAGGGTAAGGAATTGAGATGGTAACTGTTGCTTTTCTGGAAGTAGCTTAAACCAACAATTTTCATGTATGTGCTGCCCTTTCTCTCTTCCCAAAAAGGTCTATTTAAACTTTTGCACATTTAATCACAGACGAAATGAATGAAATAGATTATTTTGCAATCTCTCCATAAGGGAATTCTCCAGGAAAGAGAATTCTGGATGCTCCCATTGACTTGTCCGTAAATCCCAGCACCTGCAGATTTTTCTTCAGGAACTTCAACCCCAACAAGAAGTCTTTTGACAATGGGCTGTAGGACTGTTGATTGTTAATTATCAAATGTCTAATGTCAACGATCCCACAAACAGCCTTTAGCCAACTGTGATGGCAGCAATATTTGTCTTGTTAAAGACCCTGAAGTTAAATTACTGCTGCACTCTTTTCCTTCCAGGCCAACATGTTAGTTATGGTGGAAATGAGCTATTGACTGGGGTCTCCTCGTTCAGCGGGACTTCCTTTATTATTTTTAGTGCTCTCATGAACTAAGGGCCAGCCATCTGCATTCTTTTGTTCATTGAATTCTACCTGACAGCCTTGTCTATAATTTTCCTTGTAAGAAGAACAGAAAGACTAAGAATCATAAATTGTCTCTTGAAAACTCATGGTTTATCTACTTGTTGCATAAATGCTACAGATTTAAATTTTCTTGACTGAGGAATATTTAGTAACACGAAGCCCTATATGGTAGAATTTTTTGAAGGAAGAGGAATATTTTTTTACTCCCACACTTTCTCCACTTTTTTTGCTGTTAGTTGTTCTTTACCTAAAATCTTGATTTCTCCCGTTGCTTTTATGGGGATTCCTCTGGAAGACACAACAATGCCTCTCTCCACAGGAAGCCCTTTCATAGTAGATAGCTCTTCCCATCTGTATATTTTTATTTGACTTGCATGTGGTTTTCTCAGCCAGATGCAAAGCTCACCATGCTCTAGTGCAACTTTCTAAATTCTCCCTGAAAATGCATGTTACCAGGCTCATGCGTGAGTCTGGCATTTTGAGGGACATGCTGACAATCCATGGCCAGAGGAGACCAATAAGGAAACAGGCTCAACTGAAGTCCCGACACAATGTTGACAGCATAATTAAAATGATTAATTTGAAGTAAGAAAAGTGTTTCAAACTAATTAGAAAAATGGTTTGGTCATACCCCCAGACTGTACATGTGGCCAGGAGAAGCCAGGATTTTGATATAGAGAAGGGAAAAGTGTAGATGTATGTTAAAAATTTGTCATTCTTTTATCAGGGGGAAACTACAAAGTTAAAAACTATAGGTTATTTTTATCTGGGCGGTTTTTCTGTGAGTCTTTGGGTCTCTTTTCCAAGCCCATTTGGCTTGTGGGGGAGCCATATTAAAAAAACAACAGAGAATGCTTGCATATCTAGAGTTGGCCCATATTAATATAAATTAATTCTCAATCAAAAGGTATACTCACAAGCTTACTGCTCCTTACGGGGAACACAACACACAAAAGCACCAGCAGAAGACACAGCTCATAGTAGGGTCTCAATGTCTGTGTGTGGACTGACTTAGCCAAAGCAGTACTTTTGAAGATGGCAAAATGATAATACTGTGAAATTTTGATTTGGTTTTGTTGGTCTTTTCTGTTGTCCTGTGAATTTCAGGGAAGGCAATTGCATCTTATAGGCCAGAGCCCCTGAATTATCATGGACTAATCCAATTTGTGGATTGCTAATGAGCATTAGTCAGGCATATTCTCAGACCTCTTTGTGTACACAACTTTGTTAAGAAAAACTTCTCAGCTTCTAGAAAAGCTAATTTTTAATATTGTGAAGTTGGAGCTCTTTGTATGTAAAGAAAATACTACATAAAAGAACTGCTTTGGCCTGCAAACACAACATCTCAAAAGCTGTTGACCATAACTTTCTAACTAAAAGTATATGAGAACTAAGTTTCTTGCCAGATTTCAGGTTTTCTTTCTCTCTGTGTTTTGTGAAGCCAAGCAGTGGATTTTCAGTTAATGCCTTGGGCTACATGAAAAAGGAGTTTCACCAAGAATGTTGGGAATTCCTTTGGTGCCCAAAAGGAAATATGAGGACTCTGGAGGCTGATGAGAGAAAAAGTGGAGAAGCTGTAACATCATGCCAATTTGTGCAACTTATTTGTTTTCTCAAAGAAGACCTGAAATTGCTTGTGAATTTTATAAAGCCTAAATAAACTTTCTAGCATTTTCAATTTTAATGCAAGTTAGTGTTTTTCAAGTGACAAATATGTGTAAGTAAGTGCACTCATTCTGGGTCTGTAGTTTTTAAAGATAATAAATAGGTTCAGTTTTTTGCACACAGGATGCACACTAAAATTAATAGGAGAAAGTTTGGTATAGGGATCTGTTTAATTTAATTTTAATGAAACTAGACACACTTGTAATACTGCTAAATTATAGCCTATTTTGTATATCCTTAATAATTAATTTATTATCTATGGTGTGTGTGTGTGTTCATCATGGGGAAAAGCATGTCCATTTTGACAAATCACAGGAAATAGTAAATTATTTGGATTCCACACAGTCCCCAAGGCTAGGACAAAGGTTTTACCTCTGAAATTCATAACCCAAGGTCCAAAGGGAGCGTGGATGGAATTACAATTTAAATAGTATAAGGTGGAGGGGTACAGGGTGGAGAAAGAATTAAATTTTTTGTTTATTTCTCTAAACAAAACCCATTGTTACAGCTGCCCTTAAGAGGGAGAGAATGCAGATTTTTATGCTAAAAACTTCTAGCAATATGAGGCACAGAAGCATTTAAGATGATACTAGCCTTTAAAAAGTTTAGATTGGGTATTATAATTATAACCTATTCAAAACATTTTAGAAAAAAACATAACTGCTGGGTAAAGTTGACTATATACATGAAATGGTAGTGAAACAATAACAAATGAGCGTTGCGGATTTGTGCATACTTGCAATACACTGAATTTCAGGGTCTCTTATTAATAAAGTTCAAAGCCTTATTTTTTCCCCCCTCAATATTCTTGTTTTTCTCTCATTTCAAGTTTCTTGGTTGCATTGTCAATTAAGCTAATTAAGGCTGAAAAATAATTTCCCAGAGGGGGTATTGAACTAAAACATTCCAGGCAAAATCATTTCCAAGACTTAATCTAGTCAGGAAATATTAATAATACACAAGTGGGGTTATGCATAAAAGGAATGGTACAAAATGCTACATTGTTCATGGTACATATAGTCAGACAAAACACTGCATTTACTGTCTCCAGAAAAATGAAAGTTAATTTATGCAGTTCATCACCAGGCTTTATTACAGCACTGTGTATTTGTGGCAGACCTAAGGCCGTGGGAACTTTTCACTCTTGACTCCACTTCTTAAAAAAAATCAAATCAAATCATTCTTTACTTTTTTAAAGGAGCACAATGCAATAATGGAAGTACAGTTTATAGTCTCAGCTTTTCATTACTAAGTTGAGTAGAAACTGATAGAAAAAAATAAGAATCTTAAACTCTGAGCTTCACTTTTCTCCTGATTAAGGGAAGTCACAGGGATGTGGGATTGTCTTTAAGCCGCAGATTGAGGCTCGATTCAGAAATTAGAATGTTCAGTTCCCATCCAATGATCAATCTTTAATAGAGATGTGCATTAATATTAAATTGCGTCCCTTCCTCCCGCTCAAGTGTGTCGCAGAATGGATGCTTGGGTGTAAGGAGGGAGCATGGGAAGCCTTTCTGTCTTTCCCCGCCTGCAGTTGGCCTCCTCCCGCCACCTGCAGGCTGTCATTTCTGGCCCTGCTCTTGTCCAAGTGAGAGAGGGAGAGAGGGGAGAGGTGAGAAAGGCAGGGAAGTTCTTACTTGACCTCTGTCTTGAGCTTTGAGCTCTCTTACCAAGTCTGTTTCTTTCTTGGTAACGTAGTATCTTCAGTGGCCTCTACTGTGAATGTTTGAAAATACGATTCTGTCATTTTTCTCAGCAATCTGCTCCCTCCTTGGCCCTCTGGAGGGCCAATCTGTAAATTCTCTTTGTAGAACCTCATTAGCTTCCCAGTGGCTGGTTCTCCTGGATGGAGACACAGAATCTCGAGCCTGACTCTCTTTCCCTCCCCTCCTTGTCCATGGAAGTCATGCATCCTAGGCTCCAACCAGTCCAGAGTATGCAGGCTAATCTCACCGACACATCCACTGTTTCATTTTGTGCCCCCAGCAGCTCAGCAGCTGCTCCCTTCGTCTTCTACTTCTCTACATTCCCAGCCCATTTGGCCCTGTTAATGCAGCGGGAGCACACTATGCTCTGGAGGGGTGCTTCTGAAGATCCTGTCTCTTGACTTGAGTTGAAGAGTAGACATAGGACAATTTTCTCTAAACAGATCATCTTCACAAGTTTTTCTTCCATCTCTGTTTCCTTGATCTGCACCACTTTTTTAACCTTCTGTGACATTTTGCAAATGCTGTCTGTTGTATCGTGTGCCTTACAACTTACTCCACTATTTTCTATTTATTTTATCATGGTATCCCAGTGAAAAAAATCTACTTTATCTTACTGTTACAAATGATTTACATTCTAATAGCCTTCAGAGCTTAGTATTCCATTTTGTCGTTGTGAATCCATCAGTAAACCTTTATTTATTCATATTCTAGCTGTTCATTTTAAAGATTTTTGAAAGTAAGGGTTTTGTTTTTTTTAATTGTCACAAAATCATGGCTAAGAATTAAGGAATAGGTATTCCTATTAGTTAACACTGTTGATTATTTGTTTTATTTTTGCCAATCGAATAATCAATTGAATTAGGATTGATTCATTTTAGAAATTAGCTGTTTATTTACAAATGTTTCTAGGTCTGGATTTATAAGTGCATGAAACAGAACATTCTATAAATAAATTTCAATTAATTTACTACAAAAGAAGTAAATGAAAACTTGATTCAATCTTAAAATGTCTTTGTTTGACAGTATTGCACTGAGTATCTTATATATACAAAGCCCTGGAGTAGATGCTACAAGGGCCATAAAGATGGGTAGAACTGAAACCCAACCCTCCTGGGACAGAGCTAATGGTCTGCTCTAAGGCAGGGAGGTTGTCCAGGTTAAACTTTAGTCAGCATCACACATGTGGAGTAACTTAGTTTCTTTTAGATGGTGATTGATTATTTGGAGAAATAACTAAAATATAATATTAGTGTATTTTTTTCTGTTGAATATTAAAGAATACAAAGAAGAAACAAAAATTGTCCATAATCTACTCTGTAGATAATGCCTCTTGACAAAAAATAAGCTAACAAAATAAAACAAAACCAAAATATAAGTGTATTTTAAGAAAATTTAATAAAATGGAAGGCTATGAAGGAAAAATGAACATCTTCTATCCTATACACTGTTTGCTCTTTCCAAATCTAACTACTTTGAAACTTCTTTCCTGTTCTCCTAGTAAATATTGTGTATCCATACTGATGTTTTCGTATCTGTATAAAGTTAGCATTTAATAATATGCAGATACCAGCTTGCTTTCTTGGTTTCTTCCTTCTTTCCCTCAGTTCTTCAATTTTCTATTTCTCTTACTCTGCCTGACTTTGTAAATAGCAGCAGCGTATCCCTCATTGTTGATGTATGCTGATGTCCTTAATCAGTGCATTCTTGATGGATGCTTTCCTTGCTAATACAAGCAATGATGTGATGCAAGTTGTTATGCACAGATATTTATGGTCCTTGGGCTATATTCCTGAGTTGCAATACTAGATCAAAGGAACCCTGAGTTTTTTGTTATTTTAGTAGACATTTCCAACTTGCCCATGAGAAATAATTCATACATTTATACTTTAACCAATACAGTTGAGTCTGTGTTTGTTATAACCTCTCTGGCATTTTAACTGCTTAAGCCTCCAATTTTTGGCCAATCTGAATTTGTGAAATATACAGTTTCATTGTTTTGTTATACACGTCTTTGTGAGGAAGGTTATATCAGTTACCCATCATTTGCATGTGTTTCTAGAAACTTGCTGTGCTTTATAGATGTTTATTTTAAATCGTTTGTCCTTTTACTGATTTTTTTAGATCTTTGTAAATTAAGAAAATAACATCAGTATTGAATGTAACTTTCTACATATTCTCTGCAATTTGTTTTCTTCATTTTGATTTTATTATCTTTTTGCCATAAAGAAGTTAAAAATGTTTGTGTAGTAATATCTTAGATTTTCTTTGAGCCATCCAAGTTTTTAAACTTACTTAAAGCACTCTCCCACTAGAAGGTTATGAATAAATGTAACCGTAATTTCTTCTAGACATTTTGCTTTAATTTTTATATTTTAGTGTAAGGGGTGAAATTCATATATACATATACAATATGCACATACATATATATGAGGTATATCTACACACACATATATACACATATGTAGATTTGTACATATCTATAATTTTAAATATATATTTATATGTTTCTAAAAATTCAATCAACTGGGCCCAACACTAACTATGGACTAATTCTTCTTTCCACAGTGATTTTAAATTTAGTTGTACTATGGATTTAATTTTCATATATTTTGGTTATATTTCTGAATCCTTCTAGTTTCATTCCATATATTATAAATTCATTTGTTTCCCCAGAAAAATAATTTTAATAATTATAATTTTGTAGTTAGTTATATACCTTTTAGGGCTATTCTCCCTTTTTTAAGCTTCATTTTCAAAAATCATCTTCATCTTTTTTCTTTTAGACAAGCATTTTGTTCATTTTTACAAACACACACACTGTTTTATGGGTCTTTTAATTGGGACTACATTATATTTATAGATTAATTTTGAACAATTTCACCTCTTTATTCTATCGTGTCTTCTTTTTATACCGTATGGAATATCCATTCAGCAAAATACGCCAGGGTGTGTAGTAGAATTTTAAAATTTCTCCACGGAGGTGATATGAATTTCTTTAGATTTATACCTAGTATTTTATATTTTTGCTAGCTACTGATAACTGAGTCATCTCTTAATTAAATTTTCTATATTAAAATCATAATTTTTTAGATCACTCCCTTACAGAATTATCTTAGTGTTTCTAATATATTTAAAATTGATAGTCTTGGATTTTCCTGAGGCATAAACAGATCACCTAGGATTAATGATAAATATATTTTCTAATATCCTATTTTTATAATCTTTCTCTTATCTGATTGCATTATCTATTACCTATAGAACAGTGTAAAATTATAGCAC
The DNA here is from genome assembly GCF_054644295.1 of Miniopterus natalensis. Lineage (NCBI taxonomy): Eukaryota > Metazoa > Chordata > Mammalia > Chiroptera > Miniopteridae > Miniopterus > Miniopterus natalensis. The sequence goes on along the minus strand of NC_142095.1, from coordinate 13,064,466 downwards.
ATTCTTGTTTGTCTTGATTAAAATGTGGATGATGCTTGTTTATTAACAGTGGTTTGGCATTTGACTGTATGTGTGTGTATGTGTATTTGTGTAAAGAAAGTAGATATTTCTATTATCGAGGTTCTTTTAGTATCAATGTATGACTTCAACTCTGTGCCTTTTTGTATAAATTAAGTAGTATAGATTCATAGAAGCATTCATTTCTTAAAAGGCCACCAGCTTCTTTTCTTTGCTTGACTGCAGCTGGGCCTTTTTGCTCTTCTTCGACTTATTATAATTAGGTTTGTGGGAAGAAAGATTTTGAAATCATGCTTCATTCTGCCATCGGAAACCAGAAGTCCTGGTGGGAATGTTTTAATTATTCATCACAGAATCTCTGTGTAGTAAATCAAATAGAGTTATATATTTTTTACTTGATGATTTTGCTAATGGGATTCTAATATTCACAACTTAAGAAAACAGAAACAGCTGATATTGTTTTTAAAACAAAATAATTAATTATTCCTTGGGAGTTTCTACCAAAGAGCATTTGGATGTCTATGAGATAAAATTACAAACCAGGGAAAGGAGAGATAGATACTTGTATTTTAATATATATGCAGTTTCTTATTAGAAAAATCTCATTGACATGTGCAGAATTATTTTAAGTGTGAACAAAAAGTCCTTCGAAATAGATGAATTCATCATCTGGACTTTACAACCTTTGAAATCACATTACCTGATGTCAGTTAGTATTAGACCCAGATGCTTTCCCAGCAAGTCTAGTCACCAGTAAGAGTGAGTTTTCAGTTGTTTTTTACAAAGTGTGGCAAAAAGTAAGTTTATAATTGTTCATATGGAAAAATAATACAATTCTACATAGATATGTGCTACATGCGTATATGTGTATATATATGTATATTTACATGGATGTGTATGCTAATTTCTTCAAGTATTTTATGCTCACAATAGCCTGCCATAATAACATTTTGTTTACTTATGCTATGAATATAACTCTCAAGCAGACCGCATTTGGTTTCTCGTAGTCACATCATCTGTCTCTCTGTCTCTTTCTTTCTCTGGGTCTGCCTCTCTGTGTATGTCTCTGTCTCTTTGTCTCCATACTTATATATATATATATATCAGCTACATATAATTCAAGTTTTCAGGGACATGGAGTTAACACAGAGGAGATGGGTGATGCTACTGTAGACCAGCGTCCGGCTCTGCCATCACGATGTATTCATTGCCAACATCAGGGCGCCTGGCAGGGTGGCTACTGACCAAGAGGAAGACTCTTGCCGGATGCTGCTTATTTAGACAATGCCAGTGTTGGCCAATTGCACTTTCCCTTGGTGGCCGCGTGTTTCCCTGTTACTTATCTAGCACTCACTGTCTGGCAGGCTGTGTTCCAAGAACTCTAAATCTGTTACCCTACTTAATCCTTGTAAAATCTTATGCGAGAGAGACTGCATATCCATTCCATTTTCAAATGGAAGACTGAGACACAAGGCATTGAAGCAACTTGTCAAAAATTATACAACTAGTAGATGCAAACCTACTAGTAGGATTTGAACCATACAGCTTGGTTACAGAGCCCATACTCTCTCCCATAACACTCTCTCATTCTTTACCTGTGTTGTAATTATTTATTAATGACATGGGCTCCTGCCAGTCTGTATATTCTCCCAATAAGGAGCTATGCTGATCTTGCCTTCTTTCTATCCCCAGTGTCATCACAACACCGGGCACATGATAGGGGATACATACTTTATTTTTTAAAGTGAACTGAAGTAAAATTTTGTCTCTATAATACTCCTTTATTATCCTTCCTAATAAACAACCTTCATAAAATCATTGAAAAAATGAAGTTTAGTTGAGGAAAGACAATACAGGAAAACAAGTTCATATTTTTCTAATACATGCCTCATCTGGTCTGCTTAATTCACATTTGTCATCAGTGCACTTCAGTATTTTAATGACAAATGGCCATTTTTCATAACTTGGAGCTTCCTAACATTCTTTTACCCACTCTTTTAGCCAAATGGGCACAGTTAAAAACAAACAAACAAGCAAAAAACACATAGAAGCTCTGGTGGTCTTCTGATGGCTCTCGTATTTATTTAATTAGGAAACATGATTACATATTTGTCACATCCCAGAAAAAACGTACTTCTCATTACAGCAACTCCACAGTGTGCTCCTTTGTTTCCAGAATCAAAGAGAAAGCTTTGGCTAAATGGCAATTTACTTTTTTTCTCCAAAGAATAAATCTTGTGGGCAGTTGCATTGAAAAATAATTTACATAAAACAAAAAGAACAAATCGTAAGTGTGCAACGTGTTCAATGACTTAAATGTTCAGGGACTTTTGATTAAAGTATATACCCATGACTACCATCTCAATCAGTATATAGAACAGTTCTGTCCTTGCAGAAACTTCCCATATTCCCCTTCCAGCCAATTCTCCCCACTCCAAACCTTCAGCAATCCCTCATATGATTACTATCAGTGATAACTTAATGTTTCCTGTTCTAGAACTTTACATGAACCTTATAATAAACAGAAGTTACTAAAAAGAACTATGAGCATGATCACTTTTATTTTGTCAGGTCTCTAGTCAGTTATATAGTAGGCATACATGCAGAGAAAAATGCCAATGCAATACAACCAGTGCAAGTTGAATTCACACCTAACATTGAGCCTTCACTTAAGGGTGTTTTCAGATTATCCTCAAAAAGCAGATCTCACGCTAACAGTTTCTCTCACCTCTGTTGCATTGTCTCTGTCCTTTAAATGACTACTGTGTGCTGTGGTTTGACAACCTTCTCTGTAAAGTACTGATGGGAAAAGACTTTTACTCTGTGTTTCATTGTCCCAGTGACAACCAGTTGTCAAGTAATTAGACCATAATAATCCCTCAGTAGAATATTTTCTTAAGGTAACTTATTGGGTCAACAAGTCCTCTGAAGAAATAATAGCATATTTTTCTTTCTGTGAGCTGGTTAGCTTCCTTCTACTTGTCAAGACTAGCCAGAGTGTGATCTTAGTGGCTTCTATTTTAGTCCATAACTATTCATGATTGTCCTGAGTATGTGTATGGAAACAGCATGTCCTCTGTAATAGCTGAGTCCATTTTTATCAAGGACTGTGTCTCTTTAAAAGTTGGTAATTTGTATATATTCATGGCATCAGTCTGGGTTTACATAGTGAATAATATTTACTAGAAAATATATATGTGTGTTTTGGGGAATGTATGTGTTCAGATACCAATGTGATGATACTTCATTTTATTAATGACTGCATTTATTGCATCAAGCTCCTGGGAGATAATATACTCAAGATACGTTGGATATTATTTGGTTTGGAAATTTATAAAAGGACTGGTCTTACATTGGGTGCAGCTTTTACAAGATCTTATACATGAGTAACTGCATATAAATATCTAGTTTTAAAGGGGGAAAATTAGTAGGTACTGCCACAGTTTTTACCCATATGGTTACTTCCAAATGCTATAGCTTCTCTTCTGGATTGGACCATCTATAGTGTACTGCACAAAGGGCTGAAGGTATTTTTACTTGAGCTTTACTACAGACTTTAGAATCAACTCCCAGATAAGAGTTGCAGTTCCATTGTATTGCAATTCTTTAGTCCTTGGTAGAGTCCTATTTGGGATGTCATTCATCATCAATACTTCTTTGTGTCAGACTGTGTACAGAGGAATAAATAAGTGATTCCCTTGCTTTTACATTTTGGGCCAAATAGAAACTCTTCCTCTCTCTCATCCGCCCTTAAAGTTGAACTGGCCTAGATACAAGTCTGCTCCAAACATCTGATCATGGTGTCCGCATCCAGTTCTGATTTACGTCCTAGCCCCTAGGCCTTGTTAGTTGCACTTGGTCGGCCCTCATGCTCTGGCCTGAATCTGGGGAGTGCTTCATTATAACCTCTAAGGAAGCTTACTACTTAATTTAGAAGGAATGATACACAATAAATTTCATTTATAATACGTTTGGGCAGAAATAAGCCTAGATGGAATTAGGAATAGATTGCTTCTTATTTGGGTTTCAATTAAAAACGGCAATGAGAAATCTTTTTTTTTTTTTGCTATCAGATGGTATAAAAAAATATAAACTATGTATCACCTGAGAGGGGAATGGTGAGCAGAAATTGTTAGGTCTAAATAAGAAAAGCTTTTTTGGACCATCATTTAGATGTATCTCTATATTTTAAATTTATGTGTCTGAGGTCCAGTATTTTTACTTCAAGGAATTATGTGTACCTGTACATAATGATAATGATGTATGTACAGGAACATCCAGTGTAGACTTCTTTGAAACTAATAAATGCCCAAAGTGAAAGGAGATTGCTTACATGTGATAAAGCTACATATATGACATTGAAAAATCTCAGGTATATCATTGGGAAAAAGAAGAGAAAACCCTGCAAAACAATGCATACAGAATAATCACATTATTATGTAAAATAAATGTCTGTGTACATGTCCATAAACATTTGCAACTTCTTAGAAACTTTGGCAGTAACCTGGAGAAGAATTCCAGGAGGGGTGATGACATGGAGAGAGTGGAAATGAAGGACTTCTTTTTTTGCAGACCTCAGTTACGTATTGTGACGAAGCAGCACATTCCAGTGAGTCTCACCTAGGATTTTTCAGTCTTCAAGAGCAAAGTACGAATAGGTATTTAATGAAAACAACCTAAATATTTTAACTGGAGCTTGCTGGCCCAAATTGGCTTCCTTTCTGAGAAACAGATGTGAAGGTAGCTAGCAGCAAAACAGCCGAGCAGTATCAGTGATGACCCTTTCTCACATACTGTATATTTTCGATTTATTAAAAGGATGCTTTGGAAAAAGCCATGAGAGTCCTTCAGGAATAGCCCCCTCTCCGCAGCCTTATTAGATGCACAGACGTGTGTGTCTCCCGGTGAGAGCCTCATGCTGTGAAAGTCATTGGAATAATAAATTAAACTTCTCTGTACGCTGGCTTTCTGAGCTTCAGGTGCAGTTTCCTTTTATGCTTTTTCCATTTTCCTGTAGCTTTGAAGTATTGGGATTGTCGACTTAGTTCTTCCTCCAAAGTTTTGCCAGCATAATGAGTTCATGGAGTCACTAATGCCTAAAATAATTTGTGGAGCCTGGATTGCAATAGCTCTACACAGTCCTCCTCATGCCCAATTTCTAAGGGCTCAGCAAAAAGATAAGACCTAATTAACAGAAAGAGACTTCACAAGGGCTAGGATGGAAGATCACATAAAATACTTTTTGATATTTTGTATTAGAGTCTAACCTCTCCGCTTCCATTATACTGATATCAAGATCACCCAATAGCATCTATTTTTATGTATAGAAATCATCACATTAAATTGCAAATTTCAAACAGAGATTTTGGAAAAGGCCTTGGCCACACCAAATGGCAATTTCAATGAGTTAGAAAGATATCTGTGAGGAAGACTTTGGAAAGCAGTTAATATGTAAATTTATCATTAAGCTGTGCCTTTAAAAATTAAGCATATCCAAAAGATTTAGAAAAGGTATATACTGTGTATACTGCTTTTAAAATTTTAGGAAGTTGGCATTCAGTTTAGAAATTTAGCAGCACAGGGCATTTTCACATCATTCAAATATTGTTAGAGTGGCTTTTGTGCCCTCTCTGAACAAAGGAGAAAAATATTCTTATAGATGGCGATACATCTGCATCTTCAAAAATAATTCTAAGGTTGGAGGAAATATACACGTAAATGCAACAAGCATGAAACAAAGGCACAGTATTTCTTTTTGTTAAGTCTCTTCACATGCTCTTTCCTTCCAGCTCACATTCTTAGAAAGGATATCCTTTCTGTGTGTCCCCTATGTCTGGGTGCCATTTCTCTGTTGCTTCTTGGGAAGGCGTGTCTGTTGCTTTGGGCTTCCTTTAGAAACTTCCTATCCTCCTTTTGCCTTTAAGGACACAGACTGCCTACTATATTTTCTCTGCTCCTAAATAGGAAAGCAAAACAACAACAGCGCGCCCCCCAAAAAGTTAGCTGCTAACTTTCTCACTTACAAATTCCCTGTGTTGGTTTCTAAACTACTCAAACTCATCATTTCCATGGAATGTTCTCCAGTTCTTGAGTATTGTCTCCTTAACAGGGGTAAACGATGGATAGTTCTCACCAGATTATAACTTAAAGAAGGGATATGAAATAAGACTTGCACCAACATTCAGCTTTAAGAATATTCTACACTGTAGTGTGCATCTAAATTTGGGACAGCTGAAAAAAAGCGCTTTGTAAAAATGTAACCGAATCAGCTTTATTTCAATTTTTTTTGGTACAACCAGTGCTGTGCAGAAGCTTTTTAGTTTGATATAGTCACACTTGTTTCTTTTTGCTTCTGTTGCCTTTGTTATTGGTGTCAAATTCAAAAAATCATCGCCAAGATCGACGTCAAGGAGCTCACTGCCTGTGTTTTCCCCTTGGAGTTTTACGGTTTCAGGTCTTACATTCAAATCTTCAATCCATTTAGCATTAATTTTTCTGTACGGTGTAAGATAGTGGTTCAGTTTTATTCTTTTACGTGTTGTCAGATTTTCCTCCACCACTTATTGAAGAGACTGTCCTATCCCTATTGTATGTTTTTAACTCTTTTGTCAGAAATTAATCGACCAGATATGCATGGGTTTACATCCCATTGTTTCTTTATCTACAACTTTGAAATGAAAATGAAAGCCTTCACTGGAAAAGCATTTTAATCCTTGATCAAGTAATCAAAACAATGATAAAGGGAAATTTGCACCGCCAGTGGCTAATGGTGGATGAAGTGTTAGATAGAAAATAAAGTGATATTTGGAAACACATGGAAAAAACAAAAGAGTGAAGACTCCAATTAGTATATATTCTCTGGTAAAACTGTGTAAAAATCATACTTATGGGGAGCCTTCATGTTTAAAATTTTTGATATGGGTATGCTATTTTATAAATAAACTTATAAACTTAAATACAATTACAGCTTATCCTATTAAAAATTACAATAGAAAAATAACTTTACCTAACTCTAATATGTAAACATTCCATTATTTTATGAACACATGATGAAATATTATACCTCCACTAAAACTTATGTTCAAGAAAAGAATTTAATAACCTGAAAAACAATTATGATGTCATAAGAAAGCAATATTTCAACGTGTGTGTGTGTGTGTGTAAGAGAGACAGGAAGTGACAGAGAGAGAAACAGAGACAGAGATAGAGATGAAAAGGGGGAGACAAGAGAGAAAACATTTAAGTTGATGCAGAAATGCAATGTGCCAAAATAGTATCATTGCTAGAATCAGATGACTTATTTATCTGTTATAAAATCCTCAACATTCCATATTTTCTGTTATTAACATGTATTACCTTTATAATCAGGAAAACATAATAACTGATTATTTAATTTACCAACAAACAAAGCTTAAAAATTTTTAAAGAATATATAACTTTTAAAAATTATAGTTGTGTTCACTTTATAGAAATGATTGTGTGGTTTTTTTTATGACTTCCTATATATTCTATTTTTTCCTACAAAGAACATACATTACTCTTAGAAGAAGAGATGAGGTTAATGTTTTTTTAAGAAAAGAGAAAAACAATATTCCCCCATTTTCAACCAAATGATTTGGTGAAACTAGAAAAGTAAAAGACAGCGGTGCCCTTTGTCTACAACTAGGTTATTACTAATGAGGAAGGACAATAATGCACTTTATTTTATTATGCTTCATCCTTCTGTCCTAAGCCAATACATGAAAGGAAATATTAGGGATAATATGTTTAAACACCTACAAAACAACAATCAAGATGTCAACTTTGATGGAAATAAGAGAACCCCTGCTGTGTTTTTCGTTTAGACGTTGAGATCACTTTGAACACAGAATCAGTGAAACCATAACTAGTTCTTCAATTCCTGTAATAGAGAATTACAAAATGTCTCTGTGTACAGATTTGGAATACTTCAGTGGCCATCAATTTAGTTAACTTTTTATTAAAGTAGAGAAATTTCAGCTAGGACTAGCTTCCCATTAGAAGTTAGAATGGGCTCTAACATTTTTTCATTAGATGAAAAAACCACCGAAGTCCATGTACTTCTATGTAGAGGAACATTGATTCAGCTCTCTGACTAGCAAACCCTGATATTAATATTAATAGTTGGCCTGACCACCCAGAAGGATGGAACTGTCATTACTGAAATGTAGAAGGCTGAAAGTAGAACTGGTTGATCTATGTTCATTGGAGTTAAGGTTGGAGAGCAAATTTGCCATCACTTTTCCCTTGATGCCTAGTATATGGCCTGGCACGCAGGGTGCTCAATAAATATTTGTCAGACGAATTAATGAATTCTCAAAGCTTCCATCTGAGCTATCTTTCACATCACTACTGAAAAATGGAAGTTAGGAGAGGCTGTTGAAAAATCAAAACTTCATTTTAAGTTTAAATATAGAAGAGGAAAAACACAAGAACTGTTCTAAATTTCCTGAATTGGTGACATCCCCAATTTGTATCAGCTTTTTAAAAAACAAACAAAAAAAACCACTCACAAGTGTTTGCAGTTGTTTAAGTGGAACTTTTTAAGCCATTGTCTCTAACCGGTATCACCCCGTCTTAATAAACACACACATACAGAAACAGACACACACACACACACAACATGCTAGTTGAAGGCGAGGAGGAGAGGGAGAAATGAAGAAAATGAAGTTGAGTTAATGAAGGGAACTGTTGAAAAATTCTTTCCACTTGTCTTGGTGATGGTTGGGGTAGAATATAGGACTGACCAGTGAAGAAGTGCCCCAGAGTCCTGAGCTAAGTGGCAAGGAGAGCCAGACATGGGGAACTTGAATTGAATGGATTGTCAAACCTGGAAATAAATATAGTTAGAATTCTTTCTGTACAGTAGAAAGGTCCCCAAATGGTGACAGTCAGGATTATAAAGGCAGCCATTCCTATCACACTTTTCAATTTCAACCCTGATTTATAGAGATAAAGATAACTTTTCTCAGTTAAAAAAGCCTCTCTGTCTGAAACTTCAATTCCTAGCCTCCAAGGCTCCGGCTTAATTAATCTGAAGATGCAATGCAGGCACCAACTTTTCTTTCAGATGTCATCTTCTTGAAGCCTAAAATTATGTCTCTCTAACAAATAGCCCAGAGAAATTGCTTTGTGGTTTTCCTTCCATACATTCAGGAATGACAGACAGACAGGCCTTCTGACCTGTGGTTCCGGGAAGTCTTTTTAATTGACTATCTACAGAAGTAAGAAGTTCAGCAGCTGCGTGGGCTGCTTCCTCCATCGCCTTCCTGATGGACTTTTCTCGGAGAAGGCAAGTAGGTTATGACGTCATTTGTGGGTTTCAACTGGGCTTTGTTGAGCCTCTGATCCCGATTGGGGTAGAATCATAACTGATCCTGCCTCTCATGACGTAACTTAAAATTTATAGGGACATTTTATCACAAGTACTCTTCAGATTGGACGTTCATTTTCATGTTAGATAACCTGTTTTAAGATTCCTGTCTCCTGGTAGATATATTGCTTTTGATAATCTCTTGGACTTTTAATTTCCATCTTTTGGTTCGCTTTAGACTCAACTCTGCATGGCCCCTTTGAGTTTTAGTACTTGTCTTTTAAGGCATATTCAGACCAGACTCTTTCTATTGGTTAATGGTGATAAAAACCTGGCTCTTCTGCTCATGTGACTCCTAGATTCAGACCGTCTAATAAATCACCAGAGGAGGAATAATTAAAAGCTTCTTTCAGTTCTACTATTAAATCACCAAGGATGCCTGAACCCTGCTTCTATATGTGCTGTAATTTATACTATTAGTGTGGATTGTTTGGGTTTTCTAAAAATAATAAATGACCCAGTGAATCGCAATTGGCCAGAGGCATACAAGAAACAATCCATAGTATATAGATTTGTTCAATGGCATTTAAAAGACCTTGATTAGAATTCAGTCTGGGCTGGAGTGAGGAGAATGCTGTTTACTGATGGCTGTTTGAAGTCCTCCTATGTGGCAGAGGCTGGGGGATTCACAAACAGAAACAGTTCTTCCTCCAGTGGCTGATCCAGCTGTCAGGAGGAGCTGACATTTTAGAAGAGAGGTATAGAAATGCCTGAATGTCATGCCTGCCGATACCACTTTCGTGTTTTTGTTTTTATGCTACCTTTGTTTGCTCAGAGCTCCAGCAGTGATCTGGGCTGGCATTCCCAAGACGCTGCGCCCTGACAGTTCTTTGAGAAAAATGCTGGTGTTTTGTCTGTGGAGTGGGAAGTATTTCCTCGGACATAATAGTTCACTGACCCCTGTTTTCTTGTCAACCAACCTAAGAGTCTAAGAATCGTTTCAACATACTTAGTGGTTTAAGATTGGGAGAGATTACTTGGATGGCGCAGGAGTGTGGGTGGGGAGGGAAGGCAGGTCCAAGGGCATGAGTTTAAATAGTTCATCTTTGAAATGGAAACAAAGACATTGGATTGGTTTTACCAACGGGTTGAACCGATCTCTAGTTTTGAGAAAGCAAAAATAGATACCTGATGAGGCAGTCAAGTTTATTCACCAGGATCAGATTTAAAGATCTATATGTAAGATTGTGTTGGAAACGCGTGCTCTCCTGAGTGAGCAGCCATGTGGTCACTGCTCTGAGGGAAGGAAGTGCTGGCATGCACAAATATCCACTTTCAAACATGACACTGATATTATTGGCTGTTGGAGTGAGTGTGTGCACCAATGTGTGAGTGCATATGAGCCTATTATGTGTGAATGTGTGTTTGTGTGAGTGTTATGTGAAAGGCAGGCAGGGGATGGCACAAATACTTTTATCATGGTGGACTCAAGGAAGGCTTTGCATTGAATCTAGGTCTTGCAGGAAATATCCAATGTGAAGATGGAGATGATACTCTGGAGGAGAGAGGATGCCAGGCCAGCAAACTGGACTAAGCCTGAACCAGGCAGTTGTTTTTAGTTTTTTTTATCAGTTCCAAGTACACAAAGGTCTTTGTGAATTGTTTTCCCACAGCTTCATCACATTTAAAAGAATCCTTCCTTCAGTCACTCATTAATCCTCTGAACATTTTAAAAATAACAAACATGTATCAGTATTCTCTTAGGCGTGAGAGTTTTAAAACGGACAATTCTAGATCACAGAATAAAAAACACAGCCAAAGAGCATACAGTAAATGGGAGGACCAGAGACTCGTATATAGTCTTCCAGTGATTACCAGTGTTAGGCAAATGTAAACATAATAAAGTTAATTGTGAGAGTTTGCCAACACTTGCGTTTATTTTGAGAGAAAAGATTAAATATGCCTGAAAAGAAGATTTATTAATTCTTAGTTGCATTTGTAGTAAGATAAGCTGACTAAAGTATCATATTTCCCCCTTTTGATGAACAATCAATATCTAGTGAGTAATCAAACAGGAATATTCCAGAAATTTTAGTTGGAAATTACTACTAGAAACAAAATTTGAAATGGCTTTGTTGGGAGCCAAAATTCCCAATGTCTGTATGAACTGATAACCAACAAAATAATTCTACTTGCCTTTTATAATTGCAGTGTTTTTCAAGTATTACATTTTTGGTTTTCACTATCACTTTTACTATTTTTTCTCTAATAATAAATTAGACCGAGCACATCTTTCTTCTGGGAAGGGAAAAACGAAACCGTTGATTGAGATGTCTACTTTGCCTAGAATTATCATTGGAGAAAAAAACAAAAACAAAAACAAAAGATCTGTCTTCAAGTCTACCCATCTATAAAGTGGAAATGCTAATAGAACCTATGTAATAGACTTATTGTAATGTTTCAGTGAGAAAAAAAAAAATGCACTTGAAGCCATTTCAACAGTGCCTGGAATATGGTAGGTGCCCAAGTATGTCAGCTCTTTCTATTTCATATTTACACATTAGCAAATCTAAATATCTATTTTGAAAACTAGTAGGAAAAATTCTAAGATATAGGCACACTTACCTTTCTCTGAATTTATAATTCCGTGAAGCAGGAGGCTGGATTAGTATATGGGGTTTCTCATATTAGAGGTCACGAATGAGGCGGCAGTGCCACATTCCTCTTGTGTGTTAATCTTGAACTCCTGTCACTTTGCTTCCAGAACCCACAGATCATATGCAATCCAGTGAATTCTATACTCTTAATCTGGGTAGAAGCAGCTTCTGAAACTGGGGGGAAAAAAAACAAAAAAACAGGTGGGGGAGGGATAATGCTGGGTCATGCCAAGGATAATCCTCCCCCTGAAAGAAATTCTGGCTTCCCAATAGGACCAGATGGGTGTTCTCCCTAACCTCCTGGCTGCACATATGTGATGAATAATTGTGATTTAGCAAAAGAAAGTGAATGGAAAGGGAACAAATTGAAGCAATTAGCTAAAAGATGGAAAAGGGAAACAAGAGTCAGACTTGGCCCCCAGTCCTTGTGGGAAGGAAACCCTTGGTGTTGGTTGAAGAAATAGTAATGATCACTTTCCCTGTTTGCACACTGTTATCAGTGGTTAAGGTCCTTATGGTTTGCTCTAGAGACTGGGGAGGAATGCTCACATATGAAGCCAAGCGAAGAAGTGGTAAATAATTGAGCCTTGAGGGATCCTTTTGGAAAGAGGCTAGTTAGTCATTTAGGGGAATGCACTTTTGATATTCATCTAGCTGGTTTCTGGGTGCCTGTTTGCAGGAAATGAAATTCTAGGCTTTGCTGTTTGAAAAAGGGTGGGGCAGGGAGGGGAGTGTTCTCAGAAGTAATCAAAGCCCCTTTAGCATTCAAGATGCCTGGGGAATGTTTGAAGCTGGACGCACAATGATGTAAATCCAATGGTCTATTAGTATCCCGCCTAGTGAAGGTGGAAGCCTTAAAAATCCCGCATGTAGGTGGGTGGTCTGCGTACAGCAGCATTGGACACAACTAGAGGACAGGAGCCCGGAATGCTAAAGGAGGGTTGTCACTGGGGTGGGTGCGACACCGTGGGCTTGCAGGGGAGGGAGGGTGTAAAAGCCCCAGGACTGTCCTCATCTGACTTCTCTCCATCTGAGCGTAACAGCCCGTCCAAAAGGGCAGAGGTCAGTAAGATCGGGATACCCAAGCTGTGAAGGTGAGTCACGCACAACCTGGATAAACAGCCCTTCAGTCAGGGTGAGTGCTTTGTATTGAGAGTGCGATAGCTCCTGCGAGCTTGTGAGAGCCGGTTTTTTCATTTTCCAGGAGTATCACAAGCTGTTTTTAAACACAGTCATTATCAAAAATTGCATTGTAGAAACTTGTAATTAAATGATTATATGAAAAAGGCAATGCTCAGAATTCACCGCTTCCTGATGACTGTCCTGGGTGTTGCTGTTATCTGCCTTCTTGAAGTTATTTACGTGCCTTGTGTCTGTTTGGTGACAAGAATGTAATGGTGCTACGGCACATGCCTTCCCAACGCTGCGTTCTGTGAGGTTATGTTGGTAGCTGAAATTGGCTTTCCATTTCCAGGTTCAATTGCCCTTACTCCCACCCACATGTAAAGCAGCAGGGGGTGTTCATTTTGAAGGTTTCATAGGAGCAGTTATAAAGACAATGTGTTGAATGCAACAGTACTTGCTAAACTCAGCCTCTTGGTCAGTCCTCCACTGGCTTTTTTCATGGTGTCTATATTTCTTAGCAGTTAATTAGCAAGCCCTGCTATAGCAACACCACCTTTGCCAGAGCCAGGGGACCTCAGGTACCACTGGTGATCAGATGAGTTGAACATGGACCTGAATGTGACACGAACAAAACCAAAGATTCTGATTTAATTGCTCTGGGGTGGGACATTAGCAGTTCAAGGCTTCCCAATGTTTTGCTTCCAGAGTTTCATCTATCTTGTTGGCCTAGAGTCTTTCTTTCAAGATCAATCTCAAATTTATAGCCTTCTTTGAATTCACTGTGACAAGATTCCTTGTACAATTCTCTGTGTTTTCCTCAGAGTTTCCTGAATATTCCACACACACACAGACACACAGACACACATACACACACACAGACATAGGCCCTCATACGTCACACTTTATAAGGGTCATTTTTTCATAATTTAATTTACCAGTTCTTAAAAGCAGTAACCCAATAGATCATTCCATTCCCTTGCACCTAACAGTATTAATATGTACCTATAACCTGGTCAATGATCAGTGAATGGGTGAATCATAGAATGAAGGTTTTGAAGGTGGAGAGAAGTTAGAGTAACAAGAAAAGAAGGTGGAAAGGAGATAATTAAATTTTGCTTTATATTACTTGAAAAATATGCTTCATGGATGCAATAAGCATTTATTGAGTATTTACTACATGCCAGCTCTCAAGCTGGGCATGGGAATCTAGTAGGAAAGATGACTGATAGTGTTTGATCCACATGGAGGTAGACAGAGCCACATAAATAAATGATTTCAAAATGGGAGAGAGATTTCACTTAGTATGGCCAAGGAAGATCACTCTGAAAAGATGCCCTTTCCTCTGAGACCTGAAGAGGTAGAAGGAATTAGTTGTACAGAGACCCGGAGGAGGGGCTTTCTGACCCAGAGAAAGAGCGGAAGGGTATGAGAAACAGAAAGAAGAGCGAAGGGGCAGGGACAAGATGTAAGAGGTCCAAAATGAGCGGTGGGCACCAAGGCTCAGGGCCTTTCAGCCAAGTTACAGAGTAATAGTGGGAATCCCCTGGGGTTTTAGTTAGGGAGAGGCCCCTGTGTGTGTGTGTGTGTGTGTGTGTGTGTGTGTAAAGAATAGATTTGTAACAATACCTTGCACTCTTTAAAACATGTTAACTCCTCATAAGTGGTGTTTATTTTGCCAAGTGGCAAGGGATGCTGTTAAGGTTGCTCTGCACATTTTGAGGCGTATGGGTTGCAAAGCCACCTGGATTATGGTTTAAAGTGGCATCTTAAAAATAAAATTTAACACATATGGTTACTATGTGCTTGGTATTGTTCTAATTGTTATAGTTGCTTTGCATATGTCAACTCATGTTAATGGTCACAACCACCCTAGGAGGTAAGTGTTGTTTTTGTCACCATCTCACAGATAGGGAAGCTGAGGCACAGAGGGATTAAGTAAATTGCCCCTGTCATACACATTAGTAAGTAAGCGATGGAGCCAAGACGGAGGCAGGACTGTGAGCCTCCAAATCCCTTACTCTAAACAGTGTGATGCCAGTGTATGGACTTTCTTGTCATTGGCCTATGGTAAGTACAGAAATTGAAAGCAAATGCGTGATCGGTGGTCTTGTCTCATTGAACAAGGTCGAGACCAGTCTGGTGTAGGGAAAGCCGTCTGGAATTGCATGTGACACGAGCGCAGTTGAGTCATGACCTGTAGGACCACACATCCGTTCATGATGGATTGGGAGAGAAATGGTCCTTCACCTCAGGTAATTCAAAAGGCACAGGTCTGAACCATAAACTCTGCTGCCGTAGATGAATTAAGCTGGTAAATCTCCTTCCCTGTGTCTCTTGATATTCCACATGGTACATCATGCGCAAAAATGTCATCTGTAACTTGCCTGTGGATACTTATTTTATGTCTTTCTTGCCTCTTGGGCCTGGAAGTTAAGTGTGAAAGTAAGGGAATAAGTATAAGGAAAAAAGTCTAGAAAGGGGTGAGATCATAGGATCTTCTGCTCTCCACTGACCCTGCCAACTGGCAGTTTGGGTTTCACTGTATGACTGTCACCTACCTGCGACCATCCTGCAACACCTCTGGAAATTGTGAGCCTATGACAGAAGCAAGGTGGTTTAGTGCTAAATATTTATCACGATCATCTTGGGCCAAGTGGTCCAGCAGATTTGAGCCTGGTGTTAATCGGCCCAATGGTATGTGCTCGCTTTTTTCTCGATGAAGGCAACAGCCAAGTCTCCCAGCTGCAACCTACCAGCCTGGAGAAATGGGATTGGTTATGGGGTGCGGATGGGTTCCTGTAATGTCCCCTCCATGGGGTGGGGCAGAGGGAGATGCGCTCTTTCCAGATAATACACAAGGAACTGGAGTAATGGTGTTCTTAAGATTATGCGGCAAACCAGTGCCGGCAACGCGCTGTCCAGAAGTCTTTTTTACTCCAGTGTGATAACCCTTAAATCAAATTCCCCCTGCCCTCTTGCTCTAACTGGAGAGGTTCATTTTGTTCCTTAGCTAATGACTCCCCCTGGGTCAGAATCACACACGTGGTACTTGGGTGGAAGTGATGTTCATTTTCATCTTAGTCCTAGTCGTTAGTGTCACCTCATGTGTCTGGTATTCTGTGTTGGCTGTGGGACCACATTCCTCTCCCTTTCCTGAAGTAAACAAAGCAATTCCCAGAACCTACTGCAGGAACAGTTACCGCCCTTCCTCCCTCCCCCACCCCCTCCCCCCCTTCCCTTCCCCCCTCCCCCTCCCCCTCTCCCCTCCCCCTCCCCTCCCTCCCTCCCTCTCCCCTCCCTCCCTCCCTCCCTCCCTCCCTCCCTCCCTCCCTCCCTTCCTTCCTTCCTTCCTTCCTTCCTTCCTTCCTTCCTTCCTTCCTTCCTTCCTTCCTTCCTTCCTTCCTTCCTTCCTCTCTCCTTCCTCCCTTCTTTCTCCCTCCCCCAATCTGATAAAATATTGTAAGTGAATATTGCCACTAGCCAGGCATTTCCTTGCAGTTCTAAATAAAATCAGAGCCCTGATAAAGATGTTGTGAAGGCTTATAATACAAGGTCCAGATGCTTCCACAGACAAGTCACACGCAGAGGGGAAAAGTGGACTTCTTGAAAGACATTTAGTTCTCATGTTGTCTTAGTCAAAAACAGTGAGCATTTTATTTCAAATAAACCAGCAACTACTCCAATAGTAGACAGACATTTGCCTTGAGTAGTTTGCTTCATGGATAGGAAGGGGTATTAGAGAAACAATTTCTCTTGTGCGCAGTGGCAAGGAGGGTCTTATACACACAGCAATGACTCCGTGAAAGCGTGGGTTTGAACTTTACCCATTTATTCTTTAATACCACTTCCTGCAATTTCCAGTTGCAAGTTATCTGTTGCTTTGTTGTCTAAATTGGCTCACATAAGAAAATTGCCTACCATGTGTGAGGGA
This sequence comes from Miniopterus natalensis, assembly GCF_054644295.1. Classification (NCBI taxonomy): domain Eukaryota; kingdom Metazoa; phylum Chordata; class Mammalia; order Chiroptera; family Miniopteridae; genus Miniopterus; species Miniopterus natalensis. Next base: position 13,047,404 of record NC_142095.1, on the reverse strand, counting down.
GGGGAAGGAGTCATGAAAACGAACCCTCTGAAGTGTTAAAAGTGTTTCTGTTAACTCTTGGGAGCACTGAAAATCAAACAACTTTTATTGGATGACCACTGTGTTCATTGGGGTCCTGGAAATAACACGTTGTTTGGAATGCAGGTGGTCATACCTAAAGTACAATGTGATCTACTGAGATACCTTTTCAAGTTTAATATACACTCTAGATATGTGGTGATTCTATATTGCCATCATTTAAACAAATTAACAGAAGATATTCTTTACAATTTTAATATGGAGTTGAGATAGAGAGCGTTCTGAATAGTGTTGTTATATTTCTCTCATTTCTTTTACTAACCCTATTTAAGCAAACTAACAAAATCTGGGCTTGATAAATGAAAAAACTATACACACACAGCACGCATTCATCCATACATATTGCTAGTGACCGTTCTGATGAGAAAGTAAAACACAATGAGGAGGCCTGTCCTCTTGTTTGAGGTATATGGTGTGGCTGTCGGAGAGGGTGGCTTCATGCAGCGCATCCTCACCTGTGCCCAGGCCTTCACGCCCCCCGAGCAGCCTCCAGGGCTACAGTGTTATAGCTGATGTATCCTGTCCAAAAAACACCACCTTTTACTTTTGGGATGCCACTTATAAGGAGAAGCAGATCTTTGACAAAATAACTGCTACTATTTGGATGCCATAAATAAGTAAAAGTTGTGTTTTCGTTTTAGCTTAGGGGATTTCAATAAGAATTGGAGCTTGAATGGAAACCTTCCTTTTTGGAGACTAGCTCAGGCTCCTCTCACAACTTGTGTTTCTGTGTGGGAAGAGCCGCAGTGTACACTCTGTCCTGCTCCACTCTGCCTCTGAGGCTGGACACACATTTTTTGGCTATCAATGTGTGCTGATGTTAGTAACCTTTTTAATATGAGGCAAAGGCTGTGGAGTTATTTCTGGAATGTTCATCTTTCTTCTAGGATTCTTATAAATTGATTTGCCAAGAAGGGTTCCTCTTAGGCTCCAAGCATGCTTTAAAAACCAATGCAGATAGCTAGTTAAATTTATTGTGAGTCAGACTCAAGCTGTTGTGTGTTTGGATACACTTAAGAATCAAGGGATACTGTTAGCATAAAATATCTAATTCCGCACTGGACTATGAGCTCCTTTAGGTCAGTTGTCTTCATCAATTACCATCTAGCAACCAACCCAGAATCTGGCAGTGTGTTGTAGTAACCAAAGGTATCTGCGATCAGGAATCAGACTACCCAAGTTCAAATCCTGGCTCTGCTACTTACTAACCATATGGTCCCAGGGTCATAAGTTTTCATATTTCTTTGTCTTCAACTCAAAAACATGGGTAATGTTATTTGCATACCGCCTGCAATTATTATAAAGATTAAATAAGAAAATGAGTGTAAAGCAATTAGCCTACAGTGAACAACTAATAACAACATGTTAGCTATATAGTGAATACTTTTATACACACCCTACTTTGGGGCAAACTGTTGCCCCGAGGTGGTTGGTAACTATGAAATGATAGATGGAAAAAAATTCAAGTGCAAAGATGGAATTCTAACTTTGCTTGAAAAGTGAAAACACATCCACCAAAACAGATAAGCCAGAGAAACTCCAGACATATTAAATAACACCCGACAGGATGGGAAGGAGGGAAGTGGGTGAAATACAGGCCTGCGGCGATTACTTTCTGGTCTGAAACTTTTTATTGAACTACCTGTGTCATAAAACTGGGAGAGAAGGTTTGCCACCACGGACAATAATTTGATGCCTTAACCATATTCCAGGGCAGGCGCGATTCTGCGTCGGTGTCTGGAGTCTGGGTGGGAAAGTGGGAAAGGAGACTGGGGCATTTCAGAGGTTTGGAGCCGAGAAACCAAGAGGCAGTTCCTTTTCTCCCCAGGGTCTCTGACATTCCTTAGTGTTGTGAGCAGGGAGGAGAGAAATGCTCGTTAGTTGGCTCGCTTTACCTTGTTCTGGTTAAATGGAAAAGTATCAGCGTAAGTTACTTGTCACCACAATTCCAGCTGGCCAAGTCTGTGCTCTCAAAGCAGAGGCACACAATATCTTCTAACCCCTGAGACTCAACAGCACGAGAGAACTGTGTTGCCAAACAAACCTCCCCACCTCTGACACCCTCCTGGGTGTGACAGGGAGGGAAGGAGGCACCTCACGCCCAGCAGACCTTCAGGGCCAAGCCCATCACCACGACCGCCCAGGACGGCCTGGTTAACGCTCAGGCCCTAATCCCTTCTAGCTTTGTCCACTCCTCTTTCTGGCCCGATGTCCAGATCCCCTGAAACTCACAGGATCATATACCAAGTCTCTTCCAGCCTCAGGCTTTTCTGGAGCTCTCCCGTTGGCTTTCCCGCTCAGCCAACCTGGCTCTCCCAGGAGACGCTCCTTGCCCCAGGCCGCCTCCAGCTGGGGGAGGATGCTCCACTGGTGCCAGGAGGCCGTCCTCGCTGTCGCTGCTGGATCAGTCTCACTCTTTTGTCTGTGAAAACCCCCCTCTTTGAATCTCCTGGGTCTTCCAAGCCCCTCGCCTGCAAGCTGCCCGTGGTTCGGGGACGCCCCTTCCTTTCCAGCGCGCTCGGGGTGCGCACGGTCCCGCTGCTCTTGCGGCCCGGCTCCCGCCGCCTCGGCCTCTCCCCCAGGGAGCGCCGGCTCCAGTCCCGCCAGCCGCCCGCTTCACGGCCACGTTCGGATCGCGTTGCTGCCAGTTACCGAAAACCCTCTCTCACGCCCATGCCCGGGCTCCTGCTCTCCGGTCATTCTTTGGTTTTTTAGCTTTGGGTATTCTAACCCCAACACTTTTAAAAAGTCTCTTTAGGAACAATGAGCCATTGCTTCTATCATTTTTTTTTTTCTTTATAATTCATTCTCCTGATGTCTCCACATCCCTCTGTTCTGTCGTTAGATTTCATAGAAAACCATTATTTCTCTCTCTCTCACTTTTTTTTTTTTTAATGTATCTTATTGATTTCAGAGAGAGGAAGGGAGAGGGAGAGAGAGAGACAGAAACATCAATGATGAGAGTCATTGATCGGCTGCCTCCTGCACGCCCCGACTGGGGATGGAGCCCGCAACCCGGGCATGTGCCCTGACCGGGAATCGAACCCTGACCTCCTGTATCCTAGGTCGATGCTCAACCGCTGAGCCACATGGGCCATTATTTCTCTCTTATATACATTTTATTGCCTTGCTCTTTCTCCTTTGAATTACTGTGGCAAAATCCTGATCCTGGCTACTATTCCCTTCCCCCCACCCCCTCTTAACTTGCATGCACACACCTCAGCCTGGCTATAGAAAATCACATTACTGTGGTGACTGATCTCACTTGAAATTTATGACCACGAACCTCAAGTGAACCTTGAGTGCGATCACCCAGCCATTAGGCTTCCTGGCCTGTTCATTTTCCCACCCGCTCAGGTGACTAGTTTGTTCACATACCTCTTCTTTCTTTCTCAACGTTTACTCTAGCTGATAACTTTGTTTGCTATTGCACTGGAAACATAGAAGCAAATAAAAGCGAACTTTAAAAATGCTCCCCACCACAATACCTTCCAGCAGTTACTCCTATCAGGACACCAACATGCTGTAATGGTTCCCATCTTAAGAGAAAAAGAGAGAAAGAAAAACAAAAGGCAAGCTCTCGACTCCATTTCCTTTTCAGTGGTTGCCTAATCTCTCTGCCCCATTTCATAGCAAAACTTCCTAAAAGATGTCTCTTCTCCCTGTTTCCACTTGCTCCCTTCCTGTTCTTTCCACCGCGTTTCCGCCCCACCATGCCAGCAAAACGCTTTTGTCACAGTGTCACCAAAGATCTCATGTCGCCCAGTTCAATGGACGGTCTCCATTTCTCATTTTACTTTGAATTCTTGGCAACATTTGACGCCCTTGATCAGCTCTTCTTTCTTGAGGATGGTGCGATGTCGTGTCTGTGTGCCCCGACTCAGTGCCTAGTTGCTCCTTTCAGTCTTCCTCTTATTTCAATGTTGGGGGACTCCAGGGCTCAGTCCCCAAGTCCCCGGGTGTCTTTGTCTTCACTCATTTCCCGAGTGAGCTCATCAAAATTCATATCTTTAAATATCATCTATATCTTGATGGTTTCTAAATTTATATTACAGAGTTTAACCTCTCTGGTCTTTATAGAAACTGGAAACCAACATTTCCATTTTATTTTATTTTTAAAAATTTATTATTTTATTTATCTTTATTGTTGGAAGTATTACGATGTCTCCTTTTCCCCCATTGATCCCCTCCACCCGGAATCCACCCCCCCCCCCCCGGCCTTCCCCATACTATTGCTTGTGTCCGTGGGCTCTGCACACAGCATGTAAGGTCTTTGATTAATCTCTCCCCACCCGCCTTCCCTCTGAGGTCCCTCAGTCTGCTCCATGCTTCTATGTCTCTGGATCCATTTTGTTCATCTGTTTATTTTGCTCATTAGATTCCACATATGAGTGAGATCATGTGGTACTTGTCTTTCTCTGACCGGCTTATGTCGCTCAGCATAATCCTCTCCAGTTCCATCCATTCCATTTTAGATATTAAATAGGAATTGCAAAGTTAACATTTTTCAAAGCAAGTCATTATTTCTCCCTCAAACTTGCTTTACCTTCATTCCGAACAATAAAGAACAACTTAGTCCTTCTAGTTGATCGGGGGGAATCTCGATTCATCTTTTCTCACTTATCAGAGAGAACTTATCAGCAAATATAAATGGCTCTACCTATCTATTGCTCACCTTGCCCTTAGCTGTGACCCCAGCCCAAGCCAAGATAATTCCTTGTCTACTTTATTACAATACCTTTTGAACGAATCACCCTGTTTATATCCCTGTGGTCTGTGCTCCACCTTTGAGCCAGAGGAAACCTTTTAAAATATATATCGGTGCATGCCATGTTTTCTGCCCCAAACCTTTCAAAGTTTCTCATCTCATTAAAAGTATAAGCAGAAGATTTTATAAACATCTATGAGGACCTGCTACTTTTCTGCCTTACCTCTTTCTTCTCTCCTAATTAATGCATTCTAGCCCTGACAGCCTGTTCCCTAGTCCCTGTGCTATGAGGACCCCAGTCCCACCCTTTTCCCACTCCCACTTCAGTTGTCTATTTGTTCCTCAGGTCTTTAATTAAATGTCACCCCATCAGAGAGGACTTCCCTAACCAAACTATCTATATATATGTGTGTGTGTATAATATATATATATCTGTGTGTGTGTGTATCTGTATGTGTGTGTATATACACACATATATATAAATTAAATTAAATTTTTTCTCTACTTCTAACTTTCCATATACCTTATTCTGCCAGGTAGATACATAAATAGATAGATTTTTAAAAATTATCAGACTCTTGGCAATAGAATGTAAGCTTCAGGAAGACACAACTTGTGTGTTTTGTTTATTGCTGCATTTCTAGTACCTAGAAGGGTGCATGCATGGCACATAGCAGGTGCACAATAAATATCTGTAGAGTGAATAACAAGTGTTTGAGCTTAGATTTGGCTGTTTGTCTTTTTTATCACTGCAATATTTAACCCCAGCTTGCTTTCCAGGAAGGCCAATTAAAGAAACACTGTGATTTTTGCATTGAGTAAACATCATTTTGTGTCCCCTGCCCTCTTCCCAGTCTGCGGGGTGACAACATTTTTCTGCTACAACATTTTTTTCCTACAGAAAAAGCTTGCAGACTGATGCCTCCCTCCCCTTAGTGCAGACACGTCATTAGGCGGTTTCCCGCAGTGCTGGTCTGAACATTTGAGAGGAGTTGGGTAGAGGGAGATAGCACTTAACTAAAAATTAAATCTTCTTTTTATTTTATTTTAAATTTAGAAGTGTCATTTAATTGAATTCTTTCAGAGAATTATCCTACCTTGGGAAAAATAGTGAAGTAATAACAGCAGAATCAGTGTGACTCTCCCTCTAGACAAGAGACAAATTAAAACATGCAAAAAAGATCCAACTCTCACTGTCTTTCCTCCCCCTCTGATTGCCCAGGTCTGTTTCCTAGCCCTGGTTCCTCATTTCCCTTCTTGGCCATTAGCCTGACTTTTTTACGTTCTGTGTTAAAGCAGCCTGCCCTTGAGATTGCTCTAATAGTGATTTCAATCTCTGATAAGGCAAGTTTACAAATTTAATGAGGAAAAAAATGGGGAAAAGGCCACTTTTTGCTGTAGAACTGTGCTGGGCTCCGCATTTACTGCCAGGGCCTTGGTGTTTAAGTTCCCAGACAAGTGTTTTGTCACAGAGACTGAACTGTTGAGGGATGTACACAACCCTCCAGCCACCCTCAGCTGTAATTTACCTACGGACTGGGCACCCTTAAATACACCCTAGGATGTAGACATGGAAGATTACTGCGCATGCAAGTTCCCACTCACTTGGTCCAGCATCTCCAGTTTAGTCAACGTATGAATTTTACATCGAGTGGAATGGCGATAGATATGGTTAGCAACAGTGGCTTTCTTGGTTCTAAATTTCTCTATGGCGACAGACACTGTGTAGGACTAGAAAAGTGGGTTCCAAATAAAACAAGAGCTATAATCCCTAGATTTTTTTGGGTGAATTCAACCTCCATTCTGTTTATTTAGTTAGTTAGTTACCCTCACCTAAGGATATTTATCCATTGCTTTTCGGAAAGAGCGGAAGGGAGGGATATATATCAATATATATATGTTTGTATGTGCTGTATGTATATGGAGAGAGAGAGAGATGGACCAGGGCCGGGGGTGGAGCCCGCGGTGGAGGTATGTGCCCTTGACTGGGTATTGAACCTGAGACCCTTCAGTCCGTGGGCCCACGGGCCACCCGTTGAGCCAAACCGGCCAGGGCACAATCTCAATCTTGTCTACTAAGTGAAGGTTGTGGTTTAATTTTGTTTCCTGCTCTTTGGTGGTTCTGCCATCTGGAGGTTGAGTCTTTACAGATAACTGCGCCCGAACACCTCCATGGGCAGGGGCAGTGAGAGGCTGCTGGTTGGCGGGAGAAGGGATGGAGGATTGCCCTTGAGAGTGACGGCACTCTCTGTGCTTGTATGTTTGTGATGACTTTCCTGGGTCATGATGGGCACTGGGAGGACTGATGGAGAGTCAGAGATTTTGAAAGGACTCCTGCGAAAAGGCCCTTTGGTACCCACCCCTGCTAAAAACTAAAGTTTTGACTTATGTTTGCATGGCTTTATATCAAATTCCATTGTGCGTGAGTAATAAAGCTATGGGGATTTTAAAAATTCTTTTGAAAATTGAAAATTGCAAAAATCCCTCCATCACCATCTCCCCTGCCTTGTTAGATAGCTTGGGGATTTCCAAACTCAGGATGAAATGTCACTGTTGTAAAATAAATAGATTTGGGAAATACAGTTTTTACATGATATTTCCCAAAACATGTTTTATTGCCACATATTGGAAGAGATATTTTGTGATTTATAAAACTCATAGTCAAATAAGCCCTGCAGACACTGCCTATTAATGTGTTTTATTAAATCTGAGATGCTGTCGATTGTAATATAGGCCATTCTTTATTGTTCTGCCAGAAAAAAATGCTGCCAATTAAACTATGATTCAATTATAGAAGCATCTCTACATCAAAATTGTTTTGTAGAAAAAAAGGCATGTTTTTGAATTTATTTAATACAATGTGTACAATCTTTTTGAAGAGCCACGGAGTGTATTAGTATGGCATTAACTCTGAGAAGTACTGCAGTAAACATCTCTGCTGAAATTCCTTTAAACCAGAATTTCCTAAGCTACCCGATTAGCCATTTGAGTTTCTATCACACCACCCATCATCATAATATTTGTTAAAAATTGTTTAGGGATAACTGATAGAATATCATCCATTATAAGCATGGTAAAGATAGGTGGTATGTTGAAAGATCTGAAGAATGGTGAGAAAAAGAAGAGATGAAACACAACCTTGAAAAAAATAGATGCAACAATTCAGGCAGGGCGACTAGTAAGGATATAGAAAAAAGTCCAAGAAAGGATTCTGAACAAGCTATTGAATTTGGGTAGAAAAAATGGACATGACTTTACTTAAAGGAGCTTGACTGGAAAAAGGGTAGAAAGAGTATCTGAAATTGTTATCGGTGAACATTTATGGGAAGAGACACGAGTACAAAAGCTATTATTGCCATTGATATAATCTTGGCTATGACCATAGGCTTTTTCTCAGGATGCTGTTTAAAGCCGATGTCAGTTGGCGACCCAAATTATATTTGTGAAAGTTGTAGAGGAAGGGTGGAGGAGGGGAGCATGGTTCAGATCTTTGGAAAAAAGATGTTGAGTTCACGTCAACTTCGTCGGCGCGTCTTCCTGGGCCGTGGAGTGGGATGAACAGAACTGAGCACCTGAGGACCCCAGGGCCCAACTGTTAGGGGGTTTGTGGATTTCATACTGTGATCTTCTTTTGTTCTGGAATGGCAATGGAGCGACCTCCATGAAGTTATCTTCTCAGTTACATTTTGCTTTGTGGAAAACCTATTTGAGAAAGAGGAATAAAAAGAATAAAGAAGATAAATTATCCATATATATCATTATTTTTTGCAAAGCTGTCTGCAGAAATGTAAAGCAATTGCATAATGCAACCCACTGACAACTAAATGGGAAGCATAACCGTGGAACTGACTTTTAGCACAATAAATGAGTTACAACTATGATAAATAGAGCTAAATGCAGAAACTAAATAGAAGAAAGATTAGGCAGGCTCTTAACATAATCAAATGGAAACATGTATTTCCACATCTGAAATTATCTTCTTGGCTTCCTTGTTGATTCTGTTTCTTCCATTTGGAAATTATCACTCATGAGAGTAGACTTTGTCTTTTTCATCATTGTATTCCCAGCTCTTATGTTAGTGCCCAGATTATGCTCACTCCAAAATTTATAAATTATTTACAAAGTGAATGAGTGAATGAATGAAACATAATTTCATTGATCACATTTACTACTCATTATAATTTGATAATGTGTCCTTAAAGCGTTTCAATCTTTGCCTGAGAGATAAATTCTCCGAGTAATTTATTAAAATTACAGATTACAAAGTATTTTAAACAGCAAGCAATGACACCACCGTGGGGGAAACGTTACATACGTATGCTCCTTGCTTTAATGTGCTCAGTGATTGCTGCATGTCTAAGACGGTGAGGGTAAGAGAGGAGAATGGGCTGCGACCTTGACTCGGGGAGAGAGGTGACTCCAGGCATTGCTTCACTGCAGCTGGGGTGCCACGCTGCAGAATGGCCGGGTGCCTGCAGAGGGACCGACCGCGCCTTCCCTCTTCCCCACTAGAATCTTTCTTCCAAAGCCCAGGGCCCCCATCACCCTGCTGCTGACTCCCTATCCCCTCCTCTTTTTGAAAAAGCCACTATTGCCACAGATTCCTTTAACTGCGAGTAAACTTCTGCCGGTTTGTGTGTGAAAACTACACTACAAAGGTGAAGCCACAGCTTTGAAAGTCGGTGCTCAGTGGGGATGAGCCGGCGTCTGGGCATCCCGCGGATAGGAGCAGCCTTTTTTCCTATCATGAGACTTGGAATTGTAAACTTCCAGTATACACCTTATGTGAGGATATGTACAAGGGGGTATATTAAGCTCTTTGTCTCTTTGCGTCCTAATGCTGCTTCAGAAGAGGTGAACCTTTTAACATATTTTATTTGAGAGTTTTCCTTCCTTTTTTACGAAACCTGAAAGTTGATTTAAAATTTAGTATTTTTCAGTGACAATCCTCAAAATAATCTGGGTGTTTTGTTTTGTAACATTGTTGTATTTTTATTTAAATCTCAGCAGGACCACGTCTTTTCCATGGCTTTTAATATAAATACTGTATAAAAATATATACAGATATATTCTATCTCTTTGTATAGTCATTCACTCAATATTATAAAGCCCCCTTCTGTGACACAGGAATTATTGGGTTCTGAGCATTAAAAGATGCATGGGATTACCCTTAAGGAACTCATTTATGCAGGATGTGATACCAGTATCTAAATAAATACAGTATAATGTAGTAAGGAAGAGGAATGGGACTTTTGAAATTACTATGGGTGAACAGAGGAGAAAAAAGAATTACAGAATTCAGGTAGAGGTGTTTATAAATAAATATATACATATATATATATTTCATAAGGACTAGTGGATAATGAACTACACAGATACCCAATTAATTTTATCATATTTAGCAAAACCAGGCTTACCATATAGAATGAAAGCATCAACCCTACTGATCCTATTAAAATGTCAGTCAGACCATGTAACTTCTGTGCCCTACCCTTTAATGACTCCCCAAAGGCCCCCCCCTTGGCCCCTAAGGCCCTCTGTGATCCCCACACCCCTCCCCTCTGCCAGCACCTCCTGTTGGATTTCTGACTCTTCTACCCTGCTCCAGCTGCAGCGGCCTCCTTGCGGGTCTTCACGCTTGGCCTTGCTCTGGCTCTTTTGCACTGCCCAGTCCCCCTCTCCAAATGCTCTTCCCTCAGATGGCCACACCTCTTCGAGATTTGTTCAGATGGTACCTTTTGAGTCCAGGCTACCCAGAACACCCTATTTTAATGCACAAACTGCCCCTCCTGTCCGTTTCTCCGATTGCACCTCCCAGTTTCCCAATATTATTCTGGTCAGTCACTCTGGGTTAGGGATCAGTCTATTAAGAACAATGCATAATATTTTCAGTTCCTCACTATTGTTTTCTGTTTCGTATTTGAAAAGAATCAGGAAGGAGCCAGTTATCATAAGACTCATCTTCTCCATTGCTGGCCATGTTCTGCCGTGACTTTTACCTAGCTGCTATTGGAACTATCCCATGCCAGACGTCTGGAGTTAGGCATTAACTTGTGTATTGACAGTAAATGCAAGGATGTGCATCAGAATATTTTTGTGTGTGTCATGTATGTGTTTATATAAAGGCATACAGGACATTGGAAAACACTGAATCAATACATACAAGAAATACTTAAGGACAATCCCCATCTTTAAAAGGGGGTAATACCTGTTCCACCTAATTTGCAGCATTCTCATTAGGTAAAAATAAGTTTCTTTATGTTCAAAGTACTCTTAAAACTGGCAAGTGCTATGACATTTCCCATTATTATCATAAGAGCTCTGAACATTTAAGTGCATGTTTACTTTCAACACCTTATGTTTTTACAAAACATTCGATTTTCAAATATATGTTCATGTGTCATTATTTTTATTTTAAAAAATATTGACATCATTTTATTCAGAGAATAGCGTGATTTGTCCATGATCAAATTCCTATTAAATAATAAAGCAGTCTCTATGTTGAGTCTCTTTTCTACTTCACCATTTTTATCCTATGTAAATAATGAGAGAAGTAATGGGGTAAATATGGAGGGAAGCCAGCATGGGAAAATCATTATATTGAGATCAAAGTAAAGAATCATTAATTGATGCTAAAACTAGGGAAGAAATTTTGATGAGGAGCAGGATATTTGCATAGTCCTAAAGTACCTCTTCAGAGATTGTTTGGTAGTTGTAAACTAAAAGAAAAAAAAGGTAAGTATGTAATGGAAAAATCAGCCAACACTCTGGGTAAACATTACCAATGAATAGGATGTGATCACATACCTATGGATGTGATGCCCTGAGAGGACATCATATCACTTGTGCATATTCCAGTCAGGAATAATGCATAACCTGAATTTAATTATAAAGAAACATCAAATAAATCCAAAATCAAGAGTGCTCTTAAAACAAAGCAACTGTCCTTCAAAATTGTCATTGTAACAGAAGACAAAAAAATGACCAAAGAAATATTTCAAGTTAGAGACAACTAAAGAGACATAACAATCAAATACACTATTATTGGCTCCTATACTGTAGGCAGAATATGCTATTAATTCCGTGTGGTTAGAAGGCAAATTTGGAGTACTGGTTCTCGATTAAAGTATTGTAGCAATGTTATTTACCGTACTCTATAGGAGAATATTCTTATTCTTAAGAAATTCACCCTGAGGATTTTAGGGGTAGTGGGCCATGATTTAGCAATTTACTCTTAGGTGGTTCAGAAAAAAATGGATGGATAGAGAGATAAATGGATGGACAGAGAGATCTAGACAGAGAGAACAGCAAATTTAAAGCAAATGGGCCAAAATGTGATAGGTGAATCCGAGGAAAGGGTAGTGGTATTATTGCATGTTCTTTGTTCTATTCTTACAACTTTTCTGTATTTGGAATTATTTCCAAATAAACATTAAAAACTAATGAGGCACTAGGTTACAATTTAGTGCAGCAGTTGGGAGTTTTTGATTTATCTGAAAGAGTTTATTTTCTTTTCTAAATACCTGACTTACAATCAGGCAGGGACTTAGTCTCTTGGGAAGCTAAGATGTTTTGTGCATAAAAATAGCAATATAGAGGTGTTTGATATGTTAATATTTTCCTGCATTTTCATTTTTTATTATTTATTATTAATGAAATGCAGTTGTCTTTGAATCCTGCTGAGTGTTTAATAATGAAATTGTGCAAAGTACACTTTCAAATGTCTGTGCTCCATATGTGTTAGCAACACAAATTCAATATGCTTTTCAAATCACTTTCTAAAGGAGTTAACCAACTGATGCTCTTTAAATGCATGTCTACATACACAATTGCCAGATTGACAAGACATGTTATGAGTTTGTGTGTTGTATGGAAAGTACCCATTCCCTGAGCTTTTGGTTAAGTTGTGTTAGACATCTACTGAAATGTCCAAAGTACTGTAACAGTTTAGTAACATGCTTCCCATGGTCCACAGTTGAATTTATTCACTTCCAGAGACTGATTAATTTCTTCCTTAATATCCTGGGATCCTTTTTGTATATTAGTTCTCGGTTTGTTGTGATGCTACCACAAAGATTGACCTCGGTCTTAAGTGGTTGCTGGGTTGAATAGTTTTCCCCAACTTGTACTATTCATGCTCAGCACACACAGTGCAATACTTGTCCTTAGCTAATGTGCAATGAGGGAGTTAGACTAGCTTGTCCTCAGGAGATGCAGGAGATCACCTAAGACAGTCATGCCCCCAAACTCTTTTCCTTCACTTGTTTCACTTGTCCCCACTCTCCTCTCATTCCTTCACATCTTCTATCTCTTCCTTCCCACCCCCCACCCCCAGATCTTCTCATCCAAGCTTTTCTCCATTTTGGCCACAAGAGAACTTCAAGCAGGCATTCCCAAAACCATAGGGTCTTGCTCTGGGATTAGTAACAGAATAAATACAAGGAAAGCTTCCATGATGACCAAGTGCTCAAACTGTGGTGAGGAAAGAAGGATGTGGGAGAGACTGCTCTCCTTGTGGCCTTTGGGGAATTATACACAGAGCTACTCTCAGTGCCATTAGTTAGAGTGGAAAGCCTTTAGACTCAAATGGACCTGAGTTTAAACCCCTTCTTCACTTATTAGCTGGGTGAGCATCATAAGTCAGTCTCTCTGAACCAAAGACTCTCAACAATCAAATGAAGGAAATGACAATACCAGTTCAGAGAATTCTTGTGAGGATAAAATGAGTTTACATTTTATAGGTAAAACAACCCTTACAAGGCCCGCTGCTGTCTAACATGCTATTTATATTGTTATTTTAGTCAGTATGTCATTTATTTAATTTTACTTTCGGTAGAGTCCACTCCCTAGCTTCAAGACAATCTTTCTAGAGCTTTTTTGGATTAATGAGCAGGATGAATACAATTTGTGTGAATAAGCTCATGGCTGAGTGAGACAAATCTCTCTCCCTTCTCTCTAGTGCTCAAGTAGTAGCCCAATGAGATTTCAGTGGCCAACATTTTATCAAGTGCATTTCCTTGAATCATGTGCCTACTATTGGGATAAATAAACAAACTAGTCTTTTAACTGACAACAACAAGATCTTGGGCTGGTAAAAGCCAGAGTTATTTTTGTGATTTGAAAATTCTTCTGAATTAGAGATGAAAAGGTATTTCTCGTGTTTCTCCTGTTGGAAGAATTTTAGCCAGATCACATGGCCATTGCCCATTGTGAAAGTATGCGGCTAGGACTTCTGGAAATGCTGTCAAGATGGGTATGCAATAAAATAGTATTTTTTAGTTCTTAAAGGATCCCTCTCTTAGAAGATGTCATGTGCCGCAGGTGTCAAGTGTCCCGACAAATGTTTACCTAGCCTGAATAAAGCCAAGAACTGTGGATCTCAACCAGTCTATGTTTTATGGTGTGTCGACACTCTGGAGGACACTTACAAAGGAGAGAATGTGATTGAGGTTTTGGAACTCAGCTTTGAAGAGGAGAGTTTGGGTGTGTTTCTTACAATTTCCTGCTGTGTATCTGGGAAATGTTTGCAGAGAGTGTGAATCACTTTGTAGAGCTCCTTAGAAGGGTGTTTCCGTTTCCTGTGCTCCCAGGCTGCCTGTGCTAGGCTGTGTCTCTGGCTGAATGCCAGCTTCAGAAAATCACTTCTTCCTACTGTATCAAGCATCCTCTCTCTGTCTAGTCCTGCCTCGTCCCCTTTTTCTTGTTCTGGAAAATTTTAACTTCCTTTCATAAATTACAGGGTGTAATTATTTGGAATAAATAAACAGACGAAGCCCAAATCTCAAACAGCTGCGGTCCTATATTTGTGTGTGTGTGTGTGTGTGAATAGGAATGAGCTGCTGTTCAGAAGTTTCAGACACTCATAGCATGCTAGCTTTAGCCTCATGACCTCAAAATAGCTGCAGAACCTCTAGTATCATGCCCTGATTACATTAGTATTCTGCATCCTGTCCATGTCCAGGGCCTTGCTAAGGTCAAGGGGAAATGAGCAAAAGCCAAAGATGTGTGCCAGCTGAGTTTATAACCTTGATTAGACAAGTAAGATTTTCCCCAAATACTCACTCAATGAACTTCCAATTATGCCTTGTTGGCCAGCCCGTCCCAAAGCCACTCCTAGCTAGAAGGCTGCCAGGCAGGGAGAAAAGTAGAATGAAGGATAGTGATTGAATCAGCTAATCAACTGTGTTTGCCACGTGTCCTAAAAGAATAGTGAAACACACACACACACACACACACACACACACACACACACACACATATATATATATATATATATATATATATATATATATATATGAATAGTTGTGTGGATAGGTTATAAAGGGGAAAGGGCCTGTGAGGGTCAAGCCTTATATATGTATCAGGTTGTTGCATTCAGGTTTCAAACAAATGGAACAAAAGTTTTGTAACTTCAGAAGCGGAAACCTTGTTGCACCAAGCCAAATGTTTAGTTATAGCAATAGTTAAATTATTTTGATGTCTATTTTCCATCCCTTCTGGGGAGAAAAGCTTGATTAACCTACTAGGTAGGGCAAGTAAATGTCTTTATTTAATTCTGAGACAAAGTGTTGAATTCATTTTAAGGGATATTCATGGACTACCTACTAAGTTCAAAGCACTGTGCTTGATACTACAGAAATTCTGACACATGCTACAATGTGGATGAAACTTGAAGACATTATGCTAAATGAAATGAGTAAGGCATAAAAACACAAGTGTTGCATGATTCCATTTATATTAGGTACCTACAGTAATGAAATTTATAAAGACAAAATGTAGAATAGTGGCTACCGGGGAGAATGGGCAGTTACTGTATAATGGGTATAGTATTCCTATTTGGGATGTTGAAAACTTTCTGGAGATTAATGGTGCTGATGGTTGGACAACAATATGAGTGTACTTAATGCCAATAAACTTTACATTTAAAAATGGTTAAAATAGTAAATTTTATGTTATATATAATAATAGTAAGTTTATGTTATGTATATTTTACCACAATAAAAGTTAAGAAAGGCAGGAAATAAAGCAAAGTACCTACCATCAAGGAGTTTATACTTGAATGGCAGTGGGAATATACCACTTAATTTTAGACCAGGTGGAGCACAGTAAGTAGGCCCAAGTGGAACAAATGTCTGTAGGGATCCACGGGTTGTAGAGTACATTTGGTCCAATGAGGCAGTTCTTCTTCACTGATATGGCGTTTACTAATTTAAGATGGATTTTGATGGATGTGTTCAAGTTTTACAAGGGAGAATGGTGGGAATGTGAGGAAGTTCGTGCCATTTCTAAGGGCAAATGAGTGGATTTCTTTGTCTGGAGCACTCAGTATGGACTATAATAAATATGAGTCATGAACTGGGAAGTTCATTTTGGAGGATGAACGAATACTAAACTAAAAAGACCTATGCAGTTCATGGTGTAATTGGAAGCCACTGAAGGCTTTTGGATAGGATACTAATGTGATCAGTATTGCTCTTAACTCAGTTAGAGAAGAGCAGTGCAAATAAAGTGAGGGAGTGAGAGCAAGATACAGTTACAGCTCCTGATCTTAACTGCTGATATAACATGGGTGATGCAGAGCAAAATTCAATGGCTAGTCTGGTATGAGTCCAATTAACTGGGAGTAGTGTCATTGCCCCTACCTCCATATGCATACCCAAAGGAGATAGTGAGTTAAATTCTGTTTATTTCAGTTAGCACAAGTAGCAAGTAATAGGAAATACAGATCTGCTTTGGATCTGGTATTAAGACTCACCCTCCCAAGTGTGGTGGCTAAAGGTTTACAAGAGAGAGAGAGAGAGAGAGACAGGCAGACAGACAGACAGACAGACAGATTATTGAAGATAATTGAGAATAGAGCCTTTGAGATAGGCCTTTCTGAATTGCATGCAGGTTGGAGACAACAAGGAAGTGGCATCCCCAAGGGGAAGAATTGACCAGTCAAACACATTGTGGAAGGAGGGCAGAGAATGGAGTGTTTGAAGCCAGGAACGTAGTTTTAAAAATGTTAGATGACATAGAGTGCAGATGCATTCAAAAATTTTTAATGTTTTTATTGATTTGACAGAGAGAAGAAGGGAGAGAGAGAGAGAGAAACATTGATTGGTTGTGGGGATGGAACCCACACCCTGGCTATGTACCAGGACAGGGAATCGAACTGGCAACTTTTCAGTGCATGGGACTATGCTCAACCAGCTGACCCACACTGGCCAGGGCATGCTTCCAGAATTTGAGGGAGATGACAGCTGAGAAAATTTGGGTGGTTAGAGATCTCTCTGGACCTGTGAGGCTACAGTATTCCTAAGATGCTTATATATAGCACAACTCAGAGAGGAGTTTGAAGTGAGATAGTAAATTGGGGAAATAAAAGAAACAAATGCAGATGACTCTACGGAAGCTCAGTAGTTAAAGAAAGAAGGTGGGAACAGGACCTTGGGAGGAAAGCAAGGTCTCATGAAGGATGTTAAACACTGGAGGTACCTGAACATGTTGCCAGGAGCCAAGAGAAGGAAAGAGAGAGATTAAACATACAAGAGAGAAAGAGGCCAGTCAGAAGGGGAAGAAATAGGTATGGGAGGGTGAAAGGAGTGCCTGCAGCCCTACACTGACCAAGGTTAGAAGGACCAGGGAAAAATCAGAGGAAGAGTTAGAAGGGAGTTACTTCCAGGTCGAAGGGTTGATGTCATCATGGCTGAAAAGAGATTTTTGTAAAACTTGGGTGAACACACTAGAATTGAAACACACAAGAAAGGATCATGGAACAAGTGGAAGATAGTACAAGGAAGGAGAATAATTTTCATTTCTCAGCTTTCCAATACATGTGTCACAGAGTTTCTGACGTCTCTGTTTTTCCAGTTTTGTTGACATATAATTCATGTATAGTTTTGCGTAAATTTAAGGTGTACAACATGATGATTTGATATATGTCAGTGTTGTGAAATCATTACCACAATAAGATTAGTTAACACATCCATCACCTCACGTAAGTACAATTATTTTTTGTGTACATTGTGAGAGCATTTAAGTTCTACGCTCTTAGCAAGTTTCAGCTGTGTAGTATAGTATTATTAACTACAGTTACCGTGATGAGTATTAGATCCCAGGACTCTTTCATTTTATAGTTTGAAGTCTGTACCCTTTGACTAGCATCTCTCCATTTCTCTCAGCCCCAGCCCAGGGGAACCACTATTCTACTCTCTTTCAATGAGTTTGGATTTGAGTTTCCACACGTAAGTGAGATTACACAGTATTTGTCTTTCTCTGTCCTACTTATTTCACTTAGTGGAACTCCCTGAAGGGCAGCGTTTCCTTCTTTATAGCTGAATTATTCTACCATCTATATATCATATTTATATACATATACATCAAATATATATGCATATATATTACATTTTCTTTATCCATCCATTCTTTGATGGAAGCTTAGGTTGCTTTCATGTCTTGGCTATTTTGAATGATGCTGGAATGAACATAGGAGTGCAGATATCTCTTTGATATAGTGATTTCACTTCTTTCAGATCTGAACCCAGAAGTGGAATTGCTGAATCATAGGGGAGTTCTATTTTTATTTTCTTGAGTGGTTGTACTAATTTACATTTCCACCAGTGATGCACAGAGTTTCCCCATTCTCTACATCCTTGCCAACACTTACCTCTTGTCTTTTGATAGTAACCATTCTCACAGGTGTACAGTGATATCTCATTGTGGTTTTGAGTTGTATCCCCCTGATGATTAGTGATGTTTAACACCTTATTAGGTACCTGAGGGCATTTGTATGTTTCCCTTGGAAAAATTTGTATTTAGGTCTTTAGCCCATTTTTAATTTGAATTACTTGGGAGGGTTTTCTGCTATTGAGTTGTGTGGGGGGAATGAATAGGTGGAACCCAGATGATTTTTCGGGCAGTGAAATAATTCTGTGTGATACTACAATGTGGGATATATGTCGTTATTACATTTTCAAGATCCATAGAATGTAGAACACCAAGAACAGAGCCAACTGTAAACTACAGACTTTGGGTGATAATGATGTCAATGTAGCTTCATCTGTTGTAACACATGCACCACTGTAGTGCACGATGTTGATAATGGGGGAGTTTGTACATGTGTCGGGGCAGGAAG
This sequence comes from Miniopterus natalensis, assembly GCF_054644295.1. Lineage (NCBI taxonomy): Eukaryota > Metazoa > Chordata > Mammalia > Chiroptera > Miniopteridae > Miniopterus > Miniopterus natalensis. The sequence continues at coordinate 13,028,499 of NC_142095.1, read as the reverse complement.
CATATGGGAACTCTCTATTCTTTCCACTCAGTTTTGCTGTGAACCTAAAATGCTCTAAAAAATAAGTCTATTATAAATAATAGACTGTATTGGATATAAATAAAAAAATAGAGTTTCCAGTATGCCTATCACTCATTATAAAAAAACAACCTATATTAATGACAAATTATTAAAAATGTTATGTTCTATCATATTAACATCGGTATAAAATATATTTTAGTAAGATTCCATCAAATCATTGATAAGATAAAGTGATAAACTGTTATATGTACCTCTATGAAAGAAACATGAAACCTAACTTGGGCTTCCGGCATTTACAGTCTTTGCATTTTCAGCCTAACGTGTGTCTGATGGGTTGAGGGCTTCAGAACAACCCACCTTTTCATCATGAAAAGATGTTTGATGCTCTCCTTGATGCAGAGCTACAGGAAGGAGTATTGCTTTTGTTTACTGCTGCTTATTTAAACTCAGGGCATGTTTTAAGAAGAAAAGATATAGCAAGACTAGGTTGGCTTTTAATTTAATCAGTGAAAACCACTTTAGTGTCATAAAGGGGCATAGATGGGTAGAACGACATCAGTGGGAATTTGTGAATGAAGAGAAGGCATAGAAACCTGCTTTCCTTTCAGATTCCTCTTATAAGTAAACCTGAACTTGAATTCGATTTTCTTTAAACTTTGTTGAACAGAGAAGCTCCCTTTACCAAAAAAGCGTCAGCGCTGAGGTTTTATTCTTCACAGTGTTTAGACCACTGCTGCTGCTACTCTCTCTCTCATGGTCGTGCTATGATGGTTAATTTTTTAAAACTGGAAAAAGGGAAATAGTCTCAAATTAAAGACAGACAGCTTTGAACAAGTCCTTTTAGTAAAGCATTTTAAACGTCCAGCACGTTAGTGAAGGTGCCCATGCTGTAATTTAGGTAACAGCGCGGACGCCTCGCTGGGGTGCGTTAGCTGTTCAGGCCTGTGGGTGATTGCCGTGGCCCGTGTTCTTTATTTTATGCTACAGTATCGCCTTTTTACACTGACAATGATGAATAAAAGCCCTTCGTTATATACTGAAAACTAGGCTTTTGAGTGTGTGCTTGAAAAAATAGTGAATCCTATGGTTCCCGGGTCATCAGAAACAGGCATGTAGGAAAAAATTACCCTAATGAAGAAAGAGCTTACCTGGAATGTCTTTAACCAAGAATTCAAGGTGGTACTCAAGACTCCAGCAGAATCCTACGTATACTTAGCCAAATACACAAACAGCTCAATTGCTCACTGTAAAAATCAGTGAAAACATTTTAAGGAATTGTGCTATTTGTTTATGTACTCCCTGCAGAGAGTTGGTGTTCAAAAAATGTTCCTTGAAGGAACAGGTTAAGCAGTGATGTAGGTTTTTACAACACCAAAACCCAAAGATGTGAGTAGCCTTATACACTAGTGGTGAGATGTGCTTTGACTAACTTTTTTTTGTTTTCTAATGGTGATTCCAGTGAGTTAGCCACATCGATCTTCTCAGAGAGAGCTGGGAAGTGTTTTCCCATTTGATTGCAGAATGTTCTTGAACAGAAGGACAACTGGTCAAAGACCAGAAGAGTTTGGAAACGCCTCCTGTATACCCTGCGCTGACTCCAAAATGTAGCATTTTTGTAGACTTTGAACCAGGATTAGATTTTATATCTTCCAAGGGGAAAGACAGTGCTCTGCAAAAGCTTGCAGTTTGTGGCACAGAACTTTACACGGAACAATACTCAAGCTGTGTCGATGAAGGAGCCAGACGGAGGGCTACAGGGATGAGCTAGAGTTTATTGGCACAAAGTAACTCAGCAGCTCCAAACGGAGGGAGACCGAGACACTATGATCTCATATCATAGCTATCTGCTATTTATGCTTTATTTACAGAGGGCTTAATTTGTACAAGGCCCTAGAGCAATGAAGAAATGTGTAAAAGGATCCTTAACATTCTAAGATAGTTGAATATAAGGAAGAGGGTGTTGAGCTGTTGGTCACAAATGAATCCGATATGACATGTTCTCAAGCCAAGTAAAAGATTACAAAGTTAGTAATGAAAATGAACAAAAAAACATATCTCCTACTTTTTTATAGTTCTTCAAGAATGGTGGTTTTATTTGAATATATTTTCTTATCTGGGCAGGAAAGTGCCCAGCCATGCCTAAGCTGAGGTCAAAAGGAAATAAATGCACATGACATAGATGAATGGATTCTTTTTCCCAAGTGCTACTGGTCTCATCTGTTTAAGATGCTTGTTGAGAGCAGGGCATGTGGAACATCTGCTGTCACTTTTAGTTGATATGTGTCTGAAGGAAGTGATACGTGCAGCATCCAAACCAGACTTGGCTCTAGGTAGGTGGATTGGAAGCACTTGAGTGGCCAATGTTACAGTCCTCTCATCACCCTGGTTACCTGAGCTGAAAGAAAGCTCCTGTAGGGTTTGTTAGACTGTATCTCCATTTCTAGGCCCAATCCACTGGGAAGGCCAAACTTGAAGGAACAATGAGATTTCTAGAAGGACATTCCAGGGCTGCTGTGGAAAACTGTTTCCAGGGCAGTGTGATGGTCATTGGGAATTCTCTGAAGAGACAGTGTGAAGTGAAGGGAGCGCTTTTAGTTATCTCTTTTTCTGTCATTGTTCAAATGTGATCAGAGACATGAGGTTAAAAACCTCTATTAATAAAGAAACAAGTTTGTTATTGGGAAAGTAATAAATAAACACATTTTAAAATGCACAGGTTCGTCCCAGAGACAGTGTTGCACAGTTCCCAAACTGCTCAGCGATTTCTCCCGGCTCCCATGTGAAACTTCTTGGTAATAGGAATTCGAATGAGTTTTAAGTTCTTTTTTTATTGACTCCAGTCTGTCTCTGATAGCAACATTCTTCCTAACTGGATTATGCAGTATCATCATAGGCTGGATCGGAGTGAAGTACATGGAAATGTAGAGAGACCGAACTCTGGGCATTCCGAGGGTTGGTTTCCAGCCGTGCTTCTCAGACTACCCAAGAGGGGGATCGAGTTCTTGTTTATTGCCAACCCATTACCAACTGAGGCTTTCGTAAAGTACAAAACTAGACACTTGGATGTTCTGACCATTCAAATTGGCATAAAAAATTAAAGTTCTTGCTCTCAACTCGTGTAATCGATCTTGTTGAGGACTGGTCGCAAGTTGCCGATTGACGCCAGTCCATACTTTGAGTGATGCTGATTTAGAGCGCTCCCTTGTTTGTTTTGGGGACAGTGACTTTATCTCTCAGAAATTATTTTCCCCATTTTTAAAATGATGTGGGAATACACAATTTTATTACTGAAATCCTAGGATTCTATCCTTTTTGATAATATTTTCTTTTTACTAGTTAGGAGACATTTGTCATATACACAGCCTATGATCTAAATGGTCTCTGTTAGGCCCTACTTCTGTAAATGAGTGAAGAGCCTGTGGCTGAGGATTTATGGGTGGTATTTTTGCAGAGTTGTCACTTAATTTCAGGGTAGCAATTTTTTTTACCAGCTCCTTTGAGGAAGGACATCACTGTCTGGGTAGCTCTGGACTTTTTTGTGATACTTTCCCCCCTCCTGTTCCTTGCTGTTCCCGGCTGTCCCCTGAGTGCTCCAGGTGATACAATGATGATGAGCTGGCCTGTCAACCCTGAGTGATAAACCTTCAATTTGGTTTCCTAACAGATGTGAGACTATTGAGTTACAAGTAGTTCAGTTCTGAATATGGCAAAGTTCCTGCAACCCAGATACATTAGCCCCTCCTCTCCCAATGCCAGTAGTGAAAAAATGTATAACCAAAAGATAGCAACAAAAAAATGTAACTTTAAAAATTATTAAATACTGTAGTCTTAGGTATTCGATTGTCGTCTTTTAATGAATGATCATTAAAGTAGGGATGGGAGAAAACATTTATCTAGAGGTAAAAGTCACATGAACCGTGGGTAAATGACTGCATGGAGTCATTTGGCGCCTAGAGTTTTTGTTTATAGAATGTTTTAAATTCTAGGTCGGAAATGCAGGTTTTCATGGACTTAAAAAAAATTATTTTCTTTTGAGAATATTGAAAGAAAGTTAGATCTTAATGGGAAAGTCAATGGTCTTCACGAATAAGTTATTTGGAAACCTCTGTGCGGTTTCTGAGAATTCCAGATTGTCAGAACTTTCTCTGAGAGAAAACAGATACTACAGATAGTCACATCATTGTTTATGCTTTTGGATGCTCACTTCCAGACATTGGGTATGATCCTGTGCCCATGTTAGAAAAAAGAAAAAGAAAAATAACAGAAAATTTATTTGCCAAGTCATGCTTTTAAGAATTATTCATCCTTAAGTGATTCTAAGGAAATAAAATATTTTTTCCAACCAGTGCTTCTGAATCCATAAATATTCTCATCCACTTTTTAAATTGCCTTTGTGGCAAATCAAAGTACATTATTTTCATAGTGAGCATCATTCATCTATGATATATCGTAAGTGCCATTTGCCACACATGTGGTCATAATGTGTCTTCGGTGAAGTGAGACAGGGCAAGTGTGTACTAATTGGATGACTGAGTCACACGCAGGCTCCCTTAAATACATCTTGCTTAAGTCAATCTGCAAATCGTGTGGCTATTGTTCAACTGTCTGCTTCATTTGTCACCTATAGCAGTGGGAAAAATTCAGCCAATTCAGCTCTGTTTGCAACCACTCAAGGTGGACCTCGTGACCTAGTGATTGATTTGGACAATATACTTTGTTTTCTAGCTCTCCCACTTGACACTGATGGAAAAAGCTGAGGGTATTGCACAACTTTTGCAGGTATTCATCCTCTTGAAAGAGGCAGATAGATTGAAAGAGTATTGAATATTGAATATTCCCACAAAAATTTTAACTAAACACAGACATAAATTTTTCCATGTTGCCATGCTGCATATCCTAGTTGTTGAGTTAAAAAAAAAAAGTTTCTAGACTGCCTTCCAGAGAGATGCAAATAAATACTCAGATTATGTTGAACAAACCTTCAAGTTACACTGTCAGTCACTGTGATGTTTACCTGGAGGCAAATTAAACTAGGTAGTTAGCTATCTTTGGTGCACTTCTGAAGGGGAGTTCTTCAGTACTGTGATCAGCTCTTGATGTGTTAAACAGTTGCGGCTCACAGTTATGTCATCTCTAAATTCACTCTGTTGAGCCTGACCTTAAGATAATGTAAAAAAGCAATTAGTTTTAAACAGTAGGAGGGCCATCAGTGTGAAAGAAACAGATTACATGGTGGGGTGATAATTTTAGTGATTGTTAAGGAAATTATTAAAAATGAAATCTGTACTAAAAGCTGTGATTGTGATCGTTAAAACTGACACAGAGAAATGCCTTCTTTTTAAACAGCTACACTCCCTAAATGACAATCCCAGTCTCTTTCTGTGTCCTAATGGGAGGTGGTCTGGCTCATTAAATCACATCAAAACTTGCGCTGGATAATCAAGCCAAACATTCCTTACACTTGATTTGTTAAGTTCTACCCTGATGCCCTGCCATTCAATATTTCAGCAAATATTTATAATGTACTAATCATGAGCCAAAACTTGGCTTGGCATTAGAAACTATTGTTTATAACCCTTATCCAGACCCTTAACTCTGTGTACTTATAGACACACAGACATACTTTTATATTTTCATAACTTTGATTTATTAAACTAAATTTTTACTTTTTGTTGACTGCTTTCAGTTAGAAATAGCAAAATGTCATTCTGTTCCTTTGAAATTCTACTTCTTTTCATTTCAGTAGTGGAATTATAGCTAAAATTGGCAGAATTTTAAAATTTAAAATCAAATTTGTGGTCTGTTACAATCACTTACCTCTATCCAGGTTTCTATTGCCCCAAAGGAATTGACCTTGAGGTTATAAGTTTGATTATCAATTAGAAAAGTGATAATATTTATGAAACTTAGACACATGCTAGACAGCATCTTGAAGCTGAAGCTCTTATATGTGGAAACTGTGGAACGTTTTGTAGAACCAATGTCAATTCAAATTCGGTTCAATAGTAAATTTATAAACAAGCACAATACAAATGATAACAATGACAATTACTGCACTCTTGCTCGGTACCAGATACTGTTTTTAGTGGTTTACATCTGTTCAATTCTGTCCATCATCACAATAGCCCTGGATGTTCAATTTTTAGACATGGAAACTGAGGCTCAGAGAAGTTAAATAACTTCTCAGCGTTCCTCATGTGACCTTGAAAAAGCATGTATAACAGACCACAAATTTGTAACAGTCCACAAATTTGATTTTAAATTTAAACAAACCTCAGCAGTTTCCAGGGTTCCCATTCTTTTTTAAACTATATATATCTTTATTGATTTCAGAGAGAGGAAGGGAGAGGGAGAGAGAGAGAAACATCAATGATGAGAGAGTCATCAACTGGTTCCCTTCTGCACGCCCCCTACTGGGAATCGAGCCCACAACCTCGACATGTGCCCTGACTTGGAATTGAACTGTCACCTCCTAGTTCATAGGTTGATGCTCAACCACTGAGCCACACCAGCTGGCTAGGGTCCCATTATTTACCTTTGTGCTCTGAGGCTGCACTTTAGGGACAGTTTTCCTCAATATACTCATCATAATTCGATTAGAACATACATAGTCAAAGAATCTTACTATGGACAGGTACAATATATTTATCATAATTTTATTTAAATACACATAGTTAATGAATCTTAATATAGGCAGATGCAATATACTTATGAATGTGATTAAGTTACATAGTGTCAAAGAATCTTGGTCTAGGAAGACACTCTCAGGGTCCAACCATTTAGACAGGCCCTTAAACATCCCTACAACCTCCCCTCTCTTCACCCTAAGAGATCACTGAGTTAGACTTGAGCATCCCACTTGCTTCTGAGACTGAAATTACTCCTTTCCATCCCAGCTCTCAGCAAAGTCATGCTTCTAGTCTGTACAAGTCAGTGTCTGCAAAACTAATCTGCACAAATCAACATCATTAAATTAGGTTGTTGGAGTTTTTTTACATCAGCATCCTCACTTGGGTAATAGTAGGATAATTCACATCATTAATGGAAATATAATCAGAAGATAAATGTTAATATTTTTAAGAGACATCACAGGACTTAGAGGAAAGTAGTCCTAATACGTAACTTTTTGAATACTTAGTAAATCAAATATTTCCAGTTAGTGTGCACTGGAATTACAGATTTCTTTGAGTTAAGTTGGTCTTTAATTTTTCTCTTAGCAACATCCTTACATCCTAAACAGTTTCTGACATAATTCTTTATCTCTTTTAATATACCTATCACATTAATTAGCTCAGATGGTCAGAATTTGGATCAAGCAACAAGACAGTCCTGGGTTTATTTCCCATATGAGTCAAAACATTGTGTTTAAGGGAAAGAATACAGAGTCTGGAGCCAGGCCTAGACCATGAGACCAGCTCTGCCACTTACCAACAGTGTACTTTATCTCTCTATGCTTCAGTTTCCTCATCTGTAAAATGTTTACAACAGTGTATGATACACCATAAATACTATAAAAGTGATGGTTTAGGAAAAAAACCTAAGGCTTAAGAAGCAATCATAACCTTATTCTTGGTAATTAATTGATGCAGAATAAATATTTGGCAATGATGTTTAAATTACTCTGTAATTTTAGAAGACTTATATGTGTAAATAGGTTGACTCTCTAATGTCATCATAATACATTATAGTTTAGTTGTTTTTTTTCCTAAGTCATGGAATCTTACATCAACAGATCCTATATCTTTTGAAAGCATCCATGTCATTATATTGTGTAATCATTATACCAAACAATTGTTGTTGTTTTCAATATACATGGAGTTGAAGAATCTATATCAAAATGCTCAGCTATGATGAGGCTGAGCTAGACGACTTTTTCACAAACACAAAATGCTTTGTTATCTGGTGGATTTATATTAGACCATGACTGCCAGCTAAAGTCCCTTTCCTTGAAGGTTGCAATGCTCCATAATTAGTTTGCTATTGCAGTCAAGTCACTAACAACTTTTTTTCTAATCCCAGTACAGAATGAAATAGACTCTCAGGGATGGAAGGAACCTTGAGGTCATCTAGTTTAACTTGCTCATATTATAGATGAGAGAACAGCCTCTGGCAGATTAAATGTCACACAGCAAGTTAGTTACCTGTCCATCAGTAACTCAGGAAAAGAGTTGTATTTTTTTAAGGGACTGTTTCAGTTATCTGTTTCTACATAACAAGTAGCAATAGATAAGGTGGCTAAACAGTCATAATTTGCTGTTTATTTATTAAATTGCTGACTTATTGAATGCTGCTGTGATTCTCTGAATTTGCTCAGCAGCTCTTCTGCCCCACATGGTGCCACTGGACTCACCTACACAGCTCCATTGACCTGAAACTCTGCAGAGCACCTCAGTCTGGGCACCTCACTGCTCCTCTGCATGGTCTCTTTTCCCACGTGTTGTCTCGTCTCTCCAAGTAGCCTCTCTCTCCTGCAGGATATTCTGTGACTGAAATGCCACGTTTCAGCCCTAACCCTTAGCACAGTCTTCCTTACGTTGAGTACGAATTGTTGTCTCTAAAGCTTATCTGGATAAATCAACTTCAGGAAGTTCTGTTGTCGGGGTTATTTCCTTACAGCACGGTGGCTGGGTTCTAAGAGGGAGCATCTCAAGAGACTTAGCCCCAAAGTATCAAGTGCTCATCGGACCCCTGCTTGTGTCATACTTGTGGATATCTGCTGGTCAAAGCAAGTCTATGGTCAAGGCCAGAGCTCACATAGGAGAACACTATAATAATAGGGCATGAATTTTGGAAGATGTGGTTCATTGGACGCTCCCAGTGTCCCTGCCTACCAAGAGGCAGAGCATTTATGTGGCCAGGGTCAACAGAGCAAGCTGCAAGAGCACAGTGTCTCTGATACACAATGCGACGCTACTTTAATTATTATTATTTTTTTTTGCATTGCTTCCCTTCAATATTCAGGGCATAGTCACAGGCAGATTGTAGGATTTGGGGACAGGTGAACCTTTCCGCCAGTTGATGAGCAAGGGAAATGTTCACGTTGGCTTTGGCAGGCACTTTTCTTTATTTCAGACAGTGAGGTTGTGATAGAGCCAGGCAGCTCTTAACATTTTAACATTTAAATCTTTAACCAAAAAGCCAGAAAAAAACCCCAGTATTTTCAATGTATATGTAATAAAAAGTAAAGGCATGTGAAAGCTATTTGGGGTGTGATCCACCAATAGAAATAGAAAGGCTTCGGGATTAGTTTTTATTGGATGAAATTACTGTGGTTTGAACCCCCACTGACGTGCTACAGACTGTAACTCAGAAGGGAGAAAGTAAGTGCCAACCTTCTAACAAATGTCACCTATCAGCCTGCGCAAAGAAATACACGCATGAATCAGTCACAGAGCTATGTCCTCCGTAAGGCTCCTCTTGGCCTCTCTGAAGTCCTTGACACATACCTGTGTCACTGACAGCTAGTATGCAAATTGTCTAAAAGCTCCATTAGGCTAGTCTGGGCAAGGGAAGCCCATCTGTCAGCTCTGTGACACTTTCCCTCTTGGATCCTCACCTGGGAATATGTCCTTGAGACACCCAGATGGATGAATTCACGCCAGTGTCTGGTACCACCAACCGCAGAGGACGTCGTCACTTCTGTTTCTTTTACTAACTTTAAATTTGATTTCCTCTTGCCTCATCTGCCAAATAATTAAAATTTAAGGCTGAAATTTAAATGGATGGCAAAGCCCTTTCTTAATAAAACGGACGCATTATTTTTCAGCCTAGAAGATGGAACATGGTGAGCCCTGTGTTGGGGAACTTGGGGTCCTTTCCAATGCTGTGTGTGTGGCCTGGTCCTGTCGGGAAACACACGATTTCAGATTAGCTAGAGCTTGTCAGCTGTTGCTGATAGCTGTCAAAGGCTTTGAGAAAGACAGTGGCATGCTGTTATTTTAGCAGGCTTGCCTATTAAGGGCATTTATTGGAAATTGTTTCATGATTCCTGTCCTCTCTTCTTTTTTTAAAAAAAAAGACAACACAACAATTGCATATAAGCATTTGGGGAAGAAAGTCCAGCCTTCATTTTTGTGATGGTTTTATGATTAGACTCAAGTCTCTTGCCCAACTCAGGTTGAAATCCCCGGGGGAAAGATAGGAGTGACAATAGAATCAGAAGTGCAGTCACCCCCTTGATAATGGGTATCTGTTCATCATAAACAGGCTTCTTTCACCCATCAGGCCCAGCAGAAAGATGTACTCATGTTTCTTTCTGAATGTAGGAAAGGTAGCATAGAAATAATGGTGGCCTTTCCACAGGGGAAAAGAAAACATTAAGGATCAGAAAACATTAAGGATCATAGAAATGTACCATAAATCAAAATCTAGAAGCAGAAAGGATATTTCTTCCTTTCAAACATTCTCAAGCCTATGGCCAACAATGTCTGCAGGTCTCTGGAAGGTTTATGACACGACAGGGTGGACGCTTTTGATCATTTTGGCAGCTAAATGGTTCATAATTTTGTCGGATTAGATCCTGTTTTCCATCTTTTCAGGAAATGGTCCAAAAGACGTACTGTTGTTATTGACAGGATTTCCAAACTAGTTATTATTTGCTAATAATGTTTTGTTAAAAGTCTGAGCCGAGCATCTTGCCAGACAGAGAGTAAAACTTTTATGCCCAACGGTGTTTGGATGAGCAAAATAATTATACCCTTGTCCACAGCAGATGCTCTGTTCTTCGCTTTGGCAGTTTCCCTGTTCAGTGTGCAAATAATTTTCTCTACTGAAGTTGGTGGCTATTTGCAACAAATATATTTTTTTTTCCAGCAAAAATGGATGTCTTCCATCACCACTTGCAAATAGCAACAGAATTGATTGGAGTTTTTATTGTTTCAAACACACACACAAATCTGTTGTGAAGCAAACAGAAATGCATGCATGTCCCATGTGCATCCAAGGATGTAATCCTAAGAAATTATTTACCAAAATAGTTGAAAAACTACATTGTAGCAATTCCTTCACTACCCTTATTAAAATCAAGATTTAAAAAAAAATTGTCTCAAGGCTAATAGGCAAATATAATTTTAAGTCAAACATACATAAGTTTAGTTAATAATAGAAAAGACCTGCATTTACATATATTTATAAAAATCCTATGAGCTCTCTCTACCTCCGCATTTCTGTATCAAGCAAAATCCACTTTATACATATATTTTGGGACCCCAAATATGGAGTTCACTTCCCTGAGAGTTTGGACAGGCCTGTCTGGTTGTCCTATGTTTGGAAAAATGAAGGTACTCTCCTTGGTCGCTGATGAGCAAATAAATTTCCACCAGCCACTGTCCTTACCTCTTTGAGGGTAGCACAGCTGCTAGAACTGCGTCTGCGAGCAGCAGGCCAGCGGGTGTTTGGCAGAGAGCTGCAGATGTATTTTCTGTAGCTCCCCTTTTCTGCTTTTACCACAAGTCCTCCTAAGTAGAAAGGCAAATAGAACCTCTCCTCAAGCCGCCATGTTTTCACAACCACATAACACAACATACATTTATTTAATAAAACTAAGGATATAATTGGGGGTTAGGTTTCTGGATTGTCCCTGGATTGCCCAAGAATAATCATTGATGACAAGAATTTTATGGTGAAATTCAACATCCAGCAAGTGATTAAGTACCAACTGAAATATGTTCCCTAAGTCTGCATGTTAAGTGCTGAAGATCAGAGGTGTGTCCGGTCACGCACCCTGTCCCCTACTCTTCAGCATGCCAGGGGTGGAAGTTGCTATCGAAGGCCAAAATTTTGCACACAATATAATATTTATCACCAGCAGAGGCATGAGGAAAAGGTTCCCTGGAGCCTTGAGCAGGGCGGAGATAAATCTGCCTGTGCTAAAGGTTTCTCAGAGAAGGTGAAATTTGAGTCAGGATAAATGGGTTTTGCTCCTGGGAAACCAAGAGGAGGGCATCCCACAGGGTGCAGCAGCGTGGATCAGGAGGCAGTAGATTCCTCTCTGCCAAATGCCTTTATCGGAACATTCTCAAATACCACTCGTAGGCTAGATGGCACAAATAAGAATAGGTGGCCCTGTCTGCACATGGACATTTCTCTCCTCTTGTTGAAAATGAGTCGCAGCTGAAAAATCAGGAGCAATCCAGTATAATCTTGATAAGAGTACCAGACCATTATGTGTATTCATATCCTAATAAAGATTTGATGACTCAAATATTTATACTTCTAGTTGTAATGGTCACATGGGTGTCACTTGAGATGGTCTCAAAAATGATAGTAGAAATGGCCGTATAATAAGATTCTAGGTACATGCAAGATTAAATGAGATTAGTGATAGCTATTATTCAGATGTACTTAGTAGGACCTCCAGGTTATTTAAGTGTCGGATTTTTATCTGTTTCCAGATGGAGAGAAATGAGTATTCCAGGGCCATTCACAGAACTTAATCCCTGGCCAAAGGTTGCATCCTAAGTTAGAAATAACTGAGTAGGTTCTGTATAAAGTCAGGAACTTCCTTCACAGCAGAATAATCGATGCCTCACTGGGGACATGGACCTTTTTCTTCCTTTCCCTTAACCTTTCTGCTCATAGGCTGCTCTTCTACCCTTTCTTCTCTAATCACACGCACCTAGACACATCTGTACTTCCATACCCTTCCCCTGTTGGGAATGTCCTGACACCCCCCCTCTGGGATATTGTCTACTCTGTAGAGAATTCTTTTAAGGTTTTTGGATGAACTACTACTGACAGGTAACTTGTGTCCATTTCTGATCACTGCTGAACCATCCTTGTAGTCTCTGGGTTTATCCTGTGACTGGCCACATCCAATAATGAGCTTTTCTACAAAAATAAAATAAAGCCTGGACTGTAATTCAGTAGAGGGACTATCTGGTTAATCAAGTTTTACAGAATATTAGAGAAAACGAATCCTTCCCATGAGATAGACCAGAGTCAAAGACCACCCACTTTTCATCCATGTGCATTGCAGAATCTGCTTCTCACTGCATGTGTCATCCTCTAGGGATTACCACCAAGGTCTTTTTGTGGGAAAAAAAAAAAAAGAGTGAGAACCAAAAAACTAAGGAACGTCATTTTTCTTCAAATAATTTAATTACTTAGAAATGCTTTTTGGCGAAACATAGTTTCTAGCATCTTCCGTCTTCCTGCTATTTATTCATACTCCGGATTACCTCATTCATTAGTTCTGACAAGGGGCTGCATTTGTATCATTGCCTGACAGACATGTTACATGTTTCAGTCTTAAAATATTTGACTCTGAGCTCAGTGCTGCATACTTGGGAGATGATGTTAAATCAGCCTCAGCGACACACCGCTGTCATCATGCCAAATAACTCAGGGGAAAAATGATAAGGGTATAAGGAGATCAATAAGGCAAGAGAACCGTGCTTTCAAAGGCAAGGCAAAATATGAGAAGGGCTATCAGTCAAGCATTGGGGTGTAAATAAAGCAAGAATGTGCCTTGTTTGGGACACCCTTATGCCACAGTGAACCATTATCCCGTGAGTAGTAAATTTCCCTTACATTTGCCTAACTCCTCTTAATATAGGGCATTCTAAAATACATCCATAAGCCTCCCTGGCACATCGATCGGTCTGGCATTGCTCTCCCTTCTTTTCTAACAGAATAAAATGAGGTGATGGCGGTTGAGTGCTGAGGACAATTCCTGGGCCATTTTGATGTTATTGGTCACAATGGAGCATTCTCTCTACTTAATGATGATTTATATAGTTCACATCTTTGTAAATATGAATTATGCAGATACATTTCTGCCCTGTGAGATGATATGACTCAACAGGACCCTCATAAGTGCCCAGTTGCATTGGATTTTTTGAGTGGAAAGCAAGCACACTGTAGAAAATGGCAATTTGGAGATGAAACCTTTTATTGAGTAGTAGGTACTCAGATGTACATTAGAAAGCAGTACTTTCTCTTTTTCAGCAAAAATTACATTATTCTAAGTTTGCAAAATGTGAATAACTTGCAGACCCAAGACAGTAAAATTTATGAATATTTGGAAATAATTTATTTTTTCCAGGCTAATGGTCAAGGAGACTTTGTGAAAATGTTCCAGAGCCCTTGAATGGCGTCGACAGAATGTGATGTTTAGACTATGAAGAGCATTTTAGGATTCTCTCTATTCTAATATGGGGATGAAGTATGAAAGTTAATTTTTGCTTTAAGAAGGTAAAGTTTAAGGCTATGTGCTGGATAGATTAGAGTATTTGGAGCTTGGGAACAGGAAACACAATTTGGGGACATTAATCCATATGTGAAGTGCTTCCAGACAAGAATACAAGCAGTGGAATGAATGGGAAAGACAGATGTGAGAGACACGGAGAAGGGAGCCTAAGCAGGACTTGGTGCCTGAATGAAACATAGCCATGAGAATACAAAACAGATGCATCCAGATGTTAAGTGACCAAAACACAGTTGATCTGTGAAAAATGACCGCTAAGTTCAAGTTGAATATTCAAGGCATAATGTACTATAAAATGTTCATGCCATGATCTGGAGCAACACTTGGAAGTACCCTTCAGCACAGTGAGCCATCAGGAAAAGTGTCCAGAAAAGGTAACCAAGAAACATGGGCTAGAAGCACATTGTAGGCAGAAAGAACAGCAAGGAGAAATCATCACACAAAGTACTTATATCTAAAAATGGGGAATCACCTATTGGTCTGGGGGAGAGGTGGAGTTTTCTGGTCACCTGTTGGTAGGAGGGCTGGCTGCAAAGGTGGGTTGAGGAGTCAGTGGTAGCAGGTTTACTTGGAAGCTGATGGAATTTAAGCTTGAGAGCCCCTCCTTTTCTCTACCCTTTTCAGTATCCTGTATCTAATCTTATCTTCATTTTGAATCCTCCTCAAAAATGGCCAGTGACCATCCAACTTGTATAAACTTTAGCCTCACAAAAGCCCCACATTTTCCCATTGCCTAGCCATGTCTTCACATGGTCATGTGGGTTTGGGAAATTTGCAAAAGAAAGCTACTCATCACAACTGGTTAAGACCCTTGTCCCTTTTCATTTCAGCTTCCCCATTTGTACTTTCTCAGATGGTGGTGGGTATTTTGGAATTGAGCTGAAGGGAAGTAAGGTGGGAGATGCATTTAGTCTGGATGCAGTGCGATATAGGATTGTGTTATCATAACTAGCTGTTCTGTGCTAAGAACGGTTTCCAAGAATAATCAACCTGCCCATTGTCCTGGGTTGTGGCAGGAACATGGTCCCAGGCCCTATTGTGACAGGTGTGTGGCCTCTGACACCCAATACTGAAGGTATACGGGAAAGTATAGAAAAGAAAAATATTCGTAAGATCTGAAGCCAAAAGATAACTTTATGCAAAATTCTTCCCATTTTTTGGTCACCAAATTTACTATCCTAACAATTTATAAGCTATTACCATGAATGAGTTGAGAAGCAGAAGAAAAAACACTATGCTAAGCTATCAATAAAAAAATACATTTCTATCACCACTAGAAGACAAACAAAATTATCTTTTTATTCTCTCTACTGAAAATATAAAATTACTGCTATATGATGAGGCAATCAAAGAGTATGCAGACCACCCCCCCCAAAAAAATTAGGAGGGAACATTATTTTGAAGTCTGTCTTGGAGTTAATATTGTTATTTTCAGCATTTTTTTATATTTGTGTTACATGTCAACTTTTTAAAGTTGATGGTTTGTTGCAGCTCTTTTTTCATCCTAAATAATATTTATTTTTGTAACTAATTTTATAAATTTTATTTTTTCTTAAGAAGTCCCTAAAGTTGTATAAGTTTTAGGTACTACAAAACTTGGATCTGCCCCTACATTGGGGGGGGGTGGACCTTAACTTTCATAAGTATATAATTTTAGCCCAGACCCACCCATGAAGACCTCTTAAGGGTTCAGCATCTGCTGTGTTCTGAATGTTTGTGTCTCTCCAGAAATTCACCTGTTAAAATCCTAATGCTCAATGTGATGGTATCAGGAGGTGAGGCCTTTGGCAGCTGCTTAGATTGTGAGAGTGGATCCCTCATGAATGAGATTAGTAGCCTTATAAAAAGAGACCCTACAGAGACCTCCCGTACCCCTTGCAATATGTGAGGGTACAAGGAGAAGTCTTGGACATAGAACCGGGCCTTCACCTGACCGTGCTGGCACACTGATTTTGAAATTCCAGCCTGCAAAACTGTGAGAAAGAAAATCCTTTTATTTATGAGTTACCCAGTCTGTGGTATTTCATTATAGCAGCCTGAATGGGCTAAGGCAGCATTTGTTGCTTTCAACTTTTATGGTGTGGTGTTCAGCCTTTTTACCTTCACCCATCTAGCTCTACTCTTTAATATCCCAATTCTCTAATTATTATATTGGAGACTATCTGAGTGTTTTATATATTAGTGGAATATTATATTTGTATTCCCTAGTACTCTATGCCCAAATTCAGGTTAAAAAAAAAGTTCTAGTTTCTGCATAGCATAGTATTTGAGAAGTATGTTTAAGTGAGACTCTATAACTGATTCAGATCAAAAATATGTGTTCAAATCAAAATTCTAGTAGACTATACACTAAAGTCAGGAAAATTTCAATACAGAACATTGTTCCACTTAAACACTAGAGAGTTTCAGGAATTATAATGTTTCATTCAGAAAAGTATTTTCATAAGTACACAAAGGATTTTGAAGTAAATGGTGGAAACTGTCCACCATTTATCAATACCCTGTTGCCAGCAAAACACACGTAAAATAATTACTTTTATTCTATTTTATAATGGAACAAATAAGATGCATTCTAATACACAGAGAGAACACACATTGAAATTTAAGTTTATGTAATGGACAAACTTGGAATTCAGTTATCATTGTCCTAATTTCCCCCAATTTCTCTGCATCTTCAATAAAGAAAAAAAATCTGTGAGACTAGGTAGGGACAAGACGTGGATATTGATTGACCATGGAACTAGCATATCAGTTACAATAATAATTTTCGTTTTTATTCTGTTCATAAACAAGTCTTATCTTCATTTCACCTGCCAGGGTATGATAAGTAGCTCAAAGTAAATGCAACACAATCTTCTAATCAGGACAAAGCATGTGCAAAACATATGTCATTTTTTTTGTCATTGTCTGTGTCCTTGCACAGATTGTAGATTGTGTCCCTAATAGAAACCGGTAGCCAAGATTAGAGGTGTGTTTGTCTGTCTCTCTGTCTGTCTTTACAAATTGCTAACATATGATACTACATGGCCTTGCCAAAAGCCTTAGTACTGATTGAAATGAGTGACTAGTGGAATCTAAATAAATAAAAGGAAACAGGTCTTTACATCTAGCACAGCCAGCCTCAGGGTGAGTGGACGGTCAGCATTGTAGAATATTGTAGTAATACTCCGAACAGTGCTTCTAGGCCAGTGGTGGGAGTGCTAGGTTCTCATGCTTCTGCAGGCCACTCCGTGGTGGGGTCCACACTTCAGCAATCCTTACTTTCCTCGGCTGAAATCAGAGCATAACACCGGTGGATGTCTGTTTTCACTGGATAAAAAATACTCCTGCATCAAAAAAAGTCTTAAATATGAGTCTACTGATAGACCATAACTCATCTGAGTCAAAGCCATCACTCTGGTAGAAAGTTTTATGTTTTTATTCCGTTCTCTCATTTTATTTTTATCTGTATTATTACCTATTTCTGCAAACCACAAGAAAAAGTAATCAAATTAATTTCATTTATTGTCTTTGAGAACTCTGGTTATATAACTTGACCAGTCTACATTTCATTCTTTCTGATACTTAAAACGATCACTGTGAGTTATAAAATAAGTTGTTCTTTATTTGTTATGAAGAACACAGTTTACACTAAAATAAACAGACATTCTCATGAGAATTAGCATTGCACACAGACACTCTTTTCTCTTACACTTTAATAAAAGTAAATATAGACCACATTTTGGTGCATATCAAGTTTATCTTTCATTTGCTTTCTATCCTGCGATTATATGTGCTGAGAATTTTATGCTAACTTCCCCTGCTTGGACTGTTTCTCTACTTTTATTTCTTTAGGATTTAAAGGAGTAATTGTCACTGGTTGTAATTCATCTTTTAAAATATTTCCCCCTAATAATATTTAGCTTGTACGTTATTGTTGAATTTGCATGCATTCTAGTTAGTCATGCGGATATGTTCTGAGAAATGTGTCTGGCGATTTTCCCTTTGTGTGAGTATCAGAGTGCACTTACACAAGCCTAGATGGTGTAGCCTCCTGATACCTAGGCTATGTGGTGTAGCCTATTGCATCTACACTGCAAACCTATACAGCACGTTATTGTACTGAACATTGTAGATAACTGTAACACAATGACAAATATTTGTATATCTAAACACAGAAAAGGCACAGTAGAAATGCGATATGAAAGATAAAAAAACGGTACCTGTATGGGGCTCTTACTATGAACAGAGCTTCTGGACTGGAAGTTGGCCTGGGTGAGTCAGTGATTGAGGGGTGAGTTTTGTAAACTTGAAAAATTTGTGTACGTATTGTCGGCCAAAGCTTTGTGTTCTGTACGATGCTGGTTATAAGCAGAAGGGCTGATGGATTCTTATGTAAGTGTTTTACCTTATAGATGTAAGGTAATATGCAAAGCTGGCTTATTAAAGTGTTTAACTCCACTGGCTGTTGTTTCCTGAGTAGGGAATGCTTATGAAACCACTGGTGTCAGGACTTCAAGGAGGCAGCTTTGACCGCTGTTCCAGTAGACCATGCTATAGTTGTTGCTGTTGTGATGGGTGCATCATAGCTTAGCTTCTGAGGTTTGACTGGCTCTGTTTTGATTTTGCTTAAGATATGATCAGATTTATGGGGCTAATGGTCTTCCCTCAGAGAGTTTAAAGTGGGCCCTGAGTGTTTGCACTGCGAGGAGCGATGACATGATGACCCTTTCTTAGCGAGGGGCTCTCCGCTGGCGAGTGGACAGGAGGTTCTCGGAGGTCATCTCCCCTTAGGAAGTCCTGATGTTTCCTGTGCCGGTTCCCAGTAGATCGTGGGACTCACGAAATCAGTCTGCGCAGCCTGCCCACCACCCCTCTGGTCCCAGCAGCGGAGACAGAGCCGCCGAGAATTAGTGATTCTTCCTCCTCAGGATATCCCTAGCTGCTTCTTTACTACCCATGCGTTGAAAACCCATCCTTCTAGGATGTTAGGCCACTGAATGGCGAGCATGTCGCCTGTGGTCACATCCATTTTGTGATGCAGCGGGGGGCTGGAGCTGGCTCTTACCACTCGGGCGAGCTGAGTGCTAACTTCTCAGAAATAATATCCTGAGCCGGTTGTGGAATTGCTGGTAGGTTAAAAGCAGCCAGATAGAAGTATTTACATGTCAAATATCAGCAAAGCTGTGCATCAAGGTTGTGTTTTGTTTGGTTTGGTTTTTCTGAGAGCCCTGGGATACCAGCACGGTGCTTCTCTGAGTGAGGTTTCTGTTTTGAAGCCGTGTCTAGTCAATTAGCCTCACTGAACAGAGCAGGCACTGATGCTTCTTTGGGGGGAAAAAAGGGTTGGTGACTATTGGGCAACTCTTGGTGATTATAGTTTAGCAAAGGCTTTTCTCTTCATTTGTCAAGTTGCACGTGATACTTTAAACTGAAGCAAAAGAAAACAAAACCAAATCGCTCTCCACAATATTGGAAATGAATAGTAAGTGCTTGGGACTGTATAAATGTGTGATTATTCTGTTTTTATTTAATAGACTATTTGCTAGTTACCCTGGGCACATATCATACAACTTGTTAGAGATTAGGGAGATAGTTAAACTGAAATAAACAGTTTAAGCCATTGTTCACCCACAAAGTCTCCTTTCAGGGCAGCAATTTTTAAAAACCTAATTATTTTTGTGTTAGAAGCTATGATATTGATATAGTTTATTTTCTGTTTATAAAGGTCCTTTTAGTTAAGGGCATGGGCATTTAGCAGTTAGTTATTTAACTGATAAACTTTTCCTACATATCAGAAGAATAAGATGTATTTGGCAATAGGTACTTGAATGAGTATTTTTTACAATTTATAGATAATTTCCCTGAGTTTACATATTCTAAGAATGACTCCCCCGTGAATGTTTATGTTTTTTGTTTTTTAAAAATTACTCTGAGGTTTCTATCATCAGTTTATCTGGAGATAATTACTGTCAGTAGCTAACATAGTACTAACTGAGCCTAATGTCTCATTGAAGAGTGACATTTTTTTATTGATAATCTAGATAATTTGACAAACATGAATGGGCATTTTACTTTGTACTGTAAGGTTTTAGTCTAGGCTAGCCAGAGTTTGCTAGATGATTCAATGGACCAACCAATATACCTCTTTACTCAAAAAATCTTTATTGTCATGGTAACAATGAGTATTGCAAGAATGCTTTAGGATTTATAGAATAATAATAACTAGCACTTGTAGATTGCTTGTTGTGTTCCAGATTTTATTCTCAGTGCTTTACACACAATCACTTATTTGAAATGTTTAACAATTTTTTTTAAGGGAGTTATTATCCTCAGCTCTACAGATGAGGAGACTACTTTTGATGAAGCTAAAGAGATTAGGTAACATGCCTGATGTGGTACAGACAATAAGTGGCAAAGCAGGATTTGAATCTGGGTCATGTGGCTTCAGCATCTATGTTCTTAGTTCCGGTAGCAATAACACTTCGCTTCTTCTAGAGCCTTTGTGAGTTTACCACTCAAGGGCAAAAATTCTTTATTTGCAAGTCTCTGAAGCCTCAACCACCAATTTTATAAGGACAAGAGTCATTTGGAGAAGGAAAAGCAGAACTGTCTTATTATTGGGGATGATTCATTCTCCCGATTATGGAAAATGTCACCGGGCCAAAAGAATCTCCAGTAATCACACAACAGAGAAGATACATCGAAAAGTGGATATATTCATACTGTTTTAGAGATTCTCTAAGTACAAGGTAGATTGACTTAAAATTTACTAAAAAGGGAGTCCTTACAGAGGCTTATAATTATGAGAAGTAGAATTTTGAATGTGTAAATATTTCATAAATTTCTGATTTAAAGATCATAGTAAATTGATAACAATATAAAATCCCTAATAGTCATTGCCTGACCTTTTTTTTTAACCTTGGGCATTAATTTATTCTCATAGTTACCATGTCATGGCCCAAAACACAATAAATGCTGAAAATATATTCACAGAAAATGATCTGTGCAAATGCTCCTTCCAATTTTTATAACGAAGCAATTACTTTGCATGCATTAATTGCTGTCATATTTTGATCTGCTTTCTAACATTGTCTTTTCAAGAAAATTATTGTGTTTTGCAGTCTAAATATTTCAGATTTAGGGCTTTCAAAGCATAGGTTCTGTTCACATTTAATTTTGCTACATCAATAAAATGTGAATGAACTGGCTGATAAAACACAAGTATTTTAGGTCATGGGATATAGGTTATTTTTTATGAATGTTCTCAACTGACCAAGTTGTTCACTGTAAAAAAGCACTCTTCTTATTTTGCCTTTGTTCAGTGGAGAAAGAAATAAGATTGTTAAAATAACATACTACATGGCGGGGGGGGGGGAGTAGGAGTGCTATTCTTTTGGGATGTGCAGGTAAAGTAGATGAAGTCATATTAAAAATGCAGAGCTTCCTACTCAGGAAGGAAGCTTGTCTGCCAAAAACAGGGCCATTTATTCTTTACCAGCAGTTTATCTCAATTGCTCTCTTTTCTTTTGGTATTTAGCAATTTTACAATACAGACAAAATCTTTGTTATTGGCTAAAAACAAATAAAATCCATTTTGTTTCTTCCACAGATTATAGTTTACTTCCTGGACATCTCTTTTAATAATGTCCACTTTGGGTCAGGGGAGGTATCAATTGAAAGAGAGATTTCATATGCCAAAAAATGTAGACCCAATCGTGAGGGAGAAAACACTTAAATATGATCTCTACTGAAAGATAAATTGCATTAAAATAATCTGTGACTAACAGCATAGAAATTGCGGCCGTTGTTTTGCTCAGCACATTGAGATACTACAGATGTGCTATGTGGTGTGGGGAGATGATGCTTCGTAATTGTCAGAATGACCTACATCAGCACAGTGCAATAGAACTTTCTGCTGTGACGGGCATGTTCTGTGTCTGCCTGTCCATACAGCAGTTACTAGCCATGTGTTTCTGTACATGTGGCTAGTGCAACTAAGGAATTACATTTTTTATTTTAATTAATTTGAATTAATATTTAAATTTAAGTAGTTAATGTCACTTGTGGCTACTGTATCAAACTGTACATATCTAGAGCTAACTGTGGAATTAACTGGAGTGAAGACTGCTTAGCTTCAGGTCCTGGATATGGTACAGAGGAGCTGAACAACCTTGGGAAGTCTTTTAACCTCCCTGAGTCTCAGTATTTTCATTTTCAATGTAGAGATAATAATGGGACTTACCTCTAAAGTTCTGAGATCATTAAATAAATTGATTGGTATAAAGCTCTTTGAACTGTGCCTGACATATAATATATGCTCAATAAACATGAACCACTGCTATTCTTGTTAATTATTTTATAAACATTTGTAGATTTAATGATGTAGAAACTGAAAGAGAGATATAAATGAAATAGGTATAAAGTAATAAACAGAATGTGCCATAAAATAGGAGAGACTTTTAGGTGATCCTTGAGGAATGGCTGAAATTTATATAAATATAATTATAGGGTGACCATATATTCTAATTTGCTTTGGACAGTCTCAACGTATACCTTGTTTCCTGGTTTAATTATTAATATTTCCCTTCTTTGCTTTCAAAAGTATCTCACAAGTGTTTGTAAGATAAATTTTGGATTCACCCTAGAATAAGATAAAAATGCAGCCCAGGTATTGGAAGAAGACAAAATAAGGTATAGATGCAGATGTGACTGTGGTGTGGCATGAAAGATGAATGAGCCCTGGGAAATAGAAGGAAACAGAGTTAGATATGGGCCAAAGAGACATAATGGAAGTAGGATGAAGCTTGGATAAGGAAATTAGATTTGATTTTAATGCTGTTTATGCTATGATTGCATTGCTCCTGAGTCAACACAGATTCACTTTCAGAAAAAAAAAATTCTGATTTAATTGGACAGAATTATTCAGTAGATCAAAAAGGCCTTATACCATTTGGTGTCTTGATTGGCCTTCCATTATTCAAAGTAATTTTTGTTATATATGCTTTGAAACAAAATTTCCTATTTAGATTGCCCATTAGCTACAAGTAACCAAATCAGTAATATGATTAGTTAATATGAAAATTAGTTGATTGACTGGAATTATGGCTCATTATATCTGTTTTCAAGAATGAAGGAAAAACTTGGAATGTGGACATTTAGTTATAATAAAATACTGTGTCACAATAGCTTATGGCAGTGTTCTTGGTCCCCATTCTTTTTAGGCCAGCATATATGATAAAGCTAGGTGAATTAATTGTTGACAATATTACTGATTGTAATTTTAGGGAAATAAAGAGTGGACTGTGAAACATAGAAGATTATAAACCAATTAGGAAGAGAGTCAAAAATAGAGATGATGGGGAAAGAAACTAAACTAAGAATTTAAGTAAAGATATATTATAAGGTACAAGAATGTGACGAGTGAAATTGTTTTAGTCTTCACAAGATCTCCTTTTTATTTCTGATTGCATTCTGAATTGAGATGCGGACCATTGGTGAGCCCAGAGATCTCCACGAACAGTTGATGGTGACCTGTTCTGTATTGTCACTCGTTTCCCGGTGACTCTAGCCCATCTTATAAACAGACATTTGAGTGAATCTATCTCTAAAGTATTCCTGGGACAAACAAAATAGAAGTCCTATACAGAGATTACAGTCAGGTTTGGTATTTCTGGAGAATCTTAACAATTACTGTTATAGTATAGCAGACATGGCACTCTTCACTTAGGGAGCCAATCATGGCTCATTTTTTAATTTTTTTGCAGGTGCAACCAATAATTATCAATATTGGAATCATGAGCTGTTTAGGCTATTTTCAAAGTATAGACCCGACTATTTAAACTAATGCCACAAGCACCTCACATTTTGAAGTGTGTTTTAATTTTGTTTTTCATTAAAGAGATCAAGAGTTGGCCAAATGAAGAGGGGTTAGGCAAAGGCCAGAGGTCATTGGCATTTGGAAAATTGAACAATCTTTATAAAAGGCGATTGGCATCATTTATAGCAGCCACTCTTCTCTAGCTTGTAAATATATTAATTAAATTGGTTTATAGGTGCTTAAAGTGAACAATAACTAATTTATTTGTGTCTTCAAGTACATTCATTTTAAAATGCCATTTAATATCCAAACCTCTGATTGGAATTCAGTGACTTTAGATTAAGCCTATTTGTAAGTAGTGCAGAGCAATGTGCAATTAGTCAATCTACTGAAGTCTTCAAAAACTAATATTTAGAGCAAAAGTGCATCTCATCCTAACAGAATTTTAATAAAACTCCGTAGTGATTTGTAAATACCTTGAAACTAATTAGCCATTCCATCCACAGTGATTGTTTCATCACTGCTTAGTTATTGCTTTTTGGTTCTTGATGAAAATGGCAAACCACAGCTCTAATGACATAGTTTCATCTCAGAGGCAGTGCCTCCCATGCTTTAAAAAAATACATGGTTGACTGTTATAGGTCAAGGTAAAGTATTCCAACTAAAATGTTTATTTTAAGGATCTGCCTCATGATGACGTTGATGCAATTGACAGGAACAAAAAATATGTATTGGATACCGACTCTGTGCCAGGCACTGTGCTAAATATTTTATATGTCATTTTTATAGTAAAGCCTCACAACAGTTGTGTGAGGTGAGATCATCATAGTCTGTCTGTTTCTTGTGTCTAGAGGCTTAAGTGCCTCGTTCGAGGCAAAGCGGGATTCTCAGACGGCGATGTGCAGCTCTCAAGCACCGTGTTAGCACTGTTGACGGTCGCTTTACCTAGACCGGCTGGCGGGGAATCGCGAATGATTGCCTTTTGTGCAGGATTTTGTCTTTTATTGCTCATTTCCATACCCGAGCTGTGGGGCAGGCTTTCACCAAACTCCATTATAAAAGGTGTAATTGAAACAATTGTTTTCTATAGTCATATTCTATATAATGGAGAGGCAATCGCCTAGTGTAAAACTGCAAAGTGATAATGTATGTGGTTCACGAAACTCTGGCTAAAATTGCATGGCTTGCCTTGGGTATTAATTGCGCTGCATTTGTTGTTGCTCGCATGCACAATATTCACAGTCCCCTTTCTTTGAGGCTATTATAGACACCCCAGTGATTGCCACAGTTTTAGCCATGTCCACTCTCTCATGTCGTGTCGATACTAGGGGAGAGGTCTGCAGAGGCAAGGTTATGTGGAAATTACACTGTCTGGGAGAGGAATCCAATAGCATTATCCACCGAGCAGTGGATTACATGTGTATGCGCAGGCTAAATAATGTATGATTTAGGACAGGAATGTGGTTTATATTCATTTTTGGATAGTGAAAGAGTTGGCATGTCAGTCCCATGAGAGACTTTATCCAGGGTTTTACCCTTGAATGGATAAAAGAGTACAAATTCTATTGCACTGAAGATGAATGAAAACAAATTGGGGAGCCCATCAGCAAAACAGACGGCTGCGTGATGGAGTCCAAGGCTACTCCAAAACCACCAGACCAACTGCTTCAGGACCCTGCCAGCAACCAGATGCCAGGAATAGAATTGACTGCAGTTTGGCATCCAGGCTCTGTGATACCCAGCCAAGGGGAACTGCATGCAAAAAATATTTAAAATTCTCTTTGTAAAAGAGTTATGTTTTCAATCAGAGGGAGAATTATGTTTCAGACCTATTCTGCTTGCAAATGAAATGTGGCATACGGACAATTTATTTGCAGAGGATGGAGGTGTAGGGAGGTGATGCCATGTGTACTTGGGGGTAAGAAGTTGAACTTTGGGTAGGTAATGAGGTTTTCCACTGAAATCATTTTTAGGCCATTGGGTTAGTATCGTGATTCAATGAGGGTACTGTATTTGGTCCTTCAAAGAGAGTGGCTGGATCTGTTTAAAGCTGTGATTCTCAAGCAGAGGCAATTTCACCCCCTTTAGGGGGCATTTGGCAATATCTGGAGATATTTTTAGTTGCCACATCATGAGGAGTGGATCGTACAATGAGCATCTAGTGGCAGAAGATGGTTGCTGTTAAATATTCTACAATGCACAGGACAGCCACCCACAGCGAAGAATTGTTCTGTCCAAAATGCCAGGAGTGCCAAGGTTGAGAACCCCTTTTTTAAATGATCTGGCTGGTGCATAAATATTACAGCCCTGCCTTTAGACAGGGGTTCGTCTAATGTAGTTTGACATTGTTTAAAACATGATCTTTAATGATTTACTTTACCCCATTGATATGTGAACAACATTTATTGCATGTACCGAATACTTTCTGTTAAAACAAACAAAAACACCATTCACATCCCTCTCCAGGTTGCCTCTAAAACACATAGGGGGTAAAAAAGACAATGAACCTTTCTCCAAACCTACAGGCACAGACCACACAATTTACAAGAATGTAGGAGGCCCGGGTTGACTCACTTTTCAAACTTGAAAAATGAGGCATATTAACAAAGCACACTAAATGAATCAGCTGTTTAGGGTGATCTACAAGCCAGTTCATTTTCCTGTTATTAAATAACAAGCCATGAATCTTGACAAATGAACCCCACTAGTTTGACATTATTTGAAAAACTCATAATATGCTTGCTTCTGATGGGCACTTCCCCTTCGAAATTAAACTTTAAGATTGCCATTATTTAAATGCTGAGAGAGGGAAGGAGCTTGTTAACCTTCCTTTTGACCGTGTGCTGTTCAGCATCATCATTCTCTTCTCCCCGGTTACACGTGGCTCACCAGAGCTGTCCACCTCCAGGGCTCACTGCAAGGAAGCCGATTGGGTTTACTGGCCCCCTGTCATTAAGAGGTGAAGTTTGTAGTGTTTTGGGGACTACATGGCTTCTGGAATGAGACTCCCTCAGTTCAAACTGGGGTTCTAGCCTTGTGACCTTGAGAAAACCATTTGCCCTTTCTGTGCCTCAGTTTTCTCATTTGTGAACTGAGATGAATATCATTTGCCTCATTAGGCTGTTATGAAGACAACGTATAAAATGCTTAGCAAGGCCCTGGCTGGGTAGCTCAGTTGGTTAGAGCATCATCCCTATATGCCAAGGTTGTGGGTTCAATTCCCCATCAGGGCACATAGAAGAATTAACCAGGGCATGTGTAAATAAGTAGACCAACAAATCCATGCTTCTCTCTCCCTTCCCTTCCTATCTCTCTAAAAATCAATTAAAAAAATGCTTAGCAAGCACAGGCTAAATGTTACCTGTGATGATTAGAATCTTTACCTTAAGAATAACTCCTTTAAAAATGGATGCCAAGTCATTTTACTTGATTTTCTAAAGACTACACTGCTTTCGCAGCCCCAACATGTGACTAAGAAGGCTTCGGTCCCCTCCCATAATCCCTAACAGACCCTCCTAGCAGTGCCATCATGAATAAACATCTAAGAGAAATCTGCCTGCTTGCCGAGCATGTGCAGCTTCTGCTTCCAGAGAAGTCTTCTATCTCCCCGCTTCAACGGGAGTGCCATCCCAAGCCCCTCTTTTAAAATTCTGCCGTTTCTACTAGTTTTAACCAACAGACACTGCAAATTCATAGCAACCCCTTGGGCTGCTGCAGCTCAGGGTTACAGCGTTCAGGAACCCCAGGCCCTAAGTCTTCACCACCCCAACGAGGGTTTATAAGCGTGGCTTTGAGCGGTACAGCAAATATTTTTTACTACCATTTCAAAATTTCTTCCTCAGTGCTTCAGAATGATTTAAAAGCTAATCAATGATAAAATTCCAAGTTCATTTAAAGAGGGAGAATTGAGAAAGGAATCAGTCATGTTTAACCACTTTTAATCAGGAAAGTGGCTGCTGTGACCCATTAACCCCTAAAGATTATTGATGCTCCCTTTTTTTTTTTTTTTTTTTAAGATGCTGTAGTTTAGTCATTTGTCTTTGGCAGCCAGAGCATACAAAACCTCTCTTGCTTTTCACAAATTAATTCATTTCAGCCTGTGCATTTGTCAGACATTCCCGGAACCTTCAGCCAATGTTTTGTTGATTAAAAGATGTGTATTTTGAAAATGAATGGAGAGGAAGGAATTTATAATTTTCAAAACCAAAGAGTGATTTACAGTGCAGACTGCTACCTGAATCATTCAGTGTATCATCAACACGTAAATGAAATATTAAGAATTAGCAGGGGTGTCAGAACTGGGTCTTAAAATCTATGGATTAATTGGTTCCATAACACCCAGAAAGTCTACCCCTTTCAGCAGAATTTCTAGGACTCACAAACAAGAATATGACCTAGAAAGCCACCTTTGTATAGTTTCATCAAAGGGCTTTTGAAATACATCCTTTCTCCACAACAATCTGCTGCTTCTGCTCCTGTTTATAAAGTACGTACCTTGTTTCAGTGCACACAAGTTGCCACTGCTGATTCCAGCTTTGATTTGCTTTTGACTGTTTGTTTAATTTTTTTCACCCCAGTGAATACACTGGGCCCTTTGCAGGGCACATTTATTGTTTTAGGCACCATGCAATTTACTAAATGGTGCTCCAGTTGTGTAAAATTCGCGCACAGACCCCTGAGGGAAAACAAAAAAATTAAGTCAACATATATTGATCATCCTGCAGACGGTGCTTTCGTATTTGATCAGTCAAGGGCTCCCTGAACTGGTCCATCTCATCTGCGATACAGGACGCTGGAGACATGTTCCCGGCTCTCTGGTGGTTTAAAAGGCTGGGCAGGAGGAACAACTGCTTTAAACAAAGACTCATTTTAAAAGAAGCCTGAGTACAGAATGGAATTCAAAGAATTTAGAGGGAGGGGAGGTAAAAGTGGTAAAAAAAAAAAAGCCCTGGGAAATTTAAGAGAAGAAAGCACATGGGATGCAAAAGATAAATTTCATCTGTCCATTGCAAGACACAAAGGCCAGGATGCTACTTCAGCCAGATGTACTGAACGCCTACTAAGCGCAGGGCTTGTAAAGAGGTAGGGCTTAAGTGTTACGAGATGTCCCAGGTGCGAAAAGCACAATTCTTCAGTCAGGAAGGATAATTTTTCATGTGCGACCAAGAATCTTTATGCAGATATTAAATTCCAAAAGGCAACGAATACGTCGTTTTATTCAAATATTGGGAACAGAAAAGTCTCCTGTGTAATTCATTCTAAAATTCTACATGAAAAAAATGTTGGTAACCAATTAATACTAAAGAAATGGTTGAGAAAATGTTTATTTCAAAGAAGGGCCTTAGAGTCTCTGGGGTTCACTCCTGTCATTTCTGCCCTGTCACCTCCCCGTTGCTTAAACAAACTGCCTAATCCACCCTTGACCACCCTGTGTCTGCATTTGCCTGTTCTGCCATTCTTCCCACCCCAGAACCCCCCATAAGTAAGAGGAGAGCCCGAGGGAAGGGAGGCCAGCAAGGAAGCTTGAGGTCCTTTATGTAGGACGCGGTTCAGACCCTGGCCTAGGGAAAAAGTAGGAATTTGAAGAAAAGGGTGATTCTAGAAACCTCTTAGAGATTTTTGGCAGCTGACCGTATTTTGAGATTTAGGATTAGGGAACAGATGAAGCTAACGCCAAGGTTGCTAGCATGGAGGCTGGAAGAGTGGCAGGGGCATGGAAAAAACAGGGCAATTGTGATGGGTGGCTGGTGTGGAAAGGTGGGAGATGAAAGCAGATATTATGAGTTGCATTGTGACAAACTGCATCTAAGAGGCGTTGTCTTAGTTGGAAGTGTGGACTCGGGCAAATCTGAAATCCTGGAAATGTGTGTTAAACACACTGTTATAGCAGGAAACAAGCTGGGCTGCTGCTAAAGTGTGGCCTTTTGTATGGGTTAAAGGCTGTGTTAGTTCAATTTGTATTGTACATCATGTAGCCTAAATGTTTATTAAGCACCTACTTGCTGTTTGATAAGTACATACTTCCCACCCCTGATAAAGCAGCTAACTCGTCTTCAGGTTAAAACTCAGCCAAAAATGTCCCCATAGGAATCTGATGAATGTGTTTATTGTGCCTTTAGGTAGCATTCTGGGTTAGAGTTGAGAATAGCTGGGATAGTTAGACAGACTAATATCACTGTCAATACAGATATAAATGACAAATATTATCCTTATCATCATCATCATCATTATTACATTTTTGTTATTGTTAACATTTATGGTATACTTACTAAATTCCAGGAACCATTCTGTTTGCATTAGATCATTGAGTTTTGGTAAAAACCCTAAGACACAGGAGAGTACTATTTTTACCCTCCTCGCATTAATGAGAATGTTGAGTCTCAGAGAGGCTAAGGCACCATCCAAAGGTCACACAGTCAATAAGAGATGCAGCAGGGACTCCAACCCAGACAGTCGGTGTAATTTTAGAACTTCTGACGATATGGCTATAAAAAAGAGATGACATATAATGAGTAATATATCTACTAATTTTGGCATGTGTAATTATAAAGACCCTGACATTGTATATTCTAAGTTGCTGGAGGTCATTTTATCATTTCCATTTTGTCGTAAAAGAGTGTGACAGGTTAGAGAAGGAGTTTCCCGTTGGGGAAGATTTTACTCCCAGTGCATGAAGACAGTTTTGGTTGTCGCAGCTGGGAGATGGATGCTACTAGCATTTGAGGGTGAAGGCCAAGGATGCTGCTACTGCCCTGTGATGAGCAACACAGCCCCAACTGCCAAGAATTATCCTGGCCACGTGGTCAATGGTGTCTAGGTCGAGACCCTGGAGTAGAGGGAAATAAAGGGAATGTTGACTGGAGGGAGAGACTGGCCGCCGAGTCTTGCTGACAAAGTCATTTTTCCCGTGAAGAAGCAGGTTTGGGAGGAGGGAAGAGAGATAAGATAGACTCACTCACTTGCTTGTTTCTTTGTAGAATCACTATTCACAGAGTGATTTCTGTGCATCAGGAACTGAGCTGGAGAGTAGAGCTGAGGAAACAATCTCAGGGAGTCGCTTTGGAGAAGAGAAGGGAACCGAGGGTAGAGGCAAACCAAAGATGCTGGGCTAGCAAACGTGTCCTGGGCAGAGCTTTGGTGTCAAGAGGGAACTGTGTTCTTTTGTCAGAGAGGGAGATAACACGCTGCTTTAAAGAACTAAGGAGAATCACAGTGGACACACTCCGAAGCCATAGGCTACTGTCAGGAGCACCTGGGAACTTCTTTATGTCCCATTAATGGCAAGCTTCTGCAGCTCCAAATACAGGGCCAAGGGGGGAAAGGTGTCTTTTGTTCCCAGAAGTCCCCAGAGTAGTGATATATGTGTGTGCGTGTGTGGATTGGAGAGGCCGAGGTGCTTGCGTTGGTTGCTTTCAGGTGCTCTGCTGGCCTGGGATAGGTGCTGGCTTTGTTTTTCCAGTAACAGCCTTTTCTGTTTCCAGCAGTCCTATGCACCAGCTCCCCACCCCATGGCTCCTCCCAGCCCCAGCACAAACAGCAGCAGCAACAACAGCAGCAACAACAGCAGCGGGGAACAGTTGAGTAAAACCAACCTGTACATTCGAGGCCTCCCACCAGGCACCACTGACCAGGACCTAATCAAGCTGTGCCAACCGTAAGTGCCCTTCTGCTCTGCGCCGCTTCCAAACCACACGCTCGCCCACGCGGGCTCAGACCACACAGGGCTGGGTTCTCTATGTCATACACCCATTCATTGGTGTCTCAGTGAGGAAGACTGTTGTATGAGTGGGGTTTCAGTTTCAGATCTTAGGCCATGGTACCTTAGGGAATGACACTTGTTTACTCTATGGTGTGGAAATGGGGGTCCTTGAGCAGATGTGCATGGGAGTGCTGGTGGATATGCATGTGTTCACCAGGAATCTGATGGGCAAGTATTGAGTTGGGCCCTCAAACCATTGACTCCAATGAGGAATCTCATGAAAAAAGCTGCCTTTTTTTTTTCTCCTCCCCCCCCCCAAATTATTAGTGAGGAAAATATAAAAAACTCAGAAGAGGTGGTAGATGTCAGGACAGTTCACACCTGTGTTGCAAAGCTTTTCTGGCCAGTTCTTGGTAAACCTCAGTTCAATGGGAACCAGGTATTTGGAAAATTATGAGGCAAATTCTCTAATTCAGTGAAGCTGTTTTCCACCATGGCCACGAACTGCACTCACCAAGTAGCTTTACATTTTCTAGGAAATGTGCTAGTGATTAAATGCCCTTCCAAAATTTTTCCATTATTCCATTATCTACCAACACATGTTATTAACTCTCTTATTTCTTAGAAAATAAATTGAACATATGTAAATATATAATCCAGGTAAAATTAATAATAGATACTGAATTAAGAATCATAGATTTGTGTTTTTAGATTATTGCCTGATGATTTTCAAAGTAATATCAGCACAGCATTTTGTTATTTGATTGTGCCTTAGCTGCGTATTTTTAAATTAGGGGAAACTATTACTCAATTGTTCTTTTTCTCTTTTGCAATGCTTTTACAAGAAGGTTGAGAGGATATTTATTTTGTATATTTTCCAACCTCTGAAATATTGGAAGAGGAAAACAAAGCAGACAGTATTTATTTGCCTTTGTTCTGGTTTATAAGATTGGGAACAAATGGCAAAACAACAGGAAGTGGCAGATAAACCAAAACACAAATATGCTAAAATATAACCAGTTGACTAGGCAGAATGTGCATGAGGGTGGGGGCACTTTGAAAAAAAATTATTTAGAAGCAGTTTTAAAAAAAGGAACAAAATGTGCCAGGACTAAGACATATGAATATATGTTAGCTTTTGGTCTATGAAATGTTGAGATTGAAAATTGGAGGGTAAATCACTCACGTTTTGTTGTTGCTGTTAGAAAAATCTAAACCATTTTGAAAAGTAAGGTCTTTGAAAATGTGAAAGATTGCGGACTTTTTGTGAGAAGCTTCAGACAAAGTATTTTCTGTAATGGAATCTGATGTGAAAAAGAAGGGTAGATATTAATTTTATTTTGTATATGAATCTCATTCATAAAAAAAAAATCTTGGATATTACAGAAAGATTGTTTCCCATTGCTCTATACTAGTCAGAGCATTCACTGAAACACAGATTTCTGGGGCCCAAGATTCACTAGGTCTGGGGAGAAGCCCAAGCATATGCATTTCTCACAGGCTCCGTGGTGGTGTTGATGGTGCTGGTTTTTTTGGGATGCATTTCTCTGCAATAATATGAAGACCACTGACTACTTCTAATGCATCAGGCTTCACTTAATATATGAAGGTTGTTGAGCTGTACTTCTCTGTATTTCGACCTGCACAGCTACTCTATGATCTTGAGGCAGATCATTGACTCTCTTTGAGCCTCAGTTTCCTCCCTGTAGTATCAGTGGTGGCTGGAGCTGCCTCTGATTGGTGCACTAGAGCCAATTGTTAAATATCCTGGAATTCTGTAATTTGTTACAGACTCAGTATCTTGAGGTTGGCCATGGTGGGAGGATTTATGTCACAGGAAGAAGGGAGCCTTACACATCAGGGCTTTTAAAAATTTTTATGTCTTATTTCTGGGGGGGAGAGCTAGTTTATGAACATACCGCTGATAGAGCATGATACTATGACATCCTGTATCAGTGCCCATTTCTGCAAAAAATGTTGCTAGAAATGTACAAATGGAAAGTGTTCCCTAAAAGCCTGTATTGGCATTTTTAATTCAGCAAAGAAATTTAGTGATATAGAAACATTATTTTTGAGAAAAGGAGTTTTGTTAATATTTCTTATGTTCATTTGAGAAATTTAAAGAATGCTAAGTGCACAGAGGATAATGGTTACTTGTTCATATTAATTTTTGCTAGCTAATAAGATGTGGCTCATGTTATTATAAAAAAATGTTTATGGGTTTTCCAGCTACTGAAGTGGTCTAGACCTGGGGTTTATTGCTTAGATTCATTTTCCTAGAGAATCTTACAGAACTAATGTGATCAGGCAATGGAATGTAGTAGAAATAGCTGTGCGCTGAGCAATCTGGGTTTCAGCCCTGGCTGGCCCACCAACTGGGTATTGGCATTAGACAAATGATTTGTCCCCTCTTAGCTTTAGTTTCCCCCATGTATAAAATAATGTGTTTGAACTCGATAATCTTTTAATTTTTTTTTATTCTAAAATTATGTTATTTTATTGAGGCCCTTGTTAGTTAGCAATAAAACCTGCTCTGGGCCACCTTTGGTATCTTTCACCAGTCCCCTTTTGCAGGGTTGTTGGGGCCACAATCTAAAGTGATTACAGCTGCATGACTATGAGCTAATGGCTAGAGATGCCTTTGGTACAAGACCAATGCAGGTCAAATGTAAAATCCTGTTTCCGCTCTTACATTGCTCATTACCGTTTTACATTAGTAGTCTTGTAAAGATGTATATCATTTTGCATTTCTATTACTCATGCAACAATTTAAAATAATTTCATTTTTAAAGCAGATAATATTTGTTGGTTTAAATGAACTTACTATGTTTATTCCAATGGAATTGTAAGTATTTTAGAGTTAATATTATCATATAATATAGAAAATGCAATATTTGCTAATATCCATACTAATGAAATGATAGAAAATAGAGATATACAAAAAAGGGCATAGATATATGGAATCATCTGGTATTTGAATGCAATATTCATGTTAATACTAATGAACAGCAAGAAAATGATATTAAAGGAAAGCAATTGCATTATTTCACCATGAGTCATATGAGAGCAAATTCTGTTGAAGTATTCCACTCACAGTCAACACCAAAGCTCCTATGTTTGGACTGCAAGTAAAATTAAAAAATGAAGACAAGAAAAAAAATGAAAACTAATAGACATGAAGAATGACTGCTCCATGGAAAATCTCTAGTTATAACTATGTTTTGGAACGAATACATTACATTGTGTATCTTGTAGGAAATACCTTGTAATGTCTTCATCTTGAGAATTCTCAAGGAACTTTATTGTGTTCTCAATCAAGAAATATTTACAGAGCACCTCTGTTGCATACCAGATACTGGGCTGAAGATTCAGTGGTGAGTAAATTTAGAGAAAGGCCTAGCTTTAGTAGAGCTAATATTCTCCTAGACGAAATAGGACATCAATTAAATAATCCTATGATTTGCTATAAAATTGCACTGTAAATGCAATAAAGGAGCATGGACCTAGTAGTCTTTGTAACATGGGATTATACCTTGTTAGGGCAATGAGGAAAGGCATCTCTGAGGAAATGACAGTCGAGCAAAGATCAGGAGGAGTAATAAGTGAGGAAGGAAGAGAAGAACATTCCAGATGGAAGGAACTTTATGCCTGTTGAACCAATGGCTGAAGGGAGCATGGCAAAGATAAAAGGTTGAAAACAAGGCCAGTGTGGTGACAGCAGAGAGAGGGAGTTGGAGTAAGGGGTAGTATGAGCTGGAAACATGGAGAGAAATAAGTTGATCCCTTTGTATATCATATTAGGAGCTTTAAGCAATGGAGAAAATCATTGAATTGTCACAAACAGGAAGGTAACATAGTCAGAATTTGTTTCAAAAGATAACTCCACCTACATAGTGGAAAGAAAGGATCCCCCGAGGTCAAGGAACAGTCAGAGTAGGAACAGTGAAAAGTGATCAGGAAGAATAAGTTAGGGCTGGAGAAACAGGAGTGAGAATTAATAATGGTGTTGCTGGAACAATTATGTGTGGTGAAAGATGTCTTTTTTCATATGCACTTATTTTCCCATTAAAAAGCAAGGACTTGAGAGACAATCAAATGAGCTCCAAAAAGAAACAGCGAAGTAGCACAAAATAGGACCCAAATCATTGATTTTTAGTCTATTTTTCTTACCCAGTCATGAATGGGTCATCAATATACTATTAAACATTGAGTGGCTGCAATATTAAAAGCACTAAAGGCAAATAGAGTGGACCCTTGAACAATATGGGGTTAGGGATACTGACACTCCCCATGAAGTCACATATCTGCATATAACTTTAGACTCCCCCAAAACTTAACTACTAATA
The DNA here is from genome assembly GCF_054644295.1 of Miniopterus natalensis. Taxonomy (NCBI): domain Eukaryota; kingdom Metazoa; phylum Chordata; class Mammalia; order Chiroptera; family Miniopteridae; genus Miniopterus; species Miniopterus natalensis. The sequence goes on along the minus strand of NC_142095.1, from coordinate 12,992,428 downwards.
GCCTGCTGATGACCAGAAGCCTTACCAATAATATAACAGTCAACTACTATATATTTCATATGTTATATGTGTTACATACTTTATTCTTACCATAAAGTCAGCTAGAGGGAAGAAATATTATTAAGAAAATCATAAGGAAGGTAAGATACATTTACAGTACTTTACTGTATTTATCAATATCATAAATTTAGGTCATCTGTTTACAAGATAAAGCATCTATCAGTATGTATATCAATTTGTCATATATGATGCAAAACACTGTAGATGTTACATGTATAACTAACATTAGACAACAAAAATGAAAAGACAATGTGAAAGATAAATTCATATTTATTTACAGGTATAACAATTTGTGCATTGATAACCAAGAAGGAGCAATATGATTGCTTTTTGGTAGTCTAGTGTAATTGATACGATTGCTTAAGTGGTAGTAAGAAAATCTTCAAAAATTTTTCCGATAAATTTACTGAAAACATTCTACGTATAAGTGGACCTGTGCAGTTCAAGCCCATGTTGTTCAAGGGTGAGCTCTATAATGAAAACTAAAACTCCAATTGATTATATAATTATATTCATGGGATGGCTTACCAGTTGGAGACTATGGGTGTAGTTCTTGGATTATATGCCTTTTATGCTTATTTCAAGAAGAGGAGATAGAAGTGGGAAAAGATAGATTTGCCTTAATAAAGAGAGAGCATTGCAACTTTTTTGGACCCAATAAAATTTTCGTGATATAATTATTTTTCGCATATTAAGCTATATTTCCTCCCTCAAAGAAATTGGAAACTTCTATTATATTATTGTAAACATTCCCTTGAAACCCATTGAAATTGCTCTTAAAAAATAAAACCAAGCATTTAACATAATGGACAGAATTTTAAATGGAAAGAAAACTCATTAATGTGTTTATATTTTCCATGTGAACAATACCTTTTATCTAATCATTCTCACGGCATAAGTTTTAACAAATACAGTGCTCTTAGAAGGCCCTCGCTGGACATCGCCACCACTTGCACTCAGTTAACTAATCTGGAGCCAATACCAGCCTTGTGCTGCTACAGAGTAAATTGTTCTTCTGTTCCACAGTGACCACGCTGCTGCTAAGGCCACCTGAAGCAGAGTGAAGGCACAGGAGGGACACTCTTAGGTAGATGCACACATATTTCCAATCATTGCCAGAAGACCAGAAAGTCAGCTGCCCTGCCCCGCATTTTTCTCTGCACATGTTCTTCTTGCTCAAGCCCTGACACCCTAGCATGGCTCCCTTTAAATTGAAGCTGTAAATGTCACTTTAACATTTAACAACAGACGAGAAACACCCACAGTGAACTGGGAACAAAGTCGGAGTGTTTGTGCTCAGGAGCTGGGGGCTGCCCAAGCTAATCCCCCGGAATTTTCCCCGCCCCGCTGGGCGCCTGGCCCAGGTGAGCGCTGCAGGCGGAGCCGCGGAGCTGGCTGGAGCCCTGCGGCCCGGCCCGCGCAGAGCCCGTTATGCGCGGCCTGTCAGCCGGCCTGACAAACGCCCCGACACAATCAAACCTTTTATCAACTGCAAAGCAACCTTGTCACAGGCATCTGTCAGGCCGTGCAGACACAGCAAAGGAAAACAAGTCGTCATGCACTCGGAGCAACCGAGGAAATAAGGGCGACAGGACTGGACACTCTCTGAGTTCTTTCTTACTGTGTCATCGAAGATTTAAAAGTTCCCTCTAATAAATCCCGGGGAAATTTATTAGGAGCTTTCTCCTGCAAGTCGGACTCAAATTGCGCAGCTGCTTTTGAGGTGTCATAAATCTGTGTGGCGGCAGGTGTGAGGAGGAGGCGGCTGGACTCTGCCCCTGTGTGATTTAAATGAGAGAGCGGCTTTCAGGCCCAAACATTTCACTTTTTAATAACGTTTGCATTTAACTGATGATTAAGCAAGAAACTCTTCCTATTTTGACTCATACTATTAAACTTTCTCTCTCTCTTTCTCTCTCTCTCTATATATATTCTGAATCCACTGAGTCAGCATGGAGCTGACACTTGGTCACATATATTAATTCAGACTCAGGTACTGGCTTATTTGCCGAGTATGTATTGTAAACCAGGCCTAGTTTGTAATTAATAAATACTTGTTAATAATATATTTTGCACTTATATGTATTATGAACAACTTTTATTGTGTATTACATACTATGTAGTCTGTTTTTACATTACCTTATTTAATGTTCAAACTAGCCCTATGAACTGGCAACAATAATTACCGAATGATAGTTAAGTAAGTTGAGACTCAAAGGGTTAAGGGTCCGGTCCAAGTTTACACAGCCACCAGGATTCAAAACCCGGCTCTGACTTCAAAGCCCTTATTCATAAACCATTAAAACATTCATTTAATGAGAACAAGGGTAGCATAAGTCACGAGTGCTCAGATCCATGGCTGCTCATGAGAATCCCTTGAGGAGCTTTAAAAAATACTGATGCCTGAATTTCACTCCCGAGGAGTTTGAGTTCACTAGCATGGGGTCTGCTTTGACACTGAAAATTTTAAAAGCTTGCTTAGGTTATTCTAACATGGAACAAAGTTTGAGGACCCCTTGAGCAAATGCTGCCCACACTAATCAGAAAACATAATTTAATCCTTCGTCTTAACTTCCTTGCTCTGACTTTTATAGAATCTAGAAATTTCATAGGAGCTACCAATTTGATTTTAATTAACTATAAGACTTAAAAAAAATTTATTAAGGTAATTTTACAATGAATTGGACTTTCTGATTACAAAATGGAATATTTAAATTTAGATGTGAATAGGTCTCCAAAAATGCTTTTAGAATGTGTTTGGAAGGATCTCACATTCCTTCTTCACATAATTTTCATAAGCCAACATTTCTTCAATATTTCACTTTTTAATAATGTTTGCATTTAATTGATGATTAAGCAAGAAACCCTTCCTATTTTGACTCATGCTATTAAACTTCTTTCTCTCTCTCTCTGTCTCTCTCTCTCTCTATATATATATTCCTATTTTTCTTACTAACTATAGTCTAGTGAATATAAATCTAGCAAATCTTAAAAAATAATCAGCATTTGGGGGGCATCCTAGAAATTATTGTCCCACTGATTCATTGAACATTCATTTATTATTGTTTCCACTACTTTAGATGAAGAAGATTCTGCTAAATGCCCATGATTTTAAAAAATCTATTTATTTAAATTGCTGATAGCTGATAACACTTTTTTATATGTATCCTAGAAAGAGAGAGAAAAATTAAAATGAAATCGCCGAGAGCATCAGTTAACTTAGGTTACCATGTTGGAGGTAGCACAGGCAGAAAAAGGGGTGATGGGAAAGGGTATCATCAGCTTTTTTTGGATGTGCCAAGTAAAGTCCTGGAGGTCTGCGAGAAGTTGAATTCCAAGCAGATTTGCTGTGTGCATGAAATTTTGAGGAACTTGGGGTTCAAGAGCAGGTTCTGGAAAGTTCAGATGGCATCTTGTTTTCCAGATGACCAATGATCTTCTAATTGCCAAACAGAGCTGACTAGTTTTTAGTCTTTTTTTAATTTGATCTCTCTGTTCCTTGACCCTGTTGACCTCTCCTTCATTGTCAAAACTTTCTTCCTCCTTGGCTATCCTGCCCCTCTTTCCTGAGCCCCTCCTTGTTTTTTGAGATTCTTCTTTCCAGCATCTTTTCCTCTACTGGCCTCTTGAATATTTTGGTGTTTTCCAGAGTGTTGACCTCCTCTCTTCTCACTCCACAAACTCTTTTGTTCTTCTCTACTTAATAATTTCAGCTATTCTGATTATTATTAAATCTATACCTCTAGCCCATACAGATCTGTTTCTTCTAGCCCTAGGTCCATATTTCATTATTCCCTGGACAATTCCAAATTTGAATCTTAAGAGCTATGAAACTCAATGTCCTACAAAGACTGTTCCTGGACTTGTTTCTTTTTCAGTGTTTTCTTTCTCTGTGAATGGCACCAGTATCTATCCAGTCACTGAAATTAAAAACAAAAAAACAAAACTTGGAGACACCCTTTTCCCCAACCTAGAAACAGTTCCCAAGGTGCATAGATTCCAATTGTTTGGTGTTTATGATACCCAACATCTCTTCTCTTTCACAACTGCCATAGTTTATTTGCTTATTTATTCAAAAGTATTTATTGAGTGTCATTTATTTGCCAAGTGCTGCAGATTGCTTTAGGGCTGGTGAGTCTCTGCATAGAATTTGCATTCTAAGGGGGAGAGACAATACATGAATGAATGAATAATTTAAAAAGATAACATAATATGCCATAAAAAGAATTAAATGCCATGAAAAGGAGGTCGTATGTAAAGACTGAGAGGTTACTATTGACTGGGTGACCTTGTGATGAAATTTCAATGTCAAGAAAGGGTCAGGAATACAATATGCATGAAGAAGAACACTTCAGGCAGATGCCAGAGAGCCTGTACAAGAGCCCAAAGGTGGAAATAAACTTAATGTCTTTGAGGAACACAAAGAAGGTCAGATAGAATAGCAAAAGAATAGTGGGTAACGAACGATGGGAATAATAAGAAATGAAACTAAAAAAAAAAAAAAAAAAGCTATACCAGGGCTAAATCAGCAAAGAGTATAAAGATTGGATTTTTCCCTAATTTATTTCTTTTTTAAGAAAACTTGTTCTTACTATTATAAAGAGTGGATTTTAGGGGAGTATGAGAGAGGCAAGCAAATGAGCAAAGAGGCCATTGTGGAAATCCAGGAAGGAGGTGGGGATGGCTTGGGGTAGAATAATAGGGTAGAGGAAGTTAGTTGTGATGGATTCTGGATATGTTTTGGAGACAGTTATGATAGAAATTACTGATGAATTGAACATGGTAGTCAGGTTAAGCGAAAGGGAAATTAGGGATAATTCTCAGATTTGGGCTTTAGTATTTAGAGATTGTATAGAGTAATTTAATAAAATAAGGAGGACTGTAGAAGGAGCAGTTTTGAGTGGACATAAATCAAGAGTTCTCCTCAGTCTTGTTATTTTCTAGTTCCTCTTTGACATCTAAAATGAGATGCAAGTTGGCAGTTTGATATATGACTGCTTTCAAAGCAGAGTTTAGATTCAAATATATAGAAAGGGCATCACTGAGCTTTATAAATGGCATTTGAACAAGTTGTACTGATACAGTAATATAGTGCCTAATATGTGCTAAACATTATTCTAAGTATTTTACATGTAAGTGCTTCATAGATCATGTGTTAACTCATTTATATCTCATGACAACCCCCATTTTATAGCTGAAAAATCAATGACACAAGTTAAGCACTTTCCCAAGGTTACACAACTGGTAATTGTCAAGTCCAGTGTTTAAGGAGCTTGGTTTAATAGTTTCCTCTCTTAATTATGAGTCCTACATAGGGTATGCATATAGCAAGCAAAGGAAAGTGGTTACACAGCTCAACATTCCGAGGTTCTGAGAGGGGGAGAACCAAGACGAGAATTTGTAAAGGAATAACCAGTGAGACAAAGGAAATCCAGAAAGGCAGAAGGGGGGTATTATAGAAGCTGGGAGAAGAAAATGTCTCAAGAAGGCAGGATAATCAAGTGCGTTGAATACTGTTGAGAGGTTAAGAAAGGTACCAACAGAAAAGTTACACTTGGATTCAGCAGCATCAAGGCCATGGACAAGCTTGACCAGGGCAGTCTTTGTAAAGGGGTAAATGCTGAACCACTTGGTAGGCCTTTCTTCGGGCTCATTACCTGACCATTCTTCCAAATGGAAATGCCTATTTTTCCTTTGTGCCCAAACTATATCTAAATAGTTATCTTTTCTAAAAATGTCTCACTGATGTTTTGGTTTATTCATTATCTACCTCTCTCATTCTCTCTATCCCTCTCTCTCTCTCTCTCTCTCTCTATCTCCATCCCCATCCCCATCCCCATCTCCATCTCCATCTCCATCTCCATCTCCATCTCCATCTCTCTATCTCTATCTCTATCATCTCTATCTCTATCTCTATCTCTATCTCTATCTCTATCTCTATCTCTATCTCTATCTCTATCTCTATCTCTATCTCTGTCTCTATCTCTATCTCTATCTATCTCTATCTATCATCTCTACCTCTACCTCTATCTCTATCTCTATCTCTATCTCTATCATCTCTATCTCTATCTCTATCTCTATCTCTATCTCTATCTCTATCTATCATCTCTATCTCTATCATCTCTATCTCTATCTCTCTATCTCTATCCCATTATCTCTCTCTATCTCCATCTCTATCTCTACCTATCTCTATCTCTATCATCTCTATCTCTATGTCTATCATCTCTATCACCTTTATCTCTATGTCTATCATCTCTATCTATCTCTATCTGTCTCTATCTCTGTCTCTGTCTATCTCTATCTCCCTATCTATCTCTATCCCTATTTCTATCTCTATCATCTCTATCTCTATCTCTATCTCTATCTTTATCTCAATTTCCATCTCTGTCTCTATCTCTATCTCTGTCTCTATCTCTATCATCATCTATCTCTGTCTCTGTGTATCTCTATTTCTCTCTCTCTCTCTCTCTACCTCTGTCTCTATCTGTTTATCATCTGCCTCTTTAATTCTCTTTCTCTCTTCTCCTTCTCACCTTTCTTAACTATAAACTTTTGAGGACAGTAGAATTCTCTTGTTTGCTTTTGTACACCAGTGCCTAGCACAGTTCCAGGTATTTAAGTGGTGCCTGACAAATATTTAATGACTGAATAAAGCCTGCATTCATTAGTAATGTCAAAATGATTTTAGTGGACTTGTATCCTAAAACTTGTTCCAGGGCAGATCTTGAGTTCATAGTGGGAGACATAGGAAGCAGGATTTTATCTTAGACCCTGGCATTCAAAGTTGTACCACTGGAGTGAGGGAAGAAATGTTTTGAATATGAAGACTTTTTATTGTGTAGATCCCAAGGAGAGTTTTGGAGGGAAGTCTCAGGATAATGTGAGTCAAATGTATTTAAAGAACTAAATAAAGATCAATACTTTGCTTACTCACTCAGTGTTGCTACTGAGGCAGGAAATAACCATTTATTCTTGCCTGAGCCATAAAGTTTCAGCTGTCAAATGGATCACAATGTGCCACTGATGGCTAATTCTGTACCTAACGCAAAGCAATTTGTGCTCATTGAACAGTGTTTGCTGAAAGGTTTTTTTTTTGGCTCTGGAATTTTCCTATGGATTTCTCTTTGCAACCAAATGACTTCTCGGGCCACAATATAAGGGACTATTGATGAAAAACACACATGAAAGTGTTCCCTGGAAATACACCTCTGTGTATTTGTCATATTAAAAATGACAGCTTTTCATCTGAAAATTGGCAGTAGTTTGATTTGCATGTGTTATTTAATCATAGGATTGAGAATCAGTTATGGTTACAATTTATTCTTAAAACAAAGTTTAGAAACCATCTGCTTTACTTTTTATCTGTTATCATATGCAAGACATCTCTAACACTGTGGTGTCTCTTGATCAATGAGAACTTTATTTTGTACAATAAATATGCCCCTGAAATTTTTGTAAATAGATTTGTTGTTTAGTTTTTAAATCAACAGTATTGAGGAGTAAAATTAAATGCACTCATTTTAAGTGTAGAACTTGATGAGTTTTGACAAATGTATGCACCTACCTAGCCAACATGACATAAAGCATTTCCATCATCCTAAAAGCTGTTTAAAAATACAATCACTGGCTAGGAAGTTCACAATTTAAACTCACCGAACTAAAGAAAGCAAGGAGGTAGCATCATTCCATGAGAGGAGTGGAGAATTTTGAGTCAGTTCTGGGTTCTCATTAACCACTTACTAGTTGTGGAAGCTTGGTTGAGTCATTAGACCATCTGAGTCTATCAGCGACTGATACCCATTGAACCCTTAGTAAGTGCTAGTTACTATTATTCACTTATGCGATGTGTTCAGTGTCAAAAATCGTTATTGCCATTGGTATTTCTATAACAGGACTGAAGTAAGTGGAGTTCACCTGTAATTTTAAGGATTAAGCATTCAAACGAAGCATATATTTTGGTTTTTATATTATTCCTGTCTTTTTTATCTCTCTGTATCCGTGAACACTTATATTATCTTCTACTGTTTTCAGTCTTATTGCTATCTGTTGTGTAGTGGTATATCTTTTCTATAAACAGCCACAGTATCAAGATAAACACATACAATTTGGGTTCTGTCTAAAGGATGAAAATTAAAATATAGTGCAAAAAAATTTTAAAACATTTATAGTTGTAGTGCATAAATATGATGTAATGATATGCATTTTAAAAATAAAATGGAAGTTTTGGAATCAAATTGATGCCAAACATTTTAACTCTTGAGTATAGTAAAGCTTTTTAAAGCATATTCAGTAATCTTAGTCACTGTGCGTAAATTAATGGTAATTCTGATGTCACTTAGATTTTATTTCTGAATGAACATGTTGAGTTTGGTTTTACTTGAATCAGTTTTTATGAACTAAATTATCTTACGAAGTCTATCTTTAGAAAGTGTTTCCTCAGTGCATTAAACAATTTTTTTAAAATTATTTTTTGCTAACTAGAGGCTTTTATTTATTTCAATAATTACACTAAAGTTAGAATCAGGGGCACAGATGCTTAAATCATATCAATTACTGAAATATCCTTTCATCAGTATATAAATTCAGATGTGTGTCAAACTTGGTTTCAGTTGATATCTTTCTTTGAATATTCAGAGATCCTGTTATTCCAGTTCTCAGTACCTATAGCTTTGTTCTTTTTACATCATTATGAGAACACTCTGGGCTCCACTGTCAAATCTATCATTTATTAGCTATGTGTCCTTGGACAAGTTACACTACTTCTCTGTTCCTCAGTTTCTCGTTGTATAAAATGGATGTAGTAATGGTACCTCCTGCTTAGGGTTGTTAAGAGAATTAAATGAGTTAATACAAGAAAAACACTAACGTAGGGCCTGTATGGAGTGAGTGTTATGCTTATAAGAACTTTCCCCTTATAAACTGAAATTAATTTGCTCCCAGTATAAACATTCTGTGTGAAGCTAGTGGTCATCTGATCCAATGATTTCTAGCTCTGAACTGAAGCCGTGCTATCACAACACACTATCCCAAGTCCTTTCTAGCTCTGGTGTTCTGTGATTCTTTTCTTCTACACTTTCTACATAAACACAATTGCCTTCCCCGTTCAACACACAGACCATGGTTATTGGTAATGACCGCCCTGCACACAAGCTTTCAAAGGCAACTGGGCCTGACATTGATTTGCTACCTAAAAAATTGAACCTTGCTGACTCTTGCACAGGAATCTTAGGAAAGCGACCACGTTTGAAGGGAGCTGATTTGTTTCACGGATTCCTGCCTCGACAGCACAGGGCAAGCCAGAGACACAATCAGTAGAGGACCTGCGTGTCTCAACATAGGACCGTGGCACAGTCCCACGGTGAACTCGGTGATTGCTACAGTTGCCCACGTGCTTTATTGGATAAAGTGTCCTTGGGAGACTTTCATGACCACAAGCCAGAAAAAAAGCTGCAAGCCGTGCAAGTAAGAACTAGAAATGAGGTTATCAGAGAACTGTTACAGGCTCCTCCGGTTTCAAACTTTACAAGAGGAGTCACCTTGCAGGAATAATGGGCGGCACCTCTGAGAAAGGCAGGGGACGTATTTCCAGGGACCGCTGCCAGGCCAGGCCCGTTTTGTCTGGGCGGCAAGTGATTTTCTGTGGACCTTGACATCATCACCGAGCCCTTGCTCCTCTGTCTGTGTGTGTGTGACTCTGTTTCACTCTAACTGTAAAGCAAAAGGGCAGTGTTTATTAGGTTACAGCTTCACACTAATTCCCGGGAAGATGAATGCGCTCATATTCATGGCACGTTTGAATTCCAGCCGAAAGGACAATGAGAGCGAGTGCTGACATTTTCGAGGTGCTCTGTGCCAGACACTGTTACAAGCACTTTACAGGTACAGTGATTGACTATTTCTGGCTTGTCCTGGACTTTCCCAGTTTCATCATGAAAGTCCCACATCCTGGCGACTCCTCGGTCCCAGGCAACTGCTAACAAGAACTGTGCTCACTTAATGTCCTTGATCGGTATTTGGAAACTGCTGCTTTAACGGAAACAACACATAAAATGAAACCAGTGTTATCATAAGCCAGTGATTTTCAGCCCCTGTGCCACAAGAATTTTTAAAACGTGCAATACCTGACTTTTTAGTCAGGGGCACTGACCTATTTTCCCTTAGATTGTCAAATTTTAAAAATCACAACAGCCAACAACGCAACAATAGTTGTCCAGTGTGAATGAATCACCTCATAGAATTTTAGTAATTAGTTTGTGTGCCATGAGCTGAAAAAGGTTGAAAATCCCTGCCATAGGCTAATGGATATAAACAAGAGTTAAGTCCCTGTGGCATATCTCTGGTCACAAAAAACATCACCAAACTTCTAAATAAAGACTCAAAACACTTTTAATATTAAACATGATTGAGAACTTGGGTATTTCAATCCTACAGATGTATTGAGAGGAGGAAAATTACTTTTATATTAGTTTTTGGTGACACCAAACCATAGTACAAACTCCAGTGTCAGAACTGCCTGCCAGTGGGCACAAAGGAATGACTTTCTAAGCAACTGCATGAAAAGTAATTAATTGCAAAATTCTGCCAAAGCAATATACCTATGATGTGCAGTTAGTGTAGCATCTGGGTCATAACTACTAAAGAAATAGTGTTGAGTGTCTAGTTTGGGGTAGAACACTTCAGCAGAAAGTGTTTTGTTTGCATTAATGTCCTTTCTCCCTTTTTTAAAAAAGCATGAAAAACTCTCAAATATGATGATATATCCAAAAAATATGACATTGTGTTTCAAATGGAAGCTACTCTTTCCTGGTTATCAGTGTGATAGAAATGCCCAATGATAGAGTTTTATTCCTCCCTCTGTAAGAAGCTAATAGCTTTTCACTGTGATATGTATAATAACTAGCTCCTAATAGGAAGGCTCCCTCCTAGTTGAACCTCAACTTGTTTATCTTGCTGTTGTATATTTCATGGGCAAGAACACACATGGGTGTGTGAATCAGTTCAAAACAGACAAAGCACAGGTGCCATTTCGTACAGTCTGGACCAATGGAAACAAGATGCAATTGGCCAGTGGTTTATTAGCTGCCTCTTGTTTTTAGAGCTTGTGATATTATTCCAATGATGAGCATCCTCATATGGTTTCCTCTGTGATCTAGAACCCACGATTTCTGTAAAATTTATACCAAAGATCAGATTTCTTAAAATGGCCTTCTGACTGTGTAGGTCACAAAGTAAGCTCAGATGCATAGTGTAAGGGAGAAACCTGTTATTAGTTTAAATACTGAATACTTCACTCAAAAATGAATTTCACAAACTTAGATGAGTGTTTGTCCTGTTTAGAGATCCATTCCCATTGTCAAAGGGAGCTCTATGATTCCAAATATCTACATGATAACCAATTAAATTTTCCTGGCACCTAGAATGCCCATAAGCCCGTATTAGCAACAAGATAGGTGAGTCAACTTCAAGTGTCGTTTGGTGTATTTTGTGCAAAGAATTGGAACCAGTCCAGGAGATATGGAGAGAAGAAACAGTTTCAGCTGTTGAGCCAAAGGAGTTATTCATCATTAATGTCCCACCAAGTTATCTGACCTTTGTTTGCTTGATTTTCTATAGGGGATCTAGGTTAGGGTTTACAAAAACATAGCAAACATGAAATGAATGGAGAGAAATACACATTGGCACTATCCTTCCCTAGTAGCTCAAACCAAGCATTTTATATTAAACAGAAGAAATTTAGGTAAAAGCTGGTATTCTCAGGAACCACTAAAATAAACATAACCTTTAGAAAGTGTGCTTAAATGTCCATTTTTCTGGGTGAAGTTCACATAGCCTGAAAATGATTTTAAAATTGATATATATTTTAATGGATTCTTGGATCTACAGCAACCCAATACATGTAATTTTGCTATTAATATGTTTATAAATGGGAGAAAATCTACATATTCATGGAGTTTACACTGAAAACTACTGGAATCCCTGCTTCTCTTGCTTGCTGAGACAATCCTCAGGAACAACAGCAGCTGTTTCAGGGACCCCAGATTTAGAAAATCCCCAGTGTCATCCTTTTAACCCATTCAGAAGACAAGCTTTGGTGTGTAGCATTTGCCTTTCAGCCTCTTTCTCGCAAGTGCCTTTACCCTTCTTTGGCCAGAGAAACTCAGAGCTAAGGCTCCCACAGGAAGTAGATGCCACTGGACGAGATCTTGGACAGGGGAGTGCTCTCCGTCTCGGGGTTGGCACTGCCTGGCGAAATTGCTGAACTGCAGCACCTCAGTCATGGTGCCCGCCCGAGGGCTGGGTGCCAAGATTGCTATTTGGCAACGAGCATCCAGACAAGCAGCTGGTTATTGCAGCGCATCCGAGCAGCGTGCTTGGGGCCTTGACTCTGGTGCCAGATCCTTCAACCCAGTTAGCAACTGAACCCTCCAGGCGCTTTCTGGCTCTGCTCCCCCCTCGCCTCCGGTGGGCTTCGCCCTGGAAAGCGTGGTCTCCAGCAGGTCGTCCTGCCTGGGTCTTGAGCTATGGCATCTGTCTGGAGTAGGATGCTCATAGGCCACCTAAAGTTGAGAGACCGCTTGGCAGCTGTGACCGACTCTGTGGGGGCACCAGCGGAGCATGCTTTCACTGGAGCCTGGCTGCAAGAGGGCACAATCAATCCGAGCTGCTGGCATCCCACGCCAGCCAGGGGCGAAGGAGTGACAGCCCGCTGGCAGCTGCCTTGGGCCCTGCTGGCATCTATTTTGTGCTGTTCTTTGTGAGAAGTGCTAAGGCTGAAGGGCCTGGTGAGCAAACTTGTCACGAGGAAATGGGCAGGAGGAGGTGAGGGAAGAGAAACTGACTCAGGAGCTGCAGCCATAACCAACGATGATGCCGTTAGCAATGGGCCAGCGGGGCCTACTCAACTTCCCCTGTGTTTGCAAAGGGGAAAGCGTGCCTTTCTCAGGCTTTTTGGACTCTCTCTTCTGCCAGGACTTCTGGACCCTGAGGATGGTTTGATGTTGGCCTTTGGAAGGGAGAGAGCGCAGCTTTTTTGGGAGGCCGGCTCCCCCTGTAGGTGTCCCCCTCCTGGGATCTGGCGCCATCTGCACTTTGCTGCAGCTGCTGATGAATTTAAACGGAGTTAGCAGAAGCTGGGCACAGTGCACTTGGAAAGCGATCAGCCCCCTTATTTTGTCGGGGTGGGAGTGGGGAGAAGCAACCCTGGCAGGGTTATTTTCCCACTGTTCTCTAACAGACACCATAATGTCATCTGCAGCCCTGAGCCTTCCACGTTGGGTCCCTGGAACTCAGAGAGCTGTTCAGAATGGTTCGAAATGAAGGCCGATCGTTTGAACATGGCCATGGGGTGATTCTCAGCATCTTTCAAAGGATGCCTGTAATTTCTCCCGGGGAAAGTTGAAGTCTGCTACAATGGTGGATCTATTAAAAACATTGGCACAGGGGAACAAGGAGTCTATTGTGTTTAATTGCTGGGATTCCCGCCTCACCACTCAGGACAAGTACCAACAGGATACTTTCTATGAAACTTGCCTTTTATTTTTAATATTTCTATCACTTTCTCCAGCGAGGCACATGGCCAGCATGTCTATCACTTAATGTAGGTGAAGAAATAGAACGGGAATGTAGCTCCAATGTTGTATGCTAGCTATAAAAATGGTTTTCTCTTTTTTTAAAAAAAAAAATCAGGCCCACTGACATTTTTACTTACTTGGTCATTTAGCCAAGAAGCATTCTTGTTGTAATTCACCGTGTACAACCACCCTTAGTACTCAGACACAGACGAAGCAAGCTCACGTGCATAGTATAAGGGGGAAATCTGTTATTAGTTTAACTGATGAACACGTCACTCAAAATAAATTTCACAGTCTTGGATATGAGTGTTTTTCCTATTTAGAGATCCATTTCCATTGGCAAAATAGTACATTGGCATTTTTTGTTCACGGATTCAAATTGGATAGTTTGTGCTTAAGCCTTTGTTCCCTCTTTATGTGCTGAACCCCCGCTCATACCAAGAAACCACCTCAGGCACCTTGCGTCATGCAGCCTTTTTCTTTGTCTAATTTTCACAAGATCATCTGCCACATCCTGCCTCTATGCTCCCATTCCATCTCATTTATGTATTGATTATCACTTACCACCCTGTGGTAAAAAACGCCAATGCATTATTTTGACAATGGAAATAGATCTCTAAATAAGAAAATGACTCCTATGTAAGATTGTGAAGTTTATTTTGAGTGAAGTGTTCATTTCTTAAACTATTCATTTCTACCTACTCATCTCTCCGACTAGACTATGAGCACGCTGAAGACAGAACTCTTTCTGGGTTTGCGTACGTTTTAATTTCAATGACATTGAATTATATAGTGAAGTGAAATTGTCATTACTTACAGCCAGGACTTTTTTAGTTTCAGGTAAAGAGTACAGTCAGTTTATGTTATTTGCAGAAGTTATTTCTATAGAGTCACTGCAAACACTGAATTAGCAAATACTGAATCATTGTTCCTAATATGTTGTTAGGCTTCTGCAAAACGCTGATCACCACATGTTCATCAGTCGATCAATACACACCCTTGTTTTATGTGTGTTTCTGTTTAAAGATATCTATTTAATATCTAAATTAATTCACTAGCATGGAAATCATGGCCAACAGTACTGTAACTCACACCTGAACAAAGGCGATCTGATGTATATTTTCTCTCTAAGTCGCTGTCAAAAATCCAGATATAGCAAAATTAAAACCACTAGATCAGTGAAAGTATTTGGTAAGAGCATATTGTGTGTATAAGCACAGTTCGCAAACTGGGAGCTTCCGAATTCAAAGCTGTTACAAGGCTCAGAGGCATGTTGCAAGGTGGTTGGAGAGTGAAAAAGAGGAAGTTGTCTCACACGTACTAAGGCTGGCTGTTACAGTGGGGGTTTCCACGGCAGGGGGGTGGTTGAAAGTGAATATCTTGTAGCATTTTGGAAAGACGACAGGTTTCTTTTGATGATCAGAGAGGCATTTTCAAGAAATGACCTAAGTTTTACTCATGTTCATGAAATAAGCTAGATTTAGTTTTGCTTACCTGGCTTAAAAGGTTTTGTCTGTTTGGGGGAATTTTCAAGCCTGGTCTCTATTTTATTTTTATTTTAACAGCACATTGTAGCTGCCTCACACTTCGGGACACTAGAGAGCACTTCAGCACTAGGTTGAGGGCCATTTTAAACAGAAAAAAGGCACAAAAATATGTAAAATGGTGGCACTAAATAGATCACAAAGAGGACACTTGTTTATAGCACACGAGCCGAAACACGAGAGCAGAGCATGGCCTTGTCCAACCTCAGCTGGGAGCATTCTCATCAGACAACTCAAAATTTTCACCTCATTGCCTATGTCCACAAATGACCATGAAACCACCACTGCAAGTGTTGATTTGGGGGTTACAAATAAATTTTAGTAAGTAGGGAAATTCATAAATACAGGGTCTGTGAATAAATATTACACTGATATGTAATATTTTGTATAGTCACCTCTTTGCTTGATCTTAATTGGGTATGTGGAGGGGTATAGAATTAGGAAACAGTTTCTATGGGGTATTTTATAAAAAGGGGTTAAAACATTTTCATTTGAAGTACATTGTATTTGAAAATGATACAACATCTAAAGCACTTCTTATTTATCTGTAGTGTTTAATTCAGAAAAGAGCAACAGACCATTTAAAGACATGTGTTTTCTGGAAGACACTCCATGCCCCCTATAATTTTCCCTAATCTGGAGGGTAATGCAATATGAACCAAAAAGAAAGTATTGAATACATGAAGGCACGACCTGAGAACAAATATCTGCGCAATGGATTTCCAGTAGCAGCAATGAGCTTGACTCAGAATAGAATATAGATATGCATGTATTATTGATGATAATTCACTCTGGGGAAGTTCCCTCTGCAATTTATCCAATCCACTGTGTGCCACTGGATATAGCACAGGCATCTTTTTATCCAGCCTAACTGGGATTATGAACAGTACCAGAAGGACTCGTAGGAAAGTAATGGCCATTTCACAGTAATAGATTTTTTGCTAATAGAAAAAAATGGGTATTGTACTTCCGAGACATTATTCACATATTGTGCATGCATAAATATTTGAGGGAAGTAAAGTAATGTAAGCACTTACATCCTTTAACAAATATGTTCTATTAAAGAACTGGGTGGTTGTGTGTGGAAGGTGATAAAAGAAATACATGCCGAGGCATATGTCCTGCCATAGCCCTCGTAATGCGGGGGTGTAGGGAGGCAGAGCAAAGGCATTAAACAAGTATATGGGGCCACGTGGATGAAGGCAGTCAAAAAGTACAAACGTGCGGTTCTAAAAGCAGTAAGTTCTGGGGATGTGACGTACAGCACAGTGACTATATGTAATACTGTATTGCGTATTTGAAAGCTGCCAGGAGAGTCAACCTTAAAAGTTCTCATCACACGCACACAAAGGCTCCAATAACTTTCACGCAGTGACTTTCAGAAGATAGTGTGATAACCATGGAACCGGCATGAGAAAACCTAGAGCGTGTCGTCTGGGATGGCCCTTGCATTCGATGAGGCAGAACTGAAGCCTGAACAGCGTCATGAACGGGACACACGGGCACACTGGGGGTCGCGTTCGGTCCCGGCTGACCAGCGCGTGTGGGCCACAGGCAAGGCGCTGGCGCAGGGGTGGGCTCGACCCACTCAAATCAGTATTGGGGGGTGGCCTTGGCGGCCTTTCTGCCTTCACATCCTGCCAGGTGTCCAGTCCTTTCGTGGCTCTCCTTAGGATTTCTCCTCCGTTTGCTCATCCCTGGCTCTTCGCCATTCCTACAGTTACTTCCACCCAGGTCCCTGCTGCCTTGCTGAGAAAGCCCCTGGGCTCCCCTCCCTGCCTCTCCCAAAGGCCCTTTCATCTGTACTCTACGATGCAACAGGCATCAGCTTCACATCGTGTGACCCAGGTGATTCACCTCTGAGCTGAGTCCTTCACATGCTCCCATTGTCCTTGCACGTCAAAAAGGCCACTTATGATTAAGTAGGTTCCCCAATTTCCTTCTCCAACCTCACCTCCTACCCTTCTCACCTTGCACTATCTCTTTCAACACTAGTAAACTCACCTCAAGTCACTACGATCGACACACTGTCTCTTGACTTCAGGTTTTTATACCTGCTGTTACCTCTGCCTAGAACACTCTCCCTTCCCCATCACCCTCCTACCTGGGTAACTCCCATTGCACCTGTTCAAGTGTCAATCCATAGGACAATTTCTCTAGGCAGTCCTTCCCAACCCCTCTCAGATTAGACCAGATGGCCTTCTGAATTGCTCACATAGCACACTGTGCTTAGTCCATAGAGAATTAGTCCAGAGTGTATTATAATTACATATTTAAATTGTTGGCCTCCCCTCCAACTAGACTGTAAGCTCCTTACACACAAGGACTGTATCTTTTTTACCACTCTCTACTTTTCAGTGTAAATTGAATGAGTTCAATAAAAGTTACACAGGCAAGTGAAGGTTTTTGGAGAAAGGATAGTGCTAAAATAGATGCATAGAGGTATAAATTATTCTGTATATTATATAGCTCTACACTCATGGTTACTCATGGTTAAGCCTTTAAATTACATAGAAATAAATATATAGAAATAATAAAAGGCCTACTAAAAATCTTGATAAGGCAAATGGAAGAAAAGCTGCTGTTGTTTAAATAGTTTTTCAAAACATAAACATTGAGTACTGCCAGTTGCCCATGTCTTTTTCGAGTACTTGGATGGAAGGGGTTAAGCAGGGTGATATTAGCACCACACTCTCAGCTAAGCAGAGCACATTCTACAATTCCTTGTAAACAGGGCTATGTCTTCTTTTATTCAATTTCCTTAAAATTTTTCTCTATAATTAAGTATTTCTCCTATTACATCACGATGTGAGAGACCGTGGATAGTGGAGTAACCAATGTGACAGCAATCGAGAGATCTCATTCTGAGCTTGTTACCTTAGGTGAGTGATTCTGACTCTGCCGAAGGATCTGCCGGGTGAGTCGATCAGAAATTCGAGTCATTTGTCCCCACAGACAAGTGAGCTGTAAAGACCTTCTTATGTGCAGGGCACTTTTCAAGGTCTATTGATAAACACACGCCACCTTTCCTGTATTCACATTAGGAAGTACATGGACAGGGTTAGTTCGCTTGGCTTCGCCATCGCCCCTACCCCCAGGGTTTTGTGGCCCCGCAGGCCACCTTGTCATGCAGCTCTCAGCGGGGAGAGGGCTGCTCATCAGGAGCCCCGTCAGGGCGAACTGGTCTAGAATCTGAAGGCTTGGTTTTCACTGTCTTCTTTTCTCCTACTACCAGGGGAACAATTATAGCATCATATAACATTCATCTGAAAAATAAAGAATGACATTATTTGTTATCTACCTGCTTAGGGTGCCACAGAGATAAATTATATTCTTCTTGTAAACTGTCCTCTGCTACTCAGGCAGAGGTGCTTGTCACCATGAGAGATATTCATTCCTTCAGTCTTAAGCTCCTTTAACGGACACCCTCTGTTGGCAGCTATGTTAAAGTCACTGGGAGAGGTGCTGAGAATCAAAAGTGATTAGAGCGAAGCCCCAGCCCATGAGGACCTTGGAGGTGAGCGGAGGGACAAAGAGAAGGAAATCATTACAGCAGAGCACTAACTTCTAAGTTTGATTTCTAACTTAAAACATTTCTGCCTCTTCAGTTAAGCATGATTTCTAACTTAAAACATTTCTGCCTCTGGTGCATTTCTGTTATATAGGCACTTTAAGTACAACAGAAAATTTAAACCAGACATGTGCTAAAGTAAAGGGAACATCCAGAGCTGAAAGAACCATAGAATCGCAGGGTTAGAGTGAGCCGTAAGACAGTTCAAGTCCAGACTATTTTCTAAAGCTTAAGTTCCATTTGGAACCCTAGTGTCAAGGGGTCCACCAGCTTAGCATCAACATTTCTAATGAGATGTACTCCCTGCCTTGATATATTTCATGTCACTATCAACTCTCATTGTTTATGAGGTATTTTCTTGTAACAAGTCAAATTATGTCTTGCCAAACAGAGCAAAGCTAATTCTTCAGGATAGCAGGCTTACAAATATAACAAGGTAATTGTCAGTGTCTTTGGGTCTTTTCTCCAGGCTAGATAAAATCGATACACTATTGGTAGAAGTCTGTTTATGGTCCTGAAGTCTTTTCTGAGTATACACAATAGAATAGTACTTTTCAATGCGCCAGTTACAATCAGTGGGTGATGAGATCAGTCTGGTGGGTAAGAATTAGAACAGAATAGAATCAAATACATAAAGTCAGAGTGCTTTACACATAATAAGCATAGGTATTGTTTTGTGAAAGGTTTATTTTAGGTGCATGTGGACATCTATTTGTGTTTCTGTATATTTGTGTTTGTGTATACACAGAATCCTGGATTCAAATTTTTTCCTAATGCAAGTCACAGTAAATATGATACAATAAAATAATAAAATACCACTGGCATAGTCCTGCAAGATATTTCATATACCTTAAATAAATGCTTCTCAAATATGAGTGTGCTTAGAAATCACCTGGAGAGTTTGTTAAAAACAGACTGTTCTTTCCCATTTTTCCCCTCCCCTTCCTCCAGATTCCGTCAGAGTGTCTGGGGTGAGAGAAATTGCATTATTTTCATTTGAATTGCATTTTAATAACCCCCTGCTGCTGCTGATCCATGGAGCCCACTCTGAGTACCACCCCTCTAAGATACACGTGACTAACTTACATAAGAACCCACTGAGGGCTCAGGAGTCAGTCTATATCGTAAATGTTTAGTAGTGCTTCATTTAGTTAGTAATGCTTAAATTCTTTTATGTTTTTAATTCAAACTAAATTCAAATAGATATTTTTAATTATTTCCCTCACACCCCACTTTGGAGATCGTTTGAGAATTGGGAGGTCAGGTTTTGAGGCACAAACTCTAGAAGGTCTTACAGACAACAGTGGTCCTCAGGAGTTAATCGCTTCTCTTGGGGGACCTCTGAGAGGGTCTGACCCATCTTAAGTTTCCTAACACCCATACCCTGAGCTTCTCCTTAATTCACTTGGTAGAGAGCTTACCCTCAGTGGTCTCGGTATAAGTTTTTTCTTTTACAATCTCACACCATCAGTTCTATCTAACTTCTCCAGTTCTAGATTGATTTCCCTTCACAGAAAACCCCCATGCAAAATAGTCCAGAAAATGTGCTTCCTAGTTGTCTTTTCCAGCTGGACATTTGAGGTTTCAATGGCCCATTGTGATGTTCTCGTTTTCTTGCTCTTGTTTCATCCTGATGTTCAGTTTTCTCTTCCTTTCTTGAGCTCCTCACTTGGCTTTACCTTTCTAGGTGTCCATGTGCCTTAGCCCCTCTCTGCAGGACTCTTCCATCATGCAGACAACAGCAGCAGCGGCAAGAACAAAAGGGCATCCCTAGTTTCACACAGTCCCAAAGCTGTTGACAAACTGTAACAACTGCAGAAAGAAGCTTTGGTGCACACAGATTGGAAGAGGGTACATGTTGGGAATATTGCAACATTAGGCAAGAGGCGCTCTGTGAAATATTTGTGAATCTGTAATATTTTGGGGCTGTAACAAAGGCAAGTCTAAATATAAAAAGGGAGTCTAAGCTTTTGAGTTCAAATCTGACACTTACTAGCCTTGTAAATTGTGGGCAAGTTGCTTACATTCCTGAGTCACTATTTCTTTAAAATGGGGCGCTAATGCTTCATGAGGCTAAGTGATTTACGCGCATGATAAAATATAAAGAATTACGCTCGTGGAATATTCTGTCCTAATTACTGCTGTGAATCTGAATCCTGAATTACAGAATCATTTTTTTAGGTTAAATCTTAGTCTTGTACAGATCTTTCTTGATGGCGTTAATATCAGCTTCAGGCAGTATCGCTCCTTTTAGACGTGCTGTCTTCAATCTATGCCATTTACTCATTGAATCTTGTTGTCAATTCCAAATATTTAATGATAAATCACTGGCTACTTTCTTGCTTGTGCGCTATCATATATTACCTCCTAATTGGATGTATTTCATATTCCCATTTACTTCTGTTGCCCATTTATTAAGCATTCTGGACAGTCCAGGCCCAATTGTTGGTAGCTATGGCTCCAGGCATAGGGCTGCTGCATCTCACTGTTCTCGGTGGCTTCCTAGATGTCAGCTCTGGGATAGAGATACCTTTCTACCTTTCCCAGCGTTACCCAGTCCTTAGAATGGAGACGACACTTTCTTTACCCCTGCTTCTTCTGTTTTTGCAGTGTCGATAAAGCTGTTTTTGATGCTGTGCCAAAATATATAATCATAGATTGATACCACAGCTAGGTTGTTAAGAATGATAAATCCATACGTAGGAAGGAGGATGGGGTCTGTCAATAAGAGCTCTTTATTTGTTGCTTTTTCTTAGAAGCACAAAACGACTTAAGAAAACCAAGACTGGAATTGCAAAATTAAACCTGTTTTTTCCCCAGATAACTACAGCTTTTTATTTTTATTTTTTATTTATTTCAGAGAGAGGAAGGGAGAGGGAAAGAGAGAGAGATAGAAACATCCATGATGAGAGAGAGTCATTGATTGGCTGCCTCCTTCATGCTCCCCACTGGGGATCAAGCCCGCAACCCGGGCATGTGCCCTGACTGGGAATTGAACTGAGATCTCTTGGATCCTAGGTCGATGCTCAACCACTGCGCCACGCCCAGCTGGGCTACTACA
The DNA here is from genome assembly GCF_054644295.1 of Miniopterus natalensis. Classification (NCBI taxonomy): domain Eukaryota; kingdom Metazoa; phylum Chordata; class Mammalia; order Chiroptera; family Miniopteridae; genus Miniopterus; species Miniopterus natalensis. Next base: position 12,970,621 of record NC_142095.1, on the reverse strand, counting down.
GCTTTTTAGATACAGGCTTTAGTCACTCATTCAACAGATTTTTATTAAGTGTTTATTATGTGATTAGTGCTGTGTTAGGTGTTGGGGTGCCAAAGGACAACAGTACAGATATGGCGATGTCCTTATGGATCTTCAAATCCAATGAAGGGAGGTAAACATGAAACTGCTAAAAGACATGGAAGAAAACTAGAGAGTTTTTTGAGAGTATGTGTTGAAGGGATCTGATTGAATCAGGAAAGGTGGGAGACCTCTGGGAAAGGCATAATTAAGGTCTTAGAGTCCTTCAAGTTTGTTTTGGTTCAAGATTGTCTAAAGATTCATTTGCTCAAGACAGTAGAGTTCAGACTGAAGGTCGCTGCTCTCCTCTCCTTCCAAGTCACCCCAGCCTCTCCTTTAAAATATCATGTATGAGTTTGAAAGGGGACCAGATTCTCAGGCTGAGTAGGCTTTCCAATGAGTTGTTCAGGCTATGGTTACTCTCAGCAGAACTAGAAGCAATTTAAAGCCAGGACCTTGTCCTGAAACTTTTTAAAAAATATTTTCTATGGCACTTGCTGCACTTAATAGACACAAAAGAAGTACTTAGAATACTTGGATGATAGTTTGAACTCTCTATGACTGGCAGGTCTACAAGGCTAATGATGAATGTTACAGGTTGAACATTGTTTATCAGAGGAGAAAATGCAAATTTCTGAGATTCAGCTCAAGTGCTTCTTCTTCTGGGGAGCCTATGATGCTTGTCTTTCTCTATCCCCACCATATCCCTAGCCCCCAACTTAGGTGTACTCACACTTGCCCTGTTCCCTTAGGATGTGTTATTCTGTGTACATCAGTCACAGCCTCTTGTTACCACAAACACTATATTGGACTGATTTATTTTCATGTTCGTAGCCTGCTTTAGTTGATAAGCCCTTTGGGGCCAAAACTCACATCTAATTCATCTCTGTATTCTCAGGACAATTATTGGAACATAGGAGAATCCGGATATATAGCTATACAACATTTAAATGAATAGTAAATAATAAACATGACAATGACAAAAACCTTAATTTACCTATCTAGTTCAATCTCATTTCTCTACAAGAACAATTAAGACAACACAAAAGGTTTTAAAGATAGGGAGTGGAAAATGTAAATCTGGCAGTTTCCTTTTCCTAATTTCTGAGAGCCCCAGCTGAAGTCATGTGAATCAAAGACATAAATGTCAACAAATGGATTTATTGGTGTTAACTGTGCCAGCTTCTTGAACGTTAATAGTTAGGTAATATACTCTAATGACTTTCTAACATGCAAGTGCATATTTAGAGATGGGAACACTATAGCTCTTAAATAATTAATAATAAATAATTAATATATTCCTCCAGAGAGATGGCTTCTATTATCTCTGGCCTATTGGGTGGTCTCCATTCATCTTTTTAAAAGGCTTTATGATTTGGGACCAAAATAAAGGGGAATGTGCATTTCTTTTGAAACATTTTTTCCCCTGCATATCTAGTGAGCCCCTTGAGCCTAGAGGCCTTTCAGAAACACACACTTTGTATTTATAGGTTTAAGTATAGTGAAGAATCTCTTTAATTGGAAAACTTTATGTAAAGTCCTGAAAAAGGGGTTTTCAAAGACAGAAGATTTATTTTCCCAAAGCAACTAGTTCATATTATTGACTTTTTTAAAGTTAAGTTGCCTTAACTATTCTTTCAGCCAAGCAGATTCTGAAGTCATTGGAAGGCACATTACCTATATGCTTTGCTATTTTATTTCTTAAAATCCAGCCTAATTTGGGTCTGGGCATGTTCTGGTGGAATCGCCTAAAGGAAAAATGACTTGGTCATTCACGTGTGCCCTTGGCCATCTAAACAGCTGTGTTAGCAGCAGGTCCTGGAAAGACTGGGCTCACGACTTTTGGATATAATTCAAGAGTCAGTGTGACTCCACTGCAGGACCTCATTCTTTGCCCGTAACTGTTCCTTTGTGGTCGTCCTGGAAGTCAGAATTCAATATGAATGCCTCTTGAGAAATGCTTTTAATGAAGTATAAAAATGAGTAGTCTGAAGAGGAGGACATTTCCAATGCAGTGATTACACTTATTTCTGCACACCCATGCCAACTAAGGACTACAGATACGTAACGAGAAGGAGACACATCCCTGTTGCAGCCACAGCTGAGTCCTGGCCACTGACAGAACGCACACCTGGGAGCTGGTGCTTTCTCTGTGAAAAGCAGAATTCAGGCTCCTGAGCTTCACACTCTCCTCTCAAGTGCCCTCTCCATGAACTCTCCAGAATGCTTTCATGTTAAATAATTGTTTTTGAATGCACAGACCTAGTGATTGTTTGGTTATCTTTTTTTTTTTTTTTTTTTTTGTGGCCTCCTTTTAGAAGATTAAATATTTAAGACTTTTTTTTAGATCATGCATTTGCACATGCACAGCTTTTGAATTCTTTTGAAATAAAATTGCTCTTAATGAAACATCTGAAAACATGAGCAAACAGTGAACAAGCGGAGCTCTCCAGGATAATGATGGTATTGTTAAGTGATTGAATAGTTGGGAGATTAATATCATGGTGTACTGGCATGTTGGTTCATTCTAGACATAATTTAACAGTAAAACCTACTTAAGAAAGCAGGAGGCTGAACGGCCTGTCAGACACAAGGCACATACACATGGAGCGCAGCACAGTAACAAATTAAGCACTGTTTATCCACAGACATGGCTGGCCTGATTTTTTCCTTAATCTTTGATTTAGGTAATAATGGCACTGTAATTTTAACTCTCTGTGCAGTTTGAATGTTTGCTTAATTGTCTTATTACCATTGTATTTACGGATGCTGATACAGGGTGCCAGCAAAATTTGGCTCTGCATCTCTAAGTCTTTATTTACATAAGGCCAGAGATGATTTCAACTTGATAACACGTATCCCATTTCTACGAGATGACTCTAAAATTGTTTGACCAAAGGCTATGGGGACGTTTTAGGCCAAGTGAAAACGTGTAATTACATTTCTGCAGAGTTCTCACATTCTCAAAGCCAGGCTTTTCTTTCCCTTGCATATTTTACAGAATTCCCCAGATGAGACCCAAGTGCCTTTTGCTCCGATTTTGTCATGCCATGCAGTGTCTGCACCTATTAGCTCTAGACCCCGAGAACGTGTCAGCTGAAAAGTGTAAAAACTCCAGCAAAAGGAGAAAACAGCAGCCTCACATGAAGTTTAAACCTGTCCTTCCGCTAGTCAGCTTTGGCAAATGCAGTTTTACTAACTCAGAAGTTATCTTGACTCTATACAAAGTTCTTTTGTTCGAGCTCCTCTTGGTTCACCAAAAATGTGTGGAATTTCATCAGTTTTGTGCATGTGCCGTAAAACAGTATGTTTACTGTAGTGATGTGCCTCTAAGTCCTCGGGGAGCTTGTTAAAATGCAGATTCTGATTCAATAGGTCTTGGGTGGGGCCTCAAATTCTGCATTTTTGGAGAAGCTCAAGGTGATGTCACTGTCGTTGCTCCATAGACTGCACTTTGAATAGCAAGGTCATGAACATGAAAATTAAACATGTAACATCTTTCGTAGATAAAAGATAAGACTCCAACAAATACATGTAAGTATGATATTATTACCTTAAGGGACTGAGGGCCTATATAGGATTTTACTAGAGTAGAGGGATAAATAATATTTCATCTCTTTGCTGTTTAGCTGAAGTTTAACCTTGCAATGCTGGTAATACCTTCAGCTGTTGTGTTTTTCTACACTGATGTGGTCTCATCTGTGCATGACATGGAAATGTGTATGACAACCGCGGCGACTTCAGGGTCATAAAATATCCCAGAAATTCCATTGTTTTGTTGATTTGTGGTTTTAAAATAAACTTCTGGCAACAGTCTACATGCAGCGTTGTTGGTGTTCTTGAAATTTTCCATCCTTCAAAAAGGAAGGGTGAACCAGAAGATCGGTATGTCTTCTGACTCGTGGTGGCAGATTCCCCAGGAAACTTGTGGCTTGATAGAACTTAAGCTTGTTCAGATAACTGCACACAACACTCATACGTTACCTTAGGAAGGCTGGCTTGTTATTTACCCATTACACTTGCGAAAACGTCATGTGGTGTTAACCTAATCCGGAATAAGTTAAGTGGCGGATGCTGCGTACTTGGTGGAATTCAGTTACTTTGCAGGGCTTGGGTTTTAGAGCTTTCCAGTATAGAAAGTATTATAATATCTTTTGTGATATTTGAGAAATGACTTGAAGTAAAGGAACATTTACTTCTTCTCTTAATTTTGTCTCTATGGTAATGCCAGAAAATATAGTTTCATTTTGACTGTCAAATGCTTATTATTTGAATACTCTCTTTAGTAGTTTATTTTGTATGGAGTCAGTTTTCTAAGCTAGAAGAGTCTTCTCCAGACCTACTGTCAACTACCTCAAACTGACCAAAATAATCTAGAGACAGAACCTTCTAAGGACTACGTGTTTGGAAACATGGATGCTCTCTAGTGATTTTCAGTTTCTATTCTTGCCTATATTTTATTCAAACATACACACACACACACATTCAAGATTCTCCTTCAAAGCATAGTGAACTATAGAGACATACTAAGACATAACATTACAAACACCTCTTCTAAAAAATGAGATCATATATTGGAACTTGTTCGTGACTTAATAAAGTTACATTGATTCTCTCTCTCTCTCTCTCTCTCTCTCTTTTGTTAGTTCTCACCCAAGGATATTTTTTCCATTTATTTTTAGAGAAAGTGGAGAGAGAGAGAGAGAGAGAGACTGAGAAACACATTGATTGGTTGCCTCCCTCATGCACCCCAATCTAGGCTGGGGATCAAACCTGCAACCCAGGTAAATACCCTTGACTGGAAATCGAACTGGTGACCCTTTGATGCCTGGGGGGGCATGGGGTGGGGAGCTCTGCCTACTGAGCCACACTGGCCAGGGCTGATCGTCTTAAGTAAATAGCAGAAAGGCATGCCTAGAAACTTTGCCTAATTAGAGTTGTCCATCTAGTTTCATTAATGCATTGTTTACTAATCTATAAAACTTACAAGGAGCGATAATATTTTAAACTCAGTAGTTTTGGGGAACTATTCAAGAAGTCTACAAAATTAAGGGTTGGTAAGGCAGTGGGGACATTGTTATTCTGCTGGTGATGCAGCCTTTGGGAACAACGTGTGCTCTGCATGCCTCAGCAACCCCTCTCTGATCGCAGAGCAGCAGAGCTCCCGCCCGTTTGTACCAGCAACTAGATATGAAAATATTAATGATAGCACTGTTACCATTGCAAAAATAAAGGGACGAGTAGGAGAGACCTAAGCGAAGATAGACAGGAGCTCTGATAAGCAAACTGTGAATTATTTGTTGAAAGGAACAGTGTAACTCAGTGAAAAATAAAAGAATCACAGTCTCTTGCTCCGAGATGGTTGAATCCATAATTTAAAATGTAAAGTGGAAATAAGAAAGTGGCAGTAAAATCTGTAAACTATGATTTCTTTTAAGGGAAGTACTATCATGAGCAAAACTAAACAATATATATCACATACGCATGATAAAGTAACAGCAAAAAGCAAGGGATATTTTATTACGGAATGCGGGTCAGTGGTTGTCTATGAAGAAAAGTTTAGGAAATAGGTTTAGAGAGAGGTAAGCAAGGTATTTCCCAATTACAACCAATAATTTATTTCTTAAGCTCTGTGATGTGTGTTCATCTAAAACATTTTTATAGCTTTTACGTGTTTTAGTTAACATTTCACATAACCAATATTCATTTATATGTAAATATTTATTAACATATTTATAGAAATTAAGATATAATTTAATATAATTATACAGGGGTGGGCAAAAATAGGTGTATAGTTATGAGTGCACTAAACAGAGTTTATTCTTGTATTATTATTTATTAATTATTGTATTACTTGTATTATTTGTCTTTTTACTGTTATTATTTCATATTCTTACTTATGATTTATCTTGTAGGTAATGATGGCTGGTAATTTAACCTACTTTTGCCTACTCCTGTGTATTATAGAAAATCATTATGTAAGTCAATATGTAATTAAAGTATTAAAATAAACCTATTTATTATTTTTAATTTGAAATGTAATAAAGTCAATATTCTCAGTTGTAATAAATTATAACAAATAAGACAGGGTTGGAGATAAACAAACTAAAAGTTAAAAAAAAATCTCATGACTAACTCTTAACTTTTACCTTTTAAGTACAGTATAGAAAACGATGTTGTAAAGTGCTGTGTATTTTGTTTTTAAAAATGTCTGTTTTTAAAATGCAATTTGATGGTAAGTACTCTAAAATCCTCAGGCACCATGTAATAGGAAATTGAAGTCGGTGTATCAATATCTTTACATAGAGATATTAGGTTTTTCCCAAAGAAGATGAAATCCCCTCTCTCAGTGATGACCCCACCATAGAGGCTGTAGGAAGAGGCCTTTCTAAATCACACGCACACAAGGACACACAGACACACAGCTCTCTATGCTTTCTAATGTTATTGTTTTGAGAAACATGTAATTTCCTGGAGGAAGCAATAAATGTTAGCTCAACAGATAATTGCATCAATGCTAATTCTAAAATAGCCAGTGGACATTACATTGATAGGTGCCAGCTGACTACACCTTTATTCTTTTGAAGTTTCTTGATATGGCAACATACCCTGGATTGATGATATACTTGAAACAAAACAAGGCCATGGAAATGCAGTAAATGAGCTGTGACCTTTATATTTCTGAGGACATTCTTTGGTAGTTGGTAACATTCACAAAAATATAAGTTTATTAATTCATTCATTATATAATAATAATAATAAACCATCCTTTGTAAGTGTGTAAATTATAAACCATCCAGTGATCATGACTACTTTTTTCAAGCCAGCTTTTTGTGTTTGTGGCTTACTGTTAAAATTTTCCAACATGCTAAAAGAATTTTTATGTTATATACATCGATTTTTATATTGCCTATACTGAAAAGTCATGGAGAAAGTCCTTAAAAGTGCAGAATTATATAACTGATAGGATTATATGAAACACATAAACAAGAAAAACAACATTTTGACAAAGAATTTAGCCAACATAGCAAGTGCTTGATTGGTGAGAGTATAAATATTTTTCTACATTTTTCAAATCTGACTTTAGGAGACATATTTCCTCTATAATGGAAAAAATAATCAACTTATTAAAATGTCAGTACTCAAGTGAGGAGTGGGCTGAAGACTGTTAATAGAATTTCAATTTTATGGCCATGAAATGTGGCTTTTCATTACACTTTAATGTAAAGGGAAGTGGAACCAATTATGCTCCCATGGCTCAAGAAAACTGCATACCATCTAAACACATCAACCTTTACTTTGTTTTACTAGCAGTTAACGTTAAGACAAGTGAACAAGAGGCCACCTCCTGAGCGGAATATACTTCATTGCTTCTTGTCTGCAGGTGAATCCCCATTGTAACCACAGCACAATGAAACCATTGCTGATCCCACTGGGGAAAGTCATGTAGCTTCTAAGGGAATCCACGCGGTGATGGAATCAGGCTTGCTTGCAGGAGATAAATATATGTGTGGGATACAGGGCATATGTTAGCCACTTCTCAAAAGGACTATTTTTATTGCTATAATTAATTTTATAAAGGAGCCTTGGTTTTTGTTGTTTTCTCTCCCCCCACCCCAAGTTACCACCCTTAGATATGGGTACAAAAAGTCTCTTTACACAATAAAAACCAATATGCTGCTGACAATTTGGTGGAACCTCTAATCTGTAATTTTGTTTGTATATTTCTTTTTTATTCAGCCTGTGGCAAATGGGTCTCAATTAAGGATTTTAGAGACTTTAAACATAACAGTAAAATTTCCTGCGAGAATGGATGGAAGTCTTTCTTGCTGCTCCACGTCTGTGTCTCCTCTTCATTAAAAATATTGTTAAGTTGTGCCACCAATGCTATTATTTTCTGAAGGTGTTATTGAAAAATGCTATATGATAGAAAATTGAACTAATCATCAGTGTACAGCTTCTTGGTGTATTTCACGACCCGAACACACCCATATGACCAGCAGTCACCTTGTGAAACAGGACATGACCAGCACTGCAAACCCCCCTCGTGTCCCTTCTGGTTACTAATTCCAAGGATAGCCACTGCCCTGATTGCCAATACATCCATTTATATGAATAGAATAATTTAATATGTTGTTTTGTCTACCTTGCTCAACACTGGAGATGCATTCATATCCTTGCTTGTAGCTAGAGTTTGTCATTCCCGTCATGGTGTGATATTCCCTCGTTTGAGTAAACCCAATATATTTCTCTATTACATTGCTTTTGTCCATTCGAGTTCTGTCCAGTTTGAGGCTGCTAATGAACATTCTTATAAACTATTTTTAATACAAGGAAAAAGAAACAAAGCTTATCTAGTAATTTTGTACGTTGTGGGCATAGCAGAAAAAAATTAAGTTTTCTTTTAAGCTGATTATTTACATAGGAATTAGCATCTTTATCATTGGCTGTTCACCGGCTTTTATTGGACACCTGTCCTCTGCTGTCTTTGTGCTGTGGCTGGGATGCAAACAAGGGAGGCAGCTCTGTTCTCAAGTAACTCTCGGAAATAAACCCAGGGACTGTGCCGTGACGGAGATGACACCGGGAGCCGAGGTGCTCCTAATGCATCTAGAAGAAAGATGAGTGAAATCTTCTGGGCGGGACAGTCGACATGGTCGTAGGCAAAGGGACTCATGAGTAGAGAGGCAGAAGGAAAGAAAGAAAATTCTTGGCTGGTGGCGCTGCGTTCATTACAGCAGGGGACATCCTAGACGCTTGCCGGAATCAAATCTGCTTTGGGGGCTCACATTGGGGACTGATGGGAATAAAGACTAGAAGAGAAACTGAGCCTGCTGCCTTCCCTGACTGACATAGTGTAAATGAGTTATACAGAGCATCGTGGAGGGCCAAAGGAATATTACCAAGAAAAGGATTGGATTTTTTTTTTTTTTACTGAGATGATTCTGCAACCCACTGGAGGAGCATTATACATATAATACAATGATAATAGAGAGTTACTTTTGGTGTGAATAGTGTCTAGATTCTTAAGGCACAATAAACACATAAAATAAGAAAAAGATGTAAGCAAGTAAGAATGCATTTGTCAGTAAGTGAGTAGCTTTCATAAGTTTCTCCTCTTCTTACTTACACCACGGTTAAGAACAGCTGGTTTTATCTTTTCTGGAGAAATATTACCACATCCTCAAATGCTGATTGTCTTTCTGCTAGAAGTACATGCTCTTTGCTCCATAAATATGTATAAACCGTGGAGTCTCCCCTTAAATATTATAGGGCATGATCTGTGCTTAAACACGAGAGGCCTAGTGTTTCAGGAAAGTATGAAAACAGGCTTTGGGCTGTGGTAGTGTAGATATTATGTTACACTCAGAGTATTGTAAGGGGCCTGTAGTTGAAGTTAGAGACACTATATTCAAGTTTTATTAAATGAAAGTCGATCAGATAAAAAGAATCTGTAACAGGGCATGCCAATTTTTCTGGCATGTGGGGTGCAGCTGAATTTTTCTTGCATTTCCCTTTAGTCCATGAACTTCCCAAATGGCACAACTAAAAAAAAATGTGATGGGTGTGTTCTTTGTCATGCAAAACATTTTCCCCACTGGAATGAAAGAAATGTGCTCGGGTGTGTATCTGTGTACACCTGCGGGAAGAGTGGGAAGGGCTAAGGCAAATGGACCAGAAGTCACTGGTAATTGAGTTGAGACAGCATTGTGTGAATTTTGCAATCTACTCACTTTCTTATGTTTTTCAGGATCGATTTATAACATCTGACTAAATTTTCTGACCATTTGGTCATTGAAAGATTGAGCATCACCCCAGCAACTACAGTTTTGACTGTTTACTATAAACCTAGCATGAGGCTAGAATGCTTAAAATGCTTTATTTTATTGTGTTCTCACTTACCTAGTGTGGCAGTTACATATATTTTACATATAATTTTAAAAGTGCTATGGATAATACAGAGAATGTATAAAGCAAATAATCTTCAAAAAGGTCATTGGACTACACCATTGATTTATGGTAGCATGAATTGATTGAATATCTGTTAGTCAGTGGGCTTTCTACAATAGGCCACAAGGACTGAATTTTCTGGGGTGACACAGAACAGTCTTACCCAATATACTCCTCAAAATTTAATGCAAAATGATTGATGTGTTCACAAAAATGGCTGTGTTCTTTTCCATTTGGGTATGCTGTTGTATACGTTTTGGGAATTAAGGCAAAGAGGGTTAATTTAAATTAAAATTGGGCTTGATTTTTATCTTTACTGCTTTTAGTACATGTGAGCTTTTAAAAAATGAAAATTACCGTCATTGGACTACTTCTTTCTATATTATATGGTTTTGTCTGGTTTTCCCTTTGTGAGTTCTAATTATTTTAAATGAAGCAGTGGCATTCTTATATTGCTTAAATGCAGAAATGCATTTTTAAATGTTATGAAGCTCAGAAAGATTCCAGACATCTCAAGACTATCATTCTTTTAAAGACAAATCTCCCTGGAAAATAAATCTTCGCGTTCTTAGCATTGGGCACTTTCTCATACCAATAGTAAAAACTGTGTATTCATTAAAAAGCTCGGAGCAGCTGCTATATATACAATTTTTCTTTCAGTATTTTATTTCAATATTTTTAAAACCTTGAGTGTCTTTGAAGATTTAAAATGATGTAAGGCATTAAAATTTTTACAATAAACACTTCAAGACAATTTCTTAGTTTGGCTCTTGAGAGATGTTATAGCTCGCTCTCTTTTTGAATGAAATAAAGTGAATGAGCTCAAGATAGGGCAAGGAAGTGGTGTATCACTATCAGAAGGATTTGCACTTTGCCACGTTGCAGAGGGGAGATGTATCTGTGCCTAGATGTACTTGACTCTCATTGCCGTCCTGGTTGTCTTGTCCAATGAGGGCTGTGATATTCGGCATTCACTCATTTATTCATTCATTCAATAAACATCTACTGAGTAAAACCCTGTGTGTAGGGACAAGGATATAAAATAAATAAGACCTATACTCTACCCTCGAAGAACTCATCTTCAATATTAGGATAAGAAATGGTATTATATAGTTAGATAAAATACAGTGTTGATAAGATATTGCCTTTTTATCATTAATACAATTAATACAATGCACTCTCCAACAGAGTTATGTTCAGTGCCTGTTGGATCATAACCAGAATTGAAATGAGCTGCTTGGGGAAGAGAGAAAATGCCAGCTGAGCTGGGATGAAGAGGATGGAAGTAGTGACAAAGAAAACCTAGGAGGAAATTAGAATGAAGCTAAGTGACCCATGTCAGGATTGGGAACTACTACTTTAATAGCAGTAGAACCACAGCAGAACTTCTTTGAGAACCTGACTGTACCCTCTGGTACTGGGGACTAGAGTGGAAACCACGAACATTCTCTAAACAGCCAAGTTTCAGCGCTACTGAAAGATGGCCCTCAAAGTGATCACATGTGCTGTGCATTTGGTGCAGTGTTTTCATAATAGTCTTGAGGCAATAGATGATATCAGGATTGTCAGAATTTGAAGTTTGATGCCTTTCCTAAACAGCAAGTGTAAATTCTGCCATGAAGCTGTGGTTTCCATTATGTGTTCAGCTGATGTTAGGTTCACAGAAGTACTAGAATGTGCAACATGCTGTGAAGTCATAAGCTCCTTTAAGGAATAAGTTTCTCTGAAAATGAACTGTAACAATTAGCAATGAGTGTCTGGCTCTGTGTAGTGACTGGCACATAGCAGGTGCTCAATTAATGGTGTCTCTGTGTGTGTATGTGTTTGCACATAAATGTGGTCCAGTTATGTGTTTCTGAACTGGAAGAGCTGTCAGGTCCATAAAAGTCCACTTTAAAGTCAACAGATTTTTATAGAGGTTTATTACGCATCAATCTCTATAATGGATATTTTGAGGAAGATCAGAAAAGCATAAAATATTATTTGGACTCCTGAAAAATCAAGGTCGGGCTGAAAAGACAGTCTCCTGGGGAACAAACAGACAATGTTATGAAACAATAAAATAATGATAATAATAATAATAATAATAATAAAAATAAATTCTAGGTGATTTTATGCAGGCTGTGAGCACAATAGCTTCAGATTTGGGAGAAATAGCCAGTGGACATGGCAGTCGGAACATACAGTTTACCCTTGAAGGACGTTTATTATGTAGAAAGACAAGGGACAGCTGGCAGACGTCGGTGCCACCACCCCACGCTGGCCGTCCTCGGGCTCAGTGGACCTAGAAGAACTGTTTTATTTGGCCTTCACGTTAGCATCTCCAAATGCCAAAGAGCGAATGAACCATCTAGAAGAAGGCAAACAAGCACATTTCCTCAAAGGATAGTGTTTCATGCATTAAATAAATGTAATCCCTTTGTCTAGTTTGGTATCAGTGTAGAAGGCCTGTCAATAATGAGTTAGCTGGGAGTTAATTGACTGCAGAGACTCTATTTTCAGTCTCTGTCTGTATTTTTTGAATTAATACACACAGTGGGTGATTCAGCAAAAGGATTTAAAAATACATTCTTCATAGAAAGATCCCATCAATTTGATGCCTTCATAATTCGTGAAGCGTAGATCCATAATAGCTCTATTTTCTCTTTAACTTTGGAAAATAAAAGATGCCATTAGTTTAAATTAGGCTTGTATGTGGAATAATCATGTATATCAACAAATATAGTTTGAATCAGATGCTGTTTAAGAGAATAAATGCCCGGAAGAATTGACTATTTCTTTAAAAAGAGTAATGTAAACTTTGTATTGACAAACTAAAGTAAAAGTATCCCTATTTTTATTATTTTCTTTACATTTCTACAGCATATCATCTGTATATCGTATTGTGTGTTTACTACCCCAAGTCATCTCCTTCCATCACCATTTACCCCCCTTTCTTCGACCTCCCTCACCTCCCTTCCCTCTGGCAATCATTATATTGTTGTCTGTGTCCATGAGTCTTTCATTTTTTTCTTTGCTTTAAAGAGTTGATAGATGGCACATGAATTTATAAAAACCAGTTATGGAAAATCAAAATATAATAAGTGGGTAGTTATCATAGATTGGCTACTGTTTTATACGGTACCCTTAAAATTAAATAAAATGTTGTTTGGGACCTGGTCCTGCTTGGAGACTGTGTGGGCACTCAGGATAGTTGCTGAGTATGTAGATATGATGCAAAATTGTGTATTTTAACGTTGAAAAGTGTCCTAACAATTCTGTGTTAGGTGCTTCTGACATTGACTACAGAAGGTACTAAATGCTAAGATGGAAAGACATGATATAAAGTGCGTTCACTTCATTTATTTGTTTCCCCGAAGAAGTTGAAACCCCCAAGGAAGTTGACTGCGGATAATGTTTGATCTCCTCTCGCTGGAGGAAATGAAAGCATAGGAGAGTGAATTGGATTTGTCTGAGAGCTTCTGGAGCTGGGGGGCACATGGGACCAGAGCTCTGGTGTCTATTTCCAGGCATCATTTAGTAATTTGGTCACATACTTTTCTCTGATATCAGATTTTGCTTTCCACTCATGGTTGGCATCAAGAAAAACTATGAACACTTAAGGTCTTAATCTAAACCCTAGGAAGGGGAAGTCTAAATAAGTAAAACCATTCAAGTTTAGGAATACCTTTTATTTCAGAAGTATTTTTTTCCCTTTAGGAGTGTGTAAAAAAGTATCTTTAATCTATATAGAAGTTTTTACTCTAGCCTATTAGTATACTTGACCAAAACATCAGGAAGAGAAACTTAATATAATTCTTCACAGGGGTATTTTATTAGTGGTTTTTGTGTCATTAAAAAAAAAGTTGAAACTTATTTACCTACATCGGTTGTTGACTTTGCAGAGCATGGAGAATGCAACTCTGGTCACGCAGAAAGTACCTTTTTGTGGAGTGAGAGTGCAGACGTGGACTGGAACCAATGGCCCATTAAATACCTACTTTTGTTATTTAAATACCTGCTTTTGTTGTTTAAAGCATATTCTTGCTTTGCGAAATAATTGTTAATGCAGAATGTAACTGAGCCAAGGAATGAAATTCCTACACCTCCAGTCAGAGTAGAGGCTCCATCAAGCACTCCGAATTGTGTCCATAGTTTTGTGATTGTGTACTACTGGGAAGTCTTGCCTAGAGTGTAATTAGGAATCAGGAAATCAAGAATGGCATAATTTATTTTTTTTGGCGTGTGTCTGTATGATTTTTCTACTTTTAGTAGTATTGTAACTTTCTGGGAAACAATTGTTGGTTTTAGAAAAAAGTTGCTTGCTTAGATATCCACAAATGCTTTCCGCAAGAAGAAAATATTTTATTATAATTATTTTTTACTTATACTACATTTAAAGAAGAAGATATCTTTGCAATATTGATACAGTAGGACAATATGCACACTACAGGTTAAAAGTCTCATTGTGAAATGACATTCATGATAAGTTATAGTAATTTTTAATTTCCTCTTTAAAAGACAGGGCTAAATTTTAATTCAGAAGGTGCATATATAAAAATATTAGGAGTAGCTTTAGCGACTATTGTCGACTAAAGAGACTCTACAAATAGAATATTATTTTACTGGTTATTTTCCTTAAACAGAAACTCTTGGGATAAAATAGAGCTTAAAAAAGAGGCCGCATGTGTTTTTTGGGGTGAAAGTTGAGGAGGTGAAGAATTTTGGAGAGAGTGGGCTTCTATAATTATAATATGAGGGGTTAGACACTTCAGTAGTCATAAACCAACACCAAAAAGCTTTGAACTTATGGGTATTTGTGTGATTAAGTATGGTGAGGACATAGTTAATGAAATCTCTAACATTAAAAATAACAATATAAACTATAGATGCAAATTATCTTGTCAGCAAATAACTTTACCTGCAAAATTTCTTAGTGGAAGATTTTGACTGCCAGGTGGTCATGATTTATGCTCCCATTTGGGACAGAAACTTTGCCCCCATTCATCTCTTACCCATCTTAGAGAATGCCAAAGACTGAAGACGTTTTTATATAGCAGACAACAGGAAGGAAGTCATTGCAAGAAGAACTAATATTTAATAAGCACTTATTCTATGCCAGCCACTGTTATCAGCACTTTTGGTAAACCCCATTCAATCCTCACAATGACCCTATGAGGTAGAGACAAGTATTATCATTCTTTAGATCTAAATACATGTATATAAATTTGAGTAAATAACCTAAATCAATATTTAAAGTGGTTTTATATTATTATAGATGGTTAAATGATGCAAAGAACACATAAGGTTTAACCAACCAAATATACCAGAGTTGGACCCCCAGTCAAAACATCTAAAAAATAGAGGCAAAGGCATTTCCAGCACTATTCCATTATCAACACTAGAATTTTAGTAAAAGACCAACAAAATACTCTGAAGAATTAATCAAACAGTTAAAGGTGATTACAAATGTAAAAGAAACATTGGTGTTAGCGAACCCAGATCATTAATACGTGGAAAGTTTAGTATTTGTCATATATTTTTGCATTTAGAAACTCAGAATGAAAAGAAAACCTACCAAATATTTTGTGACAGGGGCTGCAATCTTGAACATAATGTGAGTTGTTAATAAGCCTGGCACTTAAATGTGCATTATAAATTCTTCATGTTATTATGTTGATTCAGAAGGATCTTTGGTGGAATCCTAAAGAGTAGGATTTTAGGAAATCAGCTTCTTTAGTCCCATCAGTTATACCTCATGCAAGGGACTCAAAGAGGTTGAGTTATATTCTTCATATAACCCATATATTTAAACAAAGCCATGATTAAATAATGAATATATGGTAGACACTTTGTTGTAGATGAAGTACCACTGGATAATTTATTTATTTATATCAAGCATTTGTTGAATTTCTGTTATCTTTGGTGGCAGGCATTGAAAATACAAAACTCAGTCTTTATCCTCAATTAACTTACAACATAATATATTTTTAGTAGTAAACTAAGTAAATAAACACATTCATTTATTTCTATTTGCCCTAGGAGCCCTAATAGGATATCTCAACTTTTCAATTTATCGCTCTCCCAAATTCTGAAAGGTGATGATGACAGTTCTCCTTTTCACAGCTGGAGAAGTGTTTAACTGCTCAGGGTTGCAGCACCCGTGAGTGCCAGAGGTGGATGCAGGCCCTGTTCAGCCTGGCACCAGGGTCCGTGTTTTTTCCATGCATCCACAGGGTGTGAGATACTCTGATCACAGTCACACAGTATCCCCTTTCGGCCACCTATGGCAGCCTGACAGGTTCAGTTTTGAGGGCTCTGCCCGTGATTACATAGGAAAACACGTTCTCGAATTACAGAGAACTGGTGGAAAAAGATCAGCCAGGTGTGAAATGGGAGTTCAGAGCTTTTCTCTTGGTTTATCCCTGCTCAGTTGTGTACACCTGTGTTCATTACAGTGCTTTACGTGTCTTATTGGGCTACGATAACTTTTTTTTCTTTCTCTCTTTCAGGTATGGAAAAATTGTATCTACAAAGGCAATTCTTGACAAAAACACAAATCAGTGCAAAGGTATGTGCGAGGGCGTCTGTACCTTTAGCTCTGGCCAATGCTCCTCCCAGGTGGAGGTCAGGCACCTGCTGCACGGTGATCACCGTGTACAGGACATGGCAAACCTCTAACAATGCCGAGGCTTTGATGAGTTGTATTTCTAGTAACATTGCTCATTAATTTTTTTCATTAACAAACAAAATGAAAATCACAAATTAGAGCAAGAACCAAATTGCTTCAGCATAAAACTAAATTACCTCTTAACAACTTTGGGTTGTCTGGTATGAATGATATCATCAGTGATGCAAATTGATTTCCTATATAGAAATGAGGAACTCTGGGGAAAACTTGCCCATGCAAAACACTTTTTAATTTATCTGTTTTTTAAAGCTTTGGCAACATTGGTTGACTAGGAATGAGTTTACTGATGGGCCCACCGTCTGAACTTCAGCTGTAAGCACCTCATGGGATCTCAGAGTTGGTATCTTATTAAGGCTTTTATGGGCGGGGGAGGGATATTTTTGAAGTTATTCGACTATATCTGTGGCTCATGTTTCTTCATGTCTTGGAATCCAATACTCTTAAGGGTTGCATTATATTATTTATGAGATCTATATGGTCTCTCTCACATGAGTCAGTTCTTATTGAAAAATGGGAATGCTTCCAGTAACGTGTTATTTGTTGTTTCTCTAATGCAATAATTTTTATAATACTGACATTAAGAAGTAGAATGGAGCCAAGGTCATTCTAAACACTGCCCCTATCTCACATATCAATATAATATGCGCAAGTTTTAGGAATGAATACTCATATACTACAATGTACCTTAGCCTATTTGGGTTGTGGTAGTCCGATTCAATTCAGCATTTAAAAAAAAAAAACAAAAACCACTCATGTTTCTTGTAAACTTGCAAATGAATTAAGTATTCAGGTTCTGCAAGGAAAAAATAATAAGACATGGTTTCTGTCACCTAATAACTCAATTTCTAGTTGAAATAGAAACCATCAAGAAAACCAAGAAACTGATAGTAATAAAATTATTAGGATCCATATATCAACATAATATATGTGAGAGGTATCTGTAAAAGGGGTATCCACAAAATACTGTGGGTAGAGAATGTGGAGATTCCTTTTAAGGGAACTAAGTTTATAATGCAAAGGCACAATGACAGGCTTGAGAAAGTTTGATGTTTAGGAGAAAGAATTTCAGAATGTAATTGATCGGACCCACATATCTGGAAGAGAGAAATGCACAGGTAAGGATGCTGGTAGAAAGAAGCAAGGCGCCAAGGTTTTGGAGGCTTTAACTATTCCATGTCGTATAACTTAACCTAAATCCTTTTGTCCAGATAGTCTCCTATCTTTTAATTCCTTATTTTTAAAATCAAGCATATTCATACACATAAAATGCTCTCTCTTCATACCTCTACTAGGCTATGTCAAGTATTTCTTCCCAAATTCACCTTCTCAAGAAGTCCTCAGTAGACTCTTCCTATCCCATCTAACACTTCACAACACTACCTCGTTTGAGCACCGTCTGGAAGCAAAGGTCCTATGCTACCAAATCTCTCACGCTGTTGTGATTAGTTTGTGTCCGCATCTAGATTATAGACTAGGCTGGGTTTTGGTGGGAGAATCTATTGGCAAAGTATGGAGGAAACAGGGTGTTCAGAGTGGTTACGTAGATTCCAGAGGCCATTCTTTCTCTCTGGAGCCTTTGATGTTGCATCAATGGAAAGAACAGATGTGACCGGGTATCTGTCTTCTAAGCCTGTAAAATCGCGGAGGGTACCAAAGACATATATATGCACACGTTTCCCAGAGCCGTCCTTTAAAAGTAAACATTAATAACTGAGAATATTTATTTATCAGTGTAGAATTATTGTTTTTACTGGTGTGAAGACATCAATTTTCACTTATCTGTGATTTCATAAATATATGGGAAATTGTATATAGTAATACATACTTTAAATAACATGTAAAATATAATAATGTGAAATAGACAAATATAATGTGATATGTTCAGTTTATTACAATTTATTTAAACTTGCAATAACATAATTAAAATCCTTTCAAATATAGGATTTCAAAAAATACAGACTTTTTAAAAAACCCCCACTTAGGTTCTTCAAGGATTTTCCAATTAAATTCTATACCAAGAAAATTTCCAAATAATAATCTAAGTTTTCTTGGACATATTATGTCTCTACATATCTGTTTTCTCAACTGTCAAATGAGGTCATTTAAACCTATGATTAAAAACGTATTTTCAAAATTGCATGGAACCATGTTTGAAATGTGTCCGGCACATACATCAGGTGATTTTTTTCTATGGCCGTGGACTTGGGTTTCTTCTCATAGGAACCATATTGTCTAGAGCTCCTGCATATCTTATATAATTTAATGCAGTCCTGAGAACATATTAAGAGTTCAAGGAATGTGCATTTCATGAATTGACATGTGTTTATTGAGACTGGCTTTGTTAATAGTAAAAAGTGTAAGTACTTAAAGAACGTTCCTTTCACACATTTTGGTGTTGGCTATGTGATACCCTCCGGATTTTTTCTAGCCTGTAAACCTGATGTCTTTGAGGAAAAGCACATTCCGTCACAGTAGCAGGTGGTGGAATTCACTGTAATTGAGTTGGGTAGGTTCCGAAAACCAAATGCTGCTTTGTTCACCCTTTCTTATACTTTTTACTCTGTTGTTTTATAAGTTCAGAGGCAAAAGGAAACAAAAAAACCTGAAGATTTTTGATATCTTGGTGTGTGAAACCACAGTGAAAATATATGTTGTTTAAGGTCGGATGAATTGTCATTTTGCTTGATGGCTGCCATCATTCTCATTGACTTATTTCTCGGTTATCATTTTGCTATTAAAATAGCTATTTTTTCTTTAATTTAGTAAAGAAATAAGAACTTCAGAGTACAAGAGAGAAAAACTCATGCACATGGCTAAAATAAGAAAGCCCTAATCCCCAAACTATAAAAACCTAAATTGAATCCAAAAGACGAATGTATCATTTGTTATGATTCTGCAGGTGGCTGTAAGTGGGGTCAAATGTCTCTTTCGCTATAAAACACTGGTGATATCAAGTCCCTGTTTCATATGATCTTTTTAAAAACTCGTGTGGTTTTCTCCCTGTTGTGGAGTAAGAGAAAATAGCAACATTTGCATTTAATTTGTACTACATCTGTTAAGAAAAGGGCAGTTCATTGAAATTCCTAGGCATCTAGATAGACTTACTGGTCATTCTGCTCACATCAGCCCTGAGTTGGAGGAAATCTGTACTCATGAAATATCTTTGGAACACCCTTATGCCACTTTTCTCTTTTTTATTTATTTTTATTTTATTTAAGTATAGTTGGTATACAGTATTATATTAGTTTCAGGTATACAATATAATGATTCTACATTTATATACTTTACAATGTGATCATCTCTCTAAGTTCTCTGTAACTGTGAAAACTTATTGCAGTATCATCTTAATAATCCAGTCTCAAAAGACAAATATTGTATGATTCTACTTATATGAGGTACCTAGAGTAGTCAAGTTCATACAGACAAAAGGCAAAATGGTCTGAGAGTTTTGCCAGGGTCTGAGAGTTTGGAGTGTGAGGAGTTTGAGTTTAATGGATACAGAGTTTCAATTTGGGAAGATGAAGTTCTGGAGATGGATGGGGGTGATGGTTGGACAACAGTGTGAATATATTTAATGCCACTGAACTATACACTTAATTGTTAGAATGATATATTTTGTTATTTTATCACAATAAAAAAGCAAACCAACAAACTCACCAAAAAATAAGTGTAATAATGAAAATAAATACAGATATAATTTCCCTCTAGAAGAAATAAGAATCTTCAGCTGCAGCTATCACAGCTGTTCACATTCTCAGGACTTGTCCTCTATGGGAAAGCAGGGGCTGAAACAAAAGATTTTAGGGAAGCAACTGTTAACGAGCACACTAGGCTTCAGATTTGAGGGTGATTTGAAATATAAACACATTTGATATCGTACTAAATGAAATCAAGAGGCAAAATCCCATGAGAAATATACTATAAGGCACCTTGGAATTTATGTCTTTGGGGCACTGTTGTTAAAACAGATATTAAAGGGGAACTGAAGCTTTTTATTGAAGGAATGACTGAAAGAAACAAACTTTTTTTTTTCTGAAAAAGGGAATTATGTGGGGTAGAATTTAGAGCCTCATTTTAAAAAGCTATTAAAACACTGTGGTTAAAGAGTTTTTTAAGGATTCTCATGAGATACTTTTTATTTCAAGGGGTAAAAGTTCAGAAAATCTCTAATTTCATATGTAAGATATAAAGAAATTATGGCTAATACTACATCTTTTCATAGGGAAACAGGTGATGAAATTGAGAATGATTTGATTTGAGGCAAACTTTTTTACATTTTATTTTTCAAATAAAAATCATATGTATTTGATGTGTACAACATGATTTGACATACATATACATAGTAAATAATTACTACAATCAAGCCAATTAACATATCACCTCCTCACATAGACACCACTTTTGTATATGTAATGAGAGCACCTGCAATCTACTTTCTTGGAAAATCTCCAGGATTCAATGCTGTATTATTAACTGATTTTTATGCTATGTATTAGATTTCTAAACATATTCATCCTACATAGATAGCAACATTGTACCCTTAAACCTACATCTACCCATTTCCCCTTCTTTTTTGCCTGTGATAATCACCTTTCTGCTCTCTGGTCCTATATATTTGACGTTTTTATGTTGCACATGTAAGTGATATCATGTGATTATTTTTTCTTTCTGTGTCTGACTTATTTGACTTAGCACAATGTCCTCCAGATTCATCCATGTTCTTACAAATGGCAGGATCTCCTTTTTTCAGGCTGAGGAATATTCTAGAGTGTGTGTGTGTGTGTGTATCACAATCTCATTTTCCATTTATCCATTAGTAGACATTTGTGCCTGGGCTATTGCAGATAATGCTGCATTGGCCATGGGAGTGCAGGTATATCTCTTTGAGATACTGCTTTTGTTTCCTGTGCAGATATACCCAGAAGATGTATTGCTGATCATTCAGTTGTTTTATTTTCAGTTTTTAATGAACCTCCATACTGCTTTCATATGGTTGGATCCTATTACATTCCCACCGGTAGTATAAAGGGGGGGTTTCCTTACTCCACATCTTCATCAGCAATTATCTTTTGTTTTTTTTTGTGTTTGTTTATTTAATAGCCATCCTAACGGGTAGGAGGTGATATTTCATTGTGGTTTTGATTTGGATTTCCCTGGTGATTAGTGATATTGAGCATCTTTTTATGGATCTGTTGTCCATTTGCATGTCGTCTTTGAAAAGTGTCTATTCAGGTCCTTTGCCCATTTTTAATAGGGTTGTTTGAAGTATTTTTGCTATTGCATTGTATGAGTTTCTTATGTATTTGAAATATTAACCCTTTATCAGATATACTATTTGCAGATATTTTCTTCTGACTAAAGAAAAACTTGGCAAACCAAAGATTCCCATATGAAAAGTCAAATTTTTCCCAATCTATCTTAATTTCTAATCATTCTTTTGAACCAAATAAGAGTAACGCTAAGTGAAATCTATGTACATATACAGCTTTTATTATATATATTAATGTATTAATTTATATATTTATTATACATATATAATTACACGTGTATGTCAATATGTGTGTGTGTATGTGTGTGAGAAAGGGGCAGAATGTTTATGAGATAATTATATCTTAAATGTGTTTTTAAAATCATTCTATGAAGATTTACCTAAAAGGTATGTTGCAATTAAGCATCTGCTGTGTTACAGAAACCAAACAAGGCCTGGAAAAGTTGTTCTGCTTTAGATAGTGGTCAGGGCCTTTGAGGTTTTCTTCTGTTGTGAGAGAGTAACATAAGACAAGTAATAATGGGTTAAAATTGCATATGCAACTATCAAATCAATGCACAGTTGTGTTTGTTTGAAATCTGTGTGAAAAGATAATATTGCTACATTGCATCATTGTATTCTGACTTATTATGTCCTATTAATATGAACTGTCATTATAACTACGTACATCCTATTACGTTGTTCAATTTAGCCCATCTTCCCTCTCTCTGTGCCCTTCAAAATTTACTGGTGGAGAGCCACTTCTGTCACTATGCTTCTTGTTAGGGGCATTTTTTTAAAAATTATATGTAGTATTACTTTCCAGATAGGATGGTTTTATTCTCTAAGTAAACTTCTGTAGATGATAAAAGGTCAGCATGGTACATGAGCTGGTGAAAGCATCAGACATGATGGCAAACCAAAGTCTAGTTTATTTGTTTTGGAAGAAAGACTTGTGTTACCTCTATTAAACCAGTCTGTCTTAGCACCAGGGCTATCAGGTTTCCACCAAAAATTTTATCTTGTGTTTCCCATATGAATTCCCTTAAGCAGAGGAAGTAAACTCTTCAATCTGTTTCCCACCAACCTATCGACCAACCAGTCAACTAGTGAACCAAAAAATTAAATTAAACTAAATTAATAAAAAGGAAGTGAATCCCAACACAAGAGTTAGGGATGGGGTCTTTGGTTTGTTTACCTGGGACAGAAGACCTTATCAGAATGAGCTTGGGAATGAGTAGAAGATGAGCTGTAGAGTCCTCAGAAATATGGTAAGTTGTGGCTATGGAGGCAGGAGATATATCTATACTAATATATTGTGCAGCTCAGCCTTGGTCAAGTAGTTGTTCAGCATACTGGCATCTAGAGTCTCTCAGAACATTCCTGTAATTCATTCAAAGGGCAGATTTGTCTGGTAAAGAATGTTCGCTGCAACACTGCTTAAAAGTATTTAGATGTAATTGCTTTTCAGAGGAGCTTGAACCATTCTGTTATTTTCTTAAAACCAGCCCACTTCATTTATTTGTGTACCGGAGTGGTCCTTGAAGGCATGCATATCTTCACCTTTCAATAGCCTATACCAGTGTTCAGTGTATATCAAGTCACTTCAAGAGTGGTTATTTCCCCCATTTTACTGATGAGAAAACAAACCTGGAGATGCTGAGTAACTCCTCAAACATCAAATAGCCAGCGTTCAAACACAAGTATCTGTCTGCCAAAGCCTCTCTCTCCATTATTTCCTCTGCCTCACTCGAAACAATCCCCATAAGTAAGACCAGCAGCGAGCGACCCCGGATGTTACTAACGACAAGTAGACACAAGCACAATGTTCTGAGTTTGTGGGAAGGTGGACAGCTTGAAAGAAACACGCAGCAGTTGTTACCCACCCACTTCCTCGCCACCGTGCACTGCATTGATCGGCGTTCCTGGTTTGTTTTGTCATTTAACAGAGCTGTAAAAGAGCATGCGGATTGTGCCTTGAAAGCACGGGCACCTTTTGAGAGTATTTTGTTCATTTTGTTTTATTTAGAGTAATTTTCTTTTTTTTACGTTCTAAGAATGATTTTCTGTTCACTTCAATTTTACACTTAAGTTACAATGACAAGTGTCTAGCCTTCTCCGTTTTTTGCTTTAAAGTGAGCATCAGTTTAATCAATTTTATGTGGGAGAATATCACAGAATTACGGAGGGTAGCAGCAGGCAGAGTGCAGTTGACAATTTCTCTTGCTCTCAGGATTTGGAAGGAAGCATGTGCTTTCTTAAAGGGCCTATGTGGTTGAGTTTCAGAGCAAATGCTCTCTTTCATCTTATTTAGGTTCGGTTTGGCTTGCCTCCCTTGTTTGCTCATGGGAAAAAGTTAAGACCTCTGAAGAGGCCACTCTATCCCAATTACTTACCCAGGCTCCCTTCTTTTATTTAACTAGCTTGCACTTAGTTGTGCAATATGTTTTGGGGTCATTGTCTCCTTGACGGATGAACCCAGGAATAAACAACTATTTTCTATTTGGATTCTGAAGGTATGATCAAGTTTAACCAAAAAAGACTTTCAATGTTTAGAAATTATCCAGGAACCAGTTCTTGTGGAAAAACACCCAGCTGCCTGCTAAGGTCAGTTTGTTTTCTTTTTCAATCTGTTTTTCCTCAAAAGGTTCTTCCCCTATCCTCATAATTTCTTATTGTCCCAAGTTGCCTTCAAATCTCTAAATCCAACCCAAAGTCTCTTGTTTTCTTGTGTTTTAAGGAAGCCTTGTGCATCTGTGCTTGGTTTTTTCAACAGGTCTACTCAACAGGGACATGTGTCACTTCCTCGACCTCCCTTTAGAAGAATCCCCTGCCGAAGTCTGAGTCTGAATTTTTATAATGTTGGGTTGTAACTCCATGTCTTTCTTGTCTGGTCTGTGATAGATACGTGGCTCAGGCCTGATGCTCAACTTCCACATGCTGATCTTATAAATGGATCCTACTTATTGGGACTATTGAGATAATTATTTTACTTCTCCAAAATCATCATTTGCATTTAGTCTGTTTTTGTGGATGGGATTTTTGTAGGAAATGCCATAATAGCAAGGCATCCATTTCATGTTTGTAACCCAAATTAACTCATTCTGATGTAGGGCATGGATGTGTTTTGTCAGGTTTCATATCCATAGTCAACTACGAAGACCCTATGCATTGGGAACGATAACATTCTGTCTCACGGCATCTATTTTCTTCCAGAGTTAGCCTTGACATTGCCAGAGTCCCTTGAATTTTTTAGACAAATAATGGGACAAATGTAAAGGCTTTTTCATTTGGTTTTAATTCAACAGTTAAAGCATTACCTGAAGCTCTGTGCCACAACTGGTTTCGTTCAGGCTTTGTTCTCTAAACAATTTGTAGATGGTTGTTCAGAATTCCCAGCCATCATTAGCTAACTGCAAACATGTGGAAGCATGGAGGCTGTGACCTTCAGATCCACTCCAGAAACACAAACTTAGTCTCTGAGTTTAGAGAGGAAATGCTTCCCTCTCTCCAGCCAGGAACTGGGACTGATGTTTTGCCCAGGTCACACACACATCTGAGCTGTCCTGGACAGCAGGGGGGGGAATGGACCTCCTGGGTAATATGTGCATCACTAAAACTTGACTGTTTCCTTGGTCCAGGGAGCAGAAGCTCACTTAAAGTGTGCGGCTGTTAGGATTTTTTTAAGACTCAAAACATGGACCCAAATAAAGTGGAAATTATTGATAATTGATGAAATTATCAATACTTTATCTGTGAAAAGTCAACCAAAAATTTTAATTTAGAGGGGCAGTGGAGATGCCTCTTATTTGCCAGTTCTGTTTAAAAGCAAAGGTGGTCTATTATGACAACCTACCAAAAGTCACTACACTTTCTAGCCCTTTGAGCAAGTGAACTCAATCATATCATTGTTTTTCTAAAGAAATAATATTTTAATTGTGGGAAATCTAGGCACATGAATGTAATTTTTGCATTGTTTTACTGAAATCTCTAAAATAACATAAATATGCAAAAATGGGGAGTGACAACTCCTGTTAAAGCAATGGCATATTTAACAACCACTGAGGAAAATAATTGTTAAAACTCTGAGGTAGCATAGAAAACTAGCTTCAGTGGGAAAAAGAAAAGTAGAAAAATCTCTGTATACTCTGCTATTAACTAGGTCAATGCATGCTTATGATGGCTACTGAAGATATTTTTGCTTGTTAGGTGTTCTTATTGGTTGACATTTATGTCTTCTCCTCTGGAAAACAAATTCTTTGAAGGAGGGACCATGTTTTACTATATCTGCAAAACTAAGACCTAGCACATAACAAGGGCTAATAAGTATTTCTCAGTGAACCCATTAGAAGATAACAACTATCTAGAAAAACAACAATAATGAGTGATGTGGAAATAATTAAACAGTATCGAAATGCAACAAGGAGAAAAAAACACATTCATTTATTCAATAATGAGACAGTTTAAGGATGAATATCTTCATTCAAATTCAATTATACGTGTAAATTTTAGGGTTTCTGTCCTTTGGAATGAGATATTAAAAATGGTAGACATCTAACTACTTATTATAGAACATAAGGCCTTTCATGACCTGTCCTGTCCTGTCTCTAACAACAGGGTGACTATACTTTTGTGTAACGTGAGCCCCGCACAACTCAGAAACCGAAGTATTCGTTGTAGCCCATGCGATGGCACCACTGGCGTTGTACAGTGAGCAACCTGTGTGTCCATGCTGATGACCCTGGTCAAGTCGCACCTCTCACCACCATACCCACCTATTTCCACATCATATGCAAAGACACTTTGGTGTCTGTTATCTTTGCCTGAAACATTCCCCACCGCCCATTAATAATAAAGTCTGGCACGTACTGAGCACTTACTATGCATAGAAAT
Source organism: Miniopterus natalensis (assembly GCF_054644295.1). Lineage (NCBI taxonomy): Eukaryota > Metazoa > Chordata > Mammalia > Chiroptera > Miniopteridae > Miniopterus > Miniopterus natalensis. The sequence continues at coordinate 12,943,802 of NC_142095.1, read as the reverse complement.
TATGCTAAGAGATTTTTATATATTATGGCCCTGTTTTCCAAATTGTTTGACTTAATGTCTTCCTTTTATGGGTGTGAGAGGCCAGGAGCTTGTCCCCATCTCCACAACTAAGAAATAGCAGAGATGGGGCATAAATTCAGGCCGGCTTTGTTCTAAAGCCTGGTTCTTCAGTCTCACCCTCCTCTGTGCTGTCTCTGTGCCCTTTCTCGTCTTGCAAAACTCAGCGGATGAGCACCGAGTCTTCAAAGTCTTATCTTCCCCTCTATTCGTGCGCGAGCTGAGATATCTTTCTTCTTTATATCTTAATAAAACTCTCAGTTCTCCCAAGTTTAGACAGCTCTTAACAAAGTGGGTATAATCAGTGATTTTTCTCCTCCATGTTCCTCTTAAACCATGGCCTTATCAAGAGCAAAAATTATATGCTTCTTCAAATAAAATAAAAAAAGGACTGTATCTTGTTTATTAATTGTTCACTGTGCTTAGCACATGCTTGACACGTGAAGTAGTTATCCATCGCATGTCTGGACAAATAAAATAATGAATGGCTTAACCACATCTTAGGTTCACAGTACATGGATGTAGCACCAAGAAATCATCAAGCGTGTGATTTGGGTTGTGATTAGAAACCAGAATAAAATTGTAGCCATTTATCACTCAGCTGCTGTAAGCACGTGTTCTTGTTAAGAACACTTGGGGTTAGGGTTCTTTTGCAGATTCCTTGCCCTTTTTCTTAAACAGTGCTTTAATCATGTCCCTTGACTGCTTAAAACCCTTTGGGACTTGTTATTCTGTTCCTTATCAAGTCTGAATCCCTCAGTGTGGCTTTAAAGGGCCTCCAAAATATGTCTTGACTCACAGTATTTTTCATTCTGTTTCAACATGTATCTTTAACGTTAAGTAGGCTGTCACTTTACTCTCCCAAAGCATCCTGTTTATGCCACCCTTGGGTCTTTGCTCAACTCATCCCCGCCTCCCAGAAAACCCTTCTCTGTAGCCTTCTTCCATTGTAACCAGACTTAAATTACTAGGTATCTTCAAATTCCACTTTGCCAGTGCAAGATTCCCTATGTACTTTAGCTCTTGGTAGTCTTTTTCCTGTGAATTCTTATTGCCCCTGTCAGATAATTTACCACCTGAAGATATTGTTGATTATGTCCAGCAATGCTTTATTTGTGCTAGTATGGTTTTCTCTACAAAATTATTAACAGACGCCATCCATTTCTTTTTGCTGTTTAAAACCACAAGGTATTGAGTTCCCACTATGTGCTAGGATCTATGCTGCGTGTTTTACAAACATCTTATCAGGAATTGAGTTTCCTTTTGGTTAATGACAAAGGAGAAAAATCTTTCAATGGAGAATTGATTAAAAGTTGGTTCCTAAAAATAACTTTGACCCAAATTTAACAGGGATTCCAATAATTCATTGTTGTGTTTGAACAGATGACATCATACAACTAGTTCTGTGCATGAGTGTTTTGTGTGACTTTAATATTTAGTACATAGTGTATGTGGATAACAGTTTTTACTCTCCTCTGATAGTTGGTGCCTCTGTGAGTCTCTGTATTTGGTTTATGAACTATTCCACTTTAAAAGACCTCAACCCTATATTTAGCCCAAGACGTTGCCAATGTCTGCTTTGGAAACCTGGCAAAAGAGTTTGAATTGGTAGGCATAAAAAAAAATGGAAGTTATGGGCCCTACTTATAGGACCATCATATAAAGAATAACACCCTTTTGGTCTTTATTTGGAGAATGTTGCTCAATCATTTTCTCATAAGAATAATAACAAAATGAGATTTTTATACTATGACTTAAAAGTTGAGGGGGGTCCACTGTGTCTTAGGAAAGGACAAAAACACACAACTAACTGCAAATGGAAGTTTCATGTTTGTTCCTGTTTGAGACACTTTGCTGACACTGTGCTCCTGACTTTGGAATTCCTTGACGAGCAGAAATTGGAAAGTAAAAGGCCAGCTTTTCCAGTAACATCAGCTTTAAATTTACACGCAATTAAAATTCTAATATATATTTTTTGGTTTCAGAAACATTAGATATTTCTGATACATTCAGTAAAAATCTCTTTTTTCTTATAATTCCTAGAGCTATTTATTCAGATGTATTAAAAATAAAAGGCTAGGGGAAGAAAAAATGGGAACGTCTGCACCATAGAAAGGTTATCTTCCCTATCTCTCAGCAGATACTCCTTAGAATCATTAGGAGTGTGGAGAATTGCTCTGTCATTTTTCTATTATGCTGGTTAGTAAATAAGTACAACACATATTTCTGAGTTTTCGATATGAGCTTTAGAAAAGGGTAAAAAAATAATTTATTCTTTAGCTGCAGCATGCAATGAGTGTAATAAACAAATTTTGATTCTCCTGACATTATCTTTTGAATTAAATTACTGTCTAGAGACTGTAAATACTGCCTGAATTCTTCTTAAATTTAATAATTGCAATCTATGGGGCTGTCCACCAGGATTCCTGGAATAACTAACTCAAGTAGTCTTCAAACTTTAAGATTTGATATCAAGCTATTTGTGTAATTCCACTTATTTATACTCTCCACTTGACATGTGATCTGGTCTGCTTTATTGTTTCCTTTGTCACCAGAAAACTGGCCTGAAGACTTGAGATTTAACACCAAGGACCTCACAGGGAAATAAAAACTAGAACCCACTAAACAAAACACAAATCGGCCGTGGGGAGCGCTCTATTGTGCCTGCTCCCTGTAGATGGATCTTGGACAGAGGCTGTCTAATATTTCAGATTCTGTGGCATGGAACCATCCTGGGTGCCATGGGCTTCCACCGCTGGCGTTTAGATGCATATACATGAACCCAGGGCTATTCTGACAATCCATCTTCTCTGTCGCAGCCAGTCCAAGAGGATACATTTGGAAAGTGCTGCAGTTCTGCTCTCGACACCTTCAGGTGACCATTCCAGAGCTGCTCAGGTGCCACTGGAGAGGGACCACGCTATTACTGTCCGCTCTGTGTCATAAACGGGCCCTGTTATTTTCAGGCAGACCCCTTAGTGGCTATTTCCAAGGGAGCAGCTCGAGATTTGATTAGATGGGGCTCTCTCCCAAACACATCCTTTCACATCTGACATTTACACTGGTTGCAGATTTTTATGTAACTCGTTAGAGAGCAGCCTGAACCTTAAAAAGGTGTTAGTCTTCCTAGAACCCTCGGGCAAAGGAAAGTCTTTTATTGAACTTAAATGTTTGGAGTTGAGAGCTGTACTTGTCTGATTGGAAAGTGTTTCAGGGAAACGGATTTTGTTATTTTTCTAAGCTGGGCTGCAGGAATTGAGCTGGAGATATCACTGACCGAAAGGAATTTTTTTTCCTCCAAGAGCTGAGAACCAAAGGAAATGACTCCAATGTTTAAAATCCTTTTATTTCCTCTGCGGACGGTATCTGTGCAGCTGAGACGAATCATTCCACTTGGCCCCCACCCAGACTCTATGGGAACCGAGATTAGGAAGTTGTATGGTCAAAATAGTCATTGTACAAATTGCTTCCAGTCTGAAAAACCTCAAAGTTCTTGACAGAGCCATAAGTTTTTACATTTGATTTTTTTTTTTTTTTTAACATGGCCCACTGACCCTATCACTCATTAATTACCCTGCCAGGATTTCTTGGGTTCTTTCAGCGACTTCTATAAATTTTTTCCATTTCTCTGGGGTGGGGGGAGGAGGTGGAGTTTGCGAGAGAAGCATGCGGGGTGCCTGTAAATTTCCTCTGCGTGAGACACCACGTTTTGCCCATTTCCGTCACCTTCCATTGGAAATAAAATATCGCCGGGCCACAGTGAAGCTTATAAAAATGTGCTGGCTTCCTTTCCTAATTTCATTCTCCGCCTCTCTCCTTGCCTTTTTCCAATGTGAGCAGAATGAAATGCTGGATGTGGCCTCAGAATTCAAGGCCCGAAACTTCCTTTGACATGACCATGCTCTGGGGAAAGAGAATGGGACCCGTCACTCTACCAAACACTCTGTGCCCAGGGCTTCCCTCCCCAGGCCTCGGGATCGCACTGGCTGGTAGTATTTCTCGGGCCTGGCACAGCGCCTGGCATGCTTAGGGGCTCTCGACGTCTGTCACCGATGCAGCAGCCGAACGGGTGGCATGTTCTGGTATAGTACCAGCTGCTTTGAGTCCATAGGAGAGGGATCTAGGACGCACTTTAAAATGTCAGAATAGTTCTCTGAATTAATAACTGTGCTGAGAAGGTAGCAACAGACACGATTCCCTGTTCTACAAATGTTTAGTTTTTTTCTTTTACCTGATCTGTTCCATGGGAAGTTATGTAGCAGAAGGCTCTCTTGCTATGATTGACTATTTTCTCTACCAGTAAAGCCACTCAGACTCCCATGGAAGTGATTGCTCTTTTATCTCAATGGTTTTCCTTCTAAGAAGTCTTTAAATTGGATGGGAATTAGTAGCAGTTCTTTTATTTAACATATACAACACATTAAAGTGAACATTTAGGCTGACATTTAGCACTGAGCGAGATTTACACATATTCCTTGCTTAGACTAATTTGTTGCGTCCAACATTTGTCAAATGTGTATTTTTGGCAGATCTTGTGCTTGGCACTGGGAATAAGAAACTGGGAAGATATATTGCCTATATCCAAGTACTCACAGGGTAGGAGGGGCAGATACTACATACGTAATCATAATATCTAATGGCCAGTGAGCGCTGTATACATGTCAGATCTTCTTCTACTGATGCCACATGGCATAGCTCATTTAATATTCCCGGTGACTTTTTTAGATAGATGTTAATTTAAGGTTATTAACATTTCACATATGAGGATACCCAGACTCTGTTTTCAAGATCATTCGGCCTCCAAGCCTCAGAGCCTGAGCCCAGGCAGTTCTAAATTATAAGCTCTTAACAGCTAGACAGCAGTGCTACAAATAAAGTGCTCTTAGGCAAAAATGAAAGACCCGTTAGATTTTTCCCTAAGTTTGGAAAGAGCACGGAGGAAACTTTCAGGGAGGAGGCGACATTTGAGCTTGAGTCTAAAGGGTGAATGGAAGTTTATCTAGCAGAGAGGGCAGGGAAAGATTCTCCTGGAGAGGAGAGAACATGGCTATGCAGAAAGCTGTAGAGGTGCGTGGCTCTTCTGATGGCTTAAACATAGAGTGTGTGCATGTATGGGAACAGTAAGTGATACAACCTGAAGGGCAAGCTCAAGTCTTATTGTGAAGTTTCTTGCATAAAAGCCAAAGCAAAGAGCATGTTACAAAGGCAATGACTTATAGGAGGGACTTATAGGTGAAGGAAAATATGGTGCCCAGAGCTATGTTTTAGAAAGTCACTTGTAGCAAAAGAATTGCGAATGACAGAGGAGGAGGTGAGCTAGATGCAGGGGACAGGCCAGGAGGGTGGGGCCTTTCCCTTTCCTTCCTCTGTTAGTGTAACAGGATGAAAAGTGGCTGAACAGTGACTGGTTTTCCCCATAGTGTTAAGAAGGTAGGTACCAGACCCAGTGTGGTGACTCCATCATTAAGGACTCAGCACTTACCCATCCTTGGATCCCAGATAGCTGCTCCACTTTCACATTACATTTGCATTTTAGGCAGGAAAAATGAGAAACGTAAAGGGCAAAAGACAAGTGGCAGCTGAATGGGCCCCTGTTCAACAGATTTCCACTTATATGTCACTGGCCCCAAACTGTATCATAGACATGGGTTCGTGCTACTCAGGTGAGGCTGGAAATTGTTTTTATTACTGGGCACATTGCCCACCATTAATAAAAGAAGGTGCTGGCGGGAAGAGAATTCTGGAAAGGTGGATGCTACATTCCTCTATATAGGCCTTGAAGAGGTCATGGACAAGGAGCTTTGGGAGTGGGAGAGGTAACGTGGGGACAGATGTTAGAGATGAGAATCAGTAAGCCTTGGGCACCAATGAGATGAGGCAGGCGGGAAGGGGGGGCGGGCAATGAGGATGGATAGTTTCTGACTTTGACTATGGTTTTAACAGAGATGGGGCGAATAAAAGAAGATCCACTTTATGGTCAAAATAATGCATTTGATTAGGATATATTGAGTTTGGTACAACACTAGGACATCTGTGAAAAATTAATTAGCTGGTGTAAACAGACCAAAAGGTCAGGAGACCATGATAAGAGTGTCAGGATCATTGTTCATAAATTGTTAATAAATGTGTATGGATATCTTCTCTTGACCCCTTCCATAGTAAAAGAAGGCCACGGTTAATAAAGACACCACCCTTTAACAGAAAAGACCATGAAACTATTTCTAGTTTTCAAGGTCAGTTAGCAACTCTCTTTTCACCTTGGCAGGAAATGGCTAAAGTTTAAGTGACCATTTTCATCTTGTCAACATACTTCATGCCACTTTCTTTGTTCTTCTTTGAATATCTGGAAGATTTTATAAGCTCATTCACAGTTTGTAATTTGCTGAAGGCAGGGGTCCACTTACACTGTGTAATAAGGTGGCAAAGATGACATTATAATTTTGTGTGTCAATTAATGGAGTATTCGATTTTTCATAAGAAATGTCTTATGTTCACAAACAATAAACAAACTGAGAATGGTAAGGATACCTAAGTGAGCAAGGCTGATGGGGCTTGGGGTAGAGAGATGGGAAGGCGGCAGTTACCTTACCTATATATCTGTGTTCCCAGACTAATAGTAGCCTGAGTTGACAATGTTACAATGAAGTTGCTATGTCTTCTATTGATAGTTGCAAAATAAATAGGTAGAACTCTTCTAGAAAGCAACATGTCCCTATGTTTTCAGATACCCACAGATATATTACCTACTGGGAATGAATCTTGGGACAGAAACTAATCCAAAAGGAGCATAAAGTCATCTCTAGAACTGTAAATGAGAAGTTATGAGGGCTGAATAAGGCAAGGGCTATGTGAATGGAAAGGCTTGAGGTTTAAGAAGTGTTAGAAAGCCAACTGGACCAAGTCATGTGATAGAGAGGATGAGTGGAAGATGGGAAGGTGAAAAAGAAGAGGGAGCCTAGAATGATTTCCAGATTTCTGGCCTGGACAACTGCCTTGGCTCACTCATTTAGAAACCAAATGCCCAAAAAGAAAAAGAAAATACTAGAAAGTTTACACAAGTTTTGTATTGAGAATGGTTGCATTTGAGAAGTCTGGACAACAAAGTAAAGATATTGATAGACAAAAATACAGGTGTGGAATTAGAAGATACCTACGCAGGAGACATAGATCTGAAAGTCATAGTGGATATTGGGGAGCAACCCCAAAATATTTTTGTTGAATGGAATACTGGCGCACAATAATAATTTCAAGGGCAATGTTACATCTGGGGGAAAAAATCTCATGATATAATATTAAATTTAAAATGAGAATAAAATGAACCTCTACTATGATTACAGTTTATATATCTGAGGAGAATGACTAGATGGAGACAAAAATGAAAATATTATAATCTGAGTGGGTGGTATAGGATGATACTATGATTTGCTGTTAATACTATTGCTGTTTGTGCAATAAAAATAACTTAAAAGCTTCGTACATACTTAACCTACCTGTTGCTATAGAATTATGAAATTGAGGAATGTTCTTAGAAGCTATTGATTTTTAAACCTTTTTATTTACTACAATAAAATCATAGATGAAAATGACGTATCTGTAATAAATAAAAATGGAGCCACCATCATTTGAAGCTTTGGTGAAGATATATACACCCTCTTGCTTTCCGGCCCCCAAGTATTTCTGTGACCCCTTAAGTGAAGGACACAGTTTGAAAACCACTCAGTGCTATGCCATTGTCCTCAGATGAGGGTGTGAAACTCAGAGGTCAACCAGTAGAACTCAAATAGGGTTCAGCTATCAGACTGGCAGTTTTTTGGCTATTTGGTTTCTATCTACAAATTTCCTGCTTGGTTTTCACACTTTTTATCAACTAGATCAGTTAGGATGGCTTTATGGGGTACATTTTACTGCTGAAATCTCAACCTTGGACATAATTTCCCAGCCAATATACTATCAAACTGTGGTATTGATGTTACAATGAAGGTTTTACAATGGCATTCTAAGGTACAGTTATTCTTTTCACTTCATTAGAATTTATTTCTCTGATGTATTGAGTGTATGGCCAAAGGCTTGATCCTTCTTTTCCAGTTAGAGTTGCCAGATATAATAGACTTAAATTTGACTTTCAAATAAACAGTGAGAATTTTTACTATAAGTATATTTAGTATAAGCGTTTTTAGTGTATGTTCCACGCAATTATTATTCATTGTTTATCTGAAATTTAAATTTAACTGGACAACCTGTTTTTTGACATGCTAGATACAGCAACCTAGTCCCAATATTAAGAAGGTACTTTCATTCTAAAAATCTGGACCTAGTGACAATAGCCAGGAGCCAAGTGTGGCTACTGAGCACTTGAAATGCAGCTGGTCAAAATTGAGATGCACTGTGACTATAAAATACACACTAGATTTTGAAGACAGTATTAAAGAATAATGTAAATATCTCATTACCAATTTCAATACTGTTTACATGTCGAATGATAGCATTTTATTAGGTTGGTTTAAACAAAATGTATTAAAATTACCTTCACCTGTTTCTTTTACTCTTTTTAAAAATGTGGCTACTAGGAAATTTAAAATTACATCTGTGGTATGCCCTATATTTTTATTGAACATTACTGATTTTCTAGATTCAGGAGATATTCTGGTTTTTACCTATTTTATCTTGCAGAAGATATTTTCAAGAAGGCAAATTTGGTACCATCACCACAGTTGGCTCAGTAACAGTTATGCAAGATTTATATAAAACAAACTTAGCTAACCTAAACTGAGAAAAATTAGAGTATTATCTCCTTGTTGGTGGAAATAAGTTTAATTTGATAAACACTTGGGAATATTGTTTATCAAATTCAGAGAATGCATATATGCCAAGCACAAATTAATATAAAGGGTTGTCGAGCTTCTTTGCTGTTTCTCAGCAAACTGCTGAAAGTGCTGATTTCTTTGTGATTGCAGAGATGCGTGTTAGATTTCCTTGTGGGGTTCCATCATGGCTCATTCATGTTTAATTCTACCGAGGGAAGTTAAAGAATCTCAAATCACCGGCATCTATATTGGGAAGGAATCATAACGTATTCCCTACTGAGGCCAAGGTTCTTGTCAAAACGAGTATTAACTCTTCCATCTGCCTGTAACATGCTTCCGCAGAGAGGCTCCGGGTCACTCCTTACTGAGTTCAGCTCTCTGCTCAAGTCATCTCTTCAAGAGGCCCTTCCATGGCCATGTTGTCTAAATCAGCAGCCTATCGCTTCCTCACTCGTACCCCACTTTATTATTTTTGCATAACCCAGACATTCTGTTGCATTTCATTCCATCCTTTCTTGTACTAAATGTGTTTAACTGTATTAAGGAGCATATGCTATTTTCTATCCTTCCAACTAGCATAGAGCTTCTTGATGGTACAGTGCAGCATCCTCAGAACCTAGAATAATGCCTAGATCTCAGGTAGGTGTTGTGGTCCTGTGACTTTCTGGTATTTCCTAATACAGTTATTTCTTATTGGTTCTGTGATGTAATAATTTGTTAATATCTTTTTTAAAAAATCAAGTTTTTAATCGATCTTCCCTACTTTGGAAGTCAGCAAAACATAGGTCCTGGATCTCTGCTCATTCACTCCCTGGTGTTGGGCTTCTACACTGACTCATGCAAATGATAAGTGCTGGGAATACAGCAGTGATCCTTATAGCCAGAGCTCCAGCTCTCAGCAGGTTTGTGCTTCTAAAAACAATCTCATTCTTAATGGTTTCAAGCTTCCTTTTTGAATTGAAATGCCAGAAAATTGAGCTCATTATGTGTAAATCTGTGCTGACAAAAATTTGTTTTCTAATTTTTGATGGGGTCAACAAAATACAGAGCACTTGTTGGCCCCTGTTCTCAGTTCTTTATGTAAATTAACTCATTTACCCTCACTGTTACACCAGTGCTATTATTATTTGTGGTTTTCAGAGGAAGAAACTGAGGCAAGGAGAGGCATGCTACCAATAACTGATGTCTGGAACTTTTTTAACAACTCAGATACATAAGGCTGACGCAGCCAACCTTGTGTATTTAATAAAATATAACTATTGTTGACCTCCTTGTTGAAAGTTTAAGATCATGATTTATTTAATCTGGCTTGGGCATGCAGTCAATTTGGAATGACCTTTATCTCCATTTTAGCATAACCCAGTCTTACCCATTTTACAAGACTCAGCTTGCTTTAGAGCATTTGATAATCAGAGCCCAAGCAGGAAAACGGAAATGCCTTTAGGCAGTTCATAAAGAGGGGTTGTTTGCGTAGAGATGGAAGAGCTAAACACAGCCTAGAGGGGCAACTCAGAGGTTAGGACAGTAGGTAACTGCTAACACATCTAGGTGTGTGGGGCAGATAAGAGGGAGGAGGCAGGGTTACAGGAAACTGCCAGCACCTTAGATCTAGACCAGGGTGGAAGGAGGTGGGGTTTCTGTAACCCAGAGGTTGAGGCCATTCAGTGAAAGCAGGATGTCTGGTAGGAGCTAGGACCAGGAGGAGACACTAAAGGAGAAAGAAATACATTGTCTTCCACAAGATTTTATTCTTTAGTTAGTGCCTTCCATTGGCTAAGCATCCCAGGACCCACTTGGTAAAGGAGCCTGGGAAATGGAGTCTCCAAGGACACACATCAGGAGAACGGTTCCACCGGCCAACAGGTTACTGACCAGCACACACGAGAGCTCCTCTGTATTCAGAACTTCCACGACCCTTCCTTAGCACCTCTCCTCTTGTAGATATTAGAATAGTGCTGGGCGCACAGTCACCGCTCATTGACCTTATTATGTACCAGCTCTGTACTACACAATACATATAGTAAGTTTTTTAATACCCAGGAGAGCCCTGTGAAGTAAGAAAAATTATTATCCCATTTTGTGATCTCCCTGAATGCCCACAGCAACCCTATGAGCATTCTGATAAAATTTTTCATCGTATTTCATTTTTTGCATCATTTTTGTTACCTATTCTTTTTTAACTATTACCATGTCCAATTTCAGTAAGAGGAAACAGATTCATGAGCCACACCCAACAAGTGGCAGAAAGGGGATTCAAATTTGAGTCTGAATGGATCTGAATGGCTACAGAACTTATGAAGGCTTCAGTGAAACTCAGTACCATACAACACAAAAGCCTGCAGAGATAAAGGGAATGCAGCAGGGGTGGTGATGCTTCTTTAAAATACACACACCATACACTGATTTTATAAAACATTTTAGTCTGGAAATATGAGCAGTTCTCTTTAAATTCTTAAGAATGGCCTCTTGTGACCACAAAGATCAGAAGAATAAATTTCTCTTAGTGAGCAAAACATTAGTAAACACATTTTCAATGTAATTGGAAAGCACACTTAATTAAGGAATTCACAGCCTTCTCTTGCATTTTGGCTCTTTCTCCATTTTAGATGTCTGTGTATGACTATTGTGGGGACTGTAACTTTAAAAAACACTTTTTTTAAAAAGCCCACAGCCTGTGAGCTCATTTTTATTCTGGCTCTGGCCTCAAAAACTGAGTTTGACTAGGCTCTGCATCAAAATAAAATCCGGAGAGGCATTCCTAAACTTGGACCTTTTGTCCACGCTCGCTTCCTGTTGACCGAGCGAGGGCCCTTCAGCTGGCCTGTGGTCAAGCTGCTTGCACAAAATAAGGAGCAGTGTTCTCAAGGGCAGCGGTATCTTGCAGCTGATTAAAAGTAGCATGAGATGCAACCAGAATGCCAGTTCTCTTTCCGCTTGGGGTTTGCTTGAGTCCAGAGGTCAAAAGGAAGACAGAGCAGCGCAGTGTATCGGTTTGTAATTCCACTCCCGCTACAGCTCAGCGATACGACATACTCCGATCCTTGTCCCATCAAGGAGTTCTTCAATCTTCAATCTCTGTCCCCTAAACACTGGCTTGTGTGGACATGCTATTAGCTGGCAGGGTTCAATTTCAATATTAGCGGTTACATTCGGTTTCAGGCTCCTCGCAGTTGTCTGTGCTGGGTATGAATCTGGAACTGCTGCCAATTTTCTTGGAGGGCATTTTAGTATCATTACCCCAGTGCTCATGCTATTATCTCTGAAGTGTTGTTTTCCAGCTATTTTCTGCCTCTAAAAAGACAGTTTCCTTTAGCTATTTTATCAATGAAATTCGAGTGTGCGATGTAGCTCTTTCTTTTTTTTTTTTTATTGTTCAAAATATTACAGACGCCCCCTTTTTTCCCCATTGACACACTCCCGGCCCCAGGCCCCAACCACACTATTGTCTGTGTCTGTGGGTTGTGCATGTATGCATATAGATTCTTCAGTTCATCTCTCCCCACCCAGCCCCCCCACCCACCCCCACATTTCCTCTGAGATTTGTCAGTCTGTTCCACGCTTCTATGTCACTGAATCTATTTTGTTCTAGCTCATGACTTGTGATTTTCTTTCTTTCACTACCTGGCTGAGGAAATGCTCAGCATTGAAGGTAAGATGGCACCTTCAGGATCATCTGGTCCCTCGCTACTGAAAGTGTGTTGCCCAGATGAGCAGTGTAGGCATCACCTGGGAGCTTATTGGAAATACTCAATCTGAGGCTCTCCTAAGACCTGTTGGTCAAAATCTGCATTCCAACAAGACCTCGAGTAGTTCATGTGCAAATTAAAGTTTGAAAAGCAGTGAGCTGGCCCAGATTTACTCTCCTAAGCAGTCCTAAGAGGGGTTTTCCAGCTTTTTTTTTTTTTTAATACTTACCAAATAATAGGGATGTCACTTTGCAAGACTTGGAGAGCTGAACTCTGTCTTGTTTAATTTCCACTCTTAGACCTTTGTTCTTCTCTGTAGCAAATAACATAGGTCTATTGCGACCTTTCTAATATTTGACGGTAGCTAACATTCCACAACACATTCCATCCCATCCCTCCCTCCCTCTCTCCCTTTCACTGTCTCTCTCTTTCTGTCCCTCATTCCCTTTGTGTCATACACTCCTCTCTTTATCCCTCCTTCTTATCTCTTCTCATGCTAAGCGTTTTTTTTTCTGCCATCCCTCACCTTGCTTGATTTCCAAGTTTCAACAGCGAAGATTAATATTTCACCAATGAACTCTAGCTGTCAGGTTCCTCTTAGCATGTGATGTCTGAAATGGAGTGTAGTATTTCATTAGATCTTTCAATAAGCCTACTGTATCATATGTGTTTGTGAAGAAGTACAGGGGACTTTTTTTAGAGCAGTAGAACAAAGACAGACCTACTGCTGTTGAGTCTGAAGAATTTAAAGGCATCTTCCTGGAGGCTGCCTGGCCACCATGCATAGGAGGATCCAGTGAGTGACATCATTGTTTGACATCGTCATCGATAGGTTGAGTAGATAAAAAGATGGGAAGCATCTACTTAAATGAGAACTATGCTAGGTAATACTAAAGCAGCAATACAAAAATGCATAATTACACTTTTTACTTCCCTTAGCCAAGCTCCTAACTTGAGTGGAAAACCAATTCAGGGTAAACTTAAAATGCTAATAATTAGAAGTATAAAATGATCATGAAAATGCAATTGATAACATTCCTTGAGGTTCAGGGTCAGTGTAACTGGTCAACCTCTTACATAGTATAGACACCTGAATAATGTATGTTATTGTAGTTGGTACAATCCTGGCTAATACCATTTAAACAAATGAAGTCCTAACATAGGATTTAGAACTCTTTTTAAATCAAGTGCCCTGACATGGGTAAATAAGAAGCAGATTAGGGAACAATTGGCCTAAACTCAGATACTTTGAATGAATCTACATCTCAAATTTGGCTCAGCTCAATCGACACTTCCCAAGTAATTGGGAAACCGGCATGTGTGAGGAGTATCATAATTCCTGCCTAAAAGTCTGCCATTTATTTTTAACATTTTACATAAATCAGCTATCCAGAAGTTCTAAGATTTTACCATCTTAACTCATTGTTTCTTATTTGACATAATGTCACTCAAAGAAATAATAGTTGATGACATTTCTGTGATTTAATATAGGGGCACTGCCATGATTTATGATTAGAACAAACACAGAAAAATACCAAGTATGATCTTCCTGTTACATTTTTTAGTGTCTTTCTTTTTCCCCCCTTAAACACTAAAAAATGTAAATAAGTTTAACAAATAACTTTATTTTAAGTGGCATATATGGTACTCTATCTCCTAAAAAATTGTACAAACCACAGTAATACACATTATTCAAGTATCTATGATACATTAGAAGTTAATGACTTAGACTACCCCTGAATCCCAAGGATGTTATCAATTACATTTTCATAATTTTTTATACTTTTAATTTTTATATTTTTATAAGTGTTTTATGCTTACTCCAGAATTTGTTTTCCAATAAAGTTTCTTTTGGTTTAGAGAAACAAAACCACACTTCTGATAGGATACCATATTGAAAACGTCTGAAAACTTTGGAAAATTGATTTCTAGTTTTGATGGTAGAAGAGTCATTTGCTCTCAAGTTGTCTGAAAAAATAAAAAATAGATTCCGGGCCTGGCCGATGTGGATTGGTCTTTGAGCATCAACCTATGATCCAGGAGATCGCAGTTCGATTCCCGGTCAGGGCACATGCTTGGGTTACCAGTTCGATCCCCAGCAGGGGGCGTGTAGGAGGCAGCCGATCAATGACTCTCTCATCATTGATGTTTCTCTCTCTCTCTCCCCCTCTCCCTTCCTCTCTCTGAAATCAATAAAAACATATTAAAAAATAGATTCCGGCATTGATTTGCTACTCATATTTTCTGATTGACAATGAGAGTGAAACACACACACACACATACACACACACACACACACATACCACAACCAGAGGTTATGTGAATATAGTGATTGATCTAAGGCGATTCCTTATACCAGTGTGTGTGCTCAGAGATAGAAAATTCTGAAGCCACATCAGAACTGCTGCCTTTCTCCTACACAGAATCTAATCTTCCAAATAATGACTGTAATTGCTAGAAATAATACAAATGTGAGTTATTACTATATGGGTGAAAGGGATGGCAAGATGCCAAATTTGTAGGGAGAAAGAAGGAAAGAGATGACCACTAATTTTCATACACCTTATTTTTTATTAATTCACAAAATTTCAGGTTCTTTGAAAATGCAAGAAATCATGTAAAGCATCTTATAAATTTTAGCTACCTTATTTAATATAAGTTTTAAAAAGAGCTTTCTGTTATAAAGAGAGCATAAACAAAAATCTGGAATGTTTAGACAATGTATACACCCCATAGACATTTTGATTTTTTAAATTTGAAATACAGTGTATATTGATTCACTTCAAATTGTTCATATTGACCATTCCCCTGGGGAACATTAGTAAAATATCATGATTACTACATATGTGGGTGCATCAGTGAGGTCTAAGGATTAATTCCCTAATTATATCTTTATCAAAAAATAGAAATTAAAAGTTCTAGTTTCTATTTTATGGACTAGAAGTGCAACTCACACATAATGCCGTTGTGAAATTATGAGATTTTTGTGAGGAAAGGGGATCTATGGCAGTGTTTATAAAATTCCATTAACATTTTATAAATGCAGATGGGTAATTATTGGAAAAGAAAACATCTGAAAATAACATATGCTACAGAATGGATAGAAAATTGGTTTCACTCACCATCTGTAAGTTTCATCTCAACATATTTTGTTTGCATCAGACACTTATCCTTTGCTAGCCTTCCCCTGCCCTACACTCTTGTAACATGTTCTTTCGTGTCAAAAATCTTCCTTTTATCAAAACTTATCCAAGAAGACCCTATTGTGTACCAAGATCAGTGCCTTTTCTCTCTTTAGCCATTTGTTCTGAGAAACAAATGCAAGCTCTGTCTTTCATAAAATTTGTAACAAATATTCTTATGGAAATGAATCAACACAAAAATCTGACAACAGCTAACACAGCACATCGTAAACTTGCCAGAGCATCAAATAACATGGACCAGATTCAGAATTATAAAACTTTTCCCCGAGATATTTGGGTCCCTTAAAATACTAGCCACAAGAGAAAATTAAGTGATCAAATTTGATATGAACTAAAAAAATAAATAAAGGCAATTTGTAAAATTTGCATAAAAAATAACGCGGAAAATGATTTCAGTGAAGTTAAAATGAAAATACTTTGATGCTATGCATAGAAAATTAATATGGAAGATTACTTGGCTAAATGCAGTTGATATTGGAAAATACTTCATGAAAATTCTTTAATGATCAGATCTAAATGATTGTATCCATAACCTGGAATTAAAACATCTTGGTCAAAAATTGGAATCTAAATGGTGAGATCAGAATACTCTTAATTGTTAAGAGCTTAGTAGGTTTTTTTCCCTAGGGATACTTATTATTATTATTTTGCGGAGCTCAAAGTTTAAATTTTGAGAATTTAACAACATGAAAATGTAACCATACCATCTGCCTGAGGGATGGAGGCTGAGTATTTTGAGGCCAGTACCTAGGGAACGGTGGTCCAGTCTCTTACCACTCAAAGTGTGGGCTGCAGAACAGACCGTCAGTATCACCTGGGGCTTGCCAGAAATGTAGAATCTTAGTCCCAAATCAAATCTACTCAATTAGAATCTGCATTTTAACACGATCCCTAGATGAAGTCTATGCACATTAAAATTTAAGAAGCACAGTTCTGTTCTAATGCCCCATGAGACAGGCTTCAACCATGCTCTTGCCTGAGTTTTCATTTCAGTTTATTTAAACTACAGACTGCATGGTGATACACCCAACCTTGATGCTTGTACAAATGATATGTCTTTTGTTCCTCTTGGTTCTTTTTTACATTTTCAGTTGTAAGGAGGCATAAATAATGTAATTTGAGGAGGGGCGGGGAAAAACAAAAACAAAAAAATCTTGTGATCTGGTTTGGAGCTGAATTTTGTAGCGGGATATTTATAGAATAAGAGACACTGATATTCCACATGTCCTAGGTGCCGGCTTCTGATGCTTTTGTTGCTAATAAGCACCCGTCCCTTGGTGTTTGAGCATCTCATGTTCTTGCTGAGGCAGCAAGGAAAATGCAATTCTAGGCTCACGTAGGATGTTGGCCTGGTAATGAGTAGGATGCTAACCCTCTATCCCTCTCAGCAGTGATCAAATTTGGACACAAACTTTAGGGACAAAAATAGATCTTGAGTACTAGATTCTGAACTACACTTGGCTAGCTCATTTGGGGACCATTGTAAGCTGCCTGTAGTCACGTAGCAATTCCCCAGTATTTTCCCTCTTTTTCCATTACTTGTACATTCTTCTGGTAGCCTGATCACCTCACTATTTTGGTCTCCAGTCTGTTGACTTCGTTCCTTGGAATAACAGGAAGAGTGCCATTCCGAGTCTTAGGAGGCCTGAATTAGTACAGCACCTGCTAATATTGTAAATATTGAATAAATGTTAGCTCTTTTCCTCTTTCTCATTATTAGTAGGACTTTGAAGCCCTTTTAACTCTTAGTTTTCATTTGCCGCATCCATGAAAGAGAATTATACTGAAAACAGGTGTATGCAAATCGAATTCCATAGATTTGCTAATATTCATGGTGCTTTTCTGGTTGGTATGTCTTAAAACAAAGTGCCTTGGAAAACCGGGAATTCATACAGATGCCTTAGGTGCCATCCTAAGATGAGAAAAGCTGAGTGAATGGGGGAGTCGACTCTCTACTTCCCAGAGCTGGGGTCCCTGCACCTATTGTACATACTATGGTTCTTCATAAAATTTTCACTGAGAAAAATTATAAGCCCTTAAGAAATAAGTGTGAGACCTGATTCTCTAAGAGATAAAAAATAATTGATCATCAAAATCCCTCTAACAGGAAATAATAAAGCACACGTATGTGTATGGCCATCTAGTCTTCACTTTGCGTAGTGACCAAAATTAGAGAGACCTGACTCCAAAAATATCTTTTGCATTAATTAAGCCACTGGATAACCTATACAGGTTTATGTTGTGATTTTTGAGGTTTCCATAAATTTTATTTAGAGAATTACAACTTCAGAGGCTTTGGATGATTACTTTTCTCTCAGGTGCCTCTTCCTACTTTGCATTTTTACATGGGTATATTCTATGCCAATTCATTATGAAGTCATCACAGGCCAGAAGCATTTAGGCCCATATGGTTGGGTTACATATCCTCATGCCAGTTTCATTTTAATGCTGTTATTTATAACTGCTATTATCTCTTAAATACCCTCTTTGGAGTTTATATTTCTGCTCAGTTCTTACTATGGAGATTAAGAAAATCTATTTCTAACCTATTTGTTCCGCAAAGCATTAAATGCCCTATGATAAAAAGCCAAGCAAGTACATGTATTTACCAAGTTCTTGGTCAACATTATGGGTCATTCCTTAAGTCACTACTAAATGTGTTGTATTTTCATGTTCATTTTATTGATGGAAATGTAAATACAAGAGTAATGAAAGGCCATGGCTCAAATTAAGGAAAGAGACCAAGCTGACGTCCTTGGAAGTACATGAGTTTAGTTCCCTATTTATTCTCCTATGTTATGTTCCATCGTCACATAGTATCACCTGCCACCTGTAGAGGCAGGAGACGTTTCTGAAAGACATAGTTTCCTTTCTTCTCAGCAGTCTGGGGACAAAGGTCACGTTCCAGCAACATCCTGAGCAAGTCTTTACCACCAAGCACATTCTATTTGGAAACTCAACCGGTTAACCTTGAACAAAAAATCTGAAGTTTCTGCCCACAGAAAGGAAAGCCTGGCTGGATACCTGTGCCTTCAAAAGTAGGCAACTGAGAAGTGGCTTTCCCCTCACATTTGTGTTGATTGAGTGAAACAAGGATACAAGTTGCCTCACTCTTTTAAGAAATCTCTCATCTTCCCTGGCCCCTGTGGTTTGGTTGGTTGGGCATCACCCCTGCATCCAAAAGTTGCTGATTGGATTCCTGGTCAAGCCACATATTGGGGTTATGGGCTCCATCCCAGTAGGGGGCATGCAGGAGCCAGCTGGTGGATGTTTTGCTCTCACATAGATGTTTTTCTCTCTCCATCTCCCTTTCTCTCTCTCTAAAAATCAGTAATAAAAAAGAAATTTTTCATTTTGTAATTATATGTAAATTTATACTCTGTAATAGGGAAAAAAACAATTAAAATGTTGTCTTTCTCATAGGCATGTCATAGGTGGGAGATAATCTATATCTGTTAAATGTAAGAAAATTGTTAGTAAAATCTCTGCAACTTAAGTTACCTTTAAGAGATTGAGGATGGCCAATTTTAGATGGATGGATTTGGTTGGAGTTAGTTTAACCTCTTGGATCATGAAGATATTTAGCAGTGGGAATTTAGAAGGGTTTATTTCAAATCTTTGTGATGGTGACAAATTAATTATACTTCAAATAAGCCTTCATTATCCATCAGCCTTCAGGTATGGTCCCACAGCTTTCAACAGCACAGCTGACATATTGTCCATTTGTATGTCATCACACAAACTGGGTAAAGAATTTTAACTGTAACGCATTGATTAGTTAAAAGTGTTTTTTTTTTGTTGAGAGAGATTATTGATTCAATGGAAATATTTGAAGATAAGAAAGTCCGGAACAAATTGAGAAAATAAAAATCCAGTCAACATTATGCTGTTATGCAAACTGCCAAACTAAATATCTAAGGGGTATTTTCTTGCTATGAATACAACTGACTGCAGAGAATGAAGCCATTTAGCACAGGACGTACAAGATCATTTACCTAGTGGCTCTCTATTAGGGACAGCCCATTGTTAGACAATGGGGTTCAAACAATTTTGCTAACTTTCCTTAGGAGTTTTCAGAGCAATTCTGAACTAAAGCAATAAGAAAGATCCTCTTTACGTAGTGAAGATATTTGTATGTTAGATGGTGGTAACTATGGCGTGATAAAGATACAAAGATTTTGCAAATGTCACTTAGTGATTTGTTTTAATCTTGACAATTTACATGTGATTGTCAATGCATCATTCAGTAATCTCATTTGCTAAATTATAAAGATCACTTCCATTAAGTTTTTCATTACATGGCACTGTTCAAATTCTTTGACTGTTGTTAAACAAGAGCTAATTGCCATCTCTAGTAAGTTTATTTTCCCTTTGCATATGCGTTTCTACTGATTAACTTTTTCCACCCTCGTGAGGTCTCTGAAGATTCAGGATTTTGGAGTTTCCTCAAACCTGGAGTCCTCAGAGCTAGAGTTTGGCAAAACCTAGTCTGTATCATAGTACCTTCCACAAACTTTCCCTTGAGGCTCGAGTCATAAAGAATTCATGAGACTCATAAACCAGATGTCTATCTAATAAGGCATTTAAGTGTGAGATCAATGGTTGATGTCATTGCTCTCTTTATTGCTATAAATAGCAGTGGAATTTTGACTGATCAAGAAATATTCAGTATGGTGGGTTTGGACTGCGTGACTCACCATGAGCTGATTTAACATTCAAGCAAGAATTCTGTTAGAGTTATTTCCCTCTTACTAGCAAAGTGATCCACTTCCAGTCTATATGTAGTCTATTGGTTTGATGTGTCAGCAGCGTTTGATTACGGTACATATGTTTGAGAATAAGCAACAGATTGTTGTACGAAAGTCTCTAAAGTGTATTAACTTTATTCATTTTTAATTCTCATCTGGAGCTCTGAATCTCTACAAATTTAGCTGGACATATGTAGTCCTGCCAAGGAATGACCTCCGGACCACTTGAAAGTTAGCATTGTGGGTAGTATCAGTTTTCTCTCTGATTTGTATTAATTTCCCAAATAGAGAATATCTGAGAAAGACAATGGCAAGAGACCCTTGGTAGGCATGCATGCTCTACACATACACAGTAAGAGCCAGTCATTTGTGGTAATCTCATTAACTGGAAGCTCCGGCGTTTAAGGGAAGGAACTTTTGTATTTGTGTGCATGTGTGTGTGTTTTTGATTAACCAAGTGATGCCAGCATTCATAATATGCTAGATCAGTATAGTTTACTTTTTTAAGACAGGCAAAAAAAAAATAAAAGAATTGCTTCTAGGGCTACTGAATGATTATTGAGATTGCTCCTCTTTACCTTCCTCATGGTTTGACCATGTGTCACATCAGTTCTATGGTACTTGTGCGCTCTACTCTGATAGTTACTGATTTGGAACATATGCTATTGTAACTGTGCCACAATCTCTGTCATATTTCAACACCATAACCTTGCAAGGGCTTAGGAAGACTTGGAGACATGTCAGAAGAGCTTACCGACCTCATATGTTAGCAGTGCTCCACGGCAGAGCTGCAGAAATGAGCTGCAAATTTCAAGTAGTATATTGAGTGTGTGATTTATTTGTTTGCTGGGCAGGTCAATTAATTATTTCACTGTGATGCCACCCTAAGTTGTAAGTAGAGAGAGAAAATGAATTGTCACATTCTGTGCCTGTCCCTTGTACCACTTAGGATGACAAAAGCAGTTTCTCTCCTGAATGCAGGTGATAACCAGAAATATGAGGATTGGGCTGCTTTAAAGGTGTTGGCCAGTGTGTCCCAGAGAGGCAATTTGAAATGAATTTAAAGATAGTGTACTCATACTCTCACAACCTTTACGTTCTCAAGGGAGTATTTGTCTTTGCCATTTCGGGCTGCTCTAACACAAAAAAACAGACTGAATGGCTTAAGCAACAGCATTTATTTCTTACACTTATGGAGGCTGGGATGCCCAAGGTCAGAGTGCCTGCAGATTTGGTGTCTGGTGAGAATCCTCTTCCTGACTCACAGGTAACTGTCCTTTGCTTGTAGTCTTACATAGGGAAGTGAGTTGGCTCTACTCTCTTTCTCTTCTTATAAGGACACTAATCTCCATCATAGGGGCCCCATCCTCATGATGTCATCTAGACCTAATTACCAACCAAAGGCTCTCCCTCCTATGCCATGCCATTGAGGGTTAGGGCTTTGACGTATGAATTTTAGGGGGACCCAAACATGCAGTTCATGACACTATCATAAGGCAAGAAAAAGAAAAATAGTAATTCTTATTTCATACTTGCTATAAGATGTACTTCCTTTCTTGGAAACATGAGGATTGGATAGCTTTTTTAAATTTTCAAATTTATTTTCCTGAAAAGATTTAGATTGGTTATTGTATTGATATATATATATAAAAAAAAAATGTTTCTAGATCTTTTGTTGAAAGAGAATGGAAAGAGAGGAAAGAAAAAACTGACATATTGGAGAGAGTGGCTAAAAGACAATTTTTCTAGCACAAAGATGAAGCTTCTAGAGTATTCATCACTGAATTGCTACCCCTATAACCTTTGGAAATTATTTTTCTTTTTCCCAATTTGAAAATATATTTATGTTGGCAAAGTGGTCCACTGGCATATTTTCATTAGTCTAAGTGGAATTTGAAATGGTTTGTCAGGGCCCTAACTTTGGCCCCGAAGTTTCTTTACTAGGTGAAATACTAATTTATTTTACTTGGAAAGAAGAATTATTTTAATAGAAGAATGTTCTGGCTTCCAAATCGGCCGTCTTGGCAACAGCAATTTGAAGTCAGTATATGCTAGTGAATACCCTAAACTCCTAAGAAGTTACCAAAATACCTTCAACTTAATTGCTTGGATGAAAGTTGTTGGAAGAAATTCGCGTGCCATCTTCACAAAAGCCACCCAGGAGCTCTCCCAAAAACAAACCCTGTCTCTGAGACTCCGCGTTTGAATCTTTTCCATTTTATCCTGAATCGTGAATGAGTATTAATACATGGCACTTGCTGGTGTTTCAAGTCTTCTGTTTGGTTTGTGTATATATGTGCGTGCACCCAAGCCTTACCCAATTTGACAATCATGAGGCAGATAATTCTATGACATTTGGGAAAAAAGACTGTCCCGGTTATGTGGACTCAATGTACAGGCTTAGCCCTAAATGTAAAGCATGATCCTTATTCTAGGGCAGGTTATTGCATATCACAGGGAAGCACTGTATAGACTTGCATTGGGTTTTACTTGATGAACATGAATAAAAATAAATGTGCATGCACAGAAAATCAATCAAGCACTGTAACATTTATGTTGCCATCACGTACATAAACACATTTATAAATGGCTTGGCCTCCGTACAATTTCTGTGCCCTGGATTTCCCACAAAGACTCGAGGTGACTTATAAAAGCACATGCTTTACAGTAGGTATAATAAACTCGAATTAGAAATAGAAAGCCAGAGCATTGACAGGAAGTGGAAGGAAATATAGACTGTTATCGAATGCCAAGCTTCCTGGTAACCCAAACAGAAAGAGACACAAATAAGGAACATTGTTACCCTTATTATAACTGAGGAAGTTCTTTAGGAGAGGCCAAAGTTTTTCCTGGCAGAAAATTCTAAAAGAAATGTTCTCAATTTATTTGAGGAAGAGTTGCTTGGAAGCCAGTGAGTTTGAATTTGTCAGGTGCTTAAAATGGTACGAAGGGTAGATTTATATTTCACAGTTACAGGCCTTGGATTTTTTTCATATTACTTTTATAAATGTCATCCTGTTATAGAGAGATGATAAAAAGCAGCAAGTGGGTTACTTAGTCCGTGTGGCCAGCAGAGGCACAGGCACCTGGGAAGCAGCCCGGTGTCCAGCCCACCTGCATTCCCATCCAGCTGTGTGTCCCTAAAGTTCTGTGACCTCTGTGACCTTCCAGCTTTTTCATCTATACAAGAAGAATGTTAAATTTCATAATTATTGAGATTACATGAGAAAATATATCTAAAATATCTAAGATCATCATAGTACCGTAGCATCAAACATTGATGCTAAAGATGAAAAAACTATTTTCCTTGCTCTTTATGCTTACTGTCCCACTGGTCAGTAATTTTCACTTGCATAATAGAGGAATCAGATGCCCAGGTGAATGAATCTCATCACAGAAATTACAGTTGAAGTCTGGATTTCTGACTCAGGTGTTCCATTTGGAAGCCAATACCATACTTATTTAGGGTTTGCAGGAAATGAGTTAGGATGGATATGTGGGTTTCCACAGCTGGGATCTACCCTTTTGGAAACAACACACACCATTGTTTCCAAAAAATAAAGGTAACTATTCATAATGAAAATCTTTTTCAAATTCAGTCACACCCTTTCTTGGTTTTTAAATGTGAATCTACCAAATAATTACAAACTCTTTTAGCGATTTAGGGGTTACTAGATTTTATTCCGCTGTAATCCAATGCTAATGCTAGAGCACTTTGCGGCCATTGTAATGTTTGTCCCACACAAGGAATGCTGGCCTCCTGTGCATTTGGAATTTGTGAGTCGCACTGTGGCCACTTTAGCCCCTCCTAATCTGTTACATCTAACATGCTCCAGACTTGAAAACTAGATGACCAAGCTCATTTTAACTGTGAGTGAAATAAGAATAACTAGAATCTGGTCACCTAAGTACCTGGGTTTCTGTACTTTAGCTCTGTGCCTTGTCTTGAGTTCCTTGGAGCTCAAGGTCATTCCAGGTCCTCCAGGAGTTATTAAAGACGGATAAGACGTCAGGAGTGCTCCACATGCCAAAAGTTCAAAGTCCTTAAAACTCTCAAACACCTGATTGAATATTCAGTAGAGAATCTCAACTCTTTTCTCTAAGTTTGCTTTGTAATTACTCAAAAGAGGTAGCTGTTAATTCCTTAAAGAGTTTAAGGGAAGGAAATGTCCATCTTCTCCACAGATTTGGTCCAAGATTTAGCTACAGTCATCATTCAGGCATTCTTCCATATGTCTCACCTAGATGCCTCTTGGGAATAATCTGTCCCTTTTCTTTGAATTTCATTCACAATGAAGAGCAAACACATTCTAATAACAACCCCTAAAGTATTTGAAATTAATTATTAAATAACTTTAAGTTTTCTTTTTTTTTTTTTTAGTCTTAGTTTTCATTTTAACTAAATTATACGTAAATGTTTCTTTGTCCATAGGTGATATTTCCTAGTACATTGCAAATGGAATATTTTTGTTTCCAATCTATTTTTTAAAGCTAACGTGACTTTAGGTAAGAATAAATGTTTCCCATATGACAAAATGGAAGGAGTATATACCTCTTACACTTCCCCGATATGTATGGCTGCACAATTTCCTGTTTCTCTAATTTGGGTCTGTGTCACATTTATTGAAGTTTCCATTAGGTAGTTAATTTACTTCTTTTCATTTAACTCTTCTATACAAGACTCTGTACCCTGCATGACATTTATTCGTTAATAATCAATAGCCCCACCTAAATTTTTCCGTTGGGTTTGTAACATATTGAGTAGTATCTAGAATATTTCTACTAGTCCCTCTGCTAACATTTATCATTCTCATAAGCTGTGCTGTGCTCTGGGATTAAGGTTTTATATACGTGGTTTTAATATAGCTTCATAATAACTCTCCAACATAGGTAAAATTATAATCCCCACTTTATCGATGAGAAAACCTAGGCCAAAGAGATCAAGTTATTTGCCTTAGTTATCTAGCAGCCCTGTGGCCTGGAACTGGACCCAGGCAGGGTGGATTCACGTCTTCCTGCCAGGACTCTGAGCGATGCTACCAACACAGGGCCATGGGTCTGGGTTGATGCCTGGGAGCTTCTATCCATCCCCATAATGTTTCTTTCAGAAGGAATAGAGATGCATTTGGGGGCTCATCTCCATTTGACGTAGGGATCAATTGCTTCCCAATTTGTGAAGTTTCTCAGAAGTGTGCCTACTCTGCCAAATTGCATTATTAATCTCATGCAAATGCTAGCAGCTAATCCTCACTCAGCTGCTTGTACTTGCGCATGATTTCTGGGAAATGAGCTGAGAAATAGACAGAAAGCCATCGCCATTGTGTGGCTCCCAGGGACATGAACATGCATAACCAAGCTTACCCTCCGTGTCATCTGTGACTGCTTTAGGTGGGTGGGCCCAAATTCCACAGTGTTAAACAGCAGATGAATATAAAATAGGCCCTCAAGCACCATCTACATATGAAATACTCCCAAGCTCAGCGGTCTTCCCAGAAGCACAGCCTCATATACCCAACTGCCTGTCATTTATTCTGACAAGTAGGTGGTATTCTTTGCCCCAAATCAAGAATTAACATTCCCAATTTTTAAATGGCAAGAGAGCTGACAGTTTTCTCCCGGTTAACTGCTCTGTTCCCTCTAATAAGTGTGGAGCCATTTCCAGGCTGGCTGACAGTTGTAAAGTCTGAATAAGTCTCTTCCTCTTATTTTACCATCCCCCAAGGGCACTTATGGCGAAGATGTGCTTCTTTTCTTGCCTTTTGTAAAAAGATCAGAGAATCTCTTAAGTAATCTGTAAAATATTGTCACCATCCTCTGTAAAGGTAAAATTTAATAGTCCATGAGAATTTTCAGAAGCAGTAAAAATATTTTTAACTGATTTACATTTAAGAGACATAATAAAGCCTCACTCAGTATGGTCACTGTGGGAAAGAATCCTCTGGACAGTATCCCCTCTTTGAATTTCCTGAGTGTGGGCTGCAGAGAGAGCCGGCCACATGGTGGGGAGAGGAACAAACAGCTTGAAAACCATGTTTCTCCTTGATCTCTGAGAGACACGTCTGCTAAGTTATGGATTAGAGGTTAATGTTACTATCAAAAAATAAACCCATGACCTGTTGCACGCACTGGGCAAAGGGTTACATTTTCTGAACTCAATTTGAAATAAAACCAGGAGAGAAAAATCTGAAGCAAGAAAAAAATGGCCAACAAAACCACAATCCTGGGATATTCAGATTGCTTTTTGGGAAAAATGTTTTGAAAGAAATCACAGACGACATGACAATTTATATTTACCAGATAAGTAAAAGGACTCAAAACACTTAGCTAATTTTCTGACTTGTTTTGGAAAATATTGCATTGCATTTCTTAAGTTTCTTTTTAAAGGTACAGTGTTCAGCATTTTTTTAGACTCTTCTCTGTTTTGTAGCACAGTAGTAACATTCTTTTAAAATAGGAAATATGCATAATTATTGGGACAACTGGGAAATGATTATTGGGAAATAATGGGATGGAAGGATATTAAATAACTGTTTTATTATGTGATAAATATTATGTGTCAAATAACTATTTATCATCTTATTGATATTTCATAGTTTATTTTGATGATCATTATGGAAAGAGTGAATGCTTTTAAAAGTAACATTATATTTTTAAATTTAACTTTACTTTTTCCATCAACATTTACCCCTCTATGTCTTCTTCCACCTCCCTCCCCCCAAAAGTAATATTATTTTTATAATGCTAAGAAAATTACCAGCCAAGTTGGCATCACCCCCCTAACATAATGCATCAAGGGGAAAGTCAATGAAATGCTGTTTTGAGTTTATTCTTGTATATGATGTATGAGATTTTATTGCCTATATTTTCTTCTAGGAATTGTTTGGTTTTGCATCTTACATTTAATTTAAGCCTTTAATCCATTTGGAGTTTATACTTGTATATGATGTAAGAATGTGGTTTAGTTTCATTTTTTTGCATGTGTGTGTCCAATTCCCCCAACACCATTTATTGAAACTGTCTTTACCCCATTGTATATTCTTGCCTCCTTTGTCACATATTAATTGACCATATAGGCATAGGTTTATTTCTGGTCTCTCTCTTCTGTTCCATTGATATATGTGTTTTTGTGCCAGTACCATGCTGTTTTGATTACGATAGCCTTGCAGTATAATTTGATATCAGGTAGTGTGATACCTCCAACTTTGTTTCTCTTTTTCAGAAAGTTAGTTTTTCTTAATGAGGTACATTTGCAATACCCACAAATAAAAAATATGCAAGGCCATAAATGCATAAAAAAATAAAACACTACATGACAAATTTGCTTCTAGCCTTTGATGTCAGATTTTAGTTGGGAGCACATTTCAGGTGCTAACTGATGGAACTTTGAATATCAGAAGATGAAAATCTTTATACAACACACTGTGGCTACTTGAAGTGAAAGGGGAGTGCTTTGGGAGTGAAAGGAATGTTTACATTTGCTAGAGTTGGTGGACAAGTCTGGATGGAACACAATGAAGAAAATGTATTTCTGTACTCAAGACGGTGTTATCTCAATGTTTCACATCCCTGCCCATTTTGGAAGCTGAGTTATTATTCTAAAATCTCAAGAGGTTAGCTCTAAGATCTAAATTGCTACATTCATCCTCACCGATTAGGTATCCATAGTCAGGGCATGCATTAAAAAAAGAAGGGGAACAAAAGACACATATCTTTAATGAAAACTGTCTTTGTATTCTAGAATCTTCCCTACAGCATGAGTCTGAAAATGGTTTGGTCTTCTTTTTACCAGATTTTTGCAATCCCCCTGAAGCATGCATAAGGAATCATTTTATTTCTCTTTAAAGTACACCTAGAAAAAAGTTAGTTGGTGTTAAATGCAACAATTGTCACCTCTAAGCAAAATGTGAATAGCAGTTGTGCTGTTCCAATGGTTTGTGTGTTTTTTGTTAATCTTTCCTTTGTCACAATCTTTGTTGCATATTGTCTGAAAAAAAGAAAAGGAGCCCTGGCCGGTGTGTCTCAGTGGTTGGAGGACTGGCCCACTCACTGAGGGGTTGCAGGTTTGATTCCAGTTCAAGGGCAAGTACCTGGGTTGCAGGTTCAATCCCAGCCTGATCCCGGCCCCTTGGGGCATGTGTGGGAGTGTGGGAGACAACCAATTAACATGTCTCTCTCATATCAATGTTTCTTCCTCATCCTCCCTCCCTCCCTCCCTCCCTCCCTCCCTCCCTCCCTCCCTCCCTCCCTCCCTCCCTCCCTCCCTCCCTCCCTTCTGGATTCTCTAAAAAAAGGGGGGGGATTACAATTCTCAGCACCTCAGAAAATAATTACAATTCTCAACACCTCAGCACTGAAGAGTTTTGTATATTCCTGGGTGGTCAGTGCCTAGAGAGTGGCTCATCTGGCAGCTGGCAGTCACCAACACAACAGCTGGGGGAGTAAGTCCTTCAGTCCTGAGGTGGGCATTTAGTGACCCACCACTCCAACTCTCATATGCACAAATATATAACATTAGTATTTTAATTTGTCACCAGTGTCTTGATTTGCTTGCATGTCATATTGAGAGCAATGTAAAGCAATCTTACAATACCAAAATTAAGTAGCTAATTCAATGAAAAATAACATTTCATTGTTATTTGAAATGAACCCATCATTATTCCATGCTATGATATGAATCGTATTTATTTGTTTCTAATTGCCTTATTATCTTTCCTAATATGCAAATGTATTTTACATAGTTATATTTATGGCATGTATGCATTTTTCATTATCTTTTTTCGATAACATTACATCACATTTTCATGTCACCATTAATTTTCACATTTGTAATTTTAATAGAAACATGATTCTAGCGAGTTGCTGCACTATAAATTGCTTAACCGTTCTCTTAGTGTTTGGCATTTAGCTTGTTTCCAGGTTTTCCCTATCAAGTCATACCATAAATTATAGAATTCTGAACTCAGCAAATCATTTCAATTCAGTAAACAATAGCAGTTGATGCTGCCTCACATGAGAATAAATGGCAGGAATAATAATAATAATAATAATAATAATAATAATATGTGGCTCAAAACCACATATGAATGAAAGTGAGGGACAGTCATGTAAATAAGTAGCTGTATAATAAAACAAAGCCAGTGACATTGGAGAGCAAGACAGGAGAGATTATTTCTAACTGTGTTGGAGGGAAAATGTCATAGAGGAGGGGAATTTTTAAGTTAGGTTTTGCAGGATGAGTAAAATTTATACAAGGGAGAAAGAGAGGCCACTTTAAGCCAAAAGAAAAGTAACAGCAAAGAAAAAGGGATATAAAAGTAATTTACCGATATAAGTAACTGTGAGTCATCAGGTAGTGGTTTATAGGGGATGAATAGGTGATGGGAAAAATAATTCAGAGTCATATATTCCAGAAGCTGGGCCTCTATATTGAAGAGTTTGGATTCACCTGTAAGTAAAAAGGCAGTTTTGTGCATAAGAGTGCCATGACTCGATTAGCGCTTCCGAAGAAAGTCACTGGCCTTAAAGTGAAACATGCGTTTGTTGGAGAGCTAGACAGGAAGGAGGCTCCCATTCCTGGTAGAAAGAAGATAATGCACTAGCTTGAGAAAAATTTACTAACTTATTCTTTCATTTTCTGGTTCTTTCATTCATTTAAAATCATCATGAATATATATAATCACCTTGCAGGGTGTTAGACCTGGGGCTACTAGAATAGAGATCAAGATCTATTTAAAATTATCTGCTCATTCAACAAGCATGAACTGAGAGCCAGCTTTTGCAAAATGGGCAAATCAGAGTTGAATTCATCTCAGTCCTTGGTCTTGAGTTCTCAGTCCAGTTGTGGATGGGGCACAGGGTTTGGTGATTACAGGCCATAGGATTAGCAACATGAATAGAACACTAACGTCCTTCACCAAGTCACGTTCCACAAAGATTAGACAGACTCTCTAAAGACTCTTTACCCCATCTCTTGAAACAGTGGACCAGCTTTACTCTCTTATGTGTTCTCCACTTTCTACAGAGAAGCAAAATCTAAACCTGGAAATCCAAACCAAAGTGAAACAATGCTCAAGCGAAGTCCTCTGGCTACTTGGGGAGCAGGAGGAATTAGAATATCTTGAAAGAGTTAATGTTTACTTACTGAGTTTTTTAGGATACTCCTACTTCTATGAGAAACCAAGGGCTTTGAGATACCTGCACTTTAGCACTATTATTCCTCCTCTAGGGAGGGCTTTGGCCCTTTCCCTGTCCCTCCTCTCCATGGGTTGCCCTCCATCTTCATAGAGGCATACCCAGGACACTGAGCTGCTGTTACTGCTTCACCGAGGTTTCATATTTATGGATGAATCGCTACTCTAAAGGGAAAATGCTTTGTTCAGAAAGACAGGATATATTTTTCAAAACCATTTTCAAAATTAATATAATAATAGTAATTAATTTTTATAGATGATTACAGCTAAAGCAAGTGTTTTGATGAAATATAAGAAAGATAAAACCAAATTACACCTGAAATATATCATTTGTGTAAACATGTTTTAGTATGAAGACATGTCCAAAATAACTAGCTACATTAGAGATTTCAAAATTTACATTTTATTTTTCTGCTGCAATTGGAAGTAGTTTGTCAGCTGCCATAAACTTACATAAATAAGCTTATGACCAGGTAAAAATACCTTCTGTTTTCAGAGGATAAAAGTGTATCTTGGAACCATTCTTTAATTAGTGGACTGTTACTTAATGGCTCCAGGCGAGAGGTAACAACCTTTTAGTGGGTATGATTAGCTTCCCATACCCCTGAGGGGTGGGGGGGTTGTATGTAAGGGGGGGATGTGATAGACAAGGTATTTTGAGAGGACGCTGTTGGTGCTCTCCCAGGTCCCCTGGGCTCCTTTCACCTGCTCTCACACCCCTCCCCAGATGTGATGTGCTTGTTTTCAACTGTTAGAATCTGTAACTCTTCCTCCTGGGCTGCCCTTAGGCTACTGGTGCTGCTCTGCCGGTATGTCCAAGAGCCAGAAGTGCCTGGAATTTTAAGAGACTCCTCCTTCCCCACGGTGGTTCCTACCCAGTGAGTCTCTGCTGCCTGAATGCGAAGGCCCAGCTCCCTGGCTTGGGCTGGGACAACTCCGAGGTGTGACTTGCATACTGAAGTCCCCTGAGGGGTTAGGCGGAAGCCACCCTTCATGAAACCCTCTGAAATCGTGCTCCCTTGCCTCGTTTGTTGTCCTCTGTTTCTGTCACTTCAAAACATGTTTTGCTGGAAGCACTTCCTTAATAAATAGCTTTCTTATAAATACTTGTCCTAGAATATACTTGTAGGGAAGCTGGGGACAGTGCTTCTGTGTGGAGCATCTCTTCCTGTAGCCCTCCTTTTAGGGATATCTTCTGAGTTCATACATCTTCTAAGCTGCTTAAAGAACCTGAGAAAAATAAGTATAATGAAACGAAACATCTTCAACAACCTGAAATCCCAGGCAGACCCAGGGACTAAGATCCATAGGAACAGCAAACCGGGCTGCCTGTGTGGGTGCTGCCTTTAAGGTGCCCAAGGCACTGTGCCCATTCCTACCAGCCGTGTCCTTTCTATACCCCAAAACTGATTGAATTCCCGGGTGCAGAAACAGCTGCTGAGACCAAGCTCTGGCTGGAGGCCTCGTCCCTAGGAGTGAGATGCTGGAGGCAGCAAGCAGGCAGGGAGGCGCAGCAGAGGCCATGCTGGAGTGGATGGGCTTTCAGCGTTTGGTTGGGTCAGAGACCCCGATGGACAGCAGCGGGTGGAAGAGCCACCCCTGCCCAGGACAGCCACACGAACCGACCGGTAGACACTGGGATTGTCCAGCTATTGTCCGCTTACAGATCTGACTGAAATTTTGCCTAAGTATTTAAAGAATAATCGTCAGCCAAGGGAAATCCACTAACTCTATTTATAAATGCAAAATCTGGGAAATGTTCTCACTATTTTGGGTAAGTAGAAAAAAAAATGTAACCGACCAAAACCATCCTGTGACAAAAATGAAAGGAAATGATCTCCTGAAGACAAGAGCAGACCTCTGAACGCTATTTATAACAGGAACCAGAAAAAATGTAGAAGACTATTTGTCATACTTAATCTGATGGAAGAAGACATTGCCTTTGGTAAACAGGAAAAGAGAGCCACGAAATAGAATAAGGGGAGATGAAGGGGCAACGGGGTGAAATGAAAAGAGGACAGGATGTGAGGCCAAGGCAACAAGCCGGGATGAAATGGGAGCTCGGGGGCAGAGGGGGCAAGGATACAGTTCAGCATTAAAACCCCGTTACAGCCGACCCCTCCACATTCATATTTCCCAGAACAGCAGAAGGTGATATTAGATGAGATGAAAGGAATACAGGACAAATTGAAGCGATACAAACTGAGAAGTATAAGTGGCTGGAAGGAAACGCGATTATTTAGAACAGAAATAACTATTAAAAGCACAGTTGAAGAACCTTTCCCAAATCTGAGGGGCTGAGAGAAAAGAGAGCGGAGCTAGAAATGCAGATTATAGATGTTTGTTGTAATCAAGGCAAAACTATTTAAGAGAGAATTAGACACATATCTTGATAATATTTTTGAGTGGCTAAAGCAGCCTTATTTTTAAAATTTTTTTTATTACAGTGTGAATTCAACAACTTTTTTTGTATTGCTATTTTAAAATCTATCATACAGAAGCCCCACTGCACAGTTTCCTGCTGCTTGTGCAACTCATTTATATCACAATGAGACAATTTTGACTCTCTGAGACTAGGGTATCCCATGTGCAAAATGGGAATAATGGTACTTACGTAAAGTTCTGTGAGATTTCAATGAGATAAGCTGTGACTAAAAGCTTAATAAAGTGCAGAGCATGAAGCATGTAGCTTTTATTTTTATTATGATGTGGATTTTGATGGGTATATACCTCCAACCAGGAAGCTGCCCTGCAGAAACTTGCCAGGGAAAAGATTGGAACACTGCCTGCCGCCCAGCCCCAGCTTCCCTTTTAGGATGGAAGTCACCCTGCTGTGATGTTTTGTCAGCTTGGGCAGATCAGCTTGGGAAAGATAATGCCATCACTTTGGGTTTAGATACAAGTCAACTCTATCATTTCCAAGAAAAGAATATCTTTAAAAAAAGCCATCTCAAAATACCTGATGTTACTGAAACTCTCCCTGCTTTGCTGCCTAGAAGAGGAAGCTTTGGGCAACAGGAGTTTTCTTTAGCCGCATTTTGTGTTCTGTCCATGTCTTCGTAAGGACAGAAAGCAAGCTGTCTCAGACCAATCTATTTTTTCTTCCCTGTGTTCTTGAAGCCCGGAGGGAATTCCAAGCTCCCTGTGTTCATATGCAGAAGAAACTGACATAAGTAAAGGAGAGAGAAGTATATTCTCCCCTCACCAGCAGTGTGGGGAAGAAAGCTTAAAATAATGTTCCCAAACTTTTATTTACCTTGTATGTGGTATTTATTAAATGGCCAAAGGACCTTAGGATACAGGGAAAGGAGAGCTTTCAGGAGCTTATAGAAAATGAGTTATTAATGTGGTATTTCGGAGTCAGAAAGGAAAAAAAAATCTGGCTTGAGCCCCTGTTTGTGAATTTTCGAGTGCTTGAAAACATTTCCAAGGTCAAGTTCGAAGAGCAGGATTTGAAAACGGCAATTTTGCTACCTTTGCAGTTGTCCTGTTGTACTGCGGAGTTCTGGCACTCTCTCTAAACTGCCCTTCTTTATAAACATTGTTGATCCTCGTGGGTTTGGGCCAGCAGCTCACCTTATTTTTTTTCTTCTGCTGAGCAATATTGTTTCTGGGCACTTTTGTGAAGCCACAATAAACTAAGCAAGCAACCAGCAGACCCTTGACACAAAGTCATTTATTGATCTAAAAACAGCACTGTGCTGCCCAACTAGTATGGCACAGTGGTGGAGCATTAACCTGTGATCCAGGAGATAGTGGTTTGATTCCTGGTTGGGGCACGTGCCCGGGTGGCGGGCTCGATCCTCAGCAGGGGGCGTGCAGGAGGCAGCTGGTCAATGACTCTCATCATTGATGTTTCTCTCTCTCTCCCTCTCCCTTCCCCTCTCTGAAATCAATAAAAATATAGATAAATAAATAAATAAATACAGTCCTGTGCTGACCTCACCTTAAAATCTCATGCCATAAAACTCCAGTTCCTCAAAAATAGCCAAAGTGTTAACACCAAAGCACCTGCATCCTTGTTTTCAGTGTGCATTTGACATATTTAGAAAAGAGAATTTGGCCTTATTATGCTAATAATTACTATTATTTTAGTTATGATGACTTTTACATCAGCATCTACCAAGTCTACTGAGTTAAATCGTTTGCTTTGTTTGTCCAAAAGTGCAAAAACAGATCAGGCCAGTATTGTGATTTTAGGGTTGATGGTGCAGACTTACAGATTCTGTGTTGTGCCTTAAATTACATAGTAATAAAAGGACATTTTAGGAGAAGAGAGGTGAGGAATTGTTTGCCAAAGAGAGCTGTGTGGCTTAGAATGCCTGAAGTTATATATTTCACTAGATAAAAGCAGAGGTTTTTAATATGTTATTATTTCATTCATTCACTCACATGCTCATTCTTTCAGTGGCTAATATGAACCAGAAAGTATAGCAAGTCCTGGTGATTTGTCCAGTTATGAACAAAACCATCCTGTTGTCTGTTATTGTGGCACTTACGGTGTGTTAGGGTAACATATAATAATCTTATAAACAAAGAAATCCCAGGTAATGCCCAGTGCCGTGGAAGACATTAACAGGGGGTGGTGATGGAAGCTAATGGAGGATTGGAAGAACCCAGCTTCTGGACAATCTGGGAGACCAGCACTCCAGTCAGAGGGAACAGCAGGCACGAGAGCTCCGAGGCAGCTTGGCCAGAGTATAATAACGGAGCAGGAGGGTTGCCTGAGGCTGCTGTAAACGTTGTTCAGACGTGATGCATGATCAGTGCATGTTATCTGTCCTGCATTACCTCTCCAACCCCTCTTCTTTGGTCTGCCTTACGTTTGGCCTATGTTAAGTTCTTGAGCTCACCCCTTTCTTCCCTGTCCCTAAGTCTTTGCTCAAACCAGAATTCCCTTCTCATCTCTAAAGGTTATCATTTTGTTGAGCAAGAAACAAAAGCAGAGGGAAAAAAGGGATATATACTTTGCAATTCCATGTGTATGAGATTCTAGAGCAGGCAAAATTCATCTATAATGCCAGAAAGCAGGTCAGTGGCTGCAGGGCCCAGAACTTGTGTAGGAGCCTTGCGGGTGTTGACTCTGTTTCACAGCTTGATTGTTACGGTGGCTTTCCCAGTGAGTATGCCTGTCAGAGTGCGTCAACATGAATGCTGAAGCGAGCATTTATCCTATGTAAATTATACCTCAATAAATGCATTAAAACATTATAAAATAAGACAAAAGGAAAAAGGGCATGTTTAAAAGCTCAGGTTTATCATCTTCCTTACCTCTACCCTACTCAGAAGTAAGCTTTCCTTCTAGCGTCGTGGTCTGTGCTACAAGTTTTTGTACTTGTGAAAAGCAGGCCACATCCAGCCTTTAATGAGCAGCATGGTGTTCAAATAGCCATTTCTCCACCGGGCTTCCAAATTCCCTAATGAGAGGATCTGTGGCGCGTTTGTCTTTTTCTCCCTCCGTCGCAGCCACCTCAAAGCTCATAAAAAGACCTCCCCGAGCATTTGTTAAATCATTAGCACAGTTTTCTATTTTACATCTTACCTGGTTCCCAAAGAGGATGAAAAGGCAACAAAATTGATCTCTAAGGATGGATGAATGAATGTACAGTTCCTGGCACCGGGGCCCACATCCTGGCTCCATGTGGAAAAATGGGGAGCAGAATGGGTTGTCGATCTACCTTACTCACACCCGACCTTGCCTGTTGACTTAATGAAATGCTTGGGATGGTTGCTCTGTTCTCCAGAATGTAAAGGAAATTTATT
This sequence comes from Miniopterus natalensis, assembly GCF_054644295.1. NCBI lineage: Eukaryota > Metazoa > Chordata > Mammalia > Chiroptera > Miniopteridae > Miniopterus > Miniopterus natalensis. Next base: position 12,907,351 of record NC_142095.1, on the reverse strand, counting down.
GGGGTGCCACTGGTTAATAAAATTAGGTAGGTTTCAAGTGTGCGATTCTGTCCTACATCATCTGTATATTGCATTGTGTGTTGAGTTACCAGATGTCCAAGCAACCCTTCTTCTGGGCATCTACCCGAAGATTTTGAAAATATTTATTCATAAAGCTCTATGCACCCCTATGATCACTGCAGCATTTTTCACGGTCACCGAGACATGGAAACAATTAAAGTGCCTTTCAATAGATGATTGGATAAAGAAGCTATGGAACATGTATACAGCCATAAGAAAAGATGAAATTCGTGATAACATGGATAGAACTTGAGAATATCATGCTAAGTAAATTAGATGGGAAAAGTCCAGAACCATACGATTTCACACATATGTAGAATATAAAACTGAAAACAACTAATGAACAAGCAAGACCAACCAACAAACAGGACTCATAGGTCCGGACAACAGTGTGGTGGTGACCAGAGGTGAGCGGGGGTAAAGGGTGGAGGGGATCTGATATACGGTGATGGAAAGAGATTGGACTTTGGATGGTACATTATTTTTCTTACTGGTCTATTATTTCTATGTAGACTTCAGTGGTAGAACCACTGTTGGCAAGCCACAATGAGGTGGGTACAACAGTGTAATAAGAAAGTGGTTATTATGTCCCATTATTACATAGAGTGAAGAAAATTCGAAGGAACATAGTGTTCTATTGCACAACTGCCATTCTGGATTGTTCTGGGGAAAGCTCTGTAAATCCACCCTCCTGTGCTTATTCTTGAGAAGCCTTCCTCCCCGCCTTCCCTTATAGCCTCTCCCTGTGCAATTTTTGGTGTTCTCAACTGGCTGATTACCTGGAATATTAGCTTTTCAAAATAAGGCACAGAGGTTCACCAATTCCTTCCAACTCGTAACACTTTAAAATTGTGACTCCAAATTATTCCTGTAAAAATAGCTGATTTGTATGACCCCTTGGGGATTCCTTATTTTATCTGAAACCTTGGGAAATGGTTCAGTTTTGTGGAAATGATGGGGGAATGTCTGCTCTTAGCAATTTTTGTGTTCAAGGGCAAATCCACCTCTGTGCTTGCTAACTCTAATTTTCCCAGGGTTATGAGACTTTAATTTGATTCTTTATCCAGTGTGCATGAAATGCTCACTATAATTTGCATAATACATTTATTGTATAATGGCTCTTCACGTTGGTTACCTGCTTCCTCGAATGGACATTACTTTTTAAAGGGGGTATATTAATGTAGCGCCAATTTGAGCTGTGTAACTAAACAGAATTAGGCGTATCTCTGAAGGACTAACATAAAAGAGAGAAGGAAGGAATGCACTTGCTCTGAAATTGGCTATTATGTAAAAATAGCTTCAAGCCTGTATTTTCAAATATTCATTTTGCAAATAGGGGCAGGGGGAAGATTAGCGTCTTTTAAAATATAAAGACTTGTTATGTAGAGAAGGGATTACACTTGTCTGCTTTGTCTCTATGTTAGAATGTGCTTAAGGCATGTGGGTTAAATCAGGGTGCTGAAATCCAGCACCGTCTAAGAAGGTGAGGGAGTGTGAGAGAGAAGATGCCTTAGGCACTAGGCCAGGTGGTTTAAAGGCATTGAAATGTATTTAGTGCTCAGAGCCAACATATAATTAAGGTAATAGCGTTATTACCCTCAATTTTGTGTGAGTGTTTTGTGCATTGGACTCATTGCTACCAAATAGAGGAGCTAGGATTTGAACCTAGACTGTATGATGCCAACATCTTTGTCCTTCAACTATACCAGTTTTTTATTAAATACACTTCTCTAGTGTGTGTGCCCTAACATTAGCCTTGTCCAGGTGGAGTCTGCCTGAGTGTTTGGCCAAGAAAGGTTAGGGAAATTTGAGAATCAAAATGATTTTGGATGAGATGGCATTTAAGATCCCCATTTTCTCTGCAATTTTATGAGACTAGTAGGCTCAGTCCTGACTTGGGTGGCTTATTGCAGACAAGGGTATCTTAATTTCTAATGTGCATTCAATCACCTGGAGATCTTGTCAATGTGTAGAAGCTGATTCTGTAGATCTGAGTTGGACCCCTGAGATTCTGCATTTCCTTCCTTTTTTTAAATCCTCACCTGAGGATATGTTATCATTGATTTTTAGAAAGAGAGAAAGGGAGAAAGATCAATGTGAGAGAGAAACATTCATCAGTTGCCTTCAGGGATTGAACCCCCAACCTAGGTATGTGCCCTGACCGGGAATGCAACCCACAGCCTTTTGGTGTATGGGACAGTGCTCCAAGTAATGCCATCACTTCTGGTCCACGGACCATGCATATAGTAGCAAAGTAGAAAACCTCACAGGTAAGGCCCTTCTGGTCTCTGCTTGCAAAGCCATTTCCTGAGAGACCCAGGTCCTGATTGGAGTTAGCCAATTGTACTTAAACATCCTGGTCACTCTTCCTTAAACCCAACCAGCATGTCCTATTCTCTGTAGACAATTAGGATTCTTCAGGCCAGCTCTACCTATAATAGGGAAGACCTAAGCTGTAAGTCATGGATCGCCAGCTATTAAAGGGAAAAAAGAATTGTGCTATCAACTAGCATACCAATGTATAAGATATAATAAAATTTCCTTGGGAAAACATGTCTTTGTGGGGAAAAAATCCACTTTAACTTATAAATAAGTGTGTAATCATGAATATAATGACATGACTATTTAAACTCTTGGTATCCTTTCTGAATCGCAGGTCTGAAATTTTGTCTCATAAAGTCCTGAAGTATTTTCAAAGTTTCTTAGAGATGGATCCAACTTAATTACAATGAGAAGGAAAATGGCCTTCTACTCCCCCTGTATTTCAGGAGGATATTGTTTTAATTTGATTTAACTGATGTCTTTGGATTGTAGTAGATAAGGATCTACCTTTAAAACATCTTTAAAAGAAACAAAAAACTTAAGAAAATCACTCTTTACAGTCTAGGAGGCTTTAAAAGTATTGTTTATTTCCATTTTATTAATTTTTAAATCTTTCAAAAAGTTGGAATAAAATCAGTTTTGCAGGTTAGGAATCTTTAAGAAAGATTTGGGCAACTGGGATGCTGGAAATAATGAATTAATGGGATTCTAGAGATCCATATTTATTGACCAGGGAAGGTAGTCACAGATGTCATGAAGAGAAAACTGTGCATAACCTGATACCATTTGGTTAAAATAAAGAAGTAAATTAAATTAATAGTTTATCTTTGGTCGGTGGCATTGTGACTAATTTCTCTCCATGTCGACTGAAATTTCTTCAATAAATTTGTATAACTTTTAAAATTAGAATGAAAAACCACTTCTCTTTATTTTTAGGGGAAAATGGACAATTGGGGAGCCATTCATGAAAATCTTAACTGTGACTGTTTCTCACTTCAGAATTTTTGATAGCAGGAATTATTTGTATTACTCTGTACCTCCCTAAGTGCTTCCAATAAACACAGTCGTAAGAGCTAAAGAATTAGTTCTAGCTGCCTCTTCGTATTAGAGCATCGGAAGGAATCATAGCATGGTTTCTTAAGAAGGTGGACCAGAGCGCTAAGGTCTAGGTGGAAAGGGACTTATATTTCGCTGAATACTGTTTTATTTGGCTTGATTTTTTTTTAATCACATGTGTGTTACTTTCAGTTACCCATTTGTACACTTAAGTTTATTTTTTAAACTCTGATACCAAACTAGGCTTGTGCTTGGTATTCCAGCTGGGATGGAAGGAAGTAATTTGGGATCCAAGAGCATGTAAAAGCTGCCATTTCTCATAGTGATTGAGACAGTACTTGTGTTGACATTTATTTAAAATATTTGGAATGAGGCCGATAAACACAGGGTGAGGACCGTACCCAGTAAAATGGGTGTACACTAGGAAATGCAGGACTTGACTTAAACAGGAGCTTCCTGAGGGTTCAAGAGTGAGTTTTGTCAAGGTTTGGAAAGCGGAAATTATGGATGGAGCCCTTTCTCAGGAAAATAATGGTGCTCAAAGGGACACAGGGCTTTGTACAGAAATGTAGTGCCAAATTGATAGCAGGGAAGTCTAGAGCGTAACAAAGGCGGGGGCTCACAGGTAGCGCATGCTTCTGAGAAGGTTGGCCTGTGTGCAAGATTCACCCTCTCCTCCCTTTGGCCCTGAGCTACGCTATCAGTGCATCCCTCTGCGTGGTTGCCCGTTTGCGCTCTAATGTCCATCCTGTAAAGGGGAATGGTGGTGAGGAGGGGCTGCCTCCGCTCTAGAAGGATGTGTAAGACTACAGACATGCGTCCCAGGCCACTGGCTAGAGCCATTGAGCGTGAATGTGAATTACACACCTGGGGGCAGGGAGAGGGGGATTGTGCTTCTATTGATCCTCACGCATGGATGGAGACCATCATTTCCCTCTCTTCCGACGGAGGAATGGTCTACAGCTCTACCTGTCTGTTAAACACGAGCAAGGCGGGCGGGAAGGATGACCCTCAGGAATGAAATCGTAGTTCCTTTTGCCCACCCTACTGTGCACTGGGATTGTAGACATATAGAGCATGCAGTTACAGCTTGCTTCCATCTTAATTACAAACTCAGTGGAATTGTCTCATCAATAGCCTGGCTTGCTTCTGCAGCCATACTGCATTGCATACTTGTACCTCCAGCTCTTTCTGATGACAGGGACACATAGGCCAATGATTCACACAAGACATATTTTTCATTTGTATGTTTGAACACAGCCTGTTAGCAGAGGAAAGCTTTAAAAGATGATTCACAGAGGTTAATCTGCCCATTTACAGCCAAGCAGACTGCCCCCTTGATCTCTGCAATATTATAGTAAAATAATGGTTGATCTAGGAGAAGACCGTGGCACATCAGTGAGTTTCTTTAATCTCAATACAGCACAGTGATCTCTCTAAGCTCATAAGTAATGATCCTGATCCTAATTTTGACATTATTCAGTATGAAGCAGCAAGTTATCTGATTTAAAAATCAGTTGAACAGGGTGAGCAGGGAAGTGAGTTTTGGGATTTGAATTTGTGTTTGGTTTAATAAGACCTTTTGTTCAGTGTAAATAGAATGAGAAACTGTCCCATTGTCTGGCATAACGAAGCATCTTGCTCCCTAAATTTGTCTGTCTTTGTAATTATTTTATTCTGCCAGGAAATGCCATTTAGGACCTAATTTCTTTTTTTCTCATCTTTACTTTTGTCATTTGCATACAAAATGTCCTGAGTTTGCATCCACCTGGAAAAAACATTTGCCATTTTAGAATTCTAGTACTTTTTTTTTTTTTACCTTTTGTGTGGTACTGATTCCTCCCTATACCTTGTATTTAACTTGATTCATTTCTACTGTGCACAGACACTGACAAACAGAAAGACAGAAGAATAAATTTGGAATGTGGATAATTTACCATCATGTCATTCAGTGAAAGGGGACACGACTCAGGTATTCAGCCCTGATGAGCAAAACTGTACACACAACACCATGCACACTAAACTGAATGAAAATATGCCATTTTGCATATACTCACCTGACTTACATGTAACAGGATGCTACTCTGTACTTAAATTTCTTTATCTACCCTACTTACTAGACCATAAACGGACTGACAGGAAGAGCCATATTAGAGTATCTTTATTTTTCTTGCAGTGTCTAGCATGCTATCTTCTTTGCACGTAGTAAATATTTAGCAAATTAAATAATACTAATAATGGGAATGTCACATTGAGGTTCAAAAGTGTCCCTCATAAGAGGTGAATCCTATCCCAAAACTGGATGCTTCATTTTAGTGTTTCCGGCTCTAGAATATCAGAATGTTTAGTAATTAAGCTCAACCCTTCGGGGAACACAGGGAAGCGATAGAGTGGATACTATGTAATGGACGCGGTTACCTTATTGGCATCTATTTGTTAAGCGTTTACAGGTCCAGCGCTGTATGAGCACCTTATTTTCTAAGACGTTTCAAAGTCCAGGTGATTTCATATTTTAATGGTTCAGATTTTTTTCCCCTCTCAAAATAAACCCTCTTGTCTCTGGCTTTTGCATTTTATTGTTTCCTCCGTTGTCCCCTGGCTTCATCATAAGGCTCACCCACAGGAAATGGATGCAGAAGAAGATCCTAAATTTATGACTGGGTTTTCTTCGTAGTTTGGTTTTGTAAGTATAAAAGTAGCAAAGAATGTATCAATGCTGTCTTTCAACTACCTCCTCGGATTGCATCATGCCCAGAACTAGGAAATCCGATAAGAAGAGACGACATTCAGCAATAACTCAGCAGTTTAGGGATGCAAGAGAAACCCAGCAGAAACAAAGACATGGAGGCGGCCTAGACTCCATCACTTCTGCGAAGCGTGCAAACCACTCGTCCCTTCCTGCAGGCAACCTTAACCTCTCAACCCAGTTGTCCTGCTCTGAGCCCAGACAACAGCCACGGAACATTGTGCAGCTTAAACAGAAACGGAGGGATTTATGGAAGCGCAGTTCTCAAACATCCCCCACTGCTAAATGAGTAGAACCTCAGCTGAACGTATCCTTTCTAGACAAAGCGTTCGCTTGTTCTGTTTAAAAATCTCTCTCGACACACAGCTGGATTGTCTTTGAAAGAACTGGGTGTCACATGGAGCCCTCTCCTTCCAGCGGGCTTTTAGGACAGTCATTCTGAAGAGGAAGAGCCGTGCAAATGTCGTGACGTTTAATGTGCAGCTGCCCTGGGAGGGCAGGCCTCCCTGGCCGCCTGGGCGCCACCGCCCTCTGAAGCAGGAGTTCTGGTTTACCGCTTCCCCCCACATAGAGAACAAGCCCAAGGCTGCTAAATAAATAAGCCGTTCAGACAGAGAACACCAGGAGCCAGCAGCAGCGCTGAAGTCTAAAACATAAAACGTTTAACAATTCAGCTGGGTTGTCACACAGTGGTCCAGCGGAATGGCAAAGGTCACAGAGAACAAGCTGCCCGCAGATGCCCTCAGGACAACCAAAGCAGAAGTCCCTGGGCAATACCGTTGCTTGTAAAATTCTGTTACAATCTTTATGTAGATTTTTTTTTTCTTCTTTTTTCTATAACGTCATCAGGCTTGTAGTGCAATAAAAACAGCCGAACTTTACATTAAGGCACGCAGTTTAAAGCATTTCAGGAAAGCATCGATCCTCTGTGCCCATGGGTTGCGGGCGTGCGTTGGGCCAATGACCTAATTAGCGTGGCTCTGGTTCTTTCTCGCTGCCCTGCTTCCCGCTGAGCGCAGGGCCGCCGGCTTCTCCCCCCGCGGGGAGGGGAAACACAGGGTGTGTGCAGAAAACAGTGACATACAGTTTTCATTCGTCTGAACCCGCTGCCAAGCTTAATTCTGTAATTGAGGGGTGAGACCGGTGGGCTTCCAGCCACTTGGGCCGGGCCTTGCTCTGGTTACCGGTCACGGGTGTTTGGTCGGGGGCTTTAGCAGTCACCGTAAAGCATTATTAGCTGGAGCTGAACTAATCTCCCACCCTGGCCCTCACCAGATGTAGCTGCAGAGGTTCCTGTTCCCAGGCCTGATTATTTGTCATTAAGGAAAGCAAATTGAAACCAAATTGAAGTTGTTGTGTTTTCCTCGGTGAGTGCGTCGCGATGCCGCAGGGGCAGCTCCCTGTTTCACTTGGCTGGCTTCTGCTCGTGACGTGCTAGATGCTCTCAGCAAACTCAGGAATGCGGCCTTTGGTTCTAGAGTCGGGTGTTCCTCGGGCTTGCTTGGGACACTTCTACCTGAGAAATTTCATTCTAATTAGAGTGTGTATGAAGAACATAGGAGGCAGTGAAATATTTCAGTTCTCGTGGCTTTTTTTTTTTTTTTTTTTTAAGTTGTGGTGAAATATATTTTTCATGGAAAGTAATGTGAATAAGAAAGAAAATCTGCTTGGTTGGTCCGAAATCCTTCTTGTAATGTCCATGCTTCCAATTCCCAAATTCACTTTGCCAGTTTTATATATGTATTTTCTTTTTTTCCTATTTATTTATTTTTAATTGAATTTATTGGGCTGACATTGGTTAATAAAATTATATAGGTCTCAGGTGTACAATTCTATAACACATCATCTGTATATTGCATCGTGTGCTCACCACCCCAAGTCAAGTCTCCTTCCATCCCCATCTATCCCCCCTTTACCCTCTTCTGCTCCCCCCTTTCCCTCTGGCTATCTCCATGCTGTTCCCTGTGTCCATGAGTTGTGTGGGCTCTTTTATTTGCTTAATCCCTTCACCTTTTCACCCAGCCCCCCAGCCTCCCGTCTGGTGGCTTACTCTTTGTGACTTTGTCTCACCCAGTCTTAGCTCCCTTGCTGGTGTGGAGCCTTCCGTAGGGGATATATTTTGCAGGAAGGGGACATTCCCTGCCCTTGTGGCACACTAGCCCTTAGAAATGCACTCTTCTCCAAGCCCTCCCATCCCCTCCTCAATTCAGAGAAAGCCGAGGGTGTCTCAGCCTCCCGGAGATTTCCTCTGTTTGGGTTGGAATTCAGCCCTGGATGTGAGCATCTTGATGTTGTAATATCCTGTGTAACATTTGATGGGTGGAGAGCGAGGGAGGGATTCAGAGAAAAGAAGCTGCACTAGACTAGAGGCCAAGAGGCCTGAAATCTGGGGCTACTTTTCTGGGCGGCTGCTGGGCTGAACTGGAACTGTGACTACTTGGCATTTATAGTGTTCTTTATAGTCAAAAGTATCAACAGACATTTTTAACAGTTCATTTCCACAGTAGGGCCATGAGTACTTAAGCGTCTTTTAGACATGTGTTCAATTAATTCCAACAAGTACGGATCAAGCATAGGCTGTGTGGTGAGGTACAGTCCCAGGAACTGGGACTATGCAAAAGAAATAGCACCTGGCACCCGGCCAGCGTGGCTCAGCTTTGAGCGTTGGCCTAGGATACAGGAGATCGAGGTTCGATCCCCCGTCAGGGCACGGGCTCGATCCCAGTAGGGGGTGTGCAGGAGGCAGCCGATCAATGACTCTCTCATTATTGATGTTTCTCTCTCTCCCTCTTCCTTTCTCTCTCTGAAATCAATAAAGATATATATATATTTTAAAAAGAAATAGCAGCTGGTAACCAAGAGTCTCTTTTTTCTTCCAGTTACATGAGGGGAGGAAGAGTCCTTTTAGCAAAGGATGGTGTTTTATATAAGTTCCAGATCCCCTCACCCCTCCACCCTCTCAGGAATATTGTTTATTGTTATATAAATGATCCTCTTGCCCTCCTCTAGTTTTAATCTTTAGCTTTCTGCTTCATCTTTTGTATAGATATTCAAAATTACCAAGAACAGTCTCTTAACAGGTGCAACAAATAAATGTTTGTTGAATAACTTGAATATTCAATAGTTCTCTACCCCGGGCTTCACATTGAAATCAGCAGGGAATAGATATACGCGGGCATATACACACAAACACGTGTATGTGTTTGTAAACATCTGGGCCACATTCCCCAAAATATTGATTTGATTTTCTTGGGAGTGAGTCCTGCGCATTGGCATTTTTGGTAGCGCCCAATATGATTCTAGTGTGCAGCTGTGGTTGTAAACCATAGTATCTCCTATCTTTAAACAAACAGCTCATTGACCTCATATTTCCATCTAGCTAAAGCTGTTTATTAATTCTCCATCCCATCCAAGATCATGGCAAAGAGGCTGGTGAACATTCTCTCTGCCTCAGCTCTCACCCTTCTACTCAGGCAGTCTTCCGTCCCCACCACTTCCCTAAAGCCAATCACGATAATGACATCCATGTTCCTAAACCCACTGAGCACCTTCCTCATGCTCTCTGGCACTGGGCAGAGTGGACCTCTCTCCTTGGACACTTTCTTACCGTGACTTTCAGACTCCTATCCCCTCTTTTCTTCCTTCTTCCTCTGATTCTCCTTCCTCCTCCTTTGCCATCTCATTTTCTTATCTGACCCCTAAATGCTGAAATTGTTCAAACTCTAAACCAGGGTCCTTTGTTTCTACTTACAGTAGGCTCTTTTGTGTGTGTGTGTCAATTTCCATCTCTGTAAATAACATACTTATGGTGTGGACCTCCTAATTGACATATCTAATCCTACTCCCTGTTTTATTCAACGGACTAAAAACGCCAACTGCTACTTGACGTGTCTCTCAGGTGTTTCTGACTCTTCCTGTCTCAGTTTGATACTTTAATTTTCCCTCTCCTCTGTTGGATCCCCCACTAATCACCCCATTTCAGTAAATCACATCTCTACCCACCCAGTGGCTTATGCCAAGAAAGAACAGTCATAACCCATGTCCTCTATAGCTCCCTTACTTCCAACCAAGTCGATCCATTACCAACCCTATTAATTAAAAGTATAATTCAAATCATCCATCTCATTTCATTCACTTCATTGCCAGCTGCCACTTGCCTCTGTGTTACCTTGCTGATTCCATTCTTTCTGCCCACTTTCTCCACAGCCATTCAATCTTTAGCAGAAGCCAGTTGGAGTGACCGTTTAAGAAATGTTGATCATTTCATGCAACTGCTTCTTACGACTTTCAATAATAAACAAAAGTGAGATTCTATGCTGTCATTTTCTTTCAAAGGAGACATGCCATTTTGTCATTATAGACTCAGTTATATGGTTATTTGTTTTATGTCCATCCGCCAACTCAACTCTATGCTGTATAAGGATGGGCGCTGGAGCTAGAGTGTTCACTATTTATACCCTGTATAAATTTATACCCTGTGCCTGGCCAGGTGCCTGACGTGGAGCTTCGTTACTGGATGAAAGAATGAGCTTGGGCATGGATGAGCAAGGCTGGCTACAGCGGGAGGTGGAAGGGAGTGCCTGACGCAGCCAGTTCCGCTGGGAGCTCAGCCGCTCCATTACCAAATGCACTGACTGAACCAGCTGGGCTGAATTCTTTCATGGAATTGTTTCATGTCGTGCCCTGACTTCAGAATCCAAGGATGTTCAAGAACTGCATTCTCTCATTGGCGGACCTCAGGGGCCAGTAGAAATGATTTGCAAAGTGAGAGTATGGAGCGGTTCATTGTATAGTATAGTCGAGAAGGGGCTAGGCAGACTTGGCTTCAAATCCGGCCCTGCCGGTTAGGCAGCTTGTGATTTGTGTCCCCTCCCCAGAGCCTCAGTTTCTTCATGTATACACATGAAGGGACACGAGGACAATAGTACCTGAAGCTATTAGAGTTTCACCAGGTGTCAACCACCCAGCACGGATTCTGGCACCTGGGAGAAAACATCCATATTTCAGTTGAATTTCCCGCCCCCCAGCTCTAAGGCCTGGCTTACCCTGTTCCCTTTCCCCTTTCGCTCCTGCCTTTTTTCGCCGGCCTCACTCAGCTTAGTGGGTGGTACTACTCATGTTACTCACATAGTTTGAATTTCGTGGGAAGAGAATTGCTCGTGCTTCCAGAGAGCCTTTCTTTTGGATTAGAAACACCAACTTCACAGCTACCCTGCCCAGCTTTTCAAGAGCATTTTATGGGAGACTGCTGGGTAACAAGTTCATTTTAGGATAACATGCTGGGAGGAGAAAAGAAGAAGGCATTCGAGGGGAGAAAATCAAAAAGTTAATTAAAAGAAACAATTTGGTAATTGAATTCTCTTGCACATTTCTTTACTTATTTGGAGGGGGGTCCCAGTGCATGGTTAGTAGGTTTGCCTTTGCAGCTCACCTCAAAACTTCTAAATGAGACAAGTAAAAGAGTGCAGAGCCAATCCCTGCCTCATAGATGAGAAGAGGCGTAGGTTACATACGGTGAGCTTTTTAGATGTGCCAACAAAAGCTGCCCGCTTGCTCAATCCTGAATATTTTTATTTTTAAATATTCTTGGCAGCTTATATTACTGTTAGGCTAAGTCCTGGACTCATATCAGCTATTTTATGGGCATGCAAAATCCCTTTTGCATTTAGTCTGTTTTACTAGCTATTTCTTTGGCCTCACTCTGTCTCTCTGTACATACACACACGCAGACACACACATGCGCACACAGGCACACAATCAGTAAAAAGTAAAGGCAACTCTTGTCGTTTTCAGATTGTACTCCAGTTACAAGTGGCATGGGTGTGTTTACTTATTTTAAAATGTGTTCTTTATTTTTAGAAGAAGTTTGAATATTTATGTCATTATTCTTTATCACAGATCACTTTAAAATCAAAATAATTTATTTAAGATGTGATTGAAAGAGATAAGGTCCTGTAATGAATTAACAGGGGCTTTGGAATCAACTGGAGCTAGGTTCAAACCCTAACTCTCATTAATAACCTTTATTAACTCACATAGTCAACTTCTATTGATTGAATGCCTACTGTGAGCCAGGTACTCTTGAGGCTGCTGGTGATCTCTTTAGGCAAGTTCTAGTATGGCTTTTATTAACATCAACTTTTTTTGAGGTTTTGAAAATTAGCTTTAGAGAGAAATTTTAAAAGAAAATATTTTTCAGTATGTTGTGGCCCTCATTCTTGCAGCAAATCCATTGAGGAAAGGAGAACAGGGTTAAAGAATGTATTATCACCTTACTCACCAATTTAGTCTAAATCAGGTTGCCAACTGCACACACACCCTCCAAAGCAGTCTCTAGAATGTAAGATATAACTCTTTTATTTTCGATGATATTGTAATTTTCCAGACATGCTAAGGACTATAGATTGAGAGCCTTTATGTTCAACCAGGGTCACGAATGCAAGTGTGACCTTGAACAATCATTCCTTCTGTGTGGTCAGATGCAGCTACTTGTAAGTGCTAACAAGAGGCTTTGTGTCTTCCCAGGTTACGGTTTTGTGGATTTTGACAGTCCCGCAGCTGCACAGAAAGCGGTAGCATCTCTCAAGGCAAATGGCGTGCAGGCGCAGATGGCCAAGGTAAGACTGGTGTTTTAGATTGTTTTTGTTTTTTCGGTGATCATATATTTCTCCAATGCTGTGAGCTGAATCAGAATTGCAGTTTGCAACCATATGGATTATATTTACATGTTAGGGAAAATAAGAAACCCCACAATAAGTTTGGCTTAGAAGAATCTGGCTGGTTTGTTTCTTTGTGTATATTTTACTTATGTGCTCTTTTGTTATGGTAACCTCACTAATGATTTAAGGGCACCTGTGAAGTGCTCTGTTTTGGCCGGAAAAGGGGTGTGTGTGTGTGTGTGTGTGTGTGTCTAGGACTTTCGGCAGGAAATAGTATTGGAGTAGTCCAGTTCTCAGCTGGTTGGCTTTGATGAACAGTGCTAAACAATTGCTTGCTCTCATGTTGGGGAGAGCTTGGTTGCTGAATGTAGAGGTTGTCTTATCTGTGCAGGGAAATAAGGTTAACCAGAGCGTTTATTGTCTGTTTGGCTAGAATTGCACTTTGGCCTTTATAAACAGAGTTTACCTAGATAATAATTTCCTAGATACTAATAATTTTCATCACTCATTTATTGGTATGTAGAACAAAGAGTCTGGAACTTCCTATCTGAAATTATAATGCATTTTTATATTCAAGAAAATAAATGAAAGTGTTTATAATAGTTTTGTATCCTGATTACAGTGGTGGTAATAAGAATCTACAGGTGTGATAAGATGACATAAAACTATACACACAGATTATACCAATATCAATTCCTTGGTTTTGATATTGTACTATAATTACATAATATGTAATCTTGGGAGAAACTGAATGAAGGGTACATGGGATCTCTCTATAATGTTCTTTGCAAATTTCTCTAAATCTATAACTATTTCCAATAAAAAGTTTAAGAACATTTATAACATAAGGATGATATGTACATATCTGCTTTAAAATAATAGTCATTTTGTATTTGTTTCACATGCAACTTAAGTTTTTAATTTTTTTCTTACTATTATTATTTGAGTTTGTTTATCTCTAATTCTCAGAAGTTAGGTAGAAGAGCCAACAGATCTAGAAATGCATGTCGTCATGTCATATTCGTCTATACACTTACCCTTAGTTATTGCCATAACAGCTGAGTGACATAATGACAAAGTCATCAGATTTTCAGTCATTGGAATTTAGTTATGATTGCTAACATTCACTGATAACATTTTCCATTTTTAATCTCAGATAACTAGAGGTGGGATGTTTGGTTTTCCTCATCTTCGGTTGTCTTCTAGCAAGCTGATACCATCAATATCTGTTAACCTTTTGTTGTGGGTCACTTCCCACATAGATTACTTTGATAGACTCATTGCCCTTTATGACTCATTAATTGTTTTCAAGGCAGTGTAAATTAGAGTTTGAGTTCTTTCAGCTGTGTAATGTATTCCTCATCTGGATTATGCCTGGGAGCTTTGAATTTGGTCACGAGCTAAGATTGATGAAGTTAATATTTGTAATTAATAAGAAAATTACATACATGTATTGGTTTAAAGCTTACTTGGCAAAGAATTAAGTTACTTGGCAACTTAAGCAGTGACTTATACCTAGGAGACAAGTGATAAACTATAGGCGTTAGGTATATGCAAAACATAAAACTTGAATTTGGACTTAAAGGCAACACCAATTGACAAGAAAATGATTACACAGATGCTTATAAAATTGTTATTGGAATACCTCTGATCCATTTTATTAATAAACTACCAAATTTTGGAAATTACTAGTCTGTGATAATTTAGAAATAATGAATACAGTGTGCATAATCTCCACTGTTTCAAATGTTCTGAGAATACATATATAGTACTTAGTGGATCAACAGAAATAGAAAGTTGCCATTAATTTTATAACTACTAAGGAACCATTATGAATATTTTCCCTCTGTTTCTCAGCATTCTTCCACAAAAAGGATTCTGTCTCTCTCACTCTCTCTCCTACACACACAGACAGACACGTCCCCAGTCACTGACATCTCAGCTAAACAGGAAATTATCGAAGGGAAAATATTTTAAGGAGCCTCTAAGAAAATGATTTATGATCGCTAGCATTTTGGTACTTAGCTCATGCCCAATGTACCCAGTATGGAGATTCCAACCAGAATGTTTAAAGGTACTTTTATTTTATTATTTTATTTTATTTTATTTTATTTTTTATTTTATATTTTACTTCTAAAGTTGCTGAAAGATTTCTACTTTACCAATTATGCTGTCTGTGGAATAAATTCTGATTCCCTTTTTTCTCACAAACTTTGAATTGAAAGCCCAGAGCTTTAGATCCACATCTGCCTACTGGAAAACTTTCAGCAGCAAATGACTTTGTAATTTAACTACCCAGAAGCAAATAAATAGCCTCCCTTTGACAATGAAATGGAACAAGCTTGCCCACCTTTATTAGCAGATTTCTCACTGAACTATTGGATTTCATGGCGCTTTTCCCTTTGTCCTGGTGATAGCTATTATTTATTATCATATAAACCTGCTGTCTGCAGGGTGTGTGAAACTGCACTATATTTTTTTGCCATTTAAGTGTCCAGTGAATTGCCTCCTGCATCCTTGTTCTTATCAATATCCTACTATGCAGGTTGTGATGCTACATTTTAACACCACCAGGGTTTTAAAGCAAAAATGCTGCAAATAATCTAGGTTAGCAATAGCAACCTGGAGTGAACATGAAACCTTCCAAGTGAATCACTTTATTTAGCTAACATAGTCCAAGTGTGCATATGAAAAATTCAACCATTTTGTCAACAAATAGGAATTAAAAAATAAATCATCCACTAAGAGGTAATTGATTATTAATGTTAATAGTGTATAACCATTAACACGGACTAACATTTTCTGTATACTTGCTGTTCTGCCAAAAAGGGTTTTCAGGGATCAAAGGATATGTTTCTTTTAAGAGAGCAGGTTTAGTATATTTTAGTAATACATAGTGGTTAAGAGCATAGGTTTGGAGGGAGAGAAACTTTGGCCTTAAATACTGGCTCAGATACCACCTGGGTATATGACCTTGATTGAGTTATTTAAATATCTCTGAAAGCATCTAATAATAATAACAATACCTAAGTTACAGGGCTGCTGTGAGAATTAACTTTTAAAAATACACAAAGAATTTAGCATAGTGCTTAGATTATACCAAAACTCAATAAATGTTAGTTTTTCGTAAATGTTGTTTTGCATTACATTCACATTTGTTGCTGCACATTCCATAATATGTGCTTTAAGTGTTGTGTTATTACAAAACAGTTTCTTGAAAAATATAATAAGTAGTATCAATCAATAAACATTTTTATTGCCTGCTAAGTGTCAGACACTTTACTGGGTGTTAGAGATTGAATTAAGCGTCTTCCTTATTCTGAACTTTTAATATTTAACTTATCTCCTTGGATTGCTACAGCTCTGGATTGAGAATATTGGTTGTTATTATTCTTGCCAACCCTAAGTTATTTAGAAGAAAGTCATTGGCTAAAGAACGTGTCTCTGTACGCTTAAAAAGAAGGGATCTGAGAAATCCAGCTAACAATAGCTTAACCTTGTAGTTATTTATTTCACTTATTAATAAGACAGCCATAGATAAGCAGTGTTAGGCAAGTGCTTTAGCGTAACATCAAAAATCAAGGCTGCTCTGCCATTCTATATGAGTGGCTTTCATCCATACATATTCTATATTGTTTTTAAAGCTCTAGCTATTACATCCCCATTTTAGTCAGGACTTAAAACCTATGTAATTTTATTAACTGATATCACCCCAATAAATTCAATAAAAATAAGAAAGAGAGAAAGAAAGAAAGAAAGAAAGAAAGAAAGAAAGAAAGAAAGAAAGAAAGAAAGAAAGAAAGAGAAAAGAAAGAAAGAGAAAGAAAGAAAGAAGAAAGAAAAAGAAAGAAAGAAAGAAAGAAAGAAAGAAAGAAAGAAAGAAAGAAAGAAAGAAAGAAAGAAAGAAAGAAAGAAAGAAAGAAAGAAAAGAAAAGAAGGAGGGGAGGGGAGGGGAGGGGAGGGGAGGGGAGGGGAGGGGAGGGGAGGGGAGGGGAGGGGAGGGGAGGGGTATATGCAAGTAAGCAGGCTATTGGTGCCCATGGGTTACTGCAGTGGGGTTGTGCCTACTAGTAAACCAGCCAAACAGGGAAGCTTCTCAAAGGCGCTCAGGTAGGAGAGAGGCATTGTGCAAGGGCAACCTCAGTGGGTGATAGGAAAGGTGTTGCTTCCTAAGATCAGGTGGGAAACTCAATCAGTATGTTATGTAATGATGGACAAGTGCTATCTGGGGATTCTGATATCCCTAGGACAATGTCCAGGCGTCTTGGAATTCTTTGATATTCCAACAATATCAAAAGATCAGAGAAGCCTATATATTATTATTTGTCTATATCCCCAAATATTTCACAGGTAGATAAGAGCCTAGAACTTAGTAGGATTTTTTTCCATCCTCCTAGTGTCTTAACACATGTTGAAAGCCTACTGTGTATCAAGACTATTCTACATGCTAAAGATATAACATTGAACCAAATAAAGTTTTATGATCACATTCTACTAGTAGAAGGCAGAAAACAAACAAGTTGATATGTTAGGTGGTAAGAAGTGGTTCATAGACAATAAAAACAGGATGGAGATACTAACTATGTAAAGATGAGGATGGTGATTGAAGGTTGGGCTGGCATGCATTTTAGATAGAGTGGTCAAGGAGTCTCTCTGATGAGATGACATTGAAACCGAAATAAAAAAGAAATTATGAGAGCAAACTATAATATATTTAAGAGATTGTTCTGAAAGTTGTCTGTAGTAATTCAAAATAGAGCAGGCTTTTTAGTGAGCTAACATGTTTAGGTTTATTATATCTATACTTTCTTCTTAATAATAGAAAGAATACCACTATCGCTTCTCCCTTTACTTTTGTGGGCGTTTTCTGGTTTCAAATCATGCTAATGGTGCATTTCTCTGAATATACTTTTCTTATGAACCAAATCCTAATTGAGTCAGTAAATATTTTCTTTCAATATTTAACTGCAAATGATGCTGTTCTTTTGTACTGCTGGATGTAAAGATATGACAAGATACCCTATACCGCTGTTATGGAAGGCACATTAAATAACTGTAATTCCAAAGAATGGCATTTCAATGTTGCTTTTAACACAGTTCATTACTCTTGGATGACTGATGCCAGGTAATGAAAACCTTGCTATCTCATTTCCTAAAATGAACGTTTGCGTCACGTGTCCTGTGGAGCATATTTTGAACAGAACAACATCTCTATCAAACACCAAGTATTATTTGCCTCATGATGGAGATTTTTTGAGGTTGTCAGTTAAAGCACTACTAGTGATTGGTCTTTTACATATCTGTAAGATATTTGTGAAAGTTGGCTTTGTTAGCTATGTCAACTAGCTCTTTATTTTTCTGATCCTAATGCACAATGAAGGGATTCAAAGCCCATATTGAAATTGTCAGTGTTGATCTTAATCCTATTTGTTAATTATTTGAAATTTTTGAAGTAGAATCTTCTGAAGTTAAATATTTGTATTAGCTTCTACCAAATGATTTACATAACCTGTTTGTGGGTACCAATGTGTGCTTCTGCAAGGACTCCACTGTATCCTCTTAAGCAAATGGTGGGTAGGTACTCTAATAGTTTGCTGCTTTCTTAGCATTTGACAAAAATAAAATTCAACAAAAAAAATTTACCCTTAATTTGCGTCATATGTTGGAGTTTGTAGCAGGTGACGAGATACTTTTTTACTCTGGGGTATGTGTGGAATACAAGTTTCCTTTAATTTGAAAGAAATACCAACTCTTGCCTCTCTGATGGGAATGTGTCCACAGGCTGATCTCAATCAATATCTCATTTCTTAATATACTGTGGAGAAATCTAGTAATGAACAGCCATCATTTACGGCTTTAATAATTTGTTCTTAAAGTACAAAGAAGCAGATCCTTCCTCTGGTCATGACTGTTGTGAAGTTTGGAGGGGGCCTAATTATAAGCACCACTTTGTCCCATGTAGATTATAATCCCATTGAAAAAAGAAAAAGAAGTAGATGGAAATCAGAAAACTATCAATTAAATTATTAGGGAAATGTGGCTTATGTTTATGAGGAAAATGAATCTTTTGATACTGAATGCCAGAATTGGATTCATCTAGTCACAGCAGGTGATGAGGGGTTTTTCTTTTAATGAGACATAGACAAAAACAGTGAATATGCTGTCTGCTGGAAGATAGATCCCAAGGAAAAGGGAGGGAGCAGAGGAGCCATGCTACCTGAGTTCTTGCTCTCAAACTCACAAGTTGGGTAAATCGTTACTCCTCCAATTTGAGGGTGTTGAGTAAGTGCACAAGTAAGAAAAGGAGTGTTACACACATATCCTTTCATATGAAAATACAATGAGGAAGAACAAAAGCTTCCCTGCCTCTACTCCTAGCCAACTCTGATTGCTTTCTTCATCTTATTTTGCACTGTACTTTAAAGAAAATGATTGGATAAATTGGGATTTTAAAATTATATATTATATTCATATTCTTAATGGCTTAACATTCTAGTATGGAGAAACCTGCTGATTACTGAGGCATGTTGTCCACCTTCTAGCTCTGTATTTACCACTGGGCTTTTGGTATCATATTAAAAAATTGTTGCCAAGATCAATGTCAAGGCGCTATTATTTTACGTTTACTTATAGGTGTTTTATAGTTTTATATTCAATAGGAGTGATGAAGAGTTCCCACCCTTCTCTTGTTCCTGATATTAGAGAAAAAACTTTCAACCTTATGCCATTAAGTCTGATGTGACCTGTGGGCCTGGCATACATGGCCCACATCTTGAGGCATGTTCCTTCTATATTCCATTCGTTGAGAGGTTATATCACAACAGGATGTTGCATTTTGTCAAATGCTTTTTCTGCATCTGTTCAGATGAGTACATGATTTTTGTCTTTTGTTCTATTAGTGTGACATTGTGTTTATTGACTTCTGGACGTTGAGCCATTCTTACACTGCAGGTATAAATCCCACTTAATTTTGGCCTATGATCCTGTAAATGCACTATTGAATTTTATTGCTAGTATTTTATTGAGAACTTTTGCATCTATATTCATCAGGCTCATTGGTCTGTAGCTTTCCTTTATTGCAGTGTCTTCATTGGGCTCGTTATTGGGTAATTCTGGCTTAGTAAAATGAGTTGAGGCGCGTGTCCTCCTCTTCAAAGTTTTGGAAGAGTTGCGAAGGACTGGGGTTAATTTTTCTTTAAATGTTTGATAGAGCTCACCAGGGAATCATCTGGCCCTGGGCTTTCCTGTGTTGGAGAGTTTTTGATTACTGATTCAATATTCTTACTGGTAATTGGTCTTTTCGGATTTTCTATTTATTTAAGATTTGGTCTTGGTAGGTTGTATGTTTTTCACAATTTATCCATTTCTTCCATCGAATACAGGATTCGATGTATTGGCATACAATTTATAGTAGTATCATGATCTTCCGTATTTCTGTAGTGGTCATAAATGCCCTCTTTCATTTATGACTTCATTTATTTGAGACTGCTCTCTTTTTTTCATAGTCTAGCAAAATGTTTGTCAATTTAGCTTTTCAAAAACTAGCTATTAGTTTCATTGATCTCTTACTGTTTTCCTGGCCTTCATTTAATTTATACATTCTCTGATCTTTGTTATTTCTTTCCTTGTAGTACCTCTGGGATTATTTTGTTCTTATTTTTCTATTTCCCTGAAGTGTAAATTTAGGTTGTTTGTTTAAGCTCTTTCTTTTTTCTTAATGTAGGTGTTTATTGCCACAAACTTCTCTCTTAGAACTGCTTTTGCTGCTTCCAATAAATTTCGGTATGTGGTGTTTCCATTTTCGTTTGTTTCCAAATATTTTTTCATTTCCCTTTTAATTTCTTCTTTGACCCATTGGTTGTTCAGAAGTATATTGTTTAATTTTTACATACTTGTGAATTTTCCTGTTTTCCTTCTGTTATTAATTTCTAGTTTCATAACATTGTGACCAGGAAAGACACTTGGCATGATTTCAATGTTCTTAAATTTGCTTAGACTTATTTGTGACCTGTCATATGATCTAACCTGGAGAATGACCTATTCACCTTGGGGCCAGAGTTCATGCCTGGTTCATCTTCATACTTACCTTCAGGTTCTGCTCATTGTGGGCTCTCAGATTTTTATTGCACAGCTTCAAGAAGTTAACAGTCTTGCAGAGGCTGAACAATTAAGTCGGCTGAAAAATAGAAACCAACTGATTAAAATACTTATTATACTGCAGTCCCTGCAAATGGGCCCAGATAATAACTTTTTGATTACTAAAATTTCTTTCCATTCGAATTCTGAAATCCTAGATGATTAAGCATCTTCTCAATAATTTGCTATGAATGCTAGAATTTTTTAGGAAATGTCTCAGTTCCTTTTTCTTTTAAGATCCATCAGAGTAGCTAGTGATCATTAGTTTTCCTTCAGGGGTAGACCAGTAGAGGAGATGAAATTTGACTGGCATTTGTCTACCAGCATGTCTTTTGCAAAAGGGTAGAAAATGGTGATAAATGAAAACTCAGGTACTTTCAGAAGTCCTGTGGTATTTTTGGCTCTGCTGACATACTCTCCCAAAATAAAGCAAAAATAAACCTTCCTTTCCTTTTCCTTTCACATCACTTGATTCTGTTTCCTTTCCCTCCGTGCATACACTACCTCTGAACCATACCTGCTTTTTGGAACTTGCATTGAAGATGATGGTACTATTCCTTCTCTAAATATTTTAAGTATAACATTTATATTCAGCTTATGTTTTTGCAAATTGTTTATACTCATTGACTCTTCTTTATTTAAAATGCAATCAAGAAAAACAAGTTATGGATTAAGTAGAGCACCTAGGCAGAATGTAAATTCTTAAACTGAAGAAAAATATGAAAATACTACAAATGTTCAAACGTTATTAACATTGACCTGGTAGTGAAAAGGTCAGTGCGCCAGTGTAAGGAAGTACAGTGGTTTAAATAGGCAAGTCCCCATCTCCAAACTCTTCTATATTTCAATCTGCAGAATAATGCTCATAATGTTATAGGAATTCCTTTGAGTTTCCCAGAATTCTAAATGAAGTGAATTTGTAAAAGCTCTGTTATTCTAAACACTGATGATTCTGGAATACAGTGTGGGTGGGGGAACGATTTTTGCACTTCATGGCAGACACGCGTGGAAGAGGAACTGGGCTTGAGATTGGATGTAGCTAACAAGGGCTATTCAAGAAGAATGTCGGGAAAGTAGAAATGGGAGTTGGTATAACATTGCTGCACAAGTTGATGAACCAGTAAGAATAGAACATGGATATCTATTATGCTTGGTCTTGCAGTTCAGATCCTATAATACTTAATATTCTCCCTAATTCCAGTTTTAATGGGCATAATGCATGAGGTCCAGTGTGCAGGCTTCGATGATTTATGTCTTTTATGCTAATGCTGCTAGCATGCTCATTGCACTTCCAAAGATGTTGAAATAACAAGTTAGGAGCTGGTCTGCTGTAGCAGTTTGAGTGTTAGAAGGTCTGGTTGTCTGCCCCTCTTTCTGGTTTTGTTAAGATATGAAACAATGTAGGTTTCTTATTTGCTGCTTGTCAGTGTGAGGGTGTCTTAGGAGTTAAGATGTTAGTTGTGATGAAACACACAGTTTACAATAATTGACCTTTCTTAGGAAATAGGAGTTGGGTCGAATCATGCATCAGTACTATTAGGTTGTGACTAATCTTTGTCTGATACCTTTGGGTTGCATAATGATCAATTAGATCAATGATGACTGCCTTTCCTCACTTCTAGTTTTTGCTCAACAGGAACTCACTGGAGTTACAACACTCCTGTTAGCTGGTCGTGCAATTGCTGGTTAAAGACTATATTGTTGGAACGGGATTCACATCAAAGTGTATGCAAATGCCTCTGGATCAGGACTTGGCTTACAAGCTGATAGACGTTCTGGCCGAGTCATTTGCACACCAAAGGGTTTTGTTCTCAAGGGTTTTTAAGTGTATTTAACTCCTTTTGAACCTCGACATGAGTCTTACTAGATCCCAGAGGATTTCAGTAACACATAGAATTTTGCATCAGAGCTGGACTCGAAAGCAGTTTGCTCATATGATAGGAATCTTGCCTCAGACTCTCCAATACAAAGCATCCATGCAACGCTGCTGTGTGCAATTTCTTAAAACAACTGGAGTTGACATTATGAGCAGAGCATATGACTGTATTTTTTGTATGCAATCTAAAATCACAACCAGGCATAAGTGGACGCGATAAAAACCAACAGCCAGAGTAAACACATCTGTTTCTGAGTTTTTCTGGACTTTTCTCTTCCTATTTGTTTATTCATTCTTTCATCTTCTAGAATTCACGTGCAGACAAATGTTGCTGATGCCCATGTTTAAGAAAAAATACAGGAGAGAAAACATTCTATCCATCTTTTTTTTTTCTTTAAATTGGGGGCAAAAAACTCAACTATATGAATTTAGGGCTCAGTTATTCCACTTAAAACGCAGCTATTCTATAGTAGTCGATCCAAGCAATAGACAAATCTTACAAAATAAGTCAATAAAATAATCTGAAAGAGAAAAAAGAACATTCTTTTCACAGCTTGACTCAACATCATAGTCTATTAAAGTCTGTGTGCTGAGATGTATTGGAAAATGGCAAGCATCCTGTTTGGGATTCCAGAATTGCTGTATTGGCTACATTTCGAAGATATTGTAAATTTATCTTGTCTATTTATTATAAATTTTAGGTATTTTGTGTAAAAAGATGCCACTGGTAAACCATTAAATTTAAAATTAATTTTAATTTAATTGTTATAGCCCCCTTCTATTTGCTATACAACTGGCAAAAAGAATCACCTAATTTTAGTTTCCTGGACTTTTAGTTTTTTAAAATACCTTAAGTAGAAAGAAAATTTAAGCATTTTACACTTTTATTCGACTTTCAGAATATTCATATTTTACCCTTGTGTTTTACACATTGTTCTTTGCCTGAATTTACCAATCACATCATATTAAAAACTGAAATTTATAAAAATTAGTTAATTAATAGTTTTGAGTGTGTTACTTATAAATTTTAGTTTATCATTCATTTGTAATATTAATTTCTTTTTGGTTTTATCGAAAAAATAAGCTTTGTTGAAAAATATATACATCTACTTATTTTATGTATTTTTACCTATAACTTAAGTATTATAGAATTTTTAAAAAGTATGCACAGAAACAGAAAAAAAATGGTAAAATAACATAGTATAAGGAACCTCAATATGTCCCTAACTTCAACATCCATCCCCTGTCAATCTTCCTTCATCCAAGCCCTTTCTCAGTTTCCTTGCACCACTGGAACACATCCCAACCAACATATTATTTTATCTCTAAGTATTTCGCCATTTGCCTCTACCAGCTAAGGATTTGAATATACCCATGAAACGATCACCCGGATTGAAATTTTTTAAGTGGTTTTAATTTTTGTGAATGTATTTTAATGTTTGACAGAGTGCCCTCAGTTAAAATCAACTTTAAATCTTCCCAAGCAAATCAATGAGAATTATCTGGAAAAAGAATGACTTAAAAGTAAGAGTAATAGTGCTAATGGGTCATTAAGGGGTGAGGCCTGATGCACCCCTTCATTGCTTCTTACATTCTTAGTCTCCTTGTTTCTGAGTTACATGCCACGTAAGCCAAAGCTGTGTGATGACTTTGAGAAAGCTTTCCAGGCTAATCCCCTCGGGGCTGTTTGGTTCTGTTATTGTTTGCATGACAGAATGTATGCTTTCACTTGTATGCATCACTCATCCAGTTGATTTTTAAAATTTTGTATGGAATGTATTGGGGTGACATTGGTTAATAAAATTATATGGCTTAGGTGTACAATTCTATAGCACTTCATCTGTACATTGCATTGTGTGCTCACGGCCTAGAGGCCTTTCCTTCCTTAACCATGTGTCCCCCTTTACCCTCCCTGCCCTGCCCCCTTCCCTCTGGCGATCACCAAGCTGTTGTCTCTGAGCTGTGGTGTCTCTTTCTTCTTTGCTTAGTCCCTTCACTTTGCTCACCAGCCCCCAGCCCCCAGCCCCCCTCCCCTCTAGCATCTAGGTTTTGCGAGTGGTTTTTATTCTTACAAACTGCAAAGAGCAGCTGAGAGAAGGGCATACTCAGGGCTGGAACAGCAGCTTATCCACTCGCCAGCACTGCTTGGAAAAAGCACTGTGTAATTTGTACTTTAACCAGAACAGTTGACAGGCAGGGGGTACAGATGTTCCCAGAACCGGGGTAGGCGTTCAGTGTGCTTAACGTTGTATTTTGTGCGTGCGTGTGTCTCTGGCCCTCTTTGCTTGGGTAAGGGAGAATGTTAGAGGGCAGCCAGGAGGCTTCCTTTATACTAATACAATGCTTGGTTTAGGTATCCCTTATATGTTTTATATACATTCTTTATAAGCATTCCCTGCAAGGTGTTGGTACTAGCAGAGTGCTTGCTTCTCAAACTGTGTGTTGTGGCGTCATTTGCTTTTATTTCCAATCTATTGTGGACCAGTGCTTTTATAAAATATAATAAAAATGAATTATCAGAAAAATGAAATAAAAGAAAGCAGGGACATATAAAATACAAGCTCTATTGTTATGAGTTTTAACAGACATAACCAGCCTGTCAAATTGCTGTAAGGTTCTAAATGCTGACTCTGCATTTCTGTTCTGTAGCTCTCCTCAGACAGGTAACAGACACTTTGTCATGTGGTGCCACTCTGCAGACTGGACTGGAGGGTTGGCCTGTACTGCACGAATGATAGTCATGATATTTAATTGCCGATGTGTCATTGTCACTGACCATTAATCCCAGACCCTGACCAAAGAGCTGGAGAGGGAGTCCTGGATGCCCCTTATCCATGCCAGGTTTTAACTGGATTGCAAGATGATTCTAGGGGCTTAGAAGAGGAACCAGGGTAACCAGGGAATATGCAGGCATGGAGTGTGGTGGCTGGTCAGACACTGTTTACCAAGAGGCATGGAAGTATCTCAATATGCTGACACGTAATTAGACGGAAGCCATACCAATACCTATCGGTGGGAAATCCTCAGCACCTCATCCCTCACCTCTCCAGACCCTGGAGGACAGGGAGCCTGGTGTTGTCCCTGTACCTGCTCAAAGGCCTGGCATTTGTGCGTGATGAGCCAATATTTGTTGAATGAATGGGGTGACTGAGTGAGGTTTGTAGAAGGAACTCTTTGAGAGTTTTTGCTAAGCCTGATAATTCATAGTAATTCAGATTCTGACATATGCTGTGTATATGTCAACATCCAGATGTGCAGAGCTTTCTTTCTGATCAGATGTAAGATGACATATAATCAGAGGTAAGGAGCACAAATAAGGAAAATGAATTGTGCTTGAACCCATGTCCATGGCCAAGAATTGTTAGAAGCTTTTGCTCTGAGCTGCACTTGAAGCTTTTTTTTATTTACTCTGCATGTTTGCAGCTCTAAAAATGTGGCTTTCTTCTCATAAGCAGAAATGTAAATGTTTAAAAATCAATTTTCCTTTGAGTCAAGGTCTCTTCTAAAATAAGTCATTTAAAAACTTTATTTTAAATATTTTCTAGATGATTAATTTTTTTATCTGAGGACAACCACCAAGGTGGATATGGGGAATTAACTGATAAAAGTGGATCCAAGATACATATGGACCCTAGCATTAGTGCATGTACAGTGTAGAATGAATATGACAGATTCATGCATAAACATCAGCTAGAGAACAGGGGTGAACTAATATAAGGCTAAATGCCCACAAGAAATAAGTATTATACAGCAGTCACCACAATTTGTCTTGTGCTTTTGCAAGTCTAGGCTTATGCATAAAATTTGTTCTCACCAGCCACCCTTACCCACCTTGGTGAAGGAATACAAACGAATTTTTCAGATCTCTGCATAAATAGCACTTCTTTCAGGACCACTTTGAGGAACAGTATCTCTACTCATACTCAGTTACATGTCCCTTCCTTGAGCCTGCCCAGCCTCCTGTAATTATCCTGTCAAAAGGCTTAAAACCTTTTGACATTGGCGATTTACTTCTGGTCTCTCCCTTAGTATTAGCTCCATGTCTGCATATAGGGGCTCAAGAAATATATACTGACTCATAAAACAAATGATAGATTATGGACCTTTTATTAGTGAACCTTCAGAAACCATGTGGCCTTATTTTAATTTCCTAGCAAACATGCTTTGCCCCTACTCTTGCTGAGCACAGCTGTGAATTGAGCATGGCATCATATTTTAGAAGGAGGAATGATTCTGTAAAGGATTCATGCATTCTGGTGGAACTCTACACATAATATTTTTTAAGTATACAAGAACTAATGTTTCTACACACATATTTTCTACCCCATATCCCTGACCTTTCTGCCTTTCTTTGGGAGAGAAAAAGCACCATCCTTTTTTGATATATTTAATGGGATTTGTCAAGTCTTCAGTGCAGAAATATTATTTCTTGAGTAATAAAATACTTCTGCTTGTGGTAGGGCATCTTGTCCTGCCCCCAATGAGATATGTCAAGCCAAGCATGAATGGGAATGCCAGACATTATGTGTGCATGTTTGTCAGTTGTGTGATCTATTTCCCAAACCCAAATGCAGTGCAATGACATATTTTACTATTTGTGAACTTTACCTTCTATTAATGTGATTGAAGCCACTGGAAATGGAAATTGTCAGGGCAATTTAACAAAGAAGCCCTGTAAAACTTATTATAGTCCAGGTAGTAAAAATCAGGTTAGAAGGCATATTCTTCAAACCTGAGTTTTATTTGGTAAAACATGTTGGTGCCTGACCTTTTTAGAAACATAGCAAAAAGGAGTCATTTAGAGGTCCCTCTCTTAAATTATAAACAGCAGCCTGATAAAATTCGGCAGTGTTTTGCTCACAGTATATGACAGAATGCGTAAGTACACCAACCAGACAGCTAAATGACTGGCCATTTGAATGAATTTGATGTGGATTTTATGAAATTGCATACTCTACAAAGCAGAAAAAAATCAGTCTTACGTACTGGAAGAACCTAAGTATTGGTAAATTAAAGAATCTTCGCAAGTTTGTAAGTGAAGTTAATCTCTCAGTGCCTAGACCTGGAGGCTGAGCCCTCCCCTCTCACAGACAACTTTTACATTTCTGCAGCTCCATTTCAGGGCAGAAGACCAGAAGTGTTGCACATATTGGGCATTAAAACATATACTTCGGGAGTGTATTTTCAATGTGAAAATATTAAAAGGTCTGAAGAGAATGAAAGACAAAGTGAACCCCCACCCCTCAGCCAGCCCCAGACGTGACCACTGTTAGCAGGCCCCATGTGCGTACCCAGGCGTCCCGGGGAGCAGCAGCCTGGGCTGCGGGAGGGAAAGGCCAGCGGCTGGGGAAGCTGCGGTGCCCCTCATGTTTGCTGGCCGAGGGCCCCCTCGTGTTCGCGGGCCGAGGGGACGGCGCGGGGAGAACATGTGGGGTGGTTGGGAAGGGAAGCGGAGAAAAAGCGAGCCAGTTCTCCAGTTTTCCTTGCAGAGTCTACTCTAGGGAGGTATGATTTGTGCATCTATTGAAAAGGTATAAATCAATGCATTTTGAGAGGTGTATGCAACTGTGAGGCTCCACCACCGAGGCACAGGCCATTGCGCTCGCTCGTGTCCTGTGCCCGTCCGCAGCTGCGCCCGCCCTGATGTGCTGCAGCCGCAGGGCGGGCTGAGCGTGCCGCCTGATAGTGTCTTCCCGTGTCCCAGAGTAGGGCTATCTGCTGTGTTTCCCCAGGGACTTTGTAAATCAAATATATATACACACACACACACACACACATACACATATATATATACACACACACACATATATGTACATATATATAATTTAAATAATATAAACCACTTTTTATATAGAAAAAGCAGGGAGAACATATTAATATTTTCTTTAACGATACTGTGAAACCACCTCAGAAGCACTTTTTTGTAAACTGTTTTGGATTGATGGATGGGAGACAGAGGTGGTAGGCTTTTCAAAGAACACCTAATATTTTTTAATTTTTGAAGCATATTGGTGTATTAGTTATTTAGTAAATTAAATAAAATTTTCAGAACAAACATAGAGCCAGGCCGGGTGTGACTCTGCGGTTGAGCATCGACCTAGGATCCAGGAGATCAGGGTTCGATTCCCGGTCAGGGCACATGCCCGGGTTCCAGGCTCGATCCCCAGTAGGGGGCGTGCAGGAGGCAGCCGATCAACGACTCTCTCTCATCATTGATGTTTCTATCTCTCCCTCTCCCTTCCTTTCTCTGAAATCAATAAAGATATATTAAAAAATAATAATAATAAAATAAAATAATAAAATAAAATTAAAACGAGCACAGAGCCAAGCCCAAGTTCCTCCACCCTGTCATTTCTTGATGGGCCTGGCCCTTTGTGATTAGCAGCTGGGTGATGGCATAATGTGAGGCATCCAAGATCCTCTAGTCTAAAAAAGCCAACTTTTAGACAGAAAATGAAGGCTTCTTTTCCTGTGATCCATAACATTACAGAAACTATCTTGGTTTCTAGGGATTTCTGTTAGGAATGTCAGATAACTAACTCGACAAGCATTTTTAAATACCACAATAATTTTAGCAAATACCTAGCACTGCAAGTTATAGCGAGCAGCTGGATGCCGCTTTAATTTGCTTCCTTCCCCTCCCGTCCCAGCGAGAGCATGATAACAACACAGAAATAATAACGCGGCCTAGTGTCCGCTGGAAGGAGCTGCGATTGCTTCCAAGCCCAAACAAAATTAGGGAAGGAAAGAAAAACAAAGACAACACATTTCCGAAGATCTCCTTGTAAAATGTGTAGGAAAGTATGTGAGAAGAAAAATGCACGTGGACATAAAATTATACTTAGAAAATATTAGGGAAGTGAGCATCTAACAATACAGTTTTCAGGGGAATAAAAAAAAAAACCTCCAAAAAATTGTGATTTACTCATTAGGAAAAAGGATAGTTGTAAACTGCTCAAAATCAAAATGCTAGACATGCTATTTTAGCTTTTCGTGGACGGTGTTGTCGCTTTCTTTTGTGCCTCTAGCAATAGGATGGATAGGGGCCTGGGGCTGGGAGAGCTGTGTGAAGACCATGTGGGCGGCGTGGAAGTAGAGGAAGCAATAGATCAAGAAGGAATCTACCCTCTGCTGACCTTGGTCTGGGCTCTTAGCTCCCCAGGCCTCAGTGTATCCATATATACAATGGGAGTATTACTCTAATTCTTCCCTTATAAAATACAACTGACTTGATTCAGTTCAACACTCCAAAATTTATATGATGAAGGATTTGATAACAGAGAATTTTGCCCCTGGACTGTATTATTAATTAAGCAAAGTTTTATTTCTGATGCCACCTATAACAAAGCTCTTTGGATAGAATCCAGGTTACACCCAAGTTACATTAAATTGCTGAGCGTAGTATGTTCTGATACAGTGAAGCGTTCTTGTCCACAAAGCTATTTGTCCTTGCCTCCTTAATTAAGTATTATCTGTTGAATGTTTTAATCTCCCAGGAAACTGTGGTACATTGAGTTGTGTTTACTAAAAGTCCAGTACCTTTGATCTTAAAAAGTAAAAATGGGGGATAGAAAAATAAACTTCCAAATGCTTTGAACCCTGAGAACAATGTGCTGTAAGTTAAAATAAGGGTGGATAAGGATGAGGAGGGATTTAACAGTTCCAGAAAACAAATGGAAAAATTCGATGATAACCACGTTGGCAAGAGAGAATTTAATAACTTTTTATGGCCATCGTGAAATTTTGTCTCCTGAATCGGGCCCTTTAATAGCTAGATTTGCATGCCATCATTCGTATTTTTATTGTCATCCATGTACGTGCCCATTACTAAGTCTAGGATACTAAAGCAAAATTTTTAATACATTCCAGGATATATATTTTATGTGGTTGGATATTTCCAATGACTTCTTTGCATGATTTTTAAAGAAGTCTTCACTTCCACTACTGATGATTTCGCTTTAATATTCAAGTTTGCCGCTTCCATCTCACTTTCCAATGAAGCCAGGTATCGGATACCAGTCACCTTAAGTTATAGCCAAAAGAATTTTAGAGCCTATAATTAGGATAAAGCTCATGTGACCAATCTCTCAGATAGGTTTTTGTTCTTTAACTGAGGTAGACTTAAATGCTATAAAAATAAAGTAGTATAAAAATATATTATCTTTGCATACTTAATATCTGTATTTAAAACACAGTGTGGCTTAATTAAATTTTTATTTTTGAAAATTTTCTGTGTTAACTTTGGCATCCTTTAAAGGACTTTTATTTAGGGAGTAGAAGGTGCTTAGTTAACTTTTGTTTTTTAGAGATGTTTGTTAAGTCATCCTAGGAGTCAGTCCCTAGCTATTTTGGATTTCTTTTGTCAGTATTCTAAACTAACTGGTTTACCCTTTGTATGAAGGTCATCATTTTAGGGAATTATATTGGGTGGATTTATTCGTAAGTGAAATACTCTGATGACCCAATTTTCATTATTTTTTAAATTGTGATAAAACACACATATCAATTATTTCAAAATCTGAATATATCT
Source organism: Miniopterus natalensis (assembly GCF_054644295.1). Lineage (NCBI taxonomy): Eukaryota > Metazoa > Chordata > Mammalia > Chiroptera > Miniopteridae > Miniopterus > Miniopterus natalensis. The sequence continues at coordinate 12,875,966 of NC_142095.1, read as the reverse complement.
AAGTTTAAGAAATCTAATACTGATTAATTTTTTTTTTCTGATTAATTTTTAAATGAAGTACTTTCTCCCATGTCCCTCTAAAATACCTAGAGAACCAAGAGCTGTTTGGGCTGCTGGGAAATGCTGGCCCCTCTCTGAGAATTAAGTCAACATAGTGTCCCTGAAATTCTGGTCCCTGTCTTGGTAAGCCTTCTGGGATTATTTATTCATGTCTCCTCATTCCAGATGCCTGCTTCTTTGTACTTCTATCGGGTGAAGGAAAAAGAACATGCTAATTCCACTTATCAAATGCAACTGATATAATAAATAATGGAGTAGAACTTATAACTTTTACCCACTTCAAAAACATTGCAGATGCTGAAATGGAAACTAAAATCTATAGGTACTCATGTAGTCATAAATGTTAAACTTTAAAAAAGTGAAATAATCTTCATTTCAGAAGAATGCTCTGTGATTAGTGGGCAAGGTAAGGTTGGCACTATGGGCTCCTTACTGTTGGGAGTTCTGTAAATTAATTTTGATGTTCTTTATGTCATTAATAAAATAATAAACACAAAAGGTAGGGGTTGTATCAGTAGAGAGCCTGTTGTATTTTGTATTACACTCTTCAGTAAAGGACAAGAGTTTTGCCTCCATTAATTGGAAAGGACAAATTATAACCTATCAGAAAAGTCTCCTGACAACTTAATATCCAGTTCTGATATTTTGTTTGGCTAAGATTAAGGTTGCCAGGTTCAAGAATTCTACTTTGTTATGGCAGTAAAATAAGCACTGTGATATTTTTTCAAATAAAGAAGGAAGAAAAATTTCTCAGATAACAGGAAATCCTGATTGAAAAGACATCACATACCTATGAAAACTCACTGTATGGAATTAGCTCAAGTTGTGAAGTTGGGATGCCCAACCTAGCCTTGGCTTTGCCATTGTAAAACCTACATATGTTTTTAGAGCACCTGTTTTGTGCCAGGCGCTGTGCAAGGTCCTAGAGATGAAATAAAAACTAAGAGGTGGTATATATATTTTTGTGGCATTTGTGTAACAGACCCCATGGGACCAACTTAAAGCATGTGCAAGCCAAACTTTTGATCCTTGGGGAAGAAGATTTGATGTGAGGCTTTTTTTCTGGGTCCCATAGACCCACCATTCATCAGCTTTGGCAGCTTTCTGTGATCTATGGCCAACAATTTTTGCTTAATCTACAAAGTATAAACTCTTTCAGAATAGCAAATGAGCTGCCCAGGTGTTAAGAAGTTCACCAAACCAGTTCATTTGCTGAGATATGAGAAAACACCCATCCTGGGGATATGTACCTCCCCTGAAGTCTGGAAAAGAAACAGCTCCAGAATATTGGTTTAATTGCAGAGTTTAGTGATAAACAACAAAAAGCCCTGTAAAAATATAATAACGTGTGTGTGTGTTGGGTACCTACATAGGACTGTGCTTAATCAAATGAACATTTGGTTATAAAAAGGAAAGAATGGCTCAGGAGGCAACTTTCCTGATTGAGAAACAAAGTTGTTCATAATGGTGGGTTGCACTGTAAACTAGGCTGAACAGCTCCGCCATTGGGTATTTGATTTTGGGCAGAATTCCTAGGTTTTCCCTTTCAAGCAGAAGTTCCTGACTTTTATGTAGTCTTCTGTGATTTTTACTCTCACGTTATTTCTCCTTGGAATCACACACTAATTTTTGAGAAGGGGGTTAACGTGCCAAGGCCACCACTGTCTCCCGGGGACAGAGCCAACTTCTGCATAAAACTGGGCCCATTATTGTTTACATGAGCATCCCCTATGTTCGGCAGACACCTTCCATGCCTGGGTAGGGACCCAGGAGTTTCAGTCAGAAACAGAACAAAACCTGGAACTGGTCCTTGTTTTAGAGGGATGGTGGGGGATAGTATAGATTTTATGAGAGGGAACTCCCAGCATCGCTCAGTATAGTTGGTTAATTAATGCTCACTAGCAAAATAAAACGGATGGTCTGCCTCAGCTGTTTTATGTCTGTGTTTTTGTCAAAGCAACAATAACAAAAATGGGCTGAAATTCACAGTTAATGCCAATGCAATTGGAACATTTCCCCCTAGAGAAAGGGAGGGATAGAGGTTTTCCTCACATGGAACTGAGTATGTCAGTGATTTTCTTCTCGGACTAGTTTCTCCACCCACTGCAGTTGGAGTGAACTTGAGAGAGACTGGGTGGTCTCTCCAGGGAGCTGAGTCTTACCACATCCCAACCATCAGAGACAACCAAGAGTTTAAACAAGTGCACTAGCATCTTGCCCTAAACTGGCTGTATTTAAAGGATATAAAGGGCTTGATTAAAGTATTCCATCAGTTTAATACAAATCACTATTTCATATATCACAAGGAAAGAGAAAGCATTGCCTTTTAAGGAGACATTATCCATAACATAAAATATTTTCATATAGCTCTTTTAGACTTCTTTAAGCATAGATTTTTTAAAAAATCATTCCTGTGCATTCATAAGAAGGAAAATATAAGTCATTTAGACTGCTTAAGTAATTCTAAACAAGTTTTCACAACCAGAATCTGACTGAATAACTTTATGAGTGAGAATTGTCAGAGCCCATGTTTCGTTTACAGTAAACTCCTGTATGCATCGTGAACGTTGCTGACATAGCATCGCTCAGAAGGATGCTCTGCTAATGTCTCTGAGCTTTTCTTCTAAGTCAGCCACCCTGGTCTTTTTGAGGCTCATATGCAGGCGATGATAATTGCATCCTAATTGTACCTAGTTGACAGCTACTTTAAGAAGCATCCTAATTTGGGAACCATTACAATCTGGGGAAAAAATGTGCATTTTAGAATTGATGAAATATGTAATTCACACCTTAATAATGAGAACTATCTTTTTTCTACTTTAAAGGCTTGAAAAATTCAGAGTGGAAAGTACATAGATTTCAGAGCCAGACAGAGCTGAGTTCATATTTCTCTATCTACTAGCTATTTTAATGAGGGCAAATTATTTAACTCCTCGGAGTCTCAGTCTCATCTATAAAACTTGTCTTAAAGCAGTATTGGGGATAATAAATATGAATAAACCTCATTGCCCTAAGCAGATGTACAAAAATGTGTTATCTTCTTTTTGTGAAACAAGAGCTCAGTTTAACCAAGTGTTTTCTCTGCACTTGAACTCTTTATATTCGATGTTTCCAGGTGGAGACTGCTAAAATCAGTATAGTAGTTAAGCCTTAATAATGAATTGGTTACTTTTTTTTAAAATATATCTTTGTGATTTCAGAGAGATGAAGGAAGAGAGAGAGAGAAACATCAGTGATGAGAGAGTCATTGATCGGCTGCCTCCTGCATGCCCCCGACTGGGGATCAAGCCCGCAACCTGAGCCTGTGCCCTGACCGGGAATCGAACCCCGATCTCCTGGATCCTAGGTCGATGCTCAACCGCTGAGCCACCCCCGGCCGGGCTGAATTGGTTACTTTTGAAGATGATGGACACATTCATATAGCTTATTTTTAATATAAAGAGGTGGGCAAAAATGGGTTTACAGTTATAATACGAACAAATAATACAATAATTAATAAATAAAAATACAAAAATAAACTCTGTGTTTAGCATTCTCACAACTGTAAACCTCCTTTTGCCCATCCCTGTAATTCACCTAACATAACCCACCCATGCTTGTGTTGTCAACTTTTTTTATTCCTTCTGTTGAGGATTTGAATTTTGGCTAAGGTCAAATGGTGAACTAGCAGTAGGTCAAAGAATTGATTTTATTATTTCTCCTACATCACTTTCAATCCATTCTTTAAACAAATGTTAATTCCAAGACTTTCTCATGGGTTGGAAAATGGTGGACCAGTTAAGGCTGTCTTCTCTATTTCAGGCTAGCATGTATCTCCCAGTGCAAGCATTAATAAGACTTCTACTGGAGGTACAAGTCTTGAAAATTCAAATCAAAGGATTAGCCTTCTCATTCCTGGTGTTAATTATGTATGGAATTCATAGGAGGTCACAGGAAATCATCAGTTTCTCATTTTATGGAACAGAAAAAGCTAGGAAGGCGGAAAATGAAAGCAGTATATGGATTCCTCTAGAGTGTGACAGAAACTTGGAAGCCACTGGCTTCCCTAGTTTTTTTTAACTTTATTTTTTCCTTCTGTTTCTTTATCTCACCAACTCCTGAAGGATCTGGAAAAAGCATCTCGTTTCCCACAGAGCAAGGAATAGTATGAGTCCCTTTTACAGAATGTGAGTTTTAACTTCCTTTAAGCTCTGTTTTGGTTCTGTTTTTCCTTTCTTTAGGATGGAGAAGCTGGTGAATGTCAGGGTTAAAGTCACTAACAGCCACTGTTCAAGCTGAGAGACTTTTGGAGAATGTACTTTATCACCATTGATTCACATGCATTTAATTGTGTTATAAATTTTTGTAATTTTAATAATAGGCATTGAGCAGTCTGGAAGCAAGAATTGGATACAAATTCACTGCAGCTTCTCTCAGTGCCTAGTACTGTGCCTGCCATGCATAGGGCATTCAGTACATTCTTACTGACTGTCATGAAAATTAGTAAAAATGGGAGGGGGGGAAGGAAACAAGGGGAAATTAGGTATTCAGAGAATATTCTTAAATTCTTTCTAAATCATTCCAATGGAGCAGAATGGCTGGCTTACTTATAAATACCATCACCTGCATTTATGGTTAGAAGTATGACTCTTGAACCAACCCACCTAGGCCCATTGACTCCAGATTCTTAAGATCAAGGCTTGGGAATCTATACTTATAATTATTATTCTTGATCATTCTTATGCTCAGGAAAATTTTTTAAAAATACTGGGGGACAATAGTACTTTTTAAAAAATACTTAATTTGATAAAAAAGTTATGATTTATTTCAGACTATTTAGAAATTGGAGTATTAAAATGTGGTACTGGGTAACAAAGTAATTGGGAAGGATGTTTTCTTGTTTGAGGCTTGGTACTCAAACTATCATTTTACTCTTCTTCCAGAACTCTCTTTACTTCTCTCGGGCAGCAGAAAAACATTCAATTTTATTCTTATCTCAGGACCTAATATTCTTCAGTGTCCAGGACACTGAATAGTTTTTCAAGGTGTTAAGTTGGCACTGATTCAGAGTAGAAGTGACTCAGAAAGTAAACTTTTTCTGTCTGTACTAATTGCATTCTACCTATTGCTGTAAAGATAATAAATAATGAATTCTGTTTAAATAACATAAATATATATGATTGATAAAAGCGAGAACATTCCTTAAGGCTCTACTTTTAACAGCTTTCCATTGCAGTATGATCTGAGGTGCATAACTTTGCGAAGGTCTATTTGTGCACATTCTCTGTCTCCAGACGTGTGGGATTTGTATACCAACATTTCATCTCTAATTGGTTATCTTTGTTTTTATTAGGGTCTGCATCAGATAAAGAATTATAAATAATAAATATTATTGAGTGACCAGATAGCTCAATCACAGAGGAAATAAGAGGTTCAATTTTTCATGTAAGATTTTGATGAACTTTTGTATAAATGTAAGTAGAGGTTTTTTCCAATAGTTTTAGAATATTATTACTTTCCTTCGACAGTAAAATATGTTGCTACACCATAGGTCAAATACCAGAATCTCACCAGAACAAAAGTTCAATCACATGTGTCCCATATCACTAGTGGCTTATTGATTCATTTATAATGAGATTTTTGTGCAATGAATGACCCAGTCTAAGCATGTTTTTTTCCTAGTCCTTGTAAATCACTATTTGTCTGTCTGAAAACCTATTTTGTACTGTTTGCAGAGCACCTTTCACTTGCTAATGATCTGTGGAAATTAAACAATAAATGGGAGGAGAGGCAAGGTTAACTTTTCAAAACTTCTACACTCTGGGTGAATTAGACACAAGAAGCAATTATCTTCTGACCCTCCTCCCTCCCCACCACCAACATTCCCACTGCTCACCCCAGGAAAACTTCCTAGCCAGAGAGGAACAACAGATACACACACATGCACACGCCACTCAGCAGAACAAATGGGTGTGAAGGGAAGTCTGTTCACACCTCCTTGCAAAGGAGAAGCAATTAGACCAGATGCTTTTTAAAAATTTTTATGTTTTTATTGATTTCAGAGAGAGGAACAGAAAGGGAGAGAGAAACATCAAGGATCAGAGAGTCATTGACCGGCTGCCTCCTGCATGCCCCCTGCTGGGGATCGAGCCCACAACCCAGCATGTGCAGGGAATTGAACCATAACCCCCTGGCTCATAGTTCGATGCTCAATCGCTGAGCCACAACCGGCCAGGATACAAATGCTTTTTTTACCCTGTACAGACTGGTGTCTGTTCTGTTTCTCTGTAGAGTCAATTCACTTCAGAGCCTGGGCATGTGCCTTGATGAGATTTTCCCCAATATAATTCCAGTAAAGTAGAGTGAAACTCATCAACCAAATTTTGCATAGATATAGGTACTGAGGATTCAAGGAGTTAGCAACTTTCCCAGGACTACAGATCATTTAAATACTCTGCATGACAAATGCAAAATTGGATTTTTATGAAATTATATTTGTTCTGCACTAAATGTCTTTTTTCCTGGTTTGCCAAGTTCCTTACAGGTCTTGGTGGGAAAAGAGACCAAGAGAAATAGCAGAGCATTTAGTGTCCGTAACCGAATATGCTCATAGTTCTTTAAGATTTATCAGTTGATAATGATAAGTTGTTTTTTATAATTGTCATACCAGAAAGTTTTCAAATTCTTTCAGTTCAAAACTGAACGCTTCTAAAACATTTGGACACTTGTGTATCTTGGATTTGGGAATTCTGTTCTTCCCTTGTGTCCTGCGGCGAGTGTTTTTGATGATAATCATAAGAGAAATTTGTGATGGCTTTCAAAATGCTCCATGCTTTAAATAGCATTTTGCCATCCAAAAGCCAGGAAATGACTTAAGTGGGTCTTTGTGCATTTTAAAAACATTGAAAGCTACCTCCTATGAAATGCGATTTATGAATGTATAAAATGTAATAAGTAGAGAATAGGCCTTGATGTGCTTTCTTCCCAACATTGAATTCAAGAGGTTTTCTCTGGAAAGCACAAGAGCAAGGCCATGCATAGTCCCCTCTGCTTATTTCCCTACACCTTACATAGTTTCTAATGACACTTTTTAGTTTTCTTTCGAATAACTGGCATATCTGTTTTCATTTTTATTCCAATGAGATTTACTGTGTGCTAAAAGCAATTTTATCAAGATCTCCAAGAAAATCTTGAACTGTATTTCTTTTTTAAATTAATATTTATTGTTGAAAGTATTATAGATGTCCCCTTTTTAACCCCAATGACCCCTAATTCCTCCTAAATGCCCCACCCCAGTCCTTCACCACACTATTGTCTGTCCATGGGTTATGTATATATGCATATAAGTTCTTTGGTTAATCTCTTCCCACCCATCCACCCATTTCTATATGCCACGCTATAGGTTTGTACTATACTCATCCCATGGAAGCATGATCTCTGCCTCTGCTTCGCACAAATTCAGAACACACATTTATCCTTAGCTCTTGTGTCAGTCACGTGGGCTGCTATAACAGAATAACAGAGTGGGTAGCTTATAAACAATAGAAATATGTTTCTTGCGGTTCTGGAGGCTGAGGATTCCAAGATTGAGGCCCCAGCATAGTCACGTTCTGGTGAGGGTTTTCTTTGTGGTGCACAGTCGGTGACTTCTCACAGCACCTTCACATGGAGGAAGCAGCTGAGGGGCTCTGTGGGAACTCTTTTATAAAACCATTAATCCCATTCACAAAGGCTTCCTCCTCATGATTTAAACACCTCCCAAAGGCCCCACGTCCTAATACTATCACATTGGGATCATGGTTTCGGCATATGAATTTGGGGAGGGGGTACAAGCATTCGGACCAGATCAGCTACTTCCATCCCTATGTATCCAATGCTCAGATAAAAAGAATAATTTCTGTATGGCTGTCTGAAAATGTGGACATTCAAGATGGAAGAAATAAGAGTCAGCTTTCTGCTGAGACTCGAGGTCAAATATAGGAATGCACCTTGATTCCCACTTTCTCCTTAACCTACAGATAACCCTCTCAAGGGAGCTATTTGTATTAGAGGGAAACTGCTGTTGGGCAATAGCAGGAAAATAAATAGAGTAGGCCTAAGGCACTATATCTTCATAGTTCCTCTAAATAATAGTGTTAGAGTCTGGATGGTCTTGTTCTTGCAGCCCATCCAATTTAAACTGTGTACTCTGCCCTATGCTTTTTAATGAAGGGCACTTATGCAGCAATAGCATCACGAGATGGGAGCAGAATGCGGCACACCAAATTATTTTCACATACTGTAGTATTACTGTTTCCTTTTCAACGTCTTACATTTTGAAACCCAGAATAAAAATTAGCCCTAAATCCAAGTTTACTACTGCCTCAGGCATCTAGATACCATTTTGCAAATTTTGCTCTATGTTGTAAACCACCAAAATACACTTTTTTTTTTTTTTTTTTTTTTAACATTTGCTAGTTTTACCAATGGTAAAAACAAAATCTTTCCCTATTCTCTTCTGCACCCTTCCATATTTCAGCTGCAGGCAGCTCCATTCTCCTAGTTGCTTAGACCTAAAACTTTGGAAATATCTTGGCTCATTTTTTTTTTTTTTTTCTTTCTTACAATCCACCCCCAATCCATTAGGAAATCCTCGTGTCTCTGACTTTAAAATTTATTCAGAATCTTACCACCTTTCCTCCTCTTCACAAATAAAATTCTGGCACAAGTCAACATCATCTTTGACCTGGATTCTTATGCCCCCTGGCTCTTCTCTTTCTCTTTGCACTGCCTCCTTCTATCTATTCTCAGTACGGTAGACAGAGAGCTCCATTAAAATTATTGGATCAGATCATGGCCCCTACTGCAAAAAGCCATGCTGTAGATTCCTATGTCACTCGGAATAAAGTGACATCCTTACAATTACCTATAAGGGCTGACTTGAAGACTCCCTCATATCACTCTGACCCCCATCTTCATCTACTTTCACCCTCTCTCACTTCACTACAGCCCCATTACTCAATTAATATATTTATTCACTCAGCAGGTGTTTCCAAGCATTTGGTTCTGTGTCCACCATGTTCTAGGCAGTAGGGATACATATAAAACAGGGCACATATCGTCCCTATACTCTTGAAACTTAAGTTCTAGTACCTTTTAAGATGCTGTAGTTTTAGGGTGTAACCCTAATCAATCATACATGTCAGCCTTTTCTCCCAAGATCTCGTGTTTCAAACCTCACATCTGTCTTCCAGGCAGACACAAAAACAAGAAGCGAGCAAGGAAAAGATAGTGTCCTGAGCTAGAAAAAATTTCATAGAAAACTTCCATGACCTGTCAGCTTATTCCTCATTGGTCAGGCAGTGTCTTTTCACTGCCCTAGCTGCAAGGGATGCTGGGTAATGAAAGTGTTTAGAAGGGTTTGTTGCTGCCATAAAGAAAATCAAGTGTTTTTGTTTGTTTGTTTTGCCAGCTAAGAAGAAAAAGAGAATGTAGTCTGTGTAGGTAAATAGTTTCCACCACGTCTGGTATGAAATTACCTGTTGTTTACACTGAGTGTCTGTAGGTCCTGCCCACTTCTGAGAATTTTAATCAGAAAAGCATTACTACACATGTTTTTATATTAGAATAAGGGCTATTTATTGCCATCAGCTCAGGAAATGACCCAGTGTGGCCTTGTAAGACAGAATTAATTTGCAGTGACTCCAACTGAAAGTTGGCTGCCTTTTAACTTAATAACTTGAGAATTGTCAAGTATCCTTTGAAGTTAATGATAGTTATAAAGTGCAAATAAAAGTTTCCTAAAGGAAATCAAAGTCACTAAGACTAGTAAATGAATGCTGAATGCTTCATACCTAGAACTATTCGAGTGTGTGGGAGGGGGTCAGGTGTAAGGGAGCAGGACAGTGTTTAGGATTTCATTGCTATTTTGTCGTCTTTTGGCTTTTGGATTATAGAATACCCACAAGTTTGCCCCTTGGGCATGAAATTTAAAGCATTTAATGTGTTTCTGGTTGTCTGGTAGAAGCAAAGATATTTTGTGTGAGCATTAGGATTGTGAGCATCACCCCAGGTATAAGTGTATTAGCACAGCAGGACCTCACAAGGTAAATGAATGCGCAGTTACTTGCTTCGGTCTCTCTGCCATAGAAGGCGGTTTTCCAAATTAGGTGGTTGGATCCCTGTTTTAACTAGCTTTTATTTTCTCCAATGAATAAAGTAACTAGCTGAACCAAGCCTAAAAGATTTATCAGCACAGAAATAGCAGGCACTGTTTGTCCAGGTTATGTAAAGCAGCAAAGGGGTCATTTCAAGCAAGTATCGGGCAACATACTAAGTATGTGTGAAATGCAACCACTTCTAATTTCAGGACCAGGTTATTAGCAGTGTGGAAGCTCCTAATGAGGCCAGAGAAACTTTCTCACGTAGGAGCATCCCCGCCTTTCATTTACAGCGATACCACTCAAAGTTTGTTTCAGCAGGAAGCAGCACTTTTGACATTTTTTTCTTGTTGCTCACTGTGGTTGTATTTTTCCTTAATTTGCTGATCGGAAGAGATGCCAGAGTGACATCCCTGGGGACTGTAGTTTCCTGTTAGCGTCTGTGTAAATGAAAGCAGCAAGCGGGAGCTCTGTGGTTGCTGGATTTCTTGGTGATTTTAGGGATCCAGAGCAGAAACCTACAGACCCTCCTGAAACCTCCTTTGATATGCTCTGCCCACTGCCCCACCCCCAAAAGACACAGCAGTCAAGTTAATTGGGTTAAGGTTGGTTAAGAGAAATTAAAAGATTCTTTCTCTTTATGCCTTTCTCACATGCAACATTTTCAAAACCCCAGTGTTTTCTATAACTCAGTGTTTTAAAAATTGCCAGATTATAAAAAATATGTGCTTAGTAAAAACGCAGATGTAAAAATTTTTCCTTGGAGATTCTGTTTATTAAGATCGGGTGATAAACCTCTAATAAGCATCTCAGATTTTTTTCATCATCAGGCAAGCTGAAGACGCAACAGTCTTGGAATGGGCAGGATGATGCATCTTAGAAGAAAAGCACTACGTTTAGTATTATCTTTTAAAGTCCCTCATTTCTTCATTGTGGAGTATTGATTACTGGGACACAGTTATAAAGCATTTAGTACCCATAACATCATGGGCACTGGAGATGACCATTTCTCTTTCTGTAAAAATGGAAGTAATAGCTTTAAGAGCAATAAAGAAACTTTCCTAACAACACCAAACTCTCCAGCTATTTAAAATCTCCTAAGAAGCCACTGATCATAGTTGGATGCTATCTTGTTTGTGCTTTGTCAGTAGGAAAAAAAACTACTCTTTTTTTTTTAATTTTTTTTTTTAACCTTCTTACCACTCAGAGGAACTGTGGAGTGTGGACAGGATGCCTTTTCTAAAACAACTAGGCTTATTTTAGTAGGACATGCATGTAAAGGTCCATGTGGGTATGCTAAGCAGTTTAGTTTGGGGATGTTCTTGGAAAACACAGGAAGATCTGCCCTCACATCAAACAAAACTATGTCAGGGCCTAAACACACTTTAGTATAATTGCAAACAATATGCTGATGAGTTTCATAGTAGTAATTTTCTGCCTGTTGTAACTATCTTGAAAAATTGCCAGGACAGGATCATGAGGCATTTGATTCTTTTGGAGTAAGACCATGTATTAAAATTCAGTCCAAGTCTATAGCACACCATCTGCATACTGCATCCTGCGTTCACCACCCAAAGTCGTCTTTTCCCGCCACCATTGAAACCCGTGTGGTATGGTTTTATTAACCAATGTCAGCCCCCATAAATTCAATTTGAAAAACAGGAAAAAAGGCATGGATAGACATATACTGATGAAAAAAATGTTAATATAAAAAAATTAAAAAGCAAGAAAATATTCAAGCCAAGTCAACAATAGATTATGAGCCTATCTTCGAGTAGGCGAATGATATATTTAAAATCCTTAATCCACTAAGGCTGTAACTGGTAACTCTTGATACTCTGATATTATCCTGATTATTTTATTTAATCTCCCTGGATCATGTGGATTACAAGATTTTCCCTCACAGCTGCAAAATTACTTGATAGTTTATCTTCATCATCTGTTACCCAACGCATCTCAGAAGCTGTCGATCAGTGTCTCATGTCACTATTGGAGTGTGATCCCAGTTCTTTCCTCATTCTGGAACTACCAAAACATAGCATTATTCCTTAGATATTCAGTTGCCTTTCAGGTGAATGATCTGTGAAGCATTTGAAATCTACAAAGAAATACAAGGAAGAGACAGGCCAACACACTCCACAGTTTCTCCTATTCTACAATTTCTTCATAGACATTTCTTGACTTGATATATGGTAGGAAAGGTTGGAAAATGGGCTATTATTTAGACATTACCAAATTAGGTCTATTTTAAGTCAGACAGGGCTTAGGCTCTTTGGTTGTTTATGTCTCATGTTGCAAATTATTCTAAAGTTTGTTGTTTACCAGATATTGCTTCAAACTCATAAATTTCCTTAATGCATGTCACTGTACAATAAGACCACATTTTTTATTTGTGAAATTGGAAAACACATTCAGATTCATGTAACTGCTAAAAATATGAATCAGAACAACCCCTTCCTTGAGTTAAAAGTTCCTTTTATTTTGAAGATTTGCAGATTTTTTGTTCAAGTTATTTACTCTAGTTGGTTTATAATGTTGCAAAACTGGAATTGTAAGGAATAGTCCAGTTTGGGGAAAGAGATCTGGATGTGGGTATGGTCTACCTCAGTTGAATTTACATTTGATTGAACTTAATCTCTGTGTGAAAGGCTACAGAATTAAATATTATTTATCTAGTTTTGCAAAAAGTTGCAAATGACCATCATTTCTAAGAGAAAGGAAATGGTCATATAAAGGAAAAATAATTTTGAGGCACTTATTAAAAAGTACACATTTATAGATCCTATCCCAGACCTACCAAATAAAAATATCCAAGGGGAAATTTTTGAAAATTATGTTTTTTTTTATAAAATATTCCTGGTGATTGTCGTCATTATGCAAACTTTGGAAACATCACACTACTATATCTGTAAGGTAGAATTTTATTTGGCCATCATATTCTGCTTCCAAAGAATTTATAATAAGGTCAGGAAATATTCACCATACTTAATGACAAGAAATACTATATATATATTATGATCACAATGTAACATAGAGTAAATAAAAGTGTTATCGTAAAGCTGGCTTCTGATGTCCTCTTTTCACTTAGGAAAATACTTGGATATGAATGGAGAAGCTCAGTGTCTGCCATAGAGGGGACCAGCATGAGACAAATTATAACCAAAATTATTGCAGGAAAGCGGTAGGAATTTTTTGTTCCTTGGATATCTCTTGGGGCAAGGGACAGATACGTTTGAAAGTGAAAGGAAGGGAGACCGAACAAGAGATAAAAGACTGAAGGGGAAGATGACTGATGTTCAGTGAGGTGTTCCAGGTGGTGGGGACAACCTAGATGCATAGGACCAGAGAGGACCACTGGTAGAATTTAAACAATTGTTTCTACAGTGCTGTCCTGAACTGTCGCGTCATTCCCTCTCATGCCTAACCTTCAGTAAACCTGCTCTAGGAGGACATAAGAGAAAAGACACAGCTACACCCACGGGCGCGTTGATGCAAGGCAGAGAGGAGAGGGAGAACGGTGGCACAGGAGAATGACACAGGGATAGATGCAGATGTGTCGCCATCTCAGTGACTCCCCAATATATCGAGTGGTTGCGGAAATGCAGAAGGTCGGGTAATCCCATGCAGGTGACATCTTGGCCACACACACACACACACACACACACACACACACACACACACACAAGAAAGACCTAAAAAACAAATGTCAGAAGGATTATCCGTGCATGTTGAGATTAAAAGTGATTTACATCCACTTTTATTGCTTTCTTCCATCGAGCATATATTACCTGTGTAACAAAGGGGAAAAATGATTAAACTTTGGGGAAATAAAGATAACTTCCAGATGTTTTCAATAAACTAGTTTAAAAGTTGATTTAAAAAATAAGGCAAATCTAATACTCAATTTGAAATCATATAGCCCCAAGAGCTATGCTATACTAGTTACGCTTTTGAAAGACCTTCTTTGGTTAGTTGATCATAAATAAAGCCAAATCCCTGGGTTCTGGAAGGCTGATGTGACACACAAGATAACTTACATTGAACTGCTGGATCATGCATGGATGCCACTGGTTCAAAGTGGGGAAAACATCTTAATGACGTTATATTCATCTGTACAATTCTTTTAGCTATCAATCATATAGTGACTTGTGGCTTCTTTTCCATTTTTTAAAAGTAGCTTTTTTTACCCAATTAAAAAAAATAATACTTATGAAACAATATTGCATTTAGCCCCCAAACATGCAGTTTCTACCATCAGATAAATTGAATTTGAAGGCCATCTCTACCCCTTACTCCTGGGTGACCTTGGGCAAGTTACCTCCTGCCTCTGAGGCTGTGCTTACTTTTGAGGACTTTTGTGAAGATAACATGAGTTAATGCATGCAAAGGGCTTAGCATAGTCTGTGGTCAATTGTACAAAATGAATTAACGATGATTAGTATTTGTTTATAATAGAAAGTTTCAGGCAAAAAAAAAAAAGCATTAAGAAGGAAATAAAAATAATCTGCCTAATGATAGAGGTACTATCATCTTCACACCTTCTCACCTTCCTTCTTTTGTTGTTTAAACAAAAAGTACAAAAATAGATTGTCATATACCTATTGTGTAATAATCTAATTGTTCAACTTTATGTAAACTAAATCACGTTCTCTTCCAAAAACATCATTTTCAGGGACCCCTTTTCCATTTGTAATGAAGCAGCATACTTTTGTTTAAATAATATACTGTTGGACATGCTAGCTGTTTCCAAATTTTTGATACTTTAAGAAGGCTGCACAGACTATCTTTATACTTAAATACTTGTGCATATTCATGATTATTACCTTAGAATCAACTTCTAGAATGGGAATTACTGAACCAAATTGTATATATTTAATATCTGAAAAATACATATTTATTCTGTATTGCTAAAGTGTCTTCCAGAAAGTTTGTAAGGTTGTGCCAATTGCCACATCTAATAGTATAGGAAATACTCTGTAAACAATAGATACATTCTCTTTTTTGCAAAACAAAAAAAAGGGGGGGAGGGGCAATGCCTTTTCATTGATTTTGTTTATATTCTATTGAGATTGAAAAAATGGAGTTATTTGTTTTTTCCCCACTTGTGTATTACATGAATATTTGAATATTTTAAAGAATAATTTTTCAATTGTCACATTCACTGAGGTGGCATTTGTTGAACTCCTGCTGAAGGCAGGCACATTGAGGTGACAAGTGTAGACACTTAATGCTAAAGTGGGTGGTTCCTAAGAGCAGCAGAGCCCAGGGAAATTGGCAGGGTTCCTCTGGGGGCCACATAGGTGCATATTAATCTTTAGAAGCCAAGGGATCCCACTGGGACCTGCCCTTCCCCTTGTAGGAGGGAACTAAAAGACAGGGAGCTTTGACAAGTCTACCCAAAGGAAACTAACATTTCTTGAGCATTTTTTGAAGTGATGAAGAACCACAGTTTCCCAAGTGAGAAAGAATAACTGCTTTCATTGGTCGAGCACTCACGCTGTGACAGGCTCCCTGCTGGGGTGTCACTGCTGTGTCATTCAGAATGGGTGTAAGAGGTAGGTCCCCCGGTGAGGCGAAGGGACTTGCCTGAGTGGAGATGCTGGGCTTCCTCAGATCTGTCCCAAGCTCCCCCTCCCCTCTCATGTACACTTAGATTGCTCAACTTTTCATCTTATTGCATTTGTGATTTTGCCTTATTTGCTTGTTACTTTTCTTTACATTGATTTCCTATGTTTCTTCCTGAAGGTTTCTTTGAAAAGGAAGCTGTGTATCTCTATCATAAATGTAAAATCAGTAATATTTACCACATAAAATTTAAAATATATACTCTTATGTGTACCAGGTTAAATCATTTATCCCTCTAATCGCCATCACCTGCCATCTCCTGCCAGTGACCAGTGTCACATCTGGGGAAACACGACCCCAGACCCTGCTTGCTTCTCTGTCAGAAACAAATGCGTTCGGGGGTCCACAGGAACAGACCGTGGGAGCTCTGTAAGAGCCCGACACCTTCGTGCCTTTCTCCTGTCGGTTTCTCAGTTGTCATTCTCTTCTGTTTGGCTTCCAGGAGGACCTGGGAAGCAAATTTTGTACAGTGGGAAGGGTGTTTGTTCTTGTCTTGGAGGGGGAAAGCCCCAGAGACCCAGCTATGCTCATAGAGGGGCTCAGCATTTCTCATTTAACTTCATTTGAGCTGAAAAGGCCTAGAGACTCAGAGCATGACCCAGAGCCACCCTCTTCCTTCTCTGTAGTTCAAGGCTGCTCTTCCATCAGGAGAGCTGGTGGCTGGTCAACCCGGGTGATTGCCAGTTACCAACACAGATTGAGCCTGTCTGGCCAGGCTGTTGTCTGGTAGCCTTTTGTTAATCAAATATAATGACAGTTTTAAAAACGGTTAAATCCATTGACCATTCCTCATGTTTTATGAGTGAGGAAACATGGGCACTTTGTTTCTCTAGACATTAAAAAAAAAAATGAAGCCCCACTGTGCCCGCCTCCCTTGGTTATTGTGGGACATGACAGTTATCTGAAGGGAACCAGCCAGATTTAATCTGACAGTCACAGTCAGGGAAGAGGGCTACCAATCTAATTACCCAGTAATCTAGTCAGGATGGGAGTAATTCTAGGCCTTTCCCAGGCAGCTAATCACATTTCCTGTGCATTAGCAGCCACACTTAGGGAGCTCTTAGAAAGGAGCTTCTTGGCCCACATGGGCTCCGCGAGCTCAGCGCGGTGCCATTTCTTTGTTGACTTCCCCCCAAGTGGCTCTTCAGGTTGTGGTTGTTGTTTTTCCCTCTCTCCTCTCTTCCCCTTCATTGCTAAAATGGCCTTCAGTTAGCTTCAAGTTCCAAGTTAGACAAGTGTCTTGCATTCCTTCCAGAAAGCAGCAGAGGGGGAGGGCTGAATTCTTTGACCCCTTTGCTGATTTTCTCCTGCAGGGATAAATTAAGGAGTACCTCGCAATCTGGCAGGGGAAAAAGAAAGGTAAAAAAGTTATTTTTCTACAAGGAAAGTGCTGTTGCTTATGAACTGTTTTGCATATCATTTATCTATGGAAGTGGGTGATTTTTGAGACAGGCTTTATGGAAAAAAGGCAAGAGAAAAGAGACCTTTAACAGATGTTTAGTCTTTCAGTGTCTCTGAATGTCCATCTCTAAGTGATATCCATCATGTATCATTTCCATAATCACAATTTTAATAGGAAAAGTAAAGCCTCCATTTAGGATAATTTCATATTATTCCTATAAATCAGAATGCTGATTTTCACGTGCCTTGGTTTCTGACACTCAAACATGGAGGTGTCTCTGGAAAATCGCTATATTATCACCATACCTTTTTTATTCTTCAACCCCCATGCTGTGAACATTTCTCCAACTTTTCAAAATCACTGCTTGGTCAGTGTAAATCCAAGTACTTGAATCTGATAGAGGGGAATTCCAGTCTCTAATAGCTTTATAATGTAGCAATTTCCCCCCAAGTTAGTCATGATAAATGGGTCTCCCAAATAGCCTCTAGCAATCATAACACAACACATTAGGCGGAACACTGTGAAGCAGGGGAAATGTGAGATACTGTGTGAAACTGTTGTGTTGTAAAGTTGAGCAGGTTTCAACCACAATTTGCACCCTCTAAACTGCAATGTTTTGTGGACTCAGATATGTTTTCATTCCTGTAACTGTGGGAGGTACACGCCCCTAGGGGCTTCGTTGTTTGGGGGTGCCTCTGTGCACACGCAGAGACTGCTGCTAAATCACAGGTATGTTTGAGCCTAAAGTCCGAAGTATGGTGAGCCTAGCGGCTGGTGTGCCGGGGATGGAGCACGTAGGCTGATTGTCCTGCTTCTAATTATGTCGTTTCCTCATTTGTTCTAGGTTCAGATTTCACAAAAACGATTGAAGTGAGTTTATTTAATAAAGAGTTCAATAAAACTTTAAATAAACCCAACTTTGGGGCCATTACCTGATATAAAATACAAATTTTAGTCTCTTACTGTAATCACTGTAATTGTTTGACTCCCAAGGACAGACGAAAGTCGGATTACATCTGAAGAGGGATTTATGCTGGGCATTTTTATCAGTGCTTCCCTGAGTCAGAATGTAGATTTCAATCCAGATGAAATGCGTTCTCTGGGTCACTAATTGAAATGTTTACCAACAAAAATTATATTTAAACATGGCAATATCGCATCAGTTTATATAATAACATTTATCTGAGAATGTGAAAAGAGTCATGAGAAATTCATACCATGCTAGCTGATCCCTACAGAAATGTGTTTAACCAAGGCTCACTTCTTACAGACTCAAAATGGGAACAATATTATGTTATAGTGATGACTTTAATGATTCCAGCATCTTAGTTTATAATTGGCACAAATAAAAAGAACATCAGTCCTTACATCTCTCAAGACTATTTCTCAATAGAAGTGAAAATGATTCAGGAATGCAGGGGAAGCACAAAGGAGACTGCATATTAATAGCTTTACTGAGCAATGGAACCTCAAGGTATTTGCAAATGTGGCACTCTTCGTTTATTGAATTTATTGGGGTGACACTGGTTAACACAGTTATACAGGTTTCAAGTACACAATGGTACAACACTTCATCTGTACACTGTATTTTGTGTTCACCACCCCAAGTCAAGTCTCCTTCCCTCTCCGTTTATTCCCTATCCCCTGTACCCTCCTCAACCTCCCCCTGCTACAATCTCTTCACTGTTGTCCATTTTCCTGTTTGTTTTTTTTTCTCTTTTTTTCCCTCATTCCCTCCACACACACACACACCCTAGCTCTCCACAGCTGTCAGCCTCTGTCTGTGGGCCTGTCTCTATTTTGCTTTTCTCTGCTTTAAACCCCAGATCTTGAATTACTCGAGTGATTGTGATCTGCAAATCAGTGTACATTGTTGACTCATCTGTTCAAATTAATATCTGCTGAAGGAGATGGGCTTTGTGTCTCACTCATTTTTTGCCAGGGTGTCTGATGCTGTCCAAGGAATGTTCCAGGACAAAAGGGTCTTTATGTAAAAACAGTGATAAATTCCATTATTACCATATATGAATTATCAGCCTGCCCTCGATCAAGTCAGTTTCTGTACAAAGAATGCTCTCAACTTTGAACTTTATTTCAGTCATGCTGAGACAACGCTTCTAAGTTCTGATTCAATGTGTAGGGGATCTTCCATTTTATTGTATCATTTTTAATGCTGTTTATTTCCTACCACCTTGATTTGGCTTCTCTTTTTAAAAAATCAATTTGTGTAACATGATTTAGTTTTGAGGCAGAGTCTACTTCAGGCTTGTGATCGCTTTTCTTTCTACAAAATTAAAAATATCTGTTGTTTGGCAATATGAGTGGCAAAACTCCCATATTGGCAATGTTCAGTATCTTTGATAATATTTTTAAAAATTGGCAGTTTGGGTGAGTTATTACTGGTCATTATCCAAACCCTCCCCAACCCCAATATAGTGTTTTAAATGTATATTGTCTGCTTATATGCTTCTTTGTCAGGCCTACTTTTGGGAATTCTTGCAAAGCCCTCCAGTGCCTCTCATCTCTTTAGGCAACCTTACTGAGCATGCATTGGTATTTTATGTGGTAACATATGATCCTTAGTGCCCTTTGTGATATCCCCTTTGATCTGTGCTGCCCAATAGAGTAACCATTCGCCACATGTGCCTGTTTAAATTGGAATTTAAATTCATTTTAACTTACTACAATGAAAAATCCAATTTCTTAGCTGCACTAGTCACATTTCAAGTGATCAACAGGTATGTAAGCCATGGCTTCCAGATCGGACAATGTAGGTATAGAATGTGTTTGTTGCCGCAGAAAGCCCTGGTGGACAGCACTTTCTTACATGCTTGATAAACTCACAGAGCAAAGTACTACATTGACTTAGAGACAGAGAGCAATTGTGACCATCCAGTCCCAGGTTCAATACCAGAAGCAGCCAAGTCAATAAAAGTGGCTGAGGCTCTTGGAAGGTACACACTTATAATTACACCTCATCATGAGTCCTCCTTGCAATTAAGTGGAATCATTCAAATGTTGATTTTATTGCCCTTAGACCTTTTGAGATAACTAACATGGCACCTGTCCTCAACCCCTACTGCAGAATTAATTGTGATATGTTGTAAACATAACTTCTTTGGTCTAAGTCTCTTACACATTTCCTCCATCCATCCCTTGTTATAAACATTACATATTACCATGTCATGTTTTCTTTACTTTTAAATAATTTTTAATTTGTATTTTGTTTACTTTTTGAAGAGATAATATGTTCACATGAGAATAAATGTAAGGAGGTGTCCCCTTCTCACCCCTGACCATCAATAAGACAGTTTCCCTCCTGAAGTCGATGCAATCATGCTATGTAGCTCTGGGAGCACAGTTCTCACTTGGAGTTGTGCACATGCCATATGAATTTATCATTACATTTCAGACCGAGTCATCAAATTGTAACACATAACATTTTTTTAAACTCATATGAGCACATTCTTATGTTACTTAAGCTAATTAAGCAAGCTGAGTGTGGTAAATATATGATTTGTGACCTGTGAAGGTGTGTATTACTTAGATTCTTACAAGTTGTAAGGAAAAAAAACTACGTCACGGGTGATGGGTGTTTATTATAAGCATATGTGGGAACTGAAGAAGCATAAGGAACTTTCTAGGCAGCTGCAAAGTCACTTTGGGCCTCAGAGTTTCACAGTCTGAAATGTTTGTTAGACAACTGAAGAGGTGACAGTGACACACTGTCATTCATGTGGCAAGGACAAGTTACTCACCCTACTTTTCGTATCTTCCACCAAGAAACATTTTTGACTACCTTTTATGTATATTGATATACTACCAAAAGATAAATATTTGAGTGTATTTTTCAGTGTCCAATGTAGAGGTCCCCTGGGTAGTCTGTCGCTAAAACCCATATTCATATAGATGACCTTCATATCCCTGGATACCACAGACTCCAATGGGAACTCTGACCCAGATCATTGTGATCAAGTAGTGAAGTCACCTGGTCAAGGCCCAGCACACTCTTAATCAGAAAGGTTGACTTCCTATTGGCCACTCCCCTCACAATGGGGCTGGCTGGGCAAGATAGGCACACAAGCATTTCAAAGACTATAAAGAGAAGATGTGCTTACCTCGTATTTAGTGTGTTTAGTTTGAATCCTTACATGCATGCTATTGTTTTATTTTAAAGGCATTGTCTGAAAGATAAAAAGGAAACAATATTTTCTCATTTTACAAATAGGAAAGCAAACACCCAGAAAAGTTAGTGTATTTGAACTCTTTCTATGAGAAGTGTGGCCAATACTTGAAACCCAAGTAAGTCAACTAGACCCTTGCTCTTTCCACTTGAAAAGATAGTTTCTTTATGTCAGACAAAGTGTCAATTATATGTAGTGTTTGACAAGGTACTTGCTCAGTGGACAAATAAATAGAATTAGACAAGGCAATTTAATTACTGGGTAAGAAACCACTTAAGTTATTTCAACGGCAGCACTAAAATTGTCTTTCAGGTATGTTAGCTAAAAGTGTCTATTTTATCAAAGCTGCACTCTTGTACCATTTTCTGATCTTTTAATCATACATTTATTTGGAAAATCTAGTGGTCCTAACCATGTCAGGAATTTATTAAACATCATGTTGTATTTAGGGATGCTGGTTTATTCGTCAGGGTATAAATACAATTTATTCGATAGGTCCTGAAGTTTTAACGTGGTTCTACACTCCAGGATCAACCCCAACTCCCTTAGCTGTTGATTTCTTTTGGTATTGCTTTTTTTTAAAAAATTCAAAACCGTATTTATTGCCCTGGCTGGTGTGGCTCAGTTGAGCATTATCCTGTGCATCAAAATGTTGCTGGTCCAGTTCCCAGTCAGGGCACATGCCCAGGTTGTGCGTTCGGTCCCCACTAGGGGTGCATGTGGGAGGCAACAGACTGATATTTCTCTCACATCAATGTTTCTCTCTCTTTCTCTCTCCCTCTCACTTCCTCTCTCTCTAAAATCAATAAAAACATATTTTAAAAAACAAACCATATTTATTACCTCATCAAACCAATTAGCCATCAAACTGTCACATGAAATGCTATTATACAACTCACTTAATTGCAACCTCTGTGTCCCAACAACCCATACTTGCCCTGCATCAGAGACCACTGATACCAGGACACGCAGATCAGAATAGAGCTAGTGGTTAGGCCTCTACCCTGCCTGACAAGATTAATTCATATAAAACATAATGGAAGTGCTTCATTATTTAATTAGAAAGAACATCTAATTTTTGCAATGAAAAAAATCAGAGGAAAATCAAATATATATTCAGAATAGATTGTTTAAAGAAAACAGCTTGCTTTTTTTGTGGGCTGGGAACTAGGACTGTTGAGTGTGGTTATTGTTTTCTGAACAAAGTAAAATGGTAGATTTTGACCCAACTGAAGAAAACTTTCATTAGTCCATCATGATAATAAATTTAAAGTTGATAGTTTATCTATGGTTTGTATGTGAAAATTCAGAAATTAAGCAAAACATTTATTTTTATTTGTATCAGCTTTCAAAATTAAGGAAACATGCACACAAATGCACACATACAAACACATATACAAGTTTTGATAGGAAGTCGGTTAGTTTCAAAGCACTGTTAATCCTAAAATAGTACTCCTAAATGGTGGACCTCTTTTGTCATATTTCCAGCCAGTACTTCAGTGATATAAATCCTATTGGCAACTTAGTTTCTCTCTTTCAAAGCAAAGAGCTGAATGATTACAGCCATGGCAGGTGGGGTAATTGGTAGTTGAGCAAAATCTCATTCAACTCTGTCGTATATACAAGTTATCATGTTTCATATCCTGATTTTGAATGCATTCTAGAAATAAACAATATAATTCCTTTTAGAGTACTTATATATATTGGTCTTTTCAAAAGTAAATGCCAGTTTTTGATTAATTATTTTTAGTCAACTTCGTACTTACTTTGGCACACACATCTGCTTACACATACACAAAAAAGGAATGGCATCTCCTGCCTTAGTTTGTATTATTAATGGCCATAACATTCTGGAGACAGTAGAAAACCCCCTTTTTGGTGATGATAATGGTCAGAAGATGTCTTTGATCCCAAACAATCAAGAAATGTATAAATTTCAACATATTGGCAGCCTCGCAATGTCTTCTTGAATGTGTAAAAGCCATAAAAATGAAAGTGGCCATAATTTCCTCAGCTGCAATTTTATCCTAGTTGGTTTTTTATAAATATAAATTCTTACATAAATAAACACTTTCTACCGAAACCTTTAAATTTTCCCACAACCTTCTATCCTCTCAAGGAGCTGGGAGATGAAGTAAAGAGAAAGCCAAGTAATTCACATGTAAGTAGCAATTATTTAAGATGTCACCAGGGTGCTTGTCAAAATAGATGGAAGCCAGATAAACAATGAAGGTTAGATAAGAAAATCAACACCATGTTTAATTTCTATACCTGCCTCAAGCCATTTAGTGTTTATCACCAATCAATGGGTCAGCCCCCCTGCTACTGATCTTATAATTACATGTATCCCACATGTATCTGAGAAGGTCACTAAAAGGCTGTGGCAGAATTTTATTGCTCAGATACATAGAGTAAACAACAAAGCTAAAATTTCTCAAAGCAAATTCTTTTTGGAAGTGCCTCCATCAACCCATGGAAAGAAAAGTGAATGGTGTTTGAACAGGCAAAATATTCAAAATTCTGTTTCTCAGATATCTCTAAGGTTTGTTTTGTGGCTGAAGCCCACAAATCTCAGAGGTCCTGAGGGAATCTCTTTACCCAGCCACATGGTCTCACATCAGTTTCTGTACTCTGTGGCTTTGCAGACTTCACGGTATTAATTTTCTGCTTCTCGAGGCTGACCTCTAGACTTCAAAACCTGTTTATTCTCTTTGGACTGAACATCCGAGGAGCTTAGGAGAGAGAACTTGCAGAAAGCAAGGTAGTGGTTAGCAGCACGCTTTATGTTAGGTGGGAATGTGGAATCAAAATCAGCTTCTGTAGTCAAATGCCATACAAAGGAGTGGATTAAGAAGATGACACACATTTGGAGCTATTGCTTGGAAAACAGTCATTATTTGAAAAAATACAAATAAAAGTCCCCATAAAAGATGACTTGACTTATTAAGATTTGCTTAGAAATCTTTGTGATGGTGGCATTGGAGTAACACTTTAGGCCCATACAAACCTCAGGTTTAATTGAAGGTCTGTTGCTTATTAGCTGTGAGGTCTCAGATAAGCTATTTAAACTCTCTGAGTGACATTTTCTCATCTGTAAAATTGGGATAAGTATACTTACATTGCATGGTTGTTTGAGGACTACAGACATCGAATAGCAAGTATTTAGCGTAGAACTATGCAAAGATCAAGTTACATCTATTACTATTACTTGTCGTCCTCACTGGAGATGCACAATTCTGTTTAAAGTATAAAGGGTGGTGGAGAGCCGAAGGTAAACACCTCTGAAGCGTGTTTAACCACCCAAGGCCAGAGAGGCAGTAATTTCGGGATTAATATTGTTTTCTTTCGGCTAAAGGATTCTCAGCCATGGGCCAGGGTGAGGATGTGTATTTGTGTATTTATGAGCTTCCAGGTGATAATAGCCTTTGTACCTAAGCCTTAATTATCATAACCATCCACTCACATTAATAACACTTTCATCGTGGTATTGGCCCGTGCCAATTGGGTGTATCTTTTTTCACCAAATAAGCCTTGCAGCTACTCCTCAAACCACCAATAGCAAACACCAATATCTCCAGCAATCATCCTGTCACAGTTCTACCTATTTTGACTTTGCCATGAGTCACATTTATTGACCACAATCATGCTTAGGAAGTTCTAATGTTTTTCATAGAACAGAAATTGTTCAGTTCTCAACTCCAAGGTCTGCTTTGGCAAGAGACATTTTTCAGTGTCTTTATGAATCTTGTTATGCATTCATTCAGCCCATATTTACACTTCTGTGCTCAAGAATTCATGAGGATGTTTTGCATCCCTTCTGAGTGGCCTTCATTCCCCTCTCCAGCTCTGCAGGAAGGGAGATTAGTAGTGAGTCAATCTGCAGGTACCACCTAGCTGGTACCTCTGCCCACCCCTTTTTTAACAGCTGCCACGGTAGGCACAATATTGAAACGAGAGGGTAGGGAAGATTGACAGGAAAGACACTGCCTATAATCCCAATACTTACCGTTTTAAATCCACTTTACAAATGATCTACTTGGGATGTAGTAAGGGAGGGACTTGGTAATAGAAGAATATAGATTTTTTTAACTCCTTAATGATACGTAGTAATTATAGGGCCACGAACTCATATGCCTTTAGGGTCGCCAGTGATTATTAGCCAGAAGGCTGTCATGTGGACACCGCATAATGATTCAGCAAACCAGGCCTCTTTCATTCTCTGGCTTCCTCATCCTGTGGGCCTCACCATTTGTTGGCAAATGGGGTAAGAATGCAGTGAGTTGCATGTGGAAGATCATCATGAGCCATGCCTGAAAGGAACACATGCCATTTGGCTCACACGCCCTTGGCTAGAACTTGGCCACGTTGCCACACAAGGAACTCTGGGAAATGTAGTCAAGTCCATCCCTAGAAGAGAACATCATGTTGATCAGCCCATAGTCACTGCTAAGCCTGAAATATTTGCAGACATTTGTTCTTCTGTTTTCTCATCTGCTAGAAGTTCGCATGCGCCATTCCTTATGTTTTGTTGCATCTCTGCAGCCGGCCTGCTGGCTTCTTGGTTTTCTGTTAAACATTTTTACACCCTATTTTGAAGGCTTTGTTTTGTTTTAACATTTCTGTTTCTTCTATACACTAAACACATTCTCCATCTTGTTGCTTCAAAGGAAGATTTTGTTTCACTGAGTGCTGAGGGTGTTTAAGTTTGAATACCTTTGCTGTCAGTGAGCCTTGGCAGTGACTAACAGAGCCTGTTACTGTCCGTGATTTCCTTAGCTATGGCTCCTGGTGGAAATCACTGATTCCTGAGTAGATATCCAAAAATATGTTTGTTATTTTTAATTTTTGAATTTGAAGCTGTCACAGGGAGTAGGTGGGCAGGTTCTATTGGGAGTGATGTGTAATGTAAAAATAAAATGATTGAATGTTATGGAATTGTACAGTGATTTTGATTAGTGTAGGCAGTCAATACTAATCAATGTGCACAAAACAATACAAATGTTCTTGCTCTTTTAGCACATCATTGTATATGGTGCGACTGTTAATGGTTGATAAATGATAAGGGAAAAAGATATAAATATACCCACCCAAGCTGGTGCATGTCATGAGGGTTAGTAATTTGACGATCTATAAAAAGCATAGGCTTATTTAACTATTGGCAAAACTCCTGCTCAAAAAATCATGAAGATGGAAAATTTCAAGATGTAAATGTAAATAAGTGACAAAAAATATAAGTATCTATCTATAGCCATTAGAATGTGGTGACTAAGAACTCTATGAATGAGACCTCTCAGATTTGAACCCTAGACATACCAAATCCTATCTGAATCTCAGTAAGTTAATTCTTAAACTCCATTTCCTCTCCTGTAAAATGGAGATAATAGCAGAAATAGAACTCACGATGTCACAGGGATCAATAAGATGATGTTTGTGAAGAGCTTATGCAATCTGTGTCAAGTAAAAAGCACCAGATAGGCACACACAGAGAAAAAAGCATCTTCATACACAGAAAAAAACAATTTAAATCAATGAAAATTCTGTGGGCATACCAGTCACCTCAATATGATGTTAGTATGGAGACTCTGGTTCTTTAGGTTTGCCATGGAGGCTGAGATTTGCGTTTCTTACAAGTGTATAGATATTAATGTTGCTAGTGAATGAACCACACTTTTAATGTAAAGGAGCTGAGCTTCATAGTTATATTCTTATCTAAATCTTGAGTTATCTGTTTATCTGTGAATGTGATGATTTGATTCTTGGCAAATGATGACAAAGAGCTCTTCATGATGCAAAATATCTGAAAAGTTTCCATAATTGAGCAAGAGATGTTAAACTAGATGCCTGAGAAACAGAAAAAGTAATCTAACATTTTATTCATGTCATACATACTTTGTGTCGAGAATTATCATGGCCCAGGGATGTAGTTCGAAGGGCCAATGATATAGGGTTGATGTGCTTCAGTACTAATGAGACTTTTTGAAATTCTGATTTATTTGCTGTTTTTTAAATAGATCTTCTGGAACTATTGTCTGCCATGGGTTGTTCTGGCATTGTTATTTTTTCAATATGCTAAAGAAAAGATGGGCAAGTTTGTCTAGTCTTTTTTGGCTCATGTTTCTGGTAAAGCTTGTTGAACCACTTTTTCGAAGCAGTGTCTTGGGATTCCTGCTAGAGTACTTAATTTAAGTCACTACTGTTTTCATTAATATCATCTATCTTTTTCTATTTATTGGTCCACTTAGCAATGTATTATCTGCTTAAGTCATTGTTAATCCATTATTCAGATTATGAAACTATTCATGTCTGCTGATCACCTTGCTAACTATTCCTTTATTATTCCCTTCCTTTAAAGCAGACTTCTCTTTATTTTAATGGAATTCTATAGCTGAGTCAAGATTTTGACTAATGTTGGCAATGGCCTGTGCTGGGCTTTGAAGATCCCATAGAGGGTTGAATTCCCTCTTTTCTCTTTGTTCTGCTGAATTTCCATAATGAATGGTACAGTGCCTATAAATCAAAGATGGGTAAGGAAACTCCCAGAAGGGAGGAACCCAGAGCCGCCCACCTGATCAAAATCTTGGCCCCCATATCTTGTCACAATGCACTGTGGCCACTGTGCATCCTCAACACACATATTTTCAGTCTTCACAACCAATAGCCCTATTTATTATTTTGCATAATTATCAGTGAAGTGGTCTACACATCTTGTAATAGCATTTGCATTTCTTTTTTTAGGGAAAAACTGTATACTTAAGGGTTCATTACACCAGATTGTGCTATTAAACATACAACATATGGAGAAAAAGAAAAGGCATATGATAACTGTGGTTATTATTTTTCCATATATATGTAAACAAATATATGAAAATGTATGGAGTCATGATGCTTTGGGAATTAAAAGCATTGAAAGAGAGCCTAATTATACATTTTGACACCTCCTAGTGTTTTAAACAAAAGTACCAATTTATATTACCTATTTCTAAGCACTGGGAAGAAGGAGAGAATATTAAGATTAACTGACGGCTCAGCGGTTGAGCATCGACCTAGGATCCAGGAGATTGTGGTTCGATTCCAGGTCAGGGCACATGCCCGGGGTTGTCGGCTTGATCCCCAGTGTGGGGTGTGCAAGAGGCAGCTGATCAATGACTTTCTCTCATCATTGATGTTTCAATGGCTCTCTCGCTCTCCCTTCCTTTTCTGAAATCAATAAAGATATATTTAAAATATATATTAACTGACAATAAATAATTTTTAAAAAATTTTCTCTGGAAAAACGGGCAATGCTTTATATATATTAACTCAACCCATTTCAAATGTACAAAGTAGGGGAAACCCAGATTCTTGTGGTAAAAAAAGTAATAATAATTGACAATGAAAAACAAACAGGCATTCCTTTGAAGTGACCAAAAGTTAATGTTGGAACCAAACTGTCAACACAAACTGCAAACATGCTAAATTCCAACATTACAGAAAAAAAAATTGGGATTGAAAGTGAACGATTCACACCCCAATGTTCTCTGACCACAGTAATTTATTTGGTGGCTCTGCCCATCTCCAAATAATTATTTTCTTTGAATTCTACCCATATGATTCTTCTCACTTCTTAAACTGCCCCTCTAGAAGTTTCCTCTCTATGGGAACTTGGGAATTTTAAGACATGGAAATAAGAGCTATTTCAAGAAGAGGGGTGATCCACCAGTGGTTGCTCATAGAAACCTTGCGCTGCTAGGGCACCATCCTTATATTTTATTTATTAATATAAGTGATATAAAATATATGCTTCTTCCAAGACTGTCTCTAGCTGTGAATATAAATCTGACCTGGTGTTAATAAACATCTAAAATTTTTGTTGCATTAAGTTTGTTATAGAAGACAGTGGAGTGCTTAGAGGTACTCACTATCTGATGGATAGTTCTTTGGAGGCAGAAGCTGTACCTTATTTTCTTTAACATCCGTGGTCATACAATGGCTCTCCTAGCATAGGAACTCAAAAGTGTGTGTTGAATTAATGTTGTCTCCCCACACTTTCTCCCTGTGATTTATAATCTAACAAATTAAAAATGGCTTATGGTTTTAAATCACCACTATTTCATGAGAAAGGGAGATTTAATACCCATCATCCCCAATAAAGTGCACAAATGGCCACTAATTCCTAAAATTCCTTAGCAGCTAATGTTAATGACAATTACAACCATTGTAATTAATATTTTGCATATTTAAGACTTCTACTTTGGATTATCAGTCATGCCATTTGGGGGCATATGGACAAAGAGCAATTCTGTATAGTTTTGGTTAGTAAGGTAGCCATGAAAATATTTTTGCGACCGTCAAAGGAACTTTTTTTTATTCTTCTAATAAAAAGGAACCAAACAGAAGTCTCTCTTGAGGCCTGGATTAATGCAGCACCATTGAAGAGTTGATAGATAAGCTAAAGATTGGGGAGCCACCAGAGGCAGTTTGGGGAGATACAAGTACTCCAATGGCTCAGAAGGCTTATACTACCTACCAGCTCTTGTGATTAATCTGACCATACCATGGCATCGGTGGGAAGCTCCTCAAAATCTATTATGGTCAGTGATAGCCAAAGGTTATTTATTTTTAATAAGTTGATATTTTAGATAAAGAGCATGTTAAGGTTTTACTTAGCTTATATGTTCCTTGGGGACAGAGTCTTCGTTGGTTTACGGTTCTATACCCAGAGCCCAGCACAGCACCTGGAGGAGCAGGAATTTAATAAATGTTTGGATGAATGAATGCATTACTCAATTGGATAATTTCTACGACTTCTATTTCTTAATTTTGATAAATTAAAAAAATAAAATTTGTTAAAAAATCATTTTCTACTAAATACTGCAGTTGGATTGATCTATAAGTAAGTATGAACTCCCTTGAAAATGGTGAAATTACCTAGTACTCATTCTCACCATGAATTTCACCACTTTTAAGACTGAAAGAAGATACTGTCTCTAATGTGGATCCAGAAATTTGATATTTAAGGGAATTGCATGCCAAGTACCTTTGGTAATCAAGGTTATTCTTAACCTATATAGCTAATATGACTTATTGTTGCCCAAAGTTGTGGCAACAATTCTTTATAAATATGTTAGATCAGTCCAATGGAGTTAGGATGATAAAGCATTTTCCAGGGGTATAGAATTGAGGCAGGAAAGTCTCTCTCCCCAAACATCAGCTTGATTATAGGCCCATAAGAAGAAAATATTTTGTTTCATTGGAGCAACAGACCTTAAGGAAAAAAAGTCTTTAGAAGATACTCAAACACTGAACATTAATCCTATTTGAAGCCTAATTTTTTTGTGTGTGTGTGTGTGTATGGATTGAATGATAATTAGAACAGTTTTAGGTTAATGGTGTTTATTTTGAACACCGAATACAAAAGAGTTCATAGAGGCCACATTTACAATTACTCTGGATTTCTGCCCAATGCAAGAATCCATTATGGGAAGAAAAAGAATAGAAAAGGAAAAGAAATTTCTTATTTGAACTGGCTAGAGGAAAAAGAAAGGAATAATATTTAAAGCCCAAGTATGAGTTGGAAGAATAGAAGTAATTGTAAAGAATAGTATTTAGGGAAATGAACATTCTGGTTCTCTAGGTAATACCAGCTTAAAATGCATAGGTAAGTAACGGAGATGCTAATAACCAGAATTAGGCATATCTAGTCTTTTTGAAACCAGTTCTGATCAGATTTATGGGAAACATTTAGCTATTTCGTCTGTGTCTGGTAGCTAAATGGGTTAAGCCTCTTCCTTATTAATTTTACTGTCATTTTATGAACAGGAGCCCACAGAAGAATAAATAAATTTGACATCACCCCCGAGAAAAACACAACCCGTTAAATATCAGCACCTCACTGAACTGAATTCTAACTGAATTCTATCATTTTTCTTTGTAAAACATTACTATATTTAAAAAGTAAAATAGTTTACATATTTTAGCCTTAGCTAGATTTAATGGTTCTATTATTTTGCTCCAAAGAAACATTTTAATAATTTGGGATATTTTCCCTCCTGTCCCCACCCTTGGTCCCTCCCAGCCTAAACTGGCCAGTTTGCAGGGTGGTCCTGTGAGCACAAACATTCTGATAATGGCCCTGTGCCTCGCAAACAGAGCTGATGGCAGTGTAAACAGTTGCTCTAAATCAGAAAGCATTCAGTTCTGTTTCACTTTCAGGTTTTATAACTTCCTCAGAACCCATTTCATTGTGAGAACCACTTGTTAGTCACCAGTTAAAAACAGTTTTGATCACTTTCATTTCAAATGTTTTATATGCTTAAAGAAGAAAAAATTATTAATTAAGTATCACTCCTCTCTGGTACTGTGATAGGGATTCTCTATGAAACTTTCCAACTGTGTGGAGCAGATAAAATTTGTAATCTTTAAATACGACCAGCACCATTATCTGCAAGTACCAGCTCATATCTAATGTTTAATAGAATTCCCTTCAATGGCTCCTCATCTCCGTCAGAGTAAAAGCCAGTTTTTAGAATAATCTACAAGGCCTTAGAATATTTCTGGCCTGTAGTTAACCCTCTCCTCACCTCTCCTGCCCTCTTCCCTGACCCTGTTGCATTCACCCTGAGTTCCCTGCTGTACAGGGGGCCCCACAGGCATCCCCTGTGTCAGAGCCCATGCTCACGGCATTTCCTCTTCCTGGCCCAGTGTTCTCAGAAACATCCATCGGCCTCCCTCCCTCTTTCAAGTGTTTGTCCAAATATCACCTTCTCCATAAGGAATTCCCTGAATACCCTACTGAGAGGTCAATGACCCCTATTCCAGGACTTTCTGTCCTCGCCTTCACTTGACCTTTCTTTCCTTAGTGCTTGTAATATATTAAGTAATTTGCTTTTTAAACTGTGTATGGGGCAGGGATCTTGGTCTGTGATCTTCACTGCTCTATGCCCAGGGCAGAGAACAGTCCCTGATCCCTATTGGGCATTAAACATTTGTTTAGATATTTCTTTAATAAATAAATAAATATTTTATGTTTTATATTTTAACAGGTCTTGAACTTTTTCAGTGTATCGGTAGGAATGTGTATTTTGGGGTTATAGAATCTTACATGGGAATAGATGAAGAGGTAACTCCTTTGTACTCGAGTGGAGAGAAATGGCACATGATTAAGTATTTGATTATGGAAAACCAATACTATCTTTTAATCATTCTCTCTATTAGTTGAATATTAATATAATTCAACATAGCGTCATTTGCTTCACTGGCATTAATTTCATTACTTTTTTATTAATAGCTATATAAATCTGCCAAGAGAAGATATTTAATTTTTTTCAAATTGGTTACTTTGTATAGAAATAGTTTTAATACTTAGCATTCTTATACAAATAGGAATTAGTCTATCATAATTATTAATTATTAGCCCTCAAAACATTCTTTGGCTTTGAAATTCAATCACCTAAGCCCTACTGACCTGGTTTAATGATTTACTAAGATCAGGGATTATCCTGCCAGCACTGAACAGGGCAAGTAAGAATGAGCTAGGTTTTACTGCCCTGTCTTGTACTCAATAAGTCAATTGTTGAAATTACCTGAACATATAAATTAATATTTAATATTTAAACAAATCTTTCCACTGCTTCCAAAAAATACTGGGTCATAATGTGCTGTCCCCCGCTCCCAGTGAAACTGGAAAGAGAACAGGTAGAAAACATCAGTGATAAATGGGTAACGTCAAGCGATCCGTATGTGATAGAATAGAGTTCTGAAAAGCAGAGCTCCCTACCTGGTATCAGGTTGACACTGACATAGGTGGGAAAATAGCCATTTTTCTTGGGTAAGAATCCATGGCTTGATGATATTTAACTCACAGAGGGTTTTGTAATCTATCCCAGTGGTTCTCAACATGTGATCCTTAGACTAACAACATTGGTGTTCCCTAAGAATTTGTTTCAAATGTAAAATTCTCGGGCCCCATCCCAGACCTCTGAGTTAGGAACCCTGACAATGGGGCCCAGCCTCTTACAGGCAGCGTTTTAACAAGTCTTTGAAATGATTCTGATGCAGGCAGTTGGAGAAATGCTGATTGATTCTCTTCAGTGAAGACGTTTAGAACCTTTGTGATATACAATACACTTTGTGTTGGGGAGGGGGGGGTCCAAAATACACATTCTCTGCCATAGCAGAAATTATGCTGAAGGGAAGTCTCCTGAAGTGATTCTGCTAGGGCACATTAATATCCTTAGGGGAGACCTGTGTCATTGACAGGGTCTTTCTCTGGGTTTCTGTTCCTTTTTATAGTGTTTTCCCTGTCTTATTACAGATAGCCTCAGCACCCCCAATTTTTTTTTTGGGGGGGGGCTTTTCTGGAAAACCTGCTCTTTTTTTCTACAGGCAGTCTAGGGTAATATTCTTGGAAATTGGATATGATGAAGAATAACCTAATAAGAGTTGTTAGCACTCTTGGGGTTATGTGGTATAATTGGAAAAGTGTCAGAGCGGGAGTTAGGCCGAATTTAAACTACAGCTCTGTCTCTTCCATACGAACTCTACAACCTGGTTAGACTACAAAAACACTGAGTCTCAGCGTCTTCACAAGGTTGCTGCGGGAATGAAATAAATAACCTGCCTGAAGCTATGAGTAAGTTACAGGTGAAATATAAACAGAAGTGCTAGCCACTATTTATTTAAAAGCAACCGTAGGGCTAAAAAAAGTAAGATTAGTCCATACAAGACCCAAGCAGCAATCCTTCCATTGTGCTCAGCTCTGGGTTAAGCCTGTATGAAAGTTCTCTTTTCCATCTTTCAACGGCTGTCAACACGTGATTCGTTGTGACTGCGGTTGACATATTCTGTTGGATTGGGGGTGGTGGGAGGAAGGTAAAGACTAGGGATTTTAAAAATACATCACATAGGATCTTGGCGTTCGAGTACTTACATGCACTCAGTTTTGAGAGAATTCAAAGGAAATTTATAAACGTCATTAGGGGTTAGGAAGCAGTCCTTATACCAAACACAAGAAGCTGACATGATTTTGCTCGGAAAAAAAAGTCAGAGGAGGGGTTTAACACTCTACTACGTGGGATACGTATGAGATTACTAACCAGCTGAGATTCTTTGTCTCCAGTGAGTATAGGGCAAATGAGAATTGACTTTAGTTGCATTGGTAATAATCTCCAGATAGTGCAAACTGGGCTGAGCATCCTTATAGGGAGGGGACGCCCACTAGTGGTATCAGGGGACTGGGAATGGCTACTTGTCCCATATTCTGTAAACGCTTCCCATTATCTCACAGACTGATGCATAATTTCCGTGATTAAAATGCTATTGCCTTGCCTAAGCAATGAAGTATTCTGTCCCCTACGAGGTGATAGAAAAATGAAAAGTTTGATACAGTGAGTTAGCTGAGTTGCCTTTAAAAAGTTTGATTGACATGGGGAGAGAGTAACAGGATACTGGGCTGCTGAAGGGGAAGGAGTTTTCATTACCTCAGAGAGGAAAGAGTTTGGCATGTGGAGTCTGGGGTCCCATCAACTTTTCGGTTTTATTGAGATTCGACCCTCAGTGGGAGCTATTAATGACTGACTGGTTATTGCTTCATCTGATGATGTCACCTTTCTGGATATCTTTAAAAGCTGGGCAAGTGATTTACAGTTATCTTACGTTATTTCCTGAACTTTCCAACAACCATTTAGTTGTGCTTACACATATCAAAAAGGTTTGGACAAGAGCTGCTCCAAGCTGTCCTATGATCAGGGCATCAGCAACACCTGAGAGCTTGTTATTACCATAAATTCACGGGCACCACCCAAACCTTCTAAGTCAGTGTTTTCTGGGGATGGAGTCCCAGGATTCTGCATTTTAACAGGCCCTCCAGGTGATTGTTTTATGCTATAGTTTGAGAGCCACTGATTTTGATTGCTCTTGCCTGGTTGAGAACATACATGAGCTTCTTGAGTTTCTTTTTTGCCTCTTGGCAGCACATGCCCACATGCAAACAATGTCAAAGCAAGGTCAAATATTTCTTTGCAGGATCCTTTCATTTTTATATTTTTCAGCTAACCTCTTA
This sequence comes from Miniopterus natalensis, assembly GCF_054644295.1. Classification (NCBI taxonomy): domain Eukaryota; kingdom Metazoa; phylum Chordata; class Mammalia; order Chiroptera; family Miniopteridae; genus Miniopterus; species Miniopterus natalensis. The sequence goes on along the minus strand of NC_142095.1, from coordinate 12,840,539 downwards.
ATAGTATTTATTCATGTACATTTTGCCATGCACTAGATTGCTAAGATCATAATTAAGAAGCTCATTCAAATGCATTTAAAATGTTTAAATGGAAACAACTTGGAGATGTAATTGCCAAAACTGAATCTAAGAATTAATTTGTAGCTCAGACCAGCCAAATGGATTTTCCCGTTTTTCAGTTCACTGTTTGTACAAGGAAATTAAAAAGTATGGAATCACAGGCTAAGCAGTGAACCCTTGAAGCATATTGCAGTGTGCTCACTTATTCTCATTAGGCATATATTATATCATCCTGCTCCTTAGGACTTGTAGTTCCAACAGCCAGACTAGAGCAAGTGAGGGGAAAATGGCAATATATATATATATATATATATATATATATATATATATATATATATTATTCAACTGTTGTAAATTATTGCCAGAGCATATTAGCACACACATTGCTATGAAAATTAATAGAACAGGTTAAATATCCTGTATTTTTAAAAATTTTGCTTGTTAAAAAATGTCTTTGTTTTAGCATGCAGTGCCCAGCTGCGCTTAAACCACTCAACTAGGGAGAGAGGTATGACTGAGAATTGAAATGCATTTTTTGTGAATTTGATGATGGCCACTGCTGGTGAAATACGATTGTGTTGCCTCCTGCATTCTACCAGTGATAATAGGTTTTCACAAGGCATTTTACACTTGTTTGACAAGACCCCAAGTTCTGAGTACTTTGTGCCCCGCTGTATCCATCACTTAGACTCTGAAACCCCCAATGGAGATTTGACAGAGCAGTAGTTTATCAACCATGATTTGCCAAGTCAGCATTAATGTCTTTGTGCTCTGAAAAAAAGAATGAAATAGAGTTGGTGATCTTCTAATCAAGGTGGGCAAGCGTGATTTTATATTTGCACATAAGTGATGCTTTGCCTAACAAAAGCACAGGATTAAGATAGTTCAGCATGGACCACTTTTATGGCTTTGAGTGTGAAGAGAATGGTGGAGTATAAGTAAAATAGTGTGTCTCTTTCTCCCTGGCTAAATTTGCAAAAATGAAAATCAAGGCATTTCAGGACCAAGTCATTCCATTTAATTGCACTTTGTGCAAATGGTGACAACTACTTCTTGCTCCCCATCAGATAGGAGCAGGAAGAAGGACTTGATCTCAAGGTTCCTCAATAAGGTAACTCATACATTGTAACTTCCCCATCTTATGATGAGAATTTTCAAACCTACAGCAAAGCCAGAAACCTTTACAGTGAACTTGCTAGCTATCTAGATCCCGCAGTTAACCTGTTACTGTACTTGCTTTATTATACAGCTGTTGTTCTTCTATCAGTTCATCAATCTGTCTCATTTTTTTCAATAAGGCATCAATCTGGGACATCGGCACACTTTGCTTTTAAATACTCGGCATGCCTAGTATTAGCTAGAGTTCAAATTTTTTGGTTGGTTTGTTTTTCTGTTGGGATGAAAATTCTGTACAATGAAATATACAAATCTTAAGTATACCATTCAATGAGCTTTGCTGGAAGTATCTACCTGTGTAACCTGTCTAAATAGACAGCATTGCCATCACCCTAGAAATTAATGTATATATGTCTGAATTCATGTACACATACTGCTAGACCTCTAATACTTGTTTTTTAATTTAATAATGAGGCTCCCTACAATTTTGCGTGGTAACTGTGGGGGCTGCCATGTTTATCTTCTCTGGGGTGTCTTTCTCTGTTATCATACTTAATGAAAACTGCATAATATTCCGTCTAAATACCATCTTATATATCCTGGACTTAGTTCACCATTGTTTAACTTTTCTGATGCTTCATCAAAGTTAGTAGAAGAATGCAAAGGTACATGAAGTGAAAGTTCATCAGCTTCCTCCCCTCAAAACCACATCAAATAAAAGTAAATAGACTTACCCTGATTGATCGACTTTCTCCACGCTCATTGATCTTAAGGAAGGTTGACCAGAGGCAGGAAGGGAATTAGAATAAACCCTTTGTTTGTTTTGAATAGTCCAATGGTAAACCAAAAATAGCTACGCAGAGTTTGTTCTTGTATCATTATTTATTAATTATTGTATTATTTTCCATACAAAGAACTGCACACCTACTTTTGCCCTATTCTGTATTTTAAACCAGTGCTGGTTCATTGGTGATGGCTGATGGTTGCCGATGGTGCTGTGTTGAGAAGGCTCCTTAGGCTATTATCTGTAGTTAGAGGGAAAGTACCACAATTGCTTAGTGATGTGTGTCACAGGTAGAAGCTGGGGCTGGGAAGCAACAACAGCTATGTCATCCCTTCTGCATCCTGGGTTTACGTGAGCTCCTGAACATTCCCATGTGGTCACCCGAAAACACTTCTAGATTGAACCAGACCATTGAAAGGGGCAGATGGGCAGTGCCACTCTAAAACATTTCTGCCTCAGTTCATATTTGTAGCTTATTGAAATCATCAGTGTTGCTTTGCAACAGTTGTACCCACGAAGGGGATATCTAAATGGGATTTAAAAATACAAGACAGGGAAAAAAGAGAAAAGAAGAGTCGGAGAGGGGGAGGGAGAGGGAGAGACAGAAACTGATGTATGCTATCATTTAAAGAATGAAAATGTGTTACTAATTGCCTTAAGGCTGATATACTCCAGGAATTACACTTCCTATGCAAAGTATAAAATTCCAAGTATAGAGGCTACTCAGCTTACATCCCCATAAACCCATCGTAAGTTGAAAATATCGTAAGTTGAAAATGCATGTAATACACCTAACCTACCGAACAGCAGAGCCTACTTTAAACGTGCTCAGAACACTAACATAGCCTAGACTTGGGCAAAATCATCTCACGCAAAGCCTATTTTATAATAAAGTGTCGAATATCTCATAGAATTTACTGTGTGTATTGCTTTCACACCACATAAAGTCGAAAAAAATCCTAAGTTGAACCATCCTAAGTCAGGGCCCATCTGTAGCAAAATATTTGAATCGCAGCCACCATGGGATAATATTGTCCAATTCAACTTAACTGCTTTTCTCTAAAAAGCAAATAGATACTGGGTCAGTCCCGATTATGCCTCGCATGTGGGGGCAGGCTGGCGGGCGAGGACTCAAGCTTCGCTTTCATCTTTTTTACTAGGCGGCTTTATTTATAACACTTCAGCAGATGTCGAGACGATTTGTTCTGTTGCTCACAGTCTCTGTGTGATCTCTCCCTCCACCGCAGTGTTCCCCAAGTGTGAGTTGCTTGGCTCGGGATCATTTTCAAAGACTCAATTTTCAAAGCAAATACACACACAAGTCAGTAGTATTTTCGAAAACAGAGGTTATCACATTTTTCCGAGGGGGATAGACGAGGGAAGGGGGGATGCTGAGAATAGAGTGTGAGTTTATTTCACATGGCAGGCCTCATAAAGATCGCATCCGTAAGGGCGCTGCCAAATTGAACAGCAGAGGGGGAAAAAGGGGGGGCAGAGGAGAGAAAGCTAAAAGGAACAACTTGAGCAAAGGGTGCAGTTGAAGGAGACATGCCTAGAGGGTAAGTTTTCTTACCAAGCCTCACTTAACTCTCGACCAGAAATACGCTGGGGGAGACACACACACACACACACACACACACACACACGCACGCACGCACGCACACCTCCTTGAAGGGAGAATTTTTTTTTCATCAGGATTGCTGAGGAATGTTGCTGCTGATAAGGCTACAGAAAATATTTCTGGGAGTGCATTTTCAGAACTTGGGAACAGAGACAGTCTGTCTGAACCCAGCTCAACTTTTCTCTCTTATCACTTTTTAAAAGCATGTTATCTTGAAGAGCCAAATTAACATTTCATGATATGGCTTCTCGGCAGCTGATATTGGGCATCACAAGGCTAGACAGGAGTGACTAAGCAGTTCTGTAGAATGACTCTCCCCAGAGCTGCTGGCTGGACACTTTGGGTGTCAGTCATAGACGGAGGCTATTGGGTCCTCTCTAGATTTATGCAGCTCTTTACGAAGGGAACTGTTTGTTCCAGGAAGGGTCTGAATAGCTTAGGAAACATGAGCCACAAAGTATATTCTTACCGGAAGCCAATTAATTATTCACACTGATGTGTTAAAAAGTATGGTTTATATTCTGGTTTGAATATTGCATGACATAGAATTTTCTCATTGCATTTGGAGATATGCTTAGTAATATCCCGGGCAGCAATTTTCACACTGTGGCACTGTGCTGGGCAATCTACCAATTAAAATTTAGAAATAAAATAAATGCAATCCTCATTGCTAAAAGATGAGGCCCAGTATTTAAATTTTGACTTTTGATGCCTTTAGTATTCTTGACACTCTGAAGAGTTTCAAATGCCATATTATAATGCACTTTAATGTTTTAAAATAGGTGAGGTTTTCAGAACCATACAGTTTGGTAAGATGTGGTATTTAAATGTGTTTCTGTTGATAGCTATATGATAAGAAATTTTACAACATGGTTATAGCATCTATAGAAGAAAATAAAACTATCCAAGTCTTGTAAAAGATCAGTATTAGTGGATTTATTTAACTATGTATAGTATTATATTTAGAGAGCTATAACCTGGCCATTTTTCACAGAATACATTGTTTTGCTTGTTAGTTTTCTGTTTGTTTGCTAGATAAAAGCACTTTGAATCAAAGTTTCTCTCCTATATTTTGGGATATTATTTTTTTCACATATGATTGCTGACTTCTATTTCTTGTATCACAGTATAGCAATTTTTAACATTGCATCATGTCCAAAATTTGAATGTCATTATCCAGCATAGCTTCTGATATCAGAGAATATTAGAAAAATCTAAAGAAGTACAACTCTGGAACAAAATTTAAACAGCTAAAATTTAAGGTTCATTACACACACACACACACAATGAGGTAGATAAGCTGGTCTTCGTGCATTTCAAGGAATAGCACTTCCTCATTTCTTTTCTGTCTGTTTCTTGATAAACCCAAACAGAATTCCCTTTGGCACATTTATTTTAAATGTTTTATTTTCTTAGACTTTAATTGACTGTGGGTGGGTGTGCTTCTGTGTACATATAACTTTTATATCTTCTAGTGGTAAGAACAATTTCCAGTAAGCTTTTTTTATAAACGGAGTTTTAATACTTTTGATATGAATTTTTCTTATTTTTTTTTTTCTTTTATATATTTGATAAGATACTTAGTTGGCTACTTAGCTTCCATTCCAAGTCCATATTTTTTTTGTCTCATGAGGTTCATCCAAGCTCAAAACAGGTTATAATTCCAGTCTTTAAAAAAGGGAGGAACAGCCCAGCCGGCATGGCTCAGTGGTTGAGCATCAACCTAGGATCCAGGAGATTGAGGTTTGTTTGATTCCCTGTCAGGGCACACGCCCCGGTTGCGGGCTCAACCCCCAGCAGGGGGCGGGCAGGAGGCAGCTGATCAATGACTCTCATCATTGTTTCTTTCTCTCTCTCTCTCCCTTCCTCTCTCTCTGAAATATATATATATATATATATATATATATTTTTTTTTTTTTAAAGGAAAGAACATTAGTTGCAACCTTTCTTTAGTCATTACTTGACACAGGTTAAGTGCTGGCTGCCACCCTTCCTCGGCCGTGAAGATAGACAGATAAGTAGATAAATGTATAAAGAGGTATATACATATATTTAGAAAGAAATCATTTGCGAAACAATGGGCATAAACCGCAGGCCTTGAGCTTTAAAAGGCAGCCTAACAACCAGGAAAAAATTCATGTTTCTTTAATGAGCTTTCTTTAAGAGCTTGTGTGCATTATTTCAGGACACAGCCAGGGCCTGCCTGCATCTTCACTCTGATAAGAAGTCCAGTGACCCCTCCTGGCGGTCTTCAAGGGGCACTCCCTGTCACCTGTCACGGTTGCACCCACCTCACCCACCATCTGCATCACCACCACCCCCCTCACCTAGCTCTGCAGCCGGGCAACTAAGGGAGACCTAATGTGGATGTTCCGTCTGATACGTGTCACCAACAGTCCTTCCGAAAGCCCTCAGGGAGCCCGGCTGTGAGCCGTGTGGCGAAGCTGGGCCGCCTGGGGCTGGAGGGAAGCACTTCACCACGGCAGGCACTTCTGGCCCCAGCCAGGCAGACCTGAAAGGCTCCCGCCCTTAGCACTTGGTGCATATTCAGGAGGAGCCCCATCCCGCGCCTGGGCAGACAAGGTAGATTTTTCCTTTGAGCTCTTCCCTCACCTTGACTGTATCTCTGTCACTTTAAAGAGCATATTTGAACCTAATTGTTTGTATGTCTCCCAATGAAAGTATGATCTCTGTGAGTCCCTCCATAGAAAGAACTATTTTATCCCATCTTTGCAAGTTCAGTGTGTCTGATGTGGCTCATACATACATCCAGTGTGGGACTGAATACCATGAACTGTTCTAATATTTTAAGTAAAGAAGAATTATGAGTAAGGAAAGAAAATAAATTAAATATAAGAACTTATGTTTGCTTACAACTGGATATACACCTTCTTTTTATCTTACACAGCCATCTTGGTACGTAAAAACTCTAAAATGATAAGGTGTAACTTTAAACAGCTTAATTTTTCATGTTTATTGTTTATATTTTCTTCAGTTCCTGTGTGCAACAAGATTTTGGGGTTTGGGACAAATGAATTCATTCTTTTATTTAAGGAGTGGGGCCCGGCTACCCTTAGTAGACGTGGCCGTGACCTCTCTTTCTCTGGGGTAAAAATGCAAGGCTCGGTGAGATGTTCCCCTCCACAAAGTCTCTACCCTTGACTTGGTTTGCGTTGAGAGTAGTACCAGGGAACAATGAGGTTGTGCATTTTGAAAGTGCACCATATTGTGGGGATTTTCTTTTTTTGTGGCTTCTTTTTGAGTCAGATTTTTTTTCTTCCTTTTCAGGTCTTACACCATTATGCAGAATCTTGTAAATTGTGTCAACTAAGGAAATAGTTACCTATAGTATAAGTGATTTTAAAAGCGAAAAACATAAAGGGGTTTTTCTAAGTCCCCAGAACAGCTAGCTTTCTGTTTAATCCAGTCCCTTCAGAACTCATCTTATGCCCCTGGTATTTGAAGCCATATGATCATCTGCAAATAATCAAAAGGACAGAATCTTCAAAGAATTGAGTCCACAGACAACACGTATTATGTTGTTTAGTTAGTTTAACAAAGTCGCCTAGGCGTCTGAACATTATTATCTACAGGATTTCTTTTTCCTTCAACATAAAGACATTTAGTTCAAATTTGTAGAGCAAAGCATGTCTGTTTCATATTTGACATGAAGTGTCTTAATTTAATCCCCATTTTACTTCATTAAATAGGCACTGAGCTAATTATTTTTTGAGAAATAATTGATAAATAAATGATAATTAGACACAAAAGCTTTAGAGGTATACTTTGTTGGCACACATGGGAAAACATTTCTTCTTTGTAAATGTAAAACTTTGTGTCATAAAAAGCACTGATTTGAAACAAAAAAATTGAGGTCATTAAACTTCGCGTTCTCATTTTCTAGGTCACTAGGGAGATACCAATACTTTTGCAGTCGTGACTTCCTAGAAAGAAGTTGTGAAAGATAATAAAATGATACGCCGCCTCTTTAATTGTGGTGACAACTCGTTTTGAAGGGATTCCTAGCCCCATGAACTGAGGTCAGTTATGTAGAATCTACATTGCAGAGCGTAGAATAGTAAGTACACATATTAGAATATTTCTAGATTGCAGTTGTTTTAATATTTTCTTGCCAGAGAAGACAACAGTCACATTATTATTTAATGGGACTTAAGAAAACTACATGACATAGAAAGGATAATTACTCTCAGTTTCATGAAGCATCCAGATGGATTTTATTTTCCCTCAGCTCCACCCTGACTGTAAGGGCCATCTTTCTGTCTGATGAGATGGATTCTCCAGCTTTCCCTTGTTTTTCTCTTTCTCTTCTCCCACCTTTTATTCTACAAGGTGTCCCCCTAAAATGTATACACACTTTAACAGCTGATAGCTCAATTTTGAAAATTAAATGTGTTTTCCTAAAACTGCCTTCATAATCATTCAGAGTGTGTGTGTACATTTTGGGGGGACACCCTATTTTTTGCAGGACCATATTTTCCAGCGATGAATTCTATTCCAGTGGTTCCATGTGCGTTAGCTTCATTTCCCCTTTTTCTTGAGGATGGAGAGATCATTTGCTTCTGCAGTGGTTCCCTGAAGTCCTTACTGCAAGGTGAAGGGCATAATGCTCTCTTGGTGATAGGAGCTCTTTTTGCCAGTTTAGAAGAGTACAGATGGATGAGATACTTCTGTGTCCACAAACTGTGATGCTTTGAAAGGCTGCATATAACCACACCCTCGTCTTTCTAGAAGAGTATAGTTTCCCACGTTTTAAATGTAACCTTTAGTTTGATATCTCAAGAATGTCTCTTGTTGATCAATGGAGACAGTCAAGTCAAACAGAACGTCACATGATGTTTCTTGATGGAGACTTAGAGAGAGATTTGTATTTTAAAGGGGACTCAAAGAACTGAGAATTTGTAAAGGGGGAACCATCATTCAGGGTTTGCATGGGACAGCCTCGCAGCTCTGTTGTCTATCAACTCTGCACCAAAATTTCTAGAGGTAAAATTTTTGTTTTTAATCATATTGACTCTCTGCCTCCCTTAGAGTATGTGAATTTTGTCAAATATATATATATATATGTATATATATATATATATACATATATATATATATATACACACACACACACATGCACACATATATATATATTTAAAGGGATGAGTCGTTTTAGGAACTTGAACTTATCTATTAGAATGCCCCTTGGATATTCTTCTTGCCTACACACACAGCCAAGTGCATAATTGTAAAAGAGCATCTACATCTTGCTCTTGTCATCACTTCTGTGCCCTCCCTGCCCATTGAGAAGTATTTAGATTGAAAATATTTAGGGTTCTTTTGCTTTGAAATGTTTAAAAAAAAAAAAAATACACAAATTAACTTATGAGAAAATGTAGCCTAAAGCTTGATTTTATGACCCATACATTTTGAATATTTAAAATAAGGCTAAGGGCTAATAAATAACAAAGCAGTGGATATTCTCAGGGGAGTAATTTTACTCATAGAGCAAGAGTTGATGGTTTGTGAGTTTTACATTTCATTAGGAAAATTTTACCATGGAAGCAGAGTGGAATATATACAAGTTCTATCCTAAACTGGCAAAATGGAGCCCTCAATGGAGTGTGTTTATACATACTGATTAACTTGAATTCCTACCTCCTAAGGAAGCCCTATGCAGATAATTATATTTTCTGGCTTATTAGACCAAGAAAAAGACAGAAAATAACTTTTATTATGGAGCACTGTTGGTCTTTGCAGCCTCAGTTTACAACTTTTAAAGAATTTCTTGTATGGGAGATGCCAGGAGATGCCTCCTTCTTTGATAATCCAGCCACTGGCTACCCCAGTGGGTAGGAATGAGACACATTGCTTAAGATATTGATTCTCTAGTACATTCTTAGAGTGTAAGTTTTATTCTTCATGTCTTTTACAATACATATAATATAAATAATATTTGAGAAAAAGTAAACTAAAATATTTTAAATTTTTAGGTAAAATTTATGATTCAAATTGTTCGTCACCTCCCTGAAATCTTTAATCAATTGATCTTTTTTGCTGTATCTTTGAAATTGGTTATGTATATTCTCATGGGTCAGTTTTGACAATTTTCAAGTGCTAAATAATCTCTATATACAAATCACCAAGAGAGTTTTGAAGGTAATTGCCATTAGATAGTGCTTCACTGATCAGAAATTTAAAAGCTCCAGCTTCTCTGTCAAGTTCTGAATGTTCCATATCAGTACTCCAGGTTTGTACTTTTGTTTTGTCTAAACAGTTTGATCTTTGTGCCATTAAACTCCTACGCGTTTTTGCTATGTTTTAAATATTTGGACTAATTTTAATACATGAATATTGATAGAAAAGAATGTTTTGTGTATTTTTATGTCACTATAACTCATTAAGCTAAAAATTTCTCTCATGTCTCAATCAAAAAAAGAAGGAAAGATTTGCTTTATTTTATAATTAGGATCCATTTTAACGTGTTTGTTTTTTTCCCAAGTGCAGTGTTTAGCAAGGTTTATACAGGGTGTGGCAAAAGTAGGTTTCCAAGTTGTGAGTATGCGAAACACAGTGCTTATTCTTGTATTATTATTTACTAATTACTGTATTAATTTTCGTACAGACAACCGTAAACCTACTTTGCCCCACCCTGTATATGTGTAGAGGTTTAGATACCAGAAAATATAATCTACAGGGCGAGTTCTGTTATCTTGTGGTTTGAAAGGCAAGTTTAACCCAACAGAATTGCAGGCAGGGAGAGATATTACACAAACATGCCAATCATGTTTGACATCACAGTCTTGTATTGACACTTCCATTAAAACTTGGGAGAATAAAGCTTTAATCTTGAGGCGTAAGTTCCAGTAAATATTTTACAGAACAAAAGTTTTCTCTTGTATTGATAAGGAGTATTTTGAAACACAAAACCACTCAGAAGAAAATGGAATAAATGGTTAGGGATTCTGTACCTCCTCCCAAAATACCTGCCCTTGAACTGAGGAATAACTTTCTCGTCTGATAGGCTGACCCAGAACATGACTTGAAAGTGACCTCTCTGTTTGCTCTCCTGTTAAGAAATAATAGCACGTGCCGTTGTTACTTCTCTGCTCATGATCGCTTGGTGGGCTTCTGGCCACACCAATCAAGCAATCCTTCATAAGAGCCAAGCATTTGTTTAGTGGGTTCTTCATTTCCACTCATCTAAGGTAGAGACATCAAGAAGTCCCACAGAAATACCCCAAAGGAAAAAAACAAGCAAGATGTCTTAATTCTTGACACTCGTGATTTATTGAGTCTTCTTTCCATTGCCGTGGAAGAACTATACGCGCCAGATTAAATTTTTGTATTTGGTCTGGTTTCTCTGACAGAGACTCATAGTTCTGCCCTACAGTTAAATCTAATGGAAAGGACACTTATTGGAAGTAAATAGCATGTTTTTATCTATAGAAACTGTCTTTCTCTTCCACACAAAACAATATGGATTTTCTCCTAGGTGTTTCTTTGGATAGCTATCAAACTCTGGTCATGATAAATTTTTTTAAAAAAGATCTTATTTATGTGTGGCCCTTTATTATATGCCTTAAAATGCTGTACGTTTTTATTTTAACTTTATCGTGCATATCTAAACATTCAGTCCAGTTTGTTAAGACTTTAAAAGTTATCATTTTTAGCTCTCTGATACCACTTGCCAGCATTCATTGTTTGGGGCCTTCTTTGCAAATGAGATATAGCAATAAGCATTAAAAGCTTTAATGAGGTGAATCTGAATATGCTTGAGTGTCCTGACTTGCTGACACTAAAAATAAAACAACAGAACAGGGGAAAACACCGGGGTCATCTCAAGTTGTTCTTGTAACCTCTACAGTAAGAAAACGTATTTGGTGGCCTAATCAAGGAACTGACTATTGTGTTCCTTTTCTGTCCTTTCTTAGATATTATTCAGTGTGGTCCAAAGCTTCCTTTTCAGGCCTCAAGTCAAGGGGACAACAACACAGAGAAGATGGTGTGTGATAGTATCATTCCTCTGATCCTCTCCACAGATCACCTAATAATATTACTAAATGCAATTAGCTCTGTTGCTTCTGCATAGTAGTACCTAGTACCCCAGTAACTCTAACACGGCTCAATGTGAAGATGGGCCCTTTACAAAGCAGACAACATACTATAACGTTGAGAGTAACTGTGCTCTTTTTTTCTTTGGTGTTCAGGTTCAGTATTTATATTTGCTTTATAAACAGTGCATTTGCTTATCTATTTTGGGGCCTGGAGCAATGCTTTATAAGATTACTTGATTTAATGTTTTCAGATCACTTAGTTGATATCATGATTTACATGTATTTCCCAGAAGCATGTGCCGTAACATATACCATAATGGATAAGCCACTTCTGCATGATCATCTTGAGACTAAAGTCTCTGGTGAAATGCTTTCCTCTATGACAAGACAATACTGTGATATCTCCTAAAAGTACAAGGCCTTTATTTTCTTTCCCCCCAACTTTAGAATAAATTAAAGACATCTGCTCACCAGAAAACATTAATTAAGAATGCATGATTGTGATGGTTGATGGGGTATCAGGCAAACAGACTGATGCATAGATCTCAGGTTCATGAATATAATTTTCTCTGGATATTTCGAAGGATATTTTAAGGTGATTGAGTGCTTGAGGAATAGTGACATTTACATTTACGACTGCATGTACACATATACACACATGAATGTGTCTATGGGGATGCTTAGTTATGTGCAACTCTATAGAAATAGGTGCAAATGTTAGCTGTTAGCTGCCTGACATAAGATGTTGAAACTACTAGAGGTGGTCTACACAGAAAAGTCTAATCACATTTTTATTTCAAAAGCATTTAGGTCAAAATAGAATTTTTAGACAATTTATTCACATGCCCCAAATGGTTGAATCCTTGGTCTGTCCTCTGTGTTTAGATTGTATATAACTACCATTTACAATCCTATATCTAGTGAACAACTGAAGTCATGAGCAAATAGTTATCCAATAATGAGAGAGAGTGTGGGACAAGAGAAGCCCTCCAATTCATTTAACTGAACTATCTATTGACTGTGAGCTTAGAAAATGACTTCATCTTCTTGGGTCTGTTTTCTTATTTATAAAATAGACCACCTTACTTCATAAGATTATTATGAGGATTAACTAATACTAACATATACGTAAACCTAATTCACTTCACTTGTTCACTTAGTTTTATAAATCTCCTTCTTGTTGGAGAAAAGGGGGAAATCGGTGAATTAGGTCAGCCAAGACATCCTGTGGAGAGGGGTGCAGGGATCCATGGGTTGTCATGGCCATTCTAATCACCTGTTTCTGATCACCAGTTTTCACTAAATTTTGATTACATGTATCATCTCTTTGTCCCAGACATTCCAACCCAAATGTGAAACTATGTTTTAATTTCATTTCCAATCCCATCCCTCAAAATTATTTATAGAGTCTTTGTCTTCATAACGCACTTTTCTGCAATTTGGAGGAAACAACTTCATATCAGAAAAAAGCTAATCTCCTGCCTCTGTTAATCCATGAGAAAAAAATAATCTGCTTTGAAAACATTTTATAGAGCTGACTTGGCTAACCTTATTTAAAATTTATTACCATAGAACCAGTTAGAGAGAAGTATTCTGTTCTGGGTTAAGTCGGTTAACAAAGGTTAAAAATTAGTCTGGAAATGTGTATATATATGCAAGTGGTCACAGTGTTTTCCTGCTTGAGTTTTTTTATTTCTAATTAATGGAGGTTGTTTCTGAGTTTCTAGTCATGCAGGGTTTGCATAAGGATTGAGTTCAGTTATGCATCACACTCGTCCTCTAGGCAAGTCACCGCCCTAGATGTTCTGGATACACAGGAGGAAGCATCGAAACAAACAAACAAGAAAGAACAACTGTTCTGACCCCGCCCCCCAATTAAAGAATCTAGCAAAGTAAAAAAGTGCATACAAGACTATAAAATGAAAACAAGGCAGATGACTGTGTTCTTGTGGACAGTTCTTGGGCCCAGAGGGCACATGGTGAAGCCTTCCTCATGTGGTTATCCGTAACCTTAATCTGCCTGCTATTTCGCATTGCTGTTTTAGGCTGGTGGGGGCCTCTCAGTGCCCGCTCTCACTCCCACTGCCTGGTCCTTTTTCTCATTAAAAAATGGTTGGTCATACAGACTTTATTTGATTCCCATAATGATTAAATGGAATAATGTGGGCAGTTGGCTGGACACGTAGTGGGCATTTCATAAATGTTAAGCTCTCTTCTAACTTCCTAGAACTCAGTGGCAGCTATACTACTCTTTATGTTTATTAAGGAGAGGGCATTTTACTCCATAGATAGAGCTTACTCTTAATTATTATTTTGTCTTTGGATCTTATACTTTTCTTCTAGAGCTTTTATTCTGCTGGATTGCCTTTCTTGCCCGTAAAATTTTGAATGGACCCTCAGGCAGACCTCAGGTAACAATTTCATGTGAAAAATTAACAATGAACTGATTATCAGAGTAATTCCAGAAAGTTTAGGAAACTGCACCAAATTTTATTGGCAGAAAATAAATTTTCTTTTCATTGTTAGGGTTTTTCATGTAGGTAGCAGTAGAGAACTAACTCTGCTTGTAAATATTTCCAACTCTGCTTAATTTAGTTTCACAAACAAACCCAAACTTAATTTTATGCAAAATCATAAACCAGTTCCCATGACCAAAGTTTTACTAATTTCTAATTTGATTTTTATCTGTTTTCCATTTCTTTGTTGATTGAGCTGGTCATATTGAGCAACAAGATGGTGACAGGACAGATGGTTGGGTCCAGGGGTCACTGGCTGTTGTGTTCCCCCTAAACCAAAACCAGTCTCCAGGATTTGAAAATTTTTTTCCTTTTACCTGCTTTAAGTAAAGATTCTCATAGGCACTGACTTCTTAAAAATTCTCCTCATCTTCTGTAAAATAACTCCCGTAGGATCCTGATTTGCAACAATGATGGATGGTGTCACTTGATTATGGAAACTTACAAGCATCTAGTTCAAGCAGCCGGGGCTTTTAGCCTAGCTCTGCTCCTAACTAGCTGTGTGGCTTCATGTGAATGAGGCTGTCAGTATTTTCATCTTTAAAATGGGGACTATAATAGTACCTGTTTCACAGGTAAAATAAATGCTCCTAGTACACAGGATGGAACATAGTAAGTGCTAGATAAATGATATCTGCCATTATTATTGAGAGCTAATTAATGGTGATCATTTAAACTACTCAGCAATTACATTTTCATTGCTGAAAGTCCTGTAAGAAGCAATGTCACACACTGTGCAAGAGCTGGGAAGGAGGGATCTTTTGTTATATTAGCCACACTGCATCACAGGTGACTGCTGGCTCTTCCTTTCTGAACAGAAGCCAGAAGACGAAGGCAAGTTAGGTGTTTATAAAATCACTTTATTTATAATACTTGAGAGTTGATAATATTTACTGTATTAGCTTGGGCTCCCCAAGAATCAGATGCTGAGATAAAGATTTGAGAACAAGGAGATTATTTGGGACATAAGGGAAACATCAGTAGTGAAGTGGGGGAGTGTGACAAGGAAGGATACCTTATCAAGCCAACAGCCACTGTGAGTTACTGGAGCTCAGCCTCACTATGACAATTCTGTGAGCCAAAGCAGGACACACACAGAGATACCACAATCCAAGGGGTGAGGGAGCTGGGATATTTATGCACCAACCCATGATGGTCTCTAGTTAAGGGTCACCCTGAGTGGTTTGTTAGTTGTCAGCACTTCTAGAGTGCTACAGAAGGTGACAAAATACCCCTGGCCAGCCAAGGAAGTCCTTACCAAGATAAATGCAGGGCCTGTGTGCCCCGGGGCTGGGAGGGATAAGGGAACATAAATGGGCACCAAAAGCATATGTTTCAATTGCTTATACAGTAATGTTGGTTTGAGTTTGGAGAGTTTAAACATATAACCTTGAAGCTATAACAAACTCATGTTAAAATCTTATCTTGAAACCTTCATAGTTTTGGTAAAGAAAAGCTATAACGAGCCTATGGAATTTTAGACAACTTTCTCCAAACCATAGTCCATGCACACTTGCTGTTCAAGGAGCCCGCTGCATAATCCATCTTCATCAGCCTCACCACCACCTGTTGGTTGATCTCTTGGAAACTTTGGGGGAACAGGACCAGAGCTTCACCCAGGTTCCCTTTCTGTCCATTCTTTTATCTACTCATCTGAACTGCTTTGCATATCCATGTTATCTATGAACAGCCAGGGTGGAGTTTATTTTAACCTATAATTCTGATTCACAAAGGAAGAAACTTATTAAACAAAAACTTAGGTAAATACTCCACTGCCTGATCTGCTTTAGTGGTGCTTTCACTTGCAGATTCTACCAGCTTCTGTCCTTTTGTTATATTGCTGATCATTGTCATTCCTCTGGCAGGCTCCATGTTCACCTCTGTCTTAATAACTAAGGGAGAAAAGCAACACAGAAATCTTCATACCTGGTGCTTCATTTTATGTGGGCTCCCTGAAGGGACAGGCTTGTGGCTGTGCCTACACTCCTGTGAAATTAATGTTCCTTCTTCAGACTCCTGTTATTCTATTTACAGCCACAGGGCTTCAGTTTTATAAGTGTCCAGAAAGTTCTGAGTAATGCATAGAATTCTACGTACACAGGAAATGCAACCTTGGCAAAATGTAATAATCCCTGGTGAGAGAGGAAAACAGAGAATCAACAATCCGTTGCTTTTATTGAAATAATAAAACTGGAACAGTTTGTGTCTGAAAGTGCTGTAAACCAGGTTTTTTTCCCATGTAAATTCTATAGCCTGGATATAATGGACCTGCCATGAATTTGGTAAATGGAGAATATAGTATTTGGACAACACTTGACTTTTCCTCAACACTCTTTTTTTCTTTGTTTACTCATTTAAAAATGCCTATTTTTATGGATGATTGGTCAAGATGTGGGCTTGATTGAAATAGTATTTCATGTGAGCATGAAAAGAATTTGTGTATGTGGAGGAACACATTAAGGAAAAATGAGTGCAGCCATTTGCTGATACCATCTCTTAAGTCTTCCCATTCACTTTTTTCAAAATATTAAAAATTTTAGAAGAACTCAAAGTGGACTTTGCTCGTCCCAACATTTAGTAAGAAGGAAGCATTTTACTCAAATGTAAAGCCCACTCTTAATTATTATTTTGACTTTTTGAATATAATTACACATTTTTGCATTAAAAAAAAATTACAGAATTAACTTCATATTAAAGATTATAAAATGTCTATCTTCAAATGCTGCTGTATTTGGTTTAGGGATAATAAGGGTCATGGTGTTGGTCTTTCAAGAGATACTATATAATGAGTGAAATATTGTAATGCAATTACCTTGGTGTAGCAATAAATGCAAGGACCAATGGAACGACCCTTTTGTTTACAAAAAGAAATGTGATTCTTTGAACCTTCTTTGGTCCCTGGCTCTGTAGCTAGACTATCTGTATTCTTGTGGCTCTTCGAGAAAAGCTTAAGGATTCAGAATTGATTAAATCTCTCTCTCTCTCTCTGTCTTCCCCCATCACCACAGTATAGACAGTTCCCATTTTATTATATCATCCTATCAGCCTTCAGAATCCTCATTCCTCATGAAACAACAAAAAGAAAAATATCCCACTTTCAGCAAATCTGATTTAAAACTGGGAAATATATAAGGTAACACAAAGTAGACCCTGTAGAGGGACCTAGGTGGTTGCTTAAGGATTGACATTGGCGGTGGCATGGATATTTGCTATACACTGCTTTCTCTAAGACTGAACAAGGGGGCTGGACTTGTTGAGCATTTAGATGAAATAGGTAGACTTATATACCCTAGTACTTATATATATTAAGCTTTCTAAGGGACCTTCTAACACAGAAACTCAGACTAGGTTATTTTGGCCAAATCCTAAAAAAAGTACCACCACCAGACTGTGTGACCTCTGGATAGCCTTTCTTTCCTCTGAGTCCTTTGATCCCAGGGACACTTTGCTCTGACTTTTCAGCATCTGCCCTTAGGCCTATTACAGGTGGATTATAGTCAAACATCTAAATATGGAGGTTTTTGCTGTGATAATCTAGGGAGTCATTTCTTAGTGAAGACAGGAACAGTAGGGGCTTATTTCCCCTTCTATTTTATGTGTTGCTAAATCAACACCAAATTGTATTGTTTGAAGCTCTTCCTATGAGGTGGGCATGGGAAAAGACATGATGAGGCTCTAGAATTTTCCTGGAATAAATGCTTCCCACATCACTTGCAGAGCCTATATGCCCAACATTTTCATTATGTAAATATTTGGTTGTCTAGCGATACAGCTATAAATAGCAAAGTATACCTGTTCTCAAGGACCTTAGAGTTTAGGAGGTTAGACAGGCATGATAATTGGTAATTATAGAATTTATGTACGGTAAGTGCTATAGTAAGTTACAAGTCAGCACAGAGGAGGGAATTATAACTCAATATTTTAGAATGTTTTTCCCGGAAGAGTGAAGACAAGGTATAATTAGCCAAGGGAATAGAGGGAGCTCTGTAAGGAGGAAATCTTTTGCAGGAAGGTTAGATGTTCAAAAGGGAAAGAAGGGGGGGGCGCAAATTGGGAAACTGAATGTAATCTTTTTTGAGGGTCCAGGGGGGATTGTGACTCGTGTGTGTGTGTGTGTGTGTCCATGTGCACAAGAAGGGTGAGGAACTTGTAGAGGTCAGGGCCAGACCTTGAAAGGCCTTATGAACCTAGCTAAGCCTTTGGAAATTATTTCTTTAGATGATGAAGAACTGGTAAAATATTTTAAGTAGGGAATGTCACCCTCCCAGCCCCCCCAAAAAAGCCCACTCACTGCAACTTGGAGAATGAATTACTCAGTAGCCGACCTGAAGGCTAAAGAAATGGACCAAGAGCCCTAGAGAGGTTAATGCTGACTTTCAGGTCGGTGCTGGCTGCCACTACTACATACAAGTGCTATTTTGAAACATTTTAAATATATTAACTAACTCTCAAAACAACCCCTTTGGGTGTATAAATGTTTCTTATAGTTATCTCCATTTACACTGAAGTACACTAAGTCAAAAATGTGGTGGAATTACACTTCTGCAGCCATGCGACTGGGCATTTGTAGAAAGCACAACCTGAATTTCGGTAGTTTGCCCCCAGGGCCCACTCCCCTCTATACTGGGCTGTGCTGCCTTCCCCATGTAGACTGTGATGAAGAACTTGTAGCTATTTTGTTTGAGTAGGTTAATACATGTATATAGTATTTTAATTCAGTGGAGGGGTTGACACAAAGGCTGATGAAATTACGAAGAAGATTGTCTCTAGCAAACATTTTGAGGAAATCAGTTGCCATATACTTCTTTTTTCTTGGTTAATCCTCACTGGAGGATATTTTTTTCATTGATGTTTAGAGAGAGTGGAAGGGAGGAAGGGAAGGGGAGAGAGAGAAACATTGATGTGAGAGAGACACTTTGATTGGTTGCCTCCCTCACTTGCCCCAACCGGAGATCAAACCTGCAACCCAGGTATGTGCCTTGACATGAGATCAAACCTATGGCCCTTCAGTCCGCAGGCCGATGCTCTAACCACTTAGCACATATACTTCTTAATGGATGCTATTTCTGAACAGCATCTGAATATCACCTGGAAAGTATTAGAGTAGAAACTTTCTGTCTTAGCACATGTAAGTACATGGGTGCTAATGGTTCCACAGTGACCAGAATATTAGTACAAGTGGTTGACTAAAAGTTCTGCCCTGCTAGTGAGTGACCTGCTACAGCAAAGTGCTCTATTGCACCATTCCGTTGCTAGCAAGTCACTCACTGTTAAAGTGGGTAAAAACTCACCTCACTGGGATAGATTTAGAAGACTGAGTCAAGATTCCAGATTCCCAGTCTTATTGTGAAAGATCTATGTAACCTTTAAACATTAATTTAGTCATTGCTCCTGTTTTAATGTTAAAAATAAAATAAAATAAAATACATGTTTATGTTCCAGGAAGAGACTGACATATATAGAACTTTTCATTCAGTGTGATCCCAGTACATAAATACAGATGAATGTCGGCCCTTACCACATTTTCTTTTAAATGTCAGTCATTTTTTAAAAGGTAAAAATAAGCCCCCGAGAGCAGCAGAAGCTACTAATTTCTGCCAACTTGAGCAAATGACATATCCTCTCAAACTCACCATTTCCTCATTTGTAAAATGAGAATAATCATGCTTATTTTGCAGAACTGTTGAGAGAAAACGCATGTAAAGCGACTGGCACCTAGTGAGCGAGCGCTCAGTCAATTTTAGATCTGCGATTTATTTCTTCCTCCTTAACACCACTGTTATATTGTCATTACTTAAAAATGCTGACATTATTTTCCAAATTGCTGTGTTGATTACAAGCTTTCTGAATGAAATAATTACTAAAAAATGTTAAATCTTTGTGAAGAATTTAGATTTTTGACAAGAAAAAAACAAACACGCTACTATACTTATCTCTATTGAAGAATGAACAGAGTCTACCCATAAAGATGAAATTTTTTTCATGAAAGTGGCCAACAAGGCACTTATTAACCTTGACCATTGCTTGGCAAGGTTAGGTCTTAATTCTAAACTTATAAACCTAACAAGACTCTTGTCACATGACCACTGATTTAATTAAAATGTGACCCCCCACTACCACTACCACCACCACACACACCCCACAGTTTTCCAAAGGGAAATGCTTCCTGGTGTCACATCCGTTGTGTTTGTGACTAAACTCTGGGTTTCAGCCAGGGGCTGGCTGTTTGATTCACAAAATGAAGATACAACTTTCACAGTTGTGTCCGGAGCGGATGGCAATCCTGTTGCAGTTGACCAACTACAATGTAGAACATGGAAGGGGAGGGAGTTGAAAGATTTCCTAGCAGCTGTGATCCACAGAGTGTGTTATTTAAATCTGGTATGGCGTATAAAGCTTAAAAAGTCATTTCCAGCCCTGTCCTGGTAGCTCAGTTGGTTAGAGCATCGTCCCAGTACACCAAGGTTGTGGGTTTGATCCCTGGTCAGGGCACATACAAGAATCAACCAATGAATGAGTGGATAAACAAGTGGAACAACAAATTGGTGTTTCTCCCTCCTCCTCTCAAATCAATCAATATATTAAAAAAAATTAATTTCCATGCAGAAAAAAGGGATATGGGGTAAATCGCCCCACTTCTCTGACTCAGGTCGTGGTCCTTTGAGTGGCGTATTGTGCAAGTGAGGCTCACTTTGCCCTTCTACCATTTTGCTCTTGCAACATAAAGAAGTCACATGTTGTGTCACATGCTCTTTCTTCTCTTTGAAGCCAGAGTCAGAGAAGTCCTTCCAGAGCACAGAGAGTTTAAGCGCAGTGCTTAAGCGCAAAGAGTGAAAATGTGAAATTGGATGTGATGAGTGTTAAAAAATAAAGGGGGGGGGGGGGGAATTTCATTAATGTAAAGTTTTCCAGAGTCTTTCCGGTTTGGAAGAATTATAATAGTTGATTTGTTTTACCCCGTGCATTTTCTCCAAACATTCCCTGCGTTGAATCAACTCCACGCCCTTTGACTCATTTCCTTTTACACGTAACCCCGAGCAGCCTGAATTCACAGAGACACCGCCGCAGCATGGGCACATCACAGGGTGCGGTGAGGACACACTGGGATCTGGAATGAGCGTTGCCCTTCAGATTTGAACCCCAGGGCAATGCTAGCTCCGCACAGTGGAGCTGTTATTCCCATAAGGGACTGTGGTGATTTCAGGGCTGTTTACTGCCTGGAAACGAGAGTAAGGGGTGCTGGCGGGCCTTCCCTTGCTCTTCCCTGGCAGCAGTGGGCCAGCCAGGGCTCTGCCCGCCCCTCCGTGGCTGTCACTCACACCCAGCTGCTTCTAGCCATGGTGAGCCATTGAGGCTCCAAGGACATGATGTCACCGACTGAAGGCTTCCAGTCTGTTGTGACAGAATAATGGGTCCTGGTACAAAGGAAGCATATGCCGTTGATTGTGGGAACCCTGTCACTTGATGTCAGGAAGAGAAATCATGAACAGTTGTGAATCTACCCTATGCCTGAAATTGTCATAAAAATCCCCCTTGCAGATACATTCTAGTCCAGGACTGTATTTTCCTGCATGGATACTTATGGTTCCCCCACCTCTAATAAAATCTCTGAAAATATTGAAGTATTTATAACCCTGATTTGCTCTGTTCTGCAAAGGGTGCTGTGATATTGTCATGACATCAATCAAGAGTGACACGTAATGAAGACTTGCAGGTCTGAGCGGGCTCAATTGCTCTGCTTCACTGTTTATCTCCCAGGCAGCACTGGGGCGGGGGGTGAAGGAGGGGCTGTCTATAAAAGACACCTTAAACTCAGGACTTGGCAGCATTTATACAGTATGAAGACAGGCACCTCACTACACCACTCTCTCACAAGACTCTTCAGGCAGTGCAGCCAGTGACATGTTGAAACATCTACAGGTCTCCAGGAATGGCACCATGGATGTTCACAGACTCAGTCACCATCGTGCAAACACTCCCTATCTGACAGAGGGATGACTTAGAAAAACCACACTGGCTCATGTTTTTTCCCCAGATACTTTTATTTTCATTAGTGCTCTTCCCAATTACAGAAGATGGTGTTAGGAGAGCTGAGATCCTCAGTTATCTTATATCCATTCTCTTGGATTGGAAGAGAAAGAAATTGTAGACTTTTCCAAAGATGGTTTGCTATTTATGTTTGGACATAATCCCGAGTCCTCAGAGAAGTCCCTGTTGCATGGCAGACAAACTCTGAGCAGTGTGTGGCTTACCTTTAAAATTCAAGTGAGGTGTAGTATATGAATTGTCTCCGCCTTTGTATGGGTTAAAAAAAAATCCAAGAGACGTAAAAAGACTTGAAAATTAATGTCTTCCATGAAGGTAACTTTTTCACATCTGGAAAATGTTTCTCTATGTTACTGTTTCTGTCCCCAAATAACCATAAAGTACAAAGTTTTATCACATGTATTTTAAACAAGTTATGGCAATGCCTATTTAGTTTCTCTTTTAAAAAAATTACTATTGCAAGAAGTGAAGTAAGTTGTGTGAGACAAGCCAGGATCCACTTTTGTGCCTAGGTAGATTTTGCTGATTGGGTTAATAAACATATCCATCCTCATGGTTAGAACATTTTGATAGAATATCCAGATTAATGCTGTATCCATAACTTTTTTTTTTTTATCAAAGTGCCATCTTTTCTGGACCTATTTAGTTTGGAAATACAGTTCAGTGTTAAAATGGTTCTGCATACGTATAGCAGTGAGTTCATTATCACTGTATCCACTGTAAAAACAAAAGAAAAAGATCTAATGTAAAAAAACCACTAAATCAGTCTTTCATACACACACAAAAAGCTGACTATTTTTTCTATTTTTCCTGTAAGAAAAAAGTATGCCTTGTTTTTTCTTGGTCTGTTCCTTCAATTCCATATAAAGCCAAAGTGGGCACAATTCATGTTTACAGAAATCAAAGACACTTTTATTTTTTGGTCCCCTGCCATTTCTCTCTGCCATGGGACAATTTCTTACTGTTTCTTGCCTAGCGAGGGTAGGAATGGAAAGACGGTCAAGTGCCAGTAAGCCCATTTGAGAAAAGACAGGTCAAGGTTTTTCATTTTAGAGAGCCTACAAAACACAGAACAGCTTATAGTTATGTGCTGCGATGCTTTCGGTCGACACTTTTATTGTGCTGTGTTTTATTGTTAAGTTCCATTGAACATCAAGTGATTGGCCTAGCCTATGGGATGGCCCTCAAGTGTGACAGTGTCAAATGTGCCTGGTGGCAGGCCTGACACGGGCTGATTGCTCCTTCCATTTACAGAGCATCATGCCTTTGCAATAAAGAGCAGAACAAAGCCCCTACTGATTGACAGCGATGTATGCTGCTTTGTTTTTAATTCTTTAACACTTGACACTCTTAGATGGTACTTTATACAAGGAGGACATCAATTTCCTTTAGAAGCCAGGAGGCAAGAGGATAGATTGAAAATGACCTTCAGTGCTGATTATCTCTACTTTTCATTTAAATATCAGATGGAAAGTTCTGAGGCCTGCTGATTATGTTATTAAATAGTCAGTGACCTAAGTCCCAAGAAATAATGTAGCCACCACCTTGGAAGCATGGCTATTTTTGGCTCTAAATGTAGGCAAGGATATTAAAAATTTCCTCAAATTGTTGAGTGCAGCAGGTGTTCTGTTGGAGAAAAATAAGATAATAAATAGTATAATCCCCACAAAGTTGGAATTAAATCTTGTGGGAAATGAATAATTTTCTTTGCTAACATATTAGAAGCTGTGCAAATTTAATTTCTTCTTTATTGTCATCATCTGGATTTGATGCTCCCACTGGGATGTCAAGAGAAGTTTCAGGGGATTGAGATGATTCTAGCAGCGGGCACTGTTCCCTCAATGGTGGGATGAATGGATGGAAGCCAGCCACTTCTTGTGGGAAACAGAGACTATGGGCTGGGTCCCTACACCGATGTCTCCTCAACCTATCAGGAATCATAATAAGAGATATAAGAGCCCTTGGAAGTGTTGAAGGATGTGGTGACATTGTGACATGCTACCCACATGCCCCTTCAGTGAAGAACTTGTTACCCCAACTACTGGGAGGGCTGTTGACAGACAGCCTTAAGACGTTAGCTCCCAAGAGGGATTATCTCAGCTGCAGAGAGCTATGTGGTCCAAGGCCATGCCTTTCTTGGGGTGGATCATATCCAAGGACTGACGGATGTGGTAATATTAATGCCTGGCCATCTTGGCCCAACTCAGAACACCTAAGGACCACTCTGGCTCTGCAGCGCTCACTGGGATCTGCTGAGGTCACGCCAGCATCACAACTAATTTCTCCCATTGTCTAGTCCTGCTTCCATACATTCCCTGTCACGGGTGACAATCCCAAAGCCTCTTCTTAACGCACACACAATGTACTCTAAACTCCATCTCAGGGTCAGCTTCCCAGGGAACCCAACCTACCGTCAACAAGTAACCAGACACATTCAGAATCCTTTACTGGAGCATTTGCTGTTACCATTGCAAGTGACATTGTAGAATTGGAATCCCGATTTACGTCTGATAGGTCTTGTTAGCAATGTGAACGACCTTCCAGCTAACATTAAAAGCATAGAAATGTTATATGTGAATGTACTGAAGGAAAGTCTCATGCCTTTATATTTACGTCTAGGATCAAGTGCCAGCTCCTGATTGGATTGGAAAAAAGTCAAAAGAATATATTCTGTTTTGTGAGAAATATCTTGGGCTTAGTGCATATGGAAGGTTTTACAGTTTTTGAGTTAGGTGCATGACTCTATGAATTTTTCCCTTTTAAAAAACTTCTACCCTTTTAACCCTGGCCAGCATGGCTCAGTTGGTTGGAGAGTCATCCAGTACACCAAAAGGTGACAGGTTCCATCCCTGGTCAGGGTTCTATCCCCGGTAGGGGCACATGCAGGAGGCAACTGATTGATGTTTCTCTCTCTCTTTCTTCTTTCCTCTCTCTAAAAAAAATAATAAAATAAAAAACTACCCTTTTGATTTAAGATTTTAAAGAATTATTGCCTTCATTATCAGTACTCACTGATGCTGCCAATTCAATTATCTACAATGGAGGGCAGTGGTGGCCAAGATAAACTAAAACAATAAATTATCCAGAACCATTTATGTTTTTCCCCAAATAATTTTTTTTATGTTGAATACAAATGCCTTATATAGCACATATTTAAAAATATAACTTTTCTATAAAATGCCTGAGGACAATTGAAAAAAGACTATCTTTACATTTGATTCCTTCTCTAAGAAAGTTATAATCATATATAATCATAATGATGAAGCATCGTCTTGCATAAAAGTCATATTTCTCTTATTTTATGAGTCCCAAGTAATACTAAAAGGAAGTAGGGTGAGTTCAGAGAAGAGATCATTGAAGGACACTTGGGGGCAAAATAAGTTGCCATTTTTTAGATTGCATTCATAATTTCCTTAACCATTACAAATAAAATAGAGGGAGGTGATTTATGTGAGAAATTGCCATTACCCATTCAAACTTGGTTGTTACATGTATGAAAATTTTCGGTGAAGCAACCATTTAAGCCATTTCGATTTTTAACAGTTCACCTATCTGCTACTGGAAGTTTTTATATATGTGCCTTTTTAGACTTGTGAATTAAAAGGACTTGGGCTTACAAATTTACATATATGGACTGTTTTACATTGAAGTAAGATATTAATTAGGAAAGCTAAATTCTCTTTCTTCCCTGTGTCAGTAGTAAATAATACTATCCCTGTGATAATAAAAGCTAAATTCCATGGCATACATTCTTTGTTCAGGCACCATACTATTCCCTCTACATACATGTTCTCTTTGTTTCTCCAGAAGTCTTGGGAGGCAGCTCACATTAAACCTATGAGAAGCTAAAGCTCAGAAAGTTTAAATAGATCTCCAAAAGTCCCACAGCTAGAAAGGAGCAGACACAGTGTTCAGGGTCAGACAGCCTGACTCTGGGATCCATACTCCTTCCAAAATACTGAACGGGGTGGGTGACAGCTGTGTGTCATCAAAGGAACAGAATCAACTTCAACAAGTAGCATAGTATGCTAGCTCAGAGATGGAAACCATAAAATGCCTCGTTTCAGTGAGTTCTCTTCATCCAACTGAACTCTCAGACCCTGCATGTCACCACTTATATTTTTAGAACCTCAGATACTGAGTATAAGACTCTCCTCTTTGAGAGCTCTGAAGAAGTACCAGACTGCCCCTTGCATCTTTTTTTTCCATTACTTGGCACTGAATTAATGCTATGCCTTCTGAGAATATTCTCATTTCTCTTTTTTTTCAGTATGGACAATTGTTTATTCAACCATTTTAACATATGCCAGGGAACCTTAGTTCATTCATCAAAAAATATTTCAGCACCTACTATGTGTTAGGTGCTCTGCCAGGCATTGAGTATAGAGTAGTAAAGAAAACAGATATTGTGTTCACTTTCGCGATGTTTATTTTCTTCTGGGAAAAGAGTCAAGCGATATGAATTTCAGGGGCCAATTTATTTTAATTTGCTCTAATAAGTTCATCCATTTGTTGTTAACATTCTTAACCTTATTAAATTCTGAAATAAAGAGATTTACTTCTTTTAAAGAAAATATTTTTCTCATCTCATCCTTGAAAACAATGAAATGTTTTTTTTAAAAAATGCATGGGTCAACATCAAATGACATCTAAAAAGTGGGATTTGAGGCATGCATTTGCCTATTAACATGACCTAAAACTTTTTATTGTTATGAACAGCAGTGATTATTATATGTATTTCATATAAAGTTTTTAAAGTGTTCTAAAATATATAAATGATTATTTCCACTTATATTTTCAATTATTTATGCCAAAATGTTGTGCTTCATTATGTTTAGCCCAATTTATAAAACTAAGATACACAAGACTTGGAAACCTTAAGCCATAAGGTTTTCCATAACTGTTCCCAAGTGTTGAGTCAGCCTTCTCAGCATATTAGCTCAGATAGCAGCCAGTTCTGCAAATTATTACCCCGTCCAAAGCTTAGTGTCATCATCCTTCCTATTATCTGCACTGGATTAAATTCATGACCCCTCTACCAATTGGACATGTCATGTTGGCCCACTGTTGAGTGCATCCCTTCAACTATTCCTGGAAATGGTTCTCTCCGCACTCATTGGCTCTCTGAGCTGTTCTGAATGTGTCTGGGAAGAGAGCCTCAATGTTTTGGGTCTGTGAATTTGGCCTGAGTGTGAATAACTGGTTGTGGTTCTGGCCTCAAAGGAACGTGGAACATGGCCCAAGAGATTGCCTGATGAATACAGTCATGGAATCTGGAACAGAAAGAGACCTTGAAGACCACCCAATCTAACCATTTCCAACAGGTGCAGAAATTTTAGAGCCAAGAGGGGTCAGATGACTAACCCAGGGTCTCAGAATGAGCTCGTGGCGAAAGCCAAGCTAGAATCCAGTTCTCTCCTCCAAGGGTCACCCTATTCCCATGACTCCATATGCAGGCTCTAATCTTTGGCCTGCCCTGGTCTTAACCTAATAAATAGATGGATGACTATAAACTTTGGACAGGTTTATAATGAGGATTAGCTGTTGTTCCTGTGATTGAACAAATATCTGGCTCAACTCTAATTAATAAAGAAAGGGAAAATAATAAAGCTAAGTAACTACATTATTTACCAAAGTAAATGTGAATACTATCGTAACTATTAAAAGGGTTTAAATTAATAAATCTTTGGGTGACTTTGGGTAAATAACAGAGTCATTGTGTTTTTGGGTAATCACTTTTTCCTCTCTGCATGCTTACATGTGATAGAAGAACATTTTCTCCCATATAAAGTTTACAGCTTAGAGAATTGGAAACTTCCCCTGTAATTTCTTTTTATGGTTCATTATCTAAGAGAAAGGGCTGTTTTCTGTTTTTGCAAAAGGAGACTTAAAGTCATCCATAACTTTCTCTGTGAGGATGTGATTTTGGCAATAGTAACACTTGTGACCTTCCCGGTGACTGATTGCTCTTACAAACACCTATTAGAGTATATTGACTATTGAGCTTTCCTTAAATACTGTGATTCAAGCAAACCCCTTTGTGCTACAAATTACAAATTCCTTGTAAAATCAGACTTTAGAAAAGTTATCAATCACTTGTTTTTTTTTTTTCCTCTTTCTTTCTCTTTAGTTAATATTCACTTCCATGCCTTGGTAGAATCTTTCACCCTCTCCTGGTTCTGAGTGTCTGTCTTCTGACCCCATAAGAATAATTAAAACCCTTAAGAGATATTAAAGTAAGTTGTTTCACAATAAAAAGGAATTGTAAGGTACAATGTGCTGTTCTCCTAAGCTACCTGGCATACTATTCCTACAGTCAAAGAGAAGATTCCATGATGGAAGCTTACAGGCAGCCTAGTCCCTAGAGAAAATAAAATTATTTTTTCTGATTTTATGAATATGCCACATAGCTGGGTGGCCGCATCTTATGCTGGCTTCTCTATGTAAAAGTGACTGGTCAATTTCTTTACCATAAGAAAAGCAAGAATATCTTCACACTGTATCTTTTTAGTTTCTGACCTAGGAAAATCCTCTAGTCTCTGCCTCTCCACTTCACATTCTCTTTAGGCATGCTGGCCACACACATGGGTAAGAAAACACTTCGTATCCTAATGCATGTTCATATGCGGTATCCTTGCTCCTTCCAAGAATGTACACTGTCTTGAGAGCAGGGAAACCAGCCAAACCCAAGTTGGAGATGACATGGGGCTGGACCAGCGGGCAACGGTAGAGATGTAAAGAAGCCATTGAATTCTGAATAATTTTGAAGGTAGAATTAACAGTATTTAGTAGCTGAATGCAAAAGATAAAAGAAAGAGGAGAGTCCAGGATGACTTCAAGTTTGTGGCTGAGCCACTGAAGAGTTACCATTTATAAGACAGAGAGGGCTGGGAAGAAGGAAGTTGGGGTTGGGGACAGTCATCCAAGTGCAAATGTTGAGTAGACAGTTGGGTATATGAGTCTGCAGATAAAAGGAAAGAATAGGATTGGACACGTAACTTATAGATGGAATTTAAACTCATGAGATTTGATAAAATAACCTGGTAGGAACTTCATGTAGGGTAGGGAGCACAAGAGTTAGATGAGAGTGAAATACCAGCTCTCTTCTTCCTAGAAATACAAAGATCAGGTATAGATAGCGAGTCACTTTAAGGTTTTTTTGTTGGTGGTGTTTTTCCATTTCACAGGTAGGTAGGTTCGGTTGTAGAAAGTAGGTTTAGATATTTAGGCATGCACATGCCTGCATGCACACACGCATGCACTCAAATAATAGCTCCAAAGAAATGGGGGCGACGTTGAATGGGCTGTTCTTGAAACTTGGCCCACAATGAATATAACAGCCGTTACAGGCCTTGAGGCGAGTCTTTCTTCCCAGGCCTGTGTCTTATTATTTGGGTAGTGTTAGGTATCTTCTATGTTACAAAGCACAAAGGGATCTTGTGTTGTTTCTTGACATAGATAGTAGAGAACTGTTCTAAATTTGAGGGGAAAGAAAGAAGAGTAGCAACTTCTTGAGGATAAATCTATTCCTCTGAGTGCACCCCTCCCACCTCCACCCAATTAGTGGTTTTGTTTGAAACTTTGGTTTTAAGAATATTTTCCGGAAGATGATTTCCCTGCCTCTCTGAATTGTAGATAATGTCCTCCAGTCGAGCAAGGTTTATTTCTTTAATGAGCCGATGTGACATCCAGGGGCTGGATGAGGGACACTCAGATATGCCTAACACTGTGCTGGGTATTTTGTAAATGTCTCACCTAATTTGTCCTGCAGCCCTGTGATGTTGGTATGGTGAGCTTCATTTATGGCTGAGAAAAGCAAGATTCAGAGAGACCTAGCAACCCAAATCCTATGCCTTTCCCTCTGCATGCCCTACGGGGTCTTTTTACAGCTCTAACTTCCCCCATGTCTCCAAAATTTCTACCTACAGTAAAGCCTAAAGTTACAAGACTCCCTGCTGTGACTATCCAGGAGTCGGTGCTTAGTCTTTTCCAACCATGTGACTAAGCACACATTTCGGTACCCACTTGTGTGGACACTATCTTCCCCTGGAGAATTCGCCTGCATGTTAAATGGGCAGCTTCCTAAATCCTCACTGCCCATTGGGCGGCCTTTTCTATCATTAGTTTCATTTCACAGACTTGGTAACTGAGAATTAAAGAGACGGTCTGAGGATCAGAGGTGAAACTGCGGGCCAATTCTGTAGTAACAAGTCGTTTCTTTGGGGGTGAACCACCTGCTGGCGCGCTGTAATTGCTTGACAGAGGGATTGTTCAATTGAGTGCATCAAATGCCTTATCATATTTGCGCACATTTTTTCCATGTGTGCTCACTTGGCCTGCAGAAATCCCCAACCAGCCTGATTACCCTTTGATGCTTTGTCATCTTTTGTTCTGCCTTATCATTCCTAGGAAGCAAAAAAAGAAAAAAGAAAAAGGAAAGAAAAGCATCTTGAAATATAACATTTGAATTTCAATGACTCTAAGAAGAGAAGACATAAATGGCCCCTAAATTCAGCCAGTAGGTTGGCAAAGATGACAAAGCCGGGTCACACTAGTATAGTAGGTGTGTGAGAAATGGAACTTATATATTGTTGGCAAAGATATACTGGTACAAATTGGGGAGATATCTAAACATATTAAATTGGTATTCCCTTTTATACAGTAATTCTACTTCTAGAGATGTATCCTATAGATATACTCACATAGCTACTGGAGTTAAGATATCCGGGCAAAGCCCTCTCTGGATAGCTCAGTTGGTTAGAGCGTCATCCTGATAAGCCAAGGTTTCTGGTTCAGTGCCCCGTCAGGGCACATACAAGAATCAACCAACGATTGCATAAATAAGTGGGGCAACAAATCAGTCTCTCTCTCTCTCAAAAAACTTAATTATTAAAAAAAAAAAAGATATCTGGGCAGAGATCACTGAGCCAAAATGTTTGCTTGCTGCGCTATTAAAAAGCAAAGGACTCTTTTATGGTGTTTTCAAAACAAACAAAATGCAAATTAAGCTCTGAATTTATATTAAGTTTATTGTTTTGGTAATGCAGCAAGTCTTATCCTTTCTATATTAAAATGTTTGAGATAAGAAAGAAGGAAAGGGAAAGTGTATTCTTGATGCCAACACCCACAGATAACCATTATTAAAACGTTGATGTGTTTCCATCTAGTTTTTTGCTGTGCAAATGTGTACGTGGAATATGATTTTTTCCTGCTTTCCCCATATAACTTTTTAACATTGATATTTTCTTTTATCAAAATTTTTTATAAGAATTGTTTTTAATAACCACAAGATCCCCCATTCTGTGGAGGAATAGAAATTAAACTTTCTCATTGTGTAGGGTATTTATTTAGTCCTAGTTTTGCTTTGAAGCACCCTCCCTGATGGTAACGGGCCAAAAGGTACCTACCCATTGCTTTTTATTAGCTAATTTTCCCCCCACATATCCTAGTAGATTTTGTTTTGTCGAAGCTTTGTTAATAGAGTCTGGGTCAGTATATTCTGATTTGTTTCTTTCTTGGTAAATCACCTTTATGGCAATTATAAGTGAAGGAGTTATAATCAAGAACATATAGAGAGATCACATATATATATTACCTATATACTACATTTTTTTCTTTTAATTTTAGCCCTCACATTTGATTTAATGAACATATTTTTGAAATTTGGGGTGACACGAGTTATGTTGGTGGTGGTAGTCTGGCACCATTTCAAAGCTTGGAGTCTGGAGTCACTGACCTGGGTTTGAAACTTGACTGGCAGCTGTGTGACTTTAGGTCAGTATTTTATCCACTTGGAGCTTCCATTTTCTTATTTGTAAAACAGTGATGACAATAATGCCTACCTTGAAGGCTAGACATAAGTATTGGGGGAAATGCAAAGCACCATGCTCAACGCATAGTAGGTGCTCAATAAGAGGTAGTCACTGTTCCTACTGTTATTTGTTCCTTGATGTTTACACTGCTCTTCTGATTTCACTACAGTTTTTGTTTTGTTTTGTTTTTGCCACACCCTTCCTCCTCGCTTCAAGGATCTTTGCCTAGGCTGTAAATTGTGTGAAGCTCATTTAATTATCCCTGTAATAATCACACTCTCCCCTGTCCTTTTCTTTCTCTTCTGTCCCTTTCCCCACCCCCAAGTATTGCTAAAATATGAGTTGTGAATTAGTAGCAGTAAATGAAAATTATGACAGAATTCTGAGTTCCCATTTTTTTTCATGTCTATATAAGTTGGTATCTTTAAAATCAGAAGTACTAAATTGCTGATTCTTAGAAATCGTTTAACATTTCTGTAAAAGCACAGTTCTTCAATGTATAAGTGATGAGGCCATTGACCTTTAGGGCCACACAGAAGCGTGGGGCTTGAATTCTAGTTCTCTCGCTAACCTCACACGCAGTCAGCCTCAGACTTGGTGATTCCAGTGCAGACCTCAAAATGAAGGAGGAGAGGCCAAAAATGATTTAGCTGCACTGTGAGTTGGTAATGACCTGCTCAGATCTCTTCATGATGCCTGTGGCTTTTCTGGATCCTTGACTCCAGCTTTTATCTTAGGCAGTTCGCATTTCTTGGGGGGCAAAATTATGAAGGGCCACCGTTTTTGAAGGGACTCATTGTCACTACCAATCAGATTCTCGTGGGAAATGGAAACCACAGTGGAACAATCATAAATGACAGTTCTTATTATGTAATTTTGTAGGAACTGACATTTGCTGCCCTGTCTTTAATACAGAGATCAAAAGATCTCCATTCCTGAGGTTTTTAATTTTTTCCCTTTAAGTTATAAAAGTAACATTAAATGTAAAGCAATAATAATAATAACACAGAAGTGTTTGAAGTAAAATCTCTTGTAAATCTGTCCCAGAGACAAACATTGTCATCTTTGTATATAATGACATCTTTCAATCTTTCTTCATGTACATACGTGCATTCAAGCATATCACATATCTGTATTATATACACTTGAAAAATAGCATTAGTGTTCTTTTCTCTCAAAGTAGACTCTGAGACAAAGATTTGAGTGGATATAGTTTATTGGGAAAGTGATCCTGGAAAATAGAAATGGGGAAAATGAGAGAGTTGAGAGAGGTGCCCCAAAACAGTGATCTAATAAGCAGGTTTGGGCTGTGAGCCATTGGAGCTCAGTTCTGCTGGGGAACCTCGGAGGCACCGTGTGGGATGCACCTCAGGCAAGGTCGCTGGAACATTTATTCTCTTACTTCCGTACTGTGGCTGAAGCTAGCCCTGGGGTGTTAATCCTCCTGCTCCTTGGTCTGTGCCTGTGCACAGTTGAGCAGCCTTTGGAAAAGGCAGAGCAGAGAGCCCCGTGCACCTGCTGGCATGGCTTTAGCACTGGTGCCTGTGACCATGGCTGTGTTGTAATCACATGAGCCAAGGAGATGTGCTGTGTTACACTCAGATCACCAAACATCATCTATAATCCCATCCTGAATGCTGTTCTTCAACTAGCTTTTTAAAAACTCCATCAGTGTATCTTGGATACATTTTCAAGTCAACACATGCACACATACTTTTTTTTAAAAAAAAAAAAATATATATATATACCTTTATTGATTTCAGAGAGAGGAAGGGAGAAGGGGAGAGAGAGATAGAACATCAATGATGAGAGTCATTGATCGGCTGCCTCCTGCTTGCCCCTGACTGGGGATCGAGCCTGCAACCCGGGCATGTGCCCTGACCTGGAATTGAACCCCGATCTCCTGGATCCTAGATCGATGCTCAACCGCTGAGCCACGCCTGGCCGGGCCATACTTTTTGTTTTTTAATGGCACCATTCCTCCCTGAATATTAGAGTGAGCTAGTAAATCATTTGAGTGAGAATAATGCCAGTTTTTCTCCTCATTTGACTTTGGGAGCCTAAATACCTCTCCCAAATAGGAAGAGTGATTTAACTTCTAAAACAACTTGTCTCAAACTTTGACATACACAGGAATCACCTGTGGATCTTGTCAAACTAGAGGTCTGATTTGGCAGTACTCGGGTAGGACCAAACCGCGCTTTGAGTTCAAGGTTCTACAACCAAATAATCCGAAGAGAACTTGCACTGTGAGAATATTTTTTATAAGAGTCTGGACAATTTTTGTAAGGATAGACATCTTGAACCCTAGTTCAGTATGCTGGGAGAATGTAATTTTCGGCTACAAAATTGCTTTGGGACCTTGGGCAAGTCTTTTGTGTCCTCTGAGAAAACCTTGGACATTGTTATCATTCAGGTGCCTTGGTTCTTAATATATTATTTTATGATCCAATGTGTGTGTTCCTTTGCTGGCAAAGAGAATATTCTTCTCGTCTGCTTAGTTCTAGCAATGTGTTGGGCCAAGGTAGCCTATAAACGATGTAGGCTATGCCAGGGTTCCTGAGTGTTTACACTTATGCACCTCCACTATTCTTTTTAGCTGAAACTAAATGGGTCAGACCACAAACCTAGATGTCTAATATCAAACTTAAATGACCCAAAGGCAAATTCTAGATGTCTCTGTTCTCCATGTCTTCTGTCACAATAAAAAACGAGTATCCTTGAACCCTCCTTTCTCACATTCCTCACATCCCAGCCATCAGAAAGTAAGCAACCTACCTGAAACACAGAATTTTTAGTCCGCTCTTTACTACCAACATCTCTACGGTTGTTTCCATAATCACTCCCCGATCTGCAGCAACATCTTCCCGGCTCACGGGAAGTCCACCCCTTTCCCTAACTCTTCGTTCTCTTACAAACATTTCTTTTCTCGACAAGTCAGATCATGTCTTCAGGTCAACTCCCCACTTGAACCGTTCCCTGCCTTCCCCACTGCACACGACAACACAGTCCCAGGTCCCTGCTTGTCTGCACAACATGGCCTAGGGTGCCCCATCCGGTCTGGCCCCTGGGTGCCTTTCCAATGTCACTTCATGCCACTCCCTCCTAGCTCACTGTGCCCCAGCCCCACTGGCCTTTTTCCTTTTACCTTGTGCCA
The DNA here is from genome assembly GCF_054644295.1 of Miniopterus natalensis. NCBI lineage: Eukaryota > Metazoa > Chordata > Mammalia > Chiroptera > Miniopteridae > Miniopterus > Miniopterus natalensis. The sequence goes on along the minus strand of NC_142095.1, from coordinate 12,805,370 downwards.
GGAAGCTCTTTCCTTCCTGAGGGACTTTCCACCTGCCTGGAAAATGTTTTCAATTCTATGAGTTTCATAGTGTTTTTCTTTTCAGTGGATCTGAAATTCATCCCTCTCTTCTCTGTGTAAATGTTATCATATTTAGCCATTGTGAGTCTTACTTTGGCAATTTCTAAAGGCTCACAAGGAAATGGAGATGGAAAGAAAAAGTTGAAGGTAGCCGTGGTTTCTGTTCCCACTGCCCTTCCTACCTGTCTTCCTTGATTTCTGACTCCCTGTCTGCTAAACAGGTAGTTGTCACAGGGGAGGTAGTAAATTAAATACCATAACCTGTACATAGATGCATGTTGATTGAATGCTTTCTTTAAGGTGAGCTTCTGAAATTGATGCAGTTACCTATTCCCTCACGTGCTTAATTTTGTTTCCCATTTACCGGAAAAGAAAATGTAGGCAGGCACAGCAGTTTAAGATTTAAAAAGAGGTGGCATAGATATTAACACCTATAAAGTGTCTCTTTAATCCTCACAGTAACCCTCCGGTAACAGTATCTTTCTTTTAAATGACAAGGAAATGAACTCACTAGTCCAGAACTATAGAGTGTGCACGCGTGTGTGTTTGTGTACATACATACATACATATGTATACTATCTCCATATATATAAACATATGTATAACTTATATGTCAGTGCTTCTGAATTTAAAACCAGACCGGTCATGGAAATCCCTGGCACTTTTTCATTCTATTGGCATCTTTTAATGGCTGGAGCCTGTGAAAATAATTTTAAAGGATTCATGAGTTCTCTATGAGAATTTATAAAATTGGGGCTTTCCATTCTATGACAGTCTTACAAAATTTATGAGAGCATATTTGAGGTCATCTGGTTGACTAGCTGATGTCACTGCCTGTGTCTGTATTTATGTCTATGATCACGTAGTGCCAAGGAGACCCATTGTCCCTGTCTGGGCCTAACGAGGAAAGAAGGAAGTAGACCTAATCAGTAAATGACGCTTTTAAGCCAAATGAAAGCTGTCAGCGTGGCACGCTATCTCAGATGAAGGTTTCATGGCCTTCCAAATGGATAAAATTGTGGGAGGATCAGGATGTCATGTGGCAAAAAGAATGTACCCTATGAATTTCAAAACTCTTTGGTGCAGCAGCCGTCCGCAGCATATTCACGCTGCAAGTAGCAATTCAGATTTGGCAAAACAACATCATCCATGGTATTAAATCAATGTTTTAATTAAATTGTATTGGTTATGGAACTTTGCTTTTATGCAATTTTCAAGTGTATTTGGTTTAATAGTTGCAATTGAAGCTATAAACAGAGACATTTATATCTCATAATTAAATGTTTGTACATATTTAAGTTCTCTTTAATAAAAATAACCAAATCAACACTGGGAGTCATATATATATTTCTATAAACTATATAATGTATATAATAACATTATACGGTGATAGATACATGCTAGATATTATTTCTTCTTCTTTAAAGGGTTGATCCCAGGGTATCTCAACCTTGGCATGACGATGCCTCCTTTCATAGATATTCCTCCTTATAGGCAGCTTTCCTGTATGTTCTGGGATGCCAGTAGCAGCCTCCTCACCACAGTGTGACAAACAAAATGTTTTCCATATATTGCCAGGTGTCTCTTGATGCACAAAATTGCCCTGTTTTAGAATCACCGATCTATACATTACTCAACTACAGTGACTGCTTATCCCATTATTGCTATTATGATCGCCAGATTGGTGATTTGTAATTCCAGCCTTCCTTCTACATTGATTAGTTTGCATTCTACCTTAAGGAGTTTCTCATGTATTTAGCTATTCACTTATATAAGAAGAGACTCACAGAGTCTTATTTTATTTTATGGGTTAAAATCATTACTAACATTTTGTATATTTATGCCCCAATGTTTTGAATAGAGCTCTAACGAGGTGAAGATAAATGATGGATATAAACCAGCTGCTCTTTTCTCTGCTCTTTAGTGTAGCATATTAGCTAATTCTGCAGCTCTTTTCAGGTATTAGGGTAATCCAGCAGAAGCGCCGTTGTCTCAAAGGGTAGGTGCCAGTTGTGCTTCAATGATTCATTGAAGTGGAGCTGAAGGAGCGCAAGTCACTTTCTCCTTGGAAGCCGGGAACGTTTTATTGTTCGTCACTGTGCTGAGAATGCCAATGACTCCAAAGCTGGGGAAAAGAAAGACTCTTAATGAGTTTCAGCATTTTAATGTACTGCGGGTTCCCAATTGTATGAATTTAAGAAGCTTAGCAATTCGGTATCTTCTGAATAATAGCATTTATTTTATACTCTAAATACTCCCAGGGAAGTCTGAATAACGTTGGAGCTTCTTTGGTGTAATAGCTTTCTTTGCTGGGCTAATTGACTTGAGCAGTGGAATTGCTCCTTTAAAAAAAAAAAAAAAGTCACATGGCTTTGATTAATGAGCCCAGTAATAAAACATTAATCTTTTTAGCTCAGGAATGATAGGAACAGTATCCTCTTCCCCTACCTTCGTGATGTGTTCCTAGATTCTCTTGCTGACACAGTGGCCACATTTTAAGGGACTCATCACCAGTTCAATATGTACACCTCCACATGACTTAATAGACCATCTACTAAGTTTGCACCTATGAGGGCCTCAATGGGACAAATTCTAAATAACAATAATTATTTTTTATAAACATGACTTACATGTAGTGATGATCCTTGAATGCCTTAGATTTATTTCTATAATAATAATTATAGAAATGAATTACTGAGCTTCTCCTGTGTACCTGTCACTCTACTAAATTCTTAGTTTATTGTATCTTGGAATTCTCACAATAACACTGAGGTTATTAGTATTATTATGTCCACTTGAAAGTTCAGGAAATGGGTTGAGAAATGTTAATAACTAGTTAAAGTAAAAAAACTAACTGGTTAATGTCAGAACCACCATGTTACTGTCTGTTCACAGATTATTCCCACTCCATGTTTTATGGAGGTTTATGAATAAAATTACTTTTGTTACCATTAAAATATATAAATAGTTCAGCCCAAACTAAAATTTTTGGTTGTCTTAAGACTTATCTCAGGGGTTTTTATATTTCAAGAATTAATTTTCACATTTATTATGTAGCTAAGGACACCATTTAGAAATAATTTAGGTTGTCTTATCACCATTTTGAGGAAAATAGAATTTCAGGTGATGGACTATATAAGAGAATCTACAAAGTAGATTTCTACGTTCTTGACTATACTAATGTGTTGGCTAAGGAGAAATGGTTCTTCCTTATTGAAATTTTGTTGTAAATTATCCACTAGGCTCAAGTGTCTACAGAAGGCAAGAATCATTGGCTTATCATGTTTGTATCCTCAGGATTTAGCTCAGTGGCTGACATGCTAGAACATTAAATGTTAAGTGAGTGAATAAATGAATGGTCGATAGCAATGGTGTCAAAAGTAAGTGGATGATCCATTTAGTAAAGTGCCTGGACTCAAGATATGTAAATCAACAAGTGACTTTGATTCAGATTAGTGTTGTGACCCTAAGCGCCTCCAGTTTTTCAAGTATGCTAGCCTACTGAGGTTTCCTAGAGACAGCCCAAGGGGAAAACTGAGATATATGCATTCCTTTTCCATTGACCTTCTATGTGGTCTTGGTAAAATCATTGAGCTCACTGTTGAGACACATGAAGACTAAGACTTATCTCTTTCCCACTTATGAGTTTTGGGAAAGTTACAATTAATATATGTGCCCCATAAACGCTGACAGTGGTGATGGAAGTTCCTCTTTTAAAAGGTGACTTCATTTATCTCATTTGAACACCTATAACCTGCTGTTGTACCTTCTCTTTGCTGTTTCTCTGCCAGGGTCACAATGTTTATATAAGAAATAGATACAAGACAGTAGCACCTACTAAGGCTCCTCTCCCAACCTGCCTCCTGTGTTCGTGCATTGATAAATTGGTTTTCATTATGAGATACACTCGCGTGTGCACACGCACACACATTTTCTCCAAACTGATATTAAGGATCATAAAAGCCACCACATGTATGATAGCCTGTTTTGGCTTTCTTTGAAAAGACTAGGATTAAGTAAACCTAGGATATGCCATCCTTCACTTAGACAGACAGGATTCAAATGTACAGTTGAATGTTTTTAGGTGCTGACATAGAGCGGTTTCCTCTCCCTGTATAACATGTGAAGTGTGCAGGCCAGTTTCCTATGAAATTGACATTGGACAACTTAGAAATAGAAGTACATTCAAAACCGCAATGCAAGAGCAACATTTTGTACACAAAGCTGTGGTTTTTCACTTTCTATTATTTCTATTTCTATTATTTCCCCAGCCTGGTAAGTAAGACTGAACTTCAGGCCTTCTCTTGCTAACTCCTTCCCTCAGTATGATTAAGTGATTTGCAGTGTTAGGAAGGTAAATCGTGCTGACAAGTAGGTTTACACATTGAACACCTGTATGAATCCATTCGATGGAGGCTCCTTCACCTTGACCTCTCAGGAAAAGCTGTAAGCCAGTCATTAAATATACTACACTTATTTTGAAATCTCAGCTTCTGATTCAAATAGATTGGAACTTGAATTCTAGTTGGATTTCTTAATAGATGTATGCCCTTGGGTAATTGCATAGCTTTCTCAAACATGTAAAATCAGGACATTAATTGTATCTACCTCAAGAGTTGTTTTAAGGAATAAAACCATAAGAATTTAAATAACTTTAAAGCATAGTGCATGAAATAGTGCTTAAAAGTAGCAAGCTTAAAATAAATATTAAGTTAATATTGCACCATAACATGGTAATGATATAAATCCTATCTAACAACAAATAACCTGTGACTTGATAATAATGTTAATCCTATATAGTAATATTTATTTAGTATAAATATGTCCCATGCAGTATTGGAGACATACTTATACTAAAAAACTTATTTGTATTTTGTAGGAAATTCAAATTTAACGGCGTGTCCTGTGTTTTGTCAGGTTACCCTAATTTCATGGGTCCTAGTGTTTGCCACATGAGCTCCATTGCACAATTCCATGGGTCACCATTTGTGTTGCGCTCGCGGGGTATCATTTACATAGAATACAATGAAAATGGTAGCCTTAAGTGGAACGCTATGTCCCTAATATCTTTGACATCTCAGTGACACGTTTGTGTGTATACCAAATATGAATGTGAGCCTCAGCAAGTTCTAAGTTCATATTCTAGACAGAAAATACAAAAATTGTTTTTATCTGTTCTATATTGATATGTGTTACAGTGATTCTTCCAGAAGATTTTAATAGGGAAACATAATAAAGTTATGGTTATATTCATGTCATTTTCATAATTCTAGTTATTTGAAGGAGGATCATGGTCATTATCAACAAATCATGTGACAAATTTCCATCCCAGAGTTCACAGCAGGCTGATAAAAGAAATATTCCTGGAGAGCCCCTTCAGAGAAGTGAATTAGACTCTGAGAAAATGTGGTGAGATTTGTTTACAATATTGAGTAGTTCTCTATAGTTTTGTTTCCTGTTCTCATTTTTGACTGTCGGGACCCTGAGTACAAGACCAGACATATTTGTGATACAGTAATATATTACAATAAAACTATAGAGAGATCTCAATATTGTAAAATGTTAATTTAGCATTTTCTCACAGGGGACACCATCACGTCAGGGCTGGTAGCTGGTGATACTGAGCTCGAGTTCATGAGGTGCATGTGGAGGGAGAAGTCAAGGAAAGCCAGGAATCCAACCTGGCCACCTGTTCCAGGACCACAGGTAATGCAAATTTAGTCACAAAGACTCCAGAGGCTCATTCAGTCACTCACTGTTCACCTCATCTTGAGGCTGCTCGATTGATCTAAAAGTAAGAGCTGACACCAGCCTTAACAGCACAGATGACCAGTGGTTCAGGTTTTCCTGAGTGCTCGGCAGGGTTCCATAAGCAGGCCTCTGCTGAGTTTATTATCCAGAATTAAACCTTCCGATTGAACCCAAGGATGTGAACTCTAATTTCCAATGCAGTACTTGCATAAAATTTGAAATAATTAAATGCTTCTTTTAAAATGTGTGTTCCTTAAGGAAATTGTTCTTATTGGTGTTTATTTTAAGAAAATCGTTCCTATTGGTTCTTATTGAAAACCTGGTAGTCAGCCTCCTAACTCTATCACCATGTGAAACTAGGGGAATAGAAACCACCCCCTCTTTTAGTGAAGGAGAAGGCACTTGAAAACACAGGGCAGCGCCCTTCACTGCTTAGCAAACGCGGCAGAGAGCACATTTATTAGGCACCATTTGGGGATGAAATCCTGCTTCTTGGCAGCCCTTTACTTTTTCCTTTGCTGTTTAATGCTTTACCTTGGATGTATGCTTCTGGAGCACCTACCTTAGGGGAAGGCTGTGCACCTCTCTTTCCCTGGTCATCGCCATGGCTGTGTGTCGAGGGGATGCAGAAGTCCCAGTGTGAAGGTCAGAGCTGAGCCTGGGTCTTTTTTTTTCATAGCAATACAGATTTGACAAAATTAACACAGTGTATTACTTAGGGTTCTCCAGAGAAATAGAACCATCATAGATTATATATATTATGTTTGTGTGTGTGTGTGTGTATTTATTCTATGGAATCTGCTCACATAGTTATGGAGGCTACCAAGTCCCAAGATCTGCAGTGAGCACACTGGAGATCCAGTAAAACGAATGACATAGTTCCAGTGTGAACAAGGCCAGCAGGCTTGAAACACCTGGGAAGGCTCAGTGTTCCTGTTTGAGTTCCAAGGCAGGAACAAGCTAATGTCCAGGTTGGAGGCCACCAGGCAGAAGGAATTCTTTCTTAACTCAGGAGAGGATCAGTCTTATTTCTATTCAGGTCTTCAACTGATTGGATGGGGCCCACCCACATTAGGAAGGGCAATCTGCTTTACTCAGTCTAATGATTCAAATGTTAAGTTTATCTAGAAGCACCCTCACAGATACATCCAGAATGATGTTTGACCAGCTCTCTGGGCACCCTGTGGCCCAGTCCAGTAGGCACAGAGAATTAACTATCACACACACATATAATACTGAAGCAAATATGGCAGAATGGCAGGCAGGCTTCTTCCAGGCCTCATCTAGAGGTGCTGTAACTGCTACAGCCATGCATCAGACATGCTGAGAATACTGCTAGAGGGTGAAAACATCATTTTGCAAAATTAGTGTTGCACTAGTTCTAAAACTTCAGATGCTTTTCAGCTTGTTGATATAATAGGCTCTGACTCCCTGCTTCTGTTTTCAGGCTGAGAGGAAACATTTAATTTTTATTATTCATAATTTTTAAATTGCTACGATATTTAAAATAGACTGTTTAATTAAAAAGCAATTGCTCCTTTGTCTCCCTATTGAATTTTCTTTCTACAAGTGATTCCAATGAATAGCAATATCCATAGACAATCTTGAGCTGGTGTAGTGTGGTAGAAAGGATACTACATCAAGGGTCAGAAAAATATCATTCATCATTCATTTATTTACTAGCCAGGTGACCTTGGTAACCTTCTTAAAATATCAGAACCAGCTCTCTCATTTGTAAAATGGAAATAATAATTCTCACCCTATCTACTTCACAGGGTTATTATAAGGGGTCACATGAAATAAAATAACCCTGAAACACATTGAATACTATAAAACTCACCCTATGTAAGATAATAATGTTATTATCTTCAATCTATATGAATATCCCTCTTCAGGTGTTTTTATTTTTTATTTATTTATTTATTTTTAAATATGTCTTTATTGATTTCAGAGAGAGGAGGGGAGAGAGAGAGAGAGAGAGAGAAACATCAATAATGAGTCGACGCTGATTGGCTGCCTCCAGCACGCCCCTTACTGGGGATCGAGCCTGCAGGCGACACGTGCCCTGACCAGGAATCAAACTGGGATCTCCTGGATCATTGGTCTATGCTCAACCACTGAGCCATGCCAGCCAGTCTTGATGTGCTTTTAAAGTATAGTCACATGTTTGCTTTAGAGTTGTTTCAAACTTCCTCAGGATATTTTACTTTATTTTTTATTAACTTTTTTACTGTATTTTACAGATATTGATCTGTGACAGATTGGAAATAAAATGGGTCCACCCCAGGCAATGTGAGAACATTGCTCTAAAATCTCCAGTGCCGTTAACCACCTCCTGAATAGTTAACCTAGTTTTGTCAAGCATGTCTGTTACCAGATTGTTTTGAAATCATCTATTAACTACCTTTCTTAGAACCATGTATATGTGATAACCATACACATATCCAAAAAACACTGCCCAGGCATAACCTTTGATCTAGATATGGGCAACAATTTTGTATCCATTTGCTTAGCTACCTTGAAATACCTGAAGTTGTTTTAAAGTGTTAAAGAGCAAATGAGTGCTAATAAATCTTATTTTGGCAGTTTACATACACAAAAAGAAAATCCAAGAAAAGTGGTCATTCGGGGGAAAAAAATTTCATATTCTTTAGTGAAGTGACTTGTCTCTAGTCCCATTAACAACGGAGAGGGTGCTTTCTAACATTCTCACCATCTTTTGACAAAACTAAGTAATAAGTCAAGAAATTCCAATACAGGTGAAGATATGTAGAAAAAGACCAAAATGGGGGAATTACTAATGGTGTCAATTAAACATCATAGATGTATGAATTGTAGTAATATACTTTTATAAACTAGTATATGCTGCAGAGTGTTCATTAAGTCACACTGTATGAAATGCTGGCTAAAGCTAGGAATTGTTTTGATTTTACCCCATACCCTTAGCTCTGTAACTAAAGCTAATTGATGAATGAGCAGAAGTGACTAAAACAAGGACTTCAGAGATATTTATTTTTGTCTGTACTAATATTCCTTTGAACCACAAAATGCTGTCTACTAGTCATTGGATTTTAAGAGCAAAGGCAGTGCCATGAATTGGTAAGAACATTGGGCCAGGTATAAAAGGACCTGGGTTCTATTGCAAATGTGTTACTAATTAGCTAGGCAACCTTGAGCTAGTCATACCCACTCCTCTCGCTTCTGTGTTGTTCTATCTGTAATGACCAGTTTGGATAAAATGCCCCCTTAGGTCCATTCTGGAGCTAAATGATCATAAAAATTTAAGTTAAAAAATATTTTTAAAAGTTCTTTAAGATTGCAATGATCGTGTGAGAATTTTTTCTGAAAAGTTAAGAGGAAAGTGCTGTTTGGTTCATAGTGCCAAAGAATCTTTTATGTCAGCATCCATTTACATACATCTGATGCATAAATAAAATTGAAAGTAAAAATATGAGTGTATGTATTAAAGTTCATTCTATGCAGAAATTAAAGTCTATTCTCAAGTCAACAAATATATTCAAGACTAATACTATATTTCAAAGGATTGAATTTCTTAATAAATAACACTGTCCAACATCATATTCTTTCTGTGAATACAACTTAAGGAATGTCACTGCCCAACGCTTTATTGTCTCTCTAAACACAAATTAATGAGTTGGCCTTGCTGTTTGAATTTGGATTCAGAACACAGCTTACTGGGCAATCCCTTATGTACTGAGCTCTGCGTGTTTATTGCATGCCATTTGGAGAAGCTGCAGTGCATTCTACACTTGGAGAATTTAGAAATGGATTTTAATCAGGAAAAATTGGTGCACTGCTGCCTACAGAAAATGAAAAGATCTGTACAGTACAGTATAGCTCTGGTTGGTTGCTTATGATTATTTAGCTTGATCAAGGACACAGGAGTGCAAATGTTGGGCAAATTCCAGTCCATTCATGGGATTGCCACGTGTTGTAGCTCTGGGTTAACCCAGGAACTCCCAAGCTGTGGGACATGTGTCTCTCTCCCATGGAACTTGAGTTGATGTACATGTGTAGGACCCAGAAATCACATCATAAGAAAGTTGTTCTTTTCTTACTTCTTTCTCAAATCTTATTTTTCTCAGGAAAACGACTCTGCTGCTCATGTGCTTCTCACACCTCTTTTAATCACAAATCTCGTTCGTAACTAAGAGAACTTCAACCACCAGGGTCAAAGCCTTCTGCAAACAAACATCACCGACATGATTTAGTAACACTCATTTGTTCCCTATTTTTACAGTCACCTATTTATGCCAAGTGATACTGGCTTTTTAGTTATGATACCAACATAAAGTTATGTTTCGAAATAAATTTATTAATGCCCAATGCTATGTTGAGTTTAAAAAGAACTTTTATGTAAATAACATAATAGTACATGGCTGGCAAAATTTTCTAAAATGACATGCAAATGAATGAAGCTTGGGAAAGTACACGGAGTAACAGATAGGAAACTTGGTCACTAAATCTAATTATAATTCTATCACTAATTATTTGATTGTCCTTGGACACGATGATGAATCTTTCATGAGTCTATTTCCTCATTACCCCATGAATATGATGATATTTGCTTAGCTACCTTTGGAGCAACAGTGGGAAGATTAAAATGAGATGATGGGTAGTGAAATTTGAAAGCTGTAGGTGCATAAGGTTTGTTATTATGTATCTGAATCACCACTTCTTTTTTCACCATCCCAGAAAACAACAACAACAACAAAACCATGATCATTTAGGAAAGGATAATATTATCTTTGTTTTCTTTCCATGATCATACCACTTATTAGTGATGTGTGTGTGTGTGTGTGGAGAGGGGGGGCTACAGTTGTACATTGTCTACATTTACACTATGCTAAATACTAAAACTGTGTTATCTTTTTTTGATTGATCATATGTATATTTTTACTGTTTTCCGTGGTGATAAAAAACGTTTGAAAACTAAACTATGTTTTAAAAAATGAACCTAATAATAGATCTTATGCATCTTAAAGCTTAATAAAAATATTATGGCTTATCTGGATATTTAGAGCTATTTTAAAAATAATGAAGTTATCTGGACCTGAAATAATATTTGGAATCTTGCTTATTGTGGTTATTCATTGTGCTTAAAACGTCAACTTTTCTACAATACATGATACCATGTCTTTACAAAAGGTATTTTACTGTTATATATGCCATTTCCTACAGACTTCAGGGTTTCTTTTTTCCAATTTTATCTCACTTATTCTTGAAGTTAAGGTTGTTGTTTTGGATAAAATATAATGGTTCAGTGAAACATCTAATATATTTTTATATTAATAATTAATTATGTCAGGTTAATGGCTGTGTTTTCTTTTGATATATTAATTTACGTGAAATAGAGAACATTCATGCACATAGAAATAATGCTACAGTTGTCGTTTGGTTTCCCATTCCATTAAGCAAGCTTATTTAAGCACTATTGCTGCTGGATTAAAATATGATAGGGATCACAATTCATTTGCATATACATATTCATGGACTGTCTTGGGCAGCAGTTTTCAAACTTGAGCAGTCATCAGAATCACCTGGAAGGCTTTTCAAAACACAGCTTACTTGGCCCGCCCTCAGGTTTCTGATTCAGTAGTTCTGGGTGGGGCCTGGGAATTTGCATTTCTGGCAAGTTCTGCAGTGATGCTGAGGCTGAGGCTAATGATGCTGCTCTAGGACCATATATTTTTTCCCATTGGTCCGGTGCAAGGCAGGATAGCAGAAGAGTGAAGCTCAGGAACTCTGGCGATATGCCCAGATTTCAGCCCTGGCTTTGACACTTACAAGCTGTGTAACTTGGACAAGGTAGGGATCAATTTTGTCATGTGTAAAATAGTAACAAGCATATCTATTGAGAATACTGAATGAAGTAATGCATATGAAGTGTTTAAGGCAATGCCGAGAGTGTTATGAGCACTCGGTAAATGTGACATTAGTAGGTAGAGGTGATGGTAATTAGAGTGGTAACGGTAGAAGTAGTAGTTGGTGGTAATAAAGAATATACATATTTACCTTAGTTCAATTGCAATAAATGTTCATTAGTTTTTTCTAAGGAAGGCTGGACAGAAAGGTTGGTTTTCATTGATGATATTGTTTCTAAAAGAAACATTCTGGCAAGAAGGAAATTCAGTGAAAAGAAGCAGTGTCCTTAGTGAAAGAAATTTCAAGACCATGCTGAAGTGGAGTCTAGATTACAGTTTAATCAAAAGCTTATTCATTTATGCAGTAGGTATCTCAATATTTAGAACTTACTACATTTGTTTCTTTCCTTTCCTTAGCAACAAGAGCAAGACCCAACAAATCTATACATCTCAAATCTCCCCATCTCTATGGATGAGCAGGAACTTGAGAATATGCTGAAACCCTTTGGACATGTCATTTCCACAAGAATACTAAGAGATGCTAACGGCGTCAGCAGAGGCGTTGGCTTTGCCAGGTAAATCCCTTGCTTTGTATATTGCCTATCTTTCCTCATTTGTTTCCTTTTAATTCCATTTCTTTCTCGTATTGGGTCCCAAAGCAATAGAATTTTTTAGAAGTAGTTTATCAAACTTATTCTATGTGTCTTTGCTTCAAGCCAAAGAATCCCAATGTAATTGTAAGTACATTGTGCTTTCTAAAATATGTAGATCGAATGTTTACATGTCTGGAGTCATGATGATATGCATACTGAGTTCCCAGTCTTCTCTATGCCTGTAGATCAACAAAATCAGATGCTGCCAATTTCTGCTAGGAATAATAAATGCCCAGTCCCCCAAAACTAAAGAGCCCATGTGGTGAACAAAGCATCCAGATGGTTTTGCATTGATTTCCAAAGAATGAGGTGATAGAACTTCTCAGTCAGCAGAAGAGAGAAGAAAGATACAGAGAAACAGGAGTTGTTGGGAATTCCCAAGGAACACAAAACTGTAAGAGGAGGTCAAGGGGGCATTTGCATTTAAGAGGCCCTGGCTGTGTGTTTTTGATGTTTTACACAACAGGAAAAAAAAAAAAAAAAAAAGGCAGATTGCACTTTTTTCATTGTTGGAAAGGGAAGACTAGCTCTTACTTTAACTTTAAGGCAATGTTTATAAAAGAGGGTCTCAGCCAGGAACAGAGTTAAAATGGTTCTACCTGCTGTGCCTTCATGAAAAACAAAGCTAAAGAAACTACGGGGAAAAAGAAATTGCTCAACCAAACAAGAAAAGTAAAAGCTGTGTCTCAATGGCTTGGTGTGTGTATATGTCTCCAGATGACTTCACATGGATGAATGGGTGGATGCTAGTGTCATCTGGAAGCCAGTCCAGTGTAGACAGGTGTCTTCACCTATGATGAACCCTGCCATCACCTGGGAAACCATCCAAATCAACTCCGGTTAGCCCACTTTGAAAAATAGCAAATTGAAGTTTTAATTTGCGGCTCTCTGATGATTAGTGATGTTTCAGCATTTTTTCATATGTCCCTTGGCCATCTGTATGTCCTCTTTGGAGAAATGTCTATTCAAGTCCTTTGCCCATTTTTTAATTGGATGGTGTCTGTTCCTAGAGTTAAGTTATATGAGTTCTTTATATATTTTGGAAATTAACCCCTTATCAGATGTATGTTTGGCAAATATGTTCTCCCATACAATGAGTTCCCTTTTCATTTTGCTTATGGTTTCTTTTGCTGTGCAGAAGCTTTTTAGTTTGATGTAGTCCCATTTGTTTATTTATTTTTTTCTTTGTTTCTCTTGTCCTAGGAGATGTATCAGTGAAAATACTGCTACATGAGGTGTCTGAGATTTTACTTTCTATGTTTTCTTATAAGATTTTTATGATTTTGCAACTTACCTTTAAGTCTTTTACCCTTTTTGAGTTTATTCTTGTGTATGTTGTAAGTTGATGGTCTAATTTCATTTTTTGCATGTTCCTGGCCAATTTTCCCAGCACCACTTATTGAAGAGATTGCCTTTACTCCATTGTATGCTCTTGCCTCTTTTGTCAAGTATTAATTGACCATAATGCTGTGGGTTGATTTCTGGGTTCTCTGTTCTGTTCCATTGATCTCTATGCCTGTTCTTGTGCCAGTAACAGGCTGTTTTGATTACAATGGCTTTGTAATATAGTTTGATATCTGGTATTGTGATCCTTCCAACTTTGTTCTTCTTTCTTAAGATTGCTAAGGCTATTCAGTCTTTTTTTGTTCTACATAAACTTTTAGAATATTTATTCTAGATCTGTGAAATATGCTATTGGTATTTTAATAGGGATTGCATTGCATCTGTAGATTGCTTTGGGTAGTATGGACAAATATCACATGATCTCACGTACATATGGAATCTAATGAACACAATAAACTGATGAACAAAATAGGTCCAGAGGCATGGATGCATGGAATAGACTAACAGATCTCAGAGAGGTAGGGGTATGGGGACAGGAAGAGATTAACCAAAGAACATATATGCATATATGCATAGCCAAAGGATGCAGAAAATAGTGTGGTGAAGGCCTAGGGTGGGGCAGGGGCTGGATGGGAGCATGGCAAAAGAGAGGAAAATGGGGGACATCTGTAATACTATCAACAATAAACTTTAAAAAAAGGAGAAAGATAGCAAATTGTAATGTAAATGTTAGCTGATTTCTAACTTGACTTCCGAGAGGTCATGGACCACGTCTTTAAATTCTTTATAGCCCCCACAATGTTCTACACATAGTAGACCAGTAGATATGTACAAGATACATATTTGATGATTTTGAAGAGGAATGGGTGAAATGAAGAAAGTCTCCCTGACTTGAATGTATGCATGAAGCATTTAAGTTTTCAGACCACTGTTAACTGTCTATTTTCATGGTCAAGGCAGAGCTAATCACACCACCTGGGTGTCTGAAATTGGCTAATGTAGTCATTCTTGGATAGAGAACAACCTGTAGTTGGAAGTCTGACTGGTGTGGGAATTCACTGTAATCACTGTTATCCTTCACACAGCATGCACATTCCTTTGGTTCTTCCCCAACCTCTCACACCCCAAAAAACTCTCTTTAACAAATTAGTTTCTCCTTCATTTTGTACTCCTGCTGAGAAATGAACATCTTTCAAATCAACAGAACACATTTTCTAATGAAATCTACGGTGATTTTTTTTAACAAAAGATTTTTTGTATCGAGTATATTAGTTTATTAGGGCTGTCATAAAAAATACAACAGACTGGGTGACTTAGACAGCAGAAATGTATTTTCTCACTATTCTAGAGGCTGGATATCCAAGATCATGATGTCTGCAGGTTTGGTTTCCTCTCCTCGCCTTGTAGGTGGCCTTCTCCTGGTGTTTTCACTTGGCTTTCCCTTTTGTTTGAGTCCTAATCTCCTCTTCTTAAATGGACATTGGATTAGGACCCACCCATCTGACGTCATGTTAATTTAATGACCTCTTTAAAGGCCCTATCTCAAAATACAGTCACTTCCTGAGATAGCATGGGTTAGGACTTCATCATGTGAATTTCAGCAGGGGACACAACTTTGCTCAGAACATAAAGATTGGGCTGTTCATTTCTCTCATCTGTATCCTCTGTACATGCTGAGCTTGCTTAAAATAAAGAATATTTTCCTTAAGTGCAGAACCAAGTAATGCCCATTATAAGGGTGAAACTATAATCACAGTATGTGCTGTCATGAAACAGTAAAACCCATAAAACTTTTTTTTTTCTTTTTTAAGACCTGACTACGGATGGGAATTTTAAATTATTATTTTCTGTCTGCTCTGAATGCAGCCCCTCAGTCCTTCAGTGCATTTTGCATATAGATGCCATGAGAGATTCTTTAAAAATGCAAATCTGATCATCTCAGAGGCCCGTGGACTTCCTTTCCGTATGGCCTGAGTAACTGGATTTCCAGACCTCAGACATCATTATCCCCGGCATCATTATCTCTGACATGCTCATCTCGCTAGCCTGCCTTCCTGCCTCCTGCCCTAGACATAAGCTGCCCTTCTCCACTGTTTATATGACTCTCCTTCTGGTTTCTGCCTACTCTTCCCTCAGATGTAGAATAAAATGTCTTTTCTTCAAAGAAACCTTCACTGACTTCCAACTCTAGCCTACAGACAAAGTTAGATTCTCTCGTTATATAGCTCTTGTCAAAGTTGTGTGTTTTTCTTAAATAAAATTTATCACAATGGTAATGAATTCACTGTTTAATTTCTGTCTTCACCCACTGGATTGTACATTTGCTTAAGTCAAATTTTCTTTTTTATTGTTGGATGGATGGGTGAATTGTGGATTGAATAATTACCTTTCTATGAAGTTTCTGAATGACTAAACTCCAAGCAATGGTTTTTAAAACTTTGAGCTTTGAATATGAATTATCTTTCACATTCTAATATTGAAATTTAGGTCTCTGTACTCTAAGGCATGCATTTTCCAGTTTTTGAAAGTGGGATGTGGATTGTAAAGGAAATCTTAGGTTCAGATCAAACCAGTGATTTCTTATGCCTAACTAAGAATCAAAAGAAAATCTGGATTTGCCTCTCCTGTAAGAAGCCAGGAAACTGACACAAAATAAGTATTTCATTCCCCTTAGCTCAGACCTGAAATTCCAAGGAGCAGAGTCTAACATGATTTACCAATTTGATGGAGTGAGAAAATAATTTTGGCTATTGTGTATGTAAAAAGATCTGCCCCAAATCCTACTTCCTCATACTTTAGGAGTTACTCTGCATTTTCTCAAACAATTGTGGCTGCTGCTTTAACTAACTCAATCATTTGCAAATTAATCTTGCACAAGCTTCCTGCTTTTACCAATACCATCTTTTTCCCACTCAGCCTTTCTTATCAGGAGCTCACCTTCCAAACCACAAAACAGAGATGTTTTGACTCACTATTTTTTCTGAATTCTTCCAAGGATAGTACATAGCTAGTGAGATAAGTTAATGGATTACATGTATGCAATGGAGGCCTTGGGACAGTGGTTCTCAAAGTATAGTTTCTCAGACAGCAGCACCGCCTGGGAAAGTGTAGAAATGCAAATGTTTGAGCCTCACATCAGACCTACTGAATCAGTAATGAGTGGGGGGTAGGTGGGGTGCAGCAGTGTGTTTTAAAAAGCAGTTCAGGTGTCTCTGACGCTGTCTAAAATTTGAGAACCTAAGGGCATTAGGTTCTCAGAATCATCTGGAGGGTCTGTAAAAACTCAGATTGCTGGGTCTCATTCATATGAATTCTTCCAGATGGCATTGATTCTTTTTGATGCCCCTTTCACATTGTCCTACTTTCTCAGCGTGGACTCACCATGAAGCTCTCTCTCTTCCTACTCCTCAAGGGTAGAGACCGGGCCTTATATTTCTTTATAGCTTTTCTAGGACCTAGAATGGAATCTGATACATAACTGATCCCCACTAACTTTTCGATAATGAACCAATGAAATCACTTTAAGTTTTTTGTTTGTTTTTTACTATAACAATATGCAGGGAGATAGCATGTCTCAAAAAAACCCAAAAAACAGTTTTGAGATAGTAGAGAAATCTAGAGTAGCATCAGCCCAACTACTCTTGGTTCACAAATTATTTCTTCCTCTAAAGTTTACGGTGCCACCGACATTATTAAAAGAACATGCTTATTGAGTTGGGAGAACAGCCAGCGTATAATTGTGCTAGTAAATTGTACATATCTCTTGAATTTATGACTACCTCAGCTCATGAAACCTGAATCATTTTTTCATCAGGCTTCATCTTCAATATTACCATTGGTCACTAGTAAACACCAGATGTGGTCCTTGATTTGTGTGTAGGAGATCCTCGAATTGTTTTGACTAGAAAGCAAGCCCCACATTATTATCTTACCCTAAAGCTGTACAGTAATCTTCTTTGATAACCATCTCTTCAAAGTAAAGGTAGTAGAATCTTCATTTTATATTTAAAACACTGAACTTCAAAGCACCGATCCTAATGCCAGGAGGGTGCGCAGACAGCGCAATTACAGGCTTTGCAAAGTTCCAGGAGCACTAGATAGTGTCTGAAATTACAGACATTTTATTTCATTTTTTATGTTTTTAACTCTCTTGTAACTTAAACCAATTCTGTAAGACCCACCTCCCTCCAGGCAGCATTTTATAGCCAACTCATAAACCTCTAAAAACAGAAGTTTATGGTGGGAATGCTGACAGTCAGACAGCGAGACCCACTACTGCAGGGCTAGCGGGTGCCAGCAGACTACCTTGCCTTGGAGGGTGAGGATCGGAGCATAAATCAGCCCAAGTCTGGAGGGACGGGACTGTGTGTTCATGTTATCCATTTCCCATTCCCAGAAACCTGAGACCGTTTGTCTAACAAAAATCACATTGAAAAAGTATTAGGAGAGGCTGGTAAAGAATGACCCAAAGTAGAGGAGAGATGGGGGGTAAGCATTCGCAATTAATCCAGCTTCAACATCTGGGAACATAGAACCTCTTTAAGAATTGCATTTACTGTCCCCTGGTGAGCTAAAGAGCGTGAGAGACTGCTGAGCACAGAGACCTTTGTATTTTGTAGTACTTGCCGCCCCTCTCCCTTACTTTTAATTTGATTCTCATGGAGTTTTGTTTGAATGACTTTTAACACAGAGGAAGCCCTGTCCCACTTCTCTCAACCAAATGAGCAAGCTTTCCAAATAATTTCAGTTCTTCTTTCCACAAAGTAAAAAAAAAAATTAATCCTGGTTACAGGCAGTCAAATATCAGCCTGATTATTAGAAATCAATATAAATAGCAGATTAAAAATATTCTTCTTGTATGACTTTCTTTTAATAACTTTGAATATCTTTAAAATCTGATTTATTTTCCTTTTACTACCCGATCTTCTTGCTCCCTGGTGAAGTATAATGAGAACTCTGATTCCGAATAAACATAATGCAAGTATAGGGATTTTATCAATTATAAAGCAAATTGCCAAAACTTCTTTATTAGGCAAGTTTGTGCTCTTTTAAAATGACCACCTGACTTACCAAAATGTGTTTCTATCGTTTGGAAAGTGTTTTGACCAGATCTGTGTGGAATTCATACTGGTGGTGTCAACAGTTCCTTGCCTTTTGTTCTGACAGTTCTTTGGGCTTTACCATCTCAAACACCTGGAGCCAGGAAATCAAACGTGAGCAGAGAAAAGCTCTGAAATGTAAACTCAGTGATTAGTCACATACAAACTGCAGCCCTGTTTGTTCAGGAGCAAGTCACCACTGTGTTTGCCGAGACAAGAGAATGAGGGTCGCTGTTCCTTTCGGGGGCTTTAATTCCTCTCCCAGTTGCCAGCAGATGTGAGCCACCAGAGAGTCACGCCCTGGCCCGCTCTCCCTCGTCTTCAACTTCGTTTCATGTGTCACTATGTCTATCTTCATCTGTTTCTTCTCATTTTCTCTTTGTACCTCTTTCTTTTACCATCACGAAGTCGCAATCACGTGTATAAAAACAGAACATTCTATTTTTATTTCCTTGTTTTCAGAGCCCTGGTTTTCAAAACCCAAACTAACCAACCAAACAAATGAATTAAATTGCACCCAATAGTCTATTATTCTGAAATCTCCTGGACTCAGTTTTCCCTCTATGTGTACCTTTTTAAATATTTAAAGAGGGAGAGAAAACATATACTTTATTGTTTTATAATTACTAAATTGAAATGACCCATCCCGAAGACTGCCTCAGGGGAAAGTGAGGAGAGCTCCAAATATGATTTGCCCGTGGGAAGCCAAAATGGGAGAATTTGCTTCCTCTAGATTGAAAGTGGTGGCCATTCAGTGTGCTCAGGGCCTGTGAGATCTCTTTGCTCTACCTGCTCTAAGCATAAACCGTGACAGGGACTCTTGGGCCATCCAAAGTCTGTGTGCATTTGAGGTAGGCTGTCTGCTTCCAGCCAATAAAGAGGAGAGACTTGGGCATAATCATTTGGGCTACAAGTGTCTGTCTCTTCTATTTAGTATCTTTCCTACATTCTCAGTTTCCTGTGAGTTGGAACAACCCATCTATTTTCTACATCTGTGTGGTTATGAATGTGGGTTTATGGGCCAGAAATAACCTACCTTGCGTCTTAGTTCTGCACCTCCTATCTGTGTTCTTATACTAGTTACTTAATCTCCCTGAGCCTCCTTTCCTGATATGTAAAATATATTCATTCATTTATATTCATTCATTTCATCTAATAAATATGTCTTGGGCACTACTAATATGCCAGGATTTATTCTAGATGCAGCCATTCAGAGGTGTACACAGAAGATAAATATCTGCTTTCGTGGATGGATATTGTACTGAATTGAGGAGACAAAAAGCATGCAATTAAACAAATAATAAAATATCAAATAATTAAAGATTCATGGAAACAGAATAAAATGCAGGGGTGCAATGGAGAATATGACAGAATGAGAGCCTGGAATTCAGGAACAGGAAAGCCCCCTGAGGACACTGAGCTTTTAAACTGAGATGCAAATGATAAAAAGGAACCAGCCAGGATAGTCTCTTGGTGGGTTCCAGGAGTGAAGAGAGCATCCTTGGCAAAGGAAAAAGGGAACAGAAAATCTATGGTGAGGCCAAGTTCACATATTTGGGAAGCAGAAGAAAGGCAAAGTTGTTATATCATGGAAAGAAAAGAAATATAATCTATAGTAACATCTAGGAATGGAATATGACTGCGGCTCAAAGAGAATGATTACAGGCAATAATGCATTCCAGTGCCTTTAATGGCAGGATTTCTCTAAACCTACACCTACTATACTCACTGATTTTTTTTTTCTTTATCTCAGCTTTAATTTTTTTCAACTTAATCTTCTTCCATTTCTGTACCAAAATTCCTTTTGAAAGTATGAACCTATGGTTAAAAGATAAATTTGTTTATGATGTATCTAGATGATAATGTTAATCGTAGGTAGGCAGTAATCTAAGTGAGAATGAGTGTAAAAAACTTTCCCCCCCTTATGTTTTTCTTGAAACACACAGCCTCCAGGATAATGTTGTTTCTTAATTATTGATAGTTTTATGGTGTAGCCATCAGACTGTGGGCTGGAAACAGAATTTTACCCCAGATGATTCAACTACAGAGACTAGAATAAAGGACTATTTACAGAAGTGTGGGCGGAGTTAAGGGAACTGACAAAGGAATCTTAAGATACCCAGAGATGAGCAGCAGAGGAAGGAAGCCTTCACCACCTTGAGAGCTGAAAGCAAGAGGAGGAGTGTTCCCGAGGCCCAGTGAGGCCCAGAGCCTTGGAGCAGGGGCTGCCTGGATGAGTTGTAGCCAGAGGGGGATCCAACCCCTGTCAGAGACACAAGTGCCAAAGCAGAGAGAGAGTGAGGGAGAACTGGTCGCACTTCTCTCTGCTCCCGCTAGGTCCCTAATGGCTAAACCCAATGAAATGCCATCAGATACGGGAGCCAAGATGATACTGCCCATAGATGGGTCACTTCTTTGGGGCATAGAACTGAGCAGAGGAGACATAGAGAGGAGGGGTAAACAGAAAACACAAGTACACATGGATAAATTAACTTGTTTTCCCCTCTTGACTCTATCATAAATAAACAACAACAACAACAAAATAGTGCAAGATCAGCCACAGCTAGCATCTGCTTCTTTGCCCTGGGATTGGCAATTGATACAGGTTGGTAGGAATGCTGGCAAACTGACTCTGTTTAAAGAAAACAGCTGCTCAATTCTAGGCTGTGGTTGCTCTGGTGCCCTTTTTCTGGTACCAAATATGTGTCATTTTCCAACACCAGCTCTCCAATTCTCTGACAATAACTGGGAGTCCAACAATTCAATTCAACTCTGACACTACCCAGAGTTACTATCAGACTCCACAGGTTTAAGGCCTCAGTCCCACAGTCCCGAGGCTACCCGCACTTCTACAGCGCCAACTACAAATCCAGGGGTTCCCATGACCCCCCTCAGGTTTGAACGTTCACTAGAGCAACCCGGAGAACTCACAAAAAACACTCTACTTATATATACTGGTATATGATAAAAAATACAACTCCTGAACAGCCAAAAGAGATGCACAGTGCAAGGAAGGTATGAGGATGGCTCAGAGCTTCCCTGCCCTCTCTAGGTGCACCACCCTCCCAGAACATCTCTAGGTGCACCACCCTCCCAGAACATCTCTAGGTGCACCACCCTCCCAGAACATCTCTAGGTGCACCACCCTCCCAGAACATCTCTAGGTCCACCACCCTCCCAGAACATCTCTAGGTGCACCACCCTCCCAGAACATCTCTAGGTCCACCACCCTCTCAGAACATCTCTAGGTGCACCACCCTCCCAGAAGCTCCTGAAACCTGTCATTCAGTGGTTATTATGGAGGTTTCATCACACAGCATGACTGATTAAATTATTGGCCATTGGTGATAGAGATCAACCACCAGCCCCTCTCCAGTCCCCCTAGAGGTTGGAGGGTGGAGTTGAAAGCTCCAATCCTCTGATCACTTGGTCTTTCTGGTGACTAGCCTCATTCTGAAGCTGTCTAGGGGTCCCAGCTTTAGTCATCTTATTAACATAAATTCAGATATAGTCAAAAGGGACTCATTATGAATAATAAAAACATTCTTATTACTCATAAAATTCCAAGGGATTTAAGAGTTCTGTGACAGGGAGTAGGACAAAAAATAAATTTATTTTTATTTTATTATTTTATTATGATTATTATTTTTTAAATATATCTTTATTGATTTAAGAGAGAAGAAGGGAAAGGGAGAGAGAGAGAGAAAGAAACATCAGTAATGAGAGAGTCTTCTGTCCGTCATTGATTTGCCACCTCCTGCACGCCCCCTACTGGGGATCGAGCCTGCAACCTGGGCATGTGCCCTGACCAGGAATCAAACCTTGATCTCCTGGATCACAGGTCGATACTTAACTGCTGACCCATGCCAGGTGGGCCAAACTTATTTTTATTATACCATACTTGCCATATAAAAAACATGGATCAAATTATCTCATTTTTGGGAGGAATCAGAAATTCAAATTTTTGTGTGAAGTCTCCCAATTTTAAATTTTGACAATTATTTCAAATTTTCCAAAAACTCTTTGCAGTCCAAACAAAACATCCCTGAAGGCTGGATTTGGCCTGCAGTTTCCAGTTTGGGACACCTGACACAGAATTCCAGCATAGTGGTTTTCAACCTGGCTACACAGTGGAATCACCTGCATAGCTTTGAAAAATATCTGCGTAGACTTCATGCCAAGGCAGTTAAGTCAGAATCTCCTGAGATGGGGCCCAGACATTGGTATTTTTCAAAATAGTTTCCTGATCATTTTAATGAACAGACATTTTTAAATAAGCTTTTTATTTTGGAATAAGTTTGGTTTTACAGAAAAATTACAGAGATAATACAGAGTTCTTACATACTGCATACCCAGTTTCACTTGTTTTTAACACTTTACATTTCCAGGGAATAGTTATCAAAATAAGAAATTGACTTTGGTATATTACTATTAACTAAACTCTAGACTTTATTTGGATTTCACCAATTTTTTTATTGACACCCTCTTTCTCTCCCAGGATCCAATATAAGTACCATTTTGCAACTAGTTGTTATGTCTCACCAGCCTGCTCTGGTCTATGACAGTTTCTCAGGCTTTCCTCATTTTTCCTGGGTTGTACTAACCAGGTATTCTGGAGAATGACTCCAGATCTGGGTTTGTCTCATGTTTTTCTCTTGATATTATGTACATGTTTTTGGAATAAATATCAGGGAGGTGACGTGCCCTTCTGGTCATAGCATATCAGGGTATATCTCCATTTTTTTTAGAACAACTGCTCTAGTCAATAGTGGCTGGGTGGAATGGAACTAGAAGGATCCATCCAGCTTTGGAATGGATTAATGAAGATCAGTATTGGAAATCAGGAGGGAAGACACGAGACCACAGTGGAACTCCATCTCTTCCAAATAAGCCACCTGAATTGAAAAATCAAGAGAGAAATGTCCTATTCCAGGCTCATCCACTAACTAGTCTTTGGGGAAACCAACCACAGTCTCCTAGGGTTAGTTTCTTCATCTGTATAGTGTAGAAGTTGGCATCAGAGGCTATTTCTAGTTCTGAATTTATGTGATTCCAAAACTCAGGAGTGGGCTTTCATTAGGCAAATATTGTCCACAACTCTGTTTCCTAAGAGGAATGTGTTGTGATGCTGAGCAAGACCTTACCCAAATGCAGGGGTTTCTACAAAGGGAGATGGCAGGGAGGCCTCTCTGCTTCACTCTTTGACATTTATGACACTTGTGTCCTAAGCATATCAAGGATCTCTCAGGAAGAAAACAAATTGCAGAAGCTAAGAAGAAAACAACTCACCCTCTCATCTTTGTTCCTGGGACTCACTGTTATCCTTCTGTGATGGAGGATTAGGAAGTAAATGACATAATTTGTTTTCGAAATACAAAGAGTGGACATTTTAGTCCTTTAAAACATCTTGTAATGTTGACCCTTTGCGTAAATCTTACCGGAAATGAGGGATGGCCAGCTTGCAGTGTGGGATGTTTCTAACGTGCCAGTCATTTGTACAGAGCCTGTGATTGCAAAACCACAACAATTTCGCAATAGTGAAAACCTCTAATTAACCATAATAAATGACAGGGTAGATTTTTTTTGAACATGTGGTTAATAATGCTTGTTGCTTTAAGGTCATACGTGGAGGGATGCTCCATTGGGGTACATAAGTGGGCTGCAAGGGGTTTTGCAAAATGCTTTTTCACCCCTGCGTGTAAAGTCTGACCCAGAACATTGTACTAATATCGGACCAGGCTCTCACCTGATGTCATTTGCCTGTGGGAATTGTATTGGCTTTGAAACTAGCTCCTCTTCGTAGCTGTTGGGGGGGGGGGGGGGGAGTTAAAAAAAATCACAATTCCATGGTGCGTTTTGAATGATGGAAGCCAGGTTCCTAAGCACCGAGACAAGAAAGAATGTCTAACGGGGCCTTTAATGTGTGTTTATATTTAAACACCAGACCTAACAGAAAACCCTTAAGCTTTATACAATGATTAGAGCCTTGTAAGAACCTAATTAATGTCTCATCGGGTGAATGGCTGGCCCGGCATGCGAGCTGTTCCAGGGGCGCGAGGGGGTTCAGGTACCTGCGAGGAAGAATAGATGGGGTTGTAGTGACTCGGGCCGTCTGAAAGGGACATGTCAAGGCAGCTTTGTCTGGCGTGCCGCCTTTTCAGACCTACTTGATAATGCCAGTGTCAGTTTCAACTGAAGCGTGTGCCAGATTGCAGATAGCCCGAGCTGGCGTTTCAAAGCAGTTAATTGTGAAACTTGAGAAGAAAATGGGCACATTCTTCAGAGGTAGCTATTCAAATGCAGTCTCCTTCCCTCCCACTCCCCCCAGCTCCGTGGATCTCACTTTTGTTCTGTTCCCACAAAAAAAATGCATGAGAAACCCTGAGCCTTTCCCCTTGGCAGTTCCTGCGTCGCCTTCCTTGCTGGGGCTGTTTGGCCTTGTTAAAATGTGCCCCGTGTATGAAAATGAAATTGCCACTGCTGGGTGGTGCGGCGCAACACGGTTTGACACTAAGAGCCGGGAGCGATAGGAAACAGACTTTCATTGCATTTAGTCAGAGACGGGAGTCTCTAAAGCCTCACTGTAGACACTGACTTAGTTAAATGTGAATGATTCTAAAGTGAACAATCTACCCTGCTTCTTTGTGCTCACAGAAACAGCCCCCCATCCGGCTTGATGTGGCTGTAAAACAGTCTTAAGAAAAGACGATCATACGTAGAACCCAAAAGGGAAGACTCGAGCCTTTCAAACCAGAACAAAAATATTTTAGGTGGGTCGAGTGGGATGACCACTTGTTCTTTAGCTTCCTCTGGATTCCCTAAAACAATGGTGTAGAATCAACAAGGGAACACACACACACCCACACACACACACACACACACACCCATCTAGTTTTAGTCTTCATTTAGAATTCCATGTCGTTTTAAGACAAAGAGAAAAGATTTGATTTGTAGGACTCTTGCAAGCAAGCTTTAGATTCTTAACTGCCTTTTATCGAGATGAGTGCCCAGAGAGAGCTTGAACAGGGAAGGGGACTCTGGGGCATAAGATTTTTATTCTGTAGCTCTCCTGGAGTAAAAATTCCATAAAGTAACATCTGTAGTAATTAAGGGCTTACATTTCCTCTCCCATTCATGTCTCTGCTAGGAAGGAAGGTTATTTTCCCTAAGAGACAATAGATAGTGGATCTTGTGGGAAGAGAGAAAGAACAGAATTAAAATTCTTTTGTTCCTAGAAATGGAAGTTTCCTACTTAAAAAAGAAGAAAGAAAGAAAATTGGAAGACTTTACTGTAAAAGATTCCACCAGAAAGAAAACTTAGAGAAGTTAGAAAAATTGTACTTAGCTACTCCAAAATATTTGGGATGGGGAAAGATTCATCTTGCGTTTCGTATCCAAATATCTTCTGACTTGGGGGAAACTGTGATTAAGCAGTGAACAAAATGCTATCTTTGTTTTGATAATTTTAATTTTTAGAACTCCATGTGATTAAGCTTAGAGTTTCTTTTCCTTTCTTTTTCTTTTTTTTCATTTGGACATAAAAATCAATTCCTTCTTCAGATGTTTTTCAAAATAACACCTATGTGGGGACATCCGATGAATGAAAACTAACCAACTCATGTCAAATTTGTTTCCTGCACTTTCTTGTCATAGCAGGACAAGCTGTGTAATTTTGTGGACCCAGTAAAATATAAAAATGCAGGAACCCTTGTTGGGAAATTATTAAGGATTTTAAGATGTTGACAACAGAGTTTTAAACCAAGTGCAGGCTTGTTCTAAGTGTGTGACTGTGGTTCTGCACAGGTCTTGTGCCCGTGAGCCAATCTGAGTGGTAGGAATAGATTTGTCATCTGTATCAATAGAGGAAAATGTGTGTCTGTTCCATGCCTCATAGGGATGAATGTACATCAGAAAAGAAATTTTTAAAAAATTTAGTCAAAATAATTATAGCGTCCTAAGTGATACCAACGTCAAATGTTTTAATCTGATCACTCAGATGGCTTTGTCTGCATCTCTTAGCTTTTCTCCAAGTTTCCCCAGGCAAATCTTTCACTGCATCCACAGTGATCGGCTCACTCTACCCCCTCTAATAGGACCCAGGCCCTCTCACCTGCTCAGCTCAGGTCCCTGCCCTAATTACTTCCTCAAGGGCCCGTCTGGCCTCTGTCTTTGCGGCATTTCCCTGGCTTCTGGAATTCCTCTCACATTTCAATTCTTGTAGCTGTAATAAATGTATAATTTGTTTACATATTTTTCCATATCTTGTATCCTCTACATGTAACATGGTCATATAGTATTATCCTGATAACACACATAAGATTTAGATGTAGAGAAGTTTTACCACTTGTGTCAAAGGGCTCTCTCCATTCCAAGAAAACTCATATTAATAACAGAGCAGAAAATTTAAATTATACTTGCATTTTAAACAAATTTCACACATTTCATATATATGCTTTCATATGGATGTGTCCTGTTTCTTAAATTTATTTTTGTCTCTAGAGTGCTATTTGTGGGACTTAATTCCCTTTAATCAGAATAAACCCTTTAATTTTATCTTTCCCATCTAATTTTATAAAATAATAAAACCCAGATATAGTTAATTATTTTTAAACTGTTGCTGAGCCCTGGCCAGTGTGGCCCAGCAGGTTGGCCGTTGTCCCCCACGCCGAATGGTTGCCAGTTCAGTTCCTGGTCAGGACACGTGCCAGGGGTTTCGGGCTCGACCCCGGTGGGGGGTGTGCAGTAGGCAGTCTATCCATGTTTCCCTCTCACATGGATGTTTCTCATCTCTCTCCCTCCCTCTCTCTCTAAAAATCAATTAAATTTTTTTTTTAATGTTGCTGATACCAACTCTACTTAGGATATGGTAATACTACCAATATTGAAATTCTGACGCTGTAGCTCAAAATGTTCACTCATTAACTTCTATGTGAGATGACAAAATTTGGCATGAGAAACCCAGTTTAGGAACATTGATATCTAGTATAAAAAAATCAAGGATTGTCCAAAATTCAAAATCAAGAAAGTTCAGGACCTGCAGTTTGCTTGTTTACCTTCTCCTGTCACATTTCAGACGCCAAGCAGTTCTCTTTTGTCTCTTTCACCCAGTGGGTTTTCAGGAAAAGATTCACGATGCTCATGGCAGCACTACTGTGTTAATCATTATTTAGGCTGAAAGAGGTTGAAATAAACTTGTTTTATGAAGTCCCTCAGGAGTATAGGTTAGTCGTTACACCGTGGCTTCGGTGTCCCCCGGGTCTCAGTTAAGACCCAGCCTCTGCCACTTATTGGCAAGGTGGCTCCTCTCTCCAGGCCTCAGCACCCTCCCTGGTACGAAAAGCAATGCCGAAGCCTGTACCTTTCAAGTTTGCTAATTTAGACATTTAACGGGTATTTCTGGAGCACTTTCAACTGCCAGACACTGTTGTGTAGGTTACGTAAGTAATGTCTCAGTATCACCTCTGAGCGCGGGCTCAGCGCAGAGCCGCCCAGTAAGCAACTCTCAGTACAGTCATCCCCCGGCCCTGCTGGGTCCGTGACGCTCTATTGGCCTGGTGCTGGTGGTCCTGGTAACAGCTGGCAATCCTGGTAAAATGCTCAAATCAAGCTTTTCCATGACTTCTCCCTTTCCCTTTTTGTTTTTTATTTATTGTCCTGAATATGCACAAGTTCGTGAAAAGTATATGATCCCCTGTTGACTTCTTTTTCCAGAATGGAGTCTACTGAGAAATGTGAAGTGGTAATTCAACATTTTAATGGAAAATATCTGAAAACACCACCTGGCATCCCAGGTAAGAAACGCCACCGAGTGATCATTCCACAGTGTCTGGGTTTATTGTTATGGTTGGAGGGAGTGCGGGAAGGCCCTGGGCGGGTCACTGGGAGGGAAGAGCTCGCGTTTATAAATGTATGACTTTTAAGACTATGCAGCAACTCATCTTTCTCAAAACTACCACACACTTCTTGGTGATTCTTCTTTGGCTTTTCTCTTGAATCTGCTGCTCATTCCCTGAAGTGAATCAGGAGAAAAAGACAGCAAAGAGCGGTGAAAGATGCCCTCAAAGTGAGGGAGGTTTATGACTCCCGTCATTAGCACTGGTGCCTTGATTTCTGATCTATAAACTCTCCGAACAGCAATATGCACAGTAGAGTCCACAGATTGATGCCGGTGTCCAAACACATCTTACCCGTCTGCGACAAGAATACGGAACGTGAGAATAAGCATTTATAAACTTTTCTAGCAATTAGACATTGCCATAAAATCCGGGCGCATAAGTTCATATTTTACAAAAATGCCAGTTACTAACATATTGATAAAACCATCCATTCATCAGAGAGATTTTGAGGAGCACCAGTCTAGACTATCCCAGGGTGTTTCACATTTCCCAAAGCGAAATTCTTAAGTACATACATCATAAGATGATATAACTTGATGCTATTAAGAATTATACTCAAGGCCTGGCAGGGGGGATGGGGTCAGACAAGGTCAATGGGGGGAAAAAAGGAAGATCTATAATACTTCCAACAATAAAGATAAATTTTTAAAAATTAATTACACTAAAAAAAAAAGAATTACACTCAACAGACAAAAAATGAATATAGCCCATTGTCAGAGCTTAAGCAGAAATGCCTGCCTTAACTTGATATTAACCTGGTCGTAGCATCTATGGAAAGTACTTAATATTAGGTGAGTACATTTAAAGATAAATTATACTCATGCATGAAAACATTAAAAAATGACAGGGGTGCTAAAAAAAAAGGATTGCACTGAGTAAATAAAGAAATATGCATGTTGGTTTATTTGTTGCTCTTTTGTTTTTGGTGACTCTCAGGGGAATAATGTGACTCTTTCAGCCCTGCAGTGTTTTCCCTTTTGATCTTTTTCAGCTGGATTTTAGAAACTTCAGAGGTTGAGCATTTTGATTCCTTAAAATATACTGAGGTTTATACAAGAGGAAGTTTGAACAAAGAGAAATATTTTTGTGGATGGGCCAGGGTTCTTTTATGAATGGGTTGGTTTGGGGAGGATGTCAGGAAAGGAGAAGAGCCCTTCAGACTGACACTCGGATGACGTGGGCAATCCAAAGCAGCGTCTCTGCTTAATCGGAGCCAACACGCAGCGAAGCCTGCGCCTCGGTCTGGTTCGCTTCCATGCATCACGTCCCCTTGAGAACCGACTGCATTTGGATCCTATTGGAGACATATGGTGTTGTTAAGAAAAGAGTTAGCAATTTACATCTCAGCGTGTAAGCTGCCCTTGCGTTTTAGGAGACATACTTTGTTGTGTGGTGTGTTTTTTTCTTTTAGCATAAAAAGCACTTTAAGGCACTCTGCTCAAACCCAGCATTGAAGAAAGGAGTTACATTGTTAGAGGATTTTCCCCGTATTTATCCCATTTTATCCAACAGATGCCTGTCAATCAAGAATGGGCAAATTATATAGAAATTAGTGTTTATTCAAGTTTTAATACAGGTCTCAGTTTTTTCTAGGTTTCTTCCTCTTCAGAAAAAGACATTGAAATACTTCTTGACTGGATTGATTTGAAACTGTCTTATTTGCTTTCCCCATAAAGCATATAGCTGACTAGTAGAACTTAATGTTAAAGACAAAGAGAGCCAGTGAAAATCCCCAAATGCCCGGGCATTCTTCCTGAAGATGCAGACTCTGGTATCAGCCTATCTAATATCATAGCTACACCCAATGGAAACATTGTGAATAGCAAGAACTTAAGTTAGGAGTTTCTCACACACTTTTATCTCATGGGAACGTGAGAGGCAAAACAGGCGTTCTCAGGTATAACTCTCTGAGAGAGAGCACTTTATGCTTCTGATATTTGCACTCAACATTAATAGAATTAAATATACAATTCTGATCGTAATTGATGCTTGAATTTGCTTGTTTATGCATTGGAAGTCAAGTAGAGTTTAATAAAGGTTTACAGAAGATATTTAATCTCTGGTAGTTGAATTTGATGTGGAATAAAACAGGACGTAGCGCAAGATGTGGGTATTTTGGAAGACG
Source organism: Miniopterus natalensis (assembly GCF_054644295.1). Classification (NCBI taxonomy): domain Eukaryota; kingdom Metazoa; phylum Chordata; class Mammalia; order Chiroptera; family Miniopteridae; genus Miniopterus; species Miniopterus natalensis. Next base: position 12,774,557 of record NC_142095.1, on the reverse strand, counting down.
CAGTAGTAAAATGCACTCCTTGGGTATATTTAGTAAGTCAAGAGAGGTATAATCAGATGTAGGTGCGTGCTGTTTGCCTTTGTCTTCATTGCTTATTTGTTGTGGATGGTTGAAACCTTATATACAGAAACTAATAATTTAATCCGATTATCTCTTCCATCTTGAAGACTAGATGAGATGTCGCCACGGGCTCTGATATCAGATTGGAAGCCATTGCTTTGATATTTTCTAAAGAAGTAACCAATTTCCTAACGTTGTCAATACTAATATGGTGCTCTAGACACTGTCCTTGCTTCTGGGTGTACTAATTAAAACCAACTATAATTGACCTGACCTACCTGCAACTAAAACAGAATTCAATAATTATTTAAAAATCTCAGTCTTTCACATTCTCAAGATTTGGCATCTTTGAATTCTGAAGTCTGTGGTTTTATAGAACTCCCATTGATGGTTTCAATATAATGCTTTAAGGCTCTGTGATTGAGGGACCCACGGTGACACAGGAATGACCCGAGGTTCTCAGGTCCTAAAAAAGCTGTTGAAAAGATTGCATGTTAAGTCAATTATCTTCTCATACTAGAGCTTTTAACCTTATTTTAAACATGTAGGGAACAATTGGTATCAAATTCACATTCTTTACGTCTCCATTCAGGGATGACTTGGGAAAATGTGCACACGTCAGTGAGCAAATGTAGGGACATTTTGGCTCTTGTCACTTTTGACAGCGATTCATCTTAAAGGAGATGCAGTGTTTTGTGTGTTTTCCTGAGATTATCTAGTTTCCCAATCCTCTACTGTGTCATTTCCATAAAAGAACAAAGAAAAAATAACTTCAACCCAACATTTTGACATTGCTCAGAATTTCAAATTATAAAAACATCATAGTTAAGGATATTTGCAAGGGCATGTAACATGGACCACATTAATGTTGCTGCCTCCAATTCGATTTGCATTATACTAGGAACAATTTACTCATTAAATAGATTTTGCGATGTTATTTCGTTTTCATTCCTGACAGATTATGTGAGTTGAAAGCAAACTATGTAGATACTTCTTTTGGCTCATGTTTCTTTCTCTGGGCTCCTCCTATTTGTTCATAAAAGATCTAATTTTAATGAATACATCCTGGATCATTAATGCCTCTTAGAGCCTCTCAGAACTAGCTCTGTTCACTTTGGTATATAAAGTTATCAATGGTTACTTCAATCAATGAAGCTAAACCTATCAAAAATCAAGTTATTTGAATTCTGGTATATATAGTACAGGAAGTTAACAAAGATCAGGTGGCTGTGTTGCTACCAGCAAGTGGGAAGAAGACGACCAAATGAGTAGGAAGCAGCGCCAATCATTGTAGCCATCCTCAGAAAGAGACCATCCAGCATTTTCTCCGTTCCCTAGAGGGAAATATAAACACTATGTTCCATAAATGCTGCAAGTCCCACATATTGATCTTGATTTTTTTGTGTACAAAATGAAGGATTGTTAGTTGCTTGCCTGCCTAACCCCAGACACTTCTCTGCCCCATAATGAATCGCTCAGCAATGTTGTGCAGCCCCAAAGCATTGCATTTTCCAACCAGAAGCAAAGGGTAAGTTCCCAGACACTTCAGGGATCTGTAGGGCATGAGCTTGAAAGGCTCACTTTCAAAGAGCCCCCGGAGCAGAGTGATGTGCCACGCGGAAAAGGCAGCCACGTGTAGGGACGTGTATTGAGGAACAGAACGTGCAGGCTGGTTTGTAGAGAAATAAATCGCGTCTGCTCTCAAGCCAGACTCTTGCCTGTAAGCACATGTCCCTATTGGTGGAGCAGCCGTTCCGGAAAAAAATGGAATAAATCTCTGTTAGTATGATTTTATTATTCTGCAGATAATTATTTCTAATCCCCAATGAACTCCAAGAAGTAGGGGAGGGTGAGAGAAAGCTCAGCACATTCAGAGATCTTTGAAATTTTCACAAATCCTGTGAGCAACAGAAATTTGGACGAGTAATGAAGTGTCAGAGGGATCATATTTTTCTAATAAGTAATATAAGACTGTGTGCCTTCTCGATGCTTTGACATCATTTTACTATCGTGTGTTTATGTCAATAGAAATGTGTATGATTGTGGATATGTACCTATACATCGTGGGAGCACCGTGGGGAAAAATATTTAAAATCTGATAATTTTTAAAGAAAACAAAGAAAGAAAATATGCTAAATTTAAAACGTCCCCTGGAGTGAAATGTCAACAATGTACTTAAATAAAATTTATGTTAAGAGACATGGTTCAAAATTCCAAATATTCGAGCAATAGATATATAAATTTTTTATCAGTGGAAAATGTTGCAGACCCTCACAACCAGAGTCTCTTCCATGACATCAGTCCATTAAGTCCACAAATGCAACTATAGCTGAGTAAGAGGCAGCAAATAGAAAAAATCATGGTAGAGTGTAGCAAAAATATTCCTTTATGGTTCCACCAAAGATTAGCACAGTCTAATGCTGCGTTTTCCATCTTTGTGACACTAAAACATCATTTTCATAAAAACTTTGCAAACACTACCATCCCTTACTGGGTATCAGATTAGATTTTTCATTAATAAGACTTTTGCAATACTTAGGAGCTACTTTCTCTGAAGCCTCTCATCTATAATGTTAGTGATGCCTTCTAGATTATTTCTATGTACCAAACACATAGTTGCTTCATGATGAAACACTGTTGGAATGTTATTAGTGAATTTTACAAGCAGCTTGACAACTTCATGGTCAGTAGTCTGAGAGTCTAAATCTGGATAATGAAAAAACAGATAGAGAAGGTTCAGGTGATCGTTCATCTTCAGGAGATTAGAAATGATCAGAATGGATTTTGTCCCACCGCTCCTCTTCCCACCTGTGACTGCAGCTGCAGATGCTGTGGGCAGTCTCCATTCACCCTGGAGGGGTCCCATCTCAAGCATCCACTAATTCTCTCCACTTTTCTACCTCACGGCAAAATCTATAAAAGCTCACTCAACCTGGCATAGGTTTTCTGCAAGCTCGGGTGGAGTTATCACTCCCTGAGACAACCCTCAATCAATGGACGTGGGAGTCACTGCATAAGACTGGACCTCTTGTCCTTTGGAGGGACAACTGTGAGTTACATTCTACACGACTCCTTAGGAGGTTGCCTATAGTGGTTGCAAGTTCAATGAGGCCCCTTTTTATTGACTGTTCTTTCTTCCCCACCTTTCTTTTCCATCATATCTGCTTCCTTACTACCTTATCCCAGGCTCTAATTTTGAGGAACTCAAATTAAGATAGGTGTTCCCAGGACTGGTAGTGAGGAACTACATTTTAATTTAAAACTCCTGGCTGTAGAGAAAGGTAGACCCAGCTAAAGTAGTGAAATGAATTTCATGGACCAAATATATTGTTTTCATGATTTTTTTTTTTTTTTTACAGCAGCGTTTATGAACCACGTATCAGGGTTGATAAAGGCAAATATTAGTGGTAGTAGACAGATGATAGACAGGGCTTCAGTTTAGCAAGAGAAGCACAGCAGAAGGTAAGGACCAGTGGCATACAGCTGACGCCAAAACAAGTGAGCCCATAAAGTGGTGGAGTGTAGATGAAAACGGGATGGCATTAGGGACTGGGAAAGGGTCATAAGGCCAGCCAAGTGAAGGAGAGACGTAGCCATAAGAAATTAAGGCCCCAGAGAAAGGAATTTGTGAGGTTCTGGTCTTAGGTAAATGTGGAGTGGTGGACATCGAGAATGAGCTCCAGGGTGAAAATGCCTGCAGTCGGCTGAGGTGATCTTTGGTTGACAAATTGGAGGCTTCTGATGAGAATGTGGGAAGGTTTTGCAGCACTACTGTAGACTTCCCTACTTCATCTCACACTTCCCTTGATTTTGTCTGAAGCTCTGATCTTCACAGGAGTAGGCTAGGAAGTGTAAACAGTGCTGAAATAATTTTTTGTTTATTAACTTGATTCTGCGTCATCAAACCCAGGATTCATTTCTTTTTTCTGTCGCTTCAAGGGCTATTGCTTAGCTCAGTGTAGATTCTCAATACATACCCTTCGGAGTTGATGCACAATTCCATGAATTAAATAAACTGCATGCTCACATTTGTTTTTAATGAAATTCTTGAGTGGGTGTGGGGAATACACAGCCCCTGCTAAACAAGCATCGACAAACTTGGAGGCAAACAGTGAGGGAAATCTTTTCTTAGCTTTTGAAAAGAAATCTCATTTGTAAATCTAAATATACAGGAAGAGAGGGAGCTAAATATTCACAAGAAAAAGAAACTTAATTTGATCGAGAAAGATTCTAGTTTCTTGTCAAATGCCTCATTTTTTTCAAGACTGCTTTTCAGGGGGTCCTGCTGGCAGTCTTATTGTTATTTCTTTAAATAACTCATTGCTGGCACAGTGATAAATTCTGCTTTCTGACATGTCAAATTGTCCTCCCTAATTTATATCGAAATAATGTCTAGATCTTAACTTTTTGCCACTGGATCTAGTTAAGCTCATTTTTCCCTTTTTTACCTTTTCACATTAAAAAAAAAGTGAATATTTTGAGGATAAGCAGAAAAGAGAGTTTCTTGGTCTATGCTTTTGTCTTTTTTGGCATAATGTTGCTTCTCCCTGCCTAGAGGAAGTACTACATAGGCTTATTATTCCTATCATAATAACATAATAAAATCTATAGTGTTTAATTAACATAATATGGTCAATATGCTTTGCTAACTATATAGTTTCTGTAATTATGTATAAGCTTCAATGAGTAGTAGCAGAATTTGTCTGGAGTCTCTACTTGGCTCCAAAACCTGATACACACACACACACACACACACACACACACACACACACACATATATATTTAACACAGTCATAATTTCATGGAATAGAGAAAACGGACAAGGAGGTTTTCTGTACATCTCCAGAATAAAGTCATCTACATCTATGACTTCTAAAATAGTAACTGCCTTCAGGTTTTCAGAAAATCCTGCATTGAAGATTTCACAGTAAAAACTTACAAAATAAATGAGAAAATCTTCATTTTATTTCTAAAACGACGATGGACTTTGTCTTTTGTCAGCAACACTAATGAGTATTTAAACCATTTAGTGTCTGTCCCGAATGAGTCCTATTAGCAAGCAAAGAGGGTTGAGTGGCTTAAGACCAATTAAGATACAAGCCATGGAAACCAAGCTCTGAATAATTAAGTGCTTAGTGCATTTCCAAATCTAGAATCTCCTTTATTAGGACTGATTTAAAACATTCTAGCCAATTTGGGGATGAATGTGTAGTATCCTAAATGAAACACTTGCCACTCTCTCCCAGTAATTCTCAAGAAGCCTGCCATGCCCACAACTCATTATTTATGATTTAACTTTTTTAGAATGAAAAATCTGCAGAATTTGAGAAACTATTTCAAGAGAAATATTATTAAAAATGCTCGTTAGGCAAGCTCTGAGCCACCCATCATTTGTTTCTCTTAAAACTGTTTCCTCTGATTTCTTCTTTGAGCCTATGAAGAATGAATCAATTAGTTTACTATGCTTTTCGACACTTTTTGGTACCAAAAAAAATATTTTATAGGAAATTGGCATGCTTATGATCTGTTTTTTAAACTTCAAATATTTCCAAGACATATTTGTCCCATTAGAGTGACCTTTTTCTAGAAAGAACTTTGATGTTTACCTTTTCCCTTTCCCTTCAAACAATTAGCCCACAAACCCTTTGAATGTAAGGATCATGCCTTGCTGTTTGTTCTGTTTCAAGCATTTAACCCAACACATGTCACAGAAGAGTACTAATACTGTAATTACTTGTTAATTAAGTAAATACCTCTTTGTGGTAGACAGCATAATGCTCCCCCTCCCCCAAAGATCTTGAAATCCTAATTCCCACTGTCTGTCAATATGTTAGGTTACATGGTACAGAGGAATTAATGTTGCAGTTGAAATTAAGGTTGCTAATAAACGGATCTTAAAGTAGGGAAACTATTCTGATTATCTAGATGGGTCCAATGTAATCACAGGGTCCTTAAAAGTGGAAAAGATTAATGGAAGGACGTGACTCACCATTGCTGGCCGTGAAGAGCTGAAGCAGGCAAAGAATTGGACTCTCCCCAAAAGCCTCCAGAAAGGATCTTGGCCTTGTTTATATCACACGTTTAGCCCAGTGCCATCTGTGTTGGACTTAGGACCTGCAGAACTCTTAGATAACAAATGTGTGTAATTTTATGCCCCTGAATTTTTGTTAATTTCTTATAGCAGCAACAGAAGACTAACACACTAGCATAGAACATAGAACTTTCTTCAGCTGAACATCATCTAAACTATTTCTAAACCACATTATCGAACTGACAATGGAGAACTTTCTTGGTTTCTTCTATTTTGCACCTTTGAATCTCTTGGGGTGCTTGTATGTTAAGTAGGAGAAAAACCACTTCTTGTTAATTATTTGCGCTTTCTTTGTACTTTCTCTTAAGGATATGTTAGGATGGAAGATTGTTAAACATCTAAAAAGAAAGTCTGGGGGGGGGTGGGTCCTTAGTCCTCAGAGCACATTATTATTGACCCCAATAAGTCAAATATTAATTCAGACATGCAGCAAGATTAGGAGGCTGTAAATAAGAAAACAGCCATTTTCCCTTGGTCTGAGTGTGGGACTTATTTCGGACAGTCCTGACAGTGGTTGATGGTGATTGACGCATGTTGGAGTTTCTATATCCCCACTGTGCTGCTGCTGGTGAGAACACCCTGAGTGTGACCTACATTACCTTCCCAGCTGACTTCCCGGGGATAAACATGTGAGAGGTGCTCTAAGTGAGCTTGCAGTTGTTGATGGGTAGGTAACAGGCTTCTCTGTAAAAAGCTTAGACCATTTGATTATTGATAAGACATTTGTAGTGGTAGATAGAATTGTGATCATGTGTCCTAAGAGTGAGTAGTATGATTTAGTTAATCATAATGTCCTGCAAAGTTCCATTCAAAGGATTCAGAATTGTACCAATATATCATACACTGGGGTATTAATACAACAATTCTTTTAAAAGTACAAAAGCATTGAATTTAAATATTGACATTAACCTATTTTTATGTGCAACCACTGTAACATGGCATGGTGCGTTTCAGCCAAATAATGGTCCAGACCTGTGGGGTCTCTAAGATCCTTTCTGGTGGTCTACAAGGTCAAAATATTTTCATAATACTGAAAAATGATTTGCCCTTTTCACTCTTATTCTCTCATGAGTGTAGAGTGGAGTTTCCCAGGGGCTACGTGATATGTGATATTACATCAGGTTAAATGCAGAAGCAGATAGGAGAACCCAGCTTCTATTAAGTTGGACATTAGAGATTTGCAAAAACTGTAAAACAAGGCCACTCTTGTCTTTATTTCTTTTGTTTTTGAAAATATTTTTATAAAAATGCATCACTTATGTTACCATGTAATAGGTTTATTATTGCTGGGTTGTTTTTTTTAAAAAAATAACTAAATATCTTAAGGTTTCTCAGTTTTATTCTTTAAAATGGTAAATATCAATAGATATAACCTATGTAAACAAAAGCTCTGGCATCTTCAATAAAACAAAGACAAAACAACAACAGCAATAATTTTGAATGCCGCTGATCTAGAGTAAAATTTAAGGTTCAAACTCTTTCATCTTCTCAGAACTAGAAAAGACTAAGAAAGATAGCAAGGATAAATACAAAGTTTAAAATATTCTCTCATTTTTCTGATCTTATTTTGAAAACCTAGATATGTTTGAGAAAGCTACTTTAAAGGGAGAATTAAGAAATACATTTCTGTTGAATGAGTTACACTCGTATTTTCTTTGGTGACAAGCAAACAGGTACCTTAATTTATAATGAATGTTTTGTTTCTCAAAAGCAGAGGTAGTGGCTGTTCTTCTGAACATTTGCATTATACTAGCAAATAATGTATTGTTTGACAGAATACATGACTGTTTTACTGAAACAGTGTATGCACGCGGCGCGTGTGGTAGCTGGCATCGTGGGGGTGGACCGACACATAATGTGTGAGTGGCAGGTGAGTGTGAGTCTGTCCGAATTTAGGGAGAAGTTAATATTCATATCTAAGAACCAAAAGGCTAACCACTGATAAGACATGGGAGTTCTATCATAAGAACTGCTCTGCACCATTTCTTTTGGTCGCTGCTAATTTCATATAGGGCTCCTATTACAACTGTGCTGCACCGTGGAGTATTTTACCACGTGGACACAACTTAAATACAGGCTTCCAGGTTTGCTAGTTCTAGTAAACAATAATTCTAATATAATAACCATGATAATCCTAATAATGTAAACACTAATATGTAACTGACTAAAGACTGGTCACTATTAATGTTCACACAAAATCATCATTTATTTTTAATTTTCCAAAATGGTAAAGTCTCCAGGTGTGGAGTCCCAAAATCATAGTTTCTTTAAGCTTATTGCCTCTTAACCTAATATAAAAGATCTCTAAGGAAAGTAACTTACTAGTCATTCTTAGTAACTGGTTATAATATTAACGTAATGAAGCCATGTAATAGGAGGAAGAATTTAAGATTAAATTTCTCCTGTAATTTATTTTAAAACTTAATATTTACTTACACTCTTTGACAGTCCCTTTGTTCCTCTCATCCTAAGAACAGGTGTTTTGCATCTTTGCTGCATCTATATGAGGTTAAAGAGCAGCATCCATCCAGTTCATGATAAACTTTCTAATAGAGCCTCATGGCTGGGGTATTTTCCCTCGGTGAACTTAATTGGTGGGAGAATATATACTAAATGCCTCCACTGGGAGCAGATGGATCTTGGTTGAGTTTGGGCTTTTTCTCTTCTTTACTTTGGAACTTGGGCAAGTTATTTAGTGTGCAGGTTGGAGCGTGACAGTTTTCTGGGATGATGATAAGGAATGTAACTCGGATAAATGTTTACCTGAAACTTGCTCTGGTGACTCCCAGGTTCATAAACACAGGTCACACTTCTTGTGGGAGCAAGATGGCCATGTGAGTGCAGAAGGTCATTTCTACAAAATAGGCATGATCTCAAATTTGTGGTAATGATTTCTTGGCATATCTTTGTACCTCCAGTTCACAGGGCCCAGCATCTCCTTCTAATACCCTCCTTCAAAGAATTCCTACTCAAGTATCAATAGAACATTTTTTGTGCAGATTTTTCTGACTTCTCACTCCACTGCTCTTCACTCCCATTGCATCCCATTGAGTTGTTTCCTCCTGTACGGGGTGTCCATTTGTGGTATGTAGTTTTGTACGGCAGTTGCTCTATACTTACCTTATCCCAACTGGATGAAGGCAGAATTATGCTTTTTTAAAAAATCTTGTATCTCCTCCAATGCTGAGCAATGGAACATAGGAGTTGCTTAATATAGACAGACTGAAATGAATTAAAAATAGCTGAGCACAATTATTCCAGTGTGATTTCTTAATACTGTCTTAATCCTCTTAATAATGCATTCTATTAGTAAATGCTTATAAAGCGAATACAGATACCATCAACTATGATGAGTCCACATAGAAATATTTTGCATAAACTGTGAATTTAAGAACATTTAAATCTCTAAAGCTTTCTTTGGGATGGAAGACATTGATGAAAAGCACAAGAATCATCTTCTTTGCATAAAGTTTAAAGTATCTTTCCATTTCACATTCTTTCAGTTGCTCCTGTCTCTAGATTAAAAAAAAAAAAAAAAATGTAATGGCCTACGGAAATTAAAAGAAGCAAAAGAAATATAAACTAAATGTGTTGGAACAGCAAACATCCTGTTGGTTGTTGCAATTAATTCTGCACTAGCAATTAGACATACGTTTCTTTCCTAATTAAGATCTTTTGAGAGCACAGTTCTAGTCTGCATAAGGCTCTTTATTTTCCTAAAGCTTTCTGCAGGTATGCCCTTGCCATTCATGGGGCTGGAGTGCCCCAGGCCATCGGCAGAATGGATTCATTAATCTTTACATTGATTCAAACTGTTGTTCGAATAAATATTTATACCCTTTTTCCCCTGATGGCTTAATGAAGTCCTGTATCAATAGCACTAAGAGTTTCTCCCCTTGACCTTTGTCACATGTTCACTCCGAAAATTTTCATCCAGCTCTTTTAATTACATTGTTAATCTCTTGCTGCCTTAGTCCAGTTTGCCACAGAAATTTATTTGTCCTGGATTCAGTAGAATTATTTTACATTCTTTCAGCTTCTGCAGAGAAGAAAATTTCAGTCTTTGGGTTGCCTGTTTTAACTCCAGGATTTAAGCATTTCCAGTTTCTTTCTTTCTTTCTTTCTTTCTTTCTTTCTTTCTTTCTTTCTTTCTTTCTTTCTTTCTTTATTTATTTATTTATTTATTTATTTTTTTTTTTTTATTTTATTTTATTTTATTTTATTTTATTTTATTTTATTTTTGTCTGACTATAGGGAATTTCTCTTGTTACTTTTCATATGTGATTATTTCTATTTTAGTTATGACACCAATATCTACTAAAAAATAGTTAGAGGGAGTGTTAGCTAATGCCTGGTAATATTTATTTTGCAGTATATACATACATCAAATCATCATATTGTACACCTTAAATCTACACAACATTATATGTCAATTATATCTCAGTAAACCTGGAGGGGGGGGATGCAGTTAGAGCCAGGAAATATCTGTTTCCCTGTCCTCACATCCTATCAGTGAACACCTTTTACATGGGGGGGGGGGGATGAGGGGCTTACTCTATGCCTAACATTTGTGCTTAGTGCCTTATGTATTATTCTGTTTCAATCTCAAAATACCCAGAGGATAAGGGCACTATTCCTTTTTGCAGGTGAGGAAGCTGAGACTCACAGAATTTATGTAAATTACTCAGAGGAGGCATAATTAGTGGACGGATTGGTTGATCCCAGCATTTAGTTCTGCCACTTACTTAACCTCTCTGCGCCTCAGTTTCCTCATTGACAAAATGGAGATAGCCGTTCCTTTCTCTAGTGTCGTGAGGGCTGCTGTGGATTAAGTGGGTTCTATAGTAATGTAAATAGGACATATTTATCTCGGAATGTTCTTGGTGAATACTCAATGCTATTTAGGTGTAAATAGCACTTAGTTATACCAGATCATATATCTTTTCTCAGATGGAGAGGAGAAATACAGCAGGGGAAAAACCAGCAAGAAATTTAGTAACTCTTCCCCGAGGCATGTTTTTCCTCCATTCCCAAACTTGGAGGGCTAAGTTTCTTTCTTACTTGCTAAATGGAATGAATATTAATTTTCTGTATTGCCTTAAATGCTTTATCCCTTCAATTCATTCAGAGCCTTCCTCCTTGGGATTCAGTTGCTTCCTTCAATACCGATTCTAGTTTTCAAAAGAGTGGAAATATTTGGCCATTACGTGCAGCAAACCATGCACTTGGTTTTTCTACGAGTGTTTAATAAATGGCTCTTTTGTTACAAGGGAAAGGTAGCCTATTTATAGAAACTTGCTTTAGAGAAACAATCTTTCTTCAAAAACTAAGCTGTAGAATGATTTTCTTTTCTTTTCTGAATTGTTTGTTAATGTTGAGAGCTGGGCACAGAAGAAAAGACACATCCAGAAAGCTTCAATTAGAAGAGTTATAGACTCGGGGGTTTTGTTTGTTTGTTTTCCCCTCTGTCTGTATGTTATCGTTTCATTGGATGGACCAAAGGGTCATAGAAACTAAGTGGCACCTGATAATGCTTTCTATTCCTTGTGCTCCTGAGATACTGGAGAGAAAATGTCTTGCTATCAGTGATGTTTTTAGACTGAAATGTACCACTTAGAAATATAATTACCACAGGTGCCTAATTCAAAGAACTGAATAGAGTTCCTTCTGTGGTTACAAAGGGCCTGCAAATCTCAAAGCCATAAAAGAAAGTAAAGTCTACTGGGGTGGATGCAATTCCAGCAATCCTAGATTAAGGACCCTCAAAAATCAAATCTTAATGACAAGGTAGAAAATCCATATAGTTCAATGATTATAGGCACAAAGACATTGTATACTTTTGAACCTAATGTATCTTATGATAAATCAATGGCCTTTATACTAGTAGACATTTGAATTTGTTCTGAATTTATTCATAAAACAAATGTTTTAAATTTGAGTGTAAAGTAGATATAGGAATACTTTTCTGAGGTGAGGGATAAACAAATATAAGTGTAAAGGAGAGGCCAAATCATGGGGATAAAAGAGTAATGATCATCTCCATCTAGACGGATTAAGCATTATTCTAAAGAAGGACTCATTTTTACTGCCATTCTAGGTTTTCATGATATACAATAATAGTGATAAATAGTTACCAGGCAATTACCATTTTCAACTAAGTAATTAACTCATGTTAGCTTTGCAAGTGTAGAAAGAACATAAAATACGACTTTTAAAAATAATATATTCTCAGAAGAAGCATTCAGAGTTGTAGCTCTTAGATTTAAGAAATCTCAAAGCAGTTTGATAACAAATTTATTTTCCAGTACGATGTCGTTCCATGACACCCTCATTTCTTTTTGTTTTTGTCACTGATTACAAAGTTTTACAAATCACATGTGAAGTGGCTTATCAGCTGAGCCTCTGAATGAAAAATGTTATAAAAAATATCCTGAAATATTTTTTTAAAGTTAAGGATGAAAGATCCTTTCCATGCAGAACCAGCTTGATGACTTTTGGAATATTCTTGATATCAAAAAAATTCCACCCAACATGCATGTCTTGAAATTGATGACAGCCAATTTGTGCTGGTTAGAACCCGGTTGATATACCAGATCAGATCCTGATGAGCCCTGGGAATCGAACAGAACTAGATGGAGTTGGGTGTTAAGGTTGGGTTTGATTTTAAACTACTTGGGCTAAGTTCTATCCAGTTAGATTTTTCTTTTTCTTTTTTTATCCAGTTAGATTTTTAAACAAATAAATTGTACCTTATCTTTCTGTTTTAAAAAAGTGCTTTCCAGATTAAAGATATTGAGCATTTTTCTATCACATTTCTCATCTATATATTTTTTTAGTTTTCTGTTGAAATTTACTTCCATATTGCCCAGCTCGCTTGGCTCAGTGATTGAGCATTGACCACTGAGATCTCCAGAAGATGGAGGTTCGATTCCTGGTCAGGGCACATGCCCTGGTTGTGGGCTCGATTCCCAATTAGGGGCATGCAGGAGGCAGCCGATCAATGACTCTCTCATTATGGATTTTTGTATCTCTCTTCCTCTCTCTGAAGTCAATAAAGATATGTTTAAAAAAAAGAAAAAAGAAATTTACTTCCATACTTAAATAATTTAATTTTTATATGAAATAGAGTAATGTTTTCCATTGTACATTTTATAAAATCACTTTAAATGTAAGAGATTTCATTAGCATTCACTTCTGCATTTTTTACCTTACTCTACATTTAGCTCCTTAGTATATTTGGAATCATCAAATAAGTATCTAAATTGATTATTTAACAAGGTGTCTCAGCAGCACTTAGAATTAATCCATTCCTTTCATACTGTTTGATGTCACCTTTCCCTATGCTAATTTAATTACCCATGATGTGTGTGCTTGCTTTGCACTAGAGTCTCACTGGTATGCTTACCTAATCATTATAATATATTTTATCTCACAGAACTAGTCTCTGCTGTAGATTTTACTTTCAATTTTTAATTTTTAGCTATTCTTGCTTCTTTCATTTTCCAGATCTGTCACACGTTCTCCAAAATGTAAATGATAGATTATTACAGTACCATGTCAAGATACAGAATATTTCCTAAGAGCTCCCTCATGCTGCCCCTTTGTGGTCAAACCTTCCCTCCAATATTTTTGTTTGTTTGTTTTTAATTGATTTTTAGAGAGAGGGAGGGAGAGAGAGAGAGAAAAAAATATCGATGTGAGAGAGAAACATCGATCCGTTGCCTCCCTCATGAGGCCTGACTGAGGATCAACCCTATAACCTGGGTATGTGCCCTGACCTGGAACTGAACCCGAAAACTTTTGGTGTATAGAAGGATGCTCCAACCAACTGAGACACACAGGCCAGGGATTCCCTCCTAGTCTTAATAATAAAACCCACAACTTTGATTTCCATCTGGATAGGCTTCCCTTTTGTAGAACAGTATACAAATGGAACCCTATAGTGTGTAGGTGTCTGAATCTTCCTTCCTTCTCTTAGCATAAGGCATTTAAAATGTGCGCATGCTGTTAACTGTATCTTTAGTCCATCCCTTTCTATTTCTGAGTAGTATTTCATTAAATTGTTCTACCTCATTTTGATTGTCCTCTAGTTGAAGGCCATTTGGGTTCTTATCGGTATTGGGAAAGTGCATATGATAAGATACCTATTTTTAATCCCAAATCGGTGACTTTTTTGGGTGCCATTAATTGGGAGTGGATCCTGAATTTTATCTAATAACTGAGGTAATCGTTACCTAATCCTTAACTTGTCTCTTATGAAACTAAATTTTTAAATATAAAGCCATTTATTTTCTTGGGAAATTTAAAACTTAATTGTGATGAATTCTGCAAATGTATATTTCATTTACTTTATATTTTGAGTTGATAATATGTAAAAATAGTTACAAAATTCACAGTGAAAAGTAGTTTCTCTCCCTTTCCTGTGGTACAGCAGCACCCCTACTCTCCTCCCTAGGAGAATTAGTGTGAACTTAGCTCTCGTTTCCAGAGGCTGTTCCTGAATCCCTAACATACATTTATGTTTTTATTCCAGTGGTAGCAAATATATAATCTCTTCTCAACCTTGATTTCTTAACTTAATCAGGTACTTTAAAGATTATTCCTAACAATACAGGGAAAGCTGTCACATTACTTCTGATGGCTGTATAATATTCCATTATATAGATAAGCAATACTTTTTATAAAAATTTAAACAGTTTTTTACTTTTGGATCTCTAGGTTGTGTCCAATCCTTTTCCATTACAAACAACACAAAAATGATTAGCAAGAGAAAATAACCAAATTTAATACATACATATGTATGAGAACCCTACATTCATGAGAGAACCAGAGAGCCCACGTGCTGGAAAGGTTCAGAGACAGAAAGGGAACATGGGTATATAAGACACCCTGAGCTAGAGATGAGGTGGGTTCATTGCAGGACTAGAAGAGAAGACGCCTTCTAAATAGCAGATTGCCTGACCCTGTGGATGAGTCAAAAGAGGTTATCGCTGATACTCACTTATTATGAGCAAGGCCCCTAATTCAGGTTCTTCTAGGTAGGTAAGGTGGGGGGCAGAAGTTTCTCTTGAGCCTGCAGCTAAAGTTGCCTTTAGCTCAAAACAATCAGCCAACCACAGAGGAATATCTTTAGGTGACTCATTCTGGACCCTCATAATTTATACCATTTAATTTTGTGAGGTGCCTTTTGTAAAGTATGGTAGGCCATTATGAGGGCTCCATGACACAACTTAACCTTGGTGTAGATGGGAAATATTGATGTATTTTGTGGATTTCAGCGCTACAACTTTCCAAAGAGCATGATTCATTCATGAGTAATCTGTAACCTATACCCCTTGTATAGTCATAAGAAAACCCTGCCTTGATGATTTTCTATTGAATATCAAAGCTCTCAGAAGTCTGCCATTGGAAATGAGCCTACACAGATTCTCCAAAATGACCCAAGAGGTACTCCCTCCTCCTTTCCTTTCTCTGGTATTGTGATTTACCAAGTGTTTTACAGGAAGTGATTAAGCATTCAGGAGAATTACTTAATTTTCAAAAGGACTGCTTTTTTATGTCTTGCTTTTTGAGTCAGAGGGATTTTGAAGTTTAAAATACTGAGATTTTCTGTGGCCTCAATGGTAAAATATTTATACTTTGATATTGAGCGAAATTTCCCAAATTGCATGATCTTTGAATACAAATTTAATTCACATTTACTTTTCAAAGCTTTTAATTCTTTGTGGTTCAAGTCCCCTGACTGCACTTCACAGGCCCTTTCTGTTTGTTTAGCTTGGGCTCCTCCCCTGCCCTGAGTCCCAGCCTTGGGTGGAGACAGGAGAGGAAATCAGAGTGAGCCCTCACCCCCCCCACCCCCACCCCCGTAAAAAGTGCACCTATCCCTCTGTATTTATTCCAACTTGTTTGTAAAATCCTGTAAGGAATCCTGCTTTTAAAGTCCTTTTAATTTTTTTGTTTGTTTCTAAAAAGCCTCTCATACATAAGTGGGGTGAATAGGTGAATAACATTGATTTCTTTCAAAGAAGGGTGTTATGTAAATGCCGCCTAGCAGAATTGCATTTCCATTTCCTGCATTGATCTCATCTTAAAGCCTTGCAGTCAATCCTGTTTTTTATGTGTTGCTGTTTTAACAGAAATTCCATGTTACAAAATGAAAGTGACTGACCAAAGATGTTGAAATGATGCTTAAAAGCCTCTTGCGTATCATCTTTGGAGTTTCAGGATGTCATTTAAAAACAAAAATGGCAAAAGAACAAATGGTGGTGCACTTTAGCTGACATCATTATTCAAATAGATTCTCGGTGGTGTTGTGGGGTTTTTTTCTTTTTCTCCTAGAAAAATCCATTTTTGGAAGATGGCTTTGACCCAGGCCAGTCTATAAGGAATAGATTTTACCGTGTATCATTAAGAGTGGGGGATTTACTTACCTTGGAGATGGTGCAGCTGAACCCATCATTAAGTGGCTGGAACTCTCCCCTAGTCCAAACTCCATGTGCTCAGCAAGGAGCACCAAGTAGAACCTCCCCCTGGCCTAAGACTTCCTGGCGGGCCCACTAACAGCTTGTTTGTAGATATCCCAGTGGAGAGTCCCATTAACAGGACAGTGCCAGGCCTGTCAGTGCCGTTTGCATTTATATCACATTATCTTGGGCACATAAATAGGCTCTTGAATTGACACTAGCATATCATAGTGATTCCCGCACTAAATCATTACCGATTTATTTGTCCCTAAAATGACTAGATTTGGGTGGGTGTGTTTTTTTATATATATCTTCATTGATTTTAGAGAGAGAAAGAGAGAGAGAGAGTGAGAGAGATAGAAACATCAATGATGAGAGAGTCATTGATTGATTGCAGCCCACAACCTGGGCATGTGCCCTGACTGGGAATCGAACCCCGATCGCCTGGATCCTAGGTTGACACTCAACCACTGAGCCACGCCCAACTGGGCTAGATTTTGGTTTTTTAATTAATGATAATGTTACATCTTAATCTTCAAATCTATTTTGAATCCTATTGTAGTTTATTAAATGTATTCAGTTGACACAAACATTAACAAGCTCTACCTTTTAATCAGATTTGTAAAACTAAAAACTAAAAAATCAGGTACAGTGGACTGGAATTCATTGTTATATCACTGTGGCTGTTTACCACATAATGGTATGATTTCTCTTTTGTATACCTCTGGAATTCTTAGTCTAAAAGTGGGAGAGAAAATGTATTTAGATCAATATCCACACCGTGGCTTCCTGCTTCAGTTCATAGTTATTATTATTTTTTTACAGTTTCAATTCCAGTTATCAGAAAATAGGTACTCAAACCAAATTACACTTCAGCTTCTAGCAAAGGAGTTCATATGTGTCTTATCATTTCTCAGAGTCCACATGAAGGGCTTCCTTTGAAATGCAGGGTCTTTCATGCTGCTGCTTCTTACTCTGACCATGTGCATGTGTCTTTGCTGCTCTTTAAAAAAGGCTGAACTCTGGAACCACACTGCTTGGATCAGAATCCAAGCTTTACCACCTACTACTTGTATGACCTTGGGCAAGTGATTTAGCCCCTCATTTGTATAATGAGAACTGTAATAGCACCCCCCTCATAGGATTACCACCTTCTAGTAAGCACTCCATATTTGGTTTAGTAATATTTATCATCATCATCATCATCACAAATGAACATCAATATTAGTTATTTACTTCGACCTTGTTTTAACACATCTTAAATTCTTCCATTAAGACTTTTGTAGTGGGAGATAGCTATTCTTGATAGCAGCCCTCATTACTTTCTCGTGTAGGCAAGACAATTTAATAAAAACAACAGAAACAGGAAGATAGTATTTGGGGAAATTGCTTGTGCGAAACTGTCTACCTATGCTGGAATTTATTCCTTTTACTTGACAAATATTTATTGAGTCTCTACATTAATCAGGCATGGTGCAGGGCCCTGGAAATACAGTGGCAAACAAAACAGTTATGGTCCCCGAACTCATGAAGCTTAATATCTGAGTGGGAGACAGTTGATATCCAATAACCTTCAAATGGATAATTATACATTTTGATAATTCTATAAATGTAAAGAACAGAATGCCATGAGAGGGAGTAAGATATAACCTATTTTAGTTATCAAAGAAGGCTTTCTGAAGTTGACTATTTAATTTAAGACCAGAAATGGACATGGACAGGTGAAGAGTTAGAGGGAGGAGGCATTACAGGGAGGAGGAACCCATGTGCAAATACCCTGAGGCAGGAAGGAGTGGAGGTGTCCACTCTTTTTGTTGAAGGACAGTGGATACATTTGGAGCACAGGGAGCAAGAGAGCCAAGCTATATGATAGGGCTGGGTGGAGGGCTGGTCTGATCACTCAGGGCCTTCGAGACCTTCAAGGTCAGAACTGGATTCTAAGTCCACTGGGAAGTTTTTAAGCAGGTGAGTGACACAGTCCAATAGATATATTTAAGTGATCGTACTGGTTTCTGTCTAGAAACTGGATTATAGAAAAATGAGTAGAAACAGGGCCACCATTAAAGACTATTGCTGTGCAAAGGAGAGAGCTAGTGATGGCCTAAGGGCTATAGATACAGAGATATCCCAGCATATAATTACATATTGTTAATTACATTTACAAGTTTGAGAGAGAAGAGGCAGGGCCTGGTGAGAGAGTGCATGTTAGTTTGGGGGGAAATTGAGGTACCCATAATGAAACTCAGGTGACTCAATTAATGATGTAACATTACAGATGTTACTTAACATTATAGATGTAAATAGATGGTGTCATCATCTATTCAAGTAGAAAAGATGGAGAATGCTTTCAAAATAGCTGAAGATTCTTTTGTACATTTCTGATTGTAAGTCAGTATGACATCTGCTAAAGATTAAACCAAAAAATCCACATAGAACTAGTAAAATACCAGCACATGGCAAGTGCTCAGTAAAAACAGTTTTCTGATAAGACAAGTTTGAAGCTGATACCTTTGATATGACACAAAGAAGAGCCTGTTAGCATCAGAGGCCCTCATTCACTGTTTTTGTTTGTTTTGTGGTTTGATAGGGCACTTTGATTCCCTGGCAGAGATGAGAGTGCCTTGTTTTTGGGAACACAGTTAAATAAAAGTGACTGTCTTTCAGTGTTGGCCAAACTGTCCTGCTGATTTGCAGTACTCACAGATCAGAAAGACATGAGGGAAACAGTAGCCTGCAGGTTGATGTTTGAGGCCTGACTCTTTTGTTCCCCTTTCTCTAGACACATGCAAGCAAATACTTGTCTCATTGTCCAACAGCTGCTTTTTGGAGCCCCTTGTCTGCACTAGGCACTGTGCTAAGCCCTGGATGTTCATTCCAGGTGCTCATATGAACCCTCATCTATATGACTTCTCCAAGGACAGTGCATGCTGTCTGCAAAATGTTCTCTGAGAAGAGCTTCTGCTGCCACGTGGGAGGCAAATTGTTTCTTAAATCTATTAAGGCTGCCCTTTTTTGTTTGTTTAAAATATTACAGATGTCCCTTTTTCTCCCCAGTGCCCCGTTCCACCTCGTCCCACCCCCCTCCCCAGTCCCTCTCCCCACCATTGTCTGTGTCCTTGGGTTGTGCATATACGCATATAAATTATTTGGCTACTCTATCTCCCTCCACCCACCCTCCCTCCTCCATTCCTCTGACTTTCATCAGTCTGATCTATGCTTCCATGTCATTGAATCTATTCTGTTCATCAGTTTATTAAGTTCTTTATATTCCTTGTATAAGCGAGATCATGTGATGTTTGTCTTTCTTGGCCTGGCTTGTTTCACTTAGCATAATATTCTCTAGGTCCATCCAAACTGTCCATCCATACGAGATCCTTCTTCTTTACAGCTGCATAGTATTCCATGGTGTAAATGTCCCACAGCTTTTTTATCCACTCATCTACTGCTGGGCACTTGGGCTAAAAGAAATTGGGAAATAATTACCTGGAGAAAATGTTTTCTCCTTTAAATGATAAAGGAATATATGAGAGGTTTTAAAAAATTAATTATTTTTATTTATTTTGGTTGAATGAAGGTGATGCAAGGAGAAAACACAAGGCCTTCCAATAATTTATTGTCATCTCTAGGAATGGTAATAAAGTACCATGTGAGGAAAAAATCTCTAGAAACCAATAGATGATAGATTAATAGATAGATGATAGGATAGATGATAGGTAGATTAGAAAAACAGATGATAGATGATAGATAGATAGATGATAGATGATAGATAGATAGATAGATAGATAGATAGATAGATAGATAGATAGATAGAAGATACAGTCTTTCCCCAAGCACTCCTTAGAGTGACAGGACTGGAATTATGAGTGTTCTATCATAGGTGTATATTAATTTATCTCAAACAACACATTCTACCAAAATATTTCTGGGAACCCTGATGAACCTCATCTGTGGGCTGTTTGTACAATTCTGACCCTGACTCCTAAGCCAGGATTCTCTGACAATGGGTTCCATGGACCTTCATGAGAAGATAGGCTCACTTCTAGATGCAGCTCTGGTCCTGGCCTTGAGGAAGGGCCTGAGTGAATTTGAACGTGGCTGCAAAGTCCAGCTGCAGCTGTGCTGGTGGGTCTTCTATCTTACTTTAGAAATGTATTCTACTTTGAAGTGCACAGTAAACATAATTTTGGCTCATTACAAATGCAGTTCACTTCAGTTCTCTTTAGCTAGTGGTATCTTCAACCAAACTGATAACCAGATGAGAAACATAAGCTCACTGCATTCTTTGAAGCTTAGTTTGACTAATGTGACCTGTATGCAGGGTCAAAGATGTGTGGTCCTTCTTTGGTCTTTCCTAGTAATGTGTAATCCCGCTGAGCCCTCGGATGTTGTTGATAGATTGTTTTTAGTTAGATAATTCCTCTGGACTGTCCCTGAGCCCTTTCCAAAAAGGAGCATCTTAAAACAATATGGTCCGGCCCTCGAGTCATGGATGTAAATGCATTTTCAGGCACAGGACTTTGTAGCAATCTGAGTCCACAAGTGAAACATGTGCCTGGGGAGCACTGAGTGTCCCCGAGGAGATACCTTGACTGCCCTGGAACGCTTTAGTTTAGGGGACTCAGCGTGTGAATGTACACATGGCTGTGTGCCTGGTACGCAGCCACCCATGTGTGGTAATGAGCAAGGCACAGAGCAAAAAATAAATAAAAATCACTGAAGGAGATGGAGAAAAGAGAATCGGTTAAATTCATTTGCTTTCTCAGGGGCCTCCCTTTAAAAACCATGCATGTCAGAGTCGCACAACTCTCTGCTTCCCATTCTCAACCCGTGAATGCCGCTCATTCAAGGCTGCAGGTGTTTGTTGACCTGGGCATTTTTAATACTGTTGTTACTGGACCCCAGCGGACTCCCCAGGCTGCATGCGAGTTACCCTAATGCTGTTCTACTTGCCTCTGTCATCATCTTACCTATTGTTTGATGGGGAGAGAAAAGGGCAGTGAGCAAAACAGTATTTGCTGGTACTTTCGCCATGACCGTAAAGGCTTGTCAACAGTCCAGGATACCCGGGAGAGGAAAAAGGAGGGTGGATGAGCTCGCACAGGAAGGGGAAGCTGTGTTCCTGTGAAATTCACTGTCTCTCTTGGAAGCCATCAGAGGCCAGCGCCATCTCTGTAAACCTCAAGGCTGAGTACTTACTGAAAATGCAGCTTTGTATTTTTCTGGTTAACAGCATACATGACAGGCATGATAAAATAGTGCTTTTTTTTTTTTTTTCTTTTTGTAGAATTCCCATGTTGTTGCATATCTACTGGATTTGTTTACTAATGAATTCCCATCTCCCTATACTAAGGCATCAGCTCTCTGAGATCAAGAATCTTATCAGTTTTATTTGAGGTTATATCTCCAAATTAAAACTACATAACTAGGAAAAGCTTAATGAGTTAATAGATAAACAGTAGTGGAATTCGATTCTAATCTATGATACAGCATTAGGAAGCTGTGTAACCTCAAGTGCCATCCTTAAAGCCTCTTGCATTCGTCTTTCTCTTGTGTACGAGCAGGGACCAGGGTAAGGGGACAGCTACAGTGCCTGCCAATGCCCGTTGCAATGCCAGCGTTCTGTGCATTATTAGCAGGAAAAATGGTAGGCCGATCCACTGCCTCACTGATTCATTTGTACACACCTTACAGATGGGGATCCTGTTATCTTTTTCTGTAGCTTCTTTTAAGTATTTATAGAATATTGCACAGAAAACTTTTATTAAGAAACACCACTGTGCCTGGCTGGTGTGGCTCCGTTGGTCGAGTGCAGCCCTGTGCACCAGAGGTCGCCGGTTGGATTCCCGTCAGGGCCCATGTCCAGGTTGCAGGCTGGATCTCAGGAGGCAGCCACTCAATGTTTCAATGTTTCTCTCTCATCGACGTTTCTGTCTCTTTCTCCCTCTCCCTTCCTTTTTCTCTCTAAAAAAATCAACAAAAACATATTTTAAAATTTTTTTCAAAAAAGAAATACAATTGATATATCAATGAGAGCAGCCAATTCCCCTGAAGGAAATAATGGTGAATGCCTCTTAACTATCCATAACATAAATGATTTAATGTTAAATTGTACTCCAAGATAAGAAGACCCCTAAAGAAGTTGCTGACACAGATAGTTAAAGCTATTCAAATATTATCTAATCTTTTCTCTATCTTCCTCCCACCAAATCACCAAATTTCCAAACTGTCAAGTCTTTTACTTTATCTGAGTGATAAGACATGCTTGAGTTTCCCACATTTCAAAATGTGTCTTCAAATGCAGTTTCTCTGTGCACGACGGGTGCTCACCCATTAATAAATATTTCTGCAACTTTCTTAGCACATCAAGACGAACTATGTTAATACGATCCTACTTAATGCCAATGGCACATCAAAAAAAATTCTTGAAAGGAAAGATTCTTCTTCTTGAAGTCAATTTAAAACTTTCTTATCCATTTTAAATATTTCATTGCATTAATTTTTCAAAGCAACAAAACAAATATTCATCAAGTGAAACTAAGCATGACCCCCTCAGATGGGTACATCTGTTGCTTTCCTGCTGTGTTCTTGAATAATTCATTTTAATTCATTTAAACTATACACTTCATTAAAATGAGCTACACTCGTTTACATACAAAATTTACATTGATGGGAACAAAAATAAAAGCTGCTAGAAAGCTGACCCTGGAGTTCCGTGACTCTTTGTGATTTATGACTAGCTCGCCTCTGTCTCTTTGCATCCCCAGCCCCATGGGCCTAGTGAGAGCTTTATTTCTATCAGCAAATATGTGGAAGACATTAGAATACTTTGATACCTTTCTCCCAGGGCCTGTGTTCCTCCCCAGCACCTTTAACAAGATTTGTAGTCACTGCTTGTCCCTTTTAGCTCCCTATGCTCACGTCACATAATAGCTCTACCAGGTATACTAAGTGACATCTAGGAATCAAAGCCAACTCGGAGAATACAAATCAGCTTTCACTTCTCGAAAATTAATCAATGTGAGCTGATCCCATGCAGTGCAAGGAAAAAAGTCTCCAGTTTTATTCGCTTTTTACCCTTTTGAACTCTGTTCACTGATGAGCCGAATGGTGTTGGAGGAAGGGGTAATATTTTTCACCATAATAGCACTGCCCCCTCCCCCATGGGCACGGTTATGTCTTAAGCCTAGAAATGTTAAGATAAGAAATGGGCGGGCCCGGCCGGGCATTGCTCAGCGGTTGAGCATCGACCTAGGATCCAGGCGATCGGGGTTCGATTCCCGGTCAGGGCACATGCCCAGGTTGCGGGCTCGATCAATGACTCTCTCATCATTGATGTTTCTATCTCTCTCTCTCTCCTTTCCTCTCTCTGAAATCAATAAAGATATATTTTTTAAAAAAAGAAAAGGGCGGAAACAGAGTTTAACTTGCTTTTTCTTTCTTTTTTCCAACATCAGAAATAAAAGAAGCAATATGACTATAAATCTGGTAATTAAAATATCACAGGAATTATATGATATTAAAATACTCAAAAAGGAATATTCTTTTTATTTATTTTTTTATCTTTATTGCTGAAAGTATTACAGATGTCCCTCTTTTTCCCCCCATTTCTCCCTCCACCCCGGGTCCACCCCAGCCCCAGCCTTCCCCACCCAATGTCTATGTCCGTGGGCTATGCCCATAAACACATAAGTTCTTTGATCAACCTGTCCCCACTCACTCCCCCACCCCTTTTTCTATTTTTTATTAAAACAAGAACCTATTTTCCTATAAGTGTGGCAGGTAAAGTTTCCATGATGTGGAACCCAAAGAATAAAGTAATTTACAAGATATTTTCTACACAAAACTTTATCACAATATTTGACAATGTTCACTATTCCTGTTTATTCGAAAAAATGTCTCTACCTCGTGAAATTATTACATCTCAAGGGTTATATACAAGAACTACACAGCACATCGTTTTATCTTAGTAACTAATCATAACAACACAGTTTTAAAGCTTCATAATATTCTTTTGTAAGGAGCCAGAACAATTTGTGCACATTCAATATTGTTCATATTTTAGTAAAAGTAAAGTTAAAGTGTGAAAAACAAAACAACCCCCCCAAAAAAACATTTATTTTAATGACAACTGGTTAACAGTTACTTTATATAAATTACACTTTGAGAACATAGAGGCTTTTTTTCATATCACAATATTTTGATAACAAGGTTTGTCAAATTTTCCAAATCCATGGTGCCCTTTAGTCAGGAGAAAAATGCCCTTGAAGTCCCTACCTAACATCTCCCTGTTTACATGCTCATCTGCCCCCTTCCTTTCCCCCTCCCTCCCACACAACTATACCCAGAATAAAGAAAGAAATAGGGTGTTATAGTCTTGCTGTTGAAAAATAGTATAAACCGGTAAGTATGCAAATGAAGGGGAATATAAGTAAGTTTTACATTATTTATTGGAAGCCAAATCATAAACCAAAGCTTTAATGTTTTTTGCATTAAGACAGCAATAGAAGTCAGTGCCCAGATCACTTGGAGATCCCACTGTGGCTCATTTGCGTTACACGATATATACATTTGAAGGATTGTTGATCTTAATCAACTTCTTGGTTTTTTAAGGAAAATACCATGTAGCCAAGCTTAAACATTTCTGATGTATTTCTCTCTACCATAAAAGAAAAACATGTTTTAGGACAAATTCCTCTCACAGTTTTATTTGTATGACACACAATAAGGTATGGTGTGTTAGTTCATGCTACTATGACAAATTACCATAGACTGGGTAGTTTAAACAACAAACGTTTCTTTTTCACAGTTCTGGAGGCTGAGAAATTGGAGATCAGGGTGCCAGCATTGTCAGGCTCTGGTTTACACGTGGCTGTATTCTAGAAAAGAGAGAAAAGAAACTCTTTTGGAGTACCCTAATCTTATCATGAGGGCTCCAAACTCATGACCCAATTTCCCCCCAAGGCCCCACCTCCAAGTACCATCATGTTGGGGATTAGGGTTTCAACACATAAATTTCGGTGAACACGAGCAAGTAATCTATAACATATGGCCTTCTCGAAATTTCTGCTCTTTTTTTATGTCTTGGAAAACATAAATGGAAATATCCTAGGCCTTAAACCCAAAATCTAGCCTGGGTTCAAATGCTACCTCTTCCCTTTACCAGCTTTATTACTCATAAAATCAGATCATTTATATCTACATTTTTGGTGGTGTTGTGACGATTAGAGCACATACTTGCATTCAATAAATGGGAGTTGCTTGAATCTTCATTGACTTATAAAGTTAAAGCTGTCTGAACCTTCCAAAGTCTCCTTTTCTATCTCCAAAAATCCTAAACTTTTGTTTGATTTCAAACAAGGTAATGTACATTTTGGGGAATATGGAGTGCCATATGCAAGTCAATTAATTACCATCAGGGATGTTTAGACCTAGAGAATTTGATTGTCTTTTTCTGGATTCTTTCCATATGTCGCACTCTTGGTCAATTACTATAACCTTAGAGGAAGCCTTGGTGCAAGCGAAGAGCCATTCAGAAATGTCTATTAGGCATTAATACAGGATTCTACTTTATGGGCTACTGTTCACTTACTGTGTGTCTCTCTGATTGGGCAGTGGCAAAGTCGATTTCACCAAACACAGATTTCCCTCAATGAATGTTTTTTTACTATTTTTCTCAAATTACATTATCAGTGAAGCTGTCCTTTAAGCCAAAGGATATTGGACATATACTCAGTTGTGAACAGATATTCCAGTTTTTATGGTAAGAAGAAATTATGTCCAATTCTTTGATTATTTTGATAACAGAATTTAAGAAGCACTGGACTAGTACTGTACTAACCCACTGCCATTATAGCATGCATTGTTCAAAGACCATTGTCTGATGAATAGTAATTCCCACGTGTCAACAAAATGAAGCAATAATTAAATATTTGAGCATATATATATATCCCAATCTGTTTGTTCATGCTCTATTTATAGCATGCTACTTATTTTACTTTTATACAAGTTAGAAGTAAGATTGGCTGAGGATTCCGAACTAACAGAGAAGTGAGCAGTTGTCCTGCAGCCTAGTAGAGTTAGGGCAGTTTGATGTCACAGAAAATGGTAACTAGCATTCACTGAGTTTTCATAATTTACAAGACTCAGCACTGTGAATGCTGGGTACTGAAAGCATAGACACTCATGACTGAGGTGAGGGAGTTCAATAAAGAAGGCAAAATGGTAGACTTTCTGGAAATATGACCGAGGGTTTTATCTGAAAGCCTTAGTATTATACCTCTATCATGTGGTCTCTTAGATCCTCATGACTCCTCGAGGCAGAAAAGATCAATGTTCCTATTGACAGACGAAGGAAGTGGGGCTCATAGAAAGGAAGTGACACATTCAAGATTCTGCTAAAGCTCTTCCTTTCCTCTAGTTATAAAGAATTAGAAAATTAAGCTTCCAGTTTGACTCTACTATTTTCTATCTTGTGATTTTTGTAATTTATAATTAGCTATAAAATGTAGAGACATATCCTATTTGAGTTGATTTTTTTTTTTTTTTTTGAATACATGCCAAGTAATTCGGAGGCAACCCAGAGCTTGGTAAATGGGAAGAGAGAAGCCTGAATGTGTTTTCAAATTGATCACAGAAACTCCACAAATTAGATAAACCATAAGCCAATAATTGAGACTCAACTCTGTTGTTTTATCACTCTTACGAAATCATAAAACCTGTGACACAAAGACTGGACTTCCAATGCTCTGAGCTTTATATGTTTTTTAAAATACTTCTTTTTTCTTGCTGTTTGTCTAGAAACTAGAGATAGGCCACTTCTTCATGGAAAGTCTCTGTGTCTGATTTCTTCCCTGTCAAAAATCTAGTTTGTTCGTTTTCAGAGCGTGGCATGAAACCTCAATTTGCAGTATGACTTAAAGAAATGACAAGTGAACCTGCGATGTTTTCCTTCTACTACAGGCATGAGGATGCCAGTTGCTTTAAGGAGCCTAGTAACACGCCTCACTGCAGGGCGTCATTCTCTCTCTGCAAAGACCTGTGTGCTGTGTGCTTGTGTGCGTGTGTGCTTGTGTGCGTGTGTGCATGTGTGCTTGTGTGCATGCACATGCATGTGTGGTGCTGATGGCAGGACTGGGCCGCTGGATTTCTAGGTGTAAGTAGCCAAGTAGAGAGAGATTATTATTCTCTCATGTGTGTTCAAAGTCGGCTGAAAATTCCCTCCCTCTTACTTTCACTGCCCTCTAATATCTGTTTTCAGCATTAACTTGTCTTCAAAATGTATAAGGAAGGAGCGAGCAGGACTTGGAGAAGTGGCCTGTTCCTTTTCATTCCAGAATGTGAGAGACTTTTGAAAACCAAAGCTGTGACCCATGAGCCATAGCTCTCTTCTCAGGCAGAGGGTCGGATGCCCACGGACAGAATCCGAACTCCACCAGCCCCAAATAAAAAGAGCCGAGGGAAAGAAGTGCCACTGTATTTCCGAAGCGCAGTTTAATTTTTCCCTCCGCCCTTTATTTCCTGTCATTTTGGTGGCACCTCGCCACTGTGCTAGTGTTTCAAGCCTGGCCAGGGACGGAAGGCCTCACCCAGCTGCGTGCTCTTGTCCATGCGAGCCAGTGACAGGGGAGCGTAGATGCGGGCCGTGTTTTTGGCAGAGACCCCGAAAGCCAGGCCCTGAAGCGCAGTGTGGAGCGGATGGTGTTGGGTGGCAGAGTTACCTGCCCATTTAGGGTTCTTCTGCTCTTCCTATTAACCACACCGGCGGGCAGAATTTGGACGGATAATGCCCAGCGTTTCAACCTGCTTGGGTAATTCTGGCCCTCGAAGACTTAACGCAGGGTCCACAGGTAAATGTGAAACTTTATGGAGCGAGGAAGACTACAGAAATGGTGATTGCTTTAGCTTCTCCAGCACGCCTGTGGAAGCCAGCCGAGCATATCATGGAGCATTAATAATTATCGCAAGATAATGTCAGGTTTCTGAACCATGGTGTATTCTCTCTCACTTGATTCAGGTATATCACGAATTCTCTTTCTTTCAGTGCCTATAGATTACTCTACATTGAGTCTTGAATACTGGTCAAGAGCTATCCTTTCTAATCCCATTACTTTCCACAAATTAAGTATTTGCACGTGCTTCTCCAAAAAGGATTTGGATTCTTTTGCAAAGCAGTGGAAGCGGATTTGTTTTTCCAATTTTATAAATATCTGAGTCCTGAACATCTGTATGTACTTTGAAATGTCAAAATTCATCACTTTTGACTATATGCATTATTAAGCTGTAAATTGGCTGTGTGGGAAAATATATGCTTTAATTTGCAAATGGGCAATTAAGCAGGAAAACCTTTAGAAGCAGAGAAAGAAATGATGTCTTACTTTTTTAAGAGGACAGTGTTATAGTGTCCAAAGGGAGGTGGAACTAAAAGCACCTGTAATAAAATGGTAAGAATATAAAACTGTCAGCATCAAGATTGCCTTCTTCATATCACAACATGACAAAAATGTAACCAACTGTCTTTTTCTGCTCTGCGTAAATCTAGCCTTTAAGCTTTCCCAAATCCTTTTTTGAATAGAGCAGGGATCCTAATATATTAATAAACATAATTAAATAAAATATTTATAAGATCTCTGCCAGATAAAAAATTTTATTGGAGGGTGATTTTGCACTGTGTATTAAATTTTAAAACATGCATAACCTATGGACCCTATAATTCTATATGTAGGGCTCTGTCCCACGGAAGTAATAGCATTAATATGTAGAGATATTTGTACAAAGATATTCACTGCAGCATTATTTGTAATATAAAAAAACTCAAATGTCTCTCAATAAGAAAATGATTCTTTAACATTTTTTAAAACTTAAAATGTACAGTGGAGCACTATGCAGACATAAGAAAAAAAAAGATGTCAGTGTGATGACTTGGAAAGTGGTCCATAGCATACGTGAGGTAAGCAGTTTGTAGCTTAACGGATGTGACTCAGTGCCGTTGTAGAGATAAAATATAATGCAAAGGTGTGTGTGTGTATGTGTGATCTAAATATATTGAATATATTGGTCTTGGCGATGGAAAAGATAGCATTTTCCCATTTACAAATTATAATCTTTTTCTTTCTTTTTTCTACAACTTCACTCCAAATTTCAGTTTTGGATTATGCAAAACCAAATGTACTTTTTTCAAACATCTTTAAGCAAAATTTGTCAAAGCTGTTGTAACCCACACCCCACATTAATTTTTAAGTATGGGTAGATTTGCTCTTTCAACCCCAGGTTACTACGGTAGGGTGTGGGAACCCAAGGTTGGTGTCACCTAGCTCTCCTTTTTGTTCAAACCCCATGAACAGGTCCCCCCTTGTTTATCAGCACACTTCAGAATCTCACTAGCTGGGGCTATTTTCTGTTCCTTCCTTTTGTTAGCTGTGTCAGCAGATGATATTCATATTGGAATACCCCTGTGGCTTAACATCAAAGCCCCATAACTTCGTCATCCTTTCTCTTTCCTGCTACTTGCTCGCTGACCTTTTGCAAATTTAATTATTTATACCCAATTTGGCTGCTTCTCTCTTTCTTTTTGCCTGCTAATGTATCAGATGTAGAATTGATATTGCCGACCACGCAACGGAATGTGCTCAGGAAATCTCTCGCCTTCTAAAGCCAAGTGACAAACGAAAAGGAAAATGCCAGAGGGTTTTGCAATTTGAAACACAGAGTTGCAAAATAAGAATGCATGGCCGAAGTTATGGTGGAGCACATCCATCTCCCCCCTGCAGGGAGGAGGTTCCACATCCCAGGAGCGGAGCTTCTGATTAGCTATTCAGCAAAGCACCCGAGCTTAATACGGATGCCCTAATCCCGCATTGTAGAAGTACGACTTAATAGGTTGCCATCTGATTGACCTGGCTTCTTATAATAAGACATCGCAGGGTGGCTCATCCTGTTACCTGTTTGACTGTCCCTTTGACCTGCTCTATTGTTGGGGAAAAAGTAAAAAGATACGCCTGGAAAATGGGAAGGATCAGTACATTGAATAATATGGCTTGAAAAGCAATGATGATGATGATAGCAATTCTGATACTGGATGAAGTTAAAACTTCACTTAAAAAGGCATTTTAAGAATTTCTGCGGAATTCTGTTCAATCAAGGACATGAATTAAATGGTCAGTGAGGAAACATTGATCTCAAATGTGATTTGTTCAAGTGATGGGAAAGGACCTCGATGTGGGCCCTCCCTGTTTTTCCTTACCCGTGAAATGATCCGGAGATCTAGTTAGGACTGATTTACTGGTATTTCTGAACAAAGGTAATGGAGAAGAGAGAATAAAACTTAAAGACCAGAAAATGGGAATTTGTCACTATTTCAGATTTCAAAAGTTGCATAAGAGAAAGAAAAGTAAGAAGAAAAGAAAGAAAGAGGGAGGGAGCGAGGAAGGGAGCAAGAAAGAAAACCAAGCTTTGTTGGTGAACCAATGAAATAAATGAGGGATTGACCTAAAAATCTTTTTGAAAAGTAATTCGGTTAATGTTCATAAATTTACTAGCTTTATACTGTCATAACAGTTTTGAATCACAGGAGGTATAAGATAAACTATCTTTTTTCACATCTGTGTTGTCTTCCCAAAAAATATGTATCTGATAATGGCACTGACAGGTCAGAAGTATTAAAATCTCATTTCTACACCTAACTTTGAAAAGGCATCAGGGAAGCTGCCCGGCTCAGAGCTCACGCCTTTTGTTCTTCCCAGATAGCGCCTATGTTCTCACAGATTGTTTTAGAAATTGGGAGAGTGCTCCCTTTCTGGACAGGGCTCTTTAAGGTTTAATTACTGTGATGATTAATCCAATGGACTGATGTTTCCTGTGAAGACAGCATTGTCAGGCTGAAAGGCTTTCTAGCAAAGGAAGAAAAGAGCTTGCATCTGGGGAATTTTGGAGGGCGCAAAAGGTACATAAGCAACATCTGTTTAAAATAAAGATTCCTTTACTGCTACCACCCCAATCTTGGTTCTTAAGTGTTCCTTCTATTGGTTAGACATTTTCAAATTTTGTTTTATTTCATCTTACCATGGTATCCACTTAGTGTATTAAGGGATTTGCTTATATTCTTACCCCAAAAACATCGTTTTTAATTTTTAAAAATCAGAGCCAAATGGGCCGTTGTGATTAGAGATGTAAAGAAATAGCGTAATGGTTGGATTATAGTGTACATGTAGATGTAATTCTTTACATCTCGATAACACCTATTTTTTAAATAAAGACAGTATCTTGATGTGGGTGGTTAGGAGCAAGAGACACGGTGAGTAATGTCTTGTTAGAGATAGGTGATCCCTTCAGCTTTATGGTTCTCTCTGTCTTCAGTTATAGTTCTTTTATTTCTATCCCCAAATTAAACTTACTCTGGGATTCCTTTGTGGTGTCCAGGGAGCGTTAGATACTTACTAATAGCAAATTATTTCTACTTAAGTGAATGGCTGAAATATTCAAACTACCTTGGAGCTGTTCTGCATTTCACAAGTCTTCTTTCATGATATTTCTTTTTCCCCCCTGTGACATTTCAAATATACAACACACACATATGTCCATATATGTGTGTGTGTGTGTGTGTGTATGTATATGTATATGTATATGTATACGTATATGTATATGTATATGTATATATGTTTATAACATTTTATTCTCAGATAAGACAATAATAAGGATTAAAGTAAGCAAATTAACATTTCTCTTACCATTCTTGAAAGCTTTTTTCCTCCCAAATAACAGATTCATAATATATTGAGCCTTATTTTTAGTTACTTTTGGTTTTTACAGCATGTTAATTATTTATTTTAGAAACCAACAGAAAATACACATAAGTAATAAAACAAATTTGGCCACAGAAACGTATTACCTATTTTTTGGTGTATGTATATTTTTCCAATCTAATTTATTTGACAATGAATATTTTTCCATATATACACACATATGCATATATAAAAATGGTTTAATGTATGATAGATTGTTATAGTACCTACTTTCTTGAGGTTAGAATATAACAAACTCATATATATGTATATGATCTCTTAATGGTTTCATTTGCCATAATATTTAATGAATCCCCTCTCATTGGATATGAATGATGTTTCCAGTTTTCAGTATTATAAATAACACTGTGATGAGCATACTTGTGGCTCCACCTTTATATGGGTTCTCAACTATTTGCTTAGGATAAATTTAGCAAAGTCATTCCTTGATTTTAATATATTTGATGGGTCATCATAAATATTTAGTTCAAAATATGGTAAATATTTCACAACCAACTCTAGAAAACTTTACTCATGTTATTAAAAGTAATATTTCCATAAGATTCTTGGCACAACAGCCAAAAAAGGAATCAGTTGGGATGTCCTTCTAAAAAGTATTGATCCGTCAGGAAACCATGCTGTGCTATACAGAGATTCAAAATTGATGTCTAATTTTCTATTTCTTGCAGAGAAGTTTCTAGTGAACCATATGGCCTTAGGAATCACTAATGTTAATTTAGGAAGACAGATATTTAATACCCAATTGTCTGTTATGGGCTCATCCTTGCAGAAGATAAAGTTTCAGAATGAGTGTTTCCTTAAAAATCCATCTGGGTTTTTGGAAAATAGGTGTGCCTGGTTGCCAGTTTAAAATGGAAATAAGATCACCACAGGGCCTTGGAAATAAAACCCTAATATTAGAGTTTAAAAATTTTTTAACATTATAATTTTAAAATTATCTTTCATTTACATAATTCTCACTGTAAAAAGTTAAAATACTCTAAAGAATATGGAGTAAAATATATGTCCAAATATTTTTCTATGCCTAATTAAGTGCATATAGATTTGAACTGTAAATGGAAATATATTATAAATATTTTTGGCAGCTTGATTTTTGATTGACAATATGTAATATAGATCCAACTCATTCTTTTAAATAGCTTCATAGCATTCAGTTGTATGGATATACCATAATTTACTCGATCATCTCCCAATTATTACTATAATGAAAATAATTAAAATTTATATTAGAAAAACTTAACTTATTGAGGGCTTAAGTTCTATGTATGTATGACCTCAATACATTTACTGCAAAGAACATCTTTACATATAGGGTGGGGCAAAAGCAGGCTTACAGTTGTGGGTACTCAAAACATGGAGTTTATTCTTGTATTATTATTTATTAATTGTTGTATTATTCTTCATATGGACAACTGTAAACCTCCTTTTGCCCACTCTGTATACACAATGATTTATTTTTCTATTATGGTCACTGGCATTGCAAGGTCATAGAGTCAGTGCATTTAACACGTAGATAGATCATGCTGATTTGTCCCTCAAACTTACAGAAAATCTAAAACTGGAATATTTAATTTCAGAGAAGCTCATTATTTTATAGATAAACATATAGAGGAATTTTTCACCATTGTTTCATCATTAGAAATTCCTTCCAAAAGAACCTCTTCGCTCTGATGCTTCCCAAATGAACCAAAATAAAATGGCTTCCTGGGGTTGGTTGCCCTTGAGAATTTTGGTCACAACCCTAAAAGCTCTTTATCTTTTATTCATTGCTCTTACAATCCACACCATCCCAGAGAACATTTTTTTTTTTTTTTTTTTTAATTTTTAAAGCACTGGTTGAATCTTTCTGTGAGAACCGAGTTTGGAAACAGGCATCGAGAGCAGTAGTGTAAAAACACTTGTAATGGCATAAAAAGTTGCCCAGGCACAATTGATTCAGTGCCCCCTCCTCTTCATTTCCAGTTCCCTAGGCCTCTCCTGGGGGGCCTGGGCCTCATCTCCAACTGCAGCACCAGCTCAGGGCAGACCTGATTGTCCTGTCACTTTACTTTAGATGCAGGATCAAGCCTCAACCCTGCTCATATAAGTTAATTCCCAGGTTCTTAAGGCTCCTATCTGCAAGCCGATTCCCGTGCACACCCAAGCCCTGAGGTCACCCGCTCCAACCACCCTGCAATAACTATTATTTATAGTCTTCTCTTTCCCAACTTTAAACACTTAAACCTTAGCTGCATCTCCCTTTCTTCCCCCCTGGCCTCCACATTTCTCCTTAGGCAACAATGCACTGTCATGTTTATAAATACGGGCTTCAGAGTGACATCTGGTTAGACGTTGCAGGCAATTTATTTAATCCCTCTAAACCTCAGTGTGTTCTTTGTTAGAACAGAGTTAAAATTAAAATTAAAAACAGGGTATTGTGAGGATTAAATTAGATAGTGCGTTAACTGTTGCTGTGGCTGTTATTGTTTCCCTGCCATGACTCAGGCAAAGTTCAGTGTAGTCCTCACAGTGCAGCGTAGTCGGGGTGCAGGGGATGTGCCTCCGAACCCACGCGCGCCTCTGGGAGCCCAGGCCCCTTCCAGGGCGTGGCTGGACCCCACTGAGGGCCTGTGTGTCCCCCACTGGCCCCTTCTCTCTGGCTGCAGGCACAGGTGAGAGAAAACAGAGCCCGAGCAGCAGGCCCAGGGCCACGCATTCCCCCCCCCCCCCCGCACTGCACTGGCCCGAACCCCGCCATCCGACCCAGCCCCTCACCGGTGGCACAGGAGCCACAAGAGCGGGGCAGCGTAATCTGTCTGGGTGCCCAGGAGAAAGAGGGCACAGATGTTGGTGAGCATTTCAGCAAACCTCTGCTGTGATTATCATTTGGATGTGGAATCAACACATTTTTGTTAATTGGCACAACTTCTAAGCATTCCTGTGACGGTTATTTGCTTGCTTGAAATTTAACACAGCCAAGCCCAGAAATCAAAGGTTTTTGCAGTGATTGGAAACAATTGAATACAAAGATATTGTTACAAATGCTCATAATTTGCAGCTCTTTTTATTTTATCTTTCCAAAAAAAAAAAAAAATGAACCTTTAAAATATAGTCATTTTCATACCCAAAAAACTTTTGTGAACTGTAATAATTGGCACAAAATATATGTCATACTGGGTTCCAGTTGACACCTAAATAGATTAAGTGGAAAATGAAGCAAATAGCAAATATTCCTTATTAGTTATCACTTTTATTACTCTTGATTTTTAAATCCAATGTGTTGCCTTTTAAAATTTTTTAAAAGGCACATTTTGAAAGACACAAATTGAATTTAATAATTGTGTGCTGTCTTACATTTTCATTTCTTCTGATTGCATCTGAAAGTGGAAGTCAGCATGCATTTGGGAAAGAAAACACCAAAAATAAGAAATGCTTCTGGTCAGCATACTTAATATTATCAAGTAGCTTTATTAATACAAATGTCGTCTTTCATTTTGGAAGACGATATTCCCAGTGAGAACTATGTCTATGTGAGCTGATGGGGAGAAAGAATAAACCATTTGAAATCATTTTTGACAATAAATAAAACGTTAAAAGAAATAGAGTTACTGTAGATTCAACAGTCTACTTCAGTACTGCTCCTAGAGTCGATATACTATTGAACCACACATATAACCATCCACCCATTCATCTATGTATCCATGTAGCAAAGAAATATTGCTCAATTGCTGTCTGTCATACTCTGGGTTAGGTTAGATCATTTTAAGTTCAGTGTTGCAGCAACCTTCTGATTTAGGTTTATATATATAAAGATATGTATGAATGAATACATATGAATATATATAAAAGAGTGAGAAAGATATATACAGTAATTAGTCAGCATCACATTAAGCATACGTGCCTTAATATGAAAGCTCATGTAAGATTTAAGGTCTGTATTTTTCATGGAAAGTCTTAACTTCAATCAGCAACTACTAAATTGCCCCCCCAGAAGTTGTATCAGTCTTCTTTTCCACCATATACAGCAGTATTTTTTTAAATTTTTTCCTTAAGTTACCAGTTTAAAATTTCTTCTCACATAGCAGGTAAAGTATAATCCTAATTTTCATTTTTTCATAACTCTGAGGTTGTGTATTTTTTTCACACTCTGTCCACCTGTATCTTTTTTCTGAGTTTTCTCTTACTAATTTATTGATTTTTCTGGTTGACTTTTGATATGACTTAAACCTTGCTGATAAAATTTCTCAGTGACTCGGGCTTACATTTGATATCAGCCATGTACATATAAAAGTTTTGTTGTTGATGATGATCATCTATAAACATAGTTGCTTTATAAAGTGTGAATAATATTCTATTTACTTGATTTTCTTCACAGAGATTGGATTAAGATAAACAAAATGCTACTTATTATGCTTCAACCAAACGTACTATAAATATTAATTTCTTCAGATATCCAAATCTGATAATAATAATCAGTATGCCCTTTTTTTTTTTTTTTTTTTTGCATTTCCTGAAAACATATATGCTTCCTTATTGGCCTCATGCTGAATAAGCCTAAATTGGTTATTTAAATTTAGCAGTTCAAAGAAAAGTGTTTTCTCTATAATAGCTCCCTTTGCCTTTCTCAAAAGTGTGTTGAATTTTACTATCAAAAACCCATATAACTGGAATGCAAAGTAGTGGATTTGAAATTAAATTGCATTAAAATTTTCTGGGAGAAAAAATTCTAAAAGCAAAATATTTTAGTAAAAAACAAAAATGAAATGCCATCTATTATCACCCAACAAAGTAAAAAAGATGTCAGAGATTTGTACTGTGTTCTTAGATTGATGGTGTTGAGTCAAACATCAGGTGTTTTTAGTCTTGTTTCCTCTGGGGTCAATAACCTACACTCTTGAAGTAGTGTGTATCCTACCCTCACAGGCCTGGGCCTCCGTGTTATTTCAATCCGTATTTTATATTTGTTTTTATACCTAGAAATGGTTTGCAAAGCTATTTACCATATCCCCATCATTCTGTATGGCAGAGTCAGCAAAGTTTTACTTAAAGAGCCAGGTAGTAAATCTTTTTGCTCTATGGGCCATAAATTCTCTGTCATAACTACTCAACTTTTTCCATAAACAAAATGTAAATGGATGGAGGTAGCTGTGTTCCAATAAAAATTTATTTATGTAAACAGTGACAGCCCAGATTTGGCCCATGGGCCACAGTTGATCAACTCGTGATATGTAGTATTAGCCAGTATACTTTTAAAGTTTTTGAATAGCATCAAAATATATATTTGGCTATTTTTGTTCACATTGAACATTATGGTTTTAAAATTTATATTGGCTGGTACTTGTGGATCTAGTTCATTCATTTCATATGCTATGTCGAATTTTTTATCTGTTTTTTTAACGATGAGCAGTTATTTTGTTTCCAGTTTTTCACTGTTGTCAGCAATGCTTCAGTGACCATCCTTCAACTTCTCTCCCTGTGCATATGTGCAAATGACTCTCAGTGGTGCTGCTTGATATTCGGGAGACTCATCAGACTGTGTGTCTGAGTTAGCAGCTCAAAAGGCATTTTAGCAGATGAAAATCTGGACAGCAGAGCTCAGCATACTTTTTTGTTGAATCTGGACAGAATCGAAGGGTTGAAGTCACTCTCTTTATCTCTATCCGTTATACTAAATATTAGGTCAAGAAAATGGTGAATTTAAGCACTGTGGTTTATATATTTAATTGTCATGTTATCAAAACAAAAGGGTCTTATCTTTAAAGGTAGAAATTTGAATTCTTTCTGGTTGAAAAACACAGACCTTTCCTGCAAATGGAGTTTGATCATTTCCATGTTAATTTTTCCAGTAGTTCAATCAAGCACCCTTTTATATTTGCTGAACTGTGATTTTATTTTTCTTCTAGTGTTCAGTTCAGCTAATTGAAAAGATAGAATTTTATTCCAAATGTTGCTATTCATAAACACAGAATAGGAGTTTTTCTCTTTTGCCCTAAGACATTTTCTATCACCTATTGGATTTTGATCTGCAAAATTATATCGTTCCAGGTTCTATGCCTTTAATTCAGATAAACTATGGCTGGGTAGACAGTAGCAAGTGATATTTACTAAACTGATCCATGCACTTGGTGCTACACAATTTTAAGAGCACAACAGCATGTACAATAAAAAGGAAGTCTCCCTCCAACTAATTCTTTTCCCTGGAGGCGGCCAGTGTTAGGAGATTCTGCAATTCTCTCAAAGGGTTAATCAGTGCCTAGAAGAGTGGTGTCTTGTGATTGGAACAGATTAGCTTCCTACAGACGTACAAATAAATACAGAATGCATGTTTATCTATTCCTTTATTGTTTTCTGCCAAAATAAAACTTGTTATCCAAATAGCCAAGTATATTGCTACTTTGCTCATTAGTAGATACTTTTAGAGTAAATTTTCATGAAATATATGTGTCTAAGCACAATTTGATTTTTCTCTCGTTTTTTTTCCTAAAATTTTGCTTAAATTATGAAGAGTTTCTTGATTCCTTTTCTATAACTTTTTCTATTTCCAGTTGTTTTAGAATTTTATACTTAGCTATTTAATTTATAACCATGAACTTTATTTTTTATTTTGTATAACCTCCTGGGCCTCCTTGTTATTTCAATCTGTATTTCAGATTTGTTTCTATACCTAGAAATGCTGTACAAAGCTATTGGAGAGGAATCAGCGTTGTTAACATGACCCCAAGCACATGACAGGATAACAGTTACTCAACGCCTAAATCAGCAAAGCTAGCAGGCATAGACTTTTAAAGAAGGCACATAAATTTAGGCACCATTTCTGCTTTCAACTAGCTTATGTTTTCATAACTGCATGATTAACAAACTATGTGTGAGAAACTGCAGCAGTTTTTACAACTGTGGAGCCAGGGTATCAGGAAAGCTTCCTATGGAATTATTCTCTGGAAAGTACAGCAGAACAATTTTAAGAGAAAGTCTGACAGTAAGAGTAGTTTACAATTTAGAGAAGCTGCAAAGTAGGCTAGCAACTAAAGCTCATTCTGAGATTCTTTAAAAATATGTTTTTGTTGATTTCAGAGAGAGGAAAGGAGATGGAGAGAGATACAGAAACATTGATGAGAGAGAAATATCAATTGGCTGCCCCTTGCACGCCCCCTACTAGGGATTGAGCCTGCAACCCGGGCATGTGCCCTGCCCGGGAATCGAACCTGCAACCTCCCGGTGCATGGGATGATGCTGCTCAACCAGCTGAACTAGACCTGCTGAGCTCATTCTGAGATTTTGATATAAGAGCCACAGCAGTAAGGGTGACTGAGGATGTTTGCAGTTACCGTTAAGTTCTTGCCTATTTTTCTCTCTCATTGCTTCTGGCCACATCACATTTTGGTGGAAAATGTGTCCCTTCTTATTGTCATTAGATTATAGAAACTGGAAAACACATTATCAGAAGTAGACTATGTCTGTCTATTTTTCTCAAAACTCAAATATTACTTGACTCATAGGGAATATTATTCCTCCATTATATATGATTGTCATTTTACAAACTACACAAGGGTATGACAATATTAAGTCGCTGGACTTAAAGCTTTCTTTTTTTCTTAAAATTTATCTTTATTGTTGAAAGAATTACAGTTGTCCCCCTTTTTTCCCCCATTGACCCCTTCTACCCCTCACCTCCCCTTCCTTCACCACACTATTGTCTGTGCCCAAGGGCAATGCATATATGCATATAAATTATTTGGTTAATCTCTTTGCACCCCCTCCCCCCTTCCCTCTGAGATTTGTCAGCCTTGTTCCCCTTCCCTCTGAGATTTGTCAGCCTTGTTCCACATTTCCAGGCCACTAGTTCTATTTTACTCGTCAGTTTATTTTGTTCATTAGGTTCCACATAAGAGTGAGATCCTGTGATATTTGACTTTCTCTGATTGGCTTATTTCCATTAGCGCAATGCTCTCCAGGTCCCTTCTTGTGTGAGTTTTGGCAGGCCTGTAGGTACGCTTCTCGTTTTCACATTTTTCAGACAAACCATTCATCAGAGCATTCAGTGGCATTTGCCCCTTCCTGCGTCTGAGTGTGTGACTGCAAGTATTTGAGAGTTTTATTTTTTCCTTCCTTCAGACTAGTAAATGCCTAATTTTAAGTGGACTATTTCTGTCAGTTTTGCAGCTTAATCCCTGTTGCCATGATGAAGTAGCCCAAAACATTCTTCGGTGGTGTCGGAGGCTTTGGAATTTCAAAGTAAATTGCTTCTGGGAAAAACTAATCAAACTTGCATTGCAGACCTACAGAAAGTGCATTAAAACATATTACACTGCACTTTCTTGGTAGAATAAATTGAGAGTCACAGTCATGATTCTTCTAGCAATGTCAGATTCTGAGACGCTTCGATTAATTTTGGCTTTAGATTGAGTTCCTTTCCAACACTCCACTCTGTATTTGATGTGTCTACATTTTTCAATGTATCCAATGACAATTTATGCCATAAATTATTGGCTTTGGGGCCAAAAACTCAGAGTAGAAAGGTAAAACAATATACTGGAAAGAGTGCATGAAGATGATATGGATTCGATTTGATTTCCCATTACTGACTTGCTACGTGACATCGAGCAAACTCTGCAGCCTTAGGGGGCCTTGATTTATATCACATTCCTGTCTACCTGTGGGATGGTCGTGACTGCCACCAAGCCAAAGATAGAGCATGTGCGATGATTGGACAGGAAGATGCATGAGATGTTAAGATGAA
Organism: Miniopterus natalensis; assembly: GCF_054644295.1. Lineage (NCBI taxonomy): Eukaryota > Metazoa > Chordata > Mammalia > Chiroptera > Miniopteridae > Miniopterus > Miniopterus natalensis. The sequence continues at coordinate 12,733,430 of NC_142095.1, read as the reverse complement.
CAACAGCCACAGGAGACTATGCATTGAAGGTTAAAGTTTCAACCAGCATTTTAACTAATGTTGTTATTGCAAATTAAAATATTTGCAATAGCAACATTTAGTTATTACTGCAGAGTAATAACTAAAACCAGAACTCATCATTGCAGCCATCTAACCTCTGAGATTGACACCATCAATATGCACCACTGACAAGCCAGTGGGGGCCTTAACGTCTGAATTGACTGATACCCAAATGGAAGATGAATGTTTATCTTTCAGAAATTTTCAAGAGCATCCTAATAACAAGATTAAGAGTAAGAAGATGCAGCAGAAAATGAGAAGAAACATTTAAGGTTTACTATGAGACAAAGTGCGTTCTAAGCTTTCTGGTTTTTAATCTTCAGAACTCACTGAAATGGATTTGGCTCTTAATCCCATCTGTAAACTAATAATAATACTTAATCTTAGGAGAGTTAAGTGAATGGCCTAAAGTCTTGCAGATGGCAGGCAGCAGAGCTGGGATTTGAACTACATGATGTTGAAAGGCAAGTTCTTAGCCAGTTAATATCTCACATGTTTAACAGATCAAACGTGAATGATGATACGAGTTATCTCAATTTAAAAAACAGTTTGAAGACTCTGGGGCAATGAAAAATGCCTTAGTTTACTATATTCCAATTGACTGAAATTTAATAAAGTGTGTTTAATTCAAATTTCTTTGAATTGTATTTTAAGAAAACCTAGTAATATGAAAGGACAGCTCATTTCACACAGAATAAAAGATAAAACAGAGAAAAGGGATTGTGCTTCTGGTATTTTCACACCATTTTGCCAAAGGGGCCTTTCCCAGATCTGCTATTCATACTTTCAAATTTTACATTAGATCTAGAGTCTTGAAAATTTATTTCATGTTGTCAAACTTGATCATAATTTCCATCCTCAGAGGCCAATTTAAGATCTCAAGACAATTTGCTTTAATGGGTAAATTAGAGGGAGCCTAGTAAGAATTTTACATTTTACAGACAAATAAATGGTTTTGAAGGGAGTGAAATCATGTCCCAGGTTGCCCACTTATCATCACACTGCGCTAAATGCTGGCGTTACCGGTGCAAAATAGGCCGGGGATTGTCCTCAAGATCCTTGCATTGCTGTTGACTCTGGGAGGTCATCCTTTTCAGAACAAGCTATAGAAACTTAGCCGTAGATATTAGAATCAAGTAATTTTCCCCTATAAGATTTATTACCCCAATAGTGGACTACAGGACCTAATGGCATCCTCAATAGAGCCTGTTGGTGCCCCTACCCAGGGCCCTATAACCAGGCTGGAGCACTCCTCTGCCACCCTCTGTGGATTCTGACAGTTCACATTCGTGCCTGTCTCCTAAAAATTACCTTTAGCAACAGGGAACTACCTTGCCAAGAAATTTCTTGGAAATTATTTCATTATCACAGAGGCAATCAACAGCCAGTGACTGACAGACATAAGGTCAAAAGACCAGCCCTCTTGCCTCAAGGAGGGATGACTTAATGGTGCCACTTCTGCTTCCTTGCTCCCAGTGGGATCAGGCTGAGACTACACTCCAACCTGAGATAACAACCTTGCTCAGGTGCCTCCCCTGCTCTTCTATCCCACTTTCCTTAATTTCTTGCTGGTTTCAGTGGAGTACTCACTTGCTCTGGGTTTCTTAGACCCACCTCGGTCAGTGTCTCATTTCTATGACTTTCTTGAATGACCTCCCGATAAAACTTTTCTTGAGAAGGCCCTCGTTTCTTTCACTTGTTTGAGAGAAAGTAGACTGCTACATCTCTAAATCTCACTCTTCTCTAGACGTAGCACACTCTAGAAGAGGTCAGTGCTTTAAAGAGGATATAAAACCGAACGAGGTCCGGCAGAAACCATGGGGAAAGCCGCTTGGCATCTGGAGAGCTGAAGACTTTCCAGATGAATGGAGAAATGCTAGATCAATGGTCTCCTGACTCCTGGTCCAGCCCTTTTTCCTCAGCTTACTCACTGCCTCTGTCTACATCATAATTAAGATTTAGGGTCTAGTGTGATTCTGTACATGGCTCTGAATAAAATTGTTTACACGGTAAGAAAGATTATTGTTGAACTGTTTCCAGGTTCTTGGAACACGGATACAGGAACCAGAAAAAATCTGCCCATTAAGCACTGTCCTCAATCAGAGACTGAAATCGGTCACAGTTGAAGTTAGGCCGCAGCAGCATGACTTTTCCCTTCAAGGAGGAGCCTTGGCCGGAGTACAAAGGAGAAGATGCAGCCTCTTGGAGGGAGGGATGAAGGGGCGGCTGGAGAGCTGCTGGCGGGGAACGCACGAGGAAGAATCAGCGACGAGTGCGAGCCAGGAGACTCTCTGCGCTTTCCTTGAAGATTAATTTTTTTTGCCTCTGTCTCATCTTCAGTTAGAAAAGGGTATTACTAAAATTAACTAAAAACAAAAAAGAGAAAGGCAAGCTCATGTTTTTTTCGCTTTTGCTCTCTCTTTTCTTTCTCATCAATGTGATAAAAACAATATGTTAGTTAGCTGGGATATTCATTAAGGAAAATATTATGCTGGGACTCTTTCTCCTCTCAAGGTATCTCGTGATTTCTAATAAAGTAACGCACATTCATTTCTTCAAAGAGACTATTCTATTCCCTGGGAGATGTGGCGCTTTGAAAATTTAGCAAGTTCGAGAAGGAAACTTTTCCAGCTTCCCAGAGCTATATTTGAGAGGTAGATTTTATTTAAAAAGTGGTATGAATTAAATGTGTTTAGTTTTTTATATGTATGCTTATAGCCAGAACAATGAAATAATATAACAATATATGAGGTTTTGAAAATATATTTGCAGTAATTGATTAGCGCTCCTAAGAAATCAGCAGTTAAACCAGCGACTCCGCTTCTGGGTATATATCCAAAGAAACCCAAAAACACTAATTCGAAAGAATATGTGCAGCCCTATGTTCATGGCAGCGCTATTTACAACAGCCAACTATGAAAGCAGCCCAAGTGCCCACAGGTAGGGAAGGAGATAAAAAGAAAGCTTTGGTACATACACAGAGTGGATATTAGTCAGCCATAAAAAAGAATGAAATCTTACCATTTGTGACAGCATGGGTGGAACTAGGGGAAATTATGCTCAGTGAAATAAGTCAGAGAAAGACAGATGCCGTATGATTTCGCTTATATGTGAAACCTAAAGAACAATATAAATGAATGAAACAGAAACAGACTGATAGATACATGGTACAGACTGATAGTTGCCAGAGGGAAGGGGGTGAAAGGACTGAGAAGTGCAGATTGGCAGCTACAAAGCAGCCATGGGGTTGTAAAGTACAGCAGAGGAAATATAGTCGATAATATTGTAATAACTGTCTGATACCAGCTGGGTACTGGACGTATCAGAGGAACCACTTTTTAAACCGCTCTGCATGCACCTGAAACTAATACAAAATAATACTGAATGTAAACTAACTGAAAATACTTTAAATATATGTTAAAAATGTAAAAAAGAAACTAGTAGTTAAAACAATTTATTGCCTTTGATGGGATATTACAAAATGAATCGAAGATTAAGCTAAGTAAATGTGTATGTGTAGAGGAAATTCATGTTGAAGCCAGTGTGGCCTTGCATTTTACATAATACTTAAAACCTTAGTCTTTGTCTGAACCTCGAAAGCTCATGAAAATTTTCCTTTGAAAGCCTAAAGTGAAGAGGAATATTAACCACAGACATTTTTATTTCATTTATTTATTTTTTATTTTTTACCCTCACAGCGTGTCTCCATCATTAAACTTAGAAGACAGGGCTACTCTACTGCAGTATTATTCTTGAAATGCCTGGTGCTTTCTGGTGCTTTACCATGTTGCCTCTGGGATACCATTGGTTTTTACCCTATAATTTTTAAATTGCTACCTTTAAGAGCTGGGGGGATAAGTGTTAAGACCAACTGACTCTGAGATATCATTTAAGTAAAATGACTTTAAAAGAAAGTAATTAGAATATTTAGATAAAATTGTAGAACATGAAAGAAAATGATTTCAATCAAAAGATATGATGTCTTATGGCACTTTATAAACACACTTCCGTTGGTTACTTTTGGCAAGATAACTAAATTTGATTGAAATGTACATACATACATGTACGTTATACCCCTCAGTTTAAGTTAACATAGACTGTCCTACAGAAGAAAGGTGTATACACATGGATTTATTTTGAAGTAGTGATGATAGGATAAGTCAGAACAAAAATGACAAGGGCAGGTGTACAGCCTTGTTACACACAACGGCCTAACTCCCTGGAGTTTTAAAGGCATCAAGGCCTGAGGAAACACAGCCAGACCTTCTAATATGAGCCTTTATGGGGGTCTTCAGCTCATTTATGCTGTCACTTTGTTCCTTGTCATTAGAATGAAACACCCAGATTTTAATGGCCTATTTCCTTGGCAAATAATAATATAAACTATCTCAATCTGACCTTCACATTTGTCTCTAATTTGAATCGCTACTTTAGGATAGTCTACCAATTATATCCCTGACAAACAATGAGAAAGGGTCAGAATAGACAACTTACATAAAAAAAAAAAAAAAAATGCTTAAAGATAATAAGATACTGATACCTTATTCTCGGAATATGTGTTATAAGAAGAGCAGGTGCTGCGGAATGTATTGATATGAGAATGAGCGGAGTCGGGAAATGGAAAATCATGCAAGTGCGTTTGCTGCACCGGCATAATTGAATTTCAGAAAAACCTAAGTGATAATAAAAAATGCTCGGTGGAAAATTAATCACACCTTCTTGGATGTGAATTTTTAGTTTCTTGGCTCGTCAGGAATCAGGAGCCATATCTATAAAAACAAACATAACAGTCTCTTCTTTCTACTGGGAAGTTTTCATCCTGTTTGGTCTCTGAGCTGGATTTCTTTGCATCTCCTTACACGCGCTTACATTTGCAAACTAATTTCCAAGATCACCCACACATAGACTGTCGCATCAGTAGGTGCACCGGTATTAACTTTGAGCAGGGATAGATTTTCCCGTGTGAAACTGTTGTGAAGTTATTATGACGGAGAAAGAATTGGCACATCCCTCCTTGGAGCGTTTCCCTGTTGCCCACGGGGGTGGCTTGCTTATACTGACTTTGATTCTTTACCTGTGTGTGTGATTATCTCACTTCTCAGAAACTGATTTTTCTGTGCAGTGCAATAGAGACAGTGACAAGAATCAGAAGTTTGTGGGGGGAAAAGTGATAGGTGATAAGGTCTGATGAAACATGCTGTCCTTTTGGAGAATCAAGCTGCCTTACTCACCTTTATCAAGTCGTTTGGTTGTAACCAAGCCTACAGAGAAGCAGCAGAGGAACTGAGCGGAATTAGAGTGGGCCCCCAATAGAGCTGCCTGCATTCCAGCAAGTAAAGAACTGTGTGTGTTCACCACGGTTTAAGTGCCCGACCTAAGACAATGCCTCTGTTATGTGGTTATGGGGGCTAGAACCTTCGTGGCTAGGGACACTTTCCTAAAGTCGCAGGACTTGGCAGCCTCCTGTACTCCTTGAAGACACTTGTAGATACACTCCAACTTGAACTGCCATCAGTCAAGTTCAGTTTGTAGTGAAAACAAAATTAGAGCTCATGGAATCTGTGGATTCAGTGGTTCTCTCAAGGCCCTGGGACTGTCTGGATGATGCTCTCAGTGTCCATGGTCAGAGGCTTTCTTCTGGTAACGACTGCCTTGCTTTCTCTTGCAAATGCCTTACTTTGCATACATATCCTGGAATCGCAGAAGTTTTGGCTGCAGGGTTCTTATGTTTTTAACTCATCTTTCCCTTTTATTTATAATCAGATATGCTTACAGCCAAGAGGGTAGATGGGTTTGTGCAGATCACCTGGCTTCTGTGTGACTGAGTCGGGGCTGAGACTCTCAATTCTGACTTACATTCAGGGGCTTCCTCTCACATACTGTATTACCTCTGTTAGAGTTACCGGGGCCAGGTTCTGAGAACCAGAACCACACCAGAACCACACTAGCTCTAAGAAACTTACCCTGCACAAGTTGGAACAAAAGTCCTCACCTAAGAAAAATAACAAATACATTCTAATTCAGTCTGTTCACTCGGTGACGTACAAGGTAGCCAGCAAGATAGCAAACTGGAAGAAACGGGCCAAAGAGATGATAGGAAACGGGAAGAGGAACTAGAATAATCAGATTGTGTCTTTCGTAAGTTTTTTTGGGTCGTAGTAAATGCTTTGCCTGACGGTAACCTCACAGCGTCCAGAAACCATCATTTTCCTCCCCTCCCTTGATTTTACCCTTGACTTTTCAAGAGTGGAACTGTTTAGCTGCCAACCTAAATCCGTTAGCAGTACTCTTTTAGAAATCCCTTTCCGGCCACGTGAAATTTCGCTGTCCGCATACTCCAAGAATCCTCGACTCGCTGCCATCCTGTAGGCCGGCGATTTTCACCGGTGCGCTGCAAGAATTTTTAAAACAATCAATACCTGACTCTTTAGTCAGGGTCACTGACCCTTTTTCCCTGAGATTGTCGAATAAAAAAATGACAGCAGCCAACACAACAATAGCCATTCGGTGTGAGTGGATCAAAGTTATACCTTTTTTTTGCTGCAGAATTTTAGTAATTGGTTTATGTGTGCCACGAGAAGAAAACAGTTGAAAATCGCTGCTGTAGACCCTTCTCTCCCTGTGGAGGCTCTTAACCTGTCCCTTTCTAGTTGTATGCCTTAAACTCAAGCTGCTTATTATTGTTGTTGTTTATTTTATTTTAACACGAATAGACCATTCAACAATATTTGATGAGAGACCTCCTACGTGCTGGTAAGTTAATACGTACTCTTAGTCAGAAAGGCGTTTAAAACTAAGTAACTGACAACATAGAAAAGAATGCACTAAGCACATTGCCTTCTGTTTTTATTTTTCCCCCAAATTCGAAGTGATCTGAGAGGACAGGACCTACATCTTGCCTTCAGTTTCATTACCGGCATTGTCCCCCAAATGACCTAGTTCCTTAAATAAGAAATATATACTTAAAAAGCACGTAGCCTTCAAAGAGTTAAAGTTATAAATTTCACATTTCTCTAGACAGGACTTAAAAGAACAGTCTCTGGCAGAGCAGATTAACAAAGGTAAGAGCTGCCGGATTGGAAACAGCACAGTCTAGAGGGAGAAAATTAATTTGTGGAAAAGTAGCTTTTCTTGCCCTGTGTGTGTTTTTAATGGCCTTAGCCGAGCAGAGTGGAAGTAGCTGGATTCTCTGCAACCCATGCACATGCTGGAGCATTTCTTTTCCTTCCCATCTTAAACATAATTGACTATTCAGTAGTAACCCTCATAGAGGAAAGAAAGGTCAAGAGATCTATGTGTCTTTGACATCAGCCTGCTGCCAGGGAGCAAGTGTCTTAGTGTACAATGCTCGTTTACAGTGTCTTTCCTGATTCCTGGATGTACAACCTGCTGAACATCCTGCTAAGATAAAATACAGATTTTTTTTTCCCTATCTCTCTGCTGGATTTTCTTCCCCCTCTGCCGTCTGACTCAAATCTGCCATCTCACCGCTCCAGAGCTGCCAACACAACAGTCTTCCCTTTATCTTCAATATATTTTGGAGTCGTGGGAAGACAAGCCAAAGCAGAGCAAGCGTGGAGATAGCAGGAAATAAACAGAGACTGTTGTGAGCGTGCATGGAACATGGCTTTTAAAATTACTATTTCTTACCTGCTGGTGCTGATGAACCTTGTGGTTTGGCAAAACGGTCGTGTTTGAAGCCATTTACAACAGATTTCATAAAATGCCCATTGCATTCTCTATTTTAATATTGGTCATTAAGCTGGGATGCGGGTATGAGAATGGTTTCCGAAGGACAGAGAGCAGAGGACAAGCTGGAAAGGAACATTGAGGGGAGTCTGCCTCTGCTAAGAGGAAATTTCTTCTTCGACTGCATTTCAGCCCCATTTCTTGAGCTCAGATCTCCCCTGTGTCTGGTTAGAAATTGCAGAATTAATGTGAAGCTTCCTGTCCCTCTTCTGTACTTTATTCAAGGGAATTGATCAAGAAAAGTTTCTTTGTTTTTGAGCTGCTTGTGAAAGTCTCCCTATTTCAGTTAAACAGAAGCCCATTTTCTTAGCAAGTTGTGCTATTTCTTTGGGCCACATTTACATGTGTGTATCAACTAATTATATTGTGCAGATATTTTTAACATGTGACAATCTTCTTCTTCCATGTGCTTCTTTTCTCTTGGAGCATTTTTCAAAAAATGTTGGCTGGGGGCAACTTAAAGATAATTGTTTTCTATATGAAACTCTTTAAACAATTTGATTAAACTTAGCAGGGCTCATGAAACTAAAGTTAAAGGTTTAATGCAAGAATGGAGCACTTCAATTGTTGCACAGAAAAGTCTTGTTCTGGAGCAGATATCAGGCAGACAACCCGCTTAATATCGTCCTCGACTCTCTTTTGATCACGTGCTATGCTCATTTGACAAACTCAGTGCAAGTAATGGAAGTGAAGATGCAGAGCAGGCTCTTACCAGCAATGAAAAACAAAGGAGAGACATTTCAAAACATAGTCCCCGATTGTGATTGTGGTCAGTAGACCATTTAGTTCATAAAGCTTTGAGGAAATATAATACATAGAGTGCTTGGGGGTGTAATATACACGCAGGTCCCAAAAGCCCCCCTGGAGAATTTCCCTTGATGAGAATTTTAGTACTTAACTGAAAATTATGGCTTTTGGACCCTTTCATTTTTATTTCTGGTGAACACATCAAATCCGATAGCAACTTGTTTGGCTAACACATTGCAGTTTAGACTCTTGCCGCTCGCGTATTTGTTTCCAGCAGTCTGCAGTACCAATTGATCTTAACCAGCAAACAGAAAATAGAGGCACAGGGAGCTAGAACATTACCTCAATAAGCGGAGACAAGCAAGAATTAAATTGACCTTCAACTTCGGATTTCTCTGTCCTTCCTTCAAGCAGGTATATTCAGAGGTGCTAAGTTGATTTATGTTAAATTAAAGCCGTTTCAGTAAAGCAATGACCTTGTACCAATAAATGTTTAAATATCTAGTTCTTCAGGGATCAGCAAAAAAAACACCATTCTTAAAATAACACTTTCTGTGAAAGCTTTTCCCTGCCAGAGAATTTACTCTGAGTGCATTTAACAAACAACTTCCCAATAGGGACAAACTAAAACACGGCTACTACATGATTTTTACTTTAACTTTTATTTACGGGTTGAATAGTGCCAAAGATAAATGAAAAAGGAAAACACTAGAGAGCCAGGTATATTTGTTAGCTTATAATATGCTGATGAAATTCTTGTTATGAGGACTGAGTAGAAGTTATGGGCATGGGTTCCAATCTCACTTTTCTTCTTGAAGTTCCCTGGGATGGTACCCCTCATGGAGGAACCTCTTTGTACTGGGGTTTTCTTGGCTGCAGAATAAAAGTACAGGGGAAAATGATGTACAAGATGTTTTTGAGCTTTGAATATTCTATATTTATAGCTCAAACAAATTTTTAAATGATCCATAATTCAAGAAACACATACAATTACATCTTTATTACAGACAATTTAAAACCATAGAAAAGGTATAAATTAAATATACAAGTAATCTTTGGTTCAGAGAGTCCATGTAATGCATTATTATAACTCACTCAAACCTTGCTGACATAGAAAGTAAAATAAATATTTTTAAGATTCCTCAAATGCTTTTGATAAGAAAAAACAGAAATGTCTAATAAACCCATCAGAGGAGTTATTTCCCTTTAAATTTCTATATAAGATCCTGATTTACCAAAGGCTGCTTGATTTATTAGTCTTATTTTTTGCCTCGATTTTCTAGGGGGTAAATTGATGTTAAAGGCATTAACACTTTTTTTTTATTCACCCTGAGAGTAAACATTAACCTTAAATAACAAGGTGAGAGAATTGGTACAATGGGATGTAACGCTGCGTCTATGACAAAGGTTAACCCAAGTCAGCTCTGGCGGGGATGGGGAACCTCTAGTCCAGTAGTTAAGACTGTTGCCCCGAGTGCCAGGGCTGAGCTTCCTGGTGCCATTGGAATCCCAGGAGGTCAGAAATTTCATATTTTAGTTCCAGTGTTACCTTTCTTCTAGGAGTCCTCATTTTGAAGCCTTCAGCCTTCCCCTGGAGAGTTTCTGCTAGAGCCCTGCCAGCATTAAGTTCAGGCTCCCCCCCAAAGATAATACTCCAGGGCCAGGCCAGGCTCTATTTATTCTCGCCGAGGTAGTGGCTTTCATGCTGTTTTGTGCCTTCTGGATTATTGCCCCCCCCCCTTTTTTGTAAACACTGCCTTTTTGATCTCCCGCAAGCTGCCAAGATCACCCTCTCTATCTGTCATCTACTGGCCTCCAGTAATCTGGTGTCACTGAAGATTTTTGGCATCTGGATAAGTTTTCACTTCTAATCCAGTCTCTGCCATCACCTCTGGCGTTTTCAACAACCATTTATTGTATCGAACCACTGTGTGTTGAATGGGTGTGTTGGCTCCGCACAGCGTGACCTCTCTATTTCTTTCTCTCATTATCTGCAATAGCTTCCTCTTCAAGTTCTCCTAACCATTCAGCCTCAGAGTTAAACCCAATACCATACCACCTCATGAAAGGGCTCTTTCTCCAAAATCATGAAATCAACATCCTGCTCTCATCCCCAAACCTTCTACTTTCCAGTTCAGCTGCTCAGTTAATGATCTTTCTCCAGCCTCTTGGGAATGTCCAATCCACTGGCCCCTCTTTCTTTGCCCTACCCACTAGCTTTGACTTGCCATCCTTTGTGCCCCACGTATCTGATTAAATCCCAATCTTGGATGAGCTCAGCTTCCTGCTTTCTCTGTGTCTTCACATAAACCTTAGGTAAAGAAAATCGGAAGAGAAAAGCATTGCTACCCTATGATCACCACCATCAGCTGCACCTCTGGAATTCCTCTAAAATCCTGCCACTTTCCCTGGTTGCCTCCTTCTGATTCTCAGTGGCTGTTGCAAACCACAGTGTCCTTTCTGAACACGCTGCCTCCCTACCTCTCCAGACACTCAGCAAATGACATCCCTGTTCACTTAATTGAGAAGATAGCAGTCATGAGATAGGAACTCCTTCTACCTGCCACCATTAAACTTAAAAATCTATCATCAGAACACAGCTTGTCTCCTTCCTTCCTATTGCAGTAAAAAGTAGAGTAAAAGTGGAGACATAGAGAGATATCTTTTTACCAAGGAACACTTACCAAGAAAGGTAGATTTACTGAAGGAAATGTTATCTTTCTATCTAATAACATGCTAAATACTTAAAATGAAAATATTTTTTCTCATAGTCTCACAGATGCACTATTTAATCTTGGATTTATAGAGTAGAGCAAACATGACTAGAATTGAAATAAGCTTAGAATTCTGACTTCTGTGTTTACCAATAACTTTTGTCAGGTTACCTAATTTCTTCCACCCCCAGTTTTCCTATCTGTAAAATGAGAAAAGTATAGTTAGAATAATTAGAATAATTAAGTGATTGCCCCCAAATGTCTCCCACCCCCACCACTCACCTACGACATGCTTTCCTTTATTAATATTCATACTAGTAATTTTATAAGACCTCACATTAAAAAAAAAATACAAGGAATATATATTTTTCAAAATGGTGAAGCAAGGACAAGTTAAAATTAGAGGAATATAGGGAAAATTATTTGTCTTTACTTACCCTGAAATAACATTAAAACCGAAACTGATGAGTACAACCAAAGTAATATCTGTTAGGCTTAGATGTGAAATGTATCGATATGCTTCACAGCAAAGAATCCTAGCAGATTGATGAAAATTCAGGATCTGGACAGAGATTATTATAATGACCCTGCTCCCAGTAGCCACAAGACCATCTGTAAATAACCTAAATCTCTAAAAGTCTCAGTCTCCTCAGCTGTACTATGAAGGAGACAATATTTCTCATAAGGTTTTGGTAAAGATGAAATGACATAATACACATAATGCATTTTACACTGTGCTGGGCATATAGACTCGCTCAATAAACACTACTGGAAAGTGGCATGGGGAGAGAAATGGGACTTGTGAGATATACATATATATAATTTATATACATGTATGTATATATACATATATAAATTCTTTTAATCTTTGTTTTATACCAAGTGAAAGAAAGTTTGTTCTTCTACACAAAGCTCATGGCCAGATAGTAAATCTACTAATCTCTAATTGATTAATCTGTATAAGATGAAGAACTAGCCTATGCTTTCAGACTTGAACAAGTTGCCTGGTCTTTGTCTTCCATCTACCTTCAGATGGTGGTGACCTTGCAATTGAGTGGCTACAGAAGCAAGAGAAATGGCCTTTGAAGTCTAGTTTTTGCCTTAATGCCTAACCCTTGGACAGTGCTGTCTCAAATGATGGTTTTCATTACATAGGAAGGTTGGGCCAATCATTATGAATGCAAAAAGCTTTAGTAAATTTTTTGTTTGAACAGTATAATGATAGTTCTAAAACAAGTGATTTTTCTCCAAGATCATAGCAACTATGAGTCTCTTGAAGTTATATTCTAGTGAGCATCGAGCAATATTTTTGTTAGCTCTTTTTCTACTGCTGCTATTAATATTTCTTAACCCTATAGTTACCGTGGGGGGTTTTAGTGGGAATTTTATTTTTCATTTTTTATTTTATTTTTTTCCATCAGCATTTATCCCCTCTATGCCCTCTTCCACCTCCACCCACTACCTTCTCCCCCGCAATCACCACACTGTTGACCGTGCCCATGAGTTCTCTCTATCTCTTTTTTGCTCAATCCCTCCCTCTACCCCCCCCCCCCCCAGCTGCCTGCCTGCTATCTATTTACTGTGGTTTTATTGTGGGTTTTATATATTATGTCTTGGGTGTTCAGGTTTAATGTCTTTGTTTTTCTGCTTCATACTTTAATTATAATTGGTATATATTTGGAACATTAAACTCTGATTGCCATTTTATTCAATAAAGCTTGTCAAACTTCCCAAGCTTTTTCCCCCTGGGTCCTCCTTACATGTTGATATGAATCGATAAATCTAAATCAAAGTTGTATGAAGTTTCATCTTCCCTCCCTTGACCCGGTGTGAGTTGCTCATGCATTTAATTTATGCCACTAATGAATGGTATCCTTACCAATGGTATCCTTACAGTGAAAATACAATCACTGTAATGGAGATTTCTGCTTCTGTATTGTATGAAGTCAAGATTGATTTAGTTATTTAATGTCTTCATCCTCAGAATTGTCCTTGCAGCTTCTGTCAACAAAACAATGGATGTTTAGTTTCAAGGAAATGTGAAATCTAAAGCCACCAGTGATAGCGTTTTTTTTTGACACCAAGACCAAATTAGCATTTTTGTGAACCCTGCTGAGAAGTGTTGGTTTTGTGTCTCATTGGTGATATGTGCCTACTGGCTATATCTGGTGAGTCATTTTCCTTGAAATAAAATCCTGCCACATTCCTTCATTTTGCCAGAGGTCTTTCAAGTTATAAACACAGGAAAATACCAGAGAGCTCTGATGAAGGCAGTGCTTCCCACAGGCCTCCCTGTGGTGTGTGAGAGGCGCCAAAAGATTGGTTCGAAGCTTATGTCCCAGAGTTGGCTTTTTTCAGCCCTCAGTCTAATCCTTCCTCCTGAATACCTGAATATGGAAACAGGTCACTTTGTAAAAATAGAACTAGTACTTTCTACTACGAATTTATCCATTACTCATTAATAACACTTTGATCTATGGTGAGACCTCCTGACTCTTAAGTATTACTATGTTGTTCAATATTTTACTGACTTTGGCCCCAGCTGAATAGGATATTTCAAACATAAGTATTAAATTGAAAAACTCTAAGAGAAGTCTTACTGATAACACTCAGAAATATATTACATTGAGACCAGCTGGTGTGGCTCAGTGGTTGAGCGTCGACCCATGAACCAGGAGATCACGGTTCGATTCCCATGCAGGAGGCACCCGATCAATGATTCTCTCTCATCATTGATGTCTCTACCTCTTTCTCTCCCTCTCCCTTCCCATTTGAATGAATTTCCCATTTTTTCAAAGCAGATTTTGATTTACTTTCTTCTATATTTTTTTCTAACTAAGCCGTTTTACTGCACCTTAACATTGGATGGCTATTTGCTGAATCTGGAATGGTCAAAATTTTTTTAGTTCAATAGGCAATTTATTAATCTTGGTTGTATGAGTAATTAAATCGATTAAGCAGAAAAAGTGAATATAAATATAGGAATCCATTAGTGTCCAAATACAGAATCCAAAGTTTATAATTCCTTTTTTGTTAAACATTTTTAAGTGTATTAACATAGTTATCAATTTAGCACAGGGAACTTTTCAGTAGTAAATATGAACTATCTTACATACAGTAACACATCAGATTGAGTCAGATATTTTTGCCATATTATTTTGTTCTCATATGAAATTTTTTAGATTATGTGGTTCTTTATTTTTGCAGTTTTATTGAGCTAAAGTTGACATACATCACTCTATAAGTTTAAGGTGTACAGTATAATGGTTTGACTTACATATATATTGTGAAATGATGACCACAATAAGTTTAGTTAGCACCCATTATCTCATACAGACATGATAAAAAGGGAACTCCCCCAGAAAAGAAGAAAATATGTTTTTCCTTGTGATGAGAACTCTAAGGATTTACTCAAGTTTATATTTTTATTGTCAACTAGAATGTTTTTGTTTGGCACAACAGTCTAAAAAATTGATTTATAAATTCTGTGAGTTTAGGTTCCCAGTAGGTAGCTCTCAGAATATAGGTATAATCAAGGACAAATAGAGTATTTAAAATTCACAAATTTGTGTTAATGAACGTTCTTTAATGGCCGCCAAGGAGAACAACTTTTATTGGGATCATCTTTTGTGAGTTGTCCCCATGAAAGGGTAAGGTCTTACTAAAGGGAGTCATTATCATTCATTCCAGAACTACAGTGTCAACTATAAATGAGTAGATTGGTTAATACCTCCTTCTAGGTAGTCCGAGTCCTTCATCTGTAACCATCGATTTGGTGACAGCCTGTGATTATTTTAACTGGCCCCCATGCTGCAAGGCACAGGTGGCTTGCTTCCTGAGCGGTGCAGGGCCCACTTCTAAATTTCAGAGAGGTTTCTGTCACTCCCCAAAGAACTTCCTGACAGCAGTGACGTTTGGCCTAATCACTTATTCTCTGTTCCAAGGCTTCTCTGCAGTGGCTCTCAGAGCCAGGAAAGCTTCTGTTGTCTTAGAGCCACAGCCACCAACATCTGCTGCTGATACTTTGAGGTGTTCTAACTTCTCTTAAAAAATAAGACCCCTTCATTTTGTGCCTTTAGGTTATTTTCCTGGACATAATGCCAAACTCTTATGAGGCTTCATAGTGTTATGCTTCTCAAAATTATTAATGAGGAAACATTTTAAAGATATAATTGGAATTGAACTGAAAATGTTTATGAAATGTTACCTAAAAAGCAATAAAAATAAACTCAATTTTTATTTCATGAATAATTCAATATCATATAAAAGTACTCTAAAGAAATGCACCAAAATGATAACAATTATTGGTCTCGGGCCGGGGGTGGAGTAACAGATTTCTTCTTTGTATATTGTATTTTGCAAATATTACAAAATAATTATTAATTGGAAAATTCTATTTAAAATGGTGAAATAATTGTTATATGGTGAGACAATAAACATAAAGCAAAATATTACCAAAAGACTATTTTGCAAAGATTTTTACCATATAATATTACTGTTAATAATTTTTTCTGTGACATTTACACCTGTTACTACTTAATATACTTTGCAAATTATGCTGGAATACTTTTTGCATCATCATAACTTCCATTTGTGGTGTGTGTGTGTGTGTGTTTGTGTGTGTGTGTGTTTGTGTGTGTTTGTGTGTGTGTTGTGTATGTGTGTTTGTGTGTGTGTTTTGTGCGTGTGTGTTTGTGTGTGTGTTTGTGTGTTTGTGTGTGTGTTGTGTATGTGTGTTTGTGTATTTTGTGTGTGTGTTTTGTGTGTTTGTGTGTGTGTTGTGTGTGTGTGTTGTGTGTGTGCTCTCCTTATTTATAGCCTTCTCGCTTGCTCTTCCTCTTACATGTCTGCACTTTTAATATGAAGCTGTGGGGAAACAAGAGTAGATTGGACGTCTCTCTTGGGAAACTATATTGGCCTGGTTCAGTGGTTTGTAAACTTTTTGGCCTCAGAACACCTTTATACTCTTCAAAATTATCAAGAACTCTAAAAAAATCTGTTATTTTGTTGTAACTATCAAAATTTACCATATTAGAAATTAAAACTGACCATTTAAAAATATTTATTAATTCATTTAAAATAATAAAAACATTGAATACTAATCTACATAACATTTCTGAATATACATGCAAATAGGCAAAAAGAATTAATTGGAAGGGTGAAACTATTTTACATCTCTGAAAATCTTTTTAATGTTTGAGCTAATAGGACACAACTGAATTTTCATATCTGCTGCTTCATTCGCCATATCACTCATCATGCAGCCCTTAAAACAACTACCCTGTTCCTGTTGAGAATCAGACCTAAAAAGAGAGTGAAAAATACCACTATCATCTTGGTATTATTATGAAATAGTCTGACCTGCTGAATTCCTTGAAAGGGCCCTGAAACACAGATCACATGTTGAGAACTACTAGCCTAAGATAGGCATTTTCTTTTTGTAGCTGGTTAGTATTCCATTTTAGTGAATGCACTGTATTTATATAAACTATTGTGCAAATAATATTTGTATTGTCTTGAGGGTTTTTTTCTTAGAAACAATGCTGCCATGAATATTTTTATAAATATACAATTGTTCCATGTATGGGTGTATGTAAAGATGGCTATTTTAAGATGAATGACTGGGCCAAAAGTTATGCAGACTTAAAAGTGTGTGCTATCTCTCTAAGAAAAAGGTTTTATAAAAATGTAATTTAATCAATACAAGCTCTTGTTTCCTAATTGTTTGAAATACTGGGAAAGAATAAATTTTACTGCTGTATTCCTCAAATATTTTCCCCAATTAATATATTCACAATTTTTTATTGACTTCCCTCAATCTAAGGATTAGGAATTTCAGTACTTCTCCAATTTTATATACTATGCCCCTCCCTCATGGTTTTTAATATTTTGGAGTTTCTAGTAGTGATGCTAATTAAATACTCTTTCTCCAGCTCAATTGACTGGAAATCCCCAATATAATGAATATAGATATGGATTTTTTTTTAAGATTGAAGATAATGATAATCACTTTTACTTTATTTATTAAAGCATAGTTGGCATATAATATATTGGTTTCAGATGTAGATATGGAAACATTTTAAAACTAATCCGTATTTTTGAAAAGTTCATCAGGAAATGACAGTTTGTATAATTGGAGCAATGTATCAAAATAGATGAATTCCAAAATTATATTAGTTCCTGAAATTGTCTTGAGGCAAAATTTGTTCTACTTTCACAAGTGTTTCCATTTTCTTGTTAGGGAAAAGAGACACAAACTGAAATCCAACTCTAATTTTCCCGTGGGCATAAAAGAGAAGACCTTAGTAATTACTTATCTTTTTCATCCAACCACTTAGCGTCTTCTTTTCTCATGTTTGCCAATAAATGCAAAAAATGAAGATCCCCGAGGGAGAAGATGTCCTCTCAGAACGGCTGTTCTTAGGCCTTCAGTTCTAATTACACCTTTGACCCATTCTTTGCAATGTTTCACCTCTTGCCAGAGTAAAAGAATGTTCCTTTTTTTGCACGTATTATTCTAAATTAACCCTTTTTCCTGTACACTGTCCACATTATGTCATTATTAAATGCATCCTGGGACCGAATCTAACTTTTAAAGATTTTTTCTTCCATTTTGAAGGAATTGAATTAACAAAACTCTTTTTAAGACTTTTCATTAAAGCTTTGTTCAGAATACGACTTGTTTCTCAATATTAACTCTGGGCATCCAGCTATAGAAGGCTGTAAGTATTTGAATACATAACCAATATAGCTAATTTAGGCTCACTATTTCAAAGTGTGTCTACCATGTACCAGGCCTTATTTGGTATGATTTAATGGCTCAAATATATAGTTTTTGCTGGATTAATGAATAATAATAATTGCTATTATTATTATTGCTGATACTATTATCATTAAATCAATACTTGCAGTCTTCCACCTTTTCTGCCTTTTCTTTTATTCGTTTCCCTCTGTGGTAGGCTAGATAATAGCATCCAAAGATCTCCATGTCCCCATCCTCAGAACCTATAAACACATTACCTTACACGGTGAAAGGGGTTTTGCAGATGTGGTTAAGTAAGATATCTTGCGATGGGGAGATGATCCTGGATTTCTGTGGCGGGCCCAATGCCATTACAAGGCTCCTCACTAGAGGAAAGCACGAGCGTCAGTGTTAGTATTAGGAAATGTGGCAACAGAAGCAAGATATTGGAGTGATATGAGGGAGGGACCAAAAGCAAGGGAAAGCAGGCAGCTCTAAAAGCTGAAATATCAAGGAAACAGAGGCTTTCCTGAAGCCTCCAGACAGGATGCAGCCCTATTAACGCCTTGATTTTAGAACTCTGACCTCCAGAAATGTGAGAAAATAAGTTTGTATTGTTTTATGTATAGTTCCATAAAGTACGTTTATGGAACTGTGTTAATGCAGCAATTAGAATCTAATATACCCTTTTCCTCCCACTTCTTTCTTTATTTCATGCCATTAAATGTTGCCTTTAGAACCAAGCACCTACGGTAGTTTGACACTACGTAGACTGGATGATATGTAGAGTGTGCATTGAAGTTCAACCCCTTTGCCATATCAGATAGGCTTCTACAGTTCGTATAGTGAGGACACTGTGACCTCTATCAGCTCAAAGGCCTTTTGTGTCTTTGTGACATGAATGTCAATACATTCAAATGAAACAATGCAATCTTTTTTCAGAACAAGTTGCCCTTAAACTTTGTACTTGCAGAACCCCATCTCTTTACTGGAAAATAATATTAAATTTAGTTTAAAATTTAAAGCTATAAGTTCCTCTAGATAAGCAATGCAGGACTCCAGTGATTTTTGTGTTACCGGCAAAGGTGTGACCTTAAAATATGGGAAATTTGAAATGATATTAATAGATATATATTTAGCTTACAGTTGCTTGTTCCAAGAGCCATTGAGGTGTATTTTATTGGTCACACCCTATAACCAAAATCCTTTTGCTGTAACATACAAATAATTTATCAAGTGCATGGACATTAACTAGGGTTTTGTTTTAGTCCAACATTAATGGAAAAGGAATTCCATCTGCTGTTGTTTGTCTTATGTGTCTTGGAGTATAAAGAACCAAATGTTAAAGATTAGTCTCAATTATTCTGTTCACAGTAAGTATAATTTATACTTCTGAGGGGTGGGACAAACGATGGATTATAACACTAGGCTTCACTCTTCCTTTGGTTCATATTAAAAATATGTAGGTTTACATTTTCTGCTCTTGGTAGTAATTCTGTCTGTACCAGGAAGAATACATATAGATGTGGTACAAACTCCACGGATATAAAAATATTGTTCTAACTGTAAAATAACTGACCACTTTTACAGAGATGGGCTGCTAAGGCTCTTTGCATTGCTTTGCCTGTAATTGGTTCCCATGGGGACCTGCACAATCCATAATTTCTGATAAAATGGACAGCAATGGAGAAGTTACAAATTATAAAGCAATTATGAGTGGGCTAGTCAATAAAATTTCACAATCAGTCATTAGAGTATTGTATTTAAGGGAACACAGGGTTCAGAAATGTTGCTATAAACTAATGTGTAATTTGGTCATACTTCTTGGTAAGGCAATAAGACCTTTAGCTGTCCTTTGATTTAGACTTTCTCTAGGAGGTTATGCAACATAAGGCAATATGATTAATGTCATTATTGAATAATTTAAAATTATTTCCTGTGAAGGAATGAATCCCATTAATGGGACTGAATGCAGTCTTCAGTGAAAGGTTCCAGCTTTGGATTCAAATAGGCTGGTGTTTCCAATCACTTACTAATTATGTGATTTTTTTTTAGTGATTTATTTATATTACTAAGACTTATTTATATAGTCCATAAAATGGAGATAATAACATACCTCATTGAACTGTTTGGGAAGTAAATGAGATGCTGTGTTTGAATTGGTCTAAATAGGATGTATCATTTAGTGGTAATAAATAAATTCTCAAATCTCTTAGCTCCTAAAACATGTTATTCTGTGTTCATGTTATAAAGTTAGTTTCTGGGAAGCTCCATTGTACAGTCACTCAGAGAGCAGGGTGAAAGGAGACTGCACCACCTATAAAACACATGGTCTCAAGGACGTGGTGGCCAGGGACCAGAGACAGGAGAGGCGCACCAGGCCTGGAGACTTGTGTCAGAAGTGACATACATCGCGTTTGTTGGTTTATAGGCCAGGGAGACTTGGAAACATTAGGAAGAATGGGAGCATGGATATGTGTAGGAATGGTCTTTCCCACAACATCGAAAATGCTTATTAGCGTGATGCTGGCACATAATTAGAATAGCTCAGTAAATGTTAGTGGTGGTCACTGTCATCACTGTGGTTATTTTACAGGCAGTACAGTTTATAGTTAAGAGTTCACATCTAACTGTCTGACTTTGGGCGAGGTTTTAAAGCTCTCTGGAGCACCCTGGCTGGCGTGGCTCCGTTGGTTGGGTATCGTCCTGTGCACCTAAAGGTCGCAGGCTCGATTCCCTGGCAGGGCACATGCCCAGGTTTCCTGGTCGATGTTTCTCTCTCCCTCTCCCTCTTTCTCTCTTTTCCTTCGCCTCTCTCAAGCCAATAAAAACAAAAACAAAAATTAAAATAAACTCTCCAAACCTCTGTATCTTCTGTTTCAAAGTCAGTTCACGTCATCAGATTGTCATAGGGACTAAATGAAATAGTGATTCCAGGTAGCACATCCTCCAAAAAGATGGCATTTTTGTCGTTACTATACATTTTTATCCTTCATTTTATTTATTAGTTGGTTAAATCCACCGAAATGTCTATCCGTGTGTGCTTTTCCTCTAATGGCGTTAAGATTTCTTGATTAATTTTAGCTTTATAAACTAATAAAATATTGATTTTTTTTCCCATTTATGTCAGGTATATGCAATTATTAACCAATCACCCAAAAGGTATTTATTAAGTGTCTACTGTATTCTAGAGGCTACGGATAAGCAATAAACAAGACCAGCAAGGTTTTTGCTTTTATGGAATTTAGATTCCAGGGCAGTGAAGAAGAAAACAGGCAACAAAGAGCCGAGAAAGATCGACTTAAGTTTCAGATGATGATAATTCCTGTGACTCCACTGAAACGGGAGAGTTTGGTAAAGACTGCCTGGTGAATATTTCATTTTGTACGGTCAGGGATGGCCTCTCTGAGGAAGCAACATGTCAGTGGAGATTTGAGTGACACAAATGTATTTGGGGGAATAGCATTCTTGGCAGAATTTAAAATGCAGACACCCACAGGCCAGAGTTATCTTGACTCTTTAAATGTAATTAGAGCAGAGTGAGCAGTAGGCAAGTGGCTGGAAATGAGGCTATAGAAATAAGTAGGGACCTTTGTCTATGAAAATAACTGGATATATTTTTTTCTGTTTGATGAGAAACTATGAGAAGTTTTCAAGCAGGAGAGGTACATGACCTGAGTTGTGCTCTAGAAAGATCACTGACTATTCATGGAAAACCAAGTATAGGGGCTATTGCAGAGTCCCAGAAAGAGATGTCTGAAGTGACATTCATATGCAAAGCATCTGACCTTTCAAGTGACATAACTTTTAGTTTGGGATTGTTACCTGTTTTTGGATAACTGTTATGAGTGCAATTCAGTATCTTTTCAGTATCTTTCTTTTTCTGTGCTCTGTTGCAACGAAGTTCCAAACTTAATTTAGAAGTTCATAATGTCCTCGAAGGAAACATCTGATGGAATTTACAAAGATAGATATCATTGCAGGCAAATAAATTTTACTTAACGTTTCACCTAAGGTCAAAATGAATTGATTAGCCAGGAAGAAAGAGTAGTTTTAAGTCATAATAGGCTCGTATAGCTTCCCTGTTTTAGAAAGAACTACGCTGGGTTTTTCCTAATGAAATAAAATATTAGACTTGAATTTTGAGTCAATGAATTAGTTTGTTGTAGCCTACCTCTTCTGTGCCCATCTGATGTAGTACCCAGGAAAAAATGAAAGGTACACCTTTCATTGCCAAACAGGATAAGCAGCATCGAGTAAATACATTTGCCATTTCAGGAATGTTCTTCCTGACACAATCTTGGGACAGCCTGCTTTTGAGAGATAAATGGATGAAGCCATTTAGAATTAAGAATTAAACCTGCCTTTTATCTTTTCTGTCATGTCCAATTAAATAGTTTATGTTGAGCAAGAGTTCCTACCTTCCCTGATCTAAGATACAATGTC
Source organism: Miniopterus natalensis (assembly GCF_054644295.1). Taxonomy (NCBI): domain Eukaryota; kingdom Metazoa; phylum Chordata; class Mammalia; order Chiroptera; family Miniopteridae; genus Miniopterus; species Miniopterus natalensis. The sequence goes on along the minus strand of NC_142095.1, from coordinate 12,710,972 downwards.
ATACAAGATGCACAGTTGGGTGGATAAATAATCTGATCCATGTTTGTTTATTTGTAACTCTGCAAGTTCTGGAATCTTTCTTTGGGTTTACTCATTATGACTTTGTATCTTGGAGTCAGAGTTCCAATTTCAGAAGCAAAGCCCTTGCCTTTGGCAGCTAAAGGCCTGTTATTATGGGCAGAGATTAAAATTACCCTGGACCAAGATCTATAATTTTGTATATTAAGTCTTGGACCAGTGCCATAATGCTAGGAAAGGGAGGTATCAGTGCAGTGACTCATTTAAAATTATTTTTCTCATGAAGCAGTCAGACTAGTAATTTTAAATGCAGTAAAGGGGATAAATCTAGACCACTCTAGCTTTGTGTTTAAATAAAATACTGTGAACCCACCTAGTCGGGTGTGGCTTTCCCATTCCTATTTTGTGGAGTCAAGACACCTGCTCTCAATACAGAACAGAGATAATTCTTTGTTCACCTTTTACTTTGATGTCTCCCTATGTCTGTGATGAAGGAGCTAAATGGATTATTTCTCAGTTGCTGATTTGGTCATTTAAAGAGAAGGAGAGCTCAGGGAAGTCCTTCCCTCCAAGGCAGCTACGTGAGGGCTTACACATTAGACCAGGGCACATGGAGAGCTGCCAGGAATGCATTCGCAGGACCTTCCTCCAGTATGCCAGTCACTGTTCTCCAAATGCCTATATTTTATGAACTGTGCCATTGTTCTGAAGTCCTATTCTGGTATAACCCATATGTAATAGCAGCTTATGCATGTAGTTATAATATGCTTTAGATTTTGCTCAGGAATAACTATAAGTTCTAGAACAACTTTTGAACTTGGAAAGTCTGATAAGAAAGCCCAAGGAAAGTCCAAGGACCTAAAGACTAAAACAGGGCTTTTACGTAAAAAAAAATTTCTATATTCTGTGAATTGCCTAAAAATACCTCAGCATATTACCAAACTGCAATTACTTAAGAATGTGTCCAAGATGTGACTTGCAGAATTTTTGTTCTTTAGGAGACAGGGGAAAAGTTTCCAATGCCTACTTTAAATGAGAAAGCCCTCCTTATAGATTTATTAAACATTCAATGGTTTATTAAGGAATTTAGAGCTCTCTTTGGGAAGAAATATTTTAAAACTTGACAGATGTGTATACTGCCCAAGTGGATTCCGCTGCAGTCTTGGCTCATTCAGCTGAGTGGCTGCGGAGTGAGCCATCCGCATGCTCTGCTGTCTTCAAGCCATAGGACGGTTTTCAGTGTCTTCAGTATCACAAGAGAGAGCTTGCCGAAAGTGTGCGTGTGTGTGTGTGTGTGTGTGTGTGTGTGTGTGTGTGTGAACTGTTAGGTTCCAGGAGCCACATGATGCTTTGGGGATACCAAGCTGAATAATGCAGACATCCTATCCTCAAGAAGCTTTTAAGTTAGTGGAGAAAGTCATATAAACATGAATGAGCTGAGGTGGTTTCTACATAACCAAGTTAGTCGTCTCTATGACAGACGCCTAAGAGAAGAGATTGGAATTGACTTGTGATTTTTTAATCACTTGTTAAATGTCTGCTTTGCTCTCAGAAAGAAAATTCTTTAAGGGCTAGACCTGTATCCATTTTAAATCGCTGCGTGAAGCTCTCATGGCCAGCGCAATATGTGGTGTACAGCACTGTGTTTCACATTCACTTCGAATGAACTTAGGTAAGGCTGAATAAATACATTAAGTGAAATGTATTAAAAATTAATGATAGAAAAGAAAACGTAAAAAAATATTAATTAATGGTGAGTTCACTCTGTGAGAACTTGAAAGTGGGGCCGGGGAGCTGGGAAGAAAATTAGGGGAGATTCTATGAAAGTGATTAACTGAAAAGGGGGCAGCCAGGCCAGACGGAAGGAGCCGTGCAAGGTGTGGAAGGTCTGTCCGCACTGAGGACTCCTGCAAGCCGAGGGGGGATGTGTATATTTAGGCCGATGTCGGATGGTGTTTTGTGCTAAGCAGCTTGGATTTTCTCCTGCAGGTGAACATGCAGGGGATTAACATGATAAAGTTTGCCTTTTAGGAAGATCTATAGGCAATTGGAATCCATATAACAGACCTTTAATGTTCAGTCCCGGTGGAAGAATTGGTACCTAGCTAAGAAAAATGGATTTAGGACAGTTACTCAAACCTTCCCCTGAGGTAGTCTGGCCCTAAGCCCTTTTATCCCCGGGTTTCTGTAGCAAGAACAAATGCATATTTTATTTCAGAGCTATTTGCATGCATTGTTTTTACAGTAAACTCCGCGGGTAGGGGCTGTCAAGCTGTTTTTTTAAGTTTTTCATGACTCAGATAAATTTAACCATCGATGTTTACAGCACATATATGGTCTTTAACACCTCTTTGAAAAACTCGATTTTTAGTATCTGGATTAAATTTATTTAGTATTGATGAGCACGTGATTCAGGCTACACGAAGCACTCTTCAAACTGTCACAAGTTCAGTTCCTTGGCTCCTGAATTAGAAAGAGATCAGTTCCAGGCCGTCGCCCGGGTAAATCTTTCGCCCACTGAAGATGAGGCTCCCATCCCCGCTGGCACCTCTGGCCTTGTTAACTGATACCCGCAGCGTAATATACAGCTTTGCCTTTGACACTGGAATTATATTTATTTCTACTAACTCAGCTCACTGCGTTCTGGGAATTCTTTCAGCCTCTAGCACAGGAAATATATGCTCAGGAACAGCATGTGAGAAATTGAGATGTTTTCTTGACCTGAGCTTGAGTTCAGTTTGGGGGTACATATGTGCGTGTTTTCATTGGTGCTGGACTGTAAGTAGATACGGCGAAGAATCTTGATGTGTGTGGGGGTTTTTTTGTTAAAAGATTCATCCCTACGTTTTTCTCACCATTTGTTTTTACCTATAGCAGTGGACGTGAGAACCACATGAAATTAGAGTCACACCTGGGATTAGGACTTGGAATTCTTCTATGCTTTTGTTTTGTTTCATTTGCAAGTACATTCGCTAGTAATATATGGAAATTATGGGACCCTCTGCTCTCTTAAAAGAGGAAATGGTTGTGCCCTCACCCTTCAGTCCTTTAAAATTTAATTAATAGAAGGAATGGTAAGCAGTTATTTTGTCTATCTGCCTGCATTTATTTAGTCATTTGATCAACAGTTGATGAGATGTACATTAACCCTCAGCCACTTTGCTAGGCCAGCAGGGCGGATGCTTGGCAAAGGTGAACAGGCCCCAGCTCCTGGCTTTAGTCAAATCAGACTCCCATAATAGCAGAGGAGAACATGGAGATGCATTATGGAAATTTAATAAGATTTAGCTGGTCCCCTACTGATGGACATTTATAAATTATGGTGCAGGATAATTAGGCTACCAGGCTGAGCAGCATTTCAAAAGGGTGATCTATGCTAATATGGAAAATTCTTCATGCAGAATTAAGGTAAACAAAGAACAAAACCCACCTACGAAGCAATAGTGCCCCCCTTTGGAATTAATTTTAAAAAAGAACGAGATAGATGGATTAGTAGATATATATTTATGCATTCCCCTGGAAAGAATTATAAGAAAAGGGGGGAGAGGAGTTGAGACGAGGTCTTACACTTTTTATTTTTAATCTTTATATAGTTTGAATTTACTAACTTTATATGTGTCCTTCCATTTGTATATCTACTTATTTATTTTTAATATCAAAGGAGCATCTGCACTATAAGATTATAGCTGTATTTTTTCTTCTTTGTACCTTTTTCTGGTAAAATGTGTGGTGTTACATAGAGTATGTAATAATCTGTAAACATTACATACGGTATGCGAAGAGCTTTGTCAGAGACAATTACAGTGCCGAAATACAGAGGAATGAGGCAAGACCAGACAGTGGTCCATCTTGGTCAATAAATGAGATTCTTTTATTTTTATTTTTAAAGATTATCTTAGCCCTTTCCTTGATGCTGTGCCTTCCAACCATACAAGGTCCTCCAATTTGTAGTTGGGTATATAAGTCTGCCAGTTGTAGGTGAGTCAGTTAATGCTTCTTGGAACGACTGGTATTTTCCACTTTCTTGGTGTCAAAACATGTCCTCATTCAGCACAGGTAATGTTTCAGTCACATTCCCCATAAAATGAACCAAATTTAACCTTCAACGCATCCTTTGCATTCTATCTACTTGGAACATTTGTTTCCTCTGTTAATGTTATTTCTCTGATATACTCTTTTTTTTTCTTTAAAAATAATCTTTCCCTAAATGAACAGAATTATGGAAGAATTGTTAAGTAAAAAAAAAAAAAAAAAAAAAAAAAGGTTTACTACTTAAGACAGAGAGTTGAGTTTGACGTAATTGCACTGGCCATAAGACAATTTATCAAAAAGTGGTTTTCTCCGCCATGTGTCTAAGCAAACAGCTGTTCTCTGAGTTTGCCATCACTGTGGGGCTTTTTCCTTTCCTGTAAGGCTGCTTGCCATAGTAGAGAATTATACTTGAAACTAAATATACGTATTAATCCACTACCAAGGGGTAAAATTGGGAATGTACAGGCAAATTGCACTTTCTTTGCAGTATGTTCTTAACTTTTTATTTATTTCCACTTTTCCGGTTTAGATTGTTGTGCTTGTTTTGGCCTAAATGGTAGGGATAAACATGTGTCTGACACTTGTAACTATAACCCCTGAAATCTGTCTATTCTACTAAAACAAACTATTGTTATAGTAGCAATGGAAATTGTCGTAAGGACCCCATCTGCTGTTTCGTTTTAGTTCTAATTCTAACCTGTGGGCAGAGAACAACCATAATTATATCTTAATGAATGTTAAATATTTTTCTTCCATCCCCAGATCATGAAGTCAATGACAAGGACTGTATAAAACTCATTTCCTTTTACCTCCGATGGTAAGAAGGGTAACAAATAAACCGTTGGAAGGAGAAATCTAGAGAACACAGTCTGGGTGTTAGTTTGCCAGCAGCTACCACAACATAGCTGGGAATTCACTTAACTTTTATTTTCCTTATTGACAAAATAAAGGGTTTGGATTAAATAAATTTTAGGATCATATGACAGAGGCTTTCTATACCTTCCAGGCTGGAAGTTTATTACAAGTAAGAATTACCCAAATAGCTACACCTTGCTTACTGTAGTATATAAGACAAAATTAAATGGTAAAGAGGGTGCTAGAAGTTGAAAGGGAATGTAACCAAATAGCTCCCTCTACCAAAATATGATGATTCTGTGCTGTAACCGTCACATACTCTTTCCCATGTAAATCATGGTTTAAACTTGGAACTTGCTAGCTCTATCATCAAGAAAGATAGATGATAGATAGATAGATAGATAGATAGATGATAGATAGATAGATAGATAGATAGATAGATAGATAGATAGATAGATAGATATAGATAGATAGATGATAGATAGATAGATAGATAGATAGATGATAGATAGATAGATGATAGATAGATGATAGATAGATAGATAGATGATAGATAGATAGATAGATGATAGATAGATAGATAGATAGATAGATAGATAGATAGATGATAGATAGATAGATAGATAGATAGATAGATGATAGATAGATAGATGATAGATAGATAGATAGATAGATAGATAGATAGATAGATAGATGATAGATAGATAGATGATAGATAGATAGATAGATAGATAGATAGATAGATAGATGATAGATAGATGATAGATAGATAGATAGATAGATAGATAGATAGATAGATAGATAGATAGATAGATAGATAGATGATAGATAGATGATAGATAGATAGATGATAGATAGATAGATAGATAGATAGATAGATAGATAGATAGATAGATAGATAGATGATAGATAGATAGATAGATGATAGATAGATAGATAGATGATAGATAGATAGACAGACAGACAGACAGACAGACAGACAGATAGATAGATAGATAGATAGATAGATGATAGATAGATAGACAGATAGATAGACAGATAGACAGATAGATATTATACTCTCACACACACATACATATATGCATCAGGGCTCTATCATGTACAGAGCATCTGTGGGAGAGAATTTAACAAATCATTTGCTGACACACCGGGGACTTTACAAAACTGGATAGAAGAGAAACAAGTATTTGGGGATAAGTCTGGAAAAGCAAAGACGCAGCTCTGACATAGAATTAGCAAGAGTTACACTTATATCTATCACTTTTTACCCCAGATCAGCACAGGCTCCTTCTGCCTGCGCATGGAAGGAGATGAGTAATGCTGTTCAGGTGTAAGACTGCAGGAAGCTTAAGGACTGTGTCGAATTATAGCAAGAGCTGAAAGGAGTTCAAATTCATTGTTGGCAGTTTCCAACTTCAGGTCTAGATGGCCCAGGTGCTCCAAAAGTATTTCAACAAAATCCTATCGTTGTGCCCATCTCATTCATTCAGACTTCGTTAGGCAGGGCTGTGAAGGCCTGTGTGTTAGCCAGGCTGACTGACACGTGGGATCAGTCCTTCATGTGCTCACTTGTGACCTGGAGTTTGTGCAGGGGGAGCCGTGCATGTAAACTGTGATTTCAAAACTGCATGTGGTAGTAGACATGATTTCTAAATTAGAGGATATTGTACGACTAGAGTGACAGAAATTGACATCTATTCTGTGCTTCCAAAATGCCTATTCATGTCTCTACAATAGCGTCCACTGCCATCAATTACAGTGCCTTTTACTTGTCTTTCGGCCCCTTGAGACTGTGACCACCAGGGCGATGCAGCGTATATCATATACTGAAGAGATTTGAGGTCTTTTGTATTTTGTTTTTAAATGAATGAGTGTGTTAAAATATTTTTGAGTATATTGGCATTCTTCAATATGTGTCATCTTTTAATCATTAGTATGAATAGCTTTTAAATGTGCAAATCACCCTGAATAGCACAGACATAGTTTGGGTTTGTTGTTTTTTATTTGTTTTCTTTGTGTGTGTGGTTTTTAAATGTGAAGAATCTTTAATCCAGCAATTCTACTCATAAGTATCTTTAAAACATACTTGCTTATGTGTACATATACATACAAGGGTGTTTACTGCAGCTTTGTTTTTATAACAGCAAAACATTTAAAATGAAACTGGTACTTAACTTTATTTATACTTGACTATAAAGCAGCCATTATAATATATAGGAGTTAGATCTATATGTACTGACAAGAAAGATCTCCAAGACATACTGTTAAGTAAACAAACACATAAAATTGATTCACATGCACATACAGGGTGTCCCCCAAAAATGTATACGCACTATAACAGCTGATAGCTCAATTCTGAAAATGAAATGTATTTTAACAAACACTACCTTTATAATTATTCAAAGTGTATATACATTTTTTGAGACACCCTATACAGAGGCAATCCCTACATGGAAATTTTATCACATTTTAAATTACAGTTCTTAATCTTTTTTTAATTTCTTTATCTCATCTCTCTATTTTCACTCTGAGATTTTATAAGCCCACCTCCAATAAACTGCCTCTGTTGTCCTTATTTATCTTCCCCACCCAGCTCGTCCCACTCTACTTGTATTCTTTTTTTCTGAAATAAGATTTATAATCTACCTGAGGTGAGGAATTTTAAATTTAATATTTAAACCACAAGACCTGTAATTTAGGATAATAAAGAAATATATTTTAAGATGGAGATGAGTTAAGTTTTAACAGAAAATAGAAAATCAAAATAAAAAATTTTACATTAATTTTGTTGAGCAAAATATTTACTGTTGTTTTATTTGTTTGCTTAAGACAACAAGTCCTGTAAATCATTAGACTATCCCATCAGTTTGTGCATCAGATGTTTCACACTTAATACAAAGTTTGCAAGAGTAGAAATACTCCACTAAGCAAGCAAACAGTAATTACTCCTTCCTAATTGCCATGCAACTTTATTGCTATGCATTGTTATAATTATATTTTAAATACTCCCCATTTCCATGATAGACCATAATGGCTGCTAGCACATTATGATCTGTGGCTTTTAACTGCATCTCACTTCCACAAAGGGGTTATTTTCATTTCATCTCTATTTTAACTACTGTTAAAAGAGACTAAGCAAAATTAATTGGCACCGTAATACTGCAATAAGGAAATTGTAGACAATATGATATTTCTGTGCTACTGAATTCATCTCATTGCTCAGAGGACTCATGTTTGATACCTAAGAAGAATTCCTTCTTCTGCTAGGGAGCCAGTCATAGTCAAACCCACGTTTCTCGAACTTCAATGTGCTGACCCATCACCTGGGGATCTGGTTCAAATGCAGATTTTGATTCAGTAGATCTGGGGAAGAGCCCAAGACTCTGCATGTGTAACAGGTTCCCAGGTGCTGATACTCGGACTATGCTTTGAGTAGCATCTCTTTAGGGTACTATGTATACATGGTGTAAAATGCTATTGACAATACACGGACTCACACACACATATAAACTTTACCCTGAGCCCTGCTATCATCATTACTTTTCACTTTCAAACCTGGAAATCAGTTGCTACCATCAAAGAACTTAACACAAACAAGAACAGCACCCAACCTATGAAAGCCTGCCAAGTAGGCACGAGGCAACCGGGTCAAAGAAGGCTTCCCTGAGAACACGACGTTTGAGCTGCATTCTGAAGGCGGATTAGCAGTTTCCCAGATGGAGAGTATGTGAGAAACTAAAACTCAAAATTACATTCCTGGAATTCAAGGGCAATGTTATGGATATATCCATTTTGCTTTTTATTGATTTCAGAGAGAGGAAGGGAAAGAGATAGAAACATCAATGATGAGAGAGTCATTGATGGGCTGCCTCCTGCACGGCCTTTACTGGGGATCGAGCCCGCAACCCGGGCATGTGCCCTGACTGGGAATCGAACCACTCAACCACGGAGTCACACCTACCGCGCTATCCATCTTTTTTGAATGACACATTTAAAATTTGTTTCTGGGGTTTTATTTTTTTATTCATTTAGCAATACATTGTGGTCCTTTTTTCCCCATCATAATCTTCTTCAAATTAGTAAAGTAGCAGCAGTTGTTTCAATTTAGCAACATCAGCAAATATAAATAAATTATTATCAACATCCGTAGCTTATTGAAGACTCTCGAATATCAGGGCAGCTAAGATTTGAGGCTTCTAAGACTGTAAAACATGACTCACAAAGACATCTCAGCTGGAAGTTAAAGTCTCACTCCATGACTTTGTAAATTTCTCTTAGCAGTAAAAATAATTTTTTGAAAAGGGGATTGGGGAGATGGGTGGAAAAGGTGAAAGTATTAAGAAATACAAATTGGTAGTTAAAAAACAGTCACAGGGATGTAAAGTGCAACATAGGGAATATAGTCAATAATATTGCAATAATTGTGTGCGGGGCAGGTGTGTACTAGACTTATGGGGGGTGGTCACTTTGTAAGTTGTACAAATGTCTAATCACTATGCTTAAACTAATATAATATTGAATGCCAACTGTAACAGAAAAAAATTTTAATTGAAAAAAAATAATGGAAAACTTCAAGGTATGTTTAAACCCAGAATCTCATAGTCTATCTCCATTTGATCCTTAGCAAACTAGAATATTGTCATTTGGTAATTTTGTTGCAAGGATGCTTCTGCAAAATTTTTCGACACCAGTGTGTAGAAGAAATTCCAAGGTTAACAATTAGTTCAGTGCCTTCTGTTTTCCTGCCAACACTGCCCCCCTAATTCTATAGCTTCCAAGTTTGCACAAAGTAAGGCTTTTAAATATGTATGTATGTAAGTATGTGTGCACATGTGTGTACATATATACATATGTGTGCATATATACACATATATATTAATTCTCTTGTTTATATAAATGTATGCTATATATATTTGTTACATATTTAATAATATACATTTAATACATATTTAAACTAAAGAATTGGGAAAACCCTGCCTTTTTAGATTGCAATTATAGGTATATAGTTGTTTTATGGAGGACAAACTAAAGAGATGATCTTTAGGTAGTTTAGATCTTTACTAGATAGTTCTTTAGATACTTTAGATAGTTTAGATAGTCTAGACAGATCATAGAGATGATCTTTACATAGTTTAGATATGCAGTTATAGGTATATAGTTGTTTTATGGAGAACAAACTAAAAAGATGATCTCTTTCAACAAAGAAAAATTTCCTAGAACTTGGTTCTAGAACAGTTATTATCAAACATTTTAATGTAGGATTTGGGGAAAAGAAAACTCAATAAAACCAATCACTGTGTGGATGGCACAATACTTTTTCCAGTAGTAAAATACAGCTTTGGTGGATTTAAACTGCCCATAGACCTTTTGCAGTTGAGTCACACAAAAATAATAGTAATCATAACGAAAAAAAGAAAAGAAAGAAAAAGGAACATTCATCTTGGGCAACTGCATTTTAACACACATAAGAGTAACACGAGCTGCATCGTGCACTGGGGATCATGGAAGCCAGACTTTGGTGGTGACTCAGGAGAGGGACCTGGGCTGCAGTGGCCAGATGGTCCAATGACAAGCTGTAGTCAGCAAGATCCATTTTGGAAACACAGATCCTCTCCATGAGCAAACATCTTTGTCATTCCTGGAGAACAGTCCCACGTACTGTGGCCAGATCACCGTGGAGTTAGAATGGAACAGAGCTGATGAAAATGAAGCCAGTTGATTAAACACTCCCAACTCTGACGCTGACAAGCGATCAGGTTTCACAGCTGATAACTGGCAGTGGCTAATAGAGGTGCTAAGAGATGCTGATCGTTACAGCTGTATGGATTTAGTACCTATTTATGCACCATACAGTTTTAAGCCCTTTCTGTGCATGAATTCATTGAATCCCTATAGCAGCTCTTTGAGGTAAGTAACATTATCACCCCGGTTTTATACATGAGGAAAAGTGAGTCACAGAAATGTTTTTAAAAATAATATCCATTGTGTTATACCTAGCAAGTCGGGAAACCAGACCTCAAACCCAGGAAGCAGACTGCCACCCCTAATAATCGACTGCACCCAAAATATGCATGAAAGCCTATAGAAGCATGAATAGCCCGGAGAGAAGCCATTGTCACAGTCTATAAGGATCTGTTTTAGGAGATAAAAATTACAATGAGTCTTGCTTCAGACAGTAGTAAGTATGACTCATGGAAGTCATCCAGAGAAGGAAAAGAGGCAGAAGCTACAATTCTTTACAGCAAGACATTTAAGGCATTTCTAAATTTGGTTGTCTAGAAATTTGTGTTATTGCCAGTGATAAACTCACATTTAGCATGACCGTACCATTTGAACGGATGGATGTACCTTGAATGTTTATAATGTCAGGAGAAAAAATATCCTATAGTGAGGAATGATTTATATATATATAAATATATACTTTTGAAATCTCACAGGAAATTTTCTTATGCATAGAGTTTTGAGGTCCATTGATTGCATTAACCCTTTTGGCTTTCCTTGGGAGAAAGAATTTGGACTACTTGTAATGTGATAAATTCCATAATAATGTTTTGCTTCAGCCAGATTAGTAAATGCGAGCAACCTCACTGGGAGTGAAAATGGGGAGGAATGGGTTTTGGGATTATCTATTAAGATGATAATGCTACATACCAATTTCTAAATCGTAGTGCATGAAACAATGAAGACTTATTACAGATGTGTGGGATGGCCTTGACTGATCTTACCTGGGCTCATACATGTCTCTGTGGTCGGTTGCACATTACCTATGTGCCCCTGGTGATCTTAGGGGAGCTCACTCCAGTGTCTGTACGGGGGCCGGCATTGGGTGATCTAGTTTGGCTTTGGCTGGGGTGGTGGGGATGACTCGTCTGCATTTGTGTCTCATCTCCCGACTGGCCGGCTGGGCAGAGTCACGTAGCCATACACAAAGGCAGAAGAAGCAAAAATATTTAAGTCCCCTTCTTTTGTCTCATTTGCTAATATCTCACTGGCCAAAGCAATTTACAGGGGGTCAGACCAAGAATCAGACTGAGAGGACTCCGCAGTGCTACCTGGCAGGAGAAAAGGGTACTGGGAGGAGTGGAGAATTAGGACATTAACACAATTAATTCTCAGCAGAACACATTTTTTTCTCCAGAGTATAGGGGGGGAGGAAAGGGTTCATTTTGGTTTTCAGTCTATAAACTTCCAAGTTAATATTTGGTTTATTCAAGCACATAAGCTAACAAAAAACCCTCCCGGGCATATTAGTGCATTGATCAAGTTTTTGAGGCCAACATGGCTTTTTTTTTTTTTTTTTTTTTTTTAATTCATTCATTTTTAAATATGTTTGTAGTGTTAACAAGCAGCAGTTTTCACAGTCAAGTAGGGATGTGGAGGTGGCATCAATTTTCAAAGAACAATTTTTGCCCTGTTAAGTTTTTAAAAGATTATCATTTTGCAGTGTTATCGCTAGAAGGGGAGTTCTGGCAGACTTCAGTTTGGGCCACGGTTTCTTAGGAAATAAGTGTACAGAACTCAGTAGGCCCATATTTCCCCCCATCCATGATTCGTTCCTTAGGGCCATATCCTTCGGCTATATTTTATCATGTGGGTTCACTTAATATTCAAATCATTGGTCTCCCTGGGATTCTGACGAGATTTTACTGGGAAGTTGGAGTGAGAGGGGGTGAGTGAGCAATCAGTTTCTAGCCTTTATGAAATTATAGAGGAAAATGAGAAAAATAGCTAGTTTGGTGGCAATTAGCAAAAGAGCCCCCTTTGTAGAAAGAAGCTCCCAAGCACCTCTTTCCAAAATAGAATTGGACAGTTTCTACAGGGAAAACAGAGTCGGTCTGAGGGAGAAATATTTATCCAAACACAAATACTGGTTATGAATATGCGCCTAACGTAACTGGAAGGGGTCGACACATGCCTCTTTACTTCTAAGGCGAGTTCACATTCTGCTTCAACTGATTATTTTTTCAACAATGCTTGTCCTACTCTTTTATGGTCTGCCAGTACTTTTCTGAAGTCCAGTTAGATCAGCCGCCAACAGAGCTGAGACTAAAAGGGGGCCAAATATCTCTCTAGAAGCAAGACTACTTCAAAAGCTATGCATTACAAAGCCCTACTGTGACTCACATAATCACCGATTTTTAAGGGGAATTTGCTAATATGGGATTGGTTTCTTATCTCCCCAGCCCCTAGTGAGCCTTTACTGTGCAAATTCGCTGATGGAGGACAGAAGAAGAGGCAGAACCAAAGCAAATACACCCAGAACGGAAGGCCTTGGCCCCGGGAAGGAGAGGTGAGTCCTCACTGGCTTGTGCTCAGAAACTTGGCCACAGACATCCCTCAGAAAGAGCAACAAGACAGACGACTGGGGCCACGAGGAAATCAGGTCTCGTGGAAAACCAGATGGCTTCTCAGGGGGCAAATGAGCAGGCCTATGGCAATGTGCTCAGGGTAAAATTATTTGAGAAAGGGTATAGGAGTTCAGCATTGACCTCAGCTCTGCTCCACAGTACGTCTTCTGTTTTTTAACCAAACTCGAACCCTACAGGCACTCACAGAAAGACTTATTCGCAAAGAATGGTCTGTAATTGTATAACAGTTATGAAGTCAGGGTATGATTACTTAAGAAAATATTTTCGGTGACATCAACAGTGAGAGTTGAATGTTTGTGTTTTGAAAAAAAGGAAACAAACACTTAGATTGAGCTTCTCTACTTGCACACATATGTGCATTTATGCATATGCCCGTGTGTTCATAAATGTGTTGATATGTGTTATATATGTGTATATAGCAATATAAAGTTTTCAGTTGGTCAAGGAGAAAGAAAAGTTAACATGTACAACATTTTGTTTTGACAACAAAGAGAAAAGCATAGAACTATTAATTAGCCATTTACCCTCCTAACACAAGATGGTAGAAAAGCAAGCTTATGGATCTAATTCCACTTGAAATGATATCTTTGGGTTATTTTTTATTGTAAGAAGACAAAGAAAAGGTGTCTGGGCTTCTAAGAGGTCTTTTTATTCTTTGTGAAATGGAATGAAGTTGTTTGAATGACTTGAATAAATGCCATTTTGTACCAAGGCCATAATTTCAACAGAAGAGCTTTATTTAGCATTTCTATTCAAAGCACCTACTTCATCCATTTATCATTTAAGAGGAATCCTATTTGATGCGGCATTTACACTCTCAGCACTGAGAGAACATTTGTAAGGAAAAAAAGGGGGTGCAGATTTTTCTTAACAAATCCTTTAGTCATTTTTTAGTTTCTAAGACTCTCATTTGTTTTGAGTATTTTCATGCAGGTCTCAAAATTCCTCTTAAAGAGTATAGTTATGTCCAAGTTCTGTATTATCTATAACTCATTACCATAAGACATGAAAAAGAGAATCATCATGGAGTGCCTAAAGCTAATTAAAAATAGGCAAGAGTCTCAATATTCTCAATTTTAGAAAGGCAGAATGACCCATGTGTTTTTAGAGTGCAGTTTAATGGTCAGTGGGTAGCCCCACTGCCCCCAGAAGACAGCTGATTTCTGATAACACTCATGATCATACGTTGGTATGTTGGTCCCATACCAAACATCCATAGACTACAATCATTTGATCTTCTAAAATTTAGCCAGGTCAAATGCCCACTGATTAGAAATATTTCTGAATCCAAATTATAACCCAAAAGCATCAAAGCTGAATTAGGTAACTTAACACTAATGACTGGAAGTTCAGTTCTTGTCTTCTTAAGAACCTATAATACTACATTTGCAGTGTAGCGTTGTGATGCCAGTTGCAGCAACGCACCTCGCCTGGGTCTACATTTCACAGAAGCCAAACCAGTGAACATAAAAGGAATGCAGAGTGAGAGCTGCCACCTGGTGCTGTGCACATCCAGAACCTGGGGCTTCTGCTTTAGAGTATGAAAAGAAAGAGCATGTGTGCTATTGGCCTGATAACATTGTGATGTCAAGTTTTGAACACAGAGCACCTTATAATTTAAATGTAGGTTTTAAAAGTATATTCCTAATATTTGTTTTCAAAAGTTGCTTTTTTTAAGAGCTATACATTTTCTTATTGAACTATGAAAATGAAGGGACCTTAATAAATTTATCTGTGAGCAATACAAATATATTCAAAATGCATAGACACATTCAGAAAAAAGAAATCAGAAAAAGAGATGGCATGCACTAAAAATACGCTTATCAAATGTCTTGGTTTTGAGATGAGCATGTTAATTTTTACAATTTTATTGCGGTCTTAGAAGTTGACACACCAAGAATGTGGGATAACTTTGTGTGTCCATCATTATTTATTTTTTGCATCGTACTTGCTAGAGTAAATTAAAGTATATTAGAATGGTTGATAAAGTATGACATAATACACATTAATCCTATGTAAGCACTATTTAATTAATTTTATATACCAGTAAATTCTAATTACTGTATTTCATTGTTTCTAAGATACACATTTTTTGTTGTTGTTTTTCCACATTTTCACACTTCTGAAATTTGTTCTCCTCATATCATCAATGTCATCATTACAAGATAATTTGTGTTTGCTCTTGTTAGTCACCTGGGCGTACTTCCCACATTCTCTGCTTAAGGTCCATGACCAGGCTGATTGTATGAACTGAAACTGTAATCAAAGCAAGAACAGTGGGTCAGATTCTTAGGGGGAATTATCTGTTTTCCCTTCCTTCATCTAGTGTTAAGCTTGACACCTGCAACTTCCCTTGAAGTTTGTTTCTGATGCATGGCGTTTTCATTTACCTTGTAGCCCTTTGACATCCCAGCTTTATACGGAGATCATTTGGGGTGTTTGTTTTTTTGGTATACAGTTGACCTTGAATAAGATGGGTTTGACCTGCACGAGTCCACTTACACATGTTTTTTTCAATAAATAAGAGTTGCCCCTTTGTATCCTCTGGTTTCCCGTCCGCAGTTTCAACCAACTGCAGACAGAAGACAGTTATCAATCTGCAGTTGGGAATCCGCAGCTGCTGAGGGCCAAATATGTCCTTATTGATTTCAGAGAGAGGAAGGGAAAGGGAGATAGAAAGAGAGGGAGAAACATCAATGACGAGAGAGTCATTGATCGGCTGCCTCCTACACACCCCCCATTGGGGATCGAGCCCGCAACCCGGGCATGTGCCCTGACAGGGAATCGAACCGTGATCTCCTGGATCATAGGTCGATGCTCAACCACTGAGCCACACCAGCCAGGTTGTATGTGAATTTTTGACTGTGTGAGGTTGGCATTCAATCCCTGTGTTGTTCAAGGGTCAACTTTATACAGTTATGGGAAACCTTTCCATTATCATTACCTTAGATAAAGTGAAGAATAATTTAGATTTTGCTGCTTCAGAATGTGAAATAATAGCACAAATCGAAGCTGTTTACTTTCCTCCTTTTGAAAATCAGGTAAAAATGATAGTGTGAAAAGCATTTCTGATGAAACGCTTAATATACAAAACCAGTAGATTGCAAGCATCATAGAAGTACCTTCAATATGACAATTGATAGGTTATATTATAATTTTAATTTATTATGTAAAGCTGTTTTCTTCTGAATGGCATTTTGATTATAGTTCTTTTAGCACAGTTTAGTGAAATGCATTTTTTTACCCAAAAAAACACAATACTGAAAACTTTATACACATAAATTAGTGCAAATTATTGAGGTTTTGAAATTTAAATTTACGCTGGTACATGTTTTTGCATAAGAGAGAACAAAGGCATATTGTAAAGTTATTAAGTAAGCTTTCAAGTGACAGTGGAAACTCTGAGCAGCATGATCTGGGGTGGGGGATCTTCAGCCTCTTTCCCAGTGCGCTACAGTTCTTATTGTTTAATTTCTTAATGTAGCAGTTCAAACTCTTCGGTCACAGTATCCCTTTATACTCTTAAAAGTTATTTATTACTTCATTACAAAGAAACAATAAACCCATTACATTATCAAAAATAGTGTATTTTGTTGAAAGTACTATATTTTTCAAAACAAAGACAATTATTTTTAAGAAGAATGACACTATTTTACATTTTTACAAATCACTTACTGTCCAGCTTAGTAAAAAATGACCAGGTTTGCATATCTGCTTCAGCATTTAAGCTGTTGCAATGTGCAGTTTGGTTTCTTTCATGTCAAGAAAGTCTAGCTTACCACAGACATGGCATTGAAAAAGGTAAGAACTATGGATCTCCCAAAAGAATCTCAAGAATCTCTTTGGTGTCATTAGACCACATTTTGAGAACCACTGTCCTAGAAAAGCTTGAGTCAAAGACAGGGCTGATATTCAGCTTCCATATGCCAGAAGAGCCATGCAGCCTGATAAAACATTAAATGTATCTGTAGCATT
This sequence comes from Miniopterus natalensis, assembly GCF_054644295.1. Taxonomy (NCBI): domain Eukaryota; kingdom Metazoa; phylum Chordata; class Mammalia; order Chiroptera; family Miniopteridae; genus Miniopterus; species Miniopterus natalensis. The sequence continues at coordinate 12,693,723 of NC_142095.1, read as the reverse complement.
TGGTACATAACTGCTGGCACTTGTCCATCAGTGCAACTCCATTGCCCCTTCCACTTTGGTACCTTCTTCAAGACCTCTCATGATCCAGCAAAAATGGGGTGCTGGCTGGCACAGCAGGAGTTCTCCAGGACCTTGCTTTAATGTTTAGATCCTGATTGGCCAGTGCTTATGCCATACTAGGGGTAAAAGGTTTTAAGGTCACCCCTAGCTCAAAAATGGTCTCACTTGATCATCTCTATGACTCTGAAAATATTACATTGGCCAGATATTTGATTTCATCTAATGCTATATTCTCAGTTCTTACTTCAGATAGTATGTTGCCCAAATAGATCTTGTTAGTGTTCCCCCAAATGACTAGTCTGGAATCAGGAATGCATAAAATTAGTTCAAAAATATACCAAGAACATAAAGAGGAACTCCTGTTGCATCTTCCAATACTTCCCAAGAATTCATTTTCAGAGACTACCAAAAAGCTACCAAATTTGTTTGTACTTTTTGCCCCAAATATGAACAGCTATATAAGACGTTCAACTATGTTGTAAAAGTGATTGAATAAATCAAAGGATGGATATTTCTACTTTGATCATGAAAGGCTCTCAAATTTTGAAGTCATTTTATATTGATTCTTGTTGTGACTACTCTTTGGATTTCCTTCAGAATTTTCAAATATCAGTAAATGCTAAGTTTCAAATTACAGAAGATGATGCTATTTCTCCAAATTGTCATGCTGGGATAGTATCCTTAAATAGTGCAAATATTATAAACAAAATAGCTTTCACTGACTTCAAAACTCTAATCTAGCTTTTATAAAATCTTCCCAAACCATATACTAATTGAGTCATTAAATGCCATTGATAATGAGTGCTTTGGGAATTGTATTTCCAAGAAGTAATGTTTTTGCCATGGACACAAACAAGAGACATGCCAACTAAACGGTGAGAAACCCAACAAATTACTCATACGTCCAGTGAAAAAAATGCCAAGCTTTTATTATAAAAACTAAAATCAAAATTACATTTATTGCCTTTATCTTATTTACAGTGATCTGCTGGAGTCAATTGAAAAGCAATGAATAATAAATATTTTCTCTTTGATGCTCTGAAGATTTTTTTCTTAATCTGGAAACAGCAAGATTATCTTCATAGTCTAGATATTCAAATGAGCTAATGGAACTAATTAACAGTCAACACTCACCTTTGCAGGAATTGTTTTTAGGTTATGTTAAAGAGAAAAACAAGTCAGCTTTACTTTTTTTGGATGTATTCTAGGATGTATTACTTTTTTTCTTAGTATTCTAGGAATACTAAGTTTTAGAATTTCTCACCTATTCCTAATGAAAAAGCAAGTTTTAGAGGAGACATCATGATATATTATTTCTTGAAGACATTTTATTTACATGCCTTTGGAGTTGCCCAAGAGACAGGAGTATGGTATAGGCAATGCAGGGGGTGCCATTCACACAGACCAGAAATGCATCCCTTCGCATAGTAAAATGCTGTGGCTTCGCCTGGGCATGTTAGTTTAAAAACCTTTAAGGGATGGAACACACTGGTATCAAGTTCTTTAATTTCCTTAAATTAATAGATTCCATTAATGCACTCACAAAATCCACTATTACTGAGCTGAAAGCTAAAGTTAACAGTTTTATCACAGCCATCTTAAGCTAAGTGATCTGTTATAACCTGTCACCTAGATAATGTTATCTATTGTCAGACCTGAAATCAACTGTTTGCAGTGATGGATGAAAACCTCCCCGATGCCGTAAAGTTTTATAACTTTTATCTATTTAGAGCTACCATTAATAAAAAGTCTCTTCAGTGCCAGTAAGTGAATGAAGACCTGCAAAGTTCATGCGGGAAAATGGGATTCCTCATGCTATTATGAAGTCTACAGCCAAGTGCAGGCAAAGTTGATACACCTGATTCCAAATACCCACCGCCCTCCTCCCTGTTGTGCCTCAAGGCACTGATAGCGATTATTCATTCTGTCTGCATGAGACTGAGACAAAGATGTCTTTTAAGATTTCTGAGTTGGCAGATAGTCATACTCAACACAGTAGTTACATCCTATGTTCCAGTTCTAGAGAAGTAAACATTTTATTTGAGGGATATGCTCTAATTTTTTTGTTTGTTTTTGAAAAAAGTCAAATACACACGAGTTATAATTTATCCGCTGTAACTGTGTCTTCACCACCATCATCATCGTTACCCCTGCTTTATTCCTTCCGTGACTAATACTTTATGCTGCACCCTGAGAGCCCAGTGAGGTATAAGGTATGATTTCTGCCCTCAACGTATATTAGATCTAAACATCCAGAGTGAGAGCCCCTCTAATCTCCTTGTGTTTCCAATTCACTCTCTTACTTTTTACAGAAATGTTCTTTTTTTTTTTTTTTACAACAATTCTGTTTGGAAGAGTTTTTGAAAGGCAATATCGAAGCAGCAGCGTAGCAAAAAGCAATGAGTCAGTCAGTATGCACTTGTTAAGTGTCCATTGTGTGGGAGGCCTGAGATTGCTGGCTGCGGATGTGATGTCAGTGAAAGAAAACCAAGCTGAAATAATAATAAAGATAACAACAAAAATGGGAGCCACAGGAGCATCATTTCACAGTAGTCTTGTTGCTAAGAATTAATTGTTTGTTTGGGTGTTTGTTTTTCGGGGTAGGTAACTGAGAAATTGATTTCTATGCATTTACAAACCAGAAATTGTCCCCAGAGTTGGGAAGCTCCACCTTGTCACCTGCCTGATAGAGGCCTCTATGCCCTTGGGCGCTGGCTGAGTGGCACAGAGAGAATTATGTTGAGAGAAGCAGCTTGAGCTTTGGGCTGTTATTTAATAAATCTCGAGTCCTTCTCCAACGCACCCATTGAGAATAGTAATTCTTTCTGAATTTTAAGGAATTGCGTATGTCAGCATCCGTTTGCTCTTCTTTATAATTTACAAGGCAGTTTAGTGGTTAAGGGAGAAAACTCAGGAATTTAAATCGCAAATCTACAGCTTCTGAGCTGAGTGACAACACGGCAGGTTTTTCAGTCTGTAAATTTCCTTTTTCTCATCAGTAGAATGAGGATGGTCGAAGGTGTATATTTTGTAATTGGAAGGATTCAATGAGGTGGTGAAGGTAAAGTACTGAGCACAGTGCCTGGGAAACTATAATTGCTCATGTATCAGCTGTTATTATAACTGTCATAATATCATCAACACAAACCAAGGCTTTTTAATCTAAAAACCAGCTTTGCTATGTGTTCCTTATGACTCAAATGTTTAATTCCTTGTTTTCCAATTTTATGCCATGTCTATTTATTTTCCAAACAGGAATTATTTTGAATTATTGACTTTAAACGAAAATTTGCTGCCAATATAATTTTTCAGCTGAATTTTTTTTTACTTATTTTTATAAAACATTTTATGGAACAAGTTGAAATTATTTTAACTTTGACCCACATTTTATTAATGTTTTTATAAGATCACATTCCAAATCATAAAGAATTACTTAGCACTGAAACATTAGGTGTTTTTAAAATTTCTAGCCAATTTTCCTTTGAAGGTCATGTAATCATAAAAGCCAAAAGCTGGCACGTATAGGGGGACTTGGATGGAGATGATGAAAGAAAAAGGAAAAAAAAAAAGACAAATAAAAAAGAAAACATGAGCTATTGCTAGATATCAAGAAAAAGGTTGAGTTGAGCCAATATTGAGAACTGATAAATTACATGGTTGGCATTTTTAAAGGGAAAGAAAATGAATTATTAACTTACCTATTCTGGCAAATACTATGGTAATTAATTTTGGATACCAAAGGTGCTTACGTAACCTGTGGCTATGAAAAGGACCCCTCATGCTCAAGTACCTTCCAATATCCTTCAAAGCAACTGTCTTTGACAGAAGAAGCATTCTAATGCTATAGTTGGTGACTTATTAGATATAACAGGAATTTTCTTACATGTACTATGGCTCCATAGGGCTGAATGTAAATAATTTTGAAGCTTATGCTTTCTAATCTATTCAAGGGTGATGTTCTAAATTCTGTGCAAGGAAATTTTAGACTCTTTACAAATAGTGGTATTAATACCATTTATAAAATTTACTTTTGTTTGCCAAAAGACTCAGACTCATGAAATAATCACTTTGAAAAAAGATACAGTTGATCCTCACTATTTGTTGGCTCCATATTTGAAAATGTACCTACTGGCTAAATTTATTTGTAACCCCAGAGTCATTACTCATGCTCCCAGCTGAGGTTGAAATACATGGTGCGCTCTTCCGCCTTCTGTTTCAGCTCTCATAATGTAAACAATGTCATTTACTTGGTTTATTTAGGGCCACATTTTTCACATTTTTGTGCTTTATGTTGGTGAATTCACTGTTTAAAATGGCCCCCGAGTGTATTGCTGAAGTGCTGTCTGAGGTTTCTAAGTGCAAGAAATCTGTGATGTGCCTTATGAAGAAAATATGGGGAAAAGTAGAGATAAGTTTTGTTCAGGCATGACTTGTAGTGCTGCTATTGGCTGTGAGTTCAATCTTAATGAATCAACAATATACAGTCATTTTTCTGTATCCACAGAAGACTGGTTCTCCAACCCCCACCCCACCCCTGAGGATATAAAAATCCATATATGTTCAAGTCCCTTATATATAAGTGTCGTATTTGCATATAAGCTATATTTGTCTATAGGCTACATCAGGGTATGCCTATATATAACTTCATTTGTATGAATTCAGCTTAGTGCTTGGAGCATGACAAATTCAAGTTTTGATTTTTGGAACTTTCTGGAATCTTTCTTTTTTCAATATCTTTGCTGCATGGTTGGTTGAATCTGTGGATGCAAAACCCACAGATACAAAGGGTTGACTGTATATTAAATAAGATGTATTTAGATAGAAACACACATAAAACAACATTATGGGTTGATCAGTTGGTCAAAGTGTTGACCAAGGGCTCACAGGAACCTAACTTTGTATTTCCTCTAGGAGCAATGATTCAATATTCACTAATTCAGTATTTATGGTGACTTTACAGAATATAATTACTGCAAATAACAGGAATTGACTGTATCTTGTTTTATGATTATTATTATCAAGTGAGATCCAATCTGTTGGTTAAGTTTATACCCCTCCCATCGATGTAAAAAACAGTTTGCCTGGGTATCAGAAGTAACTGTACCAATGCATGAGCCAATTGTCCTTTTTAGTTGTGTCACAGCCAATTATTAATTGTTGTGGATTTAAAGACAACAATAGTTCTTACTCTACTCAACCAAAAAGTATAAAACTATCTAAGGAATTTGGGAAAAGCTCTGATTCTATTTTTATTAATTGAACGCACATGTGAGTGACCAGTTGGCTTGTAGCCATTTCATAAAGATCGTGAAACATTTGACCCAATGTTAAAATTCACATACCTTTCTTAGCAAGAAAGAGCCCTTCATCTAACATAGTGAATTATTTCTGTAATCATTTATAACATTCTTATTTATACACCATCCTACTTAAGAGAAGAAGGCTCTTGGCCCTTTAGGAACTGAAATGGGTCGTATCGATATGGAAAATCGATGGTTTTCCATAAAATCTGGGGAGAAAGAGGCTATCTATCCCTATGGTCATCATTGATAGGAAAGCCTCTCAACAGAAAATTTTGTTGTGTTTTTTAAAAGCATTTGGCTGTCACTGTGACCAGTGCTACTGTAAATAAAGTATATTCTTTGAGACATTCTTAGCAGTGAGGAGACAAGATGCAACCCCACCAAGTGGCCCCTGGCCTTTGGTTGGATCTCCTCTGAAGAAGAATGTCCCTTTCACAAACTATTTGATCAATCACCAGCCAACATCCTTCTTATTAAGTATTAAGAGCAACCCAACAGTGAGGCTCAAGAATTTATTACTTATATTAACCTTGAAGCGATATTGGCTGCAATTTAATTTTATAATATTGAACATTAAAATTTTTATGTTTCAGAGAGATGGCATTTAGATACTGCCACAGTGAGCCACTAGAAATAAAAATACTTTGAGGAGAAATTACTACACCTAAAAAATTGCTATGTCTATATAGTAAAAGGAAATAGTATATCTAAAGAATTACTTTTAAAACTAAGTAATAACATGTAGATTTAGGATGTCTTTAACCATAGTTCAGGAAGGTAGAAACATCATCTGTATAGTTCACTACTTTTTTCTTTGTGTATATCACAGTGCTTGATAATTAGTTGTCTAATTCTTTTCTTTAATAAGACCTTAGGGAAAAAATTAAGATATATCTATTAACATCGCCAGGTTCTGCAAGTAGTCTTGCTATTCTTGAACTGAAGGAAGTCTTTAGATATGTGATCTTAAAAAAAGCAGTTAACTGTTATGGTGAATGCCAGCACTCGCAAGTTGGGTTTGTCAACCAGCCCACCAGATGTATTTTTTATTTATTTCATGTGTTTTACCTGTAATTTAGAGAGCAGGCTCAAAGTGAATAAGCCTTTTAATTTCAAAAGAAATTTTCCCATTGGCACAAGAATGTGAATGCTCAATAATCCAGCATGAAAACTTTCTTACTTGGTTAAGTGTTTTTATTTTAAAGCTGCTGGGCCCAATATTTACTAACCTATGATCACTAAACATAAAAAGTAAATCTTACAAATTCCTATAATAGTGTAATTGTTCGTGTAATGTGATTACTGATGAGCGCCAGTCCTCTGCCTAGTCTCCATTCTCAAAGAAGAGAATGGGGTGGTGTATTTATATTCTTGGAGCAGAGGAAGGAGTGGGTGGTTTAGCAGAGGCATAAGACTGGAAAGATGACATAAGCAATTACAAGGAGAAATGCTGATGGTTGATCTCTATGTCTCCATGGATCAAGGCAGCTAAATGGGGCATCAACCAACTGGGAGGTTTCTGGAGTTGTTGGCATTGTTCTGGCAGTCCCAGCTTGCCACAGGACTCAGATTGTCCCCATCAATATTTAAGCCATAGCTTACAACCTCCAGGTAACATCAAATGCAGCTGGTACCTGGATGAATGTGGGTCCATTAACCAGATACCTGGAACTTTCACCTCCCTAGGTGCACAGGATTACCCCGGTAGCAACATCACCATTTTATATTTTTCACCCTGTATACATCACATTGTTGGTCCTAAGCCACCATCAATTAAAGATGAAATATTATTTTAAATGTCACTAAAAAAGAGGAGACAATTGCCAAACTAGCAAATGCCATCGATTACAGGAGTCCCAGTTTTGCAGATATTAAAATGTGAAAGAAAAACTGTCTTAGAATCAATGAGTCTCAGTTATTTAGACTGAGTTAAAAACAGAGAAGTACGTACGTAAAATATGGTAATGTTCTCTTATTTTCTTTTATGCTTATCGATCAAGGCTTACTTTAACTTCAGTTTTATGACAAACCAGGACTTCTTTTTCCCTCCAGACTTTGAGACCCTTAGCCAGCCACATCACGCAGTGCTGTTACACTTTTTCTTCGGCTTCCCTTTTAACTGTGCTTCTGCGCAGCCTTAGGCTTTCTCAGCCTTCCAGTCTTCATTCCTTCTGCATCTTTCTATCTTGTTCTTGTCTGTTGCTATATAAGAGAGAAATTCTCTATCTGACAAGGATGCGTTAGTGAAAGCCAAAGAGGAGAAATTCCATGATGACATAGCACATAAACAACAGCATGACTCCCCTTGATGTTCTTTGCCCAAACATAAGGCGGTGAAATTTTCTATTTATTGACTTTTGTGTGCTCTTTTTTAAAGGGATGAATCCCTTGCACCTCATTTGCTGGACAGATTTCCGAAGCTGTCAGGATGACTGGAATTAGCAGCCCCCTTCTCCCCACTCTTGGTCAGTAACTTGGAGCAGCGGGGCCTCCTTCCCCTAGGCTCCTGCTCAGGATTTGTCTCCGGTGTCCTGGCTTCCCTGCTGCATGGGCAAGTCTCTGAGCAATCCCAGCAATCATCTTGCTTCCTTGGTCTACTGACCAGTCTAGGACTGAAAGGTTTTCTTTAGAAGTCTGAGTTCAGCTGAAGTTTTTAAGAGGAAAGTTTACTTAATAAAATAAGTAGAAATGAAAAACTCCAATTCCATTTTCAAATACAAATGTAACTGAAGTCCAAATTCAAAATCATCTTTAAGTCAATTATTTATTAATTAGCTGCTTTAATACACATTTATTGAGTCCCTGTTATCTTCTAAACAGTGGGCTCATAACAGGAGATGGCACCATGGGCACGGGCAGGAATCTAGTTGAGAAACACACATGGCAAAGCACAGTCATATTAGCTCCTATCCTGTGTCACGGGGACAGAACAAAAGCAGCAGTTAATGCTACAAGGTGAGAGAGGGATGGCTTTAAGAGGTCGGATGTCTAGTTAGAGGCTGGAAGACTAGAATTTTCAGTTTTCCCACAGACAGTGATGCATAGTTTCCAGCCAAAAACTACAGCAGCAGAGGCCCAGAGGCCCACGGTAGGGTGAGCGTGTGTCTGAGTTTGGTGAAGGACAGGGTCTAAAATTGCACAGGAAGATTGTGGAAGTCAGTTGGTAAGTAAAGACTTGATCACGAAGGGCTCTGTGAGCCATGTTTTATTTCAAAAATAACAGGATGTCACTAAAAGAAAGGATCATTATGTGGTCCGAGTTGCCTCACTCAAGAGCGGTCCTCGCAGCACAGCAGTGTGGCGGATGGATTAAAAAAATATTGCAGGGAAAAGTAGAAGAAGATGTTATGGCCAAGTGATATTAGCAAACACCCAAACAAGAAATGAGAACTTCAAAAGAGGCACTGACCATACATCGAATTTACTAATGTAACTTGGCAATAAATGTCTGGAATTCAGGATAGGTACTTGAGTTTGAGATCAAGATTAAAAAATCGCTCAGACATAAATAGTAGTTGAGATCAGAAGGTGAATGTCATCACTATACAGGAGAGAGGAGAAGAGGGAACCTGGCCCGAGGGCTGGCATCTCAAAGGCAGATGGAACACGTAACGCCAAAGCAGAAATCGCTCTCTGAGCGGTCAGAAGGACACTAGGGGACAGGCTTACAGAAGCCAAAGGAAAGGAGTTTTGAAAGAAGAAAAGAGTTACTGGTTAAATGATGCAAATTCATCAAGTGTAATTTGGAATAAAACTATTCCTTGGATTCAGAGTTTGTGAAAAGTAGGGAGAGCGGTGCGAGCCATTCCACAGGCTGGCGGGCATCTTTTGTAGGACACTTAGCCAGGATGTTTCTTGTCTTATCTCAGGACCATGCAGAGTAGTCTGTCTTTTGTAGACTTGGGCAGTTTCTTTGTCTCCTGTCTCATTTGTCCCGCATCTTCTCTTCAGAGAAGGACTGGTGCACGTAGCGCAGGGGGTGTTCTTTCAGCAGTAAGAGCAGACACCTGCCTCAGGGTCGACTGCCTCTCCCTGCAGAAGCAAAGTGGTCACTAGTCACCTGGCCACCGTAGAGCCATTTCTGCTAAGACCCTACTATTTGGCTCTTATGAAGGCCAAGGGTCCATTCTCTCACATCCCCTTTCAGTTAGCGCTCCACTGGCCAGTCCCCAGTTTTGCCCTAAGCATATTGTTTCCTAGGATTAGTTCTCTTAGCGGCAAGTAGGTGGAAAGCCCCTTTTCTTTGGCCAGAAGGTTTACTTGGTATCAGTCAAGTTGTGGTTTTCTGGTGATCTTTATTTCTTACTCTATGTTGGGCAGCCTCACTTCTGGAATCCCTTAGGAAACCCTCCACTTCTCAGCCGGTATGGCTGTTTGGATTTATGAATTCTTACTAGCTTCCACTAGAAACATTGTACCGTGAACCCCAAAGTTTCCGTCTTTATTCCTGACCTCCTGCCCATTCTTAGCTGGATCCTTCTGGATGTAGTAATTCCCTCCATTCTACCCCAGCTCTTCTGTATTTCATTGACCCAGCAAAGTGAAATGTCTCCTGACATTTCCAAGCATATTTCTGAATCGGGCCTCTAGTCAATACTTCTTTTACAAATGACATGCCTTTTTTCCCCTTCCTGAATTTAAAATTTTAGGTAAGTCGTAAAGTATATAATGTGCTTTGTTGTAAAGGAAAGGGTTTTTTCCCTGTTATAAAAGTAATTCTCATTATAAACAACTTAAAAGACTCAGAAAAAAAAATGAAAGGAAAAACTGTCATTTATAGTTATATGCCTCAACATTTTGACATTTAACACTGTTGAAATTAATTTTTTGTTTAATTTCTAGTCAGAGATTTAAACATTTTAAAATTTTATTTGTTGACACATATGGACACATAATTTTGTATCCTGCTTTCTTCACTAAAAGGTGTGTTTTCTAGAGAGAAATACTGGTAAATAAACATAAACAAAGTTAAGTGAGGTTTTGCTACAATAGCAGTACCTAAACATGTATAACACATTAATATATATATATGTGTGTGTGTGTGTGTGTGTGTGTGTATACATATACATATATAAAATCTTTATTGATTTCAAAGAGAGGAAAGGAAAGGGAGAGAGAGAGAGAGAGAGAAACATCAATGATGAGAGAGTCATTGATCGGCTGCCTCCTGCATGCCCCCTACTGGGGATCAAGCCCACCACCCGGCCATGTGCCCTGACCGGGAATCAAACCACGATCTCCTGGATCCTAGGTTGATCTATGCTCAACCACTGAGTCATGCCAGCCAGGCTGTATAACACATTTTGAAGCCCCTTTTAGACACATCATCTTTTCAGTCATCTTATTTTCTTTATTGATTTAATCATCACTAACTAACACTTGTAAATATTGTTAAAATTGGTTGCAAGAAATAAACTCCTTAAAGATGACATGAAGAAAACTGTATTCTCATGTTCTTCTGTGCCTTCTGGAACTCATCTTGTGCTAATTCAATACGCAATATTTACTAAAATATACAGAATTTACTACATAGTTACCAAAATGTTGCTTTAAAGCTGATCATAGAAGATTGGAAATCCTTGCCATTATTCATTGGTAACTCATCCAACTCTGATGACTCATGTGTCAGCGCAGAATTTAGAAAAAGGGGAAACGTTAGGCTAAAACATTAATGTTTCAATTTTCCAGGAATTCCTGTGTGTATCTGTTTGTATGAAGTTTATTGCCTCAAACTTTTTGATCTCCATTCACATTACAGTGTAAAAATAGTTTGAAAAGTGATAAGAACCATTTTTTCAGCCTACCTCTTCACTGGTTTTATCATAGCCAATGATGCTCTGCTCCTCAGATGAGACCAAGCATTGCAGTCTAGGAGAGCTTTCATGTTAGTCCCTAATATGTGCATTTAAGCAGTATTTCCATAATTATTACCCCTTCATTTAACCTGTTAATTGTTTGAAGTTATGAATATCAAATATTTAACTCCAAGGTCAAACTGATGTGTCTCAAAGAATTTGCTATAATATTGAAAATGATTTGATACCCTAATTGCTATGATTAGCTATATTTTAAATTTTTCTTCTAAAATACTTAGCTCTTATAGTATAGACTCTGCCTGGAAGGATTAGACATATGGCTGAAGTACTAAGCCAAAATTCAGCTGCTGCTGAAAAATGACAAAAATGCCCCTTTGCATTTTAAATAAATTATAATTGCCTCCAGCACACAAATAATGTGAACTTGAGAATTGGAAGATATTTGTGAATCTAAAAGCCTTTTTTCCTGAAAGATTGACAGGATTAAATATCACTTTTCTGCATATGTGGTGTGACATTTTCATTTTGTTCCAAGTTATTTTACTTTTGGTGTGACCCTGGAGTTTGTAAACATGCCATAAAATTTGGTAATTACATAATGATGATTTCATGGTTCTGGCTTAGGATAAAGGTAGCTAGACATAGCAGCAAAATTGATTTTCTTTTTTACCTTTATGGAAGGAAACAAAAGGAAATTGAATGCAAAATCTGCTTTAAGACCATACTAGAATTATAACTCAGCAATCTGTTACATGTGAAATGAAATCCAGGTGCAGCCAGTGTTACGACATTCAGCCAACAGGTGAAGTTGAAAGAACCTGCTGTTGACCCCATGCCTTGTTTTCTTACCCACAATGTTCCAAATGCATATGACTTGACACTATCTCTTGTCTCCTCTTGCCAAAGGTCCTGAGAGGCAGGACTGTCCCTAGGCAAAATCATGAAGTAGGTGAAACTTGTTTTTATTCCCTACCTTTCTGCAACGACAGTCTCACCTTAGAGACTTTATACCTCCCTGTCCCCAAGTGCCTACTCCCATTGCTCATTGCTCTGGATTTACCCTGTTTTCCAGGAGGCTCGTAATGCTTCTTGTTGTCCAATCCCTCTTTGACTGTATAATTTTCTTGCTCAAAAAAATGTTCTATGGCTCCCCAGGAGGAGCCAGGCCATCAAGATGCTCCCTCCTTTGGAGTCTTATGTCCCACTGCTCCCTCCAGTGTTCTACCGCAGATGGGCCACTCCTCTTGCCCTTTTTATGTACACACTTTTTTCCATGCTATTCCGTTAGCCTGAGCAGGCCTTCACCACTCATCTCCATCTGTGGAAATCCTAATCATCTTTCAAGTTGCCACTCAGCTGTACCTCCTCCAAGTACCTTCCCTAATCACCCCCAGCCTCTCTCCTGGACACCTCATTTGTACCATGTACCACTCATATGGCGCTCATCACATATAGCTTTGCATCATAATATTTATGTATGTGTCTTGTCTCCAGGCACTGTGCTGGGCCTTTTACAAACATAATCTCACTTAAATTTCATAACAATCAGGTAAGGTAGGTATTACTCCACCACCAAACAGTTAAGGAAACTGAGGCTCAAATAAGCCACACTGCTCGAAAATACCAGAGCTAAGACCTAAACCCAGGCCCAAAACATGTATTCTTTCCACTAAACCATGTTGCCATTTTTCAGTTCTGTTCCATCTTCTGAAAGGCGGATGGAGCTTTAAGACAGAGGAAGAGGCCAGCTTAGCCTTTCTGGTGATCAAATATGTATTCAACAAATGGATAGATTTTATTGGTAATTGCTGTGTTCCTAAGCAGAACCGATTGGTTAACTATAATCCATGAGGAATTCAAATAAAATGGGAGAGAAAATAAAAATTCCTTACCTAGAGTTGCCAGAACAAACCCAGCATAAGAGAATGTTGAAGAAAACGTATAGTTCAAGAAAGGCTAGACAGCATTGGTGTTTGAGCACTACTGGGGGATAATTACCAGGGAAAGAAGTGGATTTGGGGTTGACTAGGGAAGCTTCCTATAAGTCTCCAGGATTTTAACCACTTGGGGTAGTTGGGAGACTGAAGATACGATTATCTCCCTAAACTTTCATGAACCAGCAATATCTCTATTGAGTATAAAGCCCATTTTTGACATTCAACCCTAGTGCAGCATCTTGGATAAGTTAGGGGAGAGAAGCTTAGTGTTTTTAAGAGGGAAATCTCACCCCACATGGATTGCTTTTACCACTGTTCTCAGTAGTACCCAGGACCATGGAGTTTCAGCTCACTCTAGTCATCTTCATTCTGGGAAGGCTTCGGGCTAGGGCCTTCCTCCTGCCAGTCACGTGGCAGAGGCCCCATCCCTGGAAAGAATTTAGACTTTGCACCATAGGCAAAGGACAAAAATCTGCTTTTGTTTCAGTTCTTTTATCTCATTTCCCATTCCCCCAGCGTACCACATTATCACTTGCCTATTTCTCTAACGTGAGTAAGATGTGGTTATCATTAATCGGGTCCTCAGCGCGCCTCTATTAACTTCTGACAGTCACTCAGTGTTGTTTGCGATCTGTTTCAATGTATATATGCTCTCTGCATGTGAATTCCATTCATATTTGGCTCTACCCTTTTGTTCCTCATACCAATCTTGGTAATAACGGACAAGTTATTATTTAGAGAAAATAAGGATACAATCTAAGCTTGAATGTAGCAGGCCACACTGGACTTCAGGCCCCACCCTAGGAAGCCTGAGGATTTTTGTTTCAGTTAGGTGCTAAATCTAAGGAATTCAACAAGCCTAACAGGAAAACCACCTTCGACCACACTGGAAGAAACTCAAACACAAAAGCTCTTTTTTTCTTTTCTTTAAAGTTTTAATGATTTTTCTTAATCTCTACAGAAGTCCTCAAAAGCTAATTTATTTTTTGTGTCTTACTTTTAATTTTGAAATAGTTGTAGATTCACAGGAATTACAAAAGAAATTAGAATGGAAGTCTTGTATACCCCCCACCTCGTTGCACCCAATGGTTATATCTTAGGTAATTACAGGGCACTAGCAATGCCAGGAATTTGACATCAGTCTAATTCACTTTTAAATTTCAAAAAAGAAAAAAACAACCTAGTCACTTTTAAATTTTGTTCTGTTTTCTTTCTGCTCACAAGTGATAACCAGGTTGACAGTCCTGGAAAACAGAGGGCGGTCTGTCCATACAGCCACAGAGAAAGTTCGCCAATGTTGTCAGCGATGGCTCTCAGATATCACCCAACTCCTAGGTCAAGGTTACAGCAGGGCTGTGGAAGGGAGCCCACATCTGCAGACTTGGGCTGCAGTCAGGTTCTGCCTCCAAACACGTGACCTTGAGCAAGTCACTCAACCTCTCCAAGCTTTAGTGTCTTCATCTATAAAATGGAGAAAATAATTCTCCTGTGGACTTCGTAGGGTTGTGTGAGGATCAAGTGCAACGATGTATATGAAGGAACGAGGCGGCCTGTGAGTCAGCAGTCATGACTCTCTTCTCAAACTACTGCCAGTTCCCGAACTATAGCTTTCCAGAGGTGGTTTTCTTCTTAGAAACAGAATAAAACCACCTCCTCATTAACCAGGAGGCCTAGAATGTCCATCAAGTGTCAATGACCTTCCTTTTCCACCCCTCTTAGTCCAACACACAAATACCAGCAGTGTGTTGGACAAGCACTCTGTGGCTCATTACCTACATACCCCTCAGGCATCCGATCTATTTTAAAATAAATATTTCTTAACATTGTCTTCTAAAAGTTCGATGCATTTTAAGGAGCTTTTATTTTTATCCTGACCACACGAGATTCAGCCTTACTTTTTTTTTTAATGCCGTGAGTTGTACAATAGGTGGTCTTGACAATAGTGAGGAATTATAAGGATACTGGGTTAGACAGCAGATGGTTTATGAAGTGAAATGGAAATCCTCCAAGCTGCCCTGTTCCTTGGTTTGTCTGGATATAGAATATAAACTCCCCAACTCACTGGTGGATCCTGGTGTGTGGGTAGTAAAAATGCTTGTCTTGGCCGCAATAACGATGGAGAAATATATAGGAGAAAATAGACTTAAATCAAGGAAAGTAAAGGTAAAAGTCTTTGCGTGTAGTGAATCTTTGGGCCACTACAATAAAATGTTAAGATCTGTTTTCTCCCCTCTCCCTCTTACATACAGGCTGGCATGGCTCTGACCTATGACCCCACAGCTGCCATACAAAATGGGTAAGTAACCCCCATTTTCTCTACTCTAATTGCTAAGATGTCTTTGATCTCCAAAATCAGAACTGAAGAAAAATGTCCAAATCTGTCTTTTGTTTTAAACCTCTAAACAAAAGCTGTAAAACAAAACATTTCTCACCATTGTATTTTTTTTTAATTTTTTTGTCTTTCCATGAGTGATTCAGACTTCAGAGCTCCTCCCATGCCCCCCATTCTCACAGTGCCTCTGCCCGTATTAAGCTCTGCATGTTCTCTCTGGAACTGCCCTTATTTATTCCAAACCTAAAGGGGGAAAAGCGAAGTTTCAGCTCCCAGTCTGAGCAGCCAAAGGTGAACCCTGGGTGGTGCCGTGTTTGGGACTGTGAGGACTGCCTGGTTGACAGGGAACATCCCTCCCTTCTCCTGCAGGTCACCGCCTCTCTACCCTATTGACATTGGCTGAGATATATCTCTTTACCTTAAATCACCTGCTGGGTTATGTGCCTTTACCTGTATCTTATATGAACAGTATAACATCGGATTCTTTGAACTGTCTCAACAGTTGCAAAAATCATTCACTCTCTTCTGCTGCTTATTAGATATTTACAATGATGACTATTTCCCTCATGAAACAAGTTTTATTTAAGATGCTGAGGACACCTATTGATTTTACCTACTCTCTTCTGATACAGATCTTAGTGCCATCCATCAATCCCTCTCTTCAATACCTTCCTGCGCACTGAACATTCCTTTCACCTTACAGGTACACTCGAAACTCTTCCTTCTTTTCACAGGTGAACAACTCTAGTCTTCTATACATGCCGCCTTCCTGTGGTCTTCTTTAATTAATCCCATCAAAGTATGAATTCTGGTCTCAAACTTTACGAGCTTCCCTTGCTGATGCCCCCCATGATCTCCAAATTTGCCATTTGTAACAGTAACTTGTTTAGTCCTTCTACTTGAAATCTTGCCTCATCTGGCATTTTTTTAACCTACTTATACCATCTTGAAATTTTCTTATCATTCGGATCCCACAACCCCTTCCTTCGTTGACCTCCTTGCTCCCCATTCTTACTGCTCACTTGGTGTCTTTTTATTTCACCCCTTCTACCCACTTTTGCTAACCTTTCTCAGGGCTTAGTGCCTTATCACTCTCTTTTCTCTGGTGATTGCACCCATTCCTCTTGCTCTTAGGAACTGGAGGCTCCTAAGTCTCTTCTTCAGGCTCATAACCGGATGCGGAGCACTATAGCCTGTGTTTCTGACAGCTCATCGAGTACTGCTGCTTGATGTCTTCATACGTCCCAAATAAGTCATTGCCCTCACTAGCCCTTCATAATATAAACCAAACTAATGCAAATGAAAAACACATACCAAGTTATTTCTTTTTTTAATTCACTCTGAAACCACTTAGACTGGTAACTCCAGTTCTCTGGTTTTTCTCTTCTCCAACGTTCTTCATGATCAATTGGTCATTAACACTCATTTGATATATCTTTGAACTATACCTTCAACACTCAGCCCTTCCCCCAGCTACTTGTTGAGCTCACTCGTTCACTGCTCTCTACCTTTGCTAAACTTTTACCTGCCTCTACTATAACTCTCCTCCAAACCATTTTCACATTGCTTTTTGACTAATTTTTTAAAAGCAAAATGTGATCTTAGGAATCATCTCCCTGCCAGGTTTAAAGTATTTGGTGGACTTTACTAACAAAAAAACAAAACTAGAGCTTCCAAGAATGGCACGAAAAGAACTATACGGTCTGGCTCTGAAACTGAACTGGTCCTTCTGTGATTCTCAGAGTATCTCTCTCACAACTTTACATCTCTCCGTCTTGTTCATGGAATTCTCTCTGCCTGGAGTTCAGGCATGGTAATATTCCTCTGTCTCTCTCCCCCCCCTCCATCCTTCCCTCCCTCCCTTCCTTTTTTCCTTTCTTTCTCTCTTTCTTTTTAAACAGCTCCCATTTAAACAGCAACATCACATCATACCAGACAGAGCTGGTTACACAGTTCGTCATGAGAGGAACAGTACAAGCAGCGGTTAAGAGTGCAGACTGCAGAAGCGGCCTGCCCAAATATGCATCCAAATTCTGTCAGTCACCAGAAGCGAGACAGTTGTCTTTCTCCTCTGTGAAGTGGAGACACGAGGAACAGTACCTTTTCATAAGACTCGGTCAGGACTGAAGGCTCCCTGTGTGGCACAATGTAGTCATCAGTGTAAATATGGGTGCTGCTGTTGCCCTATATCTGATGTTCCCATGATACATTTGAGTCTTTTTATCCCGCAGCCATTGACCCCCATATCTATTTCCCTGCTGGACTGTTAACTCAGTGAAGAGAGGTCCCACGTCTTATTCGTCTTTATAGACTGTTTTACCTAAGATTGTGTGTGCCAGATCAGAAATAGAAATGTAACCGATCACATCTGTTTGGCTCCAGCAAGTTGGCATTAGGGAAGCCATTTCCCTTCCCAACATCAACCCACCCTCGACCCCATGTAACACCTTCATCTGAATCCCTTTAAATACAACCCAAAGCATCCAAGCTGCCCATGACTTTCTCATATCCTGGGTTGAGAATGAAGTTTTGGAAGCCTTAGGCTATCCACTGTGTTTTTGGTGACAGGGAGATAAAAATGTTACATCGTGAAACTGAGAAAAAGGGAAGATGGTAGCTAATTGCTCTTACTCATTTCATACTTCATATAGGTGATTTTTAAATGTCTCGTTCATCTTTGGTTTTATTACCTCATATGGTAGCATTTAAATAAAAGGAAACTAGTAGAACAATCATTTCTACGTAAGATGTCAAAATAACCACAAAGATATCCTCAGCATACTGCCCCTTGAGTTAACATGCCACATGCCTTTTACAGGGTGTGGAATCTGATTTAGGTAACTTAGCCTGTTGCAGAATCGAGCATGAATGTCTAGGATAAAGTATTTTTTCCCCTACTCATATTGCTGTTTTCGATCTAGCAGTCAAACCCACCTCAGAGAGCAGTAGCCTAACAGAGACAGAAATATTTATTACTGTGGGGAAGAAACTGGCCCCAAAGATATAGCTGCAACTCCCTCTTACCCAGTTAATATTATTAAGCACTGCTTCATGCTGACTCAGTGCAGGTCAACAACTTTTTTCTTTTCTTTTGAGTATCTGTCTATTGCTCTATTTAAAATCATTTTGTGATACAGGTTTGAAAAAAGAAAATGTTCCCATCATGTCGGGGACAATGGACTTGTAGATAGTTCTCGGACAAGATACAATAGAAATGGTATTGTGATAGAAGCGTGGGGTAATATGAAATTTGTATGTAGTTTAACTCTATGTGTATAAACTATTTCTGAAAGAGTACGCAAGAAATGGTGGGAGCCGTTCTGTGCTGTGGGGAAAGCCAATGGAAATAGGAGTGACAGGGACTTAATTTTCACTGTTTATGTTTTTATACTCTTTACAAAAAGAAAACAGAAGTGAAAGCCGTAGGACCACAGAGAAGAGGCATCCTACTGAGGGATTAGACAGCTTCTGGGTGGGACACTGGCACTGTCTTGTTCCCTTGAAGACGTCCCATACTTGATGATCCCGTGCTATCGGGTCGCTGGATTCTAAGCCATAGGGTTTTCTGAGTTGCATAAGCAAGTACGTGGCTGGGTTGTAGCTAGGAGCTGCACAAACTGTGTGAGGAGTTAAATGTTCTGAATTCCATACCCTCCACGTCAATAAGCAACATGAAACTGAAATAAGTAGTCCCACATTTAGCTTGATTTTTAGCTGGTGAAGAACATACATTTGTAAGTGTGGACCGTGGTGCTTTGGGGCTGTGTGCATTCAGGCAGTAGAAAATGTCAGTCTTGTCCTCTGCTCGAAACTATCCAAGATATCGCTCTAAAAAAGTCAGTTCCATGTCACTTCTATCTAAGGCTTTGAGGGTTACAGTGAAGATGTGTCTGGGTCACCATGGAAAAGTAAAAACCATAGTATGTTTGACTGTAGATGCACTTACAAGAATAAAAAAGAAATGCCTCTTCTTTCAGAGCTACCTGGCATAGCTCTGTAATTCGTTACTACTGTCGCCCTACTGCTTTTCCAGCAGCCCAATATCAATCTCCATCTCTTTCAAATGTGAGTGTGGGAGATGGGAAATTACCCATCCCTATATTCAAAATGTCATCCTTCCTCTGCCTGTTTACTGGGGCCCAGGATGCTGCGCAGAAAGAAGTCTCTCGGGTGGCCTTATTTGAGTAAAATGCATTCCTGGGAGAGATAGGAAAAGGAACGAGTTCTATAGCGTTGGCTTGCCCGCTGCTTTAGATGGGCATTTGATATTAAGTGATGCAGAAACCTTATCTTATTACCCTAGCAAAGAAATCTAATGTGAAGGGTACATTGGCATTACAATAAAAATGACCAATAACTTATTAATCTTATGCTACAGTGTTACCCCCAGGATAGAATTCACGGTTCTGGAGAACAGTATTGCCTGTGGACAGAAGAGACAGGCCAGCGCTGTTTATTTCAGTGTGCAAATAGGATTTGGTGTGGTTTTCTACTGTAAAAAGCACTCTACCTTGGGGTTATTGATATATTCATGTTATTTTTATTGTCAGTGAAATAAGATTTCCCCATATTACTACTGACTGCCAAGTCCCCTGAAGATGACTTTTCTGCAGGCAAAAGAATGTTCTATTAGTGACCTAGACTTGCATTTTCTGGACTTCTACAGGCCACTTGCTTTAAATGCCAGAGAACCAAGTAACTCTTTGCACTCCTTAAAAATATTACATTTTCGAAAGGCCAGCTCAGAGAGTTCCATAGACAGACCATCCTTAGTTAACTTCTTTTAGCCACTCTGGCATTTGATATTTTGTTCATGTGAAACCTCCCCAGACATAACTAGTCATACTCCTAAGGCAAGGTTTCTCAGCCTCAACACTATTGACATTTTGGATTGGATAGGTTTCAGTGTGGGAACTGTCCTGTGCATTGTAGGACATTTAGCAGCATTGCAAACCTCTACACACTAGATGCCAGTAGCAACCCCCCTCCTCCAACCCAGTTGTGACAATCAAAAATGTCTGTAGATCCTGCCAAGTGTTCCCTGGGGAGCAAAATCACTTCCAACTTAGAACCACTGGGCAAAGTATAAAAGGAATACTTGTCACACACATCATGCTATGTGTATTTTGGCAAAGAAATATCTCGTAAGAGAGTCAACTATTCCCAGGACAATAGTTTGTTAAAGAATCCATTCCCAGTTTTCTGTACCACCCTTTGCAAAGCATAATGCATATATAACAGATACACACAGCATCAAGTCGCGAGTTTAGGATTACCTAAGTTTTGTTATTATGGCTGACAGGTTCTGTCCACTTTTTCTTTCCTGTTCCCCAGTAACACAACAGCTATGCTTGAAGTATTTGTTTGGATTTTTTTTAAATGTGCTGGTTACGTGTAAGTCATTTTCAATCACGACAGATACATGGCAGGGGCTGGGAAAGAGTGAAGAGACTGAGAAACATTCTGCAGTTTTCTTTTTGGAGCCTGGTCCTGTGTATTTTCTTTAGATACTGTATCCCTAGGCCTTCAATATAGTCACAGCCTCTCTGGTCATGGTTTAGGCAAGGGTTCCTTGTAAATTCTTCCGGTTTATGTTTGGACTTGGGAAGAGCTTCTATCAGAAAACCAGAATTAGGGGATCACGACAGGATGCTGAGGCCGCTCCTCCCAGTATGTTTTCTGGGAAGATATATTCTCTGACTTCAGCAGCGGTACTGGAACTTGTTAGAAAGTATGAAATAGCATTCTTGTTTGATGGATAGGACTAGAGTAGATAGAACAAAAATGCATTCAATTTACCCCCAAGGGCTCCCTTTGTTAGTATCCGTTTCCTTGACTGGTTTCTTTATGTTTCTGCCCTCTGTTTTCCCTGTAGAAATTCCTGTGAACTCTGCCTGTCATTCCAATCTTTATTGCTTTCATTTTTAATACTCCAATTGGTACATTTTACGAAATAAACCAGCCACACTAAAATGCGGTGCACTGTGCTCTCTGTTGGTGTAAGAGGCTGCAAACGGGATGAGAGGACTGTTTGTGGAGTGGCCATGGGTGCCTCTCCTGTCATTATGAGCCCCAGATACATCTTTCGTTCACTGCCTCATAAGTAACATTTGTCAAAGATAAGACCTGAAGGCGATTTGTAAATGCAAGCCATGATTGTTGTAGAAAGGGACTGTTTTTCCTAGTTACTAATACCTTTTGCATGCTTAGAAAGCACGTATTAGTTATGTTCCCCCTGAGCATTTGTTAGATATGTGATGCTGGCCCATCTTCTCTGGGCTCCCTCCCCTGTTTTCTATCAGTTCAGGAACTGTCTTCTACTGTCCCACCCTCTTGGCATTGGCCATCCTGTACTGTGATCACTGCTTATTTTCCTAAACTGCTCACTATTCATCATTCATTCATTCTTTCTTTCATTCAACTTGTAGCTACTATGATCTACTGTGTCTCCATTTCTGTTCTAGACAACAAAGCCAGTGTGTCCTCGACATTCTCAAAGCTGTCAGTCTAGAGGGAGAAATAGTCAATACATACATTGTATCAGTCAGTCCAGCTTCCATAACAAAATACCGTTGATTGGATGGCTCTAAACAGAAATTTATCTTCTCACAGTTCTGGAGGCTGGAGGTCCAAGATCAAGGTCTGACAGATTTAGTTTCTGGTGAGGACTCTACTCCTGGCTTGTAGACGGCTGCCTTCTCACTGTGCCCGCACGTGGCAATTTCTCCTTGTGTATGTGTGGAGAGAGAGAGCAAGCAAGCTCTCTAGTGTCTTTTCTTATAAGGATACTAATCCCATCAGACCATTCAGCCTTCATTGCTTCCTTAAAGGTTCCATCTCCAAATATAACCACACTGGGATTTAGGATGTCAATATGAATTTCGGAGAGACACAAACATTTAGCCCATAAAATACATCAATTTTTTATTCTTTTTTCTATTTCAGATAGTGATAAGAGCAATGGAAAAAATCAGTTAGAGGAAAGGAATAGAGAACAACTGGGACAGAGATGGTGGTTGCTACTTTAGCTACAGGCCTCTCTGAAGAAGTGAAAGCTGAGTGAGACCAGTAATGAGCAAGAGGTAGCCTTAGGGAGATTTAGGGCAATGAACATTCTAGGTAGAGAGAATTGTAAATTCAGTAATCCAAGATGGGCGTGAGAATGACAGGATCATGTGACAATAGAAGGTCAGTATGGTTGGATCCTAATTGGCTAGGGGCAGAGGGGTAGGAGAAAATATTAGAGAGGTAGGCAATAGCCTCATTGCACTAGCCAATATCAGGAATTCAAATTCTGTTCTCATGGCAATGGGAAACTATTGGAGGGTTTTAGACTGATTCATGTACAGACAAGATTTGATTTAAGTGGCTAAATAGAGAAACTCAAAGGAATGTTTTAAAGTCTTCCTCATCTTTGGTGCACATAGTAAATACTCAGAAAAATTTTTTAAATGGAAAGATGAATGTTTTCTGGCATAGCAATTGACTTCTTTTAAAAATCAGGTTTATCAAGTATAATTTACATAGAATTTATATTCACTCTTTGCAGTATACAATTCTATGAGTTCTATGAGTCATTTAAGCTCCAACAATCAAGATATAGAAGTGTTACATCACTTCCCCAGGTTCCCTCATGTGCCATTGTAGTCAGCCCCTTCCCTCAGCTCCAGCTTTTGGCATCCATTGATCAATTTTCTGTCTTTATAGTTCTGCATTTTCTATATTGTGATATAAATGGAATTATAAAATGTAGAGTCTTCTGAGTCTGACTTCTTTCATTTAGCATAATTCAATCAAGATTCATCATGTTAAATGTAGCAGTATTTCTCTCCTTTTTATGAGTAGTGGTCCATTGTACAGACGTACCAGTTTGTTTATTGATTCAGTTAAAGGATCTTTGGCTTGTTTCCAGCCTTTGGGAAATATCAATAAACCTGCTATAAACATTTGCATTAAGATTTTTGTGCAAACATATGTCTTCATTTATCTTTAGTTAATATCTACCAGTGGGATTGTTGGGTTATATGTGATGTGCATGTTTAACTTTATAAGAAACTTCCAACCTGTTTTTCACAGGGGCTGTACCATTCTGCATTTCCACCAGCAATGAGTGAGAGTTCTACTTTCTCTGAATTCTTGCCAGCACTAATATTGTCATTAAAAAAAATTGTCCATTCTAATCCATAATCAATATGTAATTGATTGTGTAATCAATAGCTTTTTTGCAAACTGCACAACTATAAATATAGAGGTCTGGTGGGTATGAATAGAAGGATGTATAAGGGAATAATTTTTTAGCCATATTTTTTAACCAAAAGAATGATATTAAAGTCCTTATTGAGAGCTAGATAAAGTAAATTTGAGACTATAGTTTCCCATTGGTTGCTTGGAGACTTTATTATAGAGTATAAGCTCAAAGAATTTACTCCTTAAATGGTACCCTTGAAATCTAGCCCCCCTTTCTTCAGCGTGAGTCTTGTGGAAAGGTAACCCATGAGATTCTGTTCAAAATATCGGGGACTCCCGAGATATAATGAAGCTTTTGTCCCCAGCACTCCCACCTCAGTTGTACAATTTTTTTTGAATGAAAAGTAGTAGTTGATTTTTTGCTAACAGTATGGCAAAGTGAAATAATGGTTGCATTATGCCTGATACACATTTCCCCAGGATATCTTCCCATTGGTGAGACACTCCATTGTAGGCAACCTGCATTTGTCTTTCTTTGGCTGGACACTCTAGCATTTCACGTACCAGTGAGACATGGAGGAAACATGCTTTAATTTTATATATTTTTTTATTTTATTTACTTTATCTTTATTGTTGAAAATAGTACAGATGTGCCCCTTTTTCCCCCTTGACCCCTTCCACCCCGCACCCAGTCCCCACCCCAGGCCTTCACACATGCTTTTAAGTTTTGAGGAAGAATTTGAGCGTTCAGTACCTTGTGGACCCTAGGGTATAGTCTAAGCAAAGACAGGTATGTCACTGATTTCAGTGTCTAGAAGCTACCCTTTAATGGACCCCTAGAAGGACAATCCTCCTCTGATTTGTGAAGCCCAGATCTTGCTCAGTATCATTCTACAGTTGTTCAACGAAGGACCCTGAAGGACTAGAAAACTCAATGCTTTTTACAGTCTCCAGGAGCACATCACATGTGTCTAGAATCTCCACCCACACCATGATTGAATCCAGAAAATATCCCTCTCTCCACCTAGACTCAAACCGCCCACTTCTCTTTTCATGGAGGGAGCATTTAGCTGAGTTTTTCCACGAGGGTGTGGACTCATGCCTAGTGCAAGTTTCCCAAAACTCCCTTGGAGCTGATTCCGTTTCCTGAGTGAAAAGATCGATGCACTTTGTGTCCGAGTAACAGCGGCCGCCTGGATGAAGCCTGGTGCTCTCATTTGGCCCTTTCCCCCCTCCCCAAAGAGCATTCAAATGGCACCTCCTTTTAAAAACAAAACAAAACAGCTCCCGTGGCTCTTCCCTCCCTGCTGGTTAAAACACACTGTTACCCTCCCCTGGCATACGAGATGTTGTGCGGCCCACTTTATATGATGACTCACAGTGGTCCTCTCTGTCCGGGACAATCTGTTCCTCTCGGTGACGAAACCAAACCTGATGACTCTCCGGGATGCTCCTGTTGAAAGCTGGTGGGCAAACCTGAGGGCGGAGCTCTGGCCCTCCCAGAGGTGCTTGGTGGCATTTGCTGAGCGGCCGGGCACAGCAGCCTTATGAATCTTCTTCTTTTGTTGTTGTTTTCTGTTTGCAGATTTTATTCCTCACCGTACAGTATTGCAACCAACCGCATGATTCCACAGACATCTATCACGCCATTCATTGCTGCCTCCCCTGTCTCCACATACCAGGTATGTCCGGCTCCCCTGCCCCTCAGGGGAGATCTTTCTTGCCAGTAATAGACTCCATCAAGGCAAAGACGCAGGGGAATCTTTTTTTTTTTTTTTTAATTGTCCTCCAACACTTGACTCACATCCCTAGGTGATAATGCTCCAGTTACCGATTAGCCTGCACTTCCCAGGGCTTGTGTGCATCTATTTCACTGAAAAATAAAACCCACCGAGCTTTTCCTCTTTCCCGCTGCGCTCCCACGATTGCGCTCCTTTCCCGCCAGCTCTCGGGCCGCTGTCTTACCACCGAGAGAGGGTTTTGTTTTCTGTCTGTTCCTTGGGTCGTCACGCTTCCCGGTGTGTCTTTTCTAAAAGCCCGTTTCTAGCATCCCCTGCCCTTACTCCCGCGTATTTTATCATTGTCATCTCATTTGGTCACAGTCTGTCCCGTGTATCCATGTAAAACGACATGGATAGATGTTAAATCATTTTCCCCGAGAAACAGAAAAGGCGATCAGAGTGGTAACAGGTGATTCCTCCTTTCTGTTCGTACCTCATGGTCAGTTCCAAAAGGGCCAGAGGAGGCCCCGGGGCTTCCACATGTGGGAGCACAAGAAAACCTGAGACTCGGTGTGTGTCCTAAGCCAGATGTTGCAGCCAGTTAACTCTATGTGCACAGGTGGATTGAAATAGGCATACTTTTCCCTGAAAAAACGACTTCTTATCTCAGTTCTTTGAGTGCTCAGAGCTGTGGTATCGCTCCCTGTTTCTCTTTACTGCATACTGTTCTTCGGACGGTTCTTCCAATCCTGAAAGGAAATCGCTGTCAGTGTTACGTAGAGAGAGGCCCCCATGTCACTGTTTAAAGCCTCGGGGTCTGAGAAGGAGCGAGAGAGAGTGCAAGAGCGTGCATGCCATGTGTTTCTCTCCGGTGTGCAGGTGGTGGGGGTGGGGGGGGGTTCGACCATGGGCCACACTAACGCTGCTGACTGCTACTAATTCAGTTAAGTGTCCCCTTAATTCAGCTGCCACATACTTCATTCCAGGATGCCCCGGTTGTCAGGGCATCAAGCTGGAGACTACGTACATTTTTTCCTTAACTGATCCTCCCCCCCACCCCCCAAGCAGTTCATTTTCATTCATTTCCTGCACTTAGATTCCTGATACATGTCTGTGGGTGGACAGAATCGCCTTGCACGTGAATTGCGTTCTGGGGTCTCCGAATGGCTGATTTCCTAATTGCCTCTCGCTGGGGCCCATGAGGCTACGTGCAGGTGCTGTTCACTTTTTGTTCTTCCTGCAGGCCTGCCTGGTTGTAATGTGCGCTTTGGTGTTTTTTTAAACCCTCCCCTCCCTTTTTTTTTCTAATCTTGGCCTCTGTTTCAGCCAAGACCACCCATTGAGCCCCAGTGTGGAGCACTTTGGTGACATGAATAAAATATCCACAGAAAAGTGATTTTACTTGGGAGGGCTCATAAGTGGAATTTAACCCCAGCTCTCTTTTCTCATAAAAGGAATTAGAGCAATTTCCTATGTTGTTGATTCTTGCCTTTCAACACTTCCTTTTTTTTTTCTTTTTTTTTAAATCTAAATGGCATTAGCAATTTTGCTTGTGTGAGTATATTGCAAACAAAATCTTTAAGGTCCTCTCTGTGACAGTCAGCTCCTCAAGCTGATGTTCTCATTCTGCTGACAAGGCCCGTTTCAGCTCAGTTGGCTCAAATACTCATTTATATTTACATACCAATTACCATGAGAGAAAAAACTTACAAACTTGCCTAACCTGGGTTTACCCCAAAGCATTTCCCCCAATTTTCGGTTGACCTCTTTAATTCTTACGCCAACTTTTACCACTTGGACTTATTTCCAAGATGGGAATCACTTGAGAATTTGAAGTTAAAACTAATAGAAAAAAGGAAGTCTTAGTGGTAAACTCTTGCCTCCTTATTATTTGCCTGGATATCCCTGGGAGTTGACCTCTATGTAGGAGGTCTGTGAGGCTACCTAATATTTCCATCTCTAACACCATCCTCAAAATATGCTCCAGGTCCCGGCCTGGTCCATGTGGGCACTGCAGCCAACTCCAGTGAAGTAGGAATTTGCTGTACATGTTATCCTGTTTCAGGGACCAAATGAATCAGGTCCGAGAATGTGCTTTCTATTGTTAGTTCTGAGCACTAATTAGCTGTAAAGTCAGATGGACTCCACTTTTTTATGACCTAGTGTGACTCCACTGAAAGCAAGAACCAAGTTCTCTCTGTGATTGCTTTGTGCTAATAAATGCTGTTTGATGCATAGGTCCAGAGTACTTCATGGATGCCTCATCCGCCATACGTTATGCAACCAACAGTAAGTGTTCTCAGTCACCTGAGGCTATTTCTATTATCCAAGTGCAAGCTTTTGTAATGCATAGAAGCTTTGGGGGAAAGCTTTCGTTATATTCCTACCTTTTTCAGGCAGCCGTACCTTCCAGATATAAAGCTGTTCCTGAAATTCTACAAAAGCATGTACAATAGACAAAGATATAGACAGATGCATAGGTAGATAGATGGACAGATAAATAGGTAGATAGATAAATGATTGATAGATAAATAGGTAGATAAATAAATGATGGATACTTGATAGATAGATAGATAGATAGATAGATAGATAGATAGATAGATAGATAGATAGATAAACTTTCTTGGAGGAAATGTCAGTAATAACAGTCAGTCTCACAAGTTGATGTCTACTATTTGTTATGAATAGGGAATTTCTACCCCACTTCTACTTCAGGAACTCTGAGCTCTGAACAATTAAATCCATTCTAGGAGGAAGGCCTTTCTGTTTCCCTCTCCTTCTGTTATGCTTTGTTTTCTTCAAGTGCAATTTGGTGTGCTTTGGACGTGAACTTCAGAGTCATGGCCAAGTGTTGACTCAAAGCCATATATTTGAAATAGGAAGATGGTTGTCTATTAATAGATGGAGATATATAGATAGATAGCAAGGTTGCTAGATATTTTCTATGTTAACTAACCAGAGCCCTTCTCTTCTTTTGTGGAAAATGTCTCCCAAAAATATTCAAACTCTATTTTCTACTTGCTAGATTTCCCATTTTGTGGAACAGTATTACATCAGTCCCAAGTGAAAAATATTACATATTCCATTAGAATCTAGACTGGAGGCTAATGATTTCATTTGTCTTTGTCTAGTTCTTCTAGGTTTTCTAGCTCTACAGAAGTACAAGATAGATTTCAATAGCAATATGCTCATGAGAGTGTGAGGGAGGGCAGGAGCCCTAGACTGAAAGCCGCGTGACACTGTCTCTGGTGTTCTCTTCTGGGTGTGCTCACATCTGTTTTCTTACCTGTCACTATACTTAGCAGGGCTGGGGAAGAATCAAAGAAGAGCATATATGAAAATTACTTATTAAGTATGACACGCTATACATTATTACCATTTTCCTTATTATTATTGGATCTATGTGTTGCCCAAAGAAGAAGCAATGCTACAGTTTTACTCTTTTATTTTTTAAAATTTATCTTTATTGTTTGAAAGTATTATAGATGTCCCCTTCCCCCCCATTGGTCCCCTCCACCCCAAATCCACCCCCCACAGGCCTTCTCCACACTGTTTGTGTCCGTGGGTAATGCATAGGCATTTTTATTCTTTTAAAAGCTAAATATAAGTAAGGTAGCACATGCTAGTGACCAGGAAGCTAAATGCTTAGGCATCCACTTCCTGGACTCAAAGGCTCACAGCACCTGGTTTTCATATTTGACCTTTGGACATTTTTTTAAATAAGGGACATTCCACGTTGCTCCCAATGTTTTGATAGTTTGTTTTTTATTTAAAGAATAAAATATATATAGCTTACTACAGCAGAACTTTAGACCGTATTTCACAAATCCTCCCTCTCTTTGCTCTAATTTCCACACCTTGGGGGCTTCCTGAGTTCATCTGGTCTGTGTACTGTAAATCATACCAACATATAACGAATCCAAGATACACTTTTCTGTCCAAGTCATGAGGTAGAATTCAGTATATGCTGCCAAACCAATGTATAGCACAGACTGAGCCAACACAGGAAAAGAGGAGATGTCCTGCCAAGTTCTAAAGAGTAGAGTTTTCAGAAGGAAACAACCACCTTCTAAAAAAAATAGTGTGTTCATCTATAGAGCACTAATGCTAGCTTGGTCCTCATGCTGGGGTTAAGCATCATCTCATTGTGGCCAAAAGGAATGCACATCTGGCAAACTATTCAGATTTCGCCAGATGTCAAAGTATGTAAGGCTTCACAGTATTTCTAGAGTTGTGAGAAGAGATGTTTGTATGTGTCTATTTCAACTATCACTCAGGACCTTAGCAAGATTTTTCATTACCACCTCCCTCACTCCAGCACAGCTTCAGCCCCGTTTTTGAATGCATTATTTCTCATACGTCTTACTCTAGAAATAGGTGTGTGTGTGTGTGTGTGTGTGTGTGTGTGTGTGTGTGTGTGTGTGTGTGTGTGTGTGTTTGCCCCCTTGGATCTTGCTTGCTATGGCTCAGTGATACCTTATCACTCCCCATGACGCGACTGTGCACCATGTTTGAGCTTAGGTCACTTGGTTTAAAGTGTAATGTTTGTGGCTGGGGCAGATTCCTGGGCAAA
This sequence comes from Miniopterus natalensis, assembly GCF_054644295.1. Classification (NCBI taxonomy): domain Eukaryota; kingdom Metazoa; phylum Chordata; class Mammalia; order Chiroptera; family Miniopteridae; genus Miniopterus; species Miniopterus natalensis. The sequence goes on along the minus strand of NC_142095.1, from coordinate 12,663,794 downwards.
GGAGTGGCTGGGCCACCCACCACTTTGTTGTCTTTCACATGGAAAAATTGGCTGGACGGTGTCATGGAAACACAGAGTTTATACCACAGTCTCTGCCCTGCAACAGCCTTGCTGGTTGTCTGGATTGCATAAATATCCCAACTGATCTTGGTTCCATCATCAAAGGGAGGGTCAAATTAATCGCTCTGTGATACCAAAATACAAAAGTGCTTAAGCAATCTAAGGAAAAGAAACAAAATACCGGAATCTGACAAGAATGAATGACTTGATGGTGACTAGCATGGAGTCTTAGTTAGGCTCTTTGAGGTAAAAACAAAAACAAAGCAGAAAAATCTAAAATAAAACCTTTCCTAACCAAACTTTTGGAGCCATATTTTCGCCATCTGTTATATATTGACGTAATAATACCTAAATAATTATGCATTTTGTTTATTAAAAAAAATAAGGTATGAAAGCTCTTAAAATAGTGCTTGGCAAATAGCGAACACTCAATAAATTATTACTGTTATTGTTATTATTAATTTATATGAGTAGACTGCACGTTGTGCCTTGTTAGCTCAATTATATAACGAATATTAGTATAGAAAGAAAATTGAGAATAAGCAATAATCACCTATTCCTGCCACATTCATGTTGCTTATTTAACTTCCTTTACTAATGAGTTTGGTGGAGATGGCCTCTGTAGCCCTAAATAAGACAAATTGCTTAGATTGGCACTTACTTCATTAACTTACTAAACCATTCAACACCTAATACTTAAAAAATAGGCCCATTGGGTACCTCTTGGAATCTACTTTACAAATAAATTCAAGGTGTCAGTATCAACATATCTCAAACGTTACCCTAATCCTGATTCACCTCCAGCTTTTCTCCTCTCTGGCATTTTCTCTTCCACTGTTGTGAGAAAGTCTCGTTTTTAAACTCTAGTGTCATAGGGGCATATTTTCCCGCCATCGCTGTGAATGCACATGGTTTCTGCTCTGGAGCCAGAAGCCTCGCAGGTTCTCGTTTGGTCTCGACTCTAAGGTCTCTAAGATCTTAACCAGGTTCCTGAGGGGAAAACAGCGCTTCCAGAAAGTCTTAAAGCAGAGCACGGAGCCTCTGGTCTTCACCAGGATGGGAAGGGTTAAACCGGAGTCGCACCATCCATAAGAGAGAAACAAAAAACGATACAAAGAAGGGAAGGGCCAGAGAAGAGCAGAAAGCTTAGCATGGGACCGAAGCTTGCCATTAAAGTTTGCTCCTTTGCAGCCTGAGTTTTGTAAGTTGCATGTAATGTACCTTTTGCTACATTTAGAAATAAGATTTTGAGAGGCTTTTTACTTTTACGAAAGAGGGCATAAAAGTCTCCTTGCCTGCGTTAGAACTATCACCCTGATGTTGGTGCAAGAAAACGGTTCCCTGTCAAGTTCCTGGATTCTGGGACTTTATCCGGGCCCCTGGCGAGTTGTCAGGCCCCACGCAGGGGGCAGCGAGAGTGCTTCTGTTTGCACTTTGTTGTTTGGCACCTGAACGGACACTGAGGAGAGAGCACTGTTGGACCAAATTAGGAATCCGATTTTTTGCTGCGAGGAAGTAAAAATGCTGACTTTGTCAATGGCGTCAGCTGTCGGCGCGGCTTTTGCACGCGGGCTCTGCACTGCGCCCGCGCTGACAGGCTTGTGAGAGATGATGGATTGCACCGAGCGTCTGCCCCGCACAGCCCGTGGCACATCACCATGGCACATCGCAATCCCGCGCGAAGTCACAGTTGCGATGCCCACGTTGCGGTACGTCGGATATTTTATTCAATCGGTGCTGACAAGGAGAAAAGGGGATAGTTCCCAAAAGAAGCCCGATCCATTCTTTTAAATTTTATTTAGGCTCATTTGAGTCATAAATCTCCTGCCCTTCGTATGGTTAGCGTTATTTCATCTCGTGGAGAAAGGTCAGCTTTCATTTCTACTTAATTACAAATTGGTTGTCTAATTAGAGCATTCTAAGAAATGCCCGGTGCCCTTATTGAATCGTTGGATGATTTGTTGCTACGCATGGCTAAGTAATGACTTTTAATAAACCATTAGTTTACAGCTGAAGAGTAAATATAAACTTCTCTACAACAAGGTGTTGAAGAAAGCTCCAGAATGCTTGATTTGGCCATTGTTTGCCTGCAGACTGGTAAGGACTGAGGCTTACTTTTAGAGGTTGTGTCCCCCACATTTTCAGGTGTGTTTTTCTATAAAAGTATGTCACCAAATTTGGAAAGAACATTTAAATCATTAGAATTCTGTTCAGAAAGCAAGGTTTGCAGATACTATCCTTTTACACCAACCCCTGAGCTGAGCAAAAATCCTAACTCTCATAGTTTTATGATCAAAGTCAATGCTTTTGCTACCTAAGGAGCTAATCAGGTAAAGATGTATCTCCAGGCCAAATCGTGTTGTTGTTTTTTTAACTACATAGCAAAAATAAAACAATAGCAACTCTAACCCACATACACCATTTCTACCAGAAGAAAATTCAAATGAGTGAGAATGAACTTAGGAGGAGCAGCTTCTTTTGAGTATCACCTCTTTTTAAGGTGGGAGGAAAGTGAACTTGAACAGTTCATTTCCACAGAAAGCCTCTTAGACGCCTTAACTACTGTAAAAAACAAACAGTGCTGGCTTTGCCATTGTGAAATGTAGCTTCTAAATTCTACAATAATTTTTCAAAAATAATCTAAAGTGGTCTTAGAAAAAGAACTTTAAACAATTAAATTCAAGGTTCATCATTCAAAAGTGCATAGAGCATAAAAGCCTTTCCACTCATCAGTTCCACCCTCCAGAAGTAAACTTTGTAACAAAGTTGCATGTCACCATCCAGTTTTGCATGCATAGGAAAGTACATATGTGTATTTTTAAGATACATACAAGACCAATATACAAATATTGCATTATAACATAATAGAATGTCCTGGATGCCATTACATGAGTCACATATCGATTTATGTCATTTTTTCAACTTTTCATAATGTGCAATTATATAAATACACCAAGAGGTATTTAACCAATTTCCTAGTCAGAGTCATTTAAGTTGCTTCTAGGAATTGCTCAATAAACTCAAGACTAATATGGAGCGCTTGCAAGAAAATATCTATAGGATAAATTGATGGCACAAAAGGTATGTGCTTTAAAATTTGATAACATTCTTGTCAGCTTGCTCTTTGAGTGAGAGTGTGTGCTCCCTTCCCATGGCCTCAATTAACACTGTAATCTCAAGTTTCAAATATTTGGTTAATGTGATAAATAATGAATGGTATCTTATTGATGTATTACTTTTATTTCTTTGAGTTCTAGAGGAGTGAGTTGCTTTTTATATGTTTATTGACGACTGTTTTTATTTTTCTCTGAGCTCTAAGTTCCTTTACTTTGCTCATTTATCTGCTGGGATATTGATCTCTTCTTGTTTTTAAAAGATCTTATTACAATTAGTAAATTAACATTGTCATAGAAAATCTAGATATTTTCTCTGTTTACTTTGAATTTAATTTTATAGTGTTCATCATACAGAACTTTAATATTTCGTATTATATATTTAGTATTTACCAGTTTTTCCCTTTAGAGCAGGGTCAATAACCTTTTTCTGTAGGGAGCCAAACCACAAATATTTTCAGCTTTGTGAGCCATATGGTCTCTGTCACACGTAAGCATTTTTGTGGCTGTAGTGTCAAAACAGCCATAGAAAATACATAAATGAATAGGCACGGCTGAGTTCCAATAAAACTTTATTTACAGAAACAGATGAGGGCCGCATTTGGCTCCTAGGCTGTATTTTGCCAGTCCCTCCTTCAGAACATCTGGACTCCATGCAAAATACCTTATTAACTATAAGATTTTAAACACCATATGGTTTTGTTTAGTGTTTTTTTTCTTTGTACTTTTCTGTTTTGAGTTCAGTAACTTTTTTATAATTGAGATGTAATTGACATGCAACAATGTATTATCATATGTTTTATTATTGTGTTTATAGTATATTTTATTTTAAATTTTTGTTTCTTTCCGAGTTTATTTGTATTATGGGATGAGATTATGCTTCAACTTTCCCCTCCCCAAACAGGTAACAAATTATCATACAACTTCTACCATATAAATTGTCTGTATTTTTTACACTGATATAAAATTTTATACCAAATTTTGCATCGAATAAATCTCTATATCTTTGGTTGTACTTTTTCACTCTATTCTATTCTGTTGATCTATTTTTGACCATGACTCTGCTATTGTAATAACTATCACTTTATAATACCATATATGTTGGATAGGACTTGTCCCTAATATTGTTTTTTTCTTATTTCTCAATAATTATTCTAGCTATTTTACCTTTCTAGAATAAATTTAGTAGTATGTTGGGAAGTTAAAAAATTCCACTACAATTTCTATTTGGATGACTTTGAATTTATATATGAACATATGGGAAACTTAAGAATATTTTTCTAAGAAAAAATGTCTGCATTTACTCAAGATTTCTTCTAGATTTGTTGGGGTGTAATTGACAAAAATGTCAGATACTTAAGTGTACATTATTGCGATTTCATACATACGTACATTGTGAAAGGATCCCCACCATGTAGGTAATTAACACATCCATCACCTCATATATTTTGTGTGTGTGCACGCGAGAGAGAGGCTGAGAGAGAGAGAAAGTACATTTGTGTTCTAATCTCTTAACAAATTTCAAATATTTAATACAGTGTTTTTAACTAATGTCACCATAATTTACTTGAGATACTCAGACCTTATTCATCTTAGAGCTGAAAATTTGTACCCTTTTGCCAACATATCCCTATTTCTCCCACCCACCCCCAACCCCTGGCAACCACTTTTCTACTCTCTGTTTCTATGAGTTTAAATTTATGTATTTATGTATGTATATAGTCATTCATTCATTCATTCATTTTAGATTCCACTTATAAGTGATACCGTGCAGTAGTTGTCTTTCTCTGCCAAACTTATTTCACTTAGCATAATGCCTTTAAGACCCATACATGTTGTTGCAAACGGCAGTATTTCCCTGTTTATTATGGCTGTGTATGTATGTGTGTGAATATATATATATGGAATCCTGTCTTCATTTCCTTGGATATAAACCCAGAAGTGGGATTCCTGGATCATATGGTAGTAATATTTTTAAGCTTTTGAGGAAATAAAAAATATAGCTATCATATGACCCAGGAATCATAGTGGCTACATCAGCTTACATTCCCACAAACATTACACAAGGGGTTTCTTTCTCCCCGTCCTCGTCAATACTTGTGATCTCTGGACTTTCTGATAATAGCCATTCTCAGGTGCGATGTGATAGATATCTCACTGCAATTTTGATTCGAGTTTCCCCCACTGATTAATGACGTTGACCACCTTTTCATGAACCCGTTGGCCATTTATATGTCTTTGGAATAATGTCTGTTTAACTTCTCTTGCCATTTTTAAAATCAAATTGTTGTTGTTGTTTGTTTTTGTTTTTTTGCTCTTGGGTGGTATGAGTTCTTTATCTACTCTGTTTATTAACCCCTTATCAGATATATGATTTGAAAATATTTTCTCTCATTTAATAAGTTGCCTTTTCCTTTTGTTGACGGTTTCCTTGGCTGTGCAGGAGCTTATTAGTTCGGTGTAGCCCCATTTACTTGTGATGCTTTTGTTGCCTTTGTGTTTTGGTGTCAAATCCAAAAAACCATTGCCAAGACCAATATCAAGGAACTTACTCCTTATGTTTTCTTCTAAGGCTTTTACAGTTGCGGGTCTAATGTTTAAGTCTTTAATCCATTTTGAATTTTTTTTTTTGTGTACAGTAAAAGATAGGGATTTGGTTTCATTCTTTTGCATGTGGTTATCCAGTTTTCCTAACGCTCTTGAAGACCTTTCCACATTGTGTATTCTTGGCTCCTTTGTTTTAAATTAATTAATTTTATATGCATGAGTTTATTTCCTGAGCTCTTTATTCTGTTTCATTGAGCTGTATGTCTGTTTTTTATATCAACACCATGCTATTTTGATTACTATAGCTTTGTAGTATAGTTTGAAATCAGGAAGTGTATGCCTCCAGCTTTGTTCTTTTTCCAGATTGCTTTGGCTATTTTGGGTCCTTTGTGGCTCCATACACATTTTAGGATTGTTTATTTTATTTCTGTGAAAAATCCCATTGAAGTTTTGATAGGGACTGCATTGATTATGTGGATTCCTTTGGGTAGTATGGTTGTTTTAATATTAATTCTTCCAATCCATGAGCAAAGGATTGTTTTCTCTTTATTTGTGTCTTCCTCAATTTTTTTCACTCCTGGTTTTATTTATATATATGTATATATATATATTTCCACATATTTTACTCTCTTTGATAAAACTGTAAATGGTATTGTTTTCTTTGTTTCTGTTTCTAGTAGTTAATGTAAACATGGTACATACAAACATAACTAACTTTTGTATATTGCATTTTTATTCCGCAACTTCGCTGAATTTGTTTATTGGTTCTATCAGCTTTTTGGTGAACTCTAGGGTTTCCTTTATATTTCATGTCATCTGCAAATAGTGACAGTTTTACTTCTCCCTTTCCATTTTGGATGTCTTTTATTTCCTTTTCTTGCCTAATTTCTCTGCCTAAGATTTCCAGTACTTTGTTGAATAAAGGTGGCAAGAGTGAGCATTATTGACTATTCACTTCAGGAAACAGAGGCTCAAGTTCCAGGAAAACATACTAAATAATAAAAAATATTCTTAAGCATCCAATATGTACAGAAGATTCTTTTACCCATGGGAAATGGGTGAGGGGGAAAAAAGAAATAATGACCTAAAGACAGACAATCTAATTGTGGAGATAATTTTTATGTGCTTAGGATGATATACTTAAAAGTTCACAGCAGAAAAGGTGGCAGATATTTAGCAGTTATACAACATTGGAAATGCGAGGTATCTGTGAACAGTTAAGGGCAGGGAAGAACACGTACATAAATAAGTTTAAAGCACAGGTAGTGTTTATGAGGTTGACGAAAAAGGAAGAGAGCGCTTTGGGTGAAAATAACACACAACATGTATAGGGTTGGGTTTCAAGTTATTTCAGGGCTCAGGGAGGAAAGTAAACTGCATTAAGGGAAATGTTTGTGCTAGGAGTAAGAGAAAGATTTGTTTGGAAAGGTAAATTGTGGCCTATTGAAGTCCAACTTTTGTTAGTCAATCTGACACACTTTACTACACATCTTTTATTAGCTTGATAGTCCTAATGCTGTTGTCTAGAATTCAGGTTTACTTTGGAAAATATAAAACAGAAAAGCTAAATTCTGTCACTGATGTGTGTTAAAAAGTCATAAATTTCCAGTAGAGTAATGGATGAATCAATCATACATGGAAAAAAATTTAATTTTGCTGCATTATAAAAATGTCATTATGCAAAGCCTTTGTACATAAAGTCATTTTATATCTGCAGAAATATTCATCTTTAAAGTAGAAACATTCACCCGCAGAGGGTTCATCTTTTAAGTAGAGCTTCTGAAGGCTTCTTGGAGAGAGCATTTCCTGATGTCTAAGATCCCTGCCTCCTCAGTCCAGGAGTGGCTAGAATAAGTGGTGAATTGTAGTCTTTTGAAATCCAACTGTGTGCCTATGATCTGTCTTTTGGTAGCAGTTTTATGTTATTTTACTATGGACTTTTAAAAGAAAGACTAGCTCAAGGAATAATGTATTACTTTTTTAGAACTTCAGGCACAATATTCTGAACACAAAACTGAAACAGCTCCTAAGAGAAAAGATTCCAAGCGTGTGCAACCCCCAATGTATCCTTAGGTCGTACTTAGAATTTCTTCATCATGTCATCAGTAAACCAGAATATGCCAGTTCCTTTGTAAAGACATTGACATTGCATTAGTAATAGCTACTTAGCACATTAAATATAATTAAATGGAAACACAATATTAAGTATCCAAATTATTAAAGCTTTAGTTTCTATGGATTATCTCTAGAGAAAGCAAGTATGCAGCTACAATAAAATCCATGTCAAACTATCTAGAAAATAGCAAGTTACCAGGGCAACACAATCATAGGGCGATAGGGTAAATCATTTATTTTATAAATGTTGCTAGGGCAACAGAAACTACTAAGAAATCACTGAAGGCTTGAGGATAAGGGCACAGATGATCTATGAAATGACATTTTCTTCATAGTACATTCGAAGAAAATGTCCATTCGTGTCTAGAACTTTAACAGTTATGCGATGTATGTGGGCATTCATTAAACAAATAGTCATGAATGGGTTAAAATATTGAGAATATTTCTAAATGAAGAACCATATGCTTTCACTCATGTGTGGAATATAAAACTGAAACTTGTGGACACAGACAGGCGTGTGGTGGCTTCCAGAGGGAAGGGGGTGGGGGTATGTGGGGAGAAAGAGGCTTAATATATGGTGACAGATGATTTGACTATGGGTAGTGGGTACACTGCAATATACACATCTGCAATATACATAGAAATGTACACTTGAAACCTATATGATCCTATTAACCTATGTCACCCCAATAAATTTAATAAAAAATATATTATTCTCCATTTTTTGCTTCTCAGAATGTCATTGGGATGCTTTATTTGACGTTAAAGGTTAATCTGTGGTAGGTTAGCCCTCGAGAGCCTAGTTATTTCTACATAGGTGCTTGTCTCCAATTCAGGATTATGGTGAATGATGTTGGCTACCTTGGGTTTTGTCAGACAACCAATTCGGGTGTACCGGAGCTGGGAGGGGGCAGATTGTATATATCTATATTCATATATATGTAAAATCAGGAATGCTTTAAGACGATATATTATTTTATTGTTTGTAAAAAATGTAAGAAACTATATAATTTAGATTAATATTTTCAAAATACTAACACAAATGCCAGTAAAGTGCCTTCAGGCTTTTCCCTTCTATTGCTCAAGAGGATTATTTACCAAAGGTAGGACTTAAATTTACATTATTTCTCTGTTTGAATAGAATTTGCTTCCCTCTTGATCAGAACCCCGTCATAAAGTGAACACTTACAATAACTCAGGTATGGGTAACACTTACATGTGCGAAGTGTGGAAGCAGCAAGGAGGCTGGAGTTGCTCACTGTGTCGGAGAGTAGCGGCCTCAGGACAGGCGTTTGTTGGCCGTGGTCGATCATTACAGGCACAGACTGTAGACGGTGAAGATCACTCCCGCCCATCTCTTCTCTATCGTCCTTTCCTTCCTGAAAAGCTGAAGAATTAGTAGATCTACTCGTTAGGACAAGCAGCAACCCTCGTCTTCACTGCAGTGAAGGAAAACCCTCCTCAGGTTGAGTAAAAGAACGAACTTGGAAAGCTTACAGTGTGGTATCTGAACGAGGATAGTTTGTGCTTCCTGTGTGACCTAAGAGTTTACTCTTTGACAGCAATTTTCAGAAGTAATTTATTGATCATACGAGAAAAACAGGTTAATTAGGTTATATTCACATTATAGACAGATAAATGGATGGATGGGTAGATAGGATGGATGGATGGATGGATAGATGATACACAGATGATGATAGATGATAGATAGATAGATAGATGATAGATGATAGATAGATAGATAGATAGATAGATAGATAGATAGATAGATAATCAATATCCTAGGGTATATGACTATTTATTCTGTCCGAACTGGAGTATAAATTTATTATTTAAGAACTTGTTATATCATTCACAATATTCATTTGAATAAAAAAGGAATATCCACTACCTTTAGACCCCAGGAAAATGAATGATAAGGATTTCTACCTCATCTGCTATGAGAAACAAAACTAATGGCACTTGCGATTAAAGACACACCCCAAAAGGCAGCTAAATTAAAGAAAAAGCAAAAATCGTATAGCAGAGGAAATAAATTTGATAAATATTTAAGCTCAGAGTAGTTGACTACAATAGGGTGTTAAAATTTTGTCTGAAGTTTTCGTAAGCCAATGCCAAAATGATTAGAGATTGGCTATATTGTTTTCTCCTTCGGTCACTTCTTTTATTAACTCTCAATAAAAACCAAGCAAATGTTAACTTTCAATTTTGTTATGAAATGTCTAGAGCAGCTAAATTAATTTTCTTCAGATATGTTTCCCATGACCTAGCTTGATGTAACAATGACACTTCATAAATCCAATTGGCTAGCATGTGACCTGTTCGCTCTTTTAGATTGCCCTAGTCTCAGCCAAGATTTTATAAAAGTTATACCATCTGATTTAGAGTTATGATCCAGATCAAGGCTGGCTTATCTCCCCGCTGAAGGGGGCGGCAAGATTATCAGCAATCTGTGCCAGATTCCTCTCAAGAAATGTCTTCCTGAAGAGCCTGAACATGTACTCAGTTGAGACCCCGTAGTTCTGTGCCTTTGATGATTGAGAGACAAACTGTGCCTAAAACATTGATGGCAGGGGTGGGCCCACTGAGCTATCATCACTCAGTGGCTCATGAAGCGCTCATGGTTTTTAGCAGCACTAGAGCCTGCTGTAGCTGCCAAGGTGAGTCAGGTGCAAAATGAACTTGTTGGTAGTAAGCTGAACAAATAGAATGGGCTTATTTGGTATGGACTTCGAGAATTTTAAAGAGCATCTGCATAAATTGACGACTTGGCTTCAGACCTAGCAAATATCTATTATATCTTACAGTAATTATTCAACAAGGTCAGCTGGCTCTGAAAGCTGCACTTGAGAGGTGACAGCAAAATCGTAACATCAGCAGAGAAAACGTCTTTTCCTGCTGAATTTGGCAGGGGGGCGTGCGAATAGTTTAGTGGGCATCACGCTGTTTGTGTATTTTTTTAAAAAATTAGTATGGTGCTTGTTCCTTTTTTACGTCACTTAACGTAAGCATACTTCTTGGCACATACTGGAAGCTCAGAACAAACTGGGGAGACTGAAAGCAAATTTCAAGTAAGAGGATTAATCTTTATCCATGTTAAAATAAGTATTGTGTTCTCGGCTTTTTAATTCTCATTTAGTACAGAGGAGATCAGCCTAATTATCAACTTGAGTTCTGAACAGTAATCTTAAAACTTCTATTCAGAAGACAGACCTTTTATCAAAGAGCTATCCTTAAAGGGTTTGTAATCGATACACATTAGAACTATTTCTGCATAACAATGGTGTATGTTAAAAATTGATTCTTACGTTTCTATAAAGCCTTTTATCTCTTCAGTCTTGTACCTCAAGTGCTTTCAGTCAATACTGAAAGATCATTAGGATGCTAAGTTTGTTACATGCCACATATATAAATCCTCAGATTCTAATATCACTCTCCAAAGTTATTTCTTTCTACTTTTATGAGATGTGTGTATGGAATTTCTCTCAAGGAATAATTTATATTATACATGGCATGGACAGATGGATAGATGGATGGATGGATACCATGTATATGTTTCTGTCCACATAGGCTGATCTCCATGATAGCTATTATTTAGCCAAAACACTGACCTATACGTTTTATGCAAATATATGTTTATATGAGGATGTTCAAAGTCTTACATATGATTAAAAAAAAAAAAAAGACTAAACACTGTTGAGATTCAAGGCGTAAATTAGAATGGAAGGAGAAAGAATGAAAGGTATGAAGGAGATGAAGTAGAAAAGTTGAGGAAGCGTGAGAGAAAGGTTATGGAGGATGAGTGGACCGACTTGACTCTAGCAGACCTTAGCCCGGATGGCTAGGGAGAAGGTAACGTCCTGAACCTGAATTCGTTTGTGGAAAAGAAGGAATGCATTCAAGATCAGGGGCATAGAGTTCCTTGGGGGCACATCAAATTTGTAGAACCAGATAAAGATTTTTAATATGGAGTTTGAAATAGAGTTTTGGCATACAAAAGTGGCAGTGATCGACTTGAGAGTCATCTCTTCCCACTGGAGAGAATGGATGGGATTCCTAGCAGTGCATTTACTTTTCGCTAGTAATTACCATGCCTGAAATATGCAATAGCCCTTAGGCTTAGGAATATGAAATAATAGGCATACGATAACATTACATTAAGTGTACTAGTCTTAAGTGCTCTAAATCAAGTGCTTGCTTATGCCCCTTGCAAGCAAGATTATTTAGCAACCTAATTATACTTTTGCTTATACCCATAAATTTACAGCTAATTATATAGTGTATAACATATGCCTTTTTGAATCAACCAAATCATATGCACCTGATGTTTCCACTTAAGGGACTGACTACAGTGATACGTTGGAAAATAGAGATAGATATGCTTTAAATTAGAAGAAATCGTAGAGGCCATTTAGCCCAACCCCTTTTCAAGCTTAGGAGTTGGTATAAAAGTTTGAGAAGTTGCCACGTATGCTCATGCAAGACTGTTTCATTCCAATCCTGCATAATATTTCAGAAAGATATTTTACTTATTCAATCTCCTTCCCTCTATAGCCACTAATCTAGGGAGAGGAAGAACAACAAAATATGAAAACACAGCAGCAGCCCCTTGCCTGGCACAGACCAAGGACTCAATCAGCTCCTTGCCCAGCGCACAGGAACACCCAAGGAGGCACCTGCATATTTAGGTTTATGCATCTCATTGTTAGTGGCTGTAAATGTAGGAACTCTATCAACCCTAAACCATGATCACTGAAGGGTCTATACCACTTTTAGGATAGGATAGTCTCTTCTTCATGTTTCTGAAAAATTTTTTTTATTTCTTTTGCTTTATTGACAAGAATAGATCATCTCATGCTTTTCTGGATTATCCCATCCTTGGCACTGCGGGTTTTCCACTGTATTCTCTAATGTTATGGTTGAAGCTGGTAATAAGAGCCACTTTTACTGATCATAAAAGTATGAGCTCAGAATGACTCAATCATTCCAGTATTTCAAGTGGGCCAACTTGAAAAGGCTCCAGAGGGGGAACGTGAGAGCTAAATTCTTGAAAAACTTCATATTTTCCTGTGGGATTTTCCCATGCCCTGAGGGTTTTATACACACTGTCTTGGGGGGGTTTTCTCTCCTTCCTATTTGACATTTTAAAGACCAGAGGGTTTCAAGTCAGTTTCCCAAGAATCCTTAAATGCATGTCCGTATCTCTAGACAAGTGTTTACAAACTGGATGGTGGCTCAAAGATTTAACTTTCCTTTATGTCTTTAATCTAAAAATAAGAATCAGTCTGAAATTCGTGAGAATGATGATTCATCGGCAGACAATCAGCAGCAGGGACCTTTAGTGGAATATCTGTAATACAACAGGATTAAATGTTTCGAATATAAACCTTCAATAGGTACGATATAATTACTGACATCTAAACAGTTTCTAAGAATTTTGTCAATTTTTTTTCTCTTGCAAGTCTAACAACTAAACCAAAGACACTTAATTCTGTACCCGGAGCAAACTGCTAATGCAAGAGCATGGAGCTTTAGTTTTTTCCGTTGAGATTCACTAGGGTGTGTTCCCAGTATTTATGATCCTGATTTGCTATGGTTCAGCAAGGCTGCCCCGTTAGTGGCAATTACCCTTGCTTATGAAGTTATGTAGACAGTCCACGTAAATCAGAATGATCCAATCATTCGATCATGTCCATTTCTATTACACACGGCCAGGCATATGGTGAGAAATGTTCTGGCTGACACAATATCTTCTTACAACTGTCCTAGAAAATGAAATAAATTATAGTATTGATTTCTGAACAAAGTCAAAAGTATGCAAGAATGAAAGTCTATTTTTACCTATATTCCTGTGATCTCTGATAGATCTTTCTCACCTTTTTTCCCCCCATTTGCTTTTTGTCTTATACAGATTAAATTCATTAAGACAATTATTAAATCTCATAGCACCTGTTTAAGGTGCATCTTTCTCTTCTTGATTATATTAAGTTTAATAAACCCCAGGGACTATTCAACCAGAAAGCACACACTTGTTTATTTTTAATTATTAAACTTCTCAAAAATCCTGATTTTGAACCTATGTGAAAATAGTTGGATATCCCCTCCATTGCTTTCAGTAGAAATTTACTTATTGGTTGCTCAGAAGTAGCATGTTTCTCCTAAATTAGGCTTTTAATGATCACACAAGTCTGACTACAAATGTGATAGAACGCTAAAAATGTAAATGAATCAGAAACATGTGTGTTATATTTCCATAAAAAATATGTGTGCATTTGAAAATTAATTATATACCTTAGGGAAATAAAATGTGTTTTAAATTTTAGTAATCTCTAGGTATTTAAGAACCCTCTAAGAGGAGATTCAAGAGCTTCCAATTAGGATTATTTTGTAATTAGTTAACTTCTGGAATATTTCCAGTAGAATCAGAAAACTTCAGTTGTCTGTACGTTAGAAGAATGATAGCAGTAAAAAAAGTAGATATTTTTTACCCAGTCTTTTTTTTTTAATAACATTAACATTTTTAGATTGATTTTTTAGGGCAGTAAACTTATTTGGAAAAATAGAACTGAAGTCATTTATTCATTCACTCAGTAAACATTAGTTGGATGTCTGCTATGGGCCAGGCATCATTCTAGATGCTTGGAATACAAAACTGATAATAACAGAGGTTCCTTCTTTTATGGAACTTACATTTCAACAGGGGAAATACTAATAAAATAATAAAAAATGTGCTGACAAGCCATGTTCATCATTTGAGGTTAGATTTTGATGAAATTGTCAAGAAGGTAAAATTTGTCTTTAGGAAACTCAGCCATTATTTTCAACATCCTTCACCTCTCCCCAACCATGATCTTTCTTCAAGACACTTAAAGCCAAAAGCTCATTCTTTCTCTCTTTTGCTTTTTTATTTAAACAATACTTGTAGAGAGCCACCGTGTGCCAGACACTGTGTGTTGTTCCATGTTCAGGCATACGGTGCGGAATAAACAGGGCCAGCCCCCGTGTCTCTGTGTGCGTGTGTGTGCATGTGTGTGTGTGAGAGAGAGTGTGTGTGTGTCTGTGTGTGTGTGTGTTAGGTAGGAGCCTGGAGAGGGACCATAGGAAATAGAAAACAGCCTTTTCGTCAAACTAATGGTGTGTGTGCTTCTCGGAAAACCTCCTCTAAAGAATTTGATCTGGTTGTTAGTATCTTAGTATAGATGAAGTTGTAAATGAATAGACTTGAGCGTGTGCATTTTTTTTCCCTATTACGATGTAATGAAAAGTTTGTGAACCTTCTAGAGAATTGTAGGCATCAGCAAGGTGAATTGGTCTCTGGAATAATGCTCTGCCTATTTAGCTTATGTAGAGGGCCTTTGTTCTCTGTCTTTTTATGATAATATTATATACGTTATCACAAAATATGAACCTGAACATTATAGGATAATATTTGCATGGATGAAGGAAGTGAAACTCAGAGAGGTTAATTGCCTTTTCTAATATCACACAAATTGGTGTCAGAACTGAAACAGGTATGTTTAAATTCAGTTAACGACACTTCTTTTTCATTATAGATTCTTCATTAAATTTTCATATATCAGGTTATATAACTTAACCCAGAGTAAATTAAGTTGACAGATTAATAAAAAATTATAATTGGGTCCTTTTGTACATAGAATACAAAATATTAGTAAGTTATCTTTTGTCCATTAATACTGATTAGATTAGTATAAGAAAATATTTTTTCATCTTTTAGCAGTCCGACCATCATTATATTTTAAGTGGAAAGGAATTCATATGATTTAGCTAAAAGCTTTGATTCTGATAAGCACATTCAACCAAATAGTATCAGAATTTAATTCTGTTGTCTCAAAATTATATAATGTTAGATGGGTCTGAGGTCAATATAGCTTACTTTTAATGTTCATAATCGTTGAAAATGGCCCATGAATATTATAGAGCTTTTTCAGCTTATCACTCTTTTCAGCTTAATGACACTTTTTGCATTTTAAAACCTATGGGTTAAGTAAAGCACATAGTAAATAACTATGGGAAAATTCCACAAAAGTACATTACAAAAAAGTGGTGTGTTTTCTTTAGACCTGTGTCAACTAGAGCACTATTGGAAACTACAAGCTAAAATCCTTTACCATCTTCCACAGATACAGTAGTTTATTACTGAAGGATGTAAGTAATTTGAACATTGTGTAATAATTTTGATTTAATTTTGTATTGAAGACCAGAATCTTATTTTTTTCAAGTCCCGCATATTAATTCAAAAAGATCCAAGAGTTCTGAATTAAACCAAAATCAAATAAAGAAATAATATTGTGTCATTTTCTTATGTTAGATAGTACCTATTGTGCAAAGTAAAAATAAAAATAGTCATTAAAAATAAAGCCAAAAAAGATAATTTTTTGTTTCCTCTTTTCATATAGGCTCATATTTTTAAATGGAAAAAAAATTAATAAAAATGAAGCATTTCCTACTGGCTTTTTAAGGGTTTTTTCTAATTAATGTTTTAACAACTTAAGAGGTTTTGCATAAAATCCAACATCAATGTAATCACATTAAGAATGATTTGCCAAAAACAGAAATATTAATAGTACAGAAAACAAATCCAGTGGGTTTCGTTGACGTTCTGAGTCACCAAAGGTGAAGATAAAGGCAGGGACCACGACACTCTTTTGGGGACATAAAATCGATACTAAAGTTACATAGTGTGTTACATCTCCTCTTTCAAGAAACCAAAGAGAGGCAAAATAAAGGATCAGAGAAGGAATTTCTCAGAGAGGTAGAAGGAAGGAATAAAGCTTTCCTGAGAGGGGACGGCAGCTGTCAGAAGTCCCGAGTCTGCTCCAGATCTTGCAGGCGATCGGGGCTGCTTCACAGGTGGCCGAGTGTCGCACCTGCTGACGCAGTCTGTAGAGTCACTAATTGCTAGAGCTGCTAATCCCAGTTATAATTTTTTCAGTGGTTTCTCTACATTCTTGTTGCAATTCCCTGTCTCTTGGTTATAATCAAAACCTGCGGGTTTTGATGCAGTTTTATTTTGACACTTTGGATGCCTCCATGGAGCAGGTTTGGGGAACCCTTAAGTAGCTGCCAGGAACTCCAGGTCCTTGCAGGCTACATGTCCCTATCGAGGAGGGCCGGCTGTCGGTGCTGACGCCACCGCCCGAGGCAGCTGCAATTGCTTCTTTACGCTCTGTAGATCATCAGATTTTCTGTTACTGCAATTCATAAACTTTGTTTCCACATTTTTCACTGAATGATCTCCCTGATTCGTCCCAGATTCCAGGGGAAAAAATTATGGACTAATTTTGTTGATTGGACATGATTTGAGAGTGTTAGCTCTAGAACCCCTCAGAAAGCCTGCTTGTTCCATTATTGACCTCTCTAATATTTTTTTTAAAGTACCCCTATGAAAAAGGTGCCACCACTTCTGGCTATCGGATTTGCAGATCAGGCCATGCCTGGCAGTAGTAAGGAGCAAGAGCCTCTCTGGCCTGCTAAAAGCCAGCCACACAGGTTAAAGTCAAATCAGATAAAAGAAAATATTGGACTGTTATTCACTCTTGCTGATAAGTTTTGGCATTTAAAGTGAAACATCGTATCTCTTACTTCTCTGTATGAGGAGACCCATTTATACTTTGGCTTTAGAAAATTTTGTGGTGTGAGCAAATTGACAGATCGGATCACTGGTTTTCACAATGTAGGTGTTAAAAGAATGCTAAATTAACATTGCTTTTAGTTGTTCTCAAAAAGCATGGTAAATCAAAAACCGTTTTCTATTTTCTGATTTTTTTTCTTTCTGAAATTCTTGCACACTATCTTTTTGCATACTACCTTCAACCCAAAATATTTTAAGAAAATCATTTTACCCATCCAAGTCCACAGTACTAATGTACCAAACAGTATGGGGCAAAGTCATTTCTTAGATGGATATATTCTTAGAATACAATTTTTATTTTTAACTTTGATCATTGATTTCCTGATTCATAATGTCCTCCAAAGAATGTTATGTAAAACAAATGGTAGTTTTAAACCCCGCAGAAACTATTATGAACCAATGAAGCTGCACTCTTTTTAATTAAGTTTGAGTTTTGTGCAGTGGGTAAAAATAATTTTTTTAAAAGTTAACCTTATTCCGAGACCACTGGATATTAATATTTATTAAACCTATCCTATGAGGAAACCATGGAACTGTAATTAGATTCTTTTTGGGTTTTTTTTTTTTTTTTCATTTTACAAAATACCCACCATAGTCAGAATAGCCTGTTAAATGGAATGTGTGGGTTAGTGTGTTTGCTACTCCATCGCCATGCAGATACTAAAAGCTACTAGTTGAACAGTTGTTTCTGGGATGCATGCAGAATTCTTAGGAGGAATGGCACAATGAAATACTACCACTGAATTAACAAGTGGGTTGACAATGGCATTAATGAAAAAGCTAAAGAGAGCAGAGGCTCTCCCCATAAGTGAGCTATGATTGACAACAGGAATGAACACATCTATAATTACTGCCAACTGTTCTTTAGAGATGAGACATCCACCCCTTGAGACTTCAGACTTTGGCCTATAAAGAGGCATTTTGATCCTGATAACTGAGATAACCATTGAGTAATTGTTAGGCACAGTCTCATGAGTGTGCAATCTGCAGTTTCCTCTCACTTTTAGAGCTATTTCTCACATTCGATTCTTCAACCTCATGTGTGGTGATCTCAGGCTGTTTCCAGGGCCCGCTGTTTCCAGGGCCCACAGTTTCTGCTGCAGCAAAATATTCAGGCTTGTGACATAGCGCCTTAACTTATAAGGCAGACATAAGTCACGGACCTCACCTGTGACTCCAGGAGCTGAGTGTTAGCAATCAGCCAGCCAAATTTTTAAAATAACTGAAGACAGAAATTGGCATATTATTGCCAATGGCACTGACTTCTAAGGGAAATTTCAATGTTCTTCATCACTTTTGTCTATATTACATTTTGAAACCTTTTTTAAAAATGTATCTCATTAAAGTCATTTAACTACTTAACTCTAAGTTCTTTCAGGGCAAGACACAACAGGCCCTCAGTAAGTATTAGTGAGTGAATGAATAAATGAATGAATGTTCTTGATCTTAAACTCTAACTATCAACAAAATATCTTTTAAAAAGTTAAGGCTTTAACATTTCAGACAGTTGGCATATTTATCATAATTTTAGAAGCCTCATCAATATTGCAAAGTGATGTCATTCTTATTACTAAACGTTTTGCTTTGTCAGTTTCAAGCAAGCCAATACAAGACTTCTTTAAAAGCAGATTAATTCTTATTCCTAAAATATATTCTAACATCAGGGTATCATTCCACCACAGAACAATTTAATTGTCTATCCACTTAAGAAAGATGTTATGGTCTCTTCACAGTGTTTCAAAGAGTTGGATGAGTTGGTGGTGTAAACATTTCCTCGTGGGAACTTCATACAATCAAAAGAAAAGAAATGATTGATGGATGCATCCTCCAGCTAATTGAAGTGGTTCTGAGTCAACCAGATGTTTTCAGCTGAATCATGCCCACAGATGCTATTGCTTCATGATTCCTTAATCTAGGGATTACCCCGATTGGCTAGCTTGGTGACATCTGAGTGTTTCAAATAAGTTTCCTCTCTTTTGTTACATACTTTGTAAAGAGCTCTTGTCCGAAGCTGGCCTATCTTCGGCCCTGGAAATGTTTTCAAGGAAGTTATCAAAGCTGTTTGTTTTTCCTGCTTTTGGATGTGGTCTTTGGTGAGGTCAGAAGAATGGAACGAGAGCTGCCACACATGACACTGGAGCTATTTCCACAGCTGGCTGCAGAGAGTGGGTAGTCCCTTACAGATGAGTTCGCATGTGGAGGTAGATGATATAAAACATCTGTCACAACGGGAATAAGCACAAACAATGTCCCTTTGAAGATCGCCTTTTAATGATGAGATGGGGGGCTCTGTCTCCATAACAGGAATGAAGGATGTCGTTGTTGGCAGGCAGATGGCTTCAGACTTGCTCTTGCATGAAATAAAGCAAAAGTATATGCTGAAAACCTCTGATGCTAGTCAACCGCCTACTTTTGCTGAACAGTCATTTCCCCACGTAGCGCACATATAATCTATGCAAAAGGGAAGATGCACTGTAAGAAAAAGGTGGGGGAAAAATGAAGACCAAAAGAAACTATTTTCTCTTGAGTAACTTTCATAGCATAATTTCACCTGGTGGTTGAAAAGTCAGACAGAGCATGTTTTTGCAATAAGTTTAATGTATTTTCAGCTCCATGTTATTCTTCATAGAAGTTTAAAGCAGTGATATAAAAAGGTTATATCATCATGGCCACGTGATGTTAAACATGTCAAACATGTCAAAATTTGAATACCTGTTAATAGACATAAAGTCTTATTTGTTTCCCTTCAAGGAGCAGTAGGAAATAATAAAAATATCTTAGTGAACTATTGTAAGAGAATAATAATAGTTTAGTTTCTCATTCCATCTACCTTAAAAAAAAAAAAAATTAAAACCAATAAAATTAGCATATATTTTTATTTCATAATGTTGTTATTGAAAGAAAAAGCTTGACAGCAAGATAACTGATAGCAAATAAATGCTGATTATTAGCCAACAGTAAACGTCTAGATCCCCTAGTACCAGACCATAAGGGGTGCTAACTGCCACTGCTGTTCCCCCGCCCTCCCCAGCCACATTGCTGCAAACCATGGAAACCTGCTACTTCTGTCACCGCCTGGCCAGCGAAATGGATGCCACATGCCCTTCCCACCTGTTACTCTAAACTCTGTTCCACACTAAATCTTTTTCAGGTTCCTCTGGTTACCGCAAGTCACATATCTCTAGCAGCAACAGAGTCTAGGAATTGTAGGGTTTCTTCAATTCTATTTTGAAAAGGCAGGATTCGATTCGTGGGGGACTGATAACGTGGAGAGAGTATTAAAACATAAATGTCTTCAGCCATGACTCACAGAGATGCTCCATGGGAAGTAATTGGATTAATTGTAATGAGAGACAGGAAAGTCTTCAACGTAGCCAGTCACACTTGAAAGGAAGACACTGAGGGTCTGAGGACATGTATGATGTAGTGTTGACAAGACTTGACTATGGGTTTGATTATAAATGATGAGAGAGAAGGAGAAGGCAAGGATGACCTGGAATTTTCCATATTATTCCAAGAATCTAAAAGAGGAGGAAGAATATCCTCTGAGGACAGAAAAAGGAAGAAAACGTTCAGAATGGGACATGGCCTTGTTGAGGTGTTGGAGATGCTAGACCTAGTGAGCAGTTGGAAATTCGGGTCAGGCGTTTAGGCAGGAGGTCAAGACAACAAAGAACTGTTAAAAACTTTAATTTTTAAACTAATTTCAGCACTTTTGACTAATTCCATGAGAGCCTAACAAACAGCAATATTTTAGAATTTTATTCCAACATCATACAATACTTTATATTTATGGTATGTGTATAGATGTGGACTCTTACTACTTTATACCTCCTCTAACTCTGGGCCATAACAGACATTTTCTATTCATTGGTAAAGCAGAATATTTGGAAAGAATGGAAGTTTCAGCTCGTTGGAGGGTTGCCATGAAAACGTCTCATAGGAAATGAAAGGAAATTTTTTTGTAAAGGAGATTTTATAGCTAACGGCGCAAATCCTATGGAGACCATTCAGGAACTGAACTAAATATCTAGTTGATTGTAGTTATATTTGTGGGAGGCATATTAATGTTTCTAAAATTATTTGAAGCTGCTTGGCCCTCAAATAGGTTCTTAACAAAATGATTAAAAAACAAGCCAAGGATCTCTTTAGAAGCAATGCAATAGAAAACTTACTCAGAGCCATGGCAGGCATAAGTAAAGAAATAAAGCAACTCTTCTTAGACTTGACCTTGAATATGACTCTCATGGGGATCTTACTGAACTGCAGATTCTGATTCAGTGGGGCTGGGCCTGGACCTGAAATTCAGGCTCCCAGATGATGCTATCTGGTCCAGGACCACACTTTGAGGAACAAGGCACTAGAGAGTCTAAGACCATTCTATTAACCTTAGCAAAAGTCACAGTTGCTGTTATAGCATGACTCTTTAGGAGAAAGGGCAATAAAGTCTAAGTGAAACAAATGATGTTGTTATTTATAAGTTTCTACAACAAATAGGACACCAAAGAAAAGAAACATAAAATGGGCCTCAGACTATGTCCTGGTTGGATGCTAATATGTAAGTTTTACCTTAGGAGATGGCCATCCTATCAGGACATATTTCATTACAGCATTAGATTTCAAAACATTTCATCAACGTATACCATTATATACTGAGTCTGAGACATGTTAGTGACAAAGGTACTAATAAAAAGTGAATTTTAAAGGGAGTAAATTTGTTTCTTAATTGGGTCTTGACTTCACAACTGTATCCTTAGGTCTAGTTGAGTTGCCAGCTCTAACCAGGCAAATTTCTAAAAATGTGTTAAAAGAGAAAACAAAAAGCCCAGAAATGCCCTCTGAGGGACCACAAAGTAAAGTCCATTGTGCAGCAAATTGCAGCATCCTTGGAATAGCTGCTTTCCTAGTAATAGCCAGAATCAGGGTGCCTTGTGACATAGTTAGGCAATTTGCACTATAAACAATGGCCATAAGTATGATAACAGCCAGCTTTTCCTCTTGATCACCCCTGGGGTTTGAGAAGTAATTTCCCAGGCCCATTCACCAACAGGATTCTGCAAACCTTGAAAATGATTTGCAGCTGGGTTTTGGGGGGGCCTATCTGTCAGTAAAGAGAAGTTTTTAATGAGAAGCTTTCTGATAGCTCACCATCCTGAGTGCTTCTAGTTAAAGTGAGATAAACCTTTTACAAGACAAAAGATGATGCCCATAAATATTCAGACATCTGCTGGGAGCCCTATTTGCCTTATCATTTGGAAAAAGACTGGCCTGGAATACTGCCTTGGATGTGCATTTAAAACTTCCTGTGTGTTGAAAATCTACTCGGAGGTGTTCAAAGTGATTGCTGTGTAAGTGAATAAAATATTTTTTTCTCTTACCACATGGCAAGGTTTGACAAGAACCTTAGGCAAATAGATGACTATTAAAATGGCCTGCGGCATGGGAAAGCCCTGATAAAAACGTTTATGCTGGATTTGTGTCAGTCTGGCTGTGATACATAAAGGACATGTTATGGGGTATATGTAAGTCTTCCATTGAATGGAAATTATGTAGTGAGCTCCAACAGTGAAGTTGCTTGGTAGTGTGTGGCTCTTAGGAGCCCAGGAATTCTCAGAGTAATTGACAAGAACATCAAGCTGGCAGTGGTCAGACGGGGGCACTTTTAAACGAAAGCAAAGTCATTGAATGGATGGATTTTTAAGACCATCTTATTGTCCAGTAGGGGATTGCTTCTGTTTTTTTTTTTTTAATTGAATCCTCTTGTCCGGTGTCAGCATGGAGTTGCTGTTGATTTTACATCCCTTTGAAGTCACAGTCTGGCCCTGGCTGATAATAAATGCCATTCGTTCACTTAGTCATTCAGCACCATTAAAGGCTGCTTCATGACAGACGCTGTGCTAGGTTTTAGAACCATGGAAAATAAGTAAACATCGTGAATAACAGAGTGAACTTAGAATCTAGGGGAGAAATAAAGTATGGTCATGATCGAGGTGTGTGCCAAATATCATGAGAGAAGAGAGAAGCAAATGACCAACAGCCTGGGTTAGGCAAAGGAAATGTCCCCTGGAATGTAGCATTTGATCTTAGTACACACATGCAAACCTGCTGTAGGGGCCCAAGGCTCCTGGCAAAGACACCAAGAGTGAGAGAGAAAGATTGGCCAGAGAAGGATGGGGAGTTCAGCATGGATAGTCTTGAGGATTAGACCAGAAGGTAAATGGGAAGCCATAGAATCTTTATAGAGGGTGTGTGCTGTGTGCTGAAGAGGCCGCCCTAGACCTACATGTAGGAGCCTTCTTTGGGAAACGTCACGTGGAGCTAGAATAGGAAGGCACAGTCCCATGGGCAACCCTATTGCTTATTCAATCTCAGTGACTTCTGGACAGAACAAGCAGGAATGGAAAATATTTTGATCCCATTACTGAATTGTCTTATGTGTCCTTAAACTCCTCTAGTACATTAACTTACAATAGCCATTGGCTTAAGAGTGCCAATGTCCTAAATATTTGACATTTCCACTATGAAATAGTGTCTTTCAAGATGCTAACTCAGCTATAAAAATGTGATCTATGCTGTACTTTGGTAGAGACGGTAGTTTAACATGGCCTCCTTTCTATTTCTTCTTGGAATAAAAATAAGGAAAATCAGTTCTGCTCATATTTTTGGGGTTATCTTTAAGGTAGGAAAATGGTAAGGAGCTGTTCTCCATGTCTCTAATATAAATTTTTATTATGTAATATACTTTATGAGTAGATATCAGTAGTTTTCTTTGTATCTTAAAAGTAGAGAAGATAGTGAAATCTATTATGACTAACCCATTCATTTGGTAAGTGTCATAGCTTGATGGCCTTTCTTCTCAAATCCCTTTTAACTGATTTTGGAACTTTGTACATGTGTGAGGAAGGCATATGCCCTAAGAGTCCTGCAAAGTAAGGACAAAGGACTTAGGTTGCACCATTCCTTTTTCCGAAAAAATCATGTGATTTCTTCGTATCTTCAGAACGCACCACATGGATTTTCACAGCACATGGGTCTGTGCTGAGCCGCACTTGATTAGATTATGGGATTAGAATGGGAAGCTGAGGGACCTAAATTCACCCTCTGTTGCTAAAGCCATTACAGATTCACCGAAGGCCTGGGATCCTTCCTTGTACACTTAATATTTCTGCTGGCTCAACAACTGCGATCTCATTAAGTAGAAATAGGAAAGGAAACAAATATAGTAACCCACCTGCATAATGCAATTCCTTTTGTAATTTTAACAAGTTTAATGATGAAAGAACTAATTGTTCAATTGCACTTCAGTCAACAAAACCCATTTGACCATGGAGCCCTACGTCTTCAGGTTTTCAACTCTCCCTCAGTAATGTAACATATTTACATTTTGATCTATTAAAATTCTCAAGAAGCTGTTGACAGCATTAAAAGTCACTGCCAAACAGGTTTCTTTAGTTTTAAGCATAAAACGCTAAAGGATTCAATCAAGTATTGTTGAGAATCCTAATTATCTATGTACCTGCTTTGGTAAGAAATACTTCAGTGTGACATATTTATATTCTTACTCAGAATGACATTATTGTATAAATAGGCACTTAACCAATAATTGAAACCATTATTCACAGTTGAATTGGCATGGTATTTAATTAAGATTCCTTTAAAGGAGACTCCATGGTTAAAACTAATTTGGTTTTATTGTCTTTAAATATTACATATTTTTAAATATTTTTAAATTGATTTTTAGAGAGGGAGAGAGAGAGAGAAACATTGATGTGAGAGGGAAACTTTCATTGGCTGCTTCCTGCACACCCCCACCGGGGATCGCACTCTCACTGGGCATGTGCCTTAACCAGAAATCGAACCGGCAACCTTTCAGTGCGCGGGACAATGCCCGAGCAACTGAACCACACCAGCCAGTGCTAAAATTACATATATTTTAAAAACAATACCAATCAATAATAACTGAATCAAAAAGCAACACAAAATTAAGAATGTTTAAGAGAAAAAGAAAAAAAATATTTTTATAGCTAATAGATATTCTCTCTTTAGATAAACTATATACATAACTGGTCTAGAATGCCATGCTTCTAAACATCATACCCTTAGCCCTCAAAGACACGTCTCTAGGTAGCAGTCCAAATATTATACCGATTGAATTTAATTTATCTAAACTTAGGAGAGAAACATCAGCTCTAGTTAGCCACATCTCCAAAATAAATAGCAATATAAATTTGAACTAAAAAATAATCATATAGCCAATGAAAGTCACATAACAGTCTTGCTTCCTTTCATGGATAAACTATAAGATTTAAGCAGTTGATTTAGATGTCAAGTCTTTAAGAAACTGATTTATATCATAAATATAATTTTGGTGCAGAAGCTAAGATTTTCTGTTAGTTGTAGGGAGCAGAGAGTGGATAGATAGTTTGTGCCACTTTCTAATTACTGCAGCTCCAAATCTTTCTCATTTTGTGTAAATGGAGCTTAAGAATGTTTGTCTGCATGTGCCAGGGTTTCTGAACCTCAGCATTAATGATGTTTCTGGCTGGATAATTCTCTGTTGTGGGAAGGTGTCCTGTGTGTTGTAGGATGGCTCTACCATCAATGGCCTCTACTCACCAAGTGTCAGGAGCACCCCTTCCGCAGTTTGACAACCAAAAGTCTCCTGATGTTGTCAAATGCCCCTTCTTGATCAAGCAAAATCACCCCTGGTTGAGAGCCACTGGTATATGCACATGGACAAATGCATTTTATTTTAATAATTTCCACAGATATGCGATGGTGGTATTAATAGAACTTTTTATATCAGGCAAATTTCAGATCTCATTTTTAAGAATATGGTGGTTGAAGATACTAATAAGTGCACAAATGCATGTGCCAAACCATGGTTTTAAAACTCCCCCTTGTGAAATCGAGTTTTCTCAAAAGCTTCGGAATGCTTCGCTTTGACTGGCAATCCCAAACTTGCATTTTTAAGTACCTTTTGATTTGGAATTTTGTTCTCTTGTCATTCTTCCAACCAGTATTTACGAAGCATATGTTATACGCTCGCACTGGGGACAGCCTAGGACACTCTACTCTGACAGTGGTGAGCAGCAGACAGGATTTAGGCCCTCTGACTGCGAACAGTCTAAATAAAAAAACGTTGCTAAGTGTTAGCCACTGTTTATTTCACTGAGCAGTTAGAGGCAGTGACATAGAAGGCAATTCACAGAAACTGTTTTGAATATCTGCTGCCTGCCCTTGCTGTTCCTGGGGATCACAGGGAGCGTGGGAGCAGCCCTCGCCCCTCGGAAGGGCTGATGCTGAGCGAAGCGATCAGAGCAGTGAGAAGGCGGGGGTTAGGGACGGCGTGGACCCACCTTCCTCCCGCACTGCGGTGTTTGTCCCGGATCATTCCAAAACGCCTCCCAAGTCAGTCACTCCTGCCAGCTCTGCCACAGCTTTTGGGATTTCAGACATAATGTGTTTTAAAGTCAGACTGCCCTCTGCAAGTTGCCTGGGAGTGTATCAAGCTCGTTGAGGATTCGTGAGCGTTCCTGAGGATGGGGGCACTTTCCTGCCCCCTTTTTTCTCAGCAACAGCCCTTCTTCAACCTCACCCAACAACCTCCCTTGGCTAAAAATTAAAAAAAAAATAAAAATTTTTTTTAAACCGCCCATGCCAAGATCACAAATGAAAGGATTAAACATCTCTGCATAACCCGCAAGGAATGTTAAACGGGAATATCGGGGGACACTGCCTTTGGATAGCTCTGCCCCGGAATCAATTGAACTACCCTTATGCCACTTGTGTTATTAATCATCTGTGTTCTTGGAAAATCGTTTGCACTCACTAGTTTACTTGTAAGCCCTCATCACTCTCTGCACTCCACTTCACATGGGCTAAAAGTGGTCTGCTGTACACAAACTCCACTCGGTTATTTTCTAACTAGATTAGAAATATTAAAAAGTTGACAGGCAGAAAACCATACAGGTGAGAAAGAAGACAAATGACCTTAAACAATATATATATATATTTTAATTTATCTTTATTGTTGAAAGTATTATAGATGTCCCCTTTTTTTGCTCCCCATTGATCCCCTCCACCCCGCATCCACCCCACCCCCAAACCTTCCCCATACTGTTATCTGGGTCCCTGGGTTATGCATTTATGCATAAAAGTTCTTTGATTCATCTCTTTCCACCCACTCCCCCAGCCCTGCCTTCCCTCTGAGACCCCTCAGTCTGTTCTATGCTTAACAATATATATTTTTTAATTTAAACTTTTTATTGTTGATACTATTGTAGATATCCCTCATCCCCCCCTTTGCCTACCTCCACCCAGCCCCCACCCCCGCTCCTTAGCACCCCGCCCACTATCTTGTCGGGCTGTGTGTATATGTTCTTTAGCTAATCTCTTCACCTTCCTTTATCCAGTCCCCACCACCCCCCTCCCCTCTGACATTTGTCTATCTGTTCCTATATCCATGCCTCTGGTTCTATTTTAAGTTGTATTTAATGATTACTATGAAAAACTCCTATCGTTTTGCATAAGTCATTGTGGGAAAAGAATATAAAATGGGCCACAAACATTTTGACAAGGCACCTAGATACAACAAAAGGGGAAAAGGGGGTGATTTTTCTTTTCTTTTTTTTCCACTTATATTATTCAAATAATGTTCTTCCCTCTTTTACAAAATTCCTATGATTTCCAATTCTGGCCTTACCAAGATTTCACACAGGAAGAATTCTAACATGCGCAACAACCCAAAGGAGATGGAGCACATGGAAGCAGGGCAGGTTATCAGGCAGAGGCCTGAATTATTCAGATAATTGCCCATTTCAGCTCATCAAAAATGTAGGCTTGGACTCTTTGCATATTTAAACAAAATATAATGGGATTATTGCTATAAAGGCTCGTGCCCTATCACAAGGCTGATTTAAAATACATAATTGAGAAATAGTATAAACAAAATAAAAGCAATTGTTGGTATCTAAGAACTGTAACAGTGGTTTATACAATAGCAGTTTATAGGCAAAGAGGACTTCTCAAACCTTAGGGTGCATCAAAGTCACCTGGAGATATTAAAACACAGATTCCAAGACACAAATCCCAGAGATTCTGCTTTTAATCCTGACCTTTCGTTTGCTGCTGCAGGTCTACAGATCATAAGTTGGAGTGTCACTGGACTAGAGTACTGACAGTCACAGGAATATTTGTATAGTGGTTTCTTCTCACTGTAGTCCATTGTCTAGCTTTAATATAGGGTTTTTTGTTTTTTACATTTCTCTATTCTTTATTTACAAAAATTACCAGTTTTCTTTCTGCTGATACCATTATACAACTCTGTTGCATTAAAATATGAACAATAAATTGTGATTAAAGTGTATACTAATGATATGATGTGTTTCATGTATAATGCCTTCCAAGGTGTTGGCCAGATATTGTAATAAATTCTAAAGGGCGTGATTGCCTCATATAACAGTCTAAGGGTAGGGCTGGCATTAGGCAAGGCTTGATCTGCTCAAAGGATGTCATTTTAAGAACCTGGTTTTGAAGTTTTAACATATCTACAGGCTAGTTTATCCCCCAGTGGCCCTGATGATGCAGGAGAGAGGGGACAGCTCTTCCAGAGAGATACTGAAGAAGGCAAGAGGGGGTGAGCAGAGACATTTGAGCAGATTATCTGGGAGAAAGTCATTCCAGGCAAAGGGGAATCACGGGCAAATGGAATGAAGGAAGGAGCGTATTTGAGAAACAGCAAGTTGGCTAGTGTTCTGAAGCAGAGTGAACCACAGAGAGAGTGGTAAGAGATGAAATCAAAGAAGGGGCAAAGGGGCAATTAATCTAGGCCCTTGCACTGATACTGGCTTTTGCCCTGAGTAAGAAGGATAGCCATTGGGAGATTTAGAGCAAAGAAGTGACAGGATCTGGCTTACATTTTAAAAAGATCACTCTGTGTTGAACTAGACCAAGAAAAATAAGAGAAAGCAGGGAAACTGATCATCCAATTTGCAATAGCTTCAAATAGGTTTTAAGTCAGCTACGTGCGCTCTTGATGTAAGAAAGCCTGCATGTGTTTTCCCATATTTGCCAATGATTTTAAATTTTATTTGGGAAAGTCAAATATTGATGAACTCTCCAAGACTTGAAATTTCTTTCAACTATTGGCAGAAGGTTAACAACACAGATGCTTTTCTGGCCTTAGGTCAGCTGTGTTTACTCCACATCAATGATCTTTGGAAACTTTATCCAAATTGCTGTTGAAATTGTTTATTTCAGAACGAGGGCGACCAGATCTACCCTACATCTCTTGAGTGTGAGCAGCTTTGTTTTGCAGGGGCAGTGGCTAAAACAGACCAGACATTTCCATCAACTGTTTGGTTTTTGTGCTTTTTAGTGGAATTACAGCATGTTACAGTATTTTCCTTTGCAGCTTAAACATTGAGCAAACCCAGACATCCGGAGATGCTAAAATGAAAAATCTGTTTCCTTTTGCCTTGCCATTTGCCAAGCAAACTCTGTCAGACAGCACATTCTATACATTTCCAGTAAATGAAATTACCCTTAATGTGTTGGCAACATCTGTCACAAAACACTCTTCAGTCTATGGCTTAAATGCATTGGGTAGAAATGGATTTGACAGTACATTTAATGAGGCACAATTATAGTTGAGGGCACTAGTTTAGCCTTAACAGTCATAGGTTTCTCTTTTCCTATTTTGTTATTTTTCTCTCGTTTTCCTCTCCTTTTTAAATGTCCGATACAATACAAAGGACATTCTTTGATGAAAAAAATATCTAGCAAACAGCATTCTTTGTTGTAGATAACCAACACTTCAAAGTCTTAAAGTTGTCCCTTCCCCGGTAAAGTATCATCAAGAAATTTTGTTTTCAAGGGGTTCCTGTCTACTACTTCCAGCTAACTGTTTGTAAAGCTCTTCCATCCCCTGAGACTGTTTAGAAATTTATGTTCTCAATAATTTACGGAAATCCTTTTATTCACTGAACGTTTTTCCTGAATATGAACAAGAATGTATGGACTTACCAGTCTTCCCCCAAGAATTACTATTTTATTGTTCATTTATTTGCACCAACTGGTCTGGGTAGGAAAAGAATGTGGCTTCTATTTACAATCCCAAATTATGACAAATCCCTTCCCATTCTTTCCTTTGATTGTCAGGTGTTTGGTTTATACACAGAAGCAGAACTCACTCTGTGGCATCTGTAATCAAATGAGTCCCCAAACACTTTCTGAGAAAGGATGCTTTAAAGAGACCAGATGATCTTTCCTAAATTAGTTCCAAATGTAGGCACTCAATCCTTCTGTTCTTATCATGCATGGATTTTGATTCATCTGTCACAGACTCACATATCTCATTTGCATATTGCCTTCCAAACAAAGACTCAAGTCTGCCTCTCGCAACCCTGGGGAACGAGGTCACCCCCTAGGGCGCTGAGTAGAAAGTATTCTTACCAAGCACGATTTGGTCTTTATCTCTGATTTATGACAAACAATCTTTATGTGACTAGATCAGGCTGATTAAATTGAGGGGTTTCCAGAGCTATGACAGTTCAGCTGTATGTTAGAAGCTCTCTAGGGGCCAACACTCTGGAAAGATAGACTAAGTCTCAAGTTCAAGAAGAGTATTGAAATCTTGCACCTGCTAAGGATTAAAATATTGTGAAAGTGCCACTTTGGGGTTGAAAAAAATATGCTTTAGGACTTGTCTTAACTCTGAGGTTATTCTATATAATTGTTCTCTAAGTGATTTAAGAAAACCTCCAGCCCGGCTGTGCATGGCTCAGTGGTTGAGCATTGACCTAGGATCCAGGAAATTGCCGTTTGATTCCCAGTTGGGGCACATGCCTGGGTTGTGGGCTCAATCCCCAGTCAGGGGCCAGCAGGAGGCAGCTGATCAATGACTCTCTCGTCATTGAAGTTTCTATATCTTTCTCTCCCTCTCCCTTCCTCTCTCTGAAATCAATAAAATATACATATATATTTTTTAAAAAAGAAATTCTCAGTTCTTAAAGTGTTTACTTCTGGTCTGGCACAGCAAATAACTGAAATGAAGGCCAGTAGTGGTTTTTAAAAATATATATAAAATAAAGATGGTTTTGGTAAAGAGATTCAGACAGCAGGAAGAAAAAGTGATGTCTCTGAATTATAAGTAAAAGTTTTTATCATGTGTCTCACTCAAGACGCATCCTGTTGAATGATGACTCACAGAAGCACCACAAAATTCAAACAACACAAATCTACAACTGTGTATTTGCAAGCTGAAGACCTATAAAATAACATATATCTTTTCTGATTGAGTCTAGCTCAAAAGTCCTAATGCCTTTTGGAATAAAGCTGAATCTGTGTATTAAGCATTTCCAAATATTTGGCTCAATTGCTGTTCTTGCCCCATATTAATGGAGAGAAGCCCATAAAAAAGGCTGAGTGATAGCCTGAACCTTGAACACATACAGTCGGGAAGTTGGATTTGGGTAGTAACATGAGGAATGAATCATCCTGAGCAAAAGAGTTTTAGGAAACATTTGCTTGTGGGTAATGAGTTTGGGGTCTGAGAGCCTATTATCTACATGAATCTGTCCTGGTTTTATTTCTTCAAAATGTTTACTTATGTACATGGGGGGAAAAGTCACGTAGTAAAAAAATAATGTTTACAGAAAAATTAACATTCAGATACATAATCATGTGATTACCAGGGAACATTTAAATGAGTTGCTATAGCATGAGCTTCTGCCTTTATCATCATCTTTAAAATAAAACATTGGAATGATATCATAGCAAAGACTCCATCCAACCCTAGATTTTCAATTAAACAAATATATATTTTTCCATTGTCTAAGTTAGTCAATGAGGCAGAAAAGTCAGGTAGAGGAAAAGGAAGGAAAGGGTATGTGGCCTGGCTCTGTGCTTCAGTAGCCATGTGACACTTTGTGTATGGAAAGAAGTTTTTTTGAATGTCTAGTATTTCTTGCATTCCAACAGTTAGAATACATATTCTAAAGGTAGGCTTTTCCTAACACCTGATGAAACATTTGACATTCTTACAAGCAATGTTGCATTTGCCCAGCATTTAACAGTTTAGTGTTCTGTCTTGTATCAAAAGCATAGATACAAAGAAAGTAGGTCAAAATATTCAAATTTAAAAACATGGGAAATAGTAACTTTAGTTTTTATAACATTTATATTAGATTTTAATATGTCCTTCAAAGAGACCCAGTCAAGGAACCCATCTGGATCAACGTTATCACCCCAGTGGTAGATTGTATTGAGGTGATCAAAATTATCCAAATAAATCATGGCTAAAAGTCATAAACCAAAAGTCTTATTCATATCTATAAAAACTAGAGAATTTCTATGATACTCATATTTTTTATTCAGAGAAGATAGTATTCAGAACAGTGAGAGAGGGGACACACATGATATCTTGGAATACATTCTACATTGAATACTGGAATTTTAAATACCAGGCATTTTAAACACATCACAGATAAATCACATTGGAGGAAAGGAAGCTGCTAATGCTATATATTCACATGAATAGAAAATGACATGGATGGTTGTAAAAATTATACATGGTTGAATTTAGCCTTTTCATTAAAAAGTATACACATTGGATGTTAACACAGGTTACTGTGTTTATTTGTTTTGAACGTTTCCTTCCTTGTGGAACGTGTTTTCAGATGGATACTGTGTGTGCTTCTAGGGTGCTGTGATCACGCCGACAATGGACCATCCGATGTCAATGCAGCCAGCAAACATGATGGGCCCCCTGACACAACAGATGAACCATCTTTCGTTGGGCACAACAGGAACGGTGAGTTGAAGGGTTTGTTTTGTTCTGTTTTCTTGGACTTCTTCCATAAGATGAAATACTCTCTCTTTTCACTGGCATCATCAGCAAAACGGGTTCTGTACCATTGACTAGCACACCCTGCAGGTTCCAGTGGGAACAAGCTGCCTTCTGCATGCACACTCAGTCCTGGGACACGCTTACTCGCGCTGACAACGCCGAAGGTTGTATTGTATTGTGTTGCATTTAAATTTGAGTTGCAACTTTTTGTTCTGAGGACAGGGTGCACCAGGTATAATGTCTGTTTTTGGAAAAGTGTCTTTATGCATGCACCTGCAAATGGAGACTTGTAACTTAATACTCTTGAGCCTGATTTTCTTTTCCCAGATGCTTACACTTCAGCTAATACATCATTCCCAGGTTACTCACAAGGGAGCGGCCAGCCTTGACTATGAATAATGGGCAGGGCTTTTTATTTATTTTCCATGTTCAAGTCAGTAAAAAGTAATGAGAACCTGACATAATCGAGTTCCTTTCATCTTTCTTTTGAATATATTGACATAGATGATGTTGGAATCTAATGTACTTCATCTTTTTTTTATATAAGTTGGGATATTTTTGGCTAGCCATTTTGTTTCCTTAGGGAACAAAAGTATATCAAAAATTGCCTATTGCAGCTTTGATTTTATATCAATGAGGCATTTGAAATCATTAGCAAAACTTTGTTAGTTTTAAATCTAGACAAAGACAACTCCCCAAGTGGTCAAGAAGGTGAATGGTTAATACCCTCTGGAACCCTGCAGCTCTGTTAATTACCATTATAGAGAACAGTGAAAAACATCAAAGTCAACCTCTCCTTCTGACACCACTGGTAACAGTTTTTAGTTTTTATAAATGATAAGGCAGATAATTTGTCAGTTTTAAAGATGTGGGAAGAAAAATATGTTTTCTTTTTACTGAGGCAGCTTAAGTACTATAGAAAGAACACTGGACTCAAAATCAGGAATTCTAGACTCAAATCTTGATTGAGCCCTGTTGTGCCTGTCCTGGGAAAATGACATCTTCCAGCCTCAGTTTCTCTCTGTCTAGTTGAAATATTGAACATGTTATATGGGGCCCCTTTGACTACATGCCTCTATGTATTTAAGCCTATAAGTCTCATACTCACCTCTTCTGTGATTCCTCATGATTATGCTAGCATCATCTCCAAACATCATGTACTGTGTACACTAATAATATATTGGAATTTTTCCTTTAAAACAATGACTTGCTTGACACATAGGCTTTTTTGGAATATAAGACATTTTTGACATGTCCACTGAGGCCTCAATAATCTGCTCTAAATAGGAAGACAGTCCATATATCTAATGGGAAAAGTCACTTTGTTTCAATAAAGAAATTTAATTATATTAATGTAAACAAAGTACCTAACTCTAGGGCTTCAGTTGCTGAACCTATAAAAAGCAATTGATGACACTTTACCGGTCTGAAGGCTCGGGCTGGGTCAAATGATTTCTTGGATCTCTGACCTAGACTTTTAAAAGTCATGCCTAAGGTGACATTTTAACTCTATACTGTGGCACAGCTAACTTTCATCAGGGAGATAGAATTTGAAGATAATATTTCTAGAGCTTTTAGTAATATATAAGGATTATTTGTCGTCACTTCGTTCATTTACTAGCAAAACAGATTCCATGAAGTGTTGGGAGGCCTGATGTTTCTCATGTGCCCACTGCTGATTTCCCTTCATATCAGCCTTAATCTCCTTAAAGGATCATAAATTCTCCATAAGTGAAGTATTGCAATCTTATTATATTGAATAACAATCTGGAAGCTGATAAAAGAGGGAGTTATCATGCAAAGCCCAGCAAGAAACACTTTATAAATCCTACTCATTTGAATCAAAAGCAAAGCCAGCTGACTTGCTGACGTTCAAATTTGCAACTAGAAAAAATATAAGAGCTAAGTTTAATTGCGATTATGACTGGATCCTTTAGGGAATTGAAAAGTAAGCTAAAATATATAGAACAGATCTAGGATTAGAATAGTTATTGATTCAATAATATATATTATGATTAGTATTTGAGCATTTTTAACAAGAGCACATTTATATATAAGACCACCATTTTTACCCAGCTGACAGTAGCCAAATTGTTCAAGAATAAAGTACAGCCCCTCCCTTTCTTAGCAAAAGTTTCAAGTGTGGCTTATTTTTAATACCAAATTCCCTGTAGCTTTTTCCCCCACTCTTTTCTCCCTTCACATTTGTACTAAAAAATATTTACGTATATTATAAGCTTTGTATAAATTGATGTTTTGCAAAGGTTTAAAATTTCATAGGGTTCTAGAAAGGCAGAGGGAAAACCATATTACTTTGTTGGTTTATTGAACAAAATATCCCCATGTTTAGTGTCCAGAGTACTGGTGTGCATTTTTCTTGAACTGTCACTCTTAGACTTTAATATGCCATCATAGATTCATTTCATGTGAATTTTTGATTGGCATCCGGAGTGGCTATCAGATTTTCCCACGTCTGCTTCTTTTCAACATACTTTATCATTGCTGGGAAGGTGGCCTGTTGTCATGGAAGGAATAGTGGAAGTTGGAATCAAATTTGAGCTCAAAGTCTGGCTCGGTCCCTTATTAGCTATGCATGTTTAGGCGGGTTATTGAACCTCTCTGAACTTTTATTTCCTCTTCTGCAAAGTAGAAAAATAATATTTCCATCCCTGGGGAGTTGCCAGTGTTAAATGGAAAGATATATGTGACATTCCTAATACAGTGTGAAATCTGGTGGATGCTTATCACATCAGCCGTCCTTACCTCCCTACCTCCGGTGGCTTCAAGCTGGTGGGAATCTAGTCCAAGTCACCAGAAGGGATGTCGGAAATTAGCAAGCTCACAGCACAACTCACTGGCCTACTCTATTTCATTTGGCATAACATTTCTTTTTCACGTTTGCACTCCCTTAGCGTCTAACATACTCTTCCAAAGTTGTAAACCCAGAAGTTTGTAGAGGCCAGCCAAGTCACATTGACAAATGAAGTTGGCTGAGTTCAAGCAAAAAACCCTAGAAATATATGATCAAATTTGGCCTATATTTACCTCTCATGTACTGTAAATATACACGATATTGGAGATTATATTTTAAATTAGAGGTATTTTTAATGCTATACTAATAACTTCTCTGCCTGAGCGTTAGATGAACAGTCGCGGGAGGTGGCGCCCTTGGCAGCCTGGATAGAACACAGTGCCACATCTAAAGAAGGCAGCCACTACTCAACTCTAGGTCACTATTACTGCAGAGGCATGCACACCTAGGGCAGCCTCACATTCCAATTTTTTAAGATATACTAAATATTTGGATCTTAATGGAAAATTTCCCTATATTTGAACATTGAACCCAGTTTGTCCTAAAAGTTCTCAGATTGTGACTCCTGCCCAGGGATTTCCTACATCTCCTCTGACCCCTCTGGCCATGGCTTCTTCTCTTCTTTCACATGCTGCTAAGACAGGGTTTCATTTTTTAACTTACTTCTCATTAATACATGATTTCCTTAAGCAATGTTATCTACTTTCATGGTTTTAAAATCTGCTTGCTATGCCAAAGACTCCTAAAATCTGAGTCCTCAGTGCTAACCTCATCTTAACATTTTAGACCCATTTTTCCAACTACTTGCTAACTATGTCACATAAGTCTCCCTCCGATATCTCAAAGTCATCATGACCCAAACTAATTGTATTAGCTTCCCTAAGCTTCCTCCCCACTGACCCCCTTCCTCTTGTACATTCCTGCTTTTTATTTCCTCTCAAGCCATATCCATGACCATTTGCTCTGGTAGTCACATGCTACACCTAGGACTCAGTCTACACTTTCTCCCTCACCACCATATACACTTACTTTTCAAGTCCCACCAATTTTATCTCATAGACATTTGTCAAATACAACCCTTCCTCCACACTTCTAGGTTCTCTGCCCTGGGCCTCATTTGATTACTTATAATATTAGTTTTCTAACTGTCCTTCCTTCTTCCTGTCTCAGTTGGCTCCAGCCCATTCTGCAGCATGTTGCCACAGCCAATCTAAAAGTATCTGATCATGTCTCTCTCTTACCAGTAACTTTCGGAGGCTTTCAGACATCTAAGCTCACTGAAATTCTACAAGGCCAGATTTGAGCAGTGACAAGTCAAGATAAAAACAAGAGCCTCAACTCCAGAAACAGATAGGTTCCAGGGACAGAGCAGAGAGAAATGCAGAGAGTGATCTAAAGTAGGCAGTGGTCAGGGCTACTGGGGAGTTGGAGCCAGATCGCAGTTTTCGTGTTAGAAGGGGGGCCTTAGGCCATATGCCAGTTCCCATTTTCCTTTCTAAGATCCCTGGGTAAAGAAGTGTATTGAGACAAGCTTCCTTTTCATCTTCATAAAAGTAGATACATTTGGTCCCTATAACCCCCATTTTTGAAATGAATACCATGTAGTTTAATTAAGCTTTCTCTACCACTTGCCACCTCAAATGTTTATTGTTCAATTCCCTACCTATTTTTAAGCTAGACAGAATCTTCAGGCCTTAAAAGAAATGAATTTTATGCAGGCAGTGTAGCTGTTTTATTCCAGGGCTCTGCTGACCTTGAGGAATTTTCTAGCTTTTCCACTTTTGTTTATTTTTTTTGTCATAGGGGTCCCTGAATAGAACCAAAGCCCTGTTAACCGTCATTTCTTATCAGTCTATTGTAAGCTTTAGCAGAAGCCACTGGGGATTTTACTGTGTTATGAGAACCTCCAAATTGCATGACAATCTTGTTTTACAAGTTTCTTATCTCCTTTTCATTTGTTCAGTTGGTGGTCACCAGTGGCTTACAATGTCACTGGAATCTGTTGAGAGAAATAAAAACTTTTTGTTCTGCAGGCTCCTTATCTGCAGTTCTGTTTGTGTTCTCCAAACCACTGGTGATTTGTGACACCATTGGATTCCATGGTGTAACCATGCCGCTCACAAAGATAATCTTGTAATCCTACTTCATTTGGGTGCCATAGTTCTCTAACATTTTTCAGTCACACCATTCCTCCTTTATTACTCTAAAATGTTGACGGTATCAGGTGAAATTCCTGAATTCCTCATTTTGCTTAAAGATTGTCTTTTTCCAATTATTACGTATAACTATTAGGACTTGTTACTAGGAAATAATATTGTAAATCCATAAATGGTAATGAGTCTATCTCCTTAGATGGTTTTTCAGGAAAAAATGTCAGTTAATTAAAAAATGGTCAAATACAAGACTGAAAATATAGATAAAAGGGAATAGTTTTTAAAAATTGGTTTAGTCTTATTGTAAGATAAATGGACTTTAAGGTAGTCTTTGAGCAATAAGCAAATAGGCATTAAGTGAAAGCCTAGTATTATGAAAGTTTAATTGCAAATATTACATTTTTTCTGTTTAAAAATGGATTCTGAGTTCAAATAAATGAACAAAAAAATACAAAAGCCCAATAGATAAAACAATATGAATAGTTGATAGAAGAGGAAGTAGAATGCAAAAAACATGAAAAAATAAGAGAGTCATTTAATCAGATACACACAGGAGACATACACATATAACCCATTAAATAAAGTTATAAAAATAGTGTACATTGCTGATGAACGTGTAAGAAATGCACATGCCCATTATATGAAGACAAGAGTCTAAATTTGTGAAAGTCTCAGTTGGATAGCAAGGCGGACACTTGAAAACAGCTCTACTAATTGACCAATAAGTTTTAAGCTATTTTATGGAAATATCCTAAAGTAACAGAAAAGCCTTTTTACCTGAAAAGTGTTCAAGCTAGTGTTCATTATAATGTCTAATGAAGGGTGATTAAATAAACCTAAGCCATCCACAAATCAGAATGCAACACTGCATGAAGCTATAAGAAATTAAAGTAAGCTGGAAAAGGGTCATTTATCATGTTAAATCAAAAGAACAGGGTGTAAATTTGCACATGTGGAGTATAGTATCAACTCAAAAAAAATTTATGAAATAAGGCTGTACAAAAATACAAAACAAGGGTCATTATTTCTGGGTGACGGATTAGGGATAATTTATATTTTAATCATACTTTTCTACATTCTCCAAGTTATAAAACAATACGTATGATTTACTCTTATTATTTATTTTTCAATGTTATAAATATGTTTGTGGGGAAAATGACTAGTGGCATGGTCTTAAAATTAACTTTTTGTTTGTTGTAGTAATAATGTGTGATTACAGTTTTTAAAAGGTACTAGGAATGACTATCACTATTTAATAATATTTGGAGATCCTATAAAATCGATTCTGCTTATGCTAGCTTTGGAGAGTATAATCAACTCACTAGTTCACATACCTGTTGCGAGAAACAAAATGACTCATGCCTAAGGTTTATTTGCTTTTGAATCTTTGATCAATGTTTCCTTTTGCTGGTCAAAGTGCCTTGTGATGTTGAAGTTTTTATCTGTCCCCTCATGAAAAAGTGAGTTACATTGTC
The DNA here is from genome assembly GCF_054644295.1 of Miniopterus natalensis. Lineage (NCBI taxonomy): Eukaryota > Metazoa > Chordata > Mammalia > Chiroptera > Miniopteridae > Miniopterus > Miniopterus natalensis. Next base: position 12,624,017 of record NC_142095.1, on the reverse strand, counting down.
CTTTTGTGGCAAGGAGATTAAACAGAGAAAGTTTTGATAGTCCAAAGGAAGTTTTCAAGTTGATGGAAAAATGAAGGTTGAGGTTTTAGTTTTTTAAAGAAGTAATGATCATATAAATGGGATAAGGGTCGCACAGAACACCCATTTAACCATGTTGGCAGTTTACTTGACTGTGAGCGATATTTGGTCCTTTCACACATGTTTTCTCTCCAAGGGGAATTGGGGCTAGATTAGAACTTTCCATTTTTAAAAGGGGGAGCCTTGGGCCATAGGCCAGGCCCAACTCTCCTTTTTTAGATCTCTGGCTAAAGGGATTGTATTAAACCAAAGCCTCTTTCTCATTTTCAAAAACAGCAGACATATTTGGTCCCATATAACCCCAAATTTGGAAATAGATGCCATGTAGTTTAATTAGCCTTGCCCTACGATTTGCCACCTCCGATGTTATGACACTTTGGAAAAGAACAGCGATCATCTGTTGAGTAGATTCTGTTCTACTTGTCTCCGCTCTCACTGTCCCAGCACACAAAGCTCCTTGGCTTTGACTGACACCCACTGGGATCAGAGCCAGAGCTGAGTGACCAAAACGCATCAGCCCCCATAGAGTATGGGAATGTGTAAATTTTTTATTTATCTCTTTTAAATTTTCCATTTTTTATTTTTACCTCCAGGACTTCACTTCATATTGTGCCCTGGGCCCCTTCCAGATGGGCTGCCTTGTAGAACTTTTGGGTCAGCCAGAGAGGGTATAGATTTTATATTGATACCCCAAAGAAGTGACCAAAATAACGACTGAGGAACATGATAGTGTTCTGGAATAGACTGTACTGTCCCAGAAGGTCACATGGGGCCTAACACCATGTACAGTGTGGTTGTCATGGGGACCATTGTATCAACTGTAACCTAGGTAAGGGTCATAGTGCCTTAAGAGCTTAGAGGTAGGGGGCCTAGACAACCATATGACATATAGTGGGCACATACAGTAGAGCTAAGATTCTATTTTATTTTCTTTTGTACTTCATTGCATTCTTTCTCATGCTCTTTTCATTCAAAGATTCAGTCCCAAGACAGGATTATGATACTCCACCAGCTGTTGTGTCAGGTAGGAAAATTCTAATTCCTTTCAGACTTGATTGGTGGGGAGAGATGGAGGTTGCCTGGTTTTCTCTAAAACTCTTTAAAGCAGTGATTCTCAATGGGGCTGGGTGCAGGAAATTTAAATTTCAGTTCTGGGGTGGAGATGAAGAGGAAGCAAGGGAGTAGGCAGAGCATGGTTCAAAAATATATTTAATATTCCAGTCCAACTTGGTATATGGAAAATAAATATGTTGCTTTTGTAATTAAAAGTAAATCTCAAAGACATTTGGTCTGTGTAGGATACGCAGAACGTAGAACATAGAATCTACGTTCTGTGTACCAGTGGTTGTCAGTGCTAGGAGTGCTCATCAGAATTTCTGAGAAGTGGGAAAGAAGGGCACAAGTTAATAAAATATAGTTTGAGAAGCACTGCTTTGGAGACCAGAATTCTTCTGAAATCAGAAAATCATCCCATTTTGCTTGCTCAGCGCCCAGCATAGTGTCTCACCCATAGTAGGTGCTCAATATAATTGTTTGTTGAATGAATCAAAACTTCAGATTTGTTCCAAAAACGGTATTTTGGATATTGAAAGAGAAGCTGCCAATGTCCCACTTGTACAGCAAGGTGGCAGAGATTGATTTGAGAATACACGAGTATCTTGAGGATTTTAACTAGCAATATTTAAGTTCACAAACTTTGGTGGTGCGATTTATAACAGGGTATATGTATGTGAAAAAGTGGGGGTTTTATTTTGAACTGCATGGATCTTGTGCTTTCTTAACTTTGAATTTTGGTTTCCTGCAAAGAGCATAATGGGCACAATTTTTCATTTTTGTTGATTTTTTTTTAACTAAATAAAACACTGGCAGCCTAAAGAGCTTTGAACTCTTTGATCCTTTCATGTGTTAGATGATGAGGGTGTAAATCCAAAGTAAGAGATGAAATGCCAGAAATAGAAGGAAAGAGCCCATCAGTCAGTAGAGCTTGGCCACTGAGCGGTGGTTTTCAAACAGAGAACATCCTGTTCTTGGCCACCAGGTTTGCTTGACGCAGCATCTAAAGGGTAGTCCTTCCTTCATGTCTTGTGGACTCGTTTAATTATGCCCTTGGTTCAATAAGCATCTTAGAAGTTCAACTGAGAAACAATGAATTAGCTTTCTGTTGTGAAGTCACTTTGCCCTTTTTGGAGAGCTCTATAAATTGCCATTAATTAAAACATCACATCTTTCCCCACAGTGTATTACCTATCATACCTCAATGTGCCTGTTTCATTTAGCATACTTTGTTTAATGTAATGTAGCCTTTACTTGGTTTAATATATTGCACCTTTGTTTAACGAGAGGCATCTACTCTTGAAAATTTCCAGTATTAATAAGGAAAGACATAAACTGAAACTTTCCTTCAGCTAGGTTTCCTCATTTCACTTTTAAAAACAATAAATAAATAAATAAGCAATGAAAACATCAAAAGCACTTACAAGATATCAGCCACGGGTCAGGATCAATACATATCAATTGAAGCAGAACATCTGGCTTGGAGTTCCCACCTAATCTCGTAGACAGACAGCTGCCTCAGAAAGTTCTTGAGCAGAGAACTGACTCAATTAAGTGCTTTAAGAAATGTAATCTGGCTTTTTATGTGTACTTAAGAAACAAGAAACAGTAATCACATAGAACAGTTAGAAAGTCCAGGTATTATACGATTAAGAATTTAAGAAGTGCTAAAACCCCATCAGTGGAATGCAAAAGAAGGGACTAATATAGAAGTGACAGGATAAAGAACATCTGAGGGGATTTTATAGTTGCTTTCCCTGGATACGATTGAATTGGTGGTTTGACATCTTATAAATCTGCACAGAGTTCCTTTCCATATCTCTCAGTATGTCAGTGTTGGACAATTCAAATAGTAATCAAGTCTTTGTCTGTATAGAAACCACCTAAATTATCATAACGTATCAGAGTTGAAGATATCAGCTTTGTAACCTATCGAGACATACTTAACCTAATTTCATTCATTTACTATAGCAAACATTTATGAAATCCTTCTGAGTCGTAGGCACTACACTCAAGTATTAGGGATACAGGATGAGTACCAAATAGACCACTGTTAGAAAAGAAAAGCCATGCTCTAATTGAATGTTGTGGTGGTGGTTGTTATTTGTGATATTTAGATGTGTAAAGTATAGAGGAACTAAAATCTAGACTCTGAGAAGAAGATCGGAAACCCTCAGGAATAAACTGAATTCTGAGCTGGATTTAGAAGAACCAATAGAAGTTGAACAGTAGGACAAGAGTGGGAGAGGTGCAGGAGGCGAATGGGACAGGGTGTGTAAGCTCTTAGAGACAAGAAACGGTGTGGGGCGATTAGATGAAGCAGGTCATTTGTCATTCTTGGGATAAAATGTCACAATTGCAGACACTGAGGCTGGTTCAGGGTAAATCTGATTGTAGGACTCTTTCCTCTCTGAGCCACGTGTCACCTTTTTAAAAATTTATTCAAATAATATTTGTTGGGAATGGCCATTACTGCATTGGGTGCCAGGGATGCAATGTCCCTCTAAGAACCTAGGATCTAATTAGTAAGTTAGGTACCAAAGGTGTTTGCAACATGGTGTCTTAAGTGCTTCCATATGTACAAATATATGATGTTCGAGTTTGTAAACTCTCCAATAAGATGCCTGAGTTCAGAAACCACTTGTGTAACTTACTAGTTGTGGACCTTGGGAAAATTACTTAACTTCTCTATAGCTTAGATTACTTGTTTGAGGAATTAATAATAATTACCTAATAAGGTAGTTGTGAGAATTAGATAAGTAGACATAGAGCCTGCTTAAAACGGATCCGAGCAGAAAATAAGTACTCCAATGCTATTAGTAACAACTATACTTATCATTCTTGTTACAAGATGCTATGGTAGCAAAAGAAAAACAACTAGCATACGGTAGAATACGTCAGTGAAAGTGGAAGAAACATCTAAATGAAGACGTAAGGACACTTGGGAATTAACCAAGTAAAAAATAAGTTGGAGGAGAAACTATCAGACCAAGTAGACAGCACATACAAAGACTCCTGGGTAACAGAGTATGAAAAGTTCAAAAAACAAACAACAACAACAAGGAGCCTAAAATAAAGATTGGAAAAGACAACTCTAGACATAGCAGGAAAATCAAGAATATGATGTTTCCAAAGAAACATAAGCAACAGAGTATTTGAAGAGAGGCTTGTTCAGCAAGGTGGGTCCTGATCAGAAGCCACTGGATTTAGCTGCAGAGAGGTCACTAGTCTACCTGATGGTGTCATTTTTAAGGGGAAGGACAAAGACTGGGGATGTCCTGTGAGAAGGTGGATGTAACAAATGCCGGAAACCTAAAAATTTGGCTTTCAAGAGGAGTAGGGGAAACAAATGGAGAATGGAACTGATTGATTTACTTTTTTTTTTTTTTTTTTAAGATGGGAAGTATTTGGTCATGATAGTTAGGAGTCAGGAAAGAGTTCTAAAATTTGAAGATGTAATTCATAAAAGGGGTGACTTGTAGAATAAGGCCACTGAGGAAGCCAGATACTTCTTCTAGGAATTTGGGAAGGGATGAAATATGTGCGCGGGCGTTTGTAAATGTAGGAATAGGAAGTTGAAGGATTTCCTACATGATAAATACTATTTGTTCTTATGTGAAGTATTAGGGGGCATCCTAGAGTAAATGGGAGAAGGCATGGAGAACAGAGCTTTGGAAAACTATGGAGTAAGAAAGCCAACTAAATACATAGGAAGTTTGAAGGGCAGTCCTCGGGGTCCATTTGAAGCTACAGACTATGGATTTTTGTGATATTAACTTCTGAAGATATTTGCTTTTCCATAGTAGTGATCAGTAGCCAGAAAGGGAGACAGGTGGGCTGATCCAAGGCTAAGGTTGTAATGGTTGGAGTGAGGAAAAGGAAAATGTGTGATGCCAGCATTGGCAAGAGAGTGATCGAGTGACAAGCTATAGTTTCCAGGATGAATAAAAAGAGAAGGAGGGCAGTAGGGGAGGGGAGACCAGCAGAAAGGGGGGAGATGGAGACTAGAGGCATCGAGGAAATGTGTGAAGTGGCCTGAATTAGAATACTGGGATTTAAGATTTTGGATAATAAACGATTTCTTGGCAAAGTCAAGGTCATGGGTGCAGGTGGCCAAAGTGGACTGGAGGTGAAGGTGACAAAGGTTAAAGAAATTAAGCAATATGATTATAAACTGCTATTTAACTGGGGTAATTGTATGTCTGGAAATGTTTTATTTTATTTGGGTTTTGACATTAATAAGCTGCGGGCTAATTATCAGGAAGAATGTCCCAAATATAGGGAGTCACTAATAGAACATAGTTCTGAAACATATTACAAAAACAATGAAGAATTTTTAAGAATAAAGTTCTTTCCAGAACACTTGGAATATAGATTTACTTAGAGGCAGAAAAGTGTATTGGATCAGTGTTTTGCAGAGTGTAATTTGTGTATCACCGTGATACTTAAAATTAACTTACGAGTATAGGGGTCCAAACTTTTAATTTTTTTTAATTTCAGCAGCTGCATCGTTACTTTAATGTAAATTTGAATAAAGGAATAAGTTCACCAAATGCATGGCTTAAGGAATACTTTGTTTAGGAAAAGTCTAAGGAAAATAGTGAAACAGTGAAAACATTTTTTAAATGTTTAGAGAAAGGCAAGAGTGGCGATGTCCAAAAGAAAGTGGCTGATGTTTGGGAAAAGGAAGTCTTTGATTTATTTCACAGGAGTCATCTCTCCTTGTCAAAGTCCTGCTATACCTTATCCAGCTCATTTCAATACCATGGGACAGACATTGGAATGACCTACCTTTTTATGCAAAATCAAGAGTCTGTTCTCTTTTTAGTGTTTCTTTACCAGAACAATTACAACTCTTTAAAAGATCTTCCTATTTTAAGCAAATTTGAAAAAGAAAAAAATACTTGAAAACCTCATTTTTCTCTTAATAGTTGGATTTTATGAGGCATATATGAAAACTAAAAATAATATGTTGTCAAGTTTTAATCTCAGTTGCTTTAAGCTTAATTTCCTTGAAGGGTGTTATCATGAAATCAAGCAAAAACTATTGACAGAGAATAAAAGTAGAGCCAATATTTGTTCACCTTTTCTAAAAACCTTTTCAAAATTTGAATCTGTTTTTGGAAAAGATGAAAAATGAAAAAAAGACCCCCAAGACACATGAGAGGAACCCATAGAACTCCTGGAACCATATATTCTTTCTCTGCCATATCGTTTTTACACACCAGCTAAAATAGATTGAAAATAGTCAATGTTATCAGTACAACTTCATGACAAGATTTCACAGAAAAAGGGTACTTAAGTCGCAATACAGTTTCACTCAGTGTGGTTGAATATGAAGTCATTCAGTGTCATATTTCTAGCAAGGAAATTATGCTCTAAAAATGAAGCCATTTATATAGGCATTTGCCCAAATTAAGGCAAAATTCACTGTTAAAATAGTAGGCTGTTTTTCCATATTGTTTCTGCTAATTCATAATAATAGTTTGCATTGGAAAGTCTCATTAATTTGGAATTGGTGACGCTCTACCAAAGATTTGGTTGAAGCCTATCTTTATACTGCGTCTTCTTTTGTGGGAATTACTTTATAAAACTATCCCATAATTTGGATGGCGTTGGGGTATTTAAACTACTTCAAAGAACAAAACTATGTTTCCAGCTCTAAACAACATCTGTTTTCATGGGTACCATGTGCTAATTACAAATGATTTCCATCTCTTAATTAAAAATTAGGACCATTAGTACCTCCAATTAGCAACAATTAGCCATTAAATTGTATTTACTGTAAAAGACCTGACACAGAGTTATGTGTTCCCACAAGCCATGCATGAAAATCGGGTTCATTTCTTTGCTCAAATACTGTGCATCTACTTAGATTACAAAACTGCATTTGTTTTAAATGTACTAATTAATTGATTTTTTATTTTCAATAAGCCCTAATAAAGGAGACTTTACTACTTATTATTCATCGTTCAACTAATATTTACCAAGCTCAGGTAGTGCTACAAGGAAGCAGGTCTGGATGGCATAAAACAGAGATGCATTCCTTGCCCTCAAAGAGCATGCAGTCTACCAGAGGACAGGGTTAGAAAGAACTGTCATAAAACACAGAATGGGACTTTGTCCGCGATATTTATACAAATACTTGGCAAATAGGCATGTGCATGCTGTTACTGTGCTCTTGTGTTCCTGCTGGTACATTTATATTGCTCTCTGCGTTACAAAAATTAAGTCTTAAAGCCTGTTCCTGAGGGGCTACAGTTTTTATTGCTCTGTTCAAGTAGCTGATCACCAAAGGGAGGGGTTAAGCAAACAGGCTGTTCTGATATATAAACATCACTGTTATTTAGCCCGTTTTTATGGGGGAGGGGTGGGAAGTTGGGCTCGGAGAATACAAAATCCTATGCCTATCTTCTAATCCAGCAATTTTTTTTTTCTGTAATGGTCCAGATAGAAAATATTTCAGGCTTTGCCGGCCATACAGTCTATGTCATGACCACTCAACTCAGTCTTCTAGGGTGAAAGCTACCACAGATCATGTGTAAAGAAGTAAGCATGGTCACATTCCAATAAAGCTTTATTCATAAAAATAGACAGCAATCTGAATTTGGCCTGTGAGCTATAGTTTGCCTTCGCCCACTCTAATCAACTTATTTTCATAAATATTACAAATTAATACTATTATCAACATTGTAATAAGCATGAAGTGCTTTTCTTTTAAAGTTAGCATTTTTGTGTGTTTTTTAAATTTCTTGAAAAGCAGATGAAATGTAAGAAAAACAGAAGTGGGAAATGTTGAGATAAAGATTGAGACATTTCTTAGTATTTTAGTTTGTACAACATGAGTGACCTGTAGCACTGAAGTGTTAAAACACTTTAAGTATATTTATTTTTACATGTCTATCATCTATTGGTTTCCTGGGACTTATTTGTATGTACCAGCAACAGGATTATCAACCAGGAAAATAAAATATATATCCTGCTTCACATCGCCAGCATTTAGAATTCTGTACTTTTAAAAATTCAGTGAAAAGATAAGAGATTAATCATCCCAACAGATTTGTAGTAAAAATATACGTTACATCTTTTTCACACTACCTGGGCAGGTATTTTTGTTGGGGTGGTGGTTGGTGAGTGTCCACGGAAGTTATTCTTGATGGATCAGTTCCCCCCGCCTGGCAACTGCTGCTGAGTCCTGGTTTTGCTTGTTTCTGTTTTGATTTTTGCCTTGCACTTAGAAAGTGAAGGGAAGCTTTCTTGGTTTTGTCTAGAGACCAAACGCTGCATAGGGCAGACGTGGGATGGCTGGAGATAGGGCTGCTTTTCCGTAGCAAAGTCAGAGCAAAGCTGCACTCGGTGCAACGCACGCATCAAAGGGAAGGGCAGTGTCCCGACGCCGTCCCTGGGCTTAGGGGCACCGCGGCAGCCACGCCTGGTGTCACTTAGCACCTCGGCCACCTCCAGGGCGGAGTCCCCATGATGGCAACAGAGGAAAGAGCATTTTCAAGGCAACAGCCGGTTTTGAAGGCAGCTAATTGTATGTGCAGGAATTAGCGCGCCTGGTACTCACGGCACACGGTTCCCTTCTTAGTCAACAGCACAAAGTGGGCCCTTGAGGATCCCGCCGGAGAATCGGATCCCGAAAGGACCTCGGCTGAGCACCGGCCGAGGTGTGCTAGCGGCGGACGACACTGGAGATACTGCCTGACAGGCGGGCTGCCGCTCCCCTAGACTCTGTCAGATTAGTTTATCAGAAAGCAAAACACCTGAACCGCAGGACGGCGTGTCCCTCTAGCAGTGCTCTCCCAGAGTTAAAATTTAATGCTCTAACCTCTTGTTTCTTAGACGGGTAGCACATGGCACAAAGCCTGACACAACCTTACTGGCTTTCCTGAGACGCCAGAGTGGAGGTAATTGTCCGGTACTTTGCCCAACGTCCCCCACATAAAGAAGCGGATGATGAATTGCTCCTCGAGTTCGGTGGCTCAGCAAGCGCCCCCCAGGTGACCCGACACACTGCCTCTGAACTGGCAGCGGAAAATGCATGACAGTTCATTTCCCCTTCGGCCCTGGCCGTCGGGACAGCTGGAGTCAGACAGGGCACACTGCACGCCTTCCCGTGGCCTGTTCTGTCCACTGCTCTCTGCTGCTCCGTTTCGCTGGTGTTTGTAATTGTGCTTTTTAATATAGTGCTTGATTTTGTAAAGCCTGCACACGTTCGATTTAAATGAACAAACGCTCTTAATCCCTATGATAAATAAATAAAAATAAATAAATGCTAATAGGCTCAGGGAAGTCCGTGTGCTCCGAGGCCTCAGTGGAAAGACCAAGTGACAGATGATCGTGGTTATGTGTTCATCTGATCTAAAACTTTGCAGGCCGGGACAGTGTTTATTCATTTTCACACATGCAACTCTGAATAGAAGTAAGTATGGTATCATTGGAAATGGCTTTTAGAGCCAAGAAGGTGCATGTGATTCCTAGTCCCATCATTTAATAATTATTTAATGACAGCTTCTTATATGTTTTGAAGTTTGCTCTTCCTTTCCTTAGATATAGATAACAGTGCATTAGCACCTCCATGTGCTTATGGATACGGGAATTAACTGAGACGACGTATCTAACGTACCTAGTAAGCACTTCACTCATACTAGATAGTAAATAATTGGAGCTCCCTTTTCTTTTTCTTTACCCACATTCAGGGAAGTTTCTTAGGACTTTTGAAGTATCACTAACTTCATGTTTGGCATGACAGATTCACCGAACCAAAGCAGTGTTTAAAACAGAGTTCCCAAACCCAATATGTGAAATTACGAGAATCGTTAAGGGAGTTTGTTACATGTCTTCCCTATTGGCTAAGCAATTATATTATTTTTAGAGGAGTTAATATAATAAATAAATAATAAAGCTTTTTTAACAATAGGAAAAATAGTATTTATAATGTAAGTGAAAAAACTGAGCCATCATTGTAATTCTGAATTCTAAAACACACACATGAAAAGAAACCAGAGGAGGATGCATTAAATGATTGTCATATATCTTTAATTTTTTTCCTAAATTTTTGGCATGTTGCTTTGAAACCTGAACAATTTACTAAAAGTTTAGTGGCACAGCCTTTGTATATACATAACTGTAAGGAATATTTATATTGAAGAAAAAGGTGAGTGCATTAATACCAAGATGGCAATGGTTATATGGGTGGTACTGGTAGCAGTGATGATCTCTAAAATGTTCCCCACTTCCATTCATTATTTCCCAACACTAGAGCATTTAAGGCAGAATTAAGAGAAGCTTATCTCTCTATCAAAGTGGCATAGAATCTTTGAATGATTCTGTAGCCTAAAGTCACTCTTAATTTTATGAGTTCATTGTCCACCTCCCAGAAGGCGCATCTCCACAACCTTTTCACATTTTTCATAGTGAAATCACATTTCAAATAATATACTCTGTTTCTTGCATGCAGCACTTGGAACAGTCTGAAAAAGTCCCAGTTATTTAATGTGAGACTTCTAGTCTCTTGTGGTTTATGGAATCGATCTAACACATTTGAAATTGGGATCATATGCCATATACTTTAATGACTTATTGTCTAACTTCCACAAGGTATATTATATAATCATGTATGTATTTCCCTAAGCTCTAGATCACAAAATATTAGTTCCTACCAAAAGCATAATGATGTTGTTTGAAAGTCCATTGCGTCCCAAGATATTGCCTGTTCTTCCTTCTTTTCCAACACTAACTTTTATTCATTTTGTTCTTGTAGAATATATCACAGACAGTATATTATTTCTTATCAGACCAGATTTTTTAAAAAATTTCACTTGTCTGAACTGTGCACTTTGGTGTACTCACTGTGGTTTAGCCTTGGTAAAGTATTGATTGGAAATTCTTCAGCTCCCTGACCTGGATATCGCATATCAAAGCTGTGATCACTTCACATTAAGTTTTCTTAAACATGGAAACAAAATTTGAAAAAAATAAAGTTAAACTAGGGGTGCCCTTTAATTTACATGCAATGGACATTTTATTTGGCAGCAAAACCATGTTGGATTCAGAGCAATGGATCACAGGCCCCCGTAAGGCATAAATTTAATTACTTTATGTGCCTGCTCTGAGTCCAGCAGTCTGCCCAAGAGACTCAAATCTGGGAATGCGTAAGACTCCAGAAATGGGAGTTTCATTCATAATTGAGCAGTTATTTTAGCAAAGCAAATATATAGCATTGGCAAAACAAAAAAAATTGTGATTTTTAAAATACTTGTTCTTGAAGGTTAAAGCCTCCTAGCCAAAGAAGACCAGAAACCAACTATGGTCAAATAAAGTTAAGTTTACTAGCTTATGGAAACAAAGAAGTTACAGCAGGTGAACTATGGAGCATCTAAGAAGTTTGGAGGGGCTTATTATAGGATTTGAGCTCATGCACTGTGACTTTGGGAAAACCTTAAGGAAGTGAGGGTTTATTTTACATTGGGTGCTCTGAGGAAGTGAGGAGAAGTTGAATGATTGGGTGTCTTAATAAGTCTAGTAGGTGAGCGGAGCAGATCAGAGCAAGAGTCGGCTTTGCTAACGATGGTGTAGACATTCACCTTAGACCGAAAAGGGAGATGCTTGTTTTCAGGTTTGCAGAACTTCCTGGCTTCCCTCTGTCTTTTATCCATCACAGTCATCAAGTGTTCTTGTCTGATAATTCTTGATAATATCTTCAAATTTTTAAATTGGGAATACTATGACCTCCCTAATAGCCACCAGCTAATTAAAGATAATTTGAAAGATTTTTATGAATCCTTTCCTTACCTGAAGGGCAATTTTTAATGGTGTTCAACAAAAATATAACTGAACATTGAATCGCCTTGATAAAATATAAATACAAACATGAGATGGGTCAAAATGAATTTTATACATCACATGCATTGAGTGTATATGGAAGATACTGTGAATGCAAAGATGATTTTATATACAAAAAAAAGGGGCACTATATTCAAGGTGCTGTGCCAAGTGCTTCATGTGGATTCATTTGTTTCATGTAATTGTCACAACCAACTAGTAAGGAAGTTTCTGTGTCCTCTGCATACTGATTCTTTATAAGCCTAGCTGGACTCTCACTCATGTCTATGCTCTTTGGCTGTTTTAAACTTTTTGATCTTCTCAAGTTCCAAACACGAGTCCTGCCATTTATACTCAGAAAATGGCTACCTGATCCTTTATGAGAAATGGGTACCATAATTGATCTGACCTCCCCCAAATGTTTCCTGTTCACTTCAGATGTCTACTGCATTTCCCTGTCTTCCTAGCCCCCAGTGTTTGTTAAGCATGCCCGTGTTTTTGACGATTTAACTCTTCCTTCTATGCCTTTACCTTCTTTGATGGTCTTACAGCCCTGACCACTCTCTATTCCACATACACCTTCTTTGGTACATATTTATGCGTTGGTTCCCTTTCCTCTGCTTAAAAAGAGGTATAGATCCTTTCTATCTCACTTCGCAGGGTGCTGGTCTTAGATTCTTTATTTTCATTCTCTTTTCAGTGAAGGCATCTGTTTCCTTGGTTTGAACTGTCATACAGGTGATTTCCAAATCTGTATTGCTTATTCTGGCCTCAGCGTTGACTTCCATGCCTGTTTCTAGCAGCCTCTTAGATGTCCCCCATCTGCTCCCACTACCCTTGGCTGGTTCCATGGAAGTTCAGGTTTCATAGTCATAATTTAAGTCTAATACTCTTTCCTCCTAATTCAGTTTCTTCTGCAGACTTCCCTAGGACTCAAACAAACCTCTATAAATATTATTTCTCTAAGCCAAGATTTTATAAGTAAGGTGTAGCTTTGAGTTTAGGATTGCTACAACCTTTGACAGTGGCTTGGCATATAGATCTCCTTTTTTGGGTGAGAACCATGTGATTTAATATTCAATCGAGCCTGGAGTGGGATAGAAAATTTCTTATAAATCAACAAGGCATTTTTTCTCCTAGGCAATTGTGCTTAAAACCTCAGAGATATTTTGGCTTTCCCTATGCCGTATACAAACTTTTTTCCGTGTGAATTCTACCTCTACAATATGCTTTGAAACTGTTCTCCTCATTCCATTCTTTTACCCCAGTTCAGGTTGGGTCCTTGTTATCTTTCATTTTATTATTCCAGTGTTTTCCTAGTGTCAACACCCGGTCCTTCCCTTTCTTATTCAGCCTTCACATAAATGCCTGAATAAATTTTAAGATTAACACTGTTTAAACTTTATCTGCAAGGATATAGTCTTAATATAACAGTTGGGAGTTACCTTAGTAGGTAGCTATCCCACCATAAGAGTATTGCCAGAAAGAGGGTCAGATTAGATCTCGGAATCTAAAGTCATCGTTTTTAATACCAACCCTCAAACTTGCATACCTGAATATACCAGAAATGCTACACTACTCCAAGCTGCGGGTGGCTTACAAATATTATTCTACAGCTGTGTCACACTGTAGAACCACAGCGGGATGATAGCTCACTGGTCTCTGTGTGAGAGCAGACCTAAAATTTTTCTGAGAAGAATCTTATGCTTCCTGCAGCTAACCCCTAAACACAGGCGTTTCCTTTTGGGTGGATCGGGTGGGTTCTCTTGAATTCTTTTTAGCTTGTTCAATTCAACACTGTCTGTCTAATGCCAAGTTCAGTTGATGGTTAAAACAGAGGCCTATGTGTAACCAGCAGCAAAGAAAGCTACATCTCAAGTCCTTGTCAGGAAGTATAACAATTCCAAAGTCACAGTTACTCATACCTTTCAGAAACTTGGCTAAAACAAAATAAGAATTTTTGAGAAATTTTTGGATAATATGCAGTATATCCATTCTCTTTGGTTATTCTAAATTATATCCCTGGATTTATCTCAGAAAGCTGTCTTACCTGGATGGCTGTGTCTCACTGAGCCCCTGAAAAATAGCTTTTCCTGAAGTATGCATTGGCACAATGCCATTCACTTATGTTTGAAGGACACTATAATAAATAGCCCTTGGAAAGTTGCTTTGCTTGCTTTAAAGCTATTGTTCATTTGAGTATCTGCTCATTTCAGACCTATGGGAGAAATGTCTCTCTTGCCTCCATATAGGGAAGTAGGCTTCTATGCATCTGGTTTATTTTCTTGCCTAATGGACACAGTGAATCATGTAATTCATTGCTAACTCTGATAATTTTAATAAAATTCATTAGCCTTGCTGACTTCATCTTACTTTCTTTCTCTTTGACTCATTTTTCAAACTTATTTGATACTACATTTTATATAGTTAAGATGCTGCCTTAAATCCTTTTTGAGAGCAAGGTGAGCTATAATTAAATAAATTCTATAAGTGGAGACGCCTAATATATTATTTTGCCAGTCAAGAGTCACAACTCAAAGGCTGCAAGAATTAAGAAGGACTCATCAGCCTTGGGTTGGAGGCCTTCCACACTATAATCCTCCACTTACTCTTCCAACTGTTTTTCTGACTCTTTCCACAACTCTATTCTTTCACTGGTCACAATAATTTGTTGGATGGTCTGGCTATGATGTGTTTCTTTCTTGCCTTTGTTCATATTGACTTCTTACCTGGAATATCTCCTCTGCCATACCTACAGTCTCTGCTGGTCAAATCTTACTTAGTTCTAGTGTCTATCTCTTTCATGATTCTCTTCTTTATTTTCACAACCAGATGTTATGTCCCTTTATTGTGAAAACTCTCGAAGCCCTCTGTTAGCATCTATTGTAGTCCACCTGATAGTATAGATACTTGTACATTCCTCACCACCCCATTTTTAGGTTGTAATGTCCCCAGAGGCTTGTAGGTCAAGGACTGTCCTATTCTTATTATCCCTGGTGATACTGAAACTCAAAGTTTTGATGAAAATGAAACAGTTTAAACAAGGACTCACCATCAATTAAGAAGTTTACAGGGACTCTTACTCCAATTAAAGAAGACAGAATGTAGAGACAATACTAACCTAGTCAGACACTTGGATTTTCTCCAACAGACCTAAAATTTAGAACTGCTTTTCCCCCAGAAAGTTACTCTAGGTGACTGTCCTACCTTAGCAGAGTTAGGACGACCTCCATCCCACTGCTCTTGCTGATTCAAACCTCAACCCACCCCAGTGCATTCTCTCTATAGCCACCAGAACCATCTTTCTAAAACAAACATGGCCTTCATCCATGTCCACAGCCTTCTAAACATCATCCTCAGTCCTTAGCCAGTACGACATGGCCCCCGGAACCCCCATGTCTACTTCTCCAGACTCATTTCTTACTACTTCTGTGTTCCAGGCACAATGAACTCCTTCAGTTCCCAGGAAGGGCCTCGCCTGCAGGGTCTTCACATAGGTGGGGATGTGATAACTAGGAGCAGTCCCTCTGCCCAGAATGCTTTTTCTACTACTCTTCAACTTGCTAATGATGGCTTGTTTTTCAGGAACTGTCTCAGATACTTTCTTCTCCTTGGATGTCTCCTTCATCCTCTGTCTTATCTTATAGTTGCCCCTTTCTCTTACTCTCCTAGGTCCCTGGGAGTATCTTCATCATCACATCTAGCATGCGGAATCACCACTTTATGTTTAATTGCCTTGCTTTCCCTCTAGAGTCAAGACTAAAACCTCTTTTAGAGCAGGGACTGTTCACTCATATTTCCCTCATTACCCAACAGCATCTGAGTAGGGGTTTAGTAAATACTTGTTGATGGGATAAATGATGTCTACATTTTCAAATGCTGATGTGGCAGATATCCCTTCTATAGCACCCTAACCTTAACTTCAAAAAATTAAAATAGCAAGAAGAAGACAGACTTAGAAATGCCAAGAAGTTTGGAAATTTGAATGAATGAGTGCAGAGAGCTTTCTGATTGGGAAAAACAAACCTTATGAGCAAGAAAGTAGAAGAAACTCAACAAAATAGATCCAGTGACATAGAAGCATGGGAGAGACTGACGAATCTCAGAGGGAAGGTGGGGGTAGGTGGGTGGGTGGGTGGGGAGAGAGTAACCAAGAATTTACATGCTTAAATGCATAACCCATGGACACAGACAATAGTGTGGGGTAGGTGCAGGGTAGAAGGGTTCAATAGGGAAAAAAAGGAGACATCTGTAATTCTTTTAACAATAAAGTTTTTAAAAAATGTGGAAGGATTTGGAGAAAGTAGAATTATTAGGAATGCATTCTTGCATGAAATAATTTTAAAAATTGGTCAGAGCCCACCTGTCAACTGTTAGAAATATGACTGCTCTTTAGCAATGCCAAGGATCCGGAGGGTTTCATTTTGTTCATTGTTTTCCCTAGATAGCCATCACGGTCATTTACCTTACTAGCATTATTGTAATTGATTCCCTAGAGTCACCTTCTGAAAGTCCTTTTATACCCGTTTTATTGCCCAGGTCCTCACATGCACACCACTGCAAACATACTGGTCCCAATGGCATAGCATTTTTACCTCCCTTTTTTCTAATCAAGTTTTCAATGCCTGTATCACGCCTTTTTGCAGATTCTCTGGAAGACATGCATCCAGGTGCCCCACTATCATTGTGAATGCTAATCAGGACAAGTAATGGCCTTTAGCTCTTTTTCATTAATGAAATGGAAAAGCACCATGCCCAATCCATTAGTGATGCACTATTATATTAAGAGCTTACTTTAGAACGGCAGCCAGCCAGGAGACATAGGACTGGTTTCCCTTAAACAGGATTTCCAACCTTGATCAAACAAGGCACCCTTTCATCTGGCAGGAAAGTTTGCTCTCTCTCCCTCCCTCTCGTTCTCATTTTGTTTTGTCCTAATTTATCCTGACAGCCCCTAAGGGATTTAACTAATGTTTTCTAAATAACATTAAAATTTTTTGCAGATTAACAGTATTCATAGGGATGAAATATCAATTAGTCTTTTGAAAACCTTTCTCTTTGATTGTCCCTGTCTGAGGATTTTAGTTTCTTGAATTCCTTACTCTCAAAGAGATGCTTTTTCCCTTAGTTTTTCTCATTATAAACTGACTATAAATGTAAAATAAGCAGCCATTCTAATTCTAATTATTATTATTATTTTAGCATTCATGCAGCTAAAACTCCCCTGTGGTTTTCATTCCTTCAGGAAATTATGTTTGATTGATGGTCTTGCATTTGGTCAGTTCAGGCAAGACTTGAGGGTATTTGTAATCTCCTAAACTCAATTGAATTATTTTGCCCTTAGCTTGTACTTTATAAGGCGTCTGCTTTAAAACTCACATCACCCAAGCCACTTAGATGTCACGTTCATTTGTAAAGGTACTTCCATGGGATGTTAAAGTATATATTTGTGTATAAGGCCCAGTTCCTAAAATACCTTTCCTTACATGTACAACCACTCAGCCAAGGCAAAACACATCGGCTTCAGTCTTTTTTTCTATAATTGTTCACTTATGTGTTAAGAAAGTGAATATTAAAGCAAGTGACACAAGCAATGCATCCTTGTTAAAGGGCTGGGAGGCACAGTTTTTGTGTTCCTTTCTTCAGTGGGCTCCCTTCCTCACCAAGTCCTCTCTGTGGCTAGAGAGGTGAGAAGAAGGGGTACTTGACAGCTCAACAGATGTGCCTCACCCCCTCCCAATGCTGGGCAGGCAGCACATGGTAGAGAAATGAACCCAAACTTTGAGAAAGGTGAGCATTTAAATCCCAGCTCCCCTTGGAGCCTCCACGTGGCCTCCTGGAGCTGCCTTTTCATCTGCCAGTGACCATAATGATAACAGCTCGCAGAGACAGACCGTGAGAGCGAGATGAGATACGAGGATGGTCATCATACATACTCAGTTCTACTTACTTTGTAGAATTCCAAGTTTCTGACTTAACATTTTCAATTCTCTAAGTCATTAGTTCTGGAAACATGGTTCTGGAGGAGCAGCATCCATACCTCCTGAGAATTTGTGAGAAATACAGTTCTCGGGCCCCACACTAGACATACTGAGTCCAGAACTGGAGGTGGGCCCAGCGATACCCTTTTTAACAAGCCCTCCAGGCAATTCTGATGCACAGTGGAGTTTGAGAACCCCATCTTGAAGCCAGTCAGCCAGTCACAGATCTGGAGAAGAGGGAACCACAGATGTTTACAAACATAACTGCAAAAATGTGTAGGTTTGGCATGCTTCTGGTTTTTTTACATGGTCACTCCAAGGAGGTCTTACTAATGACACAAGGTAAAGTTCTATTTTTAAAAGGGCCAAGACTCATATGTGTCTAAAGAGATATATAGATAAAGAAGTGATTACACCATGTCAACAAGCACCTGCCTCCCTAGCACATTCCTTGGAGCCTCTAGTATTTAGGACACTAACAAAATGGCCCTTTTAATTTTCCACTGGTGTTAAACACAGCTAAGAGGATTACACTACACTTGGATATTAAGGCTCTTTTTATAACTGGCAGCATCTAATCCTGATTATTCACTGTTTGTATTTCTAAAATATATAAAGTGAGACACAAAGCTTTCAACTGAGTCCCCAGTTTCACAGTCAGGTTGACCTTTCCGCCTGCAGACTCACTGTGACTCATTGCTAATGAGAAAGTTGTACTTTCCTCTCTTCTCCGGCCTTTCTCTCCCCCACCCCCACCTCTCTCTGTTCCATTGTCTGCAGAATGACTCCTGTGTAGTAGAATTGGGAAGAATTTTTATTGTGCACATATTTACTTATCACCTGTGCCCTTCACAAATGTTTTCAATTTGGGGGTGGGGTGGGATATATATTTTTTCCTGTTTTATTTTCATGTTCTTAATGCAAGATACAACTCCAAGGAAGAATGATAGAAATTCAGAGTACTCAACATAAATCATCACTTAAATTTGATTAATATTTTGGTCATTTATATGAAATATAAATTTCCTTAGGGGATATATTTAAGCATCATTTCCCAAACAACCCCTAGGGTAGCAGATCTAAAAGTCTGTAGCATATTAGAGTCACAGGGGAGGGTTAAATACCCCAACACCCAGGCCACACTCCAGACCAATTAAATGAGATTATCTGTAGGTGGAACCCCGACATCAGTATTTTGTTAAAACTTCCCAGGTGATTCCAATGTAGAGCCAAGTTTGAAAACTGGGGTCCCAGAGAATGCTCCTCAGTCTCATGAGATGTTAATGTAGTACTTTAAAAAAATGTTCTCAGGTCCAGCACACTTGGGAAACACAGCAAATTGTATTGGTCTGCTTATAGATTCTTACAGATTCACAGTAAATATTTGCACATTAAAGATGGAGGAGTCCTGCAGGGAGAAAAATAGTGGATATAGAGAAGGAAGAAGAGAAAAAAGGAAAAGGAGCCTTCACCCTCAAGAAAAACATATTTTCTTAGCTTGGTTTATTTCATCACTTTTTAAATTCGCTTATTCAGAGGTGACTTTGTATATGGGATACCTGTCAGAAAAATTTTGTAACACCCCTTCCGTGGAATATCACTTAATAGAAGGCTTCCACAGCAAGGTCTCTTCTTACAACGCTTATTAAAGACCTGGTTATAGCTGGATTTTGCTTCACTCTAGTGTAGGATGTGATATTTACAATAACTTGTTGAGTTTACCATGAATCCAGTAATTATACAAAGTGTCTGATACAAATAAGATAATTGGGTGACAAATGCTGTGTGAGATTTGGGTTAAAAAAAATAATAATAAGTGTCCAAAATGAAAAGAACAAAAGAAATAAATGGTACCTAGAGAAATCTACATTTGGTAACACGGGAAGGTATGGGAAATCCAATCAGGTAAGAAAGTGTAGTGATCTGATAGCAGAAATACTGCCAGGAAACATTAGATCTAGTATTCAGTGGCATGTGTAGGGTCAGTAAAAATAAAGTGAAATTTTGTGATCATTCAGTATCCCCTTCCTATTACACTCACACTCCATTTTATATTCCCTTCTCCTAGGCTTTTCTAAAGACTTTATCTCAGAACTTTATACCTCCAGGGTCTATCGAATCAACTCTTCATCTTATAGTTCCTCTCCCCTTCATCAGAACTAGCCTGTGCCCTTCTCTTAGGATTCTCCCAACTCCTTCCTGAAAGTCGACTCTGTGGTAAAATATTAATTTCTCAGTGTGTTAACATTTAGCCCCAGTGAAGGAATCCCAGGCGCTGTGGCAGATTGTTTCCACATTAGTTGCAAGACACATGCAGACTGATGGCAGTCTTTCTCCATCTGAGTTTCCTAAGAGATCTCAAAAAATGCTGCTAATGAGAGTCTCCTAATTAGGAAAAGTGCTTGAGATGCTGTAAATAGTAATGAAAAATATTTAAAGTAATTTGACAAATTGGATTTGGGTAAACACTGAAAAGGGACAGCCAACTGTTGATATCAGAGAAGGTTCCGTTAGCAACTGAGTTTTATTGATAGGGTAAGGAAGGGTCAAATGCCTAATAGGCCAGGTAACCGAGACCCAGGTGACCCCTGACCTGCTATGTTTTGGGCCAGTTCTATCAAAGCTGATGCTCTTGTGTGTATTTTTTAACTCGGTTTTTTTTTCTTTTGCCTAATTTCAAATTCATATAACCTCCCCAACCACATGGAATAATTAAACGCTCAGCTCAAAATGGTTAATTAAAGAGGGAGGGAGGAAGGGAGGAAAGGAGAAAGAAGTACAACACAGAATATTTTTTTTTAAATGTATTAAGTTATAAATCTGAAAAGCCATAAGAGCTGGCTCAAATGATTTCACTAAAGACCTGTTTTCTTTCTACTTAGCTGCATGTCATCTACACATTCCACAGTCTCACATCTGAAAAACCCAGGCCTGCCTTGTCCTGGTAGCAGACTGGCTGACCCAGTGATGAGCTCACATACTCACACTCTCCCATGCAAAAGAGAGAAGGTGTCATTTCTAGAAGTCTCAGTAAAAAAAGAGATGTTTCCCTTTATCAGAAGTTCCTATATATATATATATATATATATATATATATATATATATATATATATTTAGTTTCTTTGGATCTACTAGAGCTATTTTTATCCATTTCTGGACAAGGGAGTGGGATACACTGTGGCATCAATCCCATTCTTACTATATAGTTGGGAAATGGGGACATAAGAATTCCCAGTGGAAATGCAGGTTAATATTGAGAAGGAAAAATGGACCCTGAGTGAGTAAGAAAAAATCGTTCATTGCACCTGCCCTCTTGTCATTCTTTATACGCTCCTCTCTAAAATCTACGCTTATTATAACTTTTGCTTGATTTTTATTTTTGATCTTGAGTCACAATTTAATCACTAACCCCTCTTAAAATTTCTTATTTTAAATATCCTTCAGATAAGAATTAAACATATTTTTAAAGAAATTCAAGCTCATATTTTTATTTTCTATAACTGTGCATGAAATTCATTAAGAAGGAGATTGGTTTATATCCACCTCTCTAAGACTCATAGCATCTTAAACATGGTTGGCTCTCATAAATATTTTTGAGTGATAGATGGGAAAAACAATTTCTTTGGTCAGAAGAAAGATAAAAATAGGATCTAAAACTCTAGAAAAATCTATGCTCAATGTTCTAGGAAGAGTATCCATAGTGGCCTGAGAGTTAGTGAAGGAGTGTGCCCAAGACCTAAGAAGAAACTAAAGTCTTCTAGGATACAGAAGTCAAGGGCAGGTGACTTCTAGGGGAACCAGGTCAAGGGAAATCAGGAGATAAACATTAAGAGTAGAGCAATAGCCATATAGGTTTTGCTTTCTGTTTGACTTTGGCTACTTTACTTCCTCTCTACAACTACCCAAGAAAGTTTTGTTTATGTTTTATATCTGTTAGTTTTATTTCCTTTTGGAATTACTTCTTCAGTGGTCACACCCTTTATTTTTCCATTGGATGGGAATTATTAAGATTTGTAGTAACTTTTCAGCCCTTTTGATTTCATTGTATCCAATTTTACTTTATTTGTTTAAAAATGTAAATGAGATCACTGGATCCTCCAATATTTTGAAATCAGATAAGACTGGCTGGAACCCCCAGTTCCATACCCTTTAGAAGTCCAAGGCTTTCTGCAGTATGTGTTAAGTTGTTGAGGGCTTTATAATCACCTCTTTCTGCTCGTACATCGTAGATGGATTCAGATATGAAATTTACCCCCTTTCCAGTTTTCCCACAAAAATTTTGCACAGAGTAAAATTAATAAAGACTTGAGGTGTGTTCAGTAATGGAAACATATGAAATTTTAAACTATGTCATTTGAATATAAAGATGTATCTCTGAGCTTAAAATGTCCTTTGGTGGCTTCCCCACAATGGAATTTCACCGGTCTGTTTCTTCCATATATTAAGGCTCATCTCACTACATATTTCCCATCTTTTAGATTCTTAATATGTACCCAGCCCTATGTTAAGAACTTTGTATGCATTATTTCACTAATATTTCTCAAAAAAAAACAAAAAACCCACAAAAAACCTTTAAAGTATGAATGTGTGATTCCACTTCTACACTAAGGAAAGTGAGGTTTATAGGTAAAGACTCAAATGTTTCTTAACCATCCTGCTAAACTAATCAATGCAGACATATTTTCCTGGTTTTATTGGTTGATGTTATTACTTTACAGACTATAATTTTATTTCACATTGCCTGAAAATCCTAAATAAAAAATTACTTGTAAAACCCCATTATTAGGTAATGATGATTTGAGGAGGGATGGGAATTCACCGATACCTGTGTAATCTTACTCCATTGCAAACTGAGAAATCCTTTTGCAATGTGTATCAACAACCCTTTCATTAAAATGAGGTTTCCATTTTTTATCTTCTTTTTTGCTCCAGAATACATGAATATTTATCATAAACATCATTATCTTCATCATTCATTTATTAAATTTGAAGCATAGTGTTAGACTAATTTATTTTTAAAATGTTCTTCAAACTAATGTGACATTCTCTGAGTCATCCCCAAATCAGTTTATTGTCAAGCATCTAGATGCCAGAAAATAAAGCAAACAGAATGCATTTATAAAACAAGAGTATTTACCCATTAAATTAAAAATCACCAAAAATACTGAGTTAACATGTTAATGTTTCAAATCATATTAATGTCTAAGAATAATCAATGTTCTCAAAAACAGAAACAACAATAAAAACAAAGAACAAAAAACAAAACCTGAAGAAAACAAGTTCGGTTGTGCCACTAGGCTATTTGATGGATAGAAGGTTTGGATATCTTTCAGAGGAGCTTCCCTGATCAATACCAAAAGTAAGGAAAGTCATTAGTAGGTGCCTCTTCTCCCTGTCCATTAAGAAATTGGGGACACACTAGTGAGTCAAGAATAATAATACCAAAGATGGTTCCTAATGAATATTTTTTTAAGATTTATTCATTTGGTCCAGTTCCATAGAGGGCACAGCTGCTTAGGTTTAGACAGAGCTTGAATTCAAATGTAAAGTCTTTTAACTCTCAAGAGTAAATGACCTCTAATAATGAGCAGATGGGGGAAGAAAGCATGTTTACAGACCCAACAAGTAATAGTTGCAGCGTTACTTATAGGCATTTGTATACCAGGCTGGTGAAACCATGCGCTCCCAGCTGGCCTGGCTGGAACTTGGAGGTGACGCTCACAGGCCTCGTATCGTCATCTCCTGAATCACCATCCTAGGTCCATCTTGGCTCCTCCACCTTCATGGTTTATTCTCAAGGCATGCCATACTGCTTGCCCGGTGGGTCATCCATTTACTACTAACCTCACGTGGTATCTTTTCCTTTGCGTCCCTCTGAAAGCACTTTTTAAAACCCAAAGATAAACTTCTCCACGTTCTTATGCTCTATGCAAAGTTCTCCCTTCCTCATGTCTTACCTAAGATCTGGTTTATCTTAAGAATATGTCCTTCCTCAACCACCCTCTTGAATAGAGACTTCATTTGTTCCTGTTGACTGATGGAGCTGGGAAAAAGTGTTATCAGTCTTCTATATCACCATTGCCTCTTCTAGAACTGGGCAAATTCCTTCCTCTTTTGATGATCACAATGTTCCAGGATGCTGTCTTCTCCCCTTCGTTTGGCTATTATCTGTTGATCTCCTTGCCAACCTGAACATTCAGTATGGCATTTTGTCATCAACTCTTAACTCCTGCCTCATTAATACCATAGTGTCACAGTACTTCAGCAATAATCTTGGGCAGGGAACTTGCCACCATTTTCAAGGATATCAAGTGTGAATTCCTTCTGTTTCCTGATCCATAACCTACAAATTAATTGATTCTGGCATTCAGCCTCACCTTCAGAGTACTTCTCAACAAGCACTCCACCCCTCTAACAATGACAAAACTCCTTTCCTGTGATGGAAAATCTTATTTCTACCTTTTCTGCCCTGCCTCCTTTTATTCCGATACAGCTAGATTTATAAAAAAGTGTAAATTGTTTGTCAGATGGATCCAATTTCTTCTCAAAAACATGTAGGATATTTTTTCTGATTCAGATCTCCTTTTCTCTTAATTTTATTTCCTTTACCCCCTCCCTTATTATGCTTTAAAAAAGAAAAGAGAAATCTGATTTCTTAGCTAACCTATTCTCCAAGTTTCTGACGTTCTCCTTGCAAAAATGGTTTTCCATTCATTTACCAAACTCTTGCTTAAAACAAGTAAGATGTTGTCACCCAGGCCTGAAGTGGTTTTTGCAGTGTGAATTCCTGAATGAACCTATGACCTTTCTAACTAACTGAAGGTTCCCAATATTTGAAGGCAACAATCAGGAGTCTTCACAAATGTCAGACATTTCCTGTCAAAGAACTTTGGTGAATCTAGGAAAGTCTCATCTCTTCCCTCAATAATAATTGTTGTCAGCTTTATTTTATGCCATAATGTGCTTCCAAATAAACACCAAACTGCTGAAGACACCCTGTAATCATATTCTGTTTCCTAATTTATTTATGCCATAGGTGTTGTTGGTCTGGGTTCTCCAGAGAAACAGAACCAGTGGGATATATAGAGAGAGACATGTAAGAGGAGGTTTATTGTAGGAATTAGCCCATGCAATTATGGAGGCTGAGAAGTCCCACAATCACTGTCTGCAAGCTGCAGCTGGAGAGCCTGGTGATAGAATCCAGTTTGAGTCTGAAGGTTTGACGACCAGGCAGCCAATGGTTTAGCACCCAGTTCTAGGCCTGAGAATCAGGGGACAACTGGTGTAAGTCTGGGGGTCTGAATGCCCGAGAACTAGAAACTTCGAAGTCTGAGGGCAGGAGAAAATGGACATCTCAGCTCAAGAAGAGAGAGAGGGAATTCACTCTTCCTCCACTTTTTATTCAGTTCAAGCCCTCAGTGGATGGGGTGCTGCCCACTCATGTTGCTCAATGGGACCTTTTTCACTCAGTCTACTAATGAAAATGCTAATCTCTTCAAGAGAAAGCCCTCAAAGACACTCAGAAGTAATGTTTTACCAGCTGTCTGGGCATCCTTAGCCCAATCAAGTTGACACATGAAATTAACCTTCACAGGCAACAAGACAAAAAACAAAGATTAAAATTTCTGTGCTCTTCCCCGAATAATTGTATAGCTCCTTTAAACTATACAGCTGAGTTTTCATTCAGAGTGCTTAATTATTCATTCATTCATTCATTAATTCATTCATTCATTCATTCATTCAACAAATTCATATTAAGTGCCGAACATGATGAATCACACAGGGCCCCTGTAGGAGCTTTCATGGTTTGCCTACAGCAGAGGTACAGATGAAGAACCGTTGAATGTCATAGGAGAAAGTCATCACTTCCAAATCCAGGACCAAGCAAGGCTTTGTGAAGGAATTTGGCATTTGGACTTAGTTGCAGAGACAGCTTTTGGACATGTGTTGTATGTGAGTAGAAAGAGGTTAGAACACAGTGAAAACAAAAAAAGGCACCGAGAAGGGAAATGAGGAAGGGCGTGCTCTTGACTGTGTTCAGGCAGATGTAGGTCCCCATGATTCTAAGAACTCAGTGGGAGTGGGTTGAAACATCCTTTCTCTCTTCATTGTTTGACAAGTGTCATCAAACAAACTATTCTACAGTTCTGGTGGCGTGGAGTAGAATCTGGACTCTGGCATGAGAAAGTCTATTCCCTTCCAATCCTTCTATCTCTTGCCCTTAACTCTTTTTTTTTCCACTTTGAGCTCCTTGTACATATCTTTGGAAGCAAGGATGGTATCTTTCTCCCAACAGAAACTGCTTCATTATGTTTTTGTATTGCCAAAGTTATAGATGCTCACATAGAGTAGTACCAGTCAAATGTTTTTCCCCTTAAATATGTAACGTTCTTAGAAGTATTTTTCTCAAATGGCTTTATGTCATTTTTGCAACTTCCAGTTTATTGTTGCTTTCTAGTCTTTCCCCCTTGTTTAGAATGTTACGTCATCTTTCTTTCTTCTCCCTTCTTCCTCCCTACTCATCTTTAAGTTTCCCCCCACCCCGCACATCTTGGATCCCTCTAACACGAATATCCTAACTTGTTGAGTAGGTCGAGTTTTATCTGTGAGAGTCTCTTAACTAAAAAAAACAAACACATTAAATAAGAATGTGTTTGCTGTCTCCTGTAGACTGAATTCTTTCAAACTACATTTTAAGGGCACCCTCAACATTTGCTCTTCTATGGTCTACTCTAGTCCACTGGGATGATTGGCGTTCATGATGTGTGAGTGAGGTGGTGGAGAGGAAATTTTTTGTGTGGAAATGGAATTTACTGTGGGTGGCAGCTGGATGAGTTCCCTTTCACTTTGGCCGAAGCATCTTTACCTAGCCCAATTTAATGCTTTAGTCACAGACTTAAATTGAAAACAACAAAGCTTCCAGGCATATTGGGGACTTCTTAGTTCGCCTGTCTATCTTTTTGACAAAATCCCTCGGTTCTTTTATTTCCAATATAAAGAAGCAAGCCTGAAGAAAAGGTTAAATGAGCCTGAAGAGGCTGAGGGCATTAGTTGTTGGGCTGTGTGTTCATATAAATTTCTGAAAGTTCTTTCCCAATAATAAGTCAGTGAGTCATTTGTTAAAGTGCTTTCTTCTTGATGCTCTCAAATTTAGAGATGGATTTAAATGTTGATTGGATCCCAACAGCCTCTCTCATTTGAAGAGGTCACCACTTTACAGAGACTTTTAATTCTTTACCATTAATAATCATATTAATATGCAAAAATACTAGAAAATGTTAAAAAAAACATCAGGGAAGATATAAACAGGCAAGTAATTTAAATAAAAAGTGGGAACACTACCAGAAGAAAGTAGTAATAATATAAAAGGATCAAGTTGAATTTAATTATCTACTCTGTTTTGGGGTACTGTGGCTAATGTAAGATTGACAATAGTGAATGATGCATAAAAATTAAATAGCTTTATACACATTAGATCAGAAAAGAGAAATGAACCCTCCAGGACACCCAATGGGTTAGCAACAAAATTGTTCCTTCTGGACTGTGTCAGGTCCTATTCCCCAGTCTATGCTTTAACCCTGTAGTATATGCTTACTTAATACTTGAAACATAATAATAGCTCAGTACAATTTTATTAATGTTGTTAATAAGTGAATTAAGACTATATATTCATTATTTGAATTTTACAATAGAGAGTGTTGGCCTCTTAGTTTCTGAGATCCTCACTTCTGGTGATTTTTCTCTATCCTAGAATTTGTCATTAGCAAACACTGTACCAACTCCAAATTTGAATTTCAAACACTAGTTTAATTTCATACGTGCTACTCTCTGACTACCACCTCCTTCCTTCTATACACTTCTTTAATGACACTTAGGACAATAATTCCTTGACACCATTAAGCCTGCCTATCTGTTTATTACCTACCACTTTGTCAGTATAGTTTCCCCTTCATTTGCTCACATCCATGCTTATCTTGGATCACACAGTACAGCACTGTAATCACTTTTTTCCGTGAGTTCTCGCCTCCCTTGGCCCACTCTGCCTCCTTCATACTCTCCTGGTAAAACTTGGATCCTCTTGCATCCAGTTGTCAGTCCGCTCCATTTCTTTGAACCACTGAATGTGCCTAGAGTAAAACATTCCGTCAGTGCTGACGAATGTCACGTTAACTTTGTGACTACACAACTTAGACGGGCCCTCAGCACTGCCCTCAGTATAAATCATACTACAAAACCCTCATCCATTCGCTCTCTCGCTCTCCAAAGA
The DNA here is from genome assembly GCF_054644295.1 of Miniopterus natalensis. Classification (NCBI taxonomy): domain Eukaryota; kingdom Metazoa; phylum Chordata; class Mammalia; order Chiroptera; family Miniopteridae; genus Miniopterus; species Miniopterus natalensis. Next base: position 12,595,811 of record NC_142095.1, on the reverse strand, counting down.
CAACCATTTCATACCTTCTCCCAACCCCACCACGTCTCACTGTCACCTCACAACTTGCTTCAAAAATAGAAACAATGAGGAGAGAACTTAGGTACCTTACAAATTTCCTAACCTTCTCCCATCCGAATACACTCAGCCCATCCTGTTTAAATAGGTAAGTTGTCCCTGTTCTCATCTAAGGTCAATGTTTTCTCTGTTGGTCTTTTTCTCTTTTTTGTAAACTTTTATGGAAGTATAACATATGTACAGAAGAGTGCACAATTCATAAGTTTACAGCTCAGTAAATTTTACAAAGTGTAGACGCTCATGTATCCACCACCTAGGTCAAGATATATAAGATCCTATTCTTACAGAGGCCTCACTTGCACCCCACCCTTTTATTATCTGCACAAAAGTACCCACAACCTGACTTCTAAACCATATATTTGCTTTGTTTCAGAACTTTAAATAAATGGAATCATACAGCATGAAGACTTTTATGTCAACTTTTTAAAAAATCCAACATTATACCTGTAGAACAAGTTTTTTGTTGCTTATATTATGATACAATATAAATATATCAGAACTTATTAATTCTACTGTTGATTGACAGGTTATTTTCAGCTTGGAACAATTATAAATAATGCTACTCCAAATATTTTTTACATATCTCTGTGTATATTTGAAAGAATTTCTACTGTTTTTATACCTAGGAGTGGGATTGATTAGTGATAGGTCCTGTAATTGTCCAGTTTCCCTGGTACTGCTATACAGTGTTTTGTTGTTTGTTTAACTTATCTTTATTGTTGAAAATATTACAGATGCCTCCTTTTTTCGCCATTGACTCCCTCCCACCCTGCACCCACTCCCCTCCCCAGGCCTTCACCACACTATTGCCTGTGTCCATGGGTTATGCACATACGAATATGTATTCTTTGGTTAGCCTCTCCCCACCTCCACCTTCCCTCTGAGATTCATCATTCCGTTCCATGCAGTTTCACAGAACACAAGTTTATACTCCTACTAGCAGTGTTCCAGAGTGCTTGTCTGCATCTTCTCCAACACTTGGTATTGTCAGTCTTTTCCATTTCTGCCATCCTAGTAGGAGTGTAGTGTTATAACATCATATTGATAATTTATATTACCTTGATGACCAACGAGTGAGGGTATGTATTCATATGCACATTGGCCCTTTGAATTTTAGATACTATCTTTTGAAGTGTCTGAGTGACTATATATACATATATTTTTTATTGTTGTTTCTTTATTGAACTTTTTATTGAAATAATTGTATATTCGCATGTAGTTGTAAGAAATAATACAGAGAGATCCCTTGTATAATTGCCTCAATTTCCCTCAATCTTCAGTATGAAAGTTTTCATGCCTTTTCTCAGAGTCATTTCTAGGGATTTGATATTTTTAATGCTATCCATACAGTATTTTAAATTTCACTTTCAATTGTTGCTGATTATACAAATACAATGTGGTTTTTTTTTTCACTTGTATCCAGCAACCTTGCTAACTTTCCTTATTAATTCTTACAAAATTTTTAAGTATATTATTTTGAATGTGTCTACATTAGTCACGTCATCTGTGAATAATGAGAGGTTGTTCATCTTTCTCCCTTTCTTTTTCTTTTTTTTTTCTTGTCTTATCGTACTGTCTAGAAACTCCAAAACAAAACTAGAACAGACGATACTGGACACCTTTATCTCATTACAAAAGTCAAATAGAAAGTGTTCGGTATGTCACCACTGAAGGTGATGTTAGCTGTGTGTTTTTTGTATATAGCCTCCTATTCCTAGTTTCCATCTTTTCCTATTGTACCAAGACATGTTCTCATAGCTAGGTCTTAGCTTTTATCAAAAATATTTTTGGATCTTTTGAAATGATCATATCATTTTCTCCTTTACTCTGTCAATGTGGTGAATTATGTTGACTTATTTTCAAATGTTAAACCTACTTTTTAATCCTGAAATAAATTTAGGGAGTTTGTATAAATGTTTATGTGAGATATTGGGCTTTATATTTTCCTTCTTGTAATGGCCCTGTTGATTTTTTGGTATACGGAGTATGCTAGCTTCATAAAATGAGTTGGGAAATTTTCCTTTTGTATTTTCTGGAATAATTTATACAAGGCTGGTATTATTTCTTTCTTAGATATTTGGACAAATCAGCAGAAAAGCCAAATGAAGCTGTAGGTTTTATTGTGGGAAGGTTTTAGATTATGAATTCAATTTCTTTAGTACAAAGAGCTATTCAATTTGTCTATTTTTTGTGTCAGTTTTGCTAAATTGTGCTATTCAACAAATTTGTCTCTTTAATATAAGTTGTCAGATTTATAGGCATAAAGTTGTTCATAATATCCTATTATCTTTTCTACTTTCTCACTTTCCATTCTCTATTAAACTCAGTGAGTCTTTCATTTCCACTACTCCATTGTACATATGCCTTCATATTTGCCTCCATTCTGAAATCTGATGTACAATTAGTTGTCAGTTTTTATCTGATTTATCTTTATTTTCTAAGTTGTCTTTCTGGTTCACTGGATCTCTCTCCTGTCCCATCTTTCTCTAGATTTTATGTTACCTATCATGAAAAATTTGAGGAGCGGGAAGGAGAGAATTCATAGTGTGTATATAGAGTTGTTTCTAGTTCAAATTTTAAAACATAGTTCTTAATCATCCATATTTCTATAGTATTATCTTTTATTTTCATTGCTACCACAATGATCTGTGAATATGCTCAAACCTAATGGACTTTGTTTTTCCCCAATACATTCATGAAAATTGCTTTCTCTACAAAATTGAGGGCCTCCATAGCCTGTGATCACATGGGGATAGCCATTGCTCACAGATGAGGTTTTGTGAATTTCCAAGCTAAGAACAACCTCCAAGAGTTGTTCTTGCTACTCTATTTTCTGTATGCCACTAACAAATGGCCCCCACCCCAGAACACAGCACCAATCTGAATTTTTTGTTTAATAATTTAACACACATCTCTCTGTGGGTTATGTTCAATACTATTCTGGGGAACTGGATGGGATAACACAGGCTACATATTCCCAAGAATTCTAGGCTCCCATTTCTCTCAGGCCCACTAACTGGCCCTCTTTTCTCTTCGTGTGTGTTTACTCCCAGTGTGTGAAGTATATGCTACTATCTGTATTCACTCCCACCTACTCTTCAGGGATAGTTAATTTCATTACTCAAAACTGTCTACTTGGTTATTTCTATATTAGCATCTTAAAGAATGGTCTACTTTATAAATTAATACTAACATAAAGCATTACAAAAGCTTAGCTATTACTATTCTGTATGGAGATCCCACTTCATTTTCCATCATTTCGTGGAAAGGGTACAGGAGAAACTGAGCAGTACTGGTCCAGGTAGGAGTCCAGCCTTACATAGCCTCGTGGGCATTCTTTCCTTTCAGGGAGAATCCCTCTGGCTCTCTTCCTCTCTGTGGATAGTCTCTCATTCATTGAGTGACATAAAGATTTAGAAAGCATCTTAAGAATTATACTTCAGGCAGCTATTACTACTTAGTCAAAGCAAGTTTGCAAAATGATACAAATCTGCCATTCCAAATTCAGATATTGCTTCCCAACTGAGATTATACAATTTTACAAATTCAAAAAATATGACGTCAAAACTGCAGGATACATCTACCTGAGCAAACACAGTGCCTATCCCTCAGCCTCCCCACCCAACCCTGATGAATCATAACTCAGATTGTTCCCTATATCCTCAAACTTCCTTTATTAGGAGCAACTTTGTGCTAGATGATCTTAAAAGTAATTCACACTGCACGCTGTCAGCATCGTCTGCCACAATTGCTACTTTCTCTGCTCAACTTCTTTTCCGAGGTGCATTTTATAACTTTCTTGTATTTCCCATTGACTTTCTGAGTTTGATAGAGCCTGGAAAGCTCTCCTTGCTAAAATTTGTTAAGCAGATTTATGAATTTTATAGCAAGGACTGGAAGCACCAATTTACAGTCTAAATAGAATAATGATAATTCCAAATGAGCAAGTTTGTTAAATTATTTTAGTAAATTCTAAAAATTGAAATGTGAGGACTTTCTTGCCACTCCTTTGCTTTATAAATAATCAAAATATTCTCTTTCCTCACTAGAAATATATCAAAGACTTTTTTCTTTGTTTTGTTTTGGGGGTAGAAAAGAAAGTAAATCCAAAGCTAAAAATTTAAGTTTTCTTTTGTTGTTTCCTTGGGAATAATCAATGATTCCCCGGTAACAGAAACAGTTTGTCCTAACTTAAACAGGCAAAAACACCATTCCTCTCCAGTTTCACCATTTTTTCCCTCTCTTTGTGTAAATATCTTGGTGATGCAGTGTCTAGACTTCTTGGAGCAAGTGATGGAATCTGGAATTTATCCTGTGAGTTTGAAAATGGCTATCCAGGTCTCCTACATGCATGTGGAAATCTGGTGTTTCCAGAATATGTGAAAATCATCACACTGTTTACCAAAAAATAAAATATATCAAGTCACGTCCAACTTTGTGCTGCCTCCTACAAGGAAATATCGTATAAACTTGCTCATTTTATCTGTATCATCTCATTGTAATGTTCCCATCAGTCGTATCAAAAAAATGCAAAATAATTTCCACTCATGAAGGAATTATGGTAGATTTTTTTCTAGTTTTTGAGAAATGCTCATAAGAGAAGTTAGCTTCAAGGATGGACATCCATTCTTGTTGTGGTTTTAATAAGTAATCCAAGGGAATGAACCAAGTCAAAGGGGCAGCTTTTTTTATATCGCAGGTCCTTCTCTTGGTCCTATGTCATTTGCTAGCTGAATAAAATGAGAGCAACCTCTGAAGCACCCAAATCTAAGCAATTTTTTGTGCAGCTTGGATTATTAAGTCTGACTGTAGTTTATCTCTTAAGGAAATCAAACTGTGTGCTTACAAAGAAAATGCAGGGGTTTTGTCACCAATTACATAAAGCTGGGAGTTGATCTTACATGTAACTGTAACCATTTCCTGTAAGCACTTGCTCCTAATTTTATAAGGCTGTCACTTCTTGAGGCTTTACCCTAGAATGTACTTGTCTACTGCGGAAGAGGTCTATTGCGAAAGTTTATCCAGAGATAATAGTCTAACAGGGTATAAAACTCCATAGCATCGACTTGTCTGAAGTGTTTATTCCTAATTTTCAAACTCCTTTATCAAGCACTATTAGTTTTTCCATGACAAAAGAAAGAAAAAAGCAACCTGAAAGTAGGGTTTTTTTTTTCCATTAAAATACATACACACACAGAACACACATTGAACTGAGCTGACCTTATTTATACTATAAAATCTCTACTGGTTCTCTTCAAAATAGCAGCATAAAACAAGTTAAATAATAAAATAAATAAGTACCTAGGGTAATGCTCCTAGAAGAAAATGAGGTGTTCTGAGTATAAAGTAATTTTTTTTTTAAAGTATGGAAATTGAAAGACAAAATGTTAATGGTAGACATATTATTCTCTATTTTTAAATCAGAACTCAAGCCCATTAATTTAAAAAAACAGTATCTATATTACATGGGAATGAGCAAAAGGAACGTCTTAAAACCTTATTTACTTAATTTCGAAGATAATGAAGTGGGCTGAAAAGTGTGCAGAATCACAGGGAGAAGAACTGGAGCTTTTCCCATTATATGTAGGTCTCAGTTTCTCAGTCTGTAAAGCGGGTGAACCACCCTGCTAGCACACAGCACTGTTCTAAACAGAAGATGAGTGTGAATTTACACTGTAGTCAGTTCAGTCTAGGTCATGTTCACACTCCACTGAATGTCACGGGAGGCGTGAAGATCTGCTGATTCAGTTTTACCCAACAAAACACAGATAAGGTTCGGAATAACCCATTTGAAGAAGCTTAGCTAAAAACTGCAGCAAATGCTTTCCATTAACTACACCGCCTAGGAACTCCCATTAGGCCTGAGAGGCCAAAAAAATGGGGCGATTCTCCTGTGAGCTAGTGAAGATTGCTTTCTATGGGCTCAGGCCATGTCGCTAAATCTAGTTCACAGGACCGCCTCCTTCGAGGTGCCAGCTGTGGAGCAGAGATGGATCAAAGTCCTGGCCAGCATTTGGGTGCCAGTGTGGTCATCGTCTTATGCAAAGGACACGGATACTCACTTATTAGGCCCAGTTACAAAGTCTGGAATTACTAACTGGAATAGAAAACAACCAAAGCCGAAATGGATTATCCTTTCCTAGCATATTATAACTCTTGGAAAATCATGACCAAAAGGGTAGAAATGAGCCACAACAGTTATCAACTCTGTGCTGAGATAAATTCGTAGTTGGTAAAAAATGTATTACCACTTGCTACAAATCTACTAGGATTTTTGAGAATCAAAGAAACATTTTCCAAAGCACATTTTTTTTCAGAGCACTAGTTCTAAGCAAAATGATTAGGTGCTACAAAAAAAAAAGTTTAGAAATGCTGGTTTAATGAACTTTAACTAGGCTGCTGTAAAATAATGACTCCTCAAGAGTTTTTATTACATGTCAATATCAAAGAAAAGAATATAGCATGCGGCATTGCTCAAGTGCATGGGAACACAGAAGGCTTTTTCTCACTTGAGCCTAGCATTCTATAATACATTGTAGGGAAAACTAAATCAAAGGATATTTAAAACCTATATAACACAGTCAAAGCACCTGTCTGAAACAGTCAGGGGACTATAATTATTCCCCGACGTCCTCTCCAAAGCAGTTTTGTTGGTAATGCAAACACCTGCCACAGGGCTCTAGATGTGAAATAATATTTGCTGAAATGTGACTCCAGAGTTCTATACTTATTTTAAAAATGGGTAGCAATCAGATACCTGAATACCTATTACCTGCTTAAGGACACGAGGACAATGAGTTGGATTAGGAATTTATTTAAACATTATATAAACACACTCTGGGGCTGGGAAAATTAATATATGTAATGAGCTCAGAATTATCAATGGCTAACATTGATAATTTGTCATTGGAATTGGAAGTGGAAGGCTTTCTACTCGTATCAGTTTATTCTGCCGCTGGACAATAACTTACGGAGAAGCAGGCATTTGGTTGAGTTTGAAGATCCAGAGACAAGTAAAACTTGGTCCATGCCTTCAAGGAGATAATAGTCTGGACAGTTTTAATAGAAGAGTGATGAATGCTGCGAGATCACAGAGGACAGGGCACAGAAACCTCTGACAGTTTTCAACTATAAAGCTCAATTAGCAATGCCACCAGAGCTTTCAAAGGATCGCTCTTGGTCCAAGTTACAAGGCTGTTCAATACAGATATGAATTGCACTCGGTTGGTCTAACTCTATTCTAACAGACAACAGTTCAGTTTGTCGGATTCGGAGTTTTTTCATTAAGGCTGTGTCTATGCAAATAGATACAGTAGGACAGTGCTTAGTTTACAGTGAAGATGCATTCATTCCAGAATTGCTTTACTGCCATAATTCTCCATAAATATTAAACAACTGATGAGCTAGTCTCCATTCAGACATCCCCTTGACTCAGAATCATCATGCCTCTTGGATACTGAAAGCTACGTAAAACGTAGTAATTTGGGTTTTGCATATTTATGCATGGCCCTAATTTTTCAACTCAGCAAATTTAGAAGAATAAATATTCACAGGCTTGTGATTTTTTGTCATAGACATGATTTCTCTAATCTATGTGAATTGATGATTCTGGTTCTAAAGTTTTATAGTGTTCATCAAGTTTAGAAACTCAGAAATATAGTTGATTCTATAGAAAATTCTATTCTCAAAGAGTAGAACTTGGAATTTGCTGGAGGGATGTGTATTGGAAATAGGAATATGGGTCATACTTTCTGCTGGGTGACGATGTAATGTTTCTTTGGGGCTCCTTGTCTTCGTTGCAAAAATACCCGTTATCCCCAATACATATGTTACCGAATGCTCCACTTAGTGAAAAATGGTTTGAACATTCCATTGTTTATTTGGATGAAGAAAATTTGGAGAGTTCAAAGAGCTGAAAAGGAAATCCTGATGATGACATGAGAATGGGGTGGGGAGGGGACAAAGGAAGCTTCAGTATTATCTGCAACACTGTGTTTTTACGTATAGAAAATGGTGATGTGACAATAGCAAAATGATGGCATGTGCCCAATTCTGAATGTTGCTGCCTAAGTCTTTCTTGGATCATCCCTCTATTATTTTTATTTAGACAAGAAATTAGTACTAACAATATGATTCATTCATTCAACAAATAATTTGTTGAGAGCCTACTCTGTGATAGATGCCAGCAATGAAACAGAGACTGAAAAAGGGCATCATCCCTGTCCTCATGGAGTTTACGCTTTAGATACGAAAGTGAAATATTCGAGATCTGATAGAGACTGTTTCCAAAGAGAAAGCGAGCGAGTAGGGGTGAGTTAGCTTGTACTGATACTGTGGCGGTGGGCTGCCGTTAGTCCTGAATCAGTAAGAAGTAATTCTATGCTGGTAGGAACTGCCCTATTTTGGGTCAAGCTAGAGTTTAACTTGAATCATGCAGCGGCCATGGGCCACGCATCTCATGTGATGTCTGCTTTTCTCGTTGGTTGCAATCCCAAGTTCACCTGCCTTTTTCTTTGATTCCCTCTAGTATATGACTGCTGCCGCTCCTATGCAAGGGACCTACATTCCCCAGTACACGCCTGTGCCTCCGACAGCTGTTTCTATTGAAGTAAGTCTGGTTCTGTCTTGTAGAAAGAGGGTCGGAGAGATACATCTCAGCCACATAGAGTGTGGTCCCCGTAACCCAAGGATCCCTTATGTGTGTGTGATTGTGCTGCTCTGGCATTTGAAATTGCAAGCTCAGGATATGAAAATGTGTGCCTTTACTTGGCTCTGCCTGGGCTTTCCTTTGCACATAAAATAAGTTAATTTGCTATAAGGTATGAGGGAAGTGTCTTTTTCGTATCTAGAGAAAAGATCAGAGGCCGTATCTCTACCCCATCAAATATTAACCACAAATACACATAAATAGGGAGGGAAAAGAGTTTGCAGCTATTTGTATGAGCTGGTTCTCTAGTGCCTTCTTACTCAGAGTGGTCCCTGGACCAGCACCGCGGGCATCATTGGGGAGCTTGTTTAAAACTGCAAACTCTCAGACACCACCCAGACCTACAGAATCAGAATTTGCATTTTTTAAAATTGAGGTAACACTGGTTTATAACATTCTGTAAGTTTCAGGTGTGCAACATTATAATTCAACATCTGTGTATACTACATGGAGCTCATCATGTAAAGTCTTGTTTCCATCTATCACCAAATGTTTGACCCATTCGCCCTTCCTCCACCCCCTTCCTTCAGATAACCATCAATCTGCTGTCTGTATCTATGAGTTTGTTTTTGTTTTGTTTGTTTATTAATTTTTTGTTTTATATTCCACATATGAGTGAAATCAGATGGTTTTTGTCTTTCCATCTAACTTATTTCACTTAGTATGGTACCTTGTGATCCATTCACATTATCACAAATGGCAATATTTCACTGTTTATGGCTGAGTAGTATTCCACTGTATACATATGTACATTACATCTTCTTTAACCCATTCGTCCTTTGCTGCTACCAAGGTTTGGGAAACCCAGGCTTTTAAGAGGACACTATCATGTAATTTAGGAGCCCACAGAGGCCCAATTTTTAAATCGTTTATGTGTCCCAAACCTGTAGACCCCAAAGAATGTGTCAGTTATTATTAAACAGATTTTAACAGGATTTTCAGAATTTTAAGACTATGCAATTAAAACACATTTTCTTTGCTATGTTTAGCTACCAGAAAGCATCTAGAACATGAGGAAATTATGAACCTGGACATTTAAACATAAATCTCTGCCACATAATTGCATTTCAACACCAAATGTTCAACAGAATAGGAACATTTTGATGACCATGAAATAATGAGACACATTCAACAGTGTGGCTTATTAAAAACTGTCTAATTATTGTGAAACCTAGAATTTAAAAAGAAGTCTTTCCTTAAGAAAAATAGAAGCACACTCTGATATATTGCCTTTAATTTATGTTTATAAGGATAAGCACTGATTTCTTTTCTATGTAAAAGTACTCACTGAAAAATTCACCTGTCTCCGTACAATAGTGGTGGAAAGTTCAGAAAAAAATGCACAATAGTATTTGTGAGAAAAGGGATTGAATTAATATAAGAGAATTTTCAGATTCTAAGCATCTCAGGGATCTTCTTTGGCAAAGAGTTGACCAAGAACATTTGAAACCCAACATCACTACAGGTGTCCAAGGCTGTAAGTAAAACCAGGAGAATATATTCAGACAGACGCCTTTTTTAGGCCTAGTAATTACTAAAGGAAACCACCTGTGCCTCTCTGGAAACCAGTATGTATCCCAAAAGATGACCAACCTGAGAAATTCATTCTTGCTGACATCTGTGAGATCAAGAGAATGAAGGGTAAGGGAAGGAGCAAATCAGAATTAAGGAGTTTTTGAACTCCTTTTCTGAAACCTCTAATGAATTCCAGGTTATATTGTGGAAAACAAAATAAAACAAATCAAACTGCTGAAGGGAGACTTTCTTAACAGTATTCTTTTAAAAGAATTCCAAACACTGACATTGATTTTTATTAAGGTCAGCGTTCATTGCTTTGCCTGATCATATAGACATGGTACAGTGCACTATCCCAAGAAAATGCTTGAATATACAGTTTCTGTAGAAATCCTACATGAATTTTTTTATTAATAATTTACCATTTAGTGTGGCTGAATACAACCTACATGGCTCAGTGGTTGAGCATGGACCTAGGATCCAGGAGATCCCCAGTTTGATTCCTGGTCAGGGCACGTGCCCGGGTTGCAGGCTCGATCCCCAGTAGGAGGCATGCAGCTGGTCAATGACTCTCATCATTGATGTTTCTCTCTCCCTTCCTCTTTCTGAAATCAATAAAGATATCTTTTTTGAAATAAATAAATAGATAAATAAATAAAAATAAAAATTCCAAGTATGGGCAAAATGATTTCTGACCATTTGACTGCTCCAAGGACTTCTGATGGGAAGGCTCCTTGGTTGTACATTGAGGTGAATTTCTCAGCCCTTATCCAAATATGCTCTGTGGTTTTCCTGTGAGGACTTATTGTGGCTTCACATAACTGAGTGCAATTATACTCAAGCCAAATAGGAGAGTGGTATTCCCTGCAGTCTGGAAGAGGGCTTTTTGCTGAAGCTAATAAAGCTTGGTGTTCTTATTTGCCCCCTTAGGGTGTTGTTGCTGATACCTCTCCCCAGACAGTGGCACCTTCATCCCAGGACACCAGTGGTCAGCAGCAACAGATAGCAGTGGACACATCCAATGAACATGCATCTGCATATTCTTACCAACAGTCTAAGTAAGTTCTGGCTCTACTAAGCTCTTTCCCTCGAGATCAACCATCTTGACTTCACTCTCATGTTGCACCTGTTAGCTCTTGCTGCAGTACAGACCATCCCAAACTTAGCACCCAGCACTTACTTAGTTCATGATTATGTGGGCTGGCAGTTGGAGCTGACCTCAGGTGGACAGTTGACTGGACTTGCTCAAGCGTCTGGGGACAGCCGCCCGTCACTTTTGCAGCTCTGCTGCTGGGTGCGCATTGGTTGCTGGTGGAGCGATGGAAGTGATGGAGCCACACGGTTTTGATCCTCTGGAAGGCTTTTCACACAGAAGTCTCAGACTCTGAAGAATGAGAGAGGAAGCCCAGGTGACCAGCATTTCTCAATTCTGTTTGTGACTCGTTTGCTGCCGCCCCTTTGGTCAAAGCACGACACATGGCCAAACCCAGGGTTCATTACCAAAAGGCTTGGGCGCGGAAAGGAGCATTGCATTCATTTTTACCAAAAATAAAAAAAATCTACCATATGAATCCATATTTTGGAACAACTCTAATATCCCCACACGAAACTAAATAGTGAGGCTGCATCTCGGTCTCCGTTTCCTCGCTCTTAAATAAAAACAGTAACACTCTCCTTGCAGAGTTGCTTTGAACATCCCTTGAAATCATTCACAAAAACTGGTACTGTAAAATATAAAACAGGGAGTAGGGTGTTATTCGGGAATAAATGGTGAAGCAAAAATCACGAAGTCAGAATTACTCTTGCAAATTCTTAAATCACTTAAGAAAAGTACAGTTGGCTTTGTGATGAGTAACTATGTAGATTAAAATTTGAGAGGTTTTGACTGAAACCAAAGAAATGAACAAAAGTTCACTCCATATACAGATGTCTTGTCATGCAAACTATTCTACTTTGCAGGTAATAATGAAAGCCCTGGTAAATAGAGAATTCCCAGCGATCCTTTCTGTCTGCATAGTGTTGTCCCATTTCTTCATCATCATTTCTCTTTAACCTCAATTCACATTAAGAGACTTGTTTGTTGTTGAAAGGTTAATCACAGTAATGAAGTCTTCTATATGTGGTTTAGCTTCTGAAGTCAGTCCTGTGAGTTAAATGTAATCAGAACATGACTCTTCACCTTACAAATATAAGGTATTATCATCATCATCATCATCATCATCATCATTACTATCACATAATAACTTTCAGAAAAGATCGAGTAAATAAAACGTTTTTTCTTTTAATTCACATATAGCCTGTGAATTACATGCACCAACAATATGGTAGACTCTGGCACTCAGTTCCAAGCATATTGGAATTTTTTTTAGTCTGCTCAGCAGATTATATGGGGAAAGGAGTAGAGATTGGTGATGTGAAAGCACAGTGAGAGACACTGGTGGGAGACGAGAGATACTGTATTTGCCACAATAATTTTTCAAGGCTTTGTGAGTAGGCGAAACTGCCTTGTCTGTTTTAAAGTGCAATGAGGAAACCAGTGATCCTAGACCCTTCTTGCTAACAGCTTAATGATGTCTGGATAAATAACTATGCTTTCATTTATCCAACCAACAATTATTGATTGAGTGCCTACTATGTGACAGGGAGTATTCTATATGCTAATGAAAGACTGATGGAAGAGGCAGACACCTCCCCCACTCTTGGAGTTTATTTTCTACTAGGAGCAGACTCAGAATCATGGGTCAAACAGCAAATACAATAGTACCTCTGTTTTCAAATGTAATCCATCCCAGAAACCCGTTCGAGTTCTGAAATGTTTGAAAACCGAGGGATCCACAGCCGACGGCTAGGCCTCAGGATCTTGCCCTCAGCAGAAGCCACGGGGCATGTTCGACTTCCGAGGCATGTGCGAAAACCAAAGCATTTACTTTCGGGTTTACAGCATTTGTAACCCGAAATGTTCGTCAATGGAGACGTTCGAAAACCGAGGCACCACTGTAATCAAAAAGAAACAGAATTTCAGAGCAGACTGCTTAAAAAGATTCTTGTGATAGAAAGTGACCGCGTAGATACCTAAGATTTGTATCAGGGAAAGTCTCTCGTATAGACTTGGTCTGAAAGACACCTAGAGGCTAATCTCGGGGAGCTTTGGAGAAAAAACATTCTAGACAGAGCAGACAGAAATTCAAAGATCTGGAGTGGGGACCCGAGGCTGAAGTGTGGTGGACAGGGCCACGGGCGAGAGTTGTAGAAGGTGATGCTGAACAGGTTAACTTTTTTAGAGCCTTCGGTTCTTTAGATACTTGACTTTGTGTTGAGTAATTATCCCTGGTTTTATGTTAAGTGAGCTAGAAAACCTTTGGAGGTGTTTAAGAGAAGAAATGACAGAATTTTATTTACGTTTCAATGACTCTGTTACCAATGGACACTGGGTATAGAGGGATATATTTCAGGATGGCTTTCAGGATGCAGATTTCCCCCTCTTGCAATTGTCCAGACCCTCCTCCTCTCCCTGCCTGAATAACTTAGCTCTAGCCGCCCCTACTTGTCAGCCCATGATAAGATGCTCTTTCTCAGGGTCCCCACCTTTCATGGTCATTGTACGATGTGATGGAGAGGCGAGTGCTCTGCCTGCCCAGAGAGAGCATCTCTGCCTCTCGTGGATTCTGGTGAGGGTCTTCCCATCCGCCTTCGCACCTAGGCCCTGTTTCACTTACAGTACCTTATGCCGGGTACTATGCTAAGGGACAGGATCCATGCCCTCGAGGATTTTCAGTCTAGAACAGGATTTAGATCTACACATAGACAAGGAGACTGCAAGGAAGAAAATGAACAGGACTCTTCTTTAAGGTACTATAATAAGTCATAGAAGAATGCATTTAATTTTTCTTGGTTGTGTAAGCTTCGGTGGAGGTTGTGGCAACTGGAACTGTGTTCTTACAGGAAGGAGCAATGTTCCAGGTGGAATAATGTCCTGATCAGTGTCCAGGGTGGGGAAACTCAGAACATTTCTTTGAGAAGTAGATACAGAGTAGTAGAATAGTGTAAAGAGGCAGACTGAACCCAGATTCTCATATCAGGCACCATACCCAGGTGCCTGAACAGCATTTCCTTAGTCCTTTGCATGTTCTTCCAGTTGAAGTAGCTGGATTTGGAAGCAGTGTAACAGACAGTCTTATCATTGCCGTCGTTCAGACCAAAGGGAACAGAGTTCTGAAGTAGGACGGTGGCAAGTGTAATGGTGGGGGTTGGGAGATAGAATGAAGTAAGAAAACGAGGGGCCAGGACTTTTAAAAGTTCAAGCAATACCGTGGGGTTACTGATGCCACGAACAGGGGCAGATGACATAAAATCAGGGGCCCTGATTTGTGGAGAAAGATGAGGAATTGAATCATCCTTATGATGAGTCCATGCAAAGAAGCATTATTCCTCGAAATATTTGAGGAAGCCTGGATCTGACCTCAGAAAACTTGAAGTGTTCAAGTTTAAAACTGGTGGCACCATGGTCATGCGCCTTGAGCATGGATTCTTACGGTGCTAGTGCAGAGCTCTGCGCAGATAATAAACATCGAGATGAGAGGCCCCCCAGCCCGTGTCCTCGTGGGGTGAGAGTTATGGTGAGGGGTGTCCCCGCTTGACGTTTCCTTGCACTCATGCTGGACCGTGTGTTACAGGATGGTCCGCAGGGTGTGCTCGTTGCTGCAACGTGACAGAGATGA
Organism: Miniopterus natalensis; assembly: GCF_054644295.1. Taxonomy (NCBI): domain Eukaryota; kingdom Metazoa; phylum Chordata; class Mammalia; order Chiroptera; family Miniopteridae; genus Miniopterus; species Miniopterus natalensis. The sequence continues at coordinate 12,580,805 of NC_142095.1, read as the reverse complement.
AAGCACCCTGGAACACGGAGCGTTTCAAATGTGTGACGTGCCGAAACCACTCGCGTTGCCTCGCGGACGTTTCTTTTACAGCCCCAGCGCTATTCTTTCAAATAATCTAAAAACACTCAAAGTGGAAAAATTCACTCAGGTTAGATTCTACCATTTTCTCGAGGGAGGACTATGTTATCCTTATAAAGGCCACCAGAAATCTACTCGAACAGTCTTGTTTTGAGGTCAAGGCACAAGCAAAATCCTTAAAGTTATAGGCTCCAAATTTCTCTGCAAAACTGTTATCTTTTCAGTTCATGGAAGAGTGGTATTTCTAAAATATTTTCGACAATCCATGTTCTCTGGAGTACTCCAGATTCACAAATAGCAGCTTATTTCCATCTTCATTATACTAATTGTCATCCCCTTACTTTCATTAGGCAGCTCATTTCTAACAATCATTATGTTAATTGAGATATGGATAGTTTAAAGTGCTTGTACCAACCTCTGTCCTTTCTCATTAAGTGATAGCTGACCTCCTGTGGGGTGTGAAATTCTGATTCTGGTAGCTGAGTGCCCCTGAAAAGCTGTTTAACCCATCACACATACATTTAACATCATAATGTCTAATACTAAAGTTATTTTAAAGTAAATTAGAAACATCACTGCAGAAGGCCACAGGATAAATGTTTTGGGGATCTATGTCAGCAAATATTTTAATATTCCAGATTTTACTTCCCAAGCTAAAAAACACATCTTCACATTTGTATTCATGTTTTTTCTTTTTCTTCCATTGTTAAAAGACACTATTACTACAAAAGGGACTCTGGAATCTTATCGGGAAAGGCAAAATTGGTACCTGTGGTTTATTTTGGAAATTCCATGGAAATTTCAGTCCCTGCCCAAGTTATCAGTTTTCCTTTGTGCTTGTAGGAAATCTTAAAAACAAGAAGGACTTGAAACACTGTTTTCAAGCAGCATTAGGTTCTAATATGCAAAATCGAAAGCCCTTGATTCAAATTCCATCTTGGCCACTGACTAATTGTCATTCAACCCTTCGGAGCCTCCTATCCCTCTTCTTTAGAGTGAGAGATTAGATTGTCCTCTGAGGAGTATAAACTAGATTTCTGGTACTGGGGAGGATTAGCCAACCTTCCCTGGAGTTGGGAAACCTGCTGTAACCTCAGTGAAAGATTTTCTTAATTGCAGTTCTCTTCAGACCTATTAACATGCTAATGGATGCGACCTCCTAGAGGGCCAGACAAAGATTTCAGATGTTTTACCTCCTGAAAGATTAGTGCGTCCTGCCCTCCAAGAGTTTTGTTTTAACATATTAAACTATTACAGAACTCTATCAAAATGTTTTATTGTCCACACCATGATGATTTTGATACTAATTTAAAAGATGGCCGTCTTTCAAAACCAGGCTTTTTTGTACTGGATACTCTTCTTGATGCCCTAATCACATGCCTGGCTTGCCTCTGGGTGATCCAGGAGTGGGAGTCCAGTGTGCAATTTTCCCAAAACTCTGGACCACAGAATCCCTCTTTTCATACGTCATCACCTGAAGCCCATCTGTGAGGAACAACACCAGGGAATATTAATTATTAGGTAATCTCTAAGACTTGTTCCAGCTCGAAAAGCCTAGAATTCTAAGGTTATAGTTTGCTGCTTCCTAATCTATTCAATCTGCTTTTCTTTGTGTGTGTGTGTGTGTGTGTGTGTGTGTGTGTGTGAATGGGGGTGGTGATGGGGGAGTTGGGGGGTGAGAGGGTTCAAGATGCCTCTGATCTTAAATTCAAAGCCCTCATCTTCCAACATCCACACTGACCTTAGAAGGCCCTTGTCTCAACCCCAAACTGCAAAGTCTTTTACTCTTCTAGCCTCCTCTTGAACGCCAGTTCCCTGTACACGGTAAGTATGTTAATGATGTGTGAATTATATCCTTGATTTCCATGCTTACATGTCCTTTGAGCTTGTAAGTAACAATATTCTGTTTGCACAGAACTTTACAGTTTGCAAATAATTTTTATACTCATCCACACGAATACCTCTTTTTAAGTTGCAGCCAATTTTATTTCTAAAATAACCTCACCGTCTAACTTACAGCATTCTTGTTTGTAATGATCACAGCCTTGAAAACTTAGAAACTTGTTTTTATGGGTATAGTGCAATTCACAATTATTATTGAAATGTGCACTTTACCTGGGACAGAGAAGGTAGACAGGAGTGAATTCAGTTCTGAAAAATAGCAACATTTTCCCCCCTCAGACTTCAGCTAGCAACCATGAACATGTAAAGTACAGTGACTTATTTCTCCTCATTTGTTTTCATGTAACACTGAGACTACTCGAAGGGTCAAGCAAGTGACGGGAGAGGGCTATTAGAAGCATTTGCGTAAGGTTATAAAGCTTGACAGCAGCTCCAGCCTAGCTCATGAATATGGAAGCTGCAGGACCAGTGCACATGACGCACCTGAGCAGGGAGGGTGCTCTGGTCAGCGTGGGCCATTGAGCAAGACACTGTTCAGTGAGCAGCTCTTACAGAGACACATGGTATTTAAGGTGTTTTCTGCTCCGTGTACAATAACACCAGGGTTGAAGATGGGAGTAGGAGCAAAAAATAGATCCGAAAAATAAACAAAAACACAAAACCATTCAAGATAGGTTTTTAGAGATAAATGGAGCAAGTCTACACTTAGCAAAGGTACAGAGAAAGATCAAATATATACCTTAGTTTCCATGACAACTACTAATAAAATTTCCCTTATTGTTGCTCCTATTATGAAAGTTTTAATTGCATTTCTCACTTTCTTGCATAACTCAGAAGAAAAGGTACTTCTAGAGACTTAAACTATTGGTTAAAAATGGATATATTCAGTTTACCAACTAGTCATTGCCCTTACATAATTCTAGGTATAAGTTAATCTGGATTCTAGGAGCCATAGCTGACTCCTATGAGGACTTTTTGCAAATTAGGAAAAGCAATCCCTCTGGGCCATCCCAGGCTAACTGCCATGTAGTTTAAATCATTGTCAAGGGCTTGCTGTCAAAGTGAATAAGGCCCGTTTGCTCGGTTTGAATGCAGCCCTGCACCAGAGTACATAGTTTGGGGAACAGACTAGTGGCTGGAGCTTAGCCCCACTGTGCTCCCTCAGCCGTGCATCTTGTACAGTGAACAACCTGTACAACCATACGCAGCAGCCCTAAGTTTCTTCTACTAAATTAAGCAAATGAGCGTCAGAAAAACCTGCAGAGCACTAAGAGCACTAAGGCCTTCGCCTACATACATATGACCTCCAGATAGTTTAGATTCTTCTTTTTATAGCACACCCCCGATGTTATTTAGCAAAATTCTAATCTGTAGGTGGAAAAGCTAAGAATAAAGTTCAACCCTCTAGAAGCTCAACCCTGCAATAGAGATGGGACAGCAGCAGAGGCCATTATTTGGACTGGGCCAGGCAAAGTGGCATATAGTAAAAGTTACTTTAGCCTTGTGAAACACCTACTATGTGCATGCCACTCTGCCAGACTTCTGGAAGGTATAAAGTGAAAATAAAATATAGTCCCTGCTCTCAAGAATTCAAAATCTTGATGAGATATATAAGCAAGGAAGAAGAGGGAAAGTGAACAAAACTCCTTGCCCTCTTAACCACATTACTTAATTCCCTGGGACAATAAGACTAACGTGAACATCCTTGGTGAACACCATAGATAACATACAGTCCATTGCTGTATCTTGGGTATATAGTAGGGACTCACACATTTGCTGACTGAGTGAATGATGAATCCCATGGGAGTTTTGAAGGGATAGACATGTGCAAAGAATTTCTGGGGAAACTACAACATAAGCCAGGCAACAAAAATAGGCTCCATTTGCAAAGGGATTGTTTTTTATCTGGGTATATTTGTAATATTTATTACTTTAGAACTGAAAGATATTCTTGACCCATAAGCCTTGCTATTTAATGTGAACATACTTTCTGGCTCAAATATATATTTGTGAGAAAGTGGCAGAATTTGACACTTGAATCGGCCCAATATGCTTTTACAACTTCATTGTAAATAACATGACTGTTATTTTTAAAGAGCTTAGTATCTTTTTAAGAGGCCTCAATGGACAAGAGCACAGAAGGAGATTTCAGAGTTGCTTTGTGTAATAACCACTCTTGTTCAATTGTTTTCACAGACCATAAACAAGACTGAAGAATGTCCGTCCGAAACTTTGCCTTGAATGAAGAGACTTCATTGAACAAGAAGTTGGCTTCCAGTTTGCACAGGCGTCAATGGAATGCTTTTTTTTTTTTTAATTTTGTACTTTACCCAACGAAAACAAAGCGTTTTGTGTGCTGTGCAAATGGGTCCTTCATGTGGTCTGACAGTTTATTTTTTGCCATCATTTTTTAAATTAAAGTAAAAAAATAAAATCCCAGAAGAGGAAAAACAACAAAAACGAAACATGGAAGGTTGACATTTTATCTGGAAGAACATTTGAAGTCAGAATTGACCTGAAGGTGTAGATAGATTTTTTTTTTTTTTTTAACAGAAAACCGGATGTCAAGAGGTGGGCAAGCAGAAATGGAAACTAATTGTCTTCCTCAGTAATTAAGCTACTCTCTTTTTTTCCTTCTTGTTTAAATGTGGGTTGTTTTTTAATTTTTTTTCTTAGAAATATTTAGGTAAGGTTTATCTTGAATCTTAATTGCCTTAATTTTAAGGACGTCAAAGGCTCTCGAGGCAAGCTGTCAACGTCTTGTTAAAAAAAATCCAGAAAGAATTGAAATATTGTGCCGGCTTTAACTGGTGCAGAAGCTTAAGACTGTGAGTTTTTAGGATGAAAAAAAAAAAAACTGTACAGTTTAAAAGAAAATGTTTTTCTTCATTTGAAGAAAATTTGCTGATAAAAAGAAACCATGGCAACTGCAAGAATTGGAAAAATGCTGGGACTTTTCATGAACTTTGTCTTAAGTGTTGAACCATTCGAGAAGGCTAAAACATTTTATGGTAAAGTTATTAAGGTTGGTTTAAAAAAAACAACTGCATTAGAAATAATGCGTGTTTGGGGGGCAGAATGCAGATTTTTTTAATTTACAAAGCGTGATTGCTAGCAAAAGCATTAGTGCTTTTTATCTGCAGTCTTTTTTATGAGCTTTACAGAGTTTTTAGTCAGCTTTGCTTGTCACATTGCAAAACCTAGCTTAAGAGCATTAAAAAAAAACAAAAAACAAAAAACTTAAGTAGATAGGAGCTTATGGTCAAAAGTGCAAAACAAAACAAAACAAACAAAAAAAAACAAAAAACAAAAAAAGCAATAGATAGAGAAATTGTTGACAATTTCTGTAGTCTTTCCTAGTTGTGATCAAATTCAGCCTATGGATGGCCTATTTTATACCAAAGATGAAGTGGTACCCTATTGCAGTCCAGAAGATAGAGGTTGTTTTTCTTTACTTTTCTCTTAAAATTTTTATTTGACCTACATGGCCGGACCAGTTCTTACTTTGTTGTTTGTTTAAACTACCTTCCACTGGTATTTTACATACTGCAAAAAGAAAAATTTTTTTTGTATATTTGTTGTTAGTAGAATCTTGCACCTGCTGTGTTCAGCGGTTTCAGCATGAAGAGTTCTGGATACCAACTGATAGAGCCAAATGGCTTTCAATTCCATGAGCTTTTCCACTTCCTTGCTAGCTCTCTTGAGTAGTGAAACCTGTATGGATGGCCACCAACCAGCTAAGACACTTTTTTAACAGGTTGAAATGTTTTTGTGAATTTTGAATGAAAGACACTTCCTGAACCTGGTCTGAAGGGTCACTTGTCAAAAAGAAGCTTAGTGATATTCTGTTAAGTGGTGAGTGGTCTCCTGAAAAGGTCTCATTGCATTTGTAACACTAGTCTTCCTTCTAAATTCCAACACCTCTTGATTTTGTCTTTTGCACCTTAGTCTTTGTCATCATCCACCATGAATAGTCACCTTGATTCTGCAGTTGGGAAGGGATATCTTCTTTTTGCCTTTTTTCATTGTATTTTCATATCCTGGTGTTGTCAGAAGAAAGACAAAATAGGCCTTTTTATTTCAGTTTAACTCTCTGAGGCAAGTAGGACCAATAAGATTGAGTACTCTATTAGTGGGATTTAGGTAAGCTTTTAATATGCTAGTTGACAATCAAGAAATTCTATGATTTATATTAATAAGAACCAAAACAATTGGGTTTGATCAATCATTAAAGCCAAAGGAGATATATTTGCATTGAGAAGGGTGCAAAACTTTCTCAAAAATGGATTAAATTGATGTAACAAACATCTCTGCATATTTGGTTCATGAAATCCATATTCTGCCTGTACAGTTTTACCTGAAACTAAGGACAATGAAACTTTAACTGAACCATGCCCTAGAATTGCTTTCTGAATGAACCATTAGAATCAAATAAGTGAAACTCTCTTCACAAACTGAGTCATAGGAAGCTGTCTTAGTCCAGAAAGAAGAGGTAAATACGTGAAGTGCACTATAAAAGAAAGCAAAGTAGGCTTTTAAAAACATTGAAACAAATTTCAAAGATAAATTATATTCCCATTAGGTCAACATGAGCAATGAGTTTGACTCATATGAAAGTGTCAATATTCCACTTTTTGTGACTTACAAACAGAAAAGCCTAGTGTGGAAACAGACCTGGTTCTCTTATTTGCAACACCATGTATTGAAAACTCAAATCTAGAGAGTGACTCCCTATCTTTGTGATCAAATTAGAGGCGAAAATATATCCAAGAAAATGGAACGTGCTACAGAGAAATTCAAACTGGTCACATCCATCCTTATGATTTTCCATGCTTTCAAAAGAATCCTACGTTTCTACTTCCTTCTGTTCCATCCTTCAGCCTCTCATGTATTTTAAGGGTGGCACTTAAGTTTTATCTTTGAGAAGTGGGCCCCCAAGTTTCAGGGGGTATAAACAAACATGTATGGAAACTGTATTTTCTGTTTCTTTTTTCACTCTCTGAACTCTTTGTATAAATAAGGATGATCCTGGGCATAATTCATTTGAATATGAAACCAACATGCTTTCTTTTGTTTCTGTAAAAAATAATAATAATAATAATAATGTGATACAAAGAAAGTCTCATTTACACAATCAACAATGAGGCTAAGAGGTAGCTACCATGTGGCTGATGAGTGTGCCTAGGTAACTTCCTGTTTCTATTCAAAACAACTGCTTTATTTATACATTCAGAAACATTTTTTTCAACTATGAAATTTCAATGATCTCAATTTTTTTAAGCCACTTCAGGCAAAAGGAAATTACCTGTCATTTTATGTATTCATGTGTGTTTTGTGTTTGGATTTTTTATATCATGCCATTCTATAAAATATCTTATTTCAAGTCAAAAAGAAAAAAAGAAGGGAAAAATGGCACATGTTCAAATTTGCATCTGTCATCTTAACTAATCATTGTTTTAAGAGTCATGTCTGGGGGGAAAAGCATCAACAGGTAAGCAGCATTACATTGTATTACAAATAAAACAAACCAAAATATGTGTCCAATATATGCAGACATCAGGAATTTTAATTTAATCAACAATCGATATGTTGGTTATTTTAATCCTGTTTAGGACTGTAATCTTTTTTGCTTTTGAAGTATTCTGGTTCACCAGGTTTTCACGCATTTATTCAGATATTCAATTTTCCCTCTCAACTGTAGTTGCCAAAACGTAATCTAAACATTAGGAAACAAACTATAGCCAGAATCCAAACGGGATAAACACTATCTCATCCAAACTGTAGTCACATGGTCAGTGGAGGAGTGCAGTTTTTTCTGTTTTTATTGTTTTTAAATAATGATAAGCTATTGTCAGGGGTGGCAAAGTATGCCTAGTGGCTGGGGGCTCCTCATGGTCTCCTGAAAATGTCATGGACCCTAAGTGAACTAAATGTGATACTAGCAGGGGCTGGTGACTGTCCTTGAACATTGGCATGTCTTGAGTATTGCAGGTGACATAATATTCTAAAAAAAAAATCCTCTAGCTGACTCCAGTTCGGTCAGGGTTAGTTTGTTTCCTTGGTAGATTTCAATTGTTCAGGTGTTGTCTCCATGCTTCACCTGAATCAATTCTTCCTGTGACCTTAACGGATCTGCCACATTTGACAGCATGTAAGACTCACCTTCACCTTTCCTAATGAAAACCACACGGTGTTAAAAGCACTCACCTTAGAGCTGGGAGGCTGAGAGCAGGTGGCTGGATGGGACTGGAAATTCGCTGTACCTGCAGAATGCACCGACCCTTTGCAAAACTGCTTTAAAACTATTTTTAATTCACAAAAAAAGTACTTTTCCCCCCCAAAACAAATTTATTTGAATAATCGGGATGCCATTAGATACCTATGTACCTTTTACAGTGGCCTAAAATCTCCATTCACGCAAAGTGAGATTTGATTTAAATAGGACCTTTGCAGTCTTCACGACTGAGAAGTTTCAATGTGCTGTCTAGACAGATTATAATGTTAGTAGGAGACTAAAAATACATTTGACAATTGAGCCTCATGCTTCATTTGAGCACACACACCATTGCAGATGAGCTGATAAACAGAAATTCTTAAGTGGGTTTCAGTGATAAATGTTTTCATATGATAGGAAATCAAGTGAAAGGATAATATTTGTGTATAACACTTGGCACGTTTGAGGATCACTTCAAAATAAAGTTAAAACATGTCATGGAGCCCTTGATCTGTATTATCTTGTCCACAGTGGGGAGTAAAGGAGGAGATTTTGTTTTCATGTTATTGTGGCTGGCATGCTTCAAAATTTGGAGCTCCCTGGGACTGACAGCCTCTCATGCAATCTGAGGGGCTGGTGTGATTGAAACAGGCTCATTGATTCCCTGCACTGTCCCCTTCCTGTGGCGGATGATAATGGGATTTCATTAATGAATCAACTCGTTTTACAAATAACATCCACTGTGGCATTGGAAGGCAGCTGAGTCTAACTCAGATGTAACACTTTTCACCAAACATTTTAAAATACATCATTAGTCTTTTCATCCAAATGCTTTTGGTCAAGGCTGTCCTTTGTAGATTACGTGGCTCAGGAAAGCACAAAAGCCAAATGTAAGATCCCTGAGTGGCCCCCAAAATCTTTTACGACGTAGGGCAGGGAACTCCCCCCAGATGGTTGATACCTTTGATCTTTGGTCTTATACCCCAATACATGTGCTCCCTGTCACACACGCACGGGATGGATGCCTTCTCAATATTCATTTCTTTGTATTTCTGGGAGGGAGAAGGGTGTTTCAAGAAAGGCTTCCTTCACTCAGGAAGCGTTAAAGCTGAAACAGAGGTGAGATCAGGCTTGGAGTCTGCACAGGAACCACTAGGCCACCAAGTCACGCTTTCCTTCCATCTTACACCGGTTGGTAACCGCCCGTGATGGAATCTTGCAGAAATACAATCACTCTCAATTTTTGAAGGGCTAATTATCTACTTTGTGCATTTCCTCTGTCTTTTCTTTTCGACTCTTAAAACTTGGGGCTCTATTTCCTTTTACTAACATGTCACCCTGAGGGTGGAAAAAGAAACAATGGGAAATAAAATTCAAATCAGTCTATTTTGCTTTTTGTTAAGTATTGGTTTATTGAAGGAGTTTGAAATCATTTGTAAAAATTAATGTCAGAGCATTATATACTGTTGATTTTTTATTACCCATGATGTTCCCATCCCATCCACCACAAATAATTGAGAGTTGGCTGTATTCTTGCAGAGTATAAAGAAAAAAAACTGTAGCTAATAATTTGGCTTCCCCCCCAAAAAAAGCTGTTTTGGTTTCGTTAACTTTTGAAATTTGAACCAGTAGAAAAGGTCAACTCAGAATTCAGTTATGAGAATATAATAGCAGCTCTTGGTTAAAGACACACTCTTGTCCCTATCTTAAGTCTTTCACCAAAAAAAAAATCCACACAATTCATTGTTTTGTTTTGTTTTTGTTTGTTTTTTTACTTTTCATTACTGTATTAAGGCTGAACGACCTTGACAATCCAGCGGATTTATTTAAATAATCATTTCAAATTTAAATAGTGTCCAAAGTGTAACTTTAGTGTTACACTTTGTATTTTAAACCCTCTGGTCTTAGATTATTAAGAAAGATGCTCTGTCCGCCTCCCTAAATATGTTATTTCCTCATATATAAAAAAGGAGTCATTCCACACTTTTCAGGAACTGTAAGTACAATTTCAAAGAGACACTTGAAAAAGTTTTTTCCATTCTGGAAATCAGTGTTTTCATTTCTTTAAAAAGAAGAACTAATTGGAAGATTAATTTTAAAAATATATGGGTAAAAGTGTTCTTGCTATGAAATATTCAGTACACAATTTCTTAAAAAAATTGGGACACAGCTTCTTTTAAACCCCTGGTTTCAGGCCGTATTTGACTTCATGGAACTTCTGGAGCATCTAATTTTGAACTTAATTTAAGAGCATTTTGTACTGCTGTTCTGACTGTCATGGAAAGTTCTGTAATTCTATGGTGTTTCTGGTTTTATTTTTAATATTTTCATCTGTACCACAGTCAAACTAGCTACCATTTCCCCCATTCCTTGGGCTTTCTGTAGATCAGTGGATGTTAGGTTTAAACTTCTGTTTTCTTTGATGAAGCTTTCAATAAAAAATGAAAATAAAATCAACCCAGTAGGGCCATTGTGTTCTTCACTCTTCCAGAGATGGGTTGGGGGAGGGACTGGTGGGAGGGAGCAATGTCTATACATGTTAGATTCCGTATGCTGATGGCTTCCTACAGAATTCCTCAAAGAGCCATTCATGGAAACAATGTGGGAGAGGAGGGAGCATTCTGTTCGTGCAAAGGGGCATGAGGAAATCACTATTTTGGGGTTGTAGGGGGTAATAGATCACTTAGATCTTTCTAGGACCTTATACACTGTGCCCACTTTTTAGGCTTAGGGATCTGGTGATCATCCAGCTCCTCTATCCAAACATGCCTAACACCAGCAACTACTCGATGCATCTTGTGTGAAGGTCAGGAGACAGAGAGTTATATGTAACACTAAAAAATTTTCTTTTGACACCTGTGGTTTTTAACCCCGCAAGGATTAAATACCAGGTCAACCCAAATCCTAAGCGTCCATTTTTCAAGCTGTGGATGGCTATGCTAAGCAAGTAACCAGAAACTATATTTCTCTGGTCCAGAATAGTCCAAACTAATTCAAAGCTCATATTCAAGGGCCCCAAATATTCTGTGCTATAATATGCACTTGCTGTGTTGTTTAAGAATATCCAATTCTACTCTAGAAGACAGGAAAACAAGTGAGATGAAAAAAATTAATATGATGTGTTCAACGCAACAAAGTAAGTCATGTTTAAGAAAGATAAAAAATAGAGTATATGTGAAAAAAGAGAAAGACCAAGAAAACGCTTTATGTTTATGATGCACTAAATATATACAAAGTACCGTGTAGCCTGGATACACTAAATATACATGAGAAATGTGTCTGAGGCCTTCATTCGGCCATCCTTTGTAACCCTTGCAGAGCTCATCAGGGTAACTGGTGAACTGCAGTTCCTTCCTTCCCTTCCCTCAGAGGCAGCAAGCATGTTTCATTGGCTCCTTCCTTCTCTTGTCTGCCTTGCTCAAACCAAGCTCCCTCGGGTCCTTATCACACACCAAGCGAGGGAAAGGTTGACGAGGCAGAGGGAGAAGCAGGAGAAAGGAACACTGCAGAACATTCAGCTAGTGCGGTCCTTCCAGCCCTCTTGCACCCTGCCTTCAGTGAGTGAACCTGCTCCGTGGACCTCCCCTTGCTGCGTGCTGTGGGCTGGAAACCCATGTAACGAGCCCTGTGCTTTCAGCATACAGTGTCGGGTAAAAGTAGATTTACAGTTGTTCATATGGAAAATAATGCAATAATTAATAATACAAGAGTGAACTCTGTGTTTCATGTACTCACAATTGTAAACCTACTTTTGCCTTACCCTGTGTTTAATTGGCCTCTGAACCTTTCTGTTCTGTGACCTCGAGTACAACTTGTACTTGGAGGCTACCACGGCATCGAGGTGATTTCCCATGTGACAGCGTCATGCTTTAGAATATAAGCACCCCAGAGAGAGTAGGGAGAGCGACCCAACCAGTGTCCGGGTTCTAAGAGCGTGTTGTGTGTTGTGTATGCCCCTTTTCCCTATATGAGTGTCTGTTCACCTTGCACTTCTTGGCAGAAGAGGAAGTTGGAAGAGAAAGCTGGAAGAATGGAATTATTGGAGAATGTAAGAAAATAAGACTGAAATAAAGATCTTGAATTTAATTTCACCCACATTCCATCAGGGTTTTTTTTTGTTTGTTTTTTTCCCCAAATGGTTCTTTTACGTTCATTTGTTTTTCAGGAATTAAAGACTTTTAATAAGAGAATACCACCACCACCCATATGCACAAAATTCTTGCAGGGCATTTGGGAATTTCCTGAAATGCATCCATAGGCTTTTGGTAAAAAAGTAAAATAAAAATCCTTTGTTTTAAGATATAAAGATAAGAGAAAGAAGACTAGAGAATGAAGAATCACGGCCTCCCTTGTATAAAAAATAACCATGATTTCTTGACCTCATATCTGTGTATTATTTTAGTGTTTTATCATCTTTTTCTCCCAAAAGAACTCAGTGCTTTGTCAATTCTCAATAGTACCAATAAAATTCATATTTAATAATGCTCTTTTAAAGGGAGGCTGCTCTCCAAAGTTAGTAAAAAGTAGTATAGCTCAAACTTAATCTCAGAGGATTTCATTATTTCTAAATTTTCTGCAGAAGAGTTTCATTTACAGTGTGGATGAAAAAGTCTTTCCATATATCAGAAAGCTGTCTTTTTATTTAAATCCTCAGACGCAGGGTGCACCTTCCCTCCCAGGGCCTCTCTCCTGCCCTGAGGAAGGGACAGGTTACTACTGTGATAAAGCGGTCAGCAGGTGGCGCTGCTGCATTAGTCTCCAGTGGATTCCAAACCCAAAGCCCGGATTCAGGATTCCCAAGCAAACCGGTACTGGGAGGTGTTGCTGCAAGAACAAGAGTCAGCACTAACTGAGCCTTCGCTCTGTGCCAGGCCCTGTGCCACGTGCTCCACATACCTGAGTTCACACGACCCTCACAAGAGTGCTCTGAGGAGGCACTGCCATTGTCCCCGTTTTTCAGATGAGGTTTGGAAGGTTGGGTTACCTACCCAGACACCTACATCCATGAAGGGCTAGAGTGTGCTTTTAAAAACATATCCAAAAGCTCAGCCCCTGGTTCTAAGGTTTCTCTTCTGCAATGATTTTGGGAAATACCAATATGGAGGACATTTTAAAAAATATCTTTTCCAAGAGGTCACCTCACTGGGCCTGAGACTGCGTGACCTCTGCAGAAGAGGGCATTGGACACCATTCACATCATCTTCGTCACAGAAACCCAACACAATTCACATTTTCCATCCCAGGAATAACTTGCTGTTTCAATCATCTCTGTGATTTGTTCTGGAGGAAAGAGCCTGTCTACGAAGTGGATAGGCATAACTTTTCATTGCCTCATTCATTTAACAGTGCCTAGCGCATGGACACTCCATAAATATTTTAATTTCTCGTTTACAAGGATGTCCTGCTCTAGTAGGCAGAGGCTATGACAACACTGTAGTGTGAAATAAGACCTGGGGACTTTGGGAGCAATATGTTTAACCTTTTTGTGGCTGGATGCAGTAAAGTCTCTTCTCATCCACACATATGGAAGCTCTTCCAGGCCCCTTGCTGCTGCCTTTTCACGGTTACCTTTTTCCCAAAATCATCTGGAACATTTAACTCATTGACAGTAAAGAGAGAAGAATCAGCTATTCTGGGCATAACTCTAGTAACAGCTATGATTTATTACCACTGATCTTTTTACAATCATGCCAGGGAAGTGCTGGCCACATTTTAAACATGCGGGAACTAGGGCTTTAAAAAGTTGCATGACTCAACCATGTTTTCATGGTGCAAGCTTATGCCCAGCTATATACAAAGCCAAAGATTTCTCTCTAATGTAGTGCTGGATCCAATGATATGACTTAAAGGGATACGTTTCTTGTCCAAAATAACTTTTCTATTATCTGAAATTTCAACATTATCATTTTATTCTTGATCACAAAATATTGGAAAAAGTACTGAACAGGCATTGAAAAGGCCTTAGGTTCTCACTTTAGGTATTCCATCTACAACACATTTTCTCTCTCTCTCTCTCTCTAAACTCCAGCTTCTTTATCTGTCAAAATGCATACCTTTTACTTCCCACAGTGGAGATCAGGATAAAATGGGCAATGAGTATATCAGGTGCAAATCCCCTAATAATTGTAAAGGCAAACCAAAAGCAACACCTCACTTTAGTTTTTCAGTCCTGAATTTCCCCTTGAAAGCACAAGATGTTCTTGTGAAAGTTCCTCCTGATAGCTAAGGGCAAGATGGATATCTGAGAAGATGGAAGGAGGCAAGAAGACAATAGTAGATAGAGCAGAGGTTAATAGTCAGCTGCTTCGAAATGTTGCACAGATTCTCCCGGCCCAAATCCCTTTGTTCCCAGGCCACAAGAACGAGAACATATAGAAACTGAGCTGCTAGTTGAGCTAACTCCCTCCACAACGTCAGATGATAATCCTTTAAAATCACCCAACCTACAAACATGCTCTGCCTTGTTGGAGCCTCCAACACAGTGTCAAGTAATGTAAAGGCAGCTATTGATAGAGGGGCCAGGTCTTAGCAATTAGATATGACTATTACACACCGGCACTGCAAACAGGACCGAAGAACTGGGCGTAGGGTCTTCTGTACACCTCAAGTCCATAAGGTATGTTCATTCCAAGACGTAGATGAGATCAGAGTAGCCAGACCAATAAACAAGTTGCATCAAACTCAAGTATTTCCAGGACAAGTGACTGCTATTAGAAAATGAAAATGAGATCCAGCCTTAAAAGTATCTGAAAAAATCTAAGGAGCATGAGACAGTGGTTGTAAAAAATACATCTAACTCTGCCTTTTTGCCTGCCACCATGGTCCCCTCCTCCCTCCCGGTCTGCTGTCTCAGGGCTGACTTGTTTCATGTTTGGTTTTGGTTTTTTTCTTTTTGCTGAAATATAATAACATCATAAAGAAGCATGCATATATTATAAATGATCAGCACAATGATTTTCATGAACTGAATACATGGGGGTAACCAAGAAACAGAATATCAAGTTCCCAAAGACACTGCCCTCCCATGTTCCTTCTAGTCATTTCGTAACCACCCCCACCCCACCCTCCAAGCTAATTATTTTGAACTCTAACAACCTGGGATGATTTTGCCTGGTGCTTACTTTATATAAATGCAGGTTGGCTTGGCTTTTAGGAGAATGTCAGTATTATGCATGAAGAGAGGAACAATAGTTTTGCTCATGTTCGGAACCCCAGGATATCTATTGTTCTTAATACGAGGCTATATTATCCAAATTTTAAAGATCTTTAGTTTCAGCGATCGCATGCATTCTTGTTCCTGCCCTATAAAGGATGTTTAGCATCCTTTATAGCTAAGAAACACAGCAAAAGTTCTGAAAGAAATGTCTTAAGAGAGTCAGGGCACATTCTTAAAGCAACAGTGCAGTCCCCAGGAGAGGCTGGATCTCAGGCTTCCTTGAGGGTTTGGTAGCACATCACTCAGTGTCTGCTCATCCCCTCTGGGTGACATGGGGTAGCCGATGTCAGACTTCACTGGGAGACCACCCAGAGCCAGGAATTACCGACACACCATTGTTAACGCAGCCGTACTGCATATGGAGTAAATTAAACCCACGCCCACCAGCGCAACAGGCAACCTCTTTGGCTTCTGACTGTAACATAAATTGCTCAGGACTCTCCTTACTGTGGGGGGTTTGCTCTCAGCGCCTTTCCTCCTTCCCGCCTGAGTCCCTCCTGCCAGGTGGAGATCAACCGGGTCTCTTTACGGCGTTTCCCAGGTGTGTGCTTCGGGGTTTATGTAGCATGGGGGTGGAGGGGTTACTACACAGCATTCTTTTCCCACTGTGGTCCTGGAGGAAGGAATCACAGCCTTTGGGGACCTCGCAAAAGCCAACTGCTTTGGGGAACCCGCAGCAGCTGCCATTAAAATGCGCGTCGAGCTTTCAATATTTTGCAATCTGATCAAGCCTGAGTCTGGGCCTCAGGAATGTGGCTTTCACCAGGGTTCCTGCCCCTCCTTCGTATTGCACTGATTGTCCTGTGTGGGCCCCTGCCTCTCTGTCCCCTGTCCCTGGCTGCAAAGGGCTTCCAGCAATGCTCTACGGCCACGGTGTGTGTTTTGCTTTCCCCCACTCTAAGACTTTTGACATTTTTAGCCATTTCCTTTTCAGATATTTAATCATGTTATTACAAAAGTAAATTTATCTCAAACCTGACAATTAAAATAAACTTCAACTTCATCTTCACGCACAGCCATCCATGTTCATGAACATTGTCTGCTACACTTCTGAACAGGAGTGCTCCTCCAAACTTGAAGAGTAGTAAAAATAGGGTGTTGGGTCCCTGTCAAGATGGCAGAGTAGGTAGATGCTGCGTTCACTTCCTCCCACGATCACATTAAAGTCACAACTAAATTACAGAACCACCATCCTGGAGAACCGCCTGAAGACTAGCTGAGCAGAACTCCTACAACTAAAGCTAGAAAGAAGTCGTGTCTAGACTGCCGGGAGGGGCAGAGATGTGGAATGGGCTGGTCCCACACCCAAGTGTGGCCGATAAAAATTGGGAGGTTAAGACCCAGAAAGAGTATCTCAGCTACAGAGTTGACCACAGAGGCGCAAGGGATCCCAGCCCCGCACCAGACTCGCAGCCCAGAGCCCCAGCGCCAGGAAGAGGAGCCCACAGCTGGCTGTGAAGGTTAGCAGGGGCTCCAATCGGGTGAGACTAAGGGCTGCTTAGCTCCAGGTGTCCCCTTAACGGGCCGAGCACACACTCCCAAGCTAACAGCCGCAGATCACTTTGTAGCCCTACCAGGTGGCCCCAGCCCTGGATCCCCTCCC
This sequence comes from Miniopterus natalensis, assembly GCF_054644295.1. NCBI lineage: Eukaryota > Metazoa > Chordata > Mammalia > Chiroptera > Miniopteridae > Miniopterus > Miniopterus natalensis. The sequence continues at coordinate 12,563,801 of NC_142095.1, read as the reverse complement.
AAGAGGCCCCAGACCAAACACACCTGGTTCTGCTTCAGGCCACAGAGCACCACACAATTAGTACCACAAACAACACTCCAAAGGGTAGAGTGGGCCGGCACCAGAGCCTCACTAAAGCAAATCTTACTTTGTGAGGTCAGCACCCTGCCCCAACCCCCCCAACATCCCGTTCTCTGTAATCACAGGCAGTGAGCCAAAGGGTCAGTCCTACCCGCTGCTGTGCCAACAGCAGTCAAGGTTTAGCTACAACAAAAAGCACATAATCCACACTAGGACTGTGTTCATTAGATTATGGTAGAGAAGTTTTTTAAAATTCAAACTAATTTAAAAAAGAAAATAAATACCTACCATGATTTCATGGCAGATAACTTTATTTTCACTATGCAGTGCTGTGTCATTTTTTCATTTACATTACCACACTTTCACTATATTATTTTCAATTGCACTATTTTAAACATTGAATTAAGTCCTCTTGAACAGACACACTGTGATTTGCCTTTGGTCTTAATTAATAAAAACAAAAATATTATGAACCATATTATTGAGCAATGCTCGGCAATTTACTTTTGAGGAGCTGAACTCTAAACTACTTAACTGAAAAGAGTCGGCTTCCTTCAGCAATATCCAGAAGACCACCGCATGTTATTTACTTTAAGCTGCTTACATTGATTGGCCACTGCACTCAGATTCATGTTGAAGATTTCAGGCTCAGATAGAAAAAATAATACTTGAGATGGTGAGGTATACTTAGTTTTTAAATTTTTATTTTGGTTACAGTTTTATGTTCTTCAAATGTAGGACAAACAGGTGAAGTTGAATGTCAAGGAATTCTTATTATCTCCAACAGTAATTTTGAACTAATAAGAGGTGGTTATTTAGCAAAATAAAGTAAGGTGCAGAACAATGTATGTGTTGTGCCACAAACTGAGTCGCAAAAAGGAAAATCTGTGTGAGTTTTGATATATGTTTATCACTTTTCTATTTACACCCCCCCCACACACACACACCCCTACATACAATCTACTTGTACAGGGATAGATGTATCTGAAAATATTCACAAGAAACTCATCACTGGTTTATTCCACAGGGGGGAAAAAATGAGTTTTTAAAGGAGGTTTTTAAAACTATATGTTTTTCATATATTTTACATTTTTATTCTGTGAATATCTTACCTCCAAAAAAAAAACCTAAAAACTAAAATAAACAACAATGGAAAATTATAAAGAGTAAGAAAGAGGTGAATATTTTTAGAAAAGATATATGTATAGGTTTTGAACTCTCCAGGGCTCCTTGAAATGAAATGGTCTAACTACCAGGAGGGAAGCATCATTCGGGGTTCACAATGTGTGAGTGTTGGGCCTCTTAGACACTTGGTAATGCCCTCTCAGAAAATGTTATTGAAGGCAAATAAAATACATAAGAAAAAAGATATCAGTCATTTTGTAAAACATGATCAAATGTGTAAATTTTAAAAATTTGATACAAGAATGTACGTGCTTCATTACTGATGCCATAAATACAAATTAATGACGTGTTTAATGACTTCTGGGGTTTTGAATTATCTGCAACAACTGTAGTGCGAGGGTGTGAAATTATTTATAATTTATATCAGTGACACAGTACTTGGAATAGTATGTACTATGGTTTGCTACTTATAATTGTAATCGAAGATAAAGTTAAATTTCTGTTGGATGTTAATAAAAATAAAGGACTATTTTTTGTCACTCATGTTCAGAGACTCCCAAAACAGTATTGCAAGACTTTCTTGGGAAGTATGTTGAGAATCCTTGTTGGTACTGGTAGGGAGGAGAAAACCACTTGGGATAAACCCATTAAGTGCAAAGCCCATCTGAGGGAATCCGAAGACTCACCTCAGAGTGATGTCTGAGCTAGATCTTAAAGCACCAGCAGGAATTTTCCAGATGAATACAGAGAGCAAATTATGTTTTAGGAGATAGAATGATGTGAACAATAGCAGAAGAAGGAAACTTGTAGACCTACAGCACAAGGGGAGCTGGTCCTCAAATGCAAAGTCTCGGGAGGGCGGGAGGAGATGAGATTGGAGGGGAGAGGAGGACTGTGCGTGGGAGAACCTTGTGACCGGGATTAGTGGGTGAGGAACAGCTTTTGTGGCAAAAGTTAATGAGGTCAGTATAAAGCGTTTTGAGTTGGAGCTCTTGGTGAGACATCTAGACGAGAACTTTTAGCAGGCAGTTGCCTACATAGCTCAAGGCTCAAGAAGGTATGAAAAGGGTAAGTCAAGTTATAGCTGGTCACTAATAGCATGAGCGTGAGTGAGATGGCCCAGGGAGAGAATGGTTAACATAAAATTGAGCCAAGAAAAAACAGTGATCACTCAATGCTGAGTTACAGATAGAGGAAAAGTAGTCAGTAATGGAGGTGGAGAAAAATTGTTTGTAGCTAGGTGGGGAACAGTACAGAATGAGAGAGAAATGAGTTTCAAGAAGAGATAGTTCAGGACAACCGAACACTGCTGGGGCGGGTGTGTGCAGAAACCAGATTGCAAGTGGGCTGAGCAGTGACTGGAAGGACATCTTATTTTTGTCAGCAACGTGTCCTTAAACTAGTAATGACATCCACATAGCTCAACCGCAAGCTGGTCTTAACACAGCAGAGTAGCATATTTAACGGAGATTGGTCTCTTAATTAATGGAGTAGCATATATAAAGGAGAATAGTTTCCTTGATTAAAGTCCATTATAATTATAACAAAATCTTATGGATTACTTTAAAACCCTGTATGTGAAATAAAGTCTGTCTTCAGTCTCGTGCACACCTAATATGTGATCCTTAAAACAAATTGTGATGGTAACACCAGCAGAAGAATCAGCATTCAAGCTCAGACTTCAGACTTAAAATCAAATCCCATCATTCCTTTAGCTGCATTACATCATATTGGTAATGGCTGCAGAGTGGAATATCAATTATGTGTGAGTGTGTTTGCATGTCTGGGTTATCTCATGAGCCCATTTGATCTACGAGAATCACTTTGGTTATTACCGAAGGCAAGCAGAGCCTCTTGGCAGTAACTATCTTTTATTGCATCTGCTAAGCAGAAATCCTTGCTCTGTTTTAAGCATTGCCTAAATGTTTAAATATATTATGGCCCAGCAACAATGGATTTAATTGAAAGCACCCTTGTAAAATAAATTCTGTCAGCAGCAATTTGTAGAAATTTTTGAAATATTGCGGTGTTTGTGTTTACAAGCGCCAGAATTCTGACATAGTTCAGACCAGAGAGCAAAGGGTAGGAGAGTCAGGAGTAAGAAAAAAAAGTATTTCCACTTTCTTCTGTAATAACTTTCTGGTTACTATATGCATTTTTTGGTCATGATCCACCATTCAATGATAACTAATGCTAGAAATTAATATAGGTTGGTGTCTACATTTCTTTTCAGGTTTTTCATACATTATATAATTTTTTAAAATTTTATTACAATATTCTGAGCTCTATTTAAAAGAATATTTCCTTGTCTACTTAGTTTTTTATACAATGTTTCTCAAAGTATCTGTGGTGAAGAACCAGTTTTTTTATTTTCTAAATTCTAGGCTCTTGCAAACCAATATTTTAATAAAACACAAGAAAAACATAACTAGAAAAAAATAAATAAATAAAAAAGACAAAAATTACAAATCCACATTTTGAATTATTAACGGATTCAACTGATGATATTAAACTACTCTGTCAAATTACTCTGAAAGTTTTTAATTGCTAATTTGCAAGTTTTGTGCTTATGAAAGGCCAGTAATAAACCACTCCTCAACTTGTACATGCTTTCAGGGGAGACTTTGAGCAGCCCTATATTACAACATCACTTTGACATCTTATATAACCACTCCGCTGTTCATATATATCAAATGTGTTATACTTGTCACTTCTGCCTTACTTAATTCTTACTGGGTTTAAGCAGGGACAAGTTTTATAAAGACCAGTGCTTTTGAAGAGACATAGAGAGAGCAAGAAGAAAAAGCTGGCAAAATAAGGAAATGGTTTCCATTCGTCGAGCTCGGAAAAGAGACGTGCCAACAATACAATTAGTCTATGGCCAGAGGGGGTTGTCTGTCCCATAAAAGGTTTCTATTGGGTTATTATTTTCCAAACTGGAATACAAGTGACACTGTTAGTAAGCCACATCTTATTTGGTGCTACACAGATGAGTATGTTTTTATTTTTATATTTAGGAACATTTATGATATTAGCAAAATCAAACTAAGCATCAAAATTCTGATGTCAGGGCTCGTATCACTTAGGTTAAGTCTCAGTGGTAAAGAGAGTTGAAAAAATATAATTAATAATAGTATAGATGTTGTGCAAGTGTAGTGCTATGGAAATCACTCAATTTGGAGGACTCCAGATTCAATATAACTTAAGTTCTTATTCAGAGTCAAAATTCTATGTATTTCAGTGATTGTTTTGGAGCATAATATACATCATAGAGGAACTCTGGGCCCTGGGAAAATGGGTTGAAACACAGAAGAGAGTGGTAGTTTTGGTAGCTACTGCTGTGAGTCAAACCACCTTAAAGTGAGTCATCTAAAACAACAATTTCAGGGCCACAATCCTGTGGCTCAGGAATTTAGCCCTCACAGCAGGAGCAGCTTCTCTCTGCTTTTGCAGGTCTGGGGCCCCAGATGGGAAGCACCTGGGCTGAGAGGATTTAAAGACCAGGAATCACCTAGAGATCTTGATAAAATGCAAAAGACGCCCATTATGATTCAGAAGGTCAAGATTGGGGCGTGGGTTGGGGTGGCCTGAGACCGTTGTCAATGATGCTGACTCCAGGACTGCACTTGGAGGTGGCAGGACAGGAAGACACATTATATTTTGTGTTCTCTTTCATGAGAAGAATTTTAAAAACAACCCTGATTATAGTCAGCTTTAGATAATGTTTCTCTACACAAAAACTGGTTCCAATAATTACTATCAGTCAATTCAAATAAAGTAAGTTTATGTTCAAGTAGAAAACATCTCCATCCTTTATTAGAAACATAAAGATTGGCAGTCCCTGAGAGAAGTTCTAAGGAGATGTGAGATAAGTGAAATTAATGAGAAATGGTAATACTACTAGAGTGTTTACAAAATATATGATTAGCTCATTCAAATTTATAGTTTTGAGTTTGCAAGTCTAAGGCTCTTGAGCTACGGCTTTGCCTTCCACACTGGCTGGCATGCTCTTAATCTCAGAATCGGAGACTAACTGAATGTTCAGAGCAGCCAACCACACAAACACACACGCGCGCGCACACACACTGCCGTTAAATCTACTCTGTCCCAGTAGCATCCCGAAATGTGTGTGAAGAAAGCATTCCAGACATTTCTATCAGAGTCCCAGCCCTTTCCTAATTGTTGAGCCCTGGGAGGAGAGAGAAACGGCAACAGTAAGTAATTAGATAAATCTATGATTTACACATTAACGAGCCAGGAAATGCAACCCGTGGAGGGGGAAATGAAATCCTGGCCAGCTAATAAGTGTCTGTACTTATTAAGGCTGAAGAGACAGCCTGAGAAGCAACCCCAAGCCTCTCCCCAGCGGCAGGGCAATTCCCCGCGGCCTCCGTTCCACAGGGAAGAGCGGCGTCAGGGCACAGAGCTGGGAAAGGGCAGGAGGGGATCCAGGGGAAGACACAGGCCAAGCCTTTCTCGGGTGGGTATGTCTCAGGCCGGGGAAGGGAGATGGTGAGAAAGGGGAGACGCTGAAGACCATGGGGGAGAGGGGGAAAGAGGAAGTACGCCTTCTAAAGCTCAGCCTTCATTCTGGAGGGTGAAGGGAAAAGTTAAATTTCAGAGTCATCCACGAAAACTTGGAGCACAACCTTGATGGAAAATGTTTCGCAGGACTATGTAGACCTTTAATACCCCGAAGCAAGGGAAACTCTCCCTTGAAGAGTTTATTGCTCTCCTGGTGATAACTTCGTTAACATTGACTCTTTTACTAGAAAGGATGAAACAAATATTATCTCTGCCTTTGTTTCTGTGGGGCCCTAGCAGGTTTGGCTCAGTGGTTAGAGAGTCAGCCTTCAGACTGAAGGGTCTCGGGTTCGATTCTGGCCAAGGGCACTTACCTCAGTTGCAGGCTCGATTCCTGGCCCTGGTGGGGCGCATGCGGGAGGCAACCAGTCGATATGCCTCTCTCACATCGATGTTTCTCTCTCTCCCCCTTCCACTCTCTCTGAAAAGCAATGGAAAAAATATCATCTGGTAAGGATTAAAAAGAAAGAAAGAAAAGTTTCTGCGGAGTGGAAAGTCTATACACACGTGTCTGTACACACTCCAGCAGTCCTGTATGAAAATTCAGAAGAACTCTGGGTCTTTTTCTCATTGAGAGCTTTGGGTTCCGATTCCAGATAGTTTACTTACAAGCATGACATTAGGCAAAATGCTTTGCCTCTTTGAGCCACTGGCTATTTGTCTTTAAAATGGAAATGATAGCCTTGGCCGGTGTGCATCAGTTGTTTGAGGGTCATCCCATGTACCAAAGGTCACCCCGACCCTTTGATTCTGGTCAGGGCACATGCCCGGATGCTGGCTTAATCCCCAGTAGGGGGCGCCTGTCACTGTCTCTCTCACTCACTTTAATGTTTCTCACTCCCTCTCTCTCCCCAGGACAATAGATTTTTATAAATCTCTACTAACAACTGTTCTGAATGCATATGTTGAGGCTCAAAGACACAATATTGCCTTTTACAGGCAGATTTTTAAGAATGAAGCAAAAAGTAATCAAAGGGGTTTTAGGTAGAGCTATTCCCAGAACAAAGCAAAGAAAGTTATTCTCGACCACTAACAAGGAGGGCTGGGACTGTCCTAGTCTAGGTCCACCCACCCCCCACCCCCAAACAGAGTCTACAGCAAAGTCTTATGTGCAGGTAGTTTGCTTGGTATTGATTCCAGGAAGCAGAAGCTTTGGACCAGAAAAAGTACAAAAGGAAGGAAAGAAGAAATATGCTACTGAGTTGACAACCACCGTTGGCAACGCCATCCAAAGAGATGTTCTGAGGAACATCTAGAATGATTTTTATCATTTTCCAGGGGGGACCTCCAGGGAGAAACATTTCTGAGTTCCCGGATCCCATTGTTTGAGGTTTGTCCTAGGGTGTGTTAACTCCTCTCCACTTCCAGACACACCAAGCAAAGAAATCCTGGGGCAGAAAGCAAGATACGTGCTGCAGATACTTGGGGTGACCTGCTAGCAGAGCATGAATTTCATTTCATACAGAGCGAGGCTAAAGCCACACCTGGAAACAGAGGTGAGGCTGAAAGGATGGGTGTGGACGGGATACCAGAAGAATTTGATACAATAAACTTCAAGATTTCTTTTAATGAATCATCTAAACTCACTCTATTCACTTGGAGCGCACATTAGGAATTATCACCCTCCTCTAAAAGCACATCGCTTATTCTTCTGCTTGACTTATGTTCTATGTAACCTGTTATTTTAGAGTCTGATGCAATCACTGGCTGAGTTCGCTTTGTACAGACTTTAGCACAATTTCCTTCTACACATAGCAGTAGGTCCCCTATAATTGTTTCATTAAATATATTTTTTTTCCTGGAAGATCTGTATGGATTTTGAAAGTAGAGAAGAGAAATTTGTATCCTAAAGAAAACTGGAAGTATCTCAATAAATAGTTTTAAAATGTGTGAATGAATAAATAAATTAATCTAAAACCATTCACTATAGAGACTGAGTTTTCATAACCATATGACTAGCCTATTTTGTTTCTGGACAAAGTGAGGACCAGTATTAGAAGCAAAGTGTTCCTGAGTGAAAATAGACTGTGTAAGAGTGATTTCAGAGGATCGATTCGTAAGTTATATAAATGTCTAACCTCTATGATGTACACCTGAAACTAATATAATATTGAATGCTTACACAGCGGAATACGACTTGGCCATAAAAAAGAAGGAAATCTTACCTTTTGTGACAGCGTGGATGGACCTGGAGAATATTATGCTAAATGAAATGAGCCAATGAGAGAAAGACAAACACTGTATGATCTCACTTACATGTGGAATCTAATGAACAAAATACTTTAACAAACAATGTCACCCCAATAAACTCAATAAAAAATAAAATAAATGGAATGCTTGGCAAAAACCAACATTCAAATGTAAAGGACTTTCTGGCCATTAAAAAAAAATCCTGCTGGCTTCCACTTCCTGGCAATCTTTCAAATCCAAGGAAAAAGGCTGCATGAACTGAATCTAGACTTCTTTGAAATCTGACACTTGGCTTTAATAATTGGGGGACATGATATTGATTTCCTTCCACCAGAGGGCACCATAGACTACAACCCAGCAACCTTGCTTGTGGGTCTGGGTACACAGGATAATCTAAAGCAGCTACTTGTAGGTTTCATGTTATTATATAGCAAGGGTAGATTTCTAAGGTCAACGTATAGGCATTGTCAATTTTTCAATAAGGTAGAGTTTATAGTAAAGACATTAATTTACTATATCCGTCTGACATTTTTACCTTCCAGATGGAAAAAAAAAAAAATAGGAGGCTTCAATTTATATTTATATATGTAGTTCCACCAAATTATTTCTAGAAATTGGGTGATGGAAAGTTGTTTTTTCTACAGGCACCCCACGACCAAGTCCACTTAAAATTTTGCCTGTTGAGATTCATCTGGGACAAGTGTTTGGAATTTGTGGGCTCCGTGGAACTGTCATGAGGCTCTAATTTCCAAGGAAGCAAGGCCCTGTCCCCCCAGTTGTTTCTCTAGCACTAGCAGTTATGTGTCCTTTCATTTCCAACCCAGCCGTGCACTGAGCAATCCCTGCCCCCTTCAGTATAGATGACACCCCTGCTTACCATCTATTGAAAAGCCAGGCTTTGCCCCGAATCTCTGACAATCAAATGCTTGCAAGCTGCCCTCTAGTTTGCCTCAAATGCTGGGCCTGTGAGGAAAGATTTACTTGTATGCCTTTTGCACTCTGAGGGGCAAATTTTATGAGCTGAAAGCTCGCTTGCAGCCTCCTGTGAGTGTTCAATAAGCCAGAGAGCTTGTGAAGTTTAACCCCCACGGCTGCCTTCCGCTGGCTGATTACGGGTGAAAGAGTGCATTTGAAAATGGAGTGCCATTTGAAATTCATGGGCTGGCAGGGCTCACAGCTGATCATAATTTTTCATGTGAAGATGTGATTTCCCTCCCCCTGTTTCCTCTTGTTCCGCTGCTAAGGAGGAATAAGTGACTTTCCCAGCCTGTGACCTGGGACTTTCTGCAATGGTGATGCTGGAGACAGTTACAAAGGTAAGAGAGGCATCAGGTTTCCAGGCTCTGACTTAGACTTACAACGGATGGCTTTCAGGCTCATGGAATGATGCCTCCTCTATGGGGAAAAGCAAGTGCTTCCTGACAGTGTAAGCCACTCCCCAATTCTAATGTAGCGTCTACAGTCACTTGGATAATGACGTTAGCTTGTATTGGACAAGTGTCTCATAGAGATAACATAGCTTTTCAGTTGAGTGGGCATCTGAAGTCCAAGTGACCCTTCCACTTTCCCCAAGACTCTGGATAGTAATTATAATGGTTTTTATTTTCTTATAAAAATTAAGGAATTACTAAGTCATTGAAATGTAGGGTGGGGCAAAAGTAGGTTTACAGTTGTTCATATAGAAAATAATACAATAACGAATAAATAATAATACAATAATAAACTGTTTTGCACACTCACGACTATAAACCTACTTTTGCCTCACCCTGTATGTAATTCAACAGACAGTCCACGTAGCATGAATTATTTTGTCAGCAAATGTAACTTTTCTTGTGGCTCTCCCCCGCCCCCACAGTATCATGTTTTTTTTAATTCTGATCCTGCGCAAATCCTAGGCTAGCTTATGTCTTCTGTAAAACCTAAGTCCTCACTCTAAACAATTTAATTATGAGAATTCACGACTTGACACATGTTTGAGCAATTTTATTTTGTGGGCACATCTCAAACTGGGGGCTGCAGTTCAAATAGATAGTAAGGAGGATTCACAGGTTGTAATCAATCATTTAAAATTCTTGATATGGACATTTGGTCTGAGTAAAGCAGGGTATTTTTTTTGCATTGAAATTAAATCAAGCCAGTGTGGTCGCCTTTATCAGAATCTATTTGGGCTGTTAGTTACAGCAGTTAGACTGTTGTGATTATTTCTGACAAATGAAAATAGGAGAAAAATAGTTACAGAATAAATACATAGAGCTCTTCATCACCCACGCATCCCGTCTCTTCTTACTGCTTCATCCCCTCTCTTCTTCCCTTCAGTGCATTTAAGGAATTGAAACAGACATTTGTTACCCATACTTCTCATTTCCCATTTCCTCCACAACCTCTAATAGTTGTTTTCTGCCTTCAGACTTTCACTGAAATTACTTGTGTTCAAGTTACCAATGCATTTCTGATTGCCAAGGTCAATAGATGCTTCACTGTCCTTCTCATTTGCGTTTCTGTAACATCTGGAGTCATAGATTTCCTTTCTTCACTCGCATGGTTCATCTGGCTTAACGCCGTCTCTCTAGTCATTTCCTTTCTGCCTCTTTCCTTTGCCTAAACTTACAATTTCTCTTTAGTTTCTTTCTCATTCCTTCTTTCTCAGTCTATAATTCCCCCAAGTCTCCTCATCCTGACTTCAAGTACCATTCATATAATAATAATTTTTTAGTATTTTCTGTGGTTCAGACTTCTGAGATTCAGCCTCACATCTCTGTCTCCTGAATTTCCCCAACTGGATGTCTGAAGTGAAGACAATGCTTCGTGTCCACCAAAACTGTTCCTTTCTTGTTTGTATTTTTGTGGGCACATATGTAGCAAACTTCTCCATAGTTATATGGGGCCATGTGATAAGACTTATGGCCAATGGAATGTGAGTAGAATCAAAACATGTCATTTCCATTTCTGGTCCCTATAATGCCCTGCATCATCCTCTAAGCTCTCTTTCTTCTCTGCATAGGAGGGTGGTAATAGCACAAGACCCACTAGCCAGGAGCAGCCACTGGAATAAAGAATAAGTTTGTGTTAGATCATTGAGAATTTGGGTTGTTAGTTATAGCAGTTAGACAGTCAGATTATTACCATGCAATAGAGGAGCTGACATATCGAAAACAAAATTCATCTTGCTCCACAAAACAAAGTTTCCATCTCAGTGAATGGGACTCCAACTTGTCCAAACCAGAAACTTTAAGGACTCTCAAAACTTAATCCCAACCTTATCACCACATCCAGTCTCTCAGCAAACCATGTTAATTTGACCTCTTTAACATTTCCATAGATACTAGTTCATACCCTCATGACTTCCAGCTCACACAATTACAATGACCTCTGCTTTGAATCTCTCCTCTCATCCTTCACAGTTCATTGCTCACACCCTTTGAATGATAGTCTTGTTCTCCATAATTTTTTTTAATCTTAAAAATTGACAGTGTTCAAAGTTTGTGTGCCCACTGCTTTGAAATGCCAAAACTCACAACGCCAGCTTTGGAGTAAGGAAAGGTTTATTGATCAAGAAAACACCAGCCTGGAAGATGGGAGACCTAATAGGGCCACAAATCCATCTCCATTGGTGGGCTAGGTAAAGGGCTTTTAAGGGGTTAGGAGGAACAGGTATTGGAAGTGCTGGTGGGTGAGCTTTAATTGGAGGACCTTGAAAGTTGGGCATTTATGGTAAAGAGTCATCAACACTGGGTCTTCCTGGATAGCGGATCCTTGGCTTCTGAAATGGTTTCAGTGTTCAAGTTCTGGTTATGTCCTGGTCCTTTGGTTCTGGGGTTGGGGAGGGGCAGTGCAAGATTTTGGTTCTGGGTGCAGCTGGAGGTCAAAGTTCTCTCTTCTGCACATGCTTGGGTTGCATGACTTGCTGTTTTGGTCTGCTGTCTCTGAAAAACAATTCAATATCTTCTTAATCAGGATAGGACCCTTTTCAGCTGGTTCTAGAGTTACAACAGCTCCAATTTTCTGCTAAAAAAAAAAATACAGTATATGTATATTTTAGAAATTTTGGAAAACTCAGAAAAGCATTAAGTAGAAAATAAATATCAATTACAATCTCATTAACTCAATACAAACTGTTTAAATATTTGGTTCATGGGATTCCTATGTTATTTTTGTATGTGTGTTTATAATTATTATATATAGTATTTTAAATTTAATTTTTATTTTTATCAAAGTGATACATGTATAAATTTTAAAAGTGGTTTACTAAACTATACATAGTAAAAGCCATAGCTTCTTGTCTCCCCATTTGCAATTCCACCCCTCAGAAGCAAATGCTTTTAAGTAGTTTAGTGATTTATTCAGTTGCTTTTCCTCTTATTTCTAAATGTCATGCTTATACTGCTATTCCTTGATTTTTAAAATTATGTATGTTATCTACTGACTTTGTGCTGTGGAAAATGAAGATTAAGTTCTGTTGTATTCCACACCCCCACACAAACATTCTGCTTAATAAAAAATTATGCTACTCTTTTCGGTTAAATCAATAATGGTATTTACATTATTATTACTCTGTAAATATTATTCAAAATCATTTTTCATTAGGTAGACTCATTATATTTTTTCTTGTCCAAATTTTTATTTTTCCTGAAGTTTAACAAGTATCTCTATTTATTGTCTTCTTAGTTTTCTATATATCTATCACAAATTTATAACTATATCCTCAAAAGAGCCAAATATCCACTTCGCTACATAAAAACACATTAGACATTCAACTAAATACATTTAGGGGGTACTTTCCTTATTAAAGCTCTCCATATTCATGTTTCAACCTGGATTAAATTTCTTAGTATCCAGAATATATTACATAAAATGCTTTAAAAAATCAATAAAAAGAAGGGGGGGGGGAATCAAAAAATAAGAGATAATGGGAATAAAAGATATGTAAATGCTATTACCAAAAAAAGGAAGGCAATGGCCATTAAATGTGAGAAGTTGCTCTATTTTATGAATACCGGCAAAACGGAAAAGCTTTATGATTATATGTGTATTAAAAATTGTAATGGTACAGCCTTTGGGGGGAGTGCATCATAATCTAATGAAGGTGTAGACATGCACACCCTACGACCCAACAATTCACTGGAATTATAAACCCTAAAGTATCTCTTGCTCACATGTATAAGCAGATCTGTGCACTTAACCTATTTTGCTGCATTGTTCTTAATAGCTTCTAATGGGAGAAGCTCTAATATTCATCAACAGGACCGGAATAAATAAACAGTGGTGTGTTCATGCAGCAGAATGCAGCACTACAGCGAAACGAGTGAAGTACATATATATATGTGGATGCACCTCCTAGCACTAAAGCAGAGAAATGATAAAATGCCAACTTCAATATAGTAATTATTCCTGGAAGAAAAGTGTTGGGAAGGTGATGGGATAAGAGTACATAGAGAACATTAATTTGATTTGCATTTTCTTTTGAATGAGCATGATAACTACTTTGTTATTTATATCTCTTCAAAATACCTCATAATATATGAAAAACTAGAGGCAAATATATTGTAGGAGAGTCTATTTTGCGTGATTTTTAGTATATAGAAATTGGATGGTTTCAATGGTTTTAGGGCCCCCATGGAATGACTCCTTAGAACCAGAAAAAAGATCATAAAAAATAGATATTATTTCACAGAACAGGAAGGAAAGGATTAACCAGTTCAATTTTCTCCTCTAAGTTTCTCCGAGAGGCCAGAGGAACTGTATTTGGATGGTGTTGGGGGAACGCGTCTCCTGGCTCGGCTGGCGGATATTGAGCAGCTCCATTGTGACTTTAGGGAACCAATACCTGCAAGGAGAAGAAATGCAGTTAAGTAAACACTTGATAAAACAAAGGAGCTTTGAATATGTCTCTCTGTCATCATGACCGGGAAGCACCTTCAGAAAAACTCAGCCTTCTGTAACCCCAAAGCTTGCAGGCCTGTGTGGAAATGCCAAAAGCTTTTCCCTGATAGGCACCCACTTTAATGTAAGAGTGTCACCTGCTCATTAAGCTGAGGTCCTCTGCCAGTGACGTCTGTTAACAGAATTCCTCAGTCAGGCCTGATGCTTCTGCACATGTTTCATTTGGGGATTGAACAAAACTCTGCACTGAACTGTCAACATTAATAACGATAAAGGCGCCGTAACAGGCACACGGGATAAAAGGTATTGCATCCAGCACCAGATCCCATCGCAGTTCTAGGGGGGGCTTTGTGTTACCCCGTTGACCATTAAAGGAATTCTCTGGAGCCCTGCAGCGCGAACCACGGACTCAGCCTTAGAGTTCTTGCATTCCCTCCCAGCTTTACTAACTCACTGTATCGCGGTGTGGAGAGTAATTCCTGGTCTCTTCGCTTTGAGCAGTAAAATGCTAAAAGGCCCACAGCCCTCACAAGGGTATAGTAAGGCTTACTAAATGTTTAGAAATTTCTACTAATAAGCTGTTTTTCTCTCAGAGCATTCCAAGACATGAAAGCTAATTAGGTACTATCTACTTATTAAGTGCTAGATGATGAATGTTTTCACTGAGTTTTGAAATTCTGGGGAAGAAATTGTGAAGCACAATTATCGTTGGCAGTAAATGGTACACGTGATGAACAGCATGAAAAAATTCACGTCATTACTGGAGCATATTTCAGCAATTTCACTGGCAGAGCTGGAACAAGGTACTGTCAAAATGGAAAGGTATAACTAACTTCAAGAAACACTGATACATCTGAACTTTCAGAGCCGACTGTCAGGATGGATCCTCAGGTATCGCAAGAGTTGAAGCCAAGAAAAACGATGTGTGTTTTTTATTAGCTAATTTGTATGTAGAAAAGCCAATTTCCAGAATCATAGTCAGTCTGCCCTAGAAATATTACAGTGGCTCTGAAGAAAATCTCCCCTTTGGTAGAAAAAAAAATGGTTAAGGACTTGGAAGGGAAGGAAACACTACGCCCATGATTACAAAGCTTCACACCCAAAAATGTCTAGAACTATTACCTAAAGTCTGAAGACAGGCCCAGGGCCTGGGAGCAACAGTCCTGGCTGCTTTCTCTACAGGCAACTTCAGTGGCTCTGTGTCTCAGCTCTCCGCCTGACCACGTCAGCACCCAGCCTCCTCCCAGAAACTGTGAACTTTGTTTTAAAGAGATGTTTCCCTTTCTTTTGTCCAGCTGGGTTAAAACACAGCCTACCTGACCAATTATAAAAATAAATTAATAACACTAGAAAAAAACCTGCATCTCAGCATTTCAGTCATTGACTGTAACTTCTAGGAAAACCAAAGAATGATTATTCTATTTTCTATTATATTTTTATTGATTAAAAAAAAAAATTATTTTTATTTATTTATTTTTTTTTAAAGGGAGAGGGAGGGAGAGGGAGAGAGAAAGAGAAACATCGAACAAACATTGATCAGCTGCCTCCAACTGGGGCATGTGCCCTGACCTGGAAGCGAACCAGCAACCTTTTGGTACACTGGACGGCTGACAACCAACTGAGCCACACTGGCCAGGGCAAGGATGATCCTTCTTTACAAGTGTAAAATGCTTTAGATTTAGAAGTGCTTTCATACTCTACTTATTCCAAAGTCAGAGACCAAAGACCTATTTTTATAGCAGTTTTTCCAGATGTAAGCATAATTGTCGCTTTCGAAGTGTCTTCTGTATGATGAGAACCATCTGGGGCTCTCCCAGTCTTAGGTTTGTTTCTTAAACTTTCAGAGGTTGAGAATCTAGAAAACTTAGAGTCTTGTTTGAGGCCTGTATTGTTTTGATTCCAAATGGATGAAGTCAATTCTGTATGGCTTAACTCAAAAGGAGGGGTGTGTTTGGTTTAAAAATCAAGCTGGGGCGGGGAAAAGATGTAACTGAGTTCAGAAACATCTGGAACTAGGAACTTGAACGCCAACAGGACTGACACCCCACCCCCGCCTCTCATTTTTGCTTTTCTTTGAGTTCCAATTTCATTCTTTCTTCTTCTGGGCCACTGCTAGATATGTGCTGACTTATGTTGTTTTTAATTTCTAATTTCAAAAAACCAAAAATTCCAGGAGAAGGCTTTGCTATGTCTGGGGTAGGGGTAAGGGTGAGAGGAGTAAAAATACCCTGGACCTCCTGTGAAAATCAGATGCTAATAGCACAGAGAAGTGTAGCTTACCAAATAAGATGGGTGCCGTTCTCAGAAGAAACAGTGTCTGGGACAGACAAAGCAAGAGGCAGCCATGGTGAAATCTCATTGTGTCCTTTAACATTTGCAATCTGTAGATGAAAAAACAGATTTAGAATGAGGAAGTGATTATTCAAGGTCATGTGGCTAGTTCCTAAGTGAGAAAACTATCATTTGAACCTGGAGCTCTTATCTGCCAGCCCCTTCTCTTCCATAATATATTACTCTATAATTTAATCTTTTGGTGGGTGACATAAAACTTGGCATATGTCACATGACACTGTGATGTCTGTATAATTTCTCTGGAGGACACATGGAGGTTTTATGTTGTCTCAGGTTTGGGGTTGCCCTCAAAGAGCCTGTGAGCAATGTTAGTGGGTCATCTCCAGAGAAAGTGCCTGTTCACTGAGCAATAGGCCATGTTAAGCTTTTGAATTAGGGAAAGCAAATCTCAGACACAGATTTTAGAACATTGACTTCTTATCTCTTATCACTTAGCATATAACACACTTTATAGTTTATGTATTTATATTGCTTATCACAAGCTGTTCCCAACTAGAATGTAAATTCCATATAGCAGATTGTTTCCTCCATTATCTAAAACAGTTCTTAGCAAATACTAAGCCCTCAATACATATTTATGAAATGAATAAATGAAACATTAATGAGTAAAATGAATCTATATTCTTCCTTTCTTGGTATTGGTTCCAAAACCAAATACAGGAAAGAGGAAGCAATCAATATAAATATTTTGTTATATTTTCTATCACTCAATTTATGTATTTTTATTTACAGCTGACTTCATGTTCTCATTTACAACAACCATTTGAATGTTTGTCGAGCAGCTGCCTAAGTTGTACCAGACTTGGACAGTCAAGACTGAAAAAAGAATCCACTCTTCATTCGTGTCAACAGGCAGTTTTCAGCCTTCAATTTTTTGATCTTCTACTTAGTCGTATATTATGGGCATTTCCTTTTGTTATAAAAACAAGATGTTCAAGTCAATTAATATTAAAGGCTGTTAAACAGATAATTTAAAATACCCTTCCCTTCATTACATTGAGTCAGCGCAGCGGACTTGCTTTCTTTACAGACATACTTTCAAATTAGTTTCTAGTAATCTAAAAGCTGAGCAATTTAACATCAAATAATCCAGATTTCCAATTGCTCTAGAAAAATAGGAAATTTCAGATAAAGGAGCCTACATCCCCAAAAGGAAACTAAATGATACTTAGAGCCAAGTGGCAGCAACTAATTTAGCCTGGGTATTGGCTTGTCAGTAGAGTTTTCTTTCATGTGCCTTCTTGACTCATTTATATTAACTAACTGGCCTCTACTTATTTTGAATTTGTAACCTCTGTATAGAGTATTACATTATATGGATGTATCATTTTCCTAGCGATTTCAAGCTTAAACAGTTAAGTTATTGCTAAATTTTCACTCTTATAAACAACGACTAAATATCTGTCTGTATGTCAGATTCTTTCCTAAGGGTAAATTCCTAAAAAGGAAATTACTAAGTTATAGGGTAAGGATATTTTAATTGCTTTTCAAAAAGAGTATATAATTTTCTACCCTCAGTTACGTACAAGGATGCATATTTCAATGATGGTCTACTGAAGCTGCATTTCAGGATGTTTTAATCTTTACTAATTTAGTAAGCAAAAATTGTATTTTAATTTGGATTTCCTTGATTACCACTGAGATTAAACAGCTTCAATATTTTATTGACAGTTATGCAGTAGTATTTGCAAATTGCTTTTATTTTTATTTGCCATACATTTATGTTTGGTTTAAACTGTTTCTACATTAATTATATTAATGGGTTCCTCAGTGTATTTGCTGTATCTTGGTACTTCCTTAGGTGAGCGGAAGTTATTTATTAATATTCAAATTAAAAGATATTTTTATTTTTTATTTTTTCTATTGTTTTTAAGTTTACTATATCCTTTCTCCTATAGAGATGAATTAAAAAGCCACACATACATAAGAAAGGTTTCTAGCCCAGTCTAAAGGCAACATCTGAAAAGAACTCCTGCTGGAGACATCACTTTACGTGAGTACGGCTGAGGCAGAACTGAACAAAGCCCAAAAGGGAGAAAGAATGGGATGGGTGTTGATTTGAGAGCTGTTAAGTAGCTAAAATAAGCAGGTATTGGGGACTGAGAGCACGGAGAAGGAAATGATAGCTGGGAGTCTAGAATAAATCCTAAATTACTGGATTGTGTGATTGGGTAAAAGGTGGTTGCATTCCAGAATGTGTTCCCTCGTAGATAAGGAATGTTGAGAAAGGAGCAGGTTGGGGGAGATGATACAGAAAATAAGCACATCCATCGAAGAATTAATGTCAAATGAAAGGCACTAGATTCAAGCTCCCAAATGCGCTATGCCTGTGTGTTCGTGTGTGTATAGGTGTGTTTTAATTCTTTTTCATCAAAAGGAGTGTACATTTTCATAATATAGGGTGCCCCAAAAATATGTATACACACACTTTGAGTAATTATATAGGCAAGTGTTTATTAAAATACATTTCATTTTCAAAATTGAGCTATCAGCTGTTAAAATGTGTATACATTTCTTTGAAACACCCTGTATATTATTAGATCTGAGATCGTGTTTTATTTTGTACTTGACATCTAATATAAGAACGTGTGTTTCTAATAAATTCTAAGTATATCCTAAGGGTTTGTTTATTGATTAAATTTCCTGAGGCATAACTCATTCCCATGAGGCGCTAATAATCTGATAATTTCAGATCCTGAATGCCAGAAATATTGGTGAGAGCAGTGAAATAACTTCTTAAAGGCTCTATTAGTCATATTTGTATTTTAACTTTTACTAGAATATGAATTTCTTCCATTAACCTTCTCTCCTACACACACAAACCTTCCTGATACAGGAAGCCTTCAACAAGAACCTTTTGATGAGGTATCAGTCAAAGACAAACTTACCATATCTAAAAGCATCACCCCAATTACATTGCTTCCAGTAGAAGGTAACCTGCCCCTGATTCTAGAGAGGTTAAATGAAGCCAGGGGCACCTTTGTCCTATGTCATCGACCTCCCCCACAGGCTGCTCTTGGAGTTCTCCCACTGGGCTGAGCCAGTGCCTCTCATTCTGAGAGCAGTCAGATGTCGAAGAAGCAGCAGCCTCTCTCAAGCAGGGGGCGGGGGGACAGGCAAGGGAGGCCCTTGAAGCTGCCATTCAGTGCTTCGGGGAACAAACTGCCTAGGGAGGGGACAGTGAGGCTGAGACTGCTGGACCTCATAGCACCCAAGGCAGAGCACAGCTCCCAGAGGAGAAAATCCTGGGGAAAATGGAAGACAGGGTGAACATGACAGAAGAGTGGCAGGAATTAAAGGAGGGATGGTGAGATGAAACCACGGAGGAAGCTATTCTCAGTGCATTTCTGAGAACTTACAGCTCCTACAAAAATTCACGCTGAGCCACTCTCGGATATCCGCAAATATCTGGGAAAATATGAGCATGGTTTGGTTTCTTTGATTTTAACATGTGTTCAATGCCATGAGGGATTTCTGGATGGAAAACGTCCAGCATTTGTATTCATCACGTAATTGTCAGAGATTTGTTTCAGTGGATTTTTGTGTTGTTGTTGCTGCTGTTATAGAGCTTCATTCCTCTCTGGATGACTTTCGGTGCAGCTGATGACATAAGAACCAACTCTGAAACCGTACCACCACAGGAAAATTTTGATGAGGGTGGTTTCCACTTACAGAGAGTGCCTGTGCATCGAGTATTGATTAATCTCATAAGAACACTGTAAGGTAGGTATGCTGAACAGTTTTTCAAATAAGAAAGCTGAGCCAATACAGGGTGAGGGAGCTGTCCAAGGATTATACATATTCCAATATTATAAAATACTGGAGCTGAGACTTATTCTCTGGCTACACTTATTCTTTGATTTGCCTTCCCGCTTCTAATATTTCTGGAAGACAAGGCTGGGTGATTTTAAACCTTTGTGCTGGAGCATAAAAAGACCTGGGAACATCAAAGTCAAGACAAGCTTAGAACTTCTAGGATGTTGAAATTGTGACCAACATTATTGGTGGCCAATCCAGTATCCACCGTTAACTTGGTTTTATTTATTTGTTGACTGGGGGGTGGGGGAGCCTGGGAAATAAAGGGCACATCTAGTTTAATTTCCCAGCCTCCTTCTCAGACAAGAGTTGCCATGTGCCACTTTCTGACCAATAGGAAGCAAGCGGGTCCCTGAGGGCGGAGCCTCAAGAGGATGCAGTAAACTCTGCAGGCACAAGCCTTTTGCTTTCTGTCCGTTGCTGGAGCACATCGATGATGCTGAAGATGCTGCAGCCATTTGGGACAATAAAAAAAATAAGCAAGGGACTAAAAGCCATGAGCTACAGATGGAAAAATGGAAAGACGGGAGAAGCCTGGGTGTGGAATTCTTTTTATATGGGAAAAACAAAAGCTCTTTCTATTAGAGGCACTTGGTGATGGATAGTGTGTTAAATAAAACCAAATATAATTCTTAACAGATAAACAGATTAAAAAAGAGAATTAAGAACAAAACAAGTTAATATGGGCAAAGCGTATCAATAGGCTCATTTGCCTTCATAAAGGCAAATTAAAATTTATGATAGTGATAAAATACCTTATACTGATAGTGGTGGGAGTGAGTTTTGGGGAATTACAGCTATGCCTGCTGATGGGAGTATAATCCAATTCAGCGTTGACAGAGATTGTTTTGGGGAGTGTGCAGGAAGCTTTTTACAATGTGCATAAGTTTATGACAAGCAATCCCACCTCTAGAAATCTGTCTTGTGGAAATATTCAGGCTAGGTGTGAAGAGAACACTATCAAGACCTTTATTACAATAGTAAAAGTCTTTTAAAATACGGCCCCAAATAGAGTTTATTATATCATTTGATCAATTTAGATTTATTCTGGAATCTCTATGTAAATATATAAATTACACAAAATTGCAAATACTGTGACTTAACATAGAGAAGTCCAGGATATAGGTGGTTTATATCACCAATAGCACACATACATACACACCTGTATCATGTGTGTAATCTCTAAAGAACACAGTTATACTACATGCAACTGGCTTTTTTAAATTAAATACAATACACAGCCATTTTAGTACATTCACATTTACCACATTCTTTTTTGACAGTCTTTCATGCAGAGAAGTTTTTACAGTGGTTTTTATAATCTTATCTAATGTTTTTTTCTTTGTGCTTTTTCCACTAATTTTAATTTTACTTCCCCCTCCCTATTCTGAGGTTAGATACACACCTGTATTTTATTCTTTTTTAAATAGATTAATTTTATGACCCCCCTATCCCTTTTGTATCTCTAGAATGTAGAGTATGGTGCAAAGTAGAAACTGAACTTCAATAAATTCACATATTAAGCAACTTTTTGCCCACAGTTCACTGAATGAAACACTTTTCAAGTCTTGGTATGGGCATATTTTAAATTGGTCATTTATTGGAAATCAGAAACCTGAGTCGGGTGACATGACCTTCCAGTGTTTCTCCTGGGGAACTTCAGCGAGTTTCAGCCCTGGTCAGCATGCTCCATCCTACATTTGTAAGATAAAAGCATCCTTGATTTTTTTTATCTGTCATTGTTATATATGATAGAACACTAAGTAGCTGCATTTGACTAGAACTGTCAAATCAAGATAATGGATGGCTTATTTGGACAGATGAAATTATGGAAAGACTTCCTGTCTCCTCGGGAACTATTTTCCTTAACTTCATTCTAAAGCTGAAGGGATGTATCAGAGGGGTGGATGGAAAATTACCAGAGAAGAAAGAACAAGAGAAGGCAGACTGAAGGAAAAACATAAAGACATATTCCCAAGGCCGCCTTTGATCTTTGAGAAACTTAAGTGTCCTTTGGATCAGAGAACTGCAGGACCAGGCTTGACAACTCAGCTGCCATTGATGTGAGAACAATTGGGCTATTTCAGGTATATTCAGAGCTGCCTCGGCTTGCTACTCAGAAAACGTTTCCCACTAAAAAGCCGTATTCTCATTTTCATTTCTCTGTTCATTTCCAACCTCACGACTCTTTAACTTTGGACTCCTATGTAGCCACAATTTTCCCTCTGGCCACAGAGGTCACCCACACAAGCATGAGGTGACATGATGAGACACCATTTAGTAGTCATCTTTCTAATTGAGAGCCCTGCCATAGCCCCAGTAAGCCCAACATCACACGGCGTGAGGGAGGAGTTGCTTTTGAAGTGGCTGAAAGGTCATTCCTCCCCAGACAAGATTTTCTGCAGCCACAGTCTGGGAGGAAAATGGCTTTCTGCCAATTCTGATACACAGTCAAGCTCAAGGCACAGCCTCAGATGTCCATAAGATAGAAAGACAGGGAAAATAATGTACTTTTGATGACTGTTCTTTCTCCCTTGTGTCTTATTATTTCATTCTCCTTGGGAACCGTAAAAATTTCTTACAACTAACCAGAGAGAAATGGCAAATAGAGAGCAGGCTGTTTTTTCACTGGGGTTTATGGCGTTTGCTAACTTCAAATTTAAATGATTAAATTTTAGATAACCAAAAAAATAACTAAAATAATTACATTCATAGTGTGCAGGCAGTGCCCTTTTTAAAGGTGCGAAATTTCAGTTCAAGTGGTATTTTCTTTGAGCACTACCGTATGGCCAGGTACCATACCTGGAAGAACACAGAGTAATTAAGCCCTGGTCCTAGCCCTCTTAAATATTTCAGCCTGATAGGTTAAGGGAATAAAGTTAGATTGAGGACTTTGTATTTTAGTTAAATATAAATAGCTTTGTTGTTTCAGAGTATCAGCCAAGGACCCCAAAATAAGAATAACAGAGACCAAGCAACCCCACATTATAAAGGAAGGTACAAGGCCATCTCTGCAGAACTTGTAAACTGAGGAAGTTGGAAGCCAGCTATACCAATATTTGGAAAATTGGCCATTTCCTTAAAAGCTAAATAAAGACTTACCCTACGACCCAGCTATTCCCCTCTTAGGTATTTATCCCAAAGAAATGAAAACATATGACCACACAAACCCTTGTACATAAATGTTCATAGCAGCTTTACTCATAATGGCCACAAGTGAAAGCAACAGCCATCAACATGTGAATGGATAAACAGATGGTGGTATATCCATAAATGGAACACTACTCAGTAATAAAAAATGAACAAACTACTGAAAGAAAAATGCAACAAGAAATAATGATTCTGTTGACTTTAAACAAGGTCAGCCAGGCACTTCTCCAGCAAAATGGGTTTATTCAGGAGCAATGAAGAACTGCAATCAGAACAGGCCACCACAGCGGGCCACACACAAGTCCCCCAAAACAAAGGAAAGGAAAGTCTTATATAGAGGGTAAGAGGAAGCTGGGAGGGCCATTGGAAACAAAGTGCTCTCTGCTGTGCTTTGCAATCATGTAGGGGGTGAGAGCTTTCCCTCTGGCCTCCTTACTTCATTTTAAATATGGTTTCTGTTTACTAATTTTTTATAAGTCACAGAAACATTGTGTGAAAGGAAAGAAGGCAGACACAAAAGGATATAGACCCTCCGATTCCATGTAAATGAAATTCTAGAATGGGTAAAACTAATCAATAATGACAAAAATAGATTAGACGTTGCCTGGGACCAATTGATGGGGGTAGGTGGGTTGGAGATTAATTACCAAGAGGCATGAGGGAACTTTTTAAAGTGCGAAAATATTCTCCACCTCACCTACGGTGGTGGTTACAAGGTTGGTTACTGCACCCTTTAAATGGGTACATTTTATTGTATGTAAAATATACCTTAATAAGGTTGCATTTTTAAAGAGCCAATTGTGCCAATATTAGTTCTCCCAATTATATGAGAAAAAGTCTAAGAGTTCATTAGGGAATTTTTTAAAAGTAGATTTTATTGCAGAGAAACAGTTGACACAGAGGGAAGGGAGGAGAGCTGTTCCTTCTTATCATTTATCAAGGACTTTAAAGGAACCACTCAGCTAAACTGACATCTATTCCCTAGAAATTGTGAAATAAGAGGGCTAGTATCTTATGAGTAAAATATCTCAGTTTGAGAGGATAGCTAGAGTGTCTTGCTGAGATGCAGAATGAGGTGGCAGGAGTGCTCAGAAGGACTTGCATTTCCAATGTTTGATGAGTCCAAGACTTATGTTTGTTTTCTAAAGGTGAGGTGTGGGCCACACAGAAGGGAGGTAGACTTGGGTCGTCTTAAAATGATCCTGTCCATCAGGACCCGCTGAGTATTGGGCCACAGGAAGTCAGTGGTTAGGGTGGGGGATAGTTTTAAGTAGTTGTCCAGAAAAGGCCACTGTGAATGGAAGATCCTGAGAGCTATAAGACCATCTAAGAACCCACACAGGTGCCCTACAAAAATTTAGAGTTGTTTTTTGGACACTGACTTTTCCCAGAAGGCACTAAATTGTAAATGTACCCCACAAGCAATTCAATTGTCCCTTATCTCTTCTTCCACCAATGCTCACACCACTGAAGAGCCAAGAGTGGTGACAATTTAGGAAGGAAAAGGAGAGGAGAAGAGTGAGCTAGGATGTTGGGACTCACGCCCCCATCCCAGAGCTGGATTAGAGGGTGGAGGGGTTTCAAATTGAGTAAGAAGTTGCAACTTTGATAAGAAGGCATTGGGGTTTTTAATGCCTTAAAAATGAAATTAATATAAGAGGTCACTAGAATAGCTAACGGAATTCAACCAGCTCTAGTTTTCCAATTAGAGTTTTGGGGCAAAATGAGTGCACAGTGTTACTTGACCAGGGCGGTGGTGAAAAAACAAAAACAATGGCTGCCTGGTTGATTCCTCAGTGCCCTGATCATTGACTAAACTGGTTAAAATGTAACTTCAATGTAATATTAAAAATGATTACTTCTAGGACAAAATGCGGCTTGACTACCTTTCTACTTTTCCCAAGTATTACAAAAATATTCAGGTGGCAGGTGTAAGTCTCCAGGCCACAAGCATAAACTATTTTTTCAGGAAAAGCTCCCTTTTGTGATAATTATGGAGGCTCAGTCTTGCCAATTCAATGTGTTAAGGGAGGGATTTAAGGGTAACTAAGAGTATTTGAAGAGGATATCCAAGAGGGAGTGGGTCTTAGGTATTAGATGCAGGCACCAGATTCTACCCTGATAGTCTACACGAGATGACATCCACTCAGGTGTCTTGCAGCACATCACGGTCTTTGGTTGTGTGGTCCACACAGGCTAAGCTCACTCTCAGCTTGCTCCTGATATAGACAGTTGAACCTAACAGATAAATGGATACTACAGGAACTTTATCTTTAACGTCCATTATTAAGATGTTGGGAAGTCTCACCAAGTCAGGTGGTGATGCCCATGAAAATGGTTTTGAACTATAAAGCACTATATATTGGTCTGACAGATAATTATTATCTTTAAAAACATCTTCTTATCAAGAATTAAAAAGTAAATCCCGGATCCCTCTTATATATTTACTTTGAGACTTATTTTAGTTCTACAAAGATCACCTCACTGCATTTCAGGCATGAAAAATATGCGAGAGAATTTTTTTCCCCAAAATTGGAAAATGAGCCTCCCTCTGCCCTTTTGGAACAGTCACTGTTGGCTAAATGTCACCCCCATCATTCTCCCACTCCTATCCCAACCAGTCCAGGACACGCTGGTGCCAAACAGTGGTTCCCGTGGCTCCTAAATGGTCTGGCCAACCCAGGCTTCCAGCCGAAGTGAATAGTGGAGCTGTCAGCCTGTACACAGGACGACATTTCCTCCTGCCAGCTGTAAACAGCTTGTCGAGGCTGAGCAAGGCAGGCTGGCTTCAGGAGATAGACAATGACATCAATATGCCAATAGTTCCCTGCTTTCCTCCATCTGCTGTCAGAGCTTGGTGTCAGTGGCACTGCACCGTGCCACTAAGGCCTTAGGGTTCACCCTGAATTCTCCTCTCTTTCCCCCACCTTCCTCCAGGGATCCATGCTCCTGGAAGCTGAAATTCACAGCAGCTTAAATCATTACCTGCTCAAACATGTTGACTTTAGCTAGCCTTTCTCTCCCCCATCCCTCCTTCCCTCCGTTCCTCCCTCGCTCCCTCTGTTTCTCTCTTTATTTCCTAGTTTGAGAGTGTGTGAAAAATAAATAGCAGTAGGTAGCAATGTGAGCTGAGGAAGATAGCTTTGGCCAAGAAAAAGGAAACTAGGGCAGGCCAGTCTCTTTGTTTCTCTTATAAAGATGAGATATATGTGTATAATACATGTATATTTTACATGATAATAGTTTATTTTTATAATTATATTTCATTATTTAGATAGTAATGTGATTAGCCTATTAAGGCTATTAAATAAGAATATATAAATTTATATATAATTTATAATTTACATTTAGATATATATAACATATGAAAAGACTCTACGTTATATAATAGAGATATAGTTATTAAAATATACTAGATAGTAACAGCATGGGCCATTGTAACTGCAACAATTGTAGCAATAGTAGTGATCCTAATCACAATAATAAGAGCTACTTTGACTTCAGGTAATCTTCCTACTAAGAGATTTACATACATTATCTCATGTAATCCTTACAACAATCCTATGAAGAAGTAGTACTTTCCTTATTTATATAATTGAAGGAACCAAAGTGTAGGGATATAAAATAATTCTATCAAGATCACCCAACTTGTAAATGGTAAGTGCTGGATTAAATCACAAATCTCCTTAACTCTAAAGTCCTTGGCTCTTAATCACAAAATTAGGTCAACTTCTGTGGGGCCATCTCTTACTACCTGTCTGCCACTTTCCTCTCATTTGGGGAAGGACAAATTTATTTTGGGTCATTTGTCTCCACAGATCTTCCAAAGTCACAGGAGGAACAATACTTCTTGCCAAAACACATACAGATCAAGAAACCCATCAATCTTTATTCTTTTTTATGAAATGAAGCCCACTTGGAGCAATGTAGCAAACTATTTTTGCCTGATAGAATCTTTTCTCAGTACTAATGACAGAAAGAGCATTTTGAAGGACAGAAGAAGTGGCAGACCATTCACAAAAATCCTTGGGCTACTGTTGTATTTACCCTTCCAGAGAATTCTCACACACACAGAGCATCCCCATGCAAATGACCACCCAAAGCCCACCGCATCTAGAAACGGTGAGCACACATGCATCCGATGACCAGGTATGGAGGAAAAGGGACAAATGCCTACTCTATTTAAATGCCAGTTGTCTTCTTTTGTGCATTTTAAGAAACGTAGTGAAATCATAAGGCGACATTTTAATAGTCGTTGCCACAGTTTTGCCAGTTTTCCTATTGGATCATTTGACGCTTGTCCATTTCAAAGAGTCATTTACACGTGATTAGCAGATCTTAGGTCAGAAATCAGATCGTCAAATTCTGTCTACAGCACCATTTCAGACTTGAAAAAGAGAGTCTTCCCTGCTGAAATCAGCATATTTCCTGGCATCAGACATCAAGGCTGGTATTTCCCTGAGGTTGGAAATGGACCCTTCTTCAGGCAAACTCCTCTCCCCTTGGCGCTACAACAGATCAGTGAGATGAGAAGACAGGCAGAAGCAGTCCTCAGCGGACGCCCATGGGTGCTGTGTGGGTGGATGGGGGAAGATCTCATTACCTTCAGGGATCAAAACTTACAAACCTGTGAAAGCGGTTGGGGTTGGGGTTGGTGTGTCTGTACCAATGAGTGGCTTGTGCCCTAACAGAAGGGGTCACTTTCAGAGCATTCACATCTGAACCAAGGACCACAGGAACCCAAGATGAATACTGAAGGTTTCCCTGAAATCAGCTTTAACAACAGAATGAACGGGGGAGAGTTTTGTTATCACTTTGTTTTATGTATCCCTGTCTTTCTTCCTTCTAAACAGCTCTGGGTATTTCGGTTCTAAGTGTGAATATTTAGTGAGTATTTTTCTGATGGGACCAGAGCCAGCTCTTTCTTGATGGGTTAGCTTCAGAAGACCACCCTTACTTCCAGGTATGACTCAGGCTAAGCAGAGATATTTCACTCCTGCTCTGCCATGGCTTCTGTGACTGGGTCGATATGCTTCATGCCAATGACCAGGAGATGTTTCTCTTTTTTCCTTTTTCCTTCTTCTTTGTTTTCCCCCCTAGCAGTGCAGCAATAATCTTAATGTGTCTGCTACTGTGTTCTAATAGTCAATTTAGGCTGACTATTAACATAAAATAGTGCACCATAAAACTACTGCACAGATAAGCACCCTCCAAATGGTAGATTCCAAGGAGACGGTGTTCTTTTCCAGGGGCAACAGAGGGCACAGAGTTTTAGAGAGGAGGGAGGATGGTCTGATTGTCCTATGTCATGGCCCTAAAATTCAGTTTATTATTTACCTTGCGTGCTGGTTTCTGTTTGCTGAGACACCTGACTCAAGTGTTAAAGGAAAATCACTGACACTTGTTAACACAGCAAGGCTTTATTGAAGACTATTGTGATAGGGGTGTTGCAATAGAGGAGAGAGATCTGGTTCAACTCTGAATACAACAATGACAGCTGGGTACTTATAACCAAGAAACAGGGTAAGGGAGTCAGTGGATGGAAAATTACTAAGAGGAGCATCAAGGATTGAGGGGCAATCCTGCTAACTGATCAAACAGGATTCTTGCTAAAGACAGGCCAAGGACTCAGACATCAAAGGTGGGAGAATATAGAAACATTGATCAGATATCCAGGATGGGGAAAGACTTAGCACAATATTTTGCTAAGACTGTACTGGACAGGCCAAAGACAGGACAAGGGCCAAGGTCGAAGCCTGGTTGCAAAGAAAGTTCAGAGGAACATGACTGAAATTTGGTCAGAAAGAGTCTTTGTCACAGGGTGGCCACTAAATGAAAAATTGTAAGCCTATTATCTGGTACATAGTCCTCTCTATCTCAGATGAGTCCTGTGCAGAAAAAGTGGAGACAAAATCCCATAGGGCATCTCCAAGGTTCATATATCCCTAGGCCGAGTGCAAGGATGGCCTTAATGTTAATATGGACCTAGGAGAGCCCTGGCTGGTGTGGCTCACGTGGTTGAGTCATGTCTCATGCACTGAAAGGTCACCAGTTCAATTTCCTGTCAGGGCACATGCCTGGGTTACAGATTAGGTCCCAGTTGGGGTGTGTACCAGAGGCAAATGATTAATATCTCTCTCTAAAATCAATAAAAAATATATATATTTAAAAATATCGGCCCAGAAGAAATAGCAACACCTTGCTGGTTCTAATTAACAACCCACATAAGACTGAATCTAAAGCGAAATTGGGAATAGGTTATGTTTCAGGGCCTCTAAGTCATTATTCGACTCCACTTCTACATAAACCCTCACCAAGTCTCTCTTTGACCTCAAGCTTCTTCCTGATTTCTCCCCAAATTTTAGATTTTTTTCTACTTTTGCCAATAATTAAAATATATATATTTCACAATCCTTTGTTTCTCCAAAATGACAATTTTTGCATAAAAGAACTCCCTGGACATAATGCTTGAACCATATGATATATCCAATAGAGTATTATGATGATATTGTCAGGGAGACAGCTAGGTCCTGGGAAGAAGGATGGCTTTTGGTCTCCTATAAATCATATCATATAGGTTGTTGCCTACTTTGTGAATATAGAAAATTGACCTTGACCTTAGATTCGTGAAGATTTTATCTAAAAGAGGATCAGGCACATAGGAAACACTTAGGAAAGATCATTTTATATCTCAATCCTTGCTCTTTTTTCTCTAAAATCCTGGCTCAGGTAATAACATATCAAGTGTTAATGAAAATAAACAGGAATCTGGGAAGAACTAGACAAGCTCACACTTATCAGGTCTGAAATTAACTGGCTAGAGTCTTTTTTTATCAGAAAGAATATGTTTCTGAATTTAAATCTGCAGTCTCTCAATTATAAATTTCATCAGGATGCAAGACTTTGCAATGAGTAAATCTATAAAACAGGCTTTAAAAGAGAAGATCTGATAGAGCTTATGTATGTGAACCTATGTTGATTCATACAGATCTATGTTTAGTTATGCTCAATGAGTAAATGTTAACTATAAATCTTATCATAGGTCCTAGCACTGAGGAGTAGCTTTGGATGTGTTCTCCATTTGCGTCTTAAGACTATACCCTTCTTTTAGAGATTGATAATGCTCTGATCTGATGTGCCTGAACATCTACGCACAAATCTGTTTTTTCAACTCATTTTCTATGAATAGTCCTCAGTTTACTTTGGTCCCTTTGAGAGGAGAGAACATGAAAGTTCAACACCAAGTGAGAAAACGCTTAAAATGTCAGTACTAGAGTTAGAATGAAGATGAGAACCTAAAAGCAACCCAGGAGGTTTCCACTAGCTAATGGTGAGTCCTTCCATGCCCTTATGGGCCGCAGATAATTCCTACTGTCTACACAAAGCATGTCGTTGCTTCTCAACCAGACCGCAAATGAGTAAGAGTCAGCTCCACATGGAGTGACTTTAAATGCTGACATCCTAATGGGATTTGTAAGCCAAAGAGACAGGATATGGCTTCCTCTATACAATGTATAATCCAAGCTCTCTTGAGAGATTTAGAAGTTAGCATTTGCCAAGTAGGATGCTTTTAGACTGCTTTGCTTCCTTTAATCACCATAAGATGAAAATTGTGGGGAAACAAAGAGCAGAGGGCAGTCCAAGGCTTTCCCTTGGCTTTTATTTCCTCCTAAATGCAATGAGAGGCAATATCCGTATATTAGTTGTTCTGTCTCCAGCACTAGACTTTAAGGGGGGTGGGGGTAGGGGAAGATCTTCAATGTGGTCCTGAAGCCCAGGGCTGGCAATTCCCACTCAGTGATCAGGAACAGATGCTGGGAATGCGTCCAAGGCAGACTACGGAACCCCTGTAGTCATCAATTCCAGCAAAGGGAGGGCCTGTTTCTAGTACAAATTATTGGGACTACAGTAAGGTGGAATCACAACTTCCTTGTCTGTGTTTAAATACTTCCTTATTTATAAAAAAGCTCAAATTATGGTAGCAAAATTTTAATATCTGAACATTTTTATAGCCCTGAACATGGGATAATAAATCAGAGAAAAGAGGCATAATATTTATTTATTTATTTATTTATTTATTTATTTATTTATTTACCAACTTCTTACTGAAGAAATTTCTGGACTGGTGCAATATAGAAGGGCATAGAGTCCTGAGGAAGGATGACATCTAAAACAAGAAAACCTGAATAAGAATCCTTTCCTCTCCACTTATAAGTTTGATGAGGTTATACCTCTGACCCTCCTCTGCTTCCAGTGTAAGGCAAGGTTACAATCACAGTCATATATGATTTGAGGAGGAATTAAAAGGAATGACATATGTAAATTTGCTGCTACATAGTAGTTTTAAAATAAATCTTAGTTTTCACATCTGTTAATTTTTAAAGACCTTCGGACAGACACTTCCTATTTTAAATATTAAAGCAAAACTATAAATTTAATGAGAAAGTGTATAGTAGTATTTCTTTTATAAATCAGTTCTGTAGGAATAGGTTTAGTTAAAACTAGAAATGATATGCAATAGGAATTTGAGACTATGTCATCCAAAAATATGTGACTATTTTCAACAGCTTGCAAAATACAGCTGGCTCAGTCTATCACATCTTCTTAGTGTCTCAATGATAAAAAACCTGCTTAGCTTCTTCACCTGGTTTACAGTTGAAATCTGCCAATTGACTCAGGTAATTAAGACTTCCAATGCTTGCTAAGAAAAAAGACCTACTGTACATCTGCTCCTGACATTCCAACCAGCAATGATTTGGCTTTTTACGTAAGTTTCAAGAAAAACAATTTTTACTTTAATGAGTAGGTTTTGAAAACTCAGAGAAATATGCCTGAGCTAATGCATAAGCACAGGAAAATGTAACCAATTTTTATTTTTCAGTTTTCCCAAAAATACACAATAAAAAACACACCTAATTAACCAAACAAGCAATCAAATAAACAAAACAATTTTTTTAAAAACAGTAATACAACTGGAGAAAGCAAAATTCAAGTTTCCTATAGTCCAATTTTAAGTTTTTACTGCCAATGCTGCTGTTCCTAGAATTATAACAAAACAATTTTTGTTTTGGGTGATGCTGAATTAGCCAAAGAAAAAGAGGTACTCCATTTGTTACTGCTGTATAAGAAAACTTAGTAGCTTAAAATATAAAAATCACTTATTTTTATTGTGAATCCACGCTATTGGCAGGGCTTTGTGGGATCACTTGTCTCTGCTCTATTTGGCATTGTCTGGGAGGGTCTGAATGGAGGGCTAGAGAGTCCAGCTGTGGAGAATGCTAGGAGGCTGGTGGGTGGAGTGCAGATAGTAGAGTACTGAACTTTACATAAAAGGAAAAAAACCAACAGTATTCACAGGGTGAAGGAGGGTGGAGTAGAGATTGAGAGCACAGGCTTTATAGTCAGAGAGACCTAGGTTCAAGCTCCAGCTAGTAGCAATGTGATGTTGAATGAAACTCTCTGAGCCTTAGTTCTCCCATCTATAAAATGGGATAACAACATTTCCTATATTGAGCAAAGTAAGCATGGACACACGTACCATTAACACCATGCTATTTATTTCAGCAGTGGAATATCAGAGCACAAAGCCCTCAGTGCATAGGCCCTAGCTAAAACTGAACTTCAGATAAGCAATGAGTAGAAATATTTTTTCACTATAGACATGTCCCAAATATTGCGTGGGACATAATTATACAAAAAAATTATTTATGGTTACCATAAATTCATATTTAACTGGGTATCCTGTATTTTCATTTCCTATGTTTTATTGGCAATGCTATAACCAGCTCAAAGTTTTCTTCATTGATTCTGACCTAGTGGCAAAACATTTAGTAAATTATAAAGTGCTACAGAGCTTCGCACCTTGGCAGTGTCATAGCCAATGAGGTTTATTGGAGGTGAGATTATTGCTAATTAATAAAGTGCTATAGAAATATAAGAACTTATTAATTTTTTCTGGGCTGGACTCTTAGGGTCTTACTTCCATCTTGGTGCTATTGTGAGACAATCGGGTACCAGGTCACACAATTCTAAACCGGAAGTCAACCCCGTTCCCTGGCATTTAAGGAGATGAACAGGATGGAGTTTACACATATGATTTAAAACAATCATAACAAATGATTTTTTCTTAGAGCCGATAAAATAAAACAATCAATATTTCTCAAAGACACACATACATCTTTCATCAGTAATTCCAGGGAAATCAAGTACAGTGCTGATGTCTTCAACTTACAGTGAGTCTTAAACTTGGCCTCAAATTACTTCCCAGAGACTTGGCCCATAATTCTGGATTGGAAGTCTGTTTGCAATGTCCCTACTCTCAAGTTTTAATTACTTCCTGCGGGGGATCCTTCTCTTAGTCCCTGAGATTATTCAGAAGAGAGACATCTGCTTGCTCCTAAACTGAAATGCTACTTCCAGACACAAAGTGTTTTTTTTCCTTTCTTTTAAAAATTTCTCTCCAAGTAGTGAAAATTAAGGTCTATTTTCTCCTAGAGGAGAAAAGTTACCCGCTTTGCCATTGGAACTGTAAAACCCTTCTATCTTCACTAATCCCCAAGAGGCCTCTCCTTGCTGTTTTCCTAGAAAACTGAGGGGATTAATCTACATATAATGACCAAGGTTAATTAAGTAAACCTCACCACCAGATTTCTCTGCAAAGCTGAGAAATGGTGTCTTTTACAACCCAGATCAGTTAAGTTAAAGAAGTAAAGTGATGGACTAATGGGACAGAATAGCTAATTAAACTGGAAATACACTACTTGGCCCCTTACATTGTATGCAGACATGCAAAGTTCTAAATAGTTCTGCACAGGCAATTAGGAAACAGGACACTACATAATGTGTTAATTATTTCAAAATATAATTACTGCAAGAAAATTAGAGGAGAGGTGGGCATGGCACAGAGCCATAAAGCTAGAACTCACAGAGCATGGGAAGAAGGTACTGTAAGTGTTGGAAACGGCTTTGACATTTCCTGGCTGGTAACCCAGTTGCCTCAGTTTCCTTACATAAAGCACTTAGCGCAGTACCTGGACAAATACTCAGAAATGCATAGTTGCTGTTATTTCATGTGTTCTGTTGCCTTTTCTTTCCTGCCATGGAGATGAAAATCTTCTTTTGCTGGCCACTAGGTGGAGAAAGCAAGCCTTTTACAGTTATTGAATTAAACAAGGCCAAGTCGTCCTGACCTAAATACTACAGACATTTCAGGGTGAGAATTTTTTTTCCTTCAGAGCTTCAGCCGGCATGAACACGGAATCTGGAGAGACGTTTGGGAAGTTTTTGTACAGTTCACATGAAAGTGTTTGATTTTTGAGTATGCTCCTGCCCCGAGGCACTAGAATTCACTCAGGGAGAGTCCTCCGCAAATTATGAAGTTCACAAAGTCAGCTTCCCTGCACTTCCTCACCTCCCATGCCCTAATCTCTTCTCAAGTGCATTTCAAGTAGGCACCTGTCCAGTATTTTTTTCTTTCTGAGGCATTATACAGCTACTGATTCCCAGGGACATCTGCATTTGAAAATGAACTCCCTCAATAAATTACCTTTCTTTAATCTGTAATAAAGTAGTAATGAGACCCAGTTAGACCTGCTTCATAGAGCTCTTGCGAGGATCATTTAGTTAATATGTGTGCAATCACTTGTGAACTCTAATTTTATACAAATAAAAAAAATCTATTCATATTGAAGATATAAATTTCATTCTTTAAGGGAAAAAAGACGAGAAGTCCAAAAGCGTCTTGAGAAAGAAGCCAAGTTGCCAGGGGGTGAGGTGATATAAAAGGATATGGTAGAAGCTTTGCTGTTAAACAGCTCTAGGTGCAGGTGGAAAGAGGAGAAGGGTCTGTGTTTATGGAGTTGTGCCTGCATTTCAAACAAAATGTTTCTGAAGATCATCCACATCACCACCATATTTCCACCCAAAACTTAGCCCATAGATATTCTAGGTAAAGCTATTGTAGCTCTTTGCAGCATAAGCTCAGGTAACTCCAAGTTCCATATTTCCTTGCCTGATGCTTGCTCTCTATCTCCCCTTCCCACTTGTTTGCAAAGTCTCTTTTCATTTGTTTTATACCTATTTTTACCCTCCCAGCATTGACTCTTCAGATTAACAATGATTCCCAATGTTAACCTATTCTATTGTTTGGCATCTCCCCAAGAATTATCTCATTGGTTCCAAAAATTGCAGCTAGCACCTACATCCCTGACTCAACTTCAATAATCCATAATATTCTAGCACTAACCTCATGATCTCCTTCTATATCAGGATGATCAAGCAGGAAGCACCCAAAGATTTTTTTTCACTTTTAATGCTTTTACTCAGAGTGCAAATTTTCTCCTGTCCTTGATAGAAAACCAACTTGTGTACCAAATTTTCAGCCTGCAGTTCATATAATTGTGTTGCAAAAAAAATATTATTCCATACTTTTAAAATAGCAATCCCATTTGCCTTTCCACTAGTGCTCTTTTTTGTTAATATTTTGTTTTTCTTAGGTTATTCTAAAGTTAAAACAACGCTCTTGTTCTCATTGTATCAGGTACTTACTTTTTCTTTCTTTTATCTTTAATGTCTTGTTTTTTCCATCTATAATATATTCCATTCTCTTCCATAATAGAAAGACTATTTTCTTAACTCCCCTTATTGTCATCCCATAATCGCCAAATAAGAGATCGTTTCTGTTACTACTTAAGCATATTCACTGAATAATTATTTATTGATCACTTACTATGTTCCAGACACTGTCATAGGCACTAGAAATGCAGAGAGAAAGACACAGCAGTAGTCCCTTCTTACCAGCAGTTTTGCTTTTCATGATTTCAGTTACTCATAGTCAACCAAGTTCTGAAAGTATTAAATGGAAAATTCCAGAAATAATTCGTAATTCCTAAATTGAGTGCCTTTAGTCACTTAGTAGCCACCTAGGTTATGAGATCAACTGTCTCCGTACTGCAATGCTTGTGTTCAAGTAACCCTTATTTTACTTGATAATGGGCCCAAAGTACAAGAGTAGTAGTGCTGGTAATTTGAATATGCCCAAGAGAAGTCTTAAAGTGCTTCTTTTCATTGAAAGATGTGTATGTATAAGAAAAAAAACAGTATATATTGGATTCAGTACTATCCACTGGGTGACTTGGAACTATCTCCGATGGATAAGGGGAGATGACTCTATAAATTAAAAAAAAAAAAAAAATGAATGAGATAATTTCAGAAAGTAATAAATGCTTTGAATAAAATAATCAAGGTAATGACATGATGAAGGACAGGCAGGGTGGTGGAGCTACTTTAGATGGGATTGTTGGGGGAAGGCCCTCTGAAGAGCTGACATTTGGGCCAATACTTGAGTGATAGGAAGGAATCAGCCTTGTGGTGAGCTGGAGGGAGAATGTTCCAAGCAAAACATGTCCATATACATATACAGAGACACATGCACCTGCATATACATATATACACACATATACACACACATATACAGATACATATAGAAAGGTGTAACTTTTTATTTTGACCTTTAGTTCCCAACATTACCTGTTAAAGGACTTCCTTTTCAGTACCTATTTCCTGGGTACTGTGTTTGTATGTTAATTTAATATAAGATAGAGACAAGTCTGGCTAATACCATCTTCTAATTTGTCTGAATTTATGTTGCCCAAGGGGAGCCTATGGGAGCTGGGCTAATGTGTGTCCCTGGCCAGCCTCCAAATAGGCACTCTAGACAAGGTTATATAGGAAATATAATATCCTCTCTGACCTCCAAATTTACAATGTCTTGCCAACTCCATTCTTCCAACTCACTAACATGAAAACTTTTATTACTCGGTAGGAAAATAGAGGCCTTTTATTATTGGGTAGGAAAAAGAGAAAAATCAACCTGACAGTCAACTTGCTCTTAACCCTGTTATCCCTGGAAGATTCCCTCCCACTCCCCCTTTTTGAGCTCTTGCATGTTCTAATATGTGCCCTAGAAGCACTGAAAGATCCAAGCTGTTTCATCACCTTGGCAGGAACAGTATTCCTTGTGTCTCCCACCTCCTGTCCACCTCCAATAGATCTGATGTTATTTTAAAGAGCATTGGTTTTACCTTTCAACCAAGAGAAAGGTGAAGTCAATTATTCTAAAACAAAAAAGTGTTGCAAGAAAATGCAAGAGGCCAGAGCATCAGATGCCAAGAAATATGAACTAAAATAGCTTGAACTTTTGATCTTTGCCTGCTGATTAAGCTGGAAGCCCAAAATAGACTTTTGTAATACCATCTGTGACCTCCTCAATCTCTTAGCTTTTTTCTTTTATTCAGACCATGCTACTCAAATTTTCTCTTTGAAGGTCACTAGTGACAAATGACCTTTCAGTTAACAATGTCCAATGGGCATTTAACAATCTCATCCTCAACCTTCCAGCGGTATTTGATATTGACAACCACCCTTAGCGACTTGCAGTTTCGCCTCTCTTCCCGGAGCAAAAGGGATTGTCCTGTATGTCTTTTTTATCTCCCAGAATCCTTCTTTTAAGCCTCATTCACTGTTTTCTACTATCCCACCCCATTAATTTGAGGGTGGCTTCTGTTCTATGTGACTCGCCATCAGTGATGTCAACTACACCTTAATGAGAATGTCTCCAAAGTCTAAGTCTATAATCTTAACCACTCTAAAGACTGAGCTCTTCATTGCCAATTGTTTGCTGATATTTCCTCCCAGATATTTCTGCTGGCACCTTGTATTGCCAGCCAACAGCATCCCCAAACAATACTTGCTTGTTAAGAGTAAGGGAGTATTATGGACTGAATTGTGCCCGTCACCCTTCCCGCCCTCCAAATTCATATGTTGAACCTCTAATGCCCAGGACCTAAGAATATAACTGTAATTGGACATAGGGCCTTTAAAGAGGTAATTAAGTTAAAATGAGGTGGTGAGGATGGACCTTAATTCAGTCTGGCCAGTGTCTTTATAAGAAGAGATTAGGACACACAAAGAGAGACAACATGGATGGATATGCACAGAGAGAGGCCAAGTGAGGACACAGCAAAATGCTGTCATCTGCAAACCAAGGAGAGAACCTTCAGAAAAATACCAAACCTTCCAACACCTTGATTTTAGACTTCTAGACTTCAGAATTACGATAAGTAAATATTTGTTGTTTAAGCCACCCATCCTGTGGTATTTTTTAATGGCAGCCCTAGCAAAGTAATAAGGGCTTAAAAAGAGTGATATGTATAATTTAAACAAATAAGTTTGATGCTCCTCTTCGTAGAAAAGTTGTTCGCAAGTAAAGGCAATTTTGCTCCCCCTTGGGGGCATTGGACAATGTCTGGAAACATTTTGCTTGTCATTCTGTGTGTGGGGGTGGGTGGGATTTCCTACTGACATATAGTGGGTAGAAGATATGGATGGTGCCAAACATTCTACAATGTACAGAACATTTCCCTTCCTCCATAACAAAGAATTATCCAACTCAAGCCTGGCAGAGCGTGGCTCAGCGGTTAAGTGTCGACCTAGGATCCAGGAGATCAGGGTTCGATTCCCGGTCAGGGCACATGCCCTGGTTGCGGGCTGCAGTCGATCAATGGCTCTCCCATTGATGTTTCTCTCTCTCTCTCCCTCTCCTTTCCTCTCTCTGAAATCAATGGAGATATTTAAAAAAAAAAAGAATTATCCAACTCAAGATGTCAATAGTGCTGAGGTTGAGAAAGCCTGCTGCAATGGCATGAATTTGCCTAACAGGTTTGTGATTTGGGGGTGAGGAGCTTTAACACTTTTCTTGGTGGTTGAGCCTACAAAGTTATTGCTGCAATAGCTAACTGTGTTGTGCCAGGCACTTTGAACTGTTAGCTAGAAGATGTGTTCACTAGTGATCTCCATCAGGCCAGTTGGCCCTGCCTGTGAGGAACATTCTGGACTGGGGAACTTTCTACTTTACAGTTAGCAGAATGGAAACATTTCTGATGTTTGATTTCTCACAAAACACAGAAGGCAGAAACTAATTCCGTATGTCAGATATATCTCCCTTTAAATGGGACAAAGAGACCCATTCTTTTTGCCCACAATGTACTGAACATGAATTTATTAAGCCAATTAATTATTAAAGCAAATTTAAGTGTGCTTTCTTTAATGATACAAAATATTAAGACTAAGTTTAAACAAGATTTTTAAGACAATGACTATGCAGTCACTTAAAGCTTAATTTCTTTCGACCCCCTATTCCCCTCTAAAGGAAGTTGGATATTTGCACCTAAGACAGGCAAGAAAGCAGCAGATGAGAAAACAATTTATTTTTTTTCTCTAATGGAAGCTAGAAGATAGCCTAGTACCAGCCAACATTGAAACTGCCATGTCTCTTCTGTTTCCAGTTTACCCAATTGAGTTGTAACTGAGACATGGAAATTGTTTTGCTATCCCCTCTCTGGAATTCAGCAGAACAGAGGGTAAGCCCTGAAACGTTTGAGGTTGGGGATGACCACTGACTTGCCTTAGTAGTGGAAATAAGAGCTATCGGAGATGCTTGTTCCAAGCTCCATTTCCATTCCTATAGTTATGACATTGGTTTTAAGCAGGTGAAGATTCAGTGTCATAATTAAGAAAGAGAAATTGTTCTAAACTTGAATTGAGCAGAAGTATGTGAACTAATCTGATTTACTATTTGCTTCTGAGAAATAATTGGCATTCCAGATAAAATATTGACAAATTTGACAAATGTTCGGTTACCATAAAAAAAAAGACTCAAACTACTAAAATTAAGATTTTTACATCATTTACATCATCTTGGGCATTACTATTGTTTTTTACAGAAGTAAAAAGGATTATAAAGAAATACTATAAATAGTTGTGTGTAGTTAAGTTACATTTATGGGCTATTGTGATGCTTTGGGGCTAAAATGAGCATGAATTTTTTTTATTTTTTATTTTAAGCTTGGGAGCAAACAAGAAAGATGGAGGAAACCTGACTGGATTAGTCCCTCAGTGTAGGATTAAAAAAAAAAAATGTCCTTTGGGATCACAGGATTCCACAGCAATGGAAGACTCAGTGAATATTGTAGACACAGTAATTACAGTTGGCCTCATATTTCTGGCTTTGACTTGATTAGGTTTGTTTAGTTGATTTCAGTGATGAGAGATCTTGCAGATCGCTAACTCTGCTTGTCCTGTGCTTCTTCCTCTCATCAAAGTGCTTGCCTAAATGAAAACTCTAAGATTCACAACTCATCGAGATGACTCTGTGAGTGCCTCATAAACCAGGCAGATTAGATTTTGTATCTCTTTAGCTCCACAAATCATCATTTATGATTCTCACTGTTGGATGCAGAGTGATAAGACAAATATGAGGAAATATGGGGACCAGGGTAAGATAATGTCATTTGAATTAGACAAATGAGGCCCCGCTGGAAAGGAATACCCAGAGTTTCTGGACAAATAGATGAAGTCAAAACAAAAAATAATTACAGTGCAGAAATAGCTGGTGCTGGATGAACCTGCTTCTTTCCTAATGTTGGTTGGCAGCTCTTCATCCTGATTATTCCATCTGGAGATAATTGTGTGACATCATCCATAAAATTAAATCATAAATCAACCCAACTAGTGAACAGGCCAGCAAGCTGCTGAGAAAGTCACATGGAGGGGAGGTGAAATTCTTATCTTAATAAGAGGTATGGGGATGGAATTAAGAGAAGAAGACATGTGGAGGGTGACCTTTGGTATGTCCACAGGCTCACTTGCTGACAGGTGTCACCACAGTCTATGCCTCAATAGTATCAGGACAGCCAACATATTGCCTGCATTTTCCACTTGATGAAAAGGAAAGTATGTCTGTTCATGAAAGGGACCATGCATCCCTTTTTAAGGTTTTCCAGTTTGAGTTGTAGATGTCCAAAATGAAAGCACTGGGTTTTATATCCTGAGGAAATATTAGCAGTGATAGAAATTCCATAAATGCAATAAAAGTCTTATACAAGAGCACTTGGTCAAACATGTTCTCTAGACTTAGCTTTTGAATATTGAAAGAGAACACCAAGGTCTTTGACTTTATAGTAAGTGAGCTGTGGTCAATTTGCAGGTTATATTTGGAAAAGGTTTTTCAGAGCACAAGGTGTGGTTTTAAAGTAGTTGATTATGATGAATAAAAGAGTAAAGTAATTAAGATAAAGACAGACTCATTGCTTAAATGGCTACTGTTGATTTCCACAAGTGCATTTGGTCTGGCCAGCAAGTTGGAGGTGGTCAAAAGTCAAAGGTCATCCCAGATTCCCTAACAGATCAGGCTGGAGCAAATGGCCTAAAGGCATATGCTTCTTTCAGTTGAATCATTTGAGATGATGAATCCCAGTGGCTTTGGAGAGTTCATTTGTGACCATAATAAATGCAAAGTCCAGCTGTACATCCAGTCTCTGAATTTTCAAACTCACAACATTAACAGATGTTGAGAGACTGGCAGCTTATGGGCATCTGTGGTAGGAAGGTCACTCAGCAAAGATGCAAGTAGAAAAACAGTAACAAAGATAAATTCTTTCTTGTTTGTTTTTCCCCCCTTCTGAATAATATTAGGACCAATAGAGCAAGATGAGTCAACAGCTCTGAAAAAAGCATACTATTTTGTTTCATTCTCAGTTGTGTTAAGTATGTATGCAGGAGGCAGTTAAGCACTAGCAGAGCAGCAATGATAGGAAGGTCACCAGGGCAGAAAGCCCTGGGTGTCTAGCAGCAGATAATTGTAGGGTAGGACCTCACCCCTGGGGTGGCCTTTCCTCTTGTAGTATATCACTAGTCCTATGGTTTAGACCCCTTGATCTTTCATATCATTGGTCATGCAGTTCAGACCTTCCCCTCCCCTTTCTTCCCCCGGTGTGTGACTAGTCATGTGGTAGACCCCCTTAGAGGAGGAACAAGGGGGCTGACTTCAGGGCAAACTCCCATTACTAATGGTACCCTGGCTCAGACCAATCAGTAGAGACCATGACCCTGAGACTTCCAGATAAAAATTCTCAAGACAGAGGACTCAGCTGGTGCTCCTTCTCTCTCTGGAGCACACCCGCACATCTTCCCTTCTCCTTTCCCCAGGTGCATTCTCTCTGCCTTTCTTTTTCCTGAACTCCAAGGGCCCCCCTTTTTTTTGCCTCTAGCCCAGCTGGCTCACCTTATCTACCTCTGTGACTTTCTAAATAAACTTTCTCTTATATTCTAAGTTCCTTGGCTCTGAATTCTCTCTTTGCAGAACTCAAGTACCAAGGTTGCTGAAGGGAGGTCCGGTAATATTATGGTGCCCTTCTGCTGCTAACACATATAATGCATATATATAGAACTGGATATATTTGTAGGTATAAGTATATAGTTGGTTTTAAACAGGTCGAAAGTGTAAGAAAATAAAAAATAAAGATAAATATAAAACACCTTCATAGGGAATATATATTATTACCTGTCTTTAATTATGTTCTTCCCCCAGTCTTTTACCCCTTCAGAAGTTTGTTTTCAGCTCTGTGTTTTGACCAAACTTAATCAAAACCCAGAAAACTACATATGCCAATTTTATGATCATAAACAACACTAGAATTCCATTTTTCAGGTTTATTGTATTGGTCGGGAGTCTTTTAGTTGCAAACCTCAGAAAGCCAACTCCAACTAGTCTGCAGGAAGAAAAGGAATTTATTGTCCTGCATAAAGATAGCTAGATGTATATCTAGAGGCAGGCTGGTTCAGGGATTTGAGACTCAAGTCTCAAATAATCCAGTCAGCTCTCCAATTCTCTCTGTCTCTCTCCACTTTATCTCCAACTTCATCTTAATCACTTGATTCTACTTTTTTCCCTTGGTTTTATATTCAGATAGGCTCTCTTTCCATAAAAACAAAAAGCCCCAAGTGGTTTCAGGCCTATATATTCCTTGAGACCTATGATATCCAGAAGAAGAGAGTATATCTTTCTCAAAGATTTCAGAAAATGTACACAGTGGCCATGGTGTGCGTGGGGGCACAAAACATAATTTTTCTCCCACCTTCTAAGTTCTTCCAGGATAATAATTAATTAACATGAGCCAGATTAACAGGAGAAAATGTCCAAGTTTAATATGTATGTACATGCAGGGGTTCCATAGAATATAAGAACGGAGAACACGTTGGGCAGTTGAGGCTTACATGCCATCTTGAGCTAGGAGAAGGAGGACTGTAGTTTGGGCAGTTCACGTGGAGATGGAAAAGCAAATGTTTGGTAATGAAAGGTTTGTTGGGCCATCTTAACAATGGGACATCCTAGCTCCACTTTGATCGAATGGGCCTTGCTAAGTTCCTCCTTGTCTATTACACCGAGTTCATATTAAACTATAGTTATCTGTGATGGTATCTTCCCT
Organism: Miniopterus natalensis; assembly: GCF_054644295.1. Taxonomy (NCBI): domain Eukaryota; kingdom Metazoa; phylum Chordata; class Mammalia; order Chiroptera; family Miniopteridae; genus Miniopterus; species Miniopterus natalensis. Next base: position 12,520,320 of record NC_142095.1, on the reverse strand, counting down.
CCAGGAGCAGGTCCTCTATCTAAATTCCTTTTAGGCAGTTAAGGGTAAGGTCAAAGGTTCTTCCTGATTCTTTTGTTTCTTAAAAATAACCAGTTTAAAATAGTCAATATCCCAAAAGGCTTATTTCCGGGTAGCAAACTCTGCTCCCCCTCAGGTATAAGGGGGAACTTGTGGACGGTGAAGGAAGGCAGTCTAACTAGAGAGAGGAAGCTTTCTTACATTTTAAATCTATTGAATGAAATGACTGGGTCTTTGTTTTAGAAGGATTACTCTGTTGGCGATGTGGAGAATGAATTGAAGTTGGAGGAATCTAAAAGTCTGGAAGAGACCTTGTAGGCAGCAGAAGGTGAGGGTTTAGTGGCAAAAAGATTAGAAAGGATAAAAAGCAGATTCAAAAGGCCTTTGAAGAATATAATTGAAATAACTTAGCAACCAACATTGACAAATATAAATAGGAAAAAAATCAAAGATAACGTCTAAATTTCCATTTGGATGATTGAGTGGATTTTAAGGTCATTCACTGATATGTTGAGACATCTCATAGTGCTGAGTTTGAATGTATTTTTTTTCTCTGTAGATATTTTAAAGTGATTTTTCTATCCCTTAGGTAGAAATATCAGTAAATCCTGTACCTCTTGCATTCCACTTAGAGCAGAAAAATTGTGGAGCAAATTTTAGGCAATATTTAAGATTAAAACTAGGGTAATGTGTTTATCCATGGGGCCATTTATTCAATCCTTTCAGGCTAATTCCATTAAAGGACATCAAAAGTTTAAATCTTCCTTCTCAGCTTTTAATAATTCAGAGTATTGATGTTATAAAGATTTGATTTTTCTCCAAAAACTGTGTATTATTATTTAATTTTTTTTTAATGTTAGTTTATTGAAGGCTGCTTTTCATAATTACCTGGAAGAGGGCATTTATCAAGTGTCCAATACAGCCCACAGGTGCTGCCGTATGCAGAGCCCAACAGGGTAGAATAGGAAGACTACTGGGACCAATACAACTTTACTTACAAAAACAGATAGCCAATTGTAGTTTGCCAATTTAATATTTTTCAATTATATTACTATCTATCTTAATTACTGAATGTTTTGGTACCTCTGTAAATTTTTTTGCACAAGGATAGTGCCTCACCCTAGTTCCAGTTTTGTTAGTACTAAGCCAAAAGAAGATTGTTACCAAACACAAGCTCAGGGCACTGTATGCAGGAGGTAATCTATGGGTATGAAAACCAGGAGCCAAGGGTTTATCCAGCGGATCATTAGTCTAGAAGCCCAGACTAATGGAGCCCGACTCACTGTCAGAGGGTTGGAAGAAGCACAGGCCTATTTTGAAACATGTTCTTTCAGACAGAGCCAGCCTAACCACAACGGCATGACAATGAGCAGTTTGGTAGGTTTCCCTGGGCCAAGAATGTGCTCTTAAATTTTCTGAAATATGCTAAGCAGGAGGAAATAATTTATAAAAATGTGATATTTGATTTTGAGCCTTGTTACTAAAAATGTGGTATATGGATCAGCAACCTCAGCATCGCCTTGTTAAAAATGCTGCTTCTCAGGCCACACCCCTGGCCTACTGGATCAAAATCGGTATTTTTACAAATAAGTTTTATACACATTAAAGTGTACGAAAAGGCCTTCAAAGTGAAGAGCAAAATTAAAATAATAGAGCTTTTTTTTAAATTTTAACTATCCTCTTACTGTTTTAATATCACATGTATTAAAAGGTATATATATTACATAAGGTACTGTATACCTATAAGAGTGCATATCTATTAATATTGGGGTATGTTTACAAACATGGGGTGTGTTTTTTTAATCAACAGAAATACACAAGCAAAGATTTTTGGAGACCACTGCTTGGAAGATTTCAGCTCTGACATGCAAGTCCTTGGCAAGAGGAGTAAAAGAGGAGTAGAACAAAGCTTAGGGCATTCTAACCTCCTGGAGTGACCTTCAGGGTCAGACTGTTATCCCAAGGCCACGATGACTGATCACCGCATCTGTGAATTAATTCAAATACCTATAGACCCTTCTAGGAAACTTCTTTACTATGTCATCCCCAAGCGATTTATTATTTCCCCTGAATACCTGATCCTGGACCACAAAAGCAAGTTGGGTTCACAAATCGATACTTAGAAAAGTATGAAGTAATAAAGAACAAGGCCAATTTAGAAGTTTGAACAATCCTCTCCTAGACTGATCAAAGGAGCTGTAGCTACCCAACTTAAATTCATTCTCTTTTCTCTAGGTAACACCATGAACTGCAAGTACTGATGACCTGATAAATGTCCTATCCCCTTCAACAGGGACAGAGATGCTGAGGTACATCCCATCTCTGTGATACATTCTCCTAAATAATAAGTAGTGCTTTCACTCAACCACTTAGTTCCGAAGTCCCTTTCTTGTTTTCTTTCTTGCCTCCTACATCTCTGTTTTTTCTCTTTCCCCTCTGTCCTATTCGCTACACATTTCAGGTTATAGATGACTCACATTAATAAAAGAAATAAAGAAAAATCAATCAATGACTTCTGGAAGGGTATTAATAATAGCATTTAACTGGAGAACTATCTGAGGATTAGATAAGTAGACGTTTTCAAGTAATATTTAAATTTATTACTTTAATATATCTGAATGTGACTTTGGGGGAAAATTCAAATGCCAAGTCCTAGGCCAAACAATTTTCTTTGCAGCCTTTGTACTCAGGCTGCTCGACATTGCATTTTTATGGTGCAAAGAAACCGCATTTAGAAGATTGCCTCTGTTTTCCCTTCCAATTTACCATATTGTGCTTTGCTCATAGAGCAGTCCTTCTGGGTCCACACATACATCTTGTTTATGAATACTTCCCTTTGGCTTTTCAATCACTGTTAGTAAGTCCCTTTGGCAGGCATCCAGAGTCACCCCAACTCATATTAAGTTCTAGGTTTTAGTGAATTATATTACAGTGATCTCAGTTAGCACTCTAATGCCACAATTATGGCTAATTTCTCCAAGAAAATATGCAAATGAGAATAACAAGTAATTGGTCTTTGAAAGTTAAAATATAAGAGGCAGAGTGGCACACAGGAAAAACACAGGATTTGGAGTAAAAACTGGTTGTTCAATAACCTTGGACAAGATTGTCTCTTTCAGCTTCATCTATAGAATGGGAACGTATTTACTTCCTTTTAAGGCTGTAGTGATTCTTAAATGAGATAAATATAAAAAATACTTCTCATGGGGCTAGGAACACAGAAGCTACCCACACAGGACTGTTGGTACTATTGTTAAAGTCAACACATTCATTCTGAGCCAGATATGTGAAGTCTTTCTGCGCAAGCCTGGACCACTTATAAACTAATTTAATGGATCAGCAATACCTAAGAAAAAGGCTAAGTCAGGTAGAAGGGCGTTCGTCAGATATGGAGGTGGGAAGAATGAGAAAATCAGGAAAAAAAACAGTTCTGGCAGTGAATTTCCTTACTGGGTGGAAGCGAAAAGGAGGCCTTCAGGAAACGTGGCTGTGTTAGATCTCCAGACTGATCTGAATGCATGAGGTATCAGGAACTGAGGCCAATTAGCATGTCAACATTTAGACATTTAACTCAATAGTTTCAGCCTTGGCTGCTCATTATGATCAACTGGGAAGTTTTCAAAAAAATATTTATTTCCAGTCCCCACCTCCCAGGAATAATTTTGAGTTGGTAGTTCTGGGGTGGGCCTAGGTATTGGTATTTTATGAAATATTCCCAGGGCAGCCAGGGTTGAAATCCACTGCTCTAATCATTTGTTCTATCTGGTGCTCACCAATTATCCTTTTGATTTCCCGGTAGGCCTTGTCCACAACAGTGGGGTAAGGTGACCAAAGGAATTTTAAGTGTTTCTAGGCCTGGGGCTGACATTTCCCAGGACGAATCACGAATGTGATGTTCGGTTATGACTTGGTTTCCCATGAAGTCCGACAACTGAATGAGTATGTGCCATTCATGCCAGAATAAATGTTACTGGTCCCTTCGATAGTTATAATTCTTACTATAAGTTAATAAATCAACATTCTGTGGCTTAGTTTCCTACCTCCTATCTCACATAGGTCAATTCCTGGAGGTGTGATTACTTCTAATAATAAAATTTCCCCCTTTGTCCTTTCCAGTTCACTTCCCCTTCCTTTCTTTCTTGCTCCTTCCTGAATAGTTTAGTTCAAAAGCCACGAGGAGCAAACAGACAAAGTTGGCATCTTTGTGGGGGGGGGAGCCCCCGGTGCCCAGGGCAGGATGTTGGAGGCCAACCACGGTAGAGAACCTTCACAGATGGTGAGGATGGGGGTGGCCCAGGGGATGTGTAAGAGCCCACGGAGAGTGAGGAGGAAGTCACATGGCAGGGATGGCAAAGGTTGTGTTGGAATAAATGGTAGCAGCCCAGGACTCAAATTACATGGTCAGTTATGATCCCACTCTCCAGATAATCTGAGGAATGCTTCAATTGGGCTTGAAGGATTTAATAACTCCGGTCGGCGGGTAGAAGAAAATACTATATAAAATCTTGGTTTTGTTCTAAAAATAGCTGCTCTGCCACTGTTCTTCTTGCATCTGTATCCCAATTTATTAAATGAGAGTATCTATTCACCCAGTCCATTTTTGTTAAGCACTAATTAAGTCATAAGTGCTGGATTAGACTCTGGCTATACAGACTCTCTGCTTCATAGTTCTTGGGAGCCTGTGCAGTGCACTGCAGGCCCCAGGTGGCCACTAGAATGGCAAGGTCAAGCGCTCCCAGGCAGGAGAGAGCATGAATGCACAGGGCAAGTGTGGGTCAGGGGAGCGGGGAGAGGGAGAGAGAAGGCTTGGGAAGAACCAGAAGCTTTTTCAGAATAACCAATCAGTTTACCAAACTTTCATGGGCTTGCATTGGGTCCACCTCCCTGGCCAATGATCTTTTTCCCAGGTTACACTGACGGGTTGTTATGGTCCAGCACCTCTGTGCCATTTTGACTTTATTATGAATGTACTTATCTCCCCCAGCAAACCCTCCCCCACCACAATCTGTAGGGTAGGGAGAAAGAGAGAGATGTTAATCCTCTTGGAGGGACAATGCTATGGTCCCTGGGGTGTGAAGATGTACCTTCTTGGTGAAACAGTGTCTCCAGGTGAGCATGCCCAACAATGTCTGGCTCCCCTTTTGCTTCCTTGCCCACCAATAATCAGCTAACTATGGTAACACATCTCTAGTAAAACCACCCACATAACAGCATGAAAGATAAACTTGTGAACTGACAAGTGGAATATGCTCAACTCAGTGATGGAGTCAGCATAGGTGCCCTGGCAGTTCGAAGGAGAGCCTCCCAGCCCAGACCTCAAGGTATGAGGCCAGTTCCCCAGAACAATTAAGTGAGTGTTTTAGGTTTGTTAAGGAGAAAACCACATGCCCCAAATTGCGTCACTTACGCTAAAGCCCATGATACCACACCTAGATTTAATACCTGACCTAATTGCTCTTTCAACCTCTTTCCGAAACATAATCTTCATCAACCAGTCTGAAATTTTCTGGTAAACACCCATACGGCAATCTGTCAGGTGGGCCCTCACCATCCACGACCTTGCCAAGAAAAAAGAGGTAATCTGCATGATAAAAACATTCCCCAGGAAAATGTCCTGGCCTAAAAATAATTCTTTTCTTTTGTTACTAGCTCTCCTGACACACCCTTTCCTCCCCCTATAAAAACCTCCCATTTTGTACAACCCCTGGAACACCTTTTTAGCTGCTTCTTGGGATGCTGGCCCATTTATGAATCACTAAATAAAGCCAATTAGATCTTCAAACTTACTGAGTTGACTTGTGCTTTTTAACAGGTTCCACAGCACCAGGATGTGGGAGAAATTGGTAACCTCTCCAATATGCCAAACTCCTTTGAGAAAAACATTTAAAAAGACATCTGTATTTAGGACAGAATTGTATTGCCTGAAAATGAAACCCTGGTAGGTTACAATTAAATGTGTGATCACTACTGGCTTCCTTTTTTAAAAGAACAACATTTTTGCCTGAACAAAAATGATTTAATGTCCTGCCTATTGTTAAGATAGGGAGAAAGACTTTTGCTGTTTTGCTGCTTTCTTAAGTAGGTAAATAGTATGTGCTCTTTTGTGTTGATATTCTACAAAGTTCCTGCTTAATTCGAGAAGGTATCATGCTACAAAATTTGAAGATAGAGAAGGGAAAATAGAAAAATAGCATTATCCTCTGGCTCTCAATTTGAATGTGATGGATTTGTTAGACGCTGCTTTCTTTAACTGAAATTCTTACCCCTGATCTAACCAGTTTGTCTGGCAGTTTCCATTGAATACATGTCTAGTGTTTTGGATTCCTTGACTATAAGTGAACTTTTCATTAAAGTATAACATACAGAGAAGGGCATAAATCATTTAGCTTTGTTACTTTTCACTTATACACACACATGTATAACCAACATCCAAATCCATAACCAGAACGTGACTGACCCCCCACAGACTTCTGTGCTCACATCGAGGCACCTTCTCTTCCAAGGTAACTCCTACCCGGATTTCTAACCATAGATGAGCATCCCCTGCTTTAAGCACTGCATAGATGAGACATACCCTGCGTGTGCATGTGGGTCTCACTTCTTTTGCTCAGCATTAATTTAGCTAGATTCATCTATTTTGTGTGTAATGGTTGGATTGTTTGATTTTTAACTGCCATTTATTAAGTTATTTTTTTTAGCTAGAAAAACACCAGAGGTTCATGGTTATCATCTGACATCCTGACATTCTGCTTCCAACTGATGAAAGCTCTTATTACTAAGACAAAGAAAAAAAAAGAACTTTCAGAGCATTACAGTTAGTGTTTCCTCCGGAAGTTTGGCAAGGGCGTCGGAAGGGAGTGGATTAGTCATTCAGAGGATTTTGTCCTCAGATGTACTCATTTTGTAGTTGAACAATTCCCATTGTAAACTGGGATTAATGCTGTTACGCAACCTCTGCGTATGACTCTATATTAGAAATATAAAAGCTAGAGTTTAAATTCGAAGTACCACTAGCTGGCATTATCACAGTTTGGATTCATCATCTCTCTTAGGGCTGGAAATTTGGGGCCAAGAATAACAGAGGAAGTTCCTTCTTAGTATAAAACACGTCAGTGCCACTTTAAAAAATGGATGCAGAAAGATAACCTTAATTTGGTGATGTTATTAGTAAGTTCTACCACACTGGGAAAACTGCAGATCCTTCACCTTCCTTGCAAAGGAAGTAGCAACATATTAGGTTGAGCCTGACTCTACCGGGGAAATAAGCTGTTTTGAAATGTGAGGACAATTAAATTTGCAAAGGCGATCAGATAGTGGACTTCCTCCTGAGAAGGGGGCAACCATCTGCCAAAGAGGTGCAAGAGAGACCTTTGTTTAATCACCAAATGGGAAAGAACACAGGCCTAGTAGCTCTGGCCATGTCTCATTGTCTCCTTACATTTCTAAATTCTTCTGTATGAAACCCCAGCTAACTGTATGTGTGTATTTACAGTATAATGTGATGTTCTGAAAAACTAGGGTGCTTAGGCTGGTTTCCTAAAGGGAGCTAGAAGGCAAGGAGTGCATTGAATTTTTATATTAGTGTTTAATTTGTGGTGCCCTATTGTAACTCAGCTACTAACAAAATTGAGTAGCTTTATGATGAATCAACCACAATAGTGAGAGGTCTTGAGATGCCCAATAATGGTCACTAACATTTATTAGGCACTTCGTACATGCCAGACTTTCTCCATGGATCATGCTATTTAAATATTTCAACAATTATCATTATGCCTATATTTTCACACACAAGAAACTGAGACTTAGGCTGAATAACTCCCCCAAGGTCACAGAGCTGGAAGAGCGGGTTTTGAATCTCAAGTGGTCTGACTCCAGAGCCAGGGCTCAGAAGCATCAAGCCCCACACCCTGTAGTTGAAGGACTCTATGACTATAAAAAGGGGGCACAATATCACCAGCCTCATAGGGTTCTTGAGCTATTTAAATGAGATGGTCCATGTGAAGTGCTGACCAGAGGTCTTTACCAAAATAAGCTTTTGGTAGATGTCGGCTGCTTATTGAGCGAATGATTAATCTGGAGGATTTGGTGGGGACATGGCAGTGGTCATGAAAATGACATTCCTGTAGGTTGCTGTGTGTTACATGGCAGGTGGCATGGTGTGGTGGGAAGGGCATTGCTTTAGAACCAGAGCACTGCTGCTTCTTTTTATAGCTGACTTTGGCAAACCACTTAATCACCTTGAATCTCTTTCTGCATCTCTGTGATGGAGACTATAATTGCTACCTTTCAGAATGTGTATGAAGCATATGTAAAAAAGTGCCCTAAAAATGTCTGGCACATAATGGAAACCTTGCAGAGGTTAATTGCCTTCTCAACAACCTCTGTGACTCCAGACTGGGGGATGTTGTGATCAACTGGAGGAAGTTTAGATCTGGTCCAAAACCCATTATCTGAATGAGCTTCCTCAAGAGAAAGTGCTGGTTCATAATGGAAGATGACTAAGTACTATTTCAGATGAAGGATGGGCTGGGTGAACTATTTCACCTTTACTCTTTTAGCTATCGTGGAACCAGGAAAGTATTCTCCCAGTCTTTCAGAAAGTTCCTTCCAAAACGCTTAAGCCACAGCAGGTTTTAGTAACTCTCAGGATCCATTAACCTTGACTACAGTAAACAACAGTGATGGGGAAGCATGTCAAAGATTCACAAGTGCTAAGCACTGGTTGGTTTCTGGCCATCTTTCTGGCCAAGCCTTGTTTCCTCTGTCATTTGGTGGTGGTCAGTGTTGGTTTTCTTAGTGACAGGATCTAAGATGATGCTTTATTAAAATAAAGTTTAAAACATTCTCTTCATTCTATAATGTTCTGGTCTCCTTTTCCAACCAGGAGTCAGGGCCTTCGAGCTTCCTTTCCTTAGACTTTTGATGAGCAAAAGATAATGTGAAGAAGAAAGGAAAATAGTGCAATGACTTTGAAAGTAATAAAGGAAAGAAGAAAGATCTCTCCAATCCAGGAAAGGGTTAGAAGACACTCATCCTGAGGGCGGGAGGACATACCACCCAGGGAGGCAATGACACCTCAGAGTGGAGCTGCCTGGTGGACATAGAGAACCTGAGCAACTGACGTGTGCAAAATCAGCTGCTTTTACCATGAGCAGAAGCAGAAAGCAGCAACCCTGGAGAAACTGAACAAGCTCTGGCAATGGGCATCTTCCTGGGAACTAGTGAGACCTTGACTCAAGACCGCTACTGGCAGGTTCCTTGGCCCTGCATAGGACCCTGGGAATTCCTGAATACTGATGGGGAACAACATCCATAAGGGCTGAGAGCACATCTCCCATCAGCCTGGAGAGACAATGGCTGGAATTTGATTTAGGTTGATCATTAAAAAATAAGGAATGGTGATTAGTTCCACCATACCGGGTTTTGTAGCACAAATGTATACCTTCCACAAATGTGAACCTGTTGGAGAGTTTTCAGTCTAAGGTCATAGTATCCTGGTCTCTTGTAATGATTAGAAAGTGTTGCCACATTAACCCAGCGAAAGGTGAAGACAGAGAGACCCTCAGAGATATTAAGCGACTGATCTGGCCACATCCCCACCATCCGTGGGGTCCAGGTGAGTGAAATCCGTAATTCTAGATGTCCTGGCTCATAACTGACCCCTCTCCAGGTTTGAAAATTGCTGTTTCAATATGATATCCATTACTTCAAGCAATATGTTATTTCTGCTCATGATATTTATGGAAACCTGGTGGACAATGGAAATGCAGCGGAGCTCCCCTGGTGCCTTTGAGAGCCCTGCGCCTGCCCTTCCTTGGACAGCATCCATGTTGCTTCTGCCTGGCTCTGAGAGCAGGGGGCTTAGAAAAAGTATTAATGATTGAAAAGGACTTTAGAATCCTGAGATGAAAGTGCTTGGTGAGCCTGAAGTGCCACCCCTTGAAGGATTACCTCTGTGTATGATTTGGCTGCCACTTGGTTGTGTTTAAGGGAAAGGCTGACTTCAGAAATTGATCCCTTTACCCTTTGAGCAAGCCAAAGTGGGCAGAATTAAAAGGGATTTGAGGCTGCTGCTAGCAGCTTTGTAGTGGAGGCCTGCTATCACCCCTGCGTGGGCACAGTCCCCCAGGCTCCTGTAGAGTCACCTTAATCTCTGTCCCTCTGCAGCTTGCACACTTGAGGGTGGGTGAGAGAGATGAGCTCCCGAGAAGGGAGGAAAGGAGCAATTACCCAGCTGCACACTGTCGGCCCCCTTGGCCCTGCCTTTGGCCGGGCTGTGTTCATGCCTGTGATATTCAAGCAGTGGGTGCTCACATCATGCAGCTCTGATGGGTTGGCAAATAGTCTGGGTTGGGTGGGGACAGGGAGAGGCAATGGGAGGGAGAAATGGACTCCAGGAAGATGCACAAGATCTCTGGTCACTGTAGGGTAATGGGCCTGCCTGGTGTCCTCATAAGCTGTGATGCCCCAAAAGCTGCATCTACTTGGTTTTCTTCTGCTTTATTGCCACCCTTCATCTCACACCGACTTCCTTCTCTTTCAGCCTTTCTTTTCTTATAAGTTTTATTTCTTCCTGGTGTCTCCATGGAATAGAGATTGTTAGAGCTTAAAGGGATTTCACCAGTCATCTGTTCAAAAGTCTCACTTGATAGAAAAAGAAACTGAGGAGTGTGAGTGACTATCCAAGCTGATGACAGATCCAGGTTGATGTTCTGACTCCTCTCTAGGGCTCTTTATAGGATGTGCCACTGCCTCCTCTCCTCTCTTGTCCTCTCCTGTCCTGTCCTCTCTTCCCTTTCCTTCCTGTACTATCCCATCCCCTCCCAAGTCTCTCCCCCATACAGTAACTGTCAGAAAGTAGAAAATTGGAGTTCTTGTCCTAATCATCACCAAACTGCCATGTGACTTGTTGAAAATCACCCGGTCTCAGGCCTTGAATTTGTCCATCTGTAAAACAAAGGATTGGATTCAAGGGTCTCAGAAGCAGCGACAAACAATTGCATGTGTTCACCAAATCCAGCTCATTTTCCTCCTGGGCATGTGGGAAGCCTACATTTCCCAGCCTCTGCTCTATTCCTTTGGACCAGATGACTGAACTGGGGCCAGTAGAAGGGCTAGAAGGGATGCCTCTCATTCCAAGGCTTGGTCAGAAGCCATCATCCTCTCTCCTCTTCCCCTTCGGTGGTGACCTTGGGGGCCAGATCTGGAGGATGGTAGCACTTCTACATGGAGGAGGAGCGTGTGGAGCACTACGCTCTCCCCACCACCACCTGCCCCTTCCTCACATCTACTACATTGGACCATGACATGAACGCGCTAAACCTTTGTTACATGACTGGGAACTAGGGATTGTTAGTTACAGCAGTTAGTGTGCCCTGACGAAGCAAACCTTCCTGATCCCTCTCAGCCACAATGTGTTAAGATTTTACCCGTCATTGTTAGTTTTTTATTCTCCTTCATTCAACATTTATTAAGCACCTGCAACGTACCCGAAATTGTGTTAAAATATAGTGCCTCTGCCTGGCCAGCATGGCTCAGCGGTTGAGCATCAACCTAGGATCCAAGAGAACGAGGTTTGATTTCCAGTCAGGGCACATGCCTGGATTGTGGGCTCGGTCCCCAGTAGGGGGTGTGCAGGAGGCAGCCCATCAATAACTCTTTCTCATAATTGATGTTTCTCTTTCTCTCTCTCTCCCTCTCCCTTCCTCTCTCTGAAGTCAATAAAAACATATTTTTTAAAAATATATATATATAGTGCCTCACTTCTGTCAGGAAACTTGTTGCCCCAAATCGAATTCAAACATGATTGGAGGAAATCCAGTTATATGAGGCATAACCTGCCTTTGATTTCTCAGGCTTTCTTCCCACCACCGTGATAAAGAGGACACTAGGAGAAATGGCTTTCGATGGCCATTATCCAGCACCATTTTAAGAAAGTCTCAAAGCAATTATTAAGTACCAACAGGCCAAGTTACAAAGGAATGAGAGGTAGAGGTGTTTCAAATTATGGGCTGGTGGGGCCTAGTTGGAATGATTCAATGCTATCCACTCCAGGGGACTGGACTATGTCAGCCCATTTAGAAATCCCTATATTGGGCCTTTCAGGTTCTTTTGAAACCATCTTTAAATCAGGCCCATGGACCAGCGCTATCCATCCTCATTAGAACTGTCAGTTCCTGACTGGCTTCGGTGTCCACTCCCACTCTCAGATTCTTGAGATACATTTTTCTTCCCAGCATTGCAGCTGAGCACATCCATCTGGCCAGTGGAAGAATATAACAGGGCATATTTTCAGCATGACCAATTAGATGTGCAACTCCCATTAACAATAGCAGGACTTACGCTCCAGATTCTTCCTCCATAAATCCGGCCTTTCTCCTTATGAGCAACAGATGGGTTTTCCACAATGGCTCATTACCTCCTGGCTCGGCTCTGCTGCCAGAAGTGAAATATAAAGTTATTTATGGATGAAGAAAGATGCATAAGTCACCATGGATTATTTTCCACCATCCTTTTTTGGTTGTTGTTTATTTAGAGATTTTTTTTTTTCCCCCTCAAGATGAACAAGTTAGAGAAGATGGTGGTGTCCCCACTGGGAATGGAGATGGATGTCCCTTCAGCTCGGTTACTCCTCTTGATGGCCACAGGTCTCTGGGGCGATGCTGCATTTCCCACAAGAAATGGTAATTGGGATATTTCCATAGAGAAGATACCCATTCCTCCAAGATCCTCTAGCCTCTGACAGGCCATCTCTGTGAAATTTGGTCAGCGGGGGCACAAGTCAGGCCACTTAACTGCATGTGATACACTCGAGAAAAGAAAACAAATTGCTTCTTCAAGAAATGCCAATATTTTTCAGCACTTGACATCTCAGGCAGATAGAGATTATTCCTCTGTCAATTGGGAGAGAAGGACAGGGGAGCAGACAAAGAGACTGGCATGCTAGATGTTATATGGGATAGTACACAGTAAAAGCAGAAATGTCCATGAAGAAATAGGAGAGGAGAGATGGGAAGGTTGAGAAAATAGCACTGAGTATAATATTCTCAGGCTGTGAGTGCTAATAAGCAGGCTGTGCTATGTGACTATATACCTATTCTGTCCAGGTCCTTAAGCACTCTGTGCCTCAGTTTCCCTATTTCTAATATGGGAATAATAATAGGATATCATATGATTATATGAGGACTATGAATTCATATTTGCAAAGCACATACGGCAGTACCTACCACATAAAGAGTGCTATAACTGTTTTTCATATAAAGAAACTCAAAGCAGCAGTGGCCATTAACTGCTTTATCTTCCCATGTGGTTCAATGGAGTTGCCATTTGTAGGGACCTTCTCACCGCTCAGGACACAGGAGTGACTATATTATCTAACCCAGGTTCTTTCTTAGGATTTTTGAATGGGCACAAAGGAAAGATGGTCAGTCCCTCTTTTAAGGGTAAGGTTATAAGTTATAAATCCAAATACTTCCAGAAACCATGAGACCTAGTCTGTGGACAAAGCTGATCATCAGAAGACTCCAGCACAGAGGGAAGCAGAGACAAGAGGTGGAAAGTCCCCAGCAGTCTTCCAGTTCTTGGTTTCATTGCTTTCTAAGCCAGCTATATCCATGCTCTTTCGGAAGTTTGTTTACATGAATCAAGATGTTCCCTTTTCTGGGACAGGAACACGGGCATAATCAGTCCAAATTGGGTTTCTGTCACTCACAACAACAATAACAAATTTACTGGAAAAAGACCAACATTTACTGGAAAAAACAGTTCCCTGGGCTCCTGCCCTCCCCTTCTTCAGCTCGTGCCAGAGGAGATAGAGAAGGAGAGGGAGAGGGAGGGGGAGGGGAAGGGGAGGGGGGAGAGGGGGGAGGGGAGGGGGAGGAAAATAGATGGAGACAGAGATAAAGACAGAGACAGAGATGGATATAAACAGACAGAGAGGTTGGTAGATATGAGGTATGGGGAAGATGGGGAGCTGTTTTAAAAAGACACCCAAGGGGAAGTAATCATAAGGCTATTTCTACAGCCCTGACATGCAGATCACAGAGCCGAGAGCTGAGGGTTACTTTCCAGTTTCCATTCAGATGATGTGATTTCAGACTTTTCCTAGACATTACTCAACACAGGAAGGTCTTTTCTTCAGAGGTTGTCAATAGCTCTAATAACGAAGATGGTTACTCCTCGAGTTGAAATAAGTCTGACTCAGCAAAGCACCCCCTCGTCATTCCTAGCGCTTCCCTCTCGAAACTATCCATTTTCTTCCTGTTAGTTCAAGAGGATCACAATATTTGAACATGGTTTTTATTTCCTGTAAATCTTTTTTTTCCTTGGGACAAACATTCTACCAGAATCACTCCATTAAGTATTGCTGAGAGAGAAGCTTTAGGTTACTTAAGAGTCACCAGGGTTGGTGGGAAGACCATTTGCTTAATGTCAGACCAGTTTCATAGTAAAATGCGGCAGGCTGATTGGAGTCTATGATGTGAAAAAAAGAAAAATGACAGTAGACCTGGGACAGACTTTCAGCAGAAAGAATAGGTCACAGGTGCAGTCCCAGACACTGGTGACCTGAATTTTGCAACTACTAAACCAGAAACTAATTGGTAACGTATAAATCCCATTTCATTTTTTCCCTAGGTTGATTTCCTTTAGAACTGACAATAATTAAAACAGATATTATGCCAAATGATAGCCTGTGGTTGGTAATTAGAACACACATGCTGCAGGGAGTCTATTGAAACACTACCTTTCTTACTTTTACAACAGCTTTAAATAAAAAGAACACATTTTTGACACCTCATTTCCCTGAAATTGTGAAAAAGAAATTAAACACTGAAACATAGAAGACTTTTCTCCCCACTTCAGGTTTCATGCCTCCGGTCCTGGAGGTTTGATTCTAGCTGAGATTTTATTTCTGTTTAGAAAGCAGAAGTAATAAAACAACTCTAGCTGGTCTTTAAAAAAACAAAATACAACCGGTGAAGCAGACCTTAAAAACAAAACAAGGGGGGAAAAAGAGAAAGAACAAAACCCTACAGTAGTTATTGCATTTCAAAGGACTGACGCTTTGTCCCTATAATATTGGAGGCTATAGAAGCACCACTGCACATTCCCGAAGTCCTAACAATTAGAGCGCAGTTTAATTTTGTTATTTTTATTTCAATAGCGGCAGTAACTGTGAAGTTCCGAGCACCAGGAAACATTGCCCCCAGATCCTATCAGCTCCATTATTTGTATCACTTGAACATCCCACAAAAATGTTGCTCAAATTACAATTAGATACCACTGCACATCTATTTAAATGACTAAAATCATAAAATTACCCGACAATGTCAACTCCTGGTAATGATATGAGTAACTGGAACTCTTACACAATCTCGGAGGTGACACACAATGGGGAAGGAACAGTGTGGCAATTTCTTATAAACATAATTTCCATGTGACCCAGTGATCTCACTCCTAGGTATTTACTCCAAGTTAAGTGAAAACACATGTCTGTATCAAAACTTGTATATGAATATTTGTTCACAATCACCCAAACCGGAAACAACTCGAGGTTCATCATCTGTGGCATGAACAGATGTGGAGCCACACACCGAATGCTACTCAGTAATGGAAGGACAAGGTCCTGATACATGCAGCAATGTGACTGATCTCCAGTGCTCTATGCTAAGTAGAGAGAGACACAAAATACAACATACTCCATAATTCTATTTATATGGCAATCTGGAAAAGGTGAAACTGTAAAGATCAGTGACTGACAGGGGCTAAGAGTCGTGCAGGGGAAATGCCTGCCAAGAGGAATGAAGGAACTTTTGGGGGTGATGAGAATGTTGTATGTCTTGATTGTGGTGGCGATTTCGTGCCTGTGTGCATTTTTTAGAATTGATAGAATGGCATACACAGACGGGGGAATTGTAGTGCCTAGAAATTGCATATTAATAAACCTCTCCCAAACTCAGTGGCTTATAGTCATGCCAATTATTGTCACAGCCCTGCATTGGCTGACGTGGCTGGACACTGTGTAGTGGCTCTGCTTCTTGTTGGAGGTCTACAGATCTGGGTCCGACCTGCGAGCCTCTCAACCTCCTGGAACCTGCAGGATGGCCGGGGGACGTCCTCATGCTGATAGCAGAGGCACAACAGAACAAGTGTCCGCTTTGCATTCAATCTGCTAAAATCGCTTCGGTAAAAGGAAGTACCATGCCTTAGCCTAAATGCCAGGGGTTGGGAAGGACACACCTCTAACGGGAAGAACTGCACGGCAAGTGTGGAAACGAAGTGTTAGAACCATACTCCAATCTTACAGAAAGTCCGTACTGAATTACAGTTTAAGAGTATGACCCTAGGTTTATTTAAAGACGGTGAGAAGAAATGGCTAAGTGAAGATCATTTTTGCTTTTTGCATTATCACTATTGAAGTTCCGTTTTTTATTTTACATAGTGTTCCAATTATGAAGATCCTACTATAACTTCATACTCTGTTTTCTAAAAAACACTATATTTTCTCAGACAATTAGATGCCTCTGATTCTTCTTGGTTGCTTTTCCTGTTAGTAACCGCAGAGCTCAAAGCCAACTGCATGGCTCAGTTGAGATTCCAAGTCCCATGATATTCCAGGTTCCTTGCATGTTTCTCCTCATCTGAGGACCTATAAGTTCTTCTTAATCTGTATGTGTATTTGTCTTATTTTCTTTGTGCTTTTATTGTAAAATTTACAAATACTTTCTTGACAGCTGGCAGAGAGACAGAAGGAGAAAGATAATAAATAATGCAGAGAATTGTGGGCAAGGAGGTAGAATATTTACACTCTAATCATTTCTTTGAATATACCACTTGACATTTGCAAATCCCATGATCTCTTTATCAAATCTTTATCTCTCCTGATTTGTTAATCTTCTTATAAAGCTAATCATGTCTCTCTACTTACTTTTCAAGGTAATAGAGAAAACACGTGAAATCACAATGCATTTTGGGGGCACAAGTGACTCTGGTTATAAGCCATTTCAGAAAGTGAATACATAGGTGTGACTTTGGTCCTAGAGGGAGCTTATATTGTCCTATAAATGGAACAGTAGCCTCTCCTTGCGTCCTTGCAGTGGCTTTGCCTGCCGAGTGGTTTAGGAGATTTGTAATAAGCAGAAGGCACAAAACCAGTTCACTTGCAGTTTCAGACTTGTACAGAAGGATGACAGTTCTTCGTTGCTGACAGTCATGAAATGAGCCGTGATCTCAGGATGGTTTTAAGTGGAAAGCTTGCCACAATCTTGGTAAGATCCTCCGGGATCTACTGTGTCAAAGCCAAGGTTGAATGAAGTGCAGGAATAAAGGAGCTTGACTGGCCACAGAGGGGCAGCTTCCAGGTCTGTGAATCATTGAAATGGTATAATGACCATCACTGGGTGAGAGGGTAGTGAGGAAACCCCCGGATGAGTATAATTAGTTCTCTGACCTGTGAATACACTCCCCAACCCACAGTGTAACACTGGGCAAATGGCACAACTTCTCAGAGTCATATTTTTTTTATCATAAAAAGTGAAAAGAAAGAGACTTACACTGGCAATTATTTAGAATGTGTAGAGAAACTGGAGCCATAAGATTTGTAATCAACATGGGCCCTGGGTACATGTTTGAGTTTATCAAAGTTTTAAGACCCACATGCTCCAAGAAGCCTTGAATCAGTATAAAATTGCACCTTGGGGCTCTGTTTCTCCAAGAGCAGGGGAGGTAGGAAAGTGTCATTTTATTTTTGTCTGGTAATTTTACCATGAGTGTCCTAATGATGCAAAATGATCCTGCCAATTTCACAGGTACAGGTATCTAGGTACTTTTTGGTAAATAAAAATAGACATCTAAAAGTCTGAAATAAGTGAGATTTAACTACATCATATTTCTCATCTTCAGTCATAAGATTGTAAGGGGCAAATCTTTATTAACTGAACATCACTGGTAAATAAGTAATCACAAGAACAATCCACAGAAACCCTTCTGAAGGCTCGATCAAACCTCACATTTTAGTCTTTTTAGGTGTTCTAACCATCGCCCTGCGTGGGTGAAAGTTCAGCGGAGGCAGCCCTGCCAGTGTGCCAGGTGCAGGGCACTGTTACCTTTTCAGCGGGCAGCTGGCAACTGGAATCCTCCAGTTTCACGGAGCCATTCAGAGGTAAACCCTTGGCATCACCTCTCAGGGTAAAGGCTCCACACCTCACTGTATTCCGACAGTCTGTTCTTGCAAAGCCAGGGAATTGCTCTAAACAGCCAATCCGTAGGTCCTGAATATTTATTTCACCAATGCAGACCTATTCCCCACATTCATCATGGTATCAAGATACTAATTTCACAAATAGAAACAATTTCTGATAGTTAACATGCTAATTTTAAAATGTTTGGTATTGGTTGAGGTAAAGATAACAGATACACTTGCAATAATGGCTTCTGATAATAGGCTCTCTGATTAGACTGCCAGCGGAGTCACCCTGCACTGAGCATTCTTGAGTACAATGCAATCTGTACCTTGGCTGTAGTTTTATCCAACCAACATGCAGAGATTATAATTTTTTTAATGCTGAAATACTTTAAAGAAAATTATATATATTTTTTGTTTTAAAAAATGTTTTTATTTACTTTAGAGAGAGAAAGGGAGAGGGAGAGAGAGAGAGAAACATCAATGTGAGAGAGAAACATCAGCTGGCTGCCTCCTGCACGCCCCCTCCTGGGGCTCGAGCGCAACCTGGGCATGTGCCCTGACCGGGAATCGAACCAGCGACCTTTTGCTACATGGGACTACGCTCAGCCAGCTGAGTGACACCGGCCAGGGCAAATTATATATATCCCCATTGTTACAGGGACCTTGATATATGGACTCTGTAACCCCAAGGCTTTGCACAGTCACGCAATGGGTGCCGTTCCCTACTTGTTGAATTAACTAATGCAAAACTTCATGAGTAAATACATGAATCAATCAGTGACACCATGTAGTCCTCACCTAACCCTGTGCGATATGACCACCAGTTTATAGATTACAAAGCTGACATCTAGAGAGGGCAAGCAAATTCCTCAAGGCCTGGCCTCTTACAAATAGAGGGACAAGTGTTCCTACTAAAGTCCGCCTGCCGCCAACGTGCGTGTACTCCCCGCGGCACAGGCTTACCAGCCATGAGCCCGAAGCTATGGGGGTCCACGGTGTGCTTGAGAAACGTGAGAGCTTCCACTTGGTACAATGTCGGACCATGAGAGTGGCAAAGAAGATAATCTTGGAAAACAGTTGTGATTTATCCGAGAACCATGTTTTATTTTATAGGTAGAGGAGGGGGTGAGTCATCAAATATACATATAAACACACACACATATTAGAATAGTGATCTAATTTCAGCTGTACTTTAAAAGATGAACCTGGGAGTAGTTCTTGAAATAATTTGTAGTTCAAAAGAGGCAAGGAGAAGGGAGTCTAAGCAGAAAGAAAAGGGCAAGAATGGAAAAGGAATAGATGGGAGAAAGATAATTAAGCTTAAAAGGACAGAGTGTAACAACTTGGGATAGCAGGGAGCGGCAGGAGATAAATATAACTCAAAGCTAGTTTCTGGGTTGCTGCAAAAATTTAAAATATAAATAGTGGTTCGTTCATATTCTTGCGGGAAAAATAGTTTCCAGTTGCATGCCAAGATGCCTATTTTATTCCTTGATGTGATCCTGCTCAAACAAAGTCATTTGTTCCTGTGTTGGATGCTCAGGGCCCCAGCCTCCACAGATTCTGGGTTGAGCAGCCACCAAGAGAGGTACGCCCCTGTTGCGGACTCTCCAAAATATAATTTTCAAAATGTTTTTTAAAAGCCCACACAATTATACAAATACATAGCAAGCATACATCAAAATGTTAATGAGGGAACCAGCGGGATGGCAAAGACAGTTCAAATGCAGATAAGAGGAAGCGAATGTGTATTCATGTGTTACTTCAGAAGAGAAAATAAATGTATAGTGATGGAACGAAACACATGCTAAAGTAATATTTATATATTAAATACAAGACTGATTAATGTTCCGCCGCACAATAAAACAGCCTCTGTGGTTATCTTCTCTAATGGACAAAAGTCATTTGCATAGCTATCAGGGAAAAAAAGAGACTCTTCTGCATACCTATGAGATAGAAATAGTTCACTTTCATTTTCTAAAATTAACATCTTTACAGAATTCTAACTCTATCGACGTATAATATGTATATGCCCTAATTAATAACAGTGGCAAGCTACATTCCTATGCCCAATCAGATGATCCTTAGCCAAGTCCGACACCCTAGGGCGACATCACATGTCACAATGATCTTTTTGGTATTATTTCCAAACCTTGGGTAATTTTTCTTCATGGGACACATGTTTTGCCTGCCTACTGAGCACATTTTTCCGGGAAGCCCTCCTCCCCCGTGACTCCATCTACATGATTCCTGCACAGTTCACCTTGTCAGCGAAAGGCAGCTCTGCCCCCAGAGTGCCCTCCCTCCCAGGCTGCAGAAACGGCCCAGGAGAGGGCTGGGCCCCAGGAGATTATTGCTTTTCCACTTCTCTGCTTAGCCCAGAACTGGCCAGCTTGAATGAAATCATGCTAGGTGTGTTGTTTTCAATTTGTCCATTTGCGATTTGTGAAGCTGGGTTTTGGGTAGTGATTGTAATAGAAATAGATCACATAAATAAATGAGACAGTC
Organism: Miniopterus natalensis; assembly: GCF_054644295.1. Classification (NCBI taxonomy): domain Eukaryota; kingdom Metazoa; phylum Chordata; class Mammalia; order Chiroptera; family Miniopteridae; genus Miniopterus; species Miniopterus natalensis. The sequence continues at coordinate 12,499,610 of NC_142095.1, read as the reverse complement.
AAACTCCACTTTATTTTATACTGTCAAATATGAACATACGAATTGACAACGCTGTTTCCAAAAACCTAGAAAATGCACACCATAACAAACTTTTACGTTGAAATTGTTCTGTCTTCCATTTTCATTCACATATCTTTGTTGCTGTTTTTTACATGAAGGTACAAGACAATCAATAACCCTGAGAAGACCCACCTTCATTCCAAGGTTATGTCTTTTTTTTCCACGTGAAACTGCATTCTTGAGTGTGTATGATGATGGCCATTGAGGATGTAGATATTTTTGCTTGTTTTATTTTCTCCTCATATTTTTACCAAGAAAAATAAAAGTGGGCAACCCCACATCTGTTCCTCATCGTTTCCTTGTGTGTTCACTTGCTTAGGGATTAGCTTTCTCAGGAAAGCCACGTTTGGGAATCATTCTAGAAATCCCGAGAGAACAAAAACCTGTGTTAACGTCCCTATTATCCTGAGTCTAGCTCCAGACCTGTAATTTCAGAAACCAGAGTTGTTTCTTCTTCAGGCCAAGTGTAAGTTAGTCCACTCGGGGAAGATGCCTATTAACCAAGGTGGACATAGAAGACCCAACAGTATCTGGAACAAAATTATCAATTGGTTAAATGAAAATTTGGATTCTAACCACAGACAGGACCAGATAATTAAGTTCAAAACTTCTCCCTGAACTTACACCACTCCAGGTGCCAAATTACAAACAGGGAGTGGCTGGTAAGCAAGTAATTAGAACAGGGAAAGTTCCTTCCAGGGTTCAAGGGCTTGACTGGTGGGTTGACAGCTTCAGGCTTGCCGCCGGGTGTAAGGTTGCTGTGCCAGGGAATTCTCTCTCCTGGGCAATGCATGGGTGGGCATTATTGCAAACATTGATGTCTCTGCATCTTTTATTGGCAGCCCAGCTAAGAAAATCTCTATTTTAACCACATGCTTTTCTTTTCTGATGGATGTGAGGCCTGCTGTTAGAGCTCTTTGGGGCTGGTAACTGTTCGACTCCTTTAAGAAATCTTTACATGCTTCTACTCTGACCCTTAGGGATTGAAGTTACTGTTCAATTCTGAGATGAGGATCTTCTTCCTTTCTTTGATATGTCTGTTTTTTTTTAGGAAGCATCACCACTCCCATCCACCCCCACTGCATACAATAGTCACCATTGTCTTTAAAAGTTCCAAAGATTGACTGAGGCCTTATTTGCTGTATAAAGGTATTATTCCTCCACGGGCCTTCAGTCCCTGTATATATCAAACAAAAGATACTCACTGCTGGGGACTGAATGTTTGTGTCCCCCAAGCTCCAAATATTGAAACTCTAATCTCCAATGGGGTGTTATTTGGAAGTTTAGATGAGGTCATGAGGGCAGAGCTTGAGCATAAGTCACATGAGGTCAATCATTGGGTTGCTATACATTTCTGGAACGGGCAGATCTCATGTGTCTATTATGGCTCCTCAGAAAGGGAGAACACATTCATATCTTTATCTATCTATCATCTATCTATCTATCTATCTATCTATCTATCTATCTATCTATCTATCTATCTATCTACCTATCTATCATCTATCATCTATCTATCATCTATCTATCATCTATCTATCATCTATCTCCTATCTATTACCTATTATAAGTATATGATAAAAAGGAAGAATATCATTTAATTTTTGAATAATAAATGCACAGTGCTCTACTGTAAGCTCTATACAGCCAACTGATTTCCATAGATTACTTTCTCAGATTTTTCCCAAACTCTTGTATTCAAAGTAAGTCTACAGTAATTGACAAACAAGCGTAGTTCTGGTCCGAATACTGGTTGATGTTTTTATTTCTACTAACCACTGAGATGGAAATAAAACAAGAAAGATGATGTGAACTTCACTTATTCATCAATAATGTGAGTGACTTCTTTGCCATGTTGGATAATAGCTTTCAAACATGTGAAGATGTACTCAGAGCCTGTGTTACTGATAATGTAACAGCTACAGACACAGCACACTTTTAAGTTCAATCTACATTATTAAGATTTTATTTATTACTTTCTTAAGTTTAGTGCAGAGACTGAAAACTATGCCCATTTGCCAAGTCTCCCTCAACCCACTTAGTAAAGAGATTTATTGAAAGACAGCCAAGCCCATTCATTTATATATTACCTGTGTCTGCTTTTAGGCTACAACATCAGAGTTAAGTAGCTATGACTAAAGTCATATGGCCCATATAGTTGAAAATATTTACTCTCTGGCATTTACAGAAAAAGTTTGCCAGCCCATGGCCTAAAGGACAGAGAGAAAAAATAAATGGAAGACTGGGACCTGTATTTTCATTGAAAGAAAATGGACTTTCACAAAGATGAGAAGCTGCTCTGAGAAAGAAGATCTTAGAACACCTTAGGAACAACAACAAAGGTGGTTAAAACACCTTTGATTGATCAATATATGGATTCAAGAATTCCAAGAAATGTGGCCAACAACTTATTCTAGCAGAAGATATTCATTATATTTTTACTAGATGCTGATTAAAAATAGATTATTGATGCACAGAGATGGAAGAGGAACCAAGTGAACCCTGAATGGGCACAAGTGATCTCTTTGCCTATAATCCCATTATATTAACTTTTGAATTTCATAGCATGGAAATAACTGAGCAACTGCAGGAAACAGAAGCACAAAACAATTGCCAGACAGTGTCCTTCCTGAGAATTCACCTTTTCTTTTCTGAAGCCAAAGGCCTTCAATTTCAAAAATAGCTGCTGGTCTATCACATTTTCACAGTTCTTTTTCAATGTTTATAACACCCAGAAAGGGAAAAAATAAAAGAAGATCACAGGAGCAAATGAGGGCATGTATCGGTTGCAAAAATAGCATATACTATATATTTAAAAAAATTGATGGTATTATAGGGGAAAATTGACAAGATAATTTTCAAAATGCAAGTCCTTAATTCTTTATTTCTTTTCTGGGTATCCAATGCAATTATTTCTGGAGTCAGGAACAGAAAATTCTTCATGGTACATTTAATACTATTACTACATGGCATATTTAATGTCAATAAAACCATATTTATACTGTTAATAAACTATTCAAAGGTGCTATACTAAAATGAGAGGATCCCACCAAATCTCCTCTCAGAGTAAGTACAGTACACTTTGTTATAAGGCAGGTATTCTGAGGTCAGCATCATCTACTACCACTTGTCTTATAATATCTTAATTATCTGACCATTTTTCTAATTTAGAAATTCTGCTTAAATTTAATTGGTTTTGATTCCAAAGTATCATACCATCTTGATATAAGCCCGAAAAAGTAGACATGAAAACAGACACTGCAGTTCTGTGAAAAAGTTTCATTATAAGGCACTCATATACGTAATCTAGAAAATGTAAATTTTTTTGGATGATTATTTTTAAAAAAACATAAAATGAAAATGTTCTTATAGGGAACTCCCAGAGCTCTGAGATTATGTCCAAGGACCCTGAGGAATCCATTTAAAAAGAAAGTTTATAGTAAATATTTTTCTAATGCATTTGACTTTAAAACCATGTACAGTGGTAGCTCAGTTTTCGAAGGTCTCCGTTGACAAGCATTTCGGGTTACGAACTCTGTAAATGCTTCGGTTTTCAAACATGCCTCGGAAATCAAACATGCCCCGTGGCTTCCGCCCAGGGCAAGATCCTGAGGCCCAGCTGTCGGCTGCTGATCCCTCGGTTTTCGAACATTTCGGAACTCGAACAGTCTTCCAGAAAGGAGTACATTAGAAAACCGTGGGACCACTGTATTTGTGGAGCATCATGGGACATGCATTTTGAAAAGCAGTGTTTTCATGAAAGAGTTAAATCATGTTCATTGTGCCTCTTCTCTGTGATAGACAACTGGAGAAATAACCTAGCCTTGGGTTCATTTTCTCAAGGTTCCGGGGAAAGCCAGTTCAATATGAAATTAAACCACCACCTTCACACAGCCCAAAACATTTTTAAAAAAAATATATCTTTATTGATTTCAGAGAGAAGAAAGGAGAGGGAGAGGGAGAGGGAGAGAAAGAAACATCCGTGATGAGAGAGTCAGTGATCGGCTGCCTCCTGCATGCCCCCGACTGGGGATCAAGCCCTCAGCCCTTCATGTGTCCTGTCCAGGAATTGAACCACAATCTCCTGGATCATAGGTCAATGCTCAACCACTGAGCCACACTCAGCCATGCAGCCCAAAACATTTTTAAGCTTGAAAAATAAGAAACAGATCAGTGTCCTCTCTGGGTCCTGAGAGGGCCGAAAGCTCAAGTGCCAACCTGCTGTAAAAGGAGCAGCTGTTTTGGTGCTCTCTGACCTGCCTGGAAATGGGCACTTCACAGTGCTCTCAGGAGAGGGCCTGTTCCTAAGAAACTCTGAGACCAATTTTGCAGTCTTGGTAAGTGTGGTTAAAGTCAAGTCCCTTTCAGACTCTTTAGGGCCTTATCATGATTATATCTTTAAATTTACAGACCATTTTTTTTCTCGAAAGGCCTTCAGGCATTTTTATCAGCTATGATTCAGAGAGAGAGGGAGAGAGAGAGAATGAGAATGGGCTTTTTGTATCGGCCTGTTTGGACTGCCATAACTAAATACCACAAATTGGGTGGCTTACACAATAGAAATTTATTTCCTCATGGTTCTGGAGTCAGGATGTCTGCGATCAAGGTGCCAGTAGGGTTGGTTTCTCCCAGGGCCTCTTGCAGATGGCTGCCTCCTGGATGTGTCCTCACATGGTCTTTCCTCTGTCTGCACCCATTCCTGGTATCCCTTCTTGTTCTTACAGGATGTCAGTCCTATAGATTAGGCTCATTTTTATAACTTCATTCAACTTTAGTTACCCCTTTAAAGGCTCGATCTTTAAAAACAGTCACATTAGGGGGTTAGGGCTTCAACATAAGAATTTGGGGAGAATGCAATTCAGTCCAAAACAAGGTATGATCATTACAGAGCATTCTAACAAAATATCAATGTTTGAAAAAGAGTAAATGTTAAAGAACCACCTAACTTTCTACCACTTAGAAATAACAACCTTAGCTTCAAGTGAAGGTCATTGCACACAGCTCTTCAGCCACTTGAATGAATCGCTAGATTGATGAATTGTAAATGAGGTGAATAGATTGCAATCTATGTAGGTAGAGTGAAAGCATATAAATTATTTTTCAATTAAATAATTTGAATTTGTAGTGGTGTGATACTTTACCATGCAGTTGATTCTAAAACCAGACATAAAGTTACTATTTTTCCTAAAGATTTTTAAGATTTGTCTGGCTCACTAGTCCTGTTTTGAGTAGTTTGGGAACAAAGCTGAATCATTTCAGAATCTTTTCTTTCTTTCCTTGCCGAAACCTTTTTATACTTATAATATGGGGCTGTGATCATGGATGAATTTTTGCTTTTTTTTTTTTTTTTAATTTATTTTTACTTTCATTTATTTCATTAGATAATTTTTTCAGGGTTGGTGGGGATCTCTAATCTGGTTTTAATCTGCCACAATTACCTATAAGTCCTCATCAATTAGGTTTTCATTTCTTGAGTGATAGCTTTGTTGTTTTCATCACACTTCCAGAGATATAGGGTTTCACCAACTAATAATGGAACTAATGAACTTATTTGTTGTTTTGTTTTTGTTTTTAAAAATATGTCTGTATTGATTTCAGAGAGAGGAAGGGAGAGGGAAAGAGAGAGAAACATCAATGATGAGAGAATCATTGATTCACTGCCTCCTGCACTCCCCCTACTGGGGATCGAGCCTGCAACCTGGGCATGTGCCCTGACCAGGAATCGAACCTCGATCTCCTGGATCATAGGTCGATGCTCAACCACTGAGCCACTCCAACAGGGCCTAATGGAACTTATTTGTAACAAAACTATGAACCTCTATATGCAGATTTTAAAAAAACTATAAAAACCAACTATTTGTTACTATTTGTTGTTATTACTCCTAAAGCAGGACTTTGGGACTCTAAGATGATTCTATTTATTGTTACAGCAACAAAAATACTGACAATTTAAGGAGTAAGAGCATCAGAGGGCCCCAGAGTCACTGTCAGTGGGCATTCCCCTTTTCTGCAAATAGGAAAGCAGATGCACAATTGCAGTATCTTGCTCAAGGTCAAATAGCTTTAGGGGCAGCAATTGAGCTTCTGTTAGCACTAGGACTGTGTCTTTTAAATGTTCCTTAGGCAAGAAATATTAAACTACAATCACTACCCTTACCTCCTGACTGTGCAGAACCCGAGGCGGGGGACCATGTGGTGAGGCTTTGCAAAGGCCCACCACTGATCCAGGCAGTGAATTTCCAACATCGAGTAATCAGTCTCCCATGGATGAACAAACACTGGTGTGCACAGAGGTGTGGGCATTTTCCCCTACTTGTGTTGGCTAATACATTCCCTTCTTTCACTGTGGAATTATACTGGCTTAGAAACTGCCAAGTTTGTCTCTCTTAAAAAATGCAGCATATACTTTCAACCATAAAAGCAGAAACCCAGCTGATTCCTGCCCTAGTGAATTTTAAGAGCTAAATGAAAATATCCAAAGAAATAGTTCTAAATGTTCAGCTTAATGCATGGGGGGAGGGGAGAAAGAAAGGCCAGGGAGGGGGGATGTAGGGGCCCTTCAAGGTAGGAGGAAGACCAAGGAGTCTGCCCTTTGTTTATTCTGAGCTAGGAAACGCAGCAAAACAGAATGTTTGCCTCTATACACCCCTTTCCCACTCCATCCACTCCTCAAAGTCATAACCCCAAACCAACAACCTATGAAAATCCAAGTATCCCAATACATTTTCTTTAATCACATGGATTGTTTTACTAATAAGAATTCACATACTCTTCAGCCAGTATCCCTTCAATGGGATCAGTAGAATAAGCACTTAAAAAAGTGAATGGTGTTATAGACAGATTAATGCCCCTCCCTACCAACATGTTCATGTCCTAATCCTTAGAACCTGTGACTATTTTACCATAATGGCATGGGGGACTTTGCAGATGTTGTTAAGAACCTTGAGATGGGGTGATTATCTCAGATTATCCAGGGGTGTCCAAAGTGATTACAAGGGTCCCTATAAGGGAAAGAGAGAGGAAGGAGGCTCAGAGATGTGATGATAGAAGCAGAGGTAGGGGAGGTTTTGAGATGCTACAGTGCTGGCTTTGAAGGCACAGGAAGAAGTCGTGAGCCAAGGAATGTCATAGCCTCCAGAAGCTGGAAAAGAGAAGAAGGCGGATACTCCCCTAAAGCCTCCAGAAGGCATGTAATTACTTTTGTAGTAATTTGTTACAACAGCAAGAGGAAACTAATATGAATGCATAAATTCATGACTATTGTCGTGCTGATTCCAGAGCAATAAAGCATGGCTAGGGTAGAAACTCTGACGTAAATAGTGGATCTCGTGCCTTATAATAAAACCCAGTGTCTTTTAGAAGGAGACCCTCACCTATAGTTTTGAAAAAAACATTTCTGGAGAGATTAAGACCTTTTTTTTTCTTCAGGGGCCTCCACTATTTTTAAGAACTGGTAGAAACAATTTCAAGGGATGCAGGAATTATTAATAACCATTTCCTGCTGAACTGTATTGAACTGAACGGACATGCTTCTACTTAAACTACTACTGTGTCCACTTCTGCACGAGCAAGTGCCCACTGAGCTTTGAAAGCTTTTGACTGAAGCATGACCCCACCAGAAAGCTTCTGTTTATGCTTGTGTTTTCCCCTCTCTGAAAGGAAGACTATTTTCAAATATAGAGCTACTCTCCGTAAGCTAGAGACCACATGATTTCATCATGCCGCAGAGAAATAAAGGGTCTTTGCTTTCTCACGGAGACTTCTAATGGCCTTTGCAAAGGACTAAAAGCAATATTATGAATTAATTCCAAATTTTCTAACTAAAAAGGAAATTGCAAAAAATACATGCCCTGGTCCCCATCAACAGGTGGCCATCAGGCTCCTGATAGCTGGGAGATTAAAGCATGGATGTGACTTGGGTTTAGGTGAGCTAAGGCAGGTCTTTTCCTAGGCACTGTAACTTAATAGTGCTCCAAAATACACAAATAAGAACATTTTTCTATAACTTCATGGCTGGTAAAACAAAAGTGTCATTTAAATCTAATCATTTACTGTGTGACTAAGAACTAAAGACCTGTTGATCTGAATTCCCCCTCACTCCCAACCTCTGCCATGGAGTGTGTGTGATGATTTTCATATGGAGGAATTAGTAAGTGGTAACAACTGACATTTCTCTGTAGGAAGCTTTGGACCTGCCAAGGCTCTCTCCCAGGTCCCATCCTTTCTTTCCTTTTGGCTATGATGTGTTATTATTCTAAGTCACAGCACATATGATTTTTAGATCTGCCATAGTCTTTTTTTGTACAATTCTAAATTCTCGGCATCCTTTAAAGCCTGTCGAAGTCCTGCCCAAGTCATTCCCTCTGCTCTCTAGCTGTGGTTGACAACTGTTATTCTATAAACCCACCACTATTCTCTTTCTATGTGAAGAGCACCCATGCTCGGGAACTCCTTGTTTTCCCAATGGGAACTAGTAAGATTCCATCTCCATGACCATAGTGAATGACACTTGACTCAGTTGAAAACCTGCAGAAGGTCCACACAGTCCTCATCTCAGTGATTAGTCTACACACCAGGCTCTCCCAAAGAACCGGGAACTGAGGCTGCTATGATGAGCCTTTTCCTTCCTGGTCATGAACTGTGTGGACAGGACCTTCTATGCCAGAGATTAGCTAGATTAAGTCAATCTGCCTGGTGGAGAAAAATCAATCTGCAGCAGAAAAGAACAGAATTGAGAAGCTGAGAGAAGAGAGAAACTAGGTAAGACAGATTCATTCTTAAGGTCAACTTTACTTTGACCTTTCCAGTAGTTTAAATAAGAAACTATTTGCCTTATGCAAATTTGGGTTGAGTGACTGTATGATCTCTTTGCAGGCCTGTGGCTTCTTTTGCATAGACTGTGTTCCCTAATTGGATTGTGTGTGTGACTTGAGAGCAGGTAACTAACTTAAATTTAGCAGAAATGCTTATCATCATGGGAGGAAGCTCAGGAAATATTTAGTGGTTGATTAATGGAAGAACTTCCTGAACAGATGTGTTGCATGTTTATCAGACATTAGCAGATATTATTAGCTCAGTTGGGTACATGCAAGAAAAACCCCCCAAAAAACACAAGAGTCAGTAGCTTCAAGTCTTGTCTCTTCCTCCGTCCTGTTGGCATTGTTTGAATTCCTTCATCTTTCTGACCTTCAGTTTCCTCTTTATATTTTAGATAGGGATAATCATGTATTGGTCATGATATTTTCGGTTGCAAGGCACAGAAATGCAATTTAATTTGGATTAAGAGGGAAAGGATTTGTTATTCTTATCTAATTTAAAGAGTAGCAAAGTAAGTAAGCCTTCAGGTATAGCTGGGTAAGGCTAAACAAATAATATCAAATTCTCTATCTCTTGGCTCTAATTTTCTTTCCTTTGTGATGCCTTGTTAGTAGGTATGGGATCTGCAACTGGCAAAAGCCACATGTCATTTACCATAAAAATCTGTTCTTGTGACTTCAAGGATCAGATATCTCCAAAGTACTCTGTGTACACAAATGACCATCTGAATATTAGTAAGTATTAAAATACCCAATCAAAAATGACACTGGTTGCTGTCTGAAACGCCTTTTAACATTATAATCATTGAAATCTCGGAATTATACATATTGTAGCAAAAATTCCTTAAAACAGATTTACTACAATCAGGATTTTAAACTCTCTTGGATGCATAGCCCTTTGAATTTAAAAATACTCCTTTGGTCCTAGAAACTTAGTAGCAGAACCTCCGTGAGGGTCTTGCCAATCCCCATTTAGGAACGGAAGGACATCAAGATGTCGCTAATTCCATCACGGGACACAGACAGCCAGAGCCACGGCAGGACAAGGGTTACGGGTTTTCTGCTTTCCAGGCATCACCAAAGAGTCACATACTTTTCTCCATCTCAGGGCAGCGAGAGGGGAAATATAACAAAAACAAGCTGACACAGAGCAGAGAATTTCCTCCTGGGAAACGAGAGCATCAGCTCTCTGTGATTTCTCTCGTCGATAGATAAAGTCTCCCTCAAGTTTGATACCAGGATTGTGACCCTTCAATTTCTGGAGAAAAACTCCAACTCAATACAGCTTCCATCTTCACTCTTTTATGCCACTAAATCTTTGATAACTACCTAATAATAAAGTTTACTATTTACCATAATTGCTGTGATCTTTAGATGATCACTTCAGGGATCAGCTTTTGAGGGACTTGGTCTTCCCAGGGGTGAGGATGGGGTGTGAGTCGTGTTTTGCCTTGAGGGGAGTGTGGAAAGGCTGAGGGTTTCTGCTCGGTTCATCATCACACAGATTTCTGTCTCTTTGAGAGATTTACGAGTTCCTGGCTTTTCTAAGAGATGTATTTGGTGTTGCTATTACTGTGCGGGGACTGATGCAGTGAGAAGATGGAGGGGGCATTGAGAATGTGAAATAACCTGTGTAAAATAGACGTATCCCTTGAACGAGAGCCGGCCTATGCCCCAATGTGAAACGAATTACTTACCATTCTCCAGAAAGCCCTTGCTCCTTTCTTCCTCTGAAATGCTGCTGTTCCTGCCACTGTGATCCATTTACCTTCATAACCTTTGTTAGACGTTCGGCTTCTCAGCCAAAAGGTTTCTGGAATTCTAAATGTCAAAAAATGTCCCCTTCGTAGTAGCCTCGGGCAGCCAGGATCCAGCTGTTACTAAGAGCTGTCTGCCTGGTTGAAGAACTGGCATAATTTTATTTTTATCAAACATATCTTTTTTGTTGATTTGTACTTGAAAAATTCTTGCAAGTATCTATGACAAATAAAATGCTTGTTTTGAAACTTTAAACACCAGGAAAGCTCTGAGGTTTTCCCAGGCCAGTTCTTATCAAATCCTTCTTAGTCTTCCTTGATTATAACGGGCATACAAATGCACAGCGCTATTACTAGCACCACTGAAAGTAATCCCTGTTACTAAGCACGCATCACATCTGCCTTCCTAACTTTGCCCATAACAATAGACATCGATATCACTCAGTAATGGGGTCTTCTCACACAAAGGACAACTGACAAAAGTATTTGTCTTTGTCATTAATTTGTTATGCATTTCAATTCCCCCATAAGTTCTTTTTGTCAGATTAATTATACAGATCTCTTTCCATTTTTGCCCCAGATCTAGAATTGATCTTTGAATCCACAGATAATTGTGTCTTTCTAATTGTTCCATTTCCTGTTGGGGACATGGGCCAGATGACTCCTAAGATTGGCCAGGGGTGACTATCCCTGGTATGAAGACTGCAACGCTGTCACAGCCTGTCCTTGCTCAGTATTTTGGTGGCAGTCAAATGCCCGCAAACCTAGGGCTCAGAGTGATATGCTAGCCTTTCTCTAAATCACTGTTTTTTAATCCCTTGTGGAATATTAGAATCACCTTGGAAGCTAAAAACAAGAATCTTGGGGACTAAACCTATGATTACTGAAAATCACTGTTCTACAGTTTTGAGCAGTCACAATGCCCAGGACTCTCTGCATTTTCAAAATCTGAGTTATTTATTAATTGAATGAGGAGATCAAATCTGCAAAATGCCAGCGTGCCATACTAAAGCAGTAGTTTCCTAACAGGGGTGCTTTTACAGCAGGCATTTGGTGACGTCTGGAGACATTTTTGGTTGTCACACGAGGGAAAGGGGATGCTACAGACATCTAATGGGCAGAAGGCAGAGAGACTAAGCAGCCTGCTGTGCACGGGACAGCCTTGCATAACAGAAGGTTATCTAGCTTCCAAAAGGTCAAAGGAAGCTTAGGACATTTTTTTAGAATGATTAGTAAGGGACACTGCCGAGTTCTTAAAATTCTCTTTATATTCTTCGTTATGCTAAGAGAAGATGTTATTAATAAAAGTTGGAATGATCTAGACTTCTTTAGATGTACAGGGTGGGGCAAAAGTAGGTTTATACTTGTATGTGTAGCACAGAGTTTATTCTTGTACTATTGTTTAGTAATTATTGTATTAGTTTCCATACAAGCAACTGAAAATCTATTTTTGCTCCATCCCATATTCTTCACTGGCTAATGGGGAGTTGGTTTCTCCTCTAAACACCAGTACAAAAACTTTGCAACAGCATTTGAAGGTCTTCAGATGTGCAGTGGATTGTAGATTTTAAAATTTACATTTCCCAGCAGTTTTGACCCCATCCTTCATGACAACCTTCGTCTAAAGAAATATTTCCTTAAAAGAAAGTACAAATGAAAATATATTAAATGAGTAAGGTACTCAGTCATCAAATTGTTTGTGTAATTCATATGACTTTAGAGTAAAAGAAACCTCATTGTCAAACTGGTTCAGAGAGGCTGATATTGTCCAAAGTCCCACAGATAACAGAGTTGGGAAGGACACTCACGGCTCAATTATTTACCCACCACCCTTTCCACTAGTCTAGATATTTTTTGAATGAGTCATAGCCAAAGATCCAATTCAGCCATGTCAAGTTTACCCATTTAAAAATTAATGACTCTTGGTTTTTCCTCCCAAATGGGGCGAGAATGTCATTTGTTGACCCAAGTAGCAGTTATATCGCAATGTGGAAGGATGGATGCATTAGATTCTGACAGCCTGATAGAGCAGATTGTATTTTCCAAAGATGACTACCACTGATATCCCATCCTTTATGTTTTTATTGCAATGTTACTCTGATGCTGCGCCCAAAGAGTGGTGAGGTCTACATTTCCTCCTCTTGAACTAGGAAGACCTTCACAACTGCTTTGCCCAAGAGAACTGTGTTAATTTACTGCATAAAAATTCCATACATTTCTGCCTTTCCACTCTTGGGTGCTTTCTCTTGGAAAAGAGCCATCATTCTATTAGAAAACCAAGCAGCCACGTGAAGGGGCCTCCTCTAGGTGTCCCAGCCAAAAGTTCCAGTTGCTATCATGACAGACACCCAGCATCAGCTCCCAGATGTGGGAATGGGTAAACCTGCAGATAAGTCCAGCCCCAAGACCTCAAATCCCCTTTAGGCCGTTCCAGCTGATGCCATGTAGAACACAGACAGGCGGTCCCTGCGGAGTCCTTCCCCAGTTACAGATTTGTGAGCCAAATAAACGATCACTGATGTTTAAAACTAGTCTTGAATGCTTTATTACTTAGTAGTAGATGCCTGATACACCTGGCATTATTAAGCTTTTGAATTGTACAACTAACTTAACTTTTTGTGATCATACCTGGTTCACAAGAATTTTTAATGATTATTTATTTAATAACTGATCCCAGATCCGGTTTGGCAAATATTACAAACCCTTCGCCAAATGTCAGTGAATAAATTGCCATTCTGTATTATACATCAGTCTTTGTGAGCAAGTTAAAAGTGAATTAGCTCCTGAAGGATAAGTCTAGTCTATTTTTGAACTTCTAAGTCTGAAAGGGCCCGAGAGCCAAAGTATGGTAAATTCATCACTGGGAAGGATCCTGCCTTTTCAGTTTCTGGTAGTGAAATAGTCTTTCTTCTGATACCTGGACTTTGCCGAACTACTTAAATCTCAACTCCACTCATGTCCTTTTCTTCACATAATCTCATAGCTAATAAATCACTATGCATGAATGAAGGAGTAAAAAACTAAGGCCCTTTGACATGGCCTTAAAGACCATCCGGGGATGGAGAGCTACAAACAGTTTTCCAGACCTTACTTATTTTTGTGAACCAGTCAAATCTTTTCATAATCGGGCATATGTTTTTTGTGAGAAGCACCATTCTTTATGTTGGCTGTCCTCTATTAATGCAGAATATTTGTCATATAAACTCACCAAGGAACTCCAGGCCAAGTGTTTTCGATTTATGAAGTCTTAGATGTGGTCTACAATAGGTTAATTACTCTTGGGAGCAAAATGCTTGCTTATAGATGAAAGCAATGCTAAAGATTTATTGGCACTAGTGAAATAACTCAGAATAATGTAAGATAATTTCTGCTAAGGCTGTGGTCTCTCAGAGTGGAGAAAGAATCCTTTTTCTTGGGAAAAAGATATAAATTGGTGACATCTTGAGAAATAAAGTTTCTTAAAGCAAGAATTGTTTTGAAGTATAGAAATAAGCTGAATGAAAAACAGGAAGGTAAGAGAAAAAAATGTGGGATGACTAGTCCAACCAGAAGCAAAAACTTAATATTAATCTAAATGAGGACAGTTTGATATTGGTGTAAGGATGGACAAATAAATTAACCAAACAGAGAGCCCCCAAATTGACTGGTACGTACACGTAAACTGAATATATGACAAAACTTACTCCGTGGGTGACTGGGAAAAGTATAGAACATTAAATAGTTGTGTTAAGACAATGGGTTATCAAAAAAAAAAAAGAAATTGGGTTCATATCTATGCAACTAGTTAGTTAATTAATTAATGCTCAAAAATTAATTCTAAATAGGTTAACAACTTAAAAGTGAAAGGCAAACTTTAAATTTATAGACAAAAATATACATGAAAAAGTTAATGGCCTCAAGGTAGAGAAGGATTTCATAAAAGGATGCAAAAAGACACAACGTTTAAGAGAAAAGATTGATAAATTTAACTACATTAAAATCGACACCTTAAAACACACACACAAGCCACAAGATGAGAGAAGATATTTGCATCAGAAATAATTGAGAAAGCTTTATAATTAAAAATATGTTAAGAACCCCTACAATCAGTAATAAAAAGACAAGCAACTTACTATAAAATGGGTAAAAGATAGGAACACACATTTCAAAGGAGAGATAACACAAATGACCAATTACAAGAAGGTGCCAAATTTACTACTAATCAGAAAATGCATAATTAAAATAAGAAGACATCAAATTAAACCACTGATTGGCAAAGAGCAAAGTCTGATTATATCAAGTACTGACCAAGTACTGAGTCAATGGGAAATACTGTCCATTGACTGTAGGAATGTAAATGAGGAAGTCACTTTGGAAAATGAATAGTCTCGTAAAACGCAACATATACAGATCCTATAACCCCAGCAATTCCATCTCTAGAGATGAAGTTATCACACTGTACACAGGGGCATGTAGAAATATGCATGAGAAAGTTGTTTATAACAAGAAAATGGAACCAATCTAAATCTCTATGGGCTTTAGTACCAATAGGTACATTGTAACTTAGGGACTGTTATAGGGCAGTTGAAATAAAGGAGTTATAGCTGTACCTACCAACACAAATGAATCTCAAATACCTAATATTGTATAAAAAAGACAAGGAAGAATATAGTCACTATGACTGAATACTCTTTAAAACATTAAAAACAGGTAAAATGAAATGATACATTGTTTAGAGGTCCCTACATAAATAGAACAGTATGAAGAAAAACCCGGGAATGATTAATGACATTGGAGATACTAATTATCTCTAGAAGGAGAGAGTAGGAGGAAACAATCAAGTACACACACCCAGGGAACTTTAAGGCTATGTCATCCTAGGCGAGGTGATTGGTTCAGTGTTCATTTTACCTTTGTCCTATAAATTATACATACGTGATATATGTGCTCTTATCCAAATGATATATTTAAAAATACAAATCACACACACAAAGAACATAGATATCATGCTATCTCATGGCAGGTTTCACATCCTAAATTTCTGATAGCTTTGTAAACTAGGAAACTGGACTGGATTGATTAAATTTCATTTCCGAGTGACATTCAGAATTTATCGCCCTGCGTTAACAGATGAGGAGGTTGGTTCCTGTTACCCAAGTTATAAATAGATAAGCACAGGTTATTTTGAGAGGACAACAATGCCCAAGATTGGAAATACTATTTTAAAAGATTTCCTTTGGGGTTTGCCCTTTTAGCATAACCTTGTCCTACCTAGACATTCCCCAGAGGGTAAGGTCTCCATGCAGGCCTTTCCCAACATTCTCTGAGCTTGTCTATGTCACCTTGCACCTTACTGGGCATCATGACCATCCTAGTTTCCCATGGCTGGCCTTCAATTTATTGTTTAGTCATTACCATCACTGCCCTTAGGTTCTTTTCCTTTATTAGACAGAATCAGAATTGAATATTCAATTATTAAATGAAGACCTTCTAAAGCAACAACCATAATTCTGCTCTAAACTCATTAAGGAGTCAAGTATGATGCCAAATCTTTTTCTCAGGGACCACATTTGGTCGGACTACATAAAACAATCAAAAGTAGTAAGAAAGTACTGAACTGTGAGGACAATTGAAGGACAAAAAATGGTAATTTTTAAATAACTTTATTGGTGATGATTGATGTACACATGTTTAATCGGTACAATCTGAAGTACTTTGACATATGTATACATCCTTGGGAACAATACTACAATCAAGAGAAACATTTTATTACCCTTAAAGGTATCCTCATGCCTCTCTGTGATCCATACCTCCCTTCACCCCTTCCTAGGGAGTCAAGAATTTGCATTTTCTGGAATTTATATAGATTGGTTTGCATTTTAAAGGATTTTTATATAGATGGAATCATATAGTCTACATTCTTTTTTGGGGGGTGAGGAGGGAGTCTGGCTATTTCACTCAGCATAATGATTTTGAAATCCAGCTGTATTGTTTTGTGGATCAATAACTTCTTTCTTTTCTATTCCTGGGTAGTAGTCTCCTGTATGGATATATCAAAACTTGCTTATCTTTTCAGAAAGGATATAATATTAATCCAGATTTCCCAGGCTTCAAAGTTTTAGAATAGAGGGGCTCCTGTCAACATAATTCACAGGTGAATCTGGCCGTTTCCTTCAGCGACTCATGCGGTGATTCCAGCCTTTACCTCTCCCCCCGTCCATTTCTGGGTGTCTTCAGAGGGTGCCCTGCAAGAGCCCCTGAGCGTTGCGTGTTTGTTCAGCGCCTTCCCCAGCTCTGCCAGGCCCTCACAGTGGGCAGCGTTCCACGGGCAGCTGCCAGCACAGGCGACGCCCCGGAGCCCTCAGGCGCCCGAGCCGGTGCCACTCCGCTGGGACCGGGAAAGTGCTGCCGGCTGCCCGAGGGCCCTGCAGCCACGCTGCTGACACAGCGCGCATGGACAGCTCGTTCAGCTGGTTTCACCCTCCCTAAATGGTAGGTAGTCGATGTGAGGCCATAAATTTAAGTTTAAAAAATATATAAAGTTATTTTTCTGTAGCCTTAACGTTCGGCAGTTGAACTCAATGTCTAATTGAGCTCACATTTCACCTAGCAGAAGGAAGTTAAATTTAGTCAAGTCAGTGCATTCACAGCTAAACGTTTGGCTCCACTCACCACTACCTAGGTTTTATTTTTTTACCTAGGTTTGCATCTAATCGCCATAGGGTTTATATGTTCCCAGTCTCTCCTCTGCTCTCAAACCCCCATATTACCTGGGAGCATGAGTCTCTCCTGGGACCAAGTCCGAGGAGCAGGCTATCAGAGGCTCAGGGGGTCTGCTCGGAGGCTTGGGATGTTCCTCCTCTGCTGAGGAGGCTTCACTGCTGCGTTCCACCTGTCATGCAAAGCTCCCCCCCTACTGTAAATTCTAAGAAAAAGCTCCCTGGTTTTCATTCGCATGGGCTTCTGGTATACCCCCCTTCCCAGCTTGTCATATGTGCTCAGATACAAACAATTCCAGTGTTGAGTTCCTCAAAATATCACCAGAAATATGTTAAATACAGTGAACATAAGCTTATTTGAATTTTCTGCAGTTGGAGGGAACACCACCTCGGTAGGATTCCAGAAGCAACTCAGAGGGGAAGCGATAAGTGAGAGATATTCATAGCACTTTGGGGTCTGGGCTTAAACAGTCCAAGGCATGTCTTTTGAGGTAAGTAACTGACTAGAACTGGGCAAAATTCATTCTATAATAGTTTAGAATGGGTTGTCAGTCAGGCAAGACCCTTGAAGTGCGTGCTGATAGACATAGTTTTATTTGCTAAGCAAGCTGTTTGCCGAGAAGACTGCTGTATCTGATAAATTGATCTGTAGGAATTTCCTGAAGCAAACAGTGAAGTTATTTATTAGTTTATAGTTTTATCTTCCCTGGACAATGTTTTCCTGGGGGAAAAAAACACTAAGTCATGTTGACATAGGTGATTAAAAGTCTTATGCAAGTCACATTGACATAGAGGTCCTAAGGTCTCACTTGCTTAGACCCAAACTTGGTCTTACACCAAATAAAAATGATTCCTTGCAAGTTATACCCTTAAACACCACAGTATTTCTGTTTAATGGGGTATCAGAAGATGATTTTCAGAACCATTGATAAGCTAAAGTGAGCCTTGGAAAATGAGCAGGATACAGAAAAATGGAGAAAAACACAAAGGCAATGAAACGAAAGGAGAGTATGAACGGTGATATTTGTGAAGAACAGTGAGGAAAAGCAAGTTTATCTAAAAGATAAAAGAGTATAAGCTTCTTAGTTTTGGTTGAGTAGATTAAAGCAACATTGTGATGGGCTTGGCGTGCATAATTAAGGAGTCACAATATCTCTCTTTACGTTGTCCTTAGGGCTTCCCAAGAGCCTCTCAGTGCTTTGTATCCTATCCTGTATATGCTGCCAAACACACCTAGGGTCACAATGACACAGTGCCACATTGGGGGTGGGGGTAGTGCTGGGGATGACTCTAGTGGTACAATTAAGAAAAGCAGTAAATTAATCACTTAGCATGATATCTTGCACATAGCAGGCACTGAATAATTAGTAGCTGATACGATTATTACCAGATTGTGTTAAGAGTCGAGAAGATTGTTTGGTGGCACAGTATTGTAATTAGGCATGCAGGGATAGCTGAATCCTGTGGACACAAATGCAAATCTCACAACTTTATTAATAGCTGCATTGCTTTGATGGGCCCTTATAGGGGTCGACGTGTAAGGGTACATTTGGAGCGTGAAACTTGCTACTAGAAAAGAAAGGAAAAAGGTGGGGAGACAGTAAAAAGAATTAAATTTATTGACCCACTTAGATATATAGCATCAGAGGGGAGAGGTATTGTTTGAAAATCCTCTGGTGGGAACTCTCGGTGACATTTCATTTTCCCACCGAAGAAGAAATTGAACAAAAGCAGCATGGAACCTGAGTTCCTGGGTTGTTCGTTTGTCCGTTTGTCAGAGCCCAGTGACTACCCGCTGGCAACTGTGGGCCAATCGATATCTCGAGACTGACCAGTCAGATTAATGACTCCCATGCTCTGGGGAAGAGCTAAGAAAGTGGTAGGTAGAGGCCTGAGAAAGAGACAGGATACTGCTAAGTTTTCTGACTCCTACATTTCCTTTGGGTGACGATATAGTTTTAGGGCTATATTACTGATATTTTCCAAGACACCGAGGAATCCCTCATCCTGCCCCGTGTATCAATTTTCTTTCCATGGGATCCCCAAAGGAGTTATAGCCACGTGACTAATATAAGAAGGTCCAGGCATAGTTTATTGATAACTGTAAGAATCTAATACCTAGAGAGGAAAACCCTACATTAAAAGCTGGATTAGCACATACAGTTTAGAATGAAGGTTTCCTATCTCTTGCTAAGTCTACATCCTGAGAGTCTGTATGATGTAGATGGTTATACAGAGAAAAGAAATTAAATGTATGGTGAGAACAGTATGGCTACATCTACATGAAATACCTGGCTGGAAATTTCCCCACACAGCCATATGTACTAGGTGGAGGGAGCAGAAAAAAGGAAGCTGAGTTTCTTTTGCAGGACCTATTAAAATACATATCTATTTTCCCATTAGAAATCGTGACCCCTTAACATTCCAAACTCTGAACAACTACACTAGCAATTGCTCTTCCACTGCAAAGAACTAGGAAAGAAGTGAGCAGTGGAGCCAGAAAAGGGGTTGAAGTGTATTTCTCCATCCCAAAGATTCAGGCATGTGCTTAGAAAGGCAGAAGGAGACCCACGAGAAAGAAAGGAGTGGAGCAGGCTTCTGGCATCACTACACATACACGATTTTTCCTTCTACTCTACCTGACCAGTCCTAGGCTGTGATCTCATGATACCAGCTGGCCAACTATTTAAGGCCTGGGTAGAGAGACATCCTAGTGGTAGAGTTGAACCTTTTTATCAGCAGATTATATCTGTAGTTCCAGTATATAACAGAATGCTTAGTAAGTATTTATTGAATTAATTGCATGAATGTCAACCTACAAGTGCTGCCCAATCTTGAGGAACTACTGAACTGGGAATCATCTGTACCTGCTCTCATTCATAGGCATATATTACTTGAGTCATCTCTCACAGGGGGAAAGTGTGGCAGACTTTCCAACAACACCTTGTCCCTTGCCACCTTTCACTGAGATGCCCTGAAAATTAAAATCTTATTTTCCCAACCTCCCTTGCCCCTAGGGGTGGCCATGAGACTCGGTGATGGCCAATGAGATGTAAGGAGAAGTCTGAAAAGGTTTGGCTCTCCTAATAAAGAGGACAGACTTATGTCATGCTTCCCCTTCCTCATGCCCAGATCTGAAGGCAAGGCTGAGAGAGTCACAAATGTCAACCCTGACACCTTCAAGCCACTGAAGCAATCCCAGTCACTGCCTACATCTAACCTTAGTTCCCCTTGAGAAAAATAAGCCCCTAGTAGCTTAAGCTAATAAGAATTTTCAATTACACGTGGCCATTAACACTCTTGATTGTTACAGAATGAATCTGGTAAGGAAACAGAAAAGTCTTGAAACTAAGTCACTCAGATGGAAATTCACAGCTGAGCTGAAAAATAATCACCATTTTTCTTTGTGCAATACAAACATTTACAACCTGCATCTTCCTGACACTTTCCCAGGTGCATGAGCGAGGAAGATGGAAAGTAAGGCTGCTCTGGTTTTTCACTTGTAAGTTCAGGAACAAATATAGAAAAATGATTGTTCATAGAGAAGAAAAAGCCAGGATTCATATTTCAAATGCTCGACTTTCCTCTGTGCCCAGAACCCCAAGCCTTGAAGCTGGACCCCCCACTCAGATTTCATAGGCCACATGTCTGTTTGAAAAGCTGCTTTGTATTGCAACAATGAGGCAATGCACTATATTTCTTTTATATATTTAACTTGTTATATATATATAATCTCCATTAAGAACACAACAGATTTACCAAAAAAGTAATATGTGAATAAACTAATACATCTTAAGGAGTTATGGTTTAGCCTAAGAAAGCTGAGCTTAGCATTAAAAATTTCATATTCTTATAGCTCATTATGTTTCGAGACCTCGGTTATATATTTGAGTCCACAAATATACAAGCAAAAAACTCTAGCAGTGGTGTTAAGTAAACTTGAAAATGAATCTTAGTTCTACCATATGTTACGGTATGAGTTTCCTGTAGCTTGCCCACTGGTTTCTTATTATGATAACTTTGATCATATAAGTTAGTCTATCTGAATCTCATTGTTCTCAGCTGGAAAAGAAATGACTAATACTTGTCATCGAGGTTGTGATAAGAAGTGGAGAGAGAGACCTAATACATATATATACATATTTATATGTAATCAGCTATTATTATTATTAATTAACATTTGACAGATAAATATCCTCTCTTTCTGCATTATATTTTGTAGGAATTTCCCACAGGGTCATTTTTTCTGGGATTACACAGGAGGGGATTGATAAACTGAACCACTACCTCAGACCTCCAGTCCATGCCCCTCAACATTCCTGGGCAGCTGCTTAAGCCATTTGACCAAGAGCAATTTGGAAAACAGGTTCATCTGAGTGAAGATGAACTTTGTTACCCTCTTTCTAGGGTCCCAGGGGTTGCAAAGCACAAAGTCAGAGGTAGAAGGGAGGCCAGAACCAATCCCTTTTGGAAATCAGGCTACAAATCCTTCGGAGCAAGTAAGAGCCCAGGAGCTCCCTGAAGAAAACCCGATTCTTAATGACAGAGAGGAAAAACAGATGTTTACCCACCCTCCTCCTGCTCGGCCAGCTCCCCAGCTCCTCTGCAGATTAAACAGCTGCACTCTTTGTTGGTTTATTGATCTTAAGTAAAGGGATTTTAGACAAGTTCTTTATTGGTACAACTTGTCCAAGCTGTATACTGTATGTCATAAAAGGGTGTCTGCCAGATTGTTCCACTGAATTATAAACCAAGCTGATTTCTTATCCTGACAACCAGAGAATAAGAATTTCCAACACTTGTAAGCAACCCTAGTGAATATGAAATGCAAGAATCAGGTAAATTACAAAGATAGATAGATGATAGATAGATGATAGATAGATAGATGATAGATAGATAGATAGATAGATAGATAGATAGATAGATAGATAGATAGATAGATAGATAGATAGATAGATAGATGATGGATAGATAGAATTTCAATAAATGGGGAAACTGAGATTTGGGGATTTGCCTGAGTCTTAAACTTACCTTAAATGAGCTAATGTTCTCCAGAGACCATGTGGACTTGGGCCAGGCCTCAGTTGTAATTTAGAATCTGTTATTAAGCAGTTATAGTTTCCTGGAGTCTTTCAGTGTTTCTAGGTATTTGCTACTCCATCTCTAACATGAGTTCACTTGGATTCAATTATCACCAAGGACACTATCAGATCTAAATGCTATGATTTAAAAAAACTAAAAATAAAAAATGGTTAGCATTGCAAATTTGGCTGAATGGTGATACCTAAATAGTGGTAATACCTTTCCTGGTCTCCATCATGATATGTATGAAATCACACTGGATGGTTTCGGGCTGGAATACTGCCCTTTGGACACAGATTTCCCCTTTCCAATATACACAGCAACTATAAGAGGCAAACTTTTCTGGTAGTACATTTTTATGGGAGTGGGAGTGTGGGGAATGTCTCCTCTACAGCAGGCAGATTCATTTGCAAGCAGCTAACTCATATTATTGATCCTTGGGGTTTATACCGATTGGAGGCTTATTAGGCAATTTCACTGGACCCTTTATATTTCGAATTAAAAAAAAAAAAAAAGCAAAGGTGCAGATATTCTATTACCGTAAAAAAGCAGAAAAATCAGTGTTTGTGAAGTTGACATAGACCTGCAGCGCCACCTGTTGGCTGCTGGGTTAACAATCACCACAGAGTTCTAAAACTTTCAGGAGAAAAGAGCTTATCTCCAAAATAAAAAATAAGGGAACAGGACATGTCAAGGCCAAACTTAAGTTAAACTCATTTACAGTTGAAAAGTTCAAAAGTGTCCCTAGAAAATGGGGGGTGCAACTTAATTCTAGCTGGCCATGCAGTAACTGGTGGTTTTCATTAACTTTATTTTTAAGGAAGCATTAGAGAAAAATGAAAAGGTAGAATGATAGAATTTCAAAACTGAGTAAGTCTCTAAATAATAGCATTACCTCTTCATTGTAGAGAAGAAAACGCCAAGACACTAGGACATTATGTATTCCAGAGCTACAGAACTTGGCATTGTGGGTGTCAGGACTAGAACTTATTTCTTCAGATGTTTAGTTCAAGTTCTTTGTGGATAACATTCTTCAAGAAAATGCACTTTAAGAGATCTGCTTATTTCTACTTTTGATAGAATGTTATTGAGAATCAGAAATAGTTCTCACAATATTACTTGTTTAAATCCATAGCATTCAGGAAACAATTTTAATAATAACCCCTATTTCTAGCTGCCTATCAAAAATGGTAGCTAACGGAATCTAAACTTGCCGAAGAACAACTTCTTTTCTTTTCCTTCCTCATTCTTCTCAGCGATTCATTCATTTTTTTCCAGCCTGGCTTATTATGCCCAAGGCTAGGCTGTGGTTCCCTTCAGACATAAGACTATTAGATGTAAGATTCCCTGAAATGTTAATTGCTCACTTGGGACACCTAAGAAACAGCTCCCTATCCCAATCTTATCCAAAAGGGATGGAAGCTTAATTGAGAAATGGGTCATGATGACACAGACAAGGTGTGTCAGGAATAAAGGTTAGTAAATGCCACCCTCATCGATTAAAGATCACAGGAGTCCAGCAGAAATTATAAGCACCGTCACAGATAGAAATCAAGAAATATCTACCAGAAACAACAATCTTTAGAACTTTGTCCTTTTCTAAAATTAAAAACAAACAACAACAACAAAAAACTTGCTTGTATATATTTTTAAAAGTGATTAGCAGCGCTTTCCTTAAAGAGAAACACTTTAAATTCCCTCCTAAGAACAGCAAGGAAAAAGAGAACCTGGGGAGCTAGGCCTTGCTTCCTAGTCAGTTTGAGGGTACAAGGTGACGCATGACTAAGGCTTTGTGCAGGAAAGGACAGCAGGGCAAAACCGAACCAGCTGAACGATCCCTTGGTGCCTACAAAGTGGTCTTAAGGACTTGAAATTGGAAACTTGTATGGATCCCCAGCCTAATCGCCCACTCAGTCCTTTGTCCTTACTGGAAGGCTGAGGGTTGCCGATCACCCTCTCCCTCCCGTAACCTCTATCCATTTTACCACCTCCAAAATACCTCTGGATCTGCCCTTCCCTCTCCATTCCCCGATCACTCCTTAGCGCAAATGACACATTTCACAGCAAGTGCCTCCTCGCTAATCTCCTTCCCTTCAAATCCATTCTCCACACTGTCACCAGCTTTCTCTACTTAAAATGCAAATGGAATCATGTCATCTTCTTGCTTGAGCAGGAACAAAATCCAAGCTTCTTATCATGACACAGAAGACTTTCCAATCTGGCTCACAGTTTCTGTCCAACCTTATTCCCTGGCTCAACACCACCGGTTCCTCTACGAATTCGGCTTCCTTTTGCCACACACTTGTGTAACTTCAGCACCTCTGTCTGCATTTACAGTCGATTCCTCCAGCCTGTCATGTCCTTCATTCCCATCCCTGGGCAAATTCCTACTCATCCTTCAAGGCCCATTTCCATTATCACCGCCCCAAAGGAGCCGTCTCTAAAATTGTCAGCAGAGAGCTCCCCTGCCCTGTGTGCTTATGCTCTGCTCCCCTATCACTTACGTGCATTATAGCATGAAGCTCATTGTATTGAAACTCCACTAGCATATTCGCCTTCCTTACACGGACCACAGTTTCCCAATACGAAGATCCTGGTAGATCTTTTTAGCATTTCAAATCCTCATCATGCATCAGATCACAAATGTTCACTGAAGATTAAGCGTGAGTCTACCACGCTGCTACAGACTAGATACGCAAAGGGTAGCAATGAATGGTGTGCACAGCACTCTCACTCAAGGTCTGTCTCTTTTGCATCCTAAGTATACAAACAGTTGGAGAGCAGAGAAGAATTGTGTGTGCTCTGCACTGGCTGAACTCCACTGCAATGTGGTGATTCTCTCGTACACCAAAATCAATGGGGAAACCTATTGTATGTAATAGGTGCAATTTTAGCTTTTGCAAGCACCCTAGCCATGGATGTAAGGGATGACATCGTCATCTTGATTGTCATGTGTATAGACACTGTCCTATGTACTCACTACCTGTGTGCTGTGCCCTGGACTTAACAACCACTGAATTGTCATTACGTGTTTGTGAGATAAGTAAACATTGAAGGGATGGATGCCGGGGTGGATGGGTTAATGGATGAGCTACTGGGATGATGGACATGCTGATAAATGTGTATTCCTGGTCTTCCTACCATGGGCATCCACTGCACTTGGCAAACTGTGAACTTTGAGGTAGATACTGTTTGTTGGTACTTAAGCTCATCATAGTTTTATTGGGCCGTCCTCTATTGTATACAAGCATAAAGTTTGGAAACTATGCTTCTCCGATGCCCCTTGCCAGCATGAGTCTGGTTAGATTTTAGTGAGAGGCACTTACGTGAGATTTGAAAGCAGAAAGAACGAGGAGCCTTTATTCTCTGGTGACAGCTATAGGCAGGAAAGTGGGCACTGGCGGGCGGCCAACGAGGAGTTTTGCCTGTGGCTTTCAGACATCTTACAAGGAATTACACATGTTGGTGCCTTAGACAACTAAAATTTCTGAAATTCTGGATGTCCTGAAAGTTTCCATATTGACCTTTATTCACCCAGCTTTCTAATAATTGTATGTTTTCTCTATAAGAAAATTTCTTCCTATCTAAAATATCTAGGATAAATTCTGAGTGGTACTCTTGGTTGCAAAACTAAAATAAAACAGTTACTTAGACTTACTGAACATTGAATTCAAGAAGCTTTATAGTAATATATATTTATTTTTACATATAGTAATATATATATATATATTTGAAAGCTCATTGCTTCATAAAGTAGCTAATTCCCCTACGTGAGAATTCAAATTCATCTTTCTTTATCTTGAAATAATTGGTTCTCATTATTTATTTATGTTCTGATGCTTTAGTCCGCCCACTCTAGAGCATTCTCAAACCCTGGGTGCTGACGGTGTCTATAGACAGGCTGGCCTACGGTCAATATCC
Organism: Miniopterus natalensis; assembly: GCF_054644295.1. Lineage (NCBI taxonomy): Eukaryota > Metazoa > Chordata > Mammalia > Chiroptera > Miniopteridae > Miniopterus > Miniopterus natalensis. The sequence continues at coordinate 12,473,279 of NC_142095.1, read as the reverse complement.
TTGGGTCCTCCAAGAAGGTTCGATGCTTAGGGAAGTGGAACAGTATCCTAAGTCTGCACAGTTTTCTGTGGTGGCGAGTTTCGGAGTTCAGACCACTGGAACATGAGCTTACTAAAGGCAATGACAATAACTCAATTACCTGTCAATTCCCAGGATGCAACATGGTGCTTCTTTGTAGTTGAACTGAACCAAAGAGCACAGGGAAGTTTTAAGTGGGAGTAAATCTAGCATTAGAGGGGATAAATTTTAGTTTACCTCCAAGGAAGTAGCACAATTTCTTTTACATTTCAAATTTTAGATCAGAATATAACACTTATTATAGAATAAATTAACACAATATAGAATTATAATCCCTCTTGAGTACATGAGAAAAGTATTTAAAGCCATTAACTAGCAGAGAATTATTTCAGTTGTTTTAACAAAACTTAACAAGGTTCGAATGAATTTTGTTAAAATTTGCAGCTGTTTATAACAGAACCTTTTACCTTTAACATATTCAGAGGTAACACATATACTTTTTAAAAAAAAAAAGTTCACAAATAAGCAAAAAGTTAACACATTATCATATATCTTAGAGGGCATCTAACAGAGTAACAAATTATGATATGCCTAAGTTATTAAAATTTTAAATAGGACTTTAAGATCTGGTCAACATGGAGTAACAGCGACTAGATTTATCCCACCTGAAATGACTATAAAAGGAGAGCAAAATACGTGAAACACTGGTGTGCAAGAGGCCTGACACCGGGCAACAGGCAGCAATTTCTGGGAGACAGGGAAGGAGAGTATCCAGGGTGTGCCTCAGAGGAGGGGGGTCCCACTGGGGCCCACCCGTGCTAGTGAATTGAGAAGAATGAGAGAGGAAAGGTTACTATATAGATTCTACAACTCCAGTGAAAATACAATGAGCAACTTATGCCAAAAGCAGAATTTGGAGTTATGGACCCACAAGCCAAGGAATGCCTGGAGCCCCCAGATGCTGGAAGAGGCAAAGAACAGATTCTCCCCCCGGGTCCGAGCAGGAGGGCAGCCCTGCCACCCTCTGATTCTGGGCGCCTGGCCTCCAGGATTGTGAGAGAATGAGTACAGCTTTTGTTTTAAGCCACTAAGCTTTCGGTAACTTGCTATGATAGCCCTAGGAATCAATACGTCTGGTGTGGAAATTTTAGCGGTAGCTTGTTATAATGAGCCGAAAGCGAAGAAGAAGAGGCAGGGTGCTGTACTCTCACACCTGCTCTAAAGGCTGGGGGAGTGAAAGGCTGCGAGGCAAAGCGAGGGAGACACTCAGCATGAAAGTGAGGGGAAATGGCCTTGGCTGGTCGCAGGCGGGACACTCGGGGACACAGGGCAACGTGGCTCAGCAGGAGATGAGCAGCTGGAGGAGGGGGCTCATCACACAGCTTCAGGGTCAATTTTCAGACACTCTTTCATCTCCACGGTAATGGGCACATCTCCTGGCTTAGGGCACATCGCCTCTGTCTCATAGAATTTCTTCTTCCTAACTTATCTGTGCTCTGGGCCCCAGACAGTATTTGTGTATTATTATTGGTAATATCCCCAGGAATAATTTTAGTTTTCTAGAATAAAACATATTTTTAAGAGCCAGCCCCACCATGAGGACCATCTGTATGACTTATCCCTACAGCGTGCAGATCACTGGGAAGTGGCTGCATAAACGTGATGCCAGTCAAAAGGGATAGACCCTCCCCGCTCATTTTCTTCGCAGTCTGACAAGAATTCATTTTTGTCAATAGCGTTATTAGTGTAAATGTGTTTTCCACTAACTGCCTGCCTTGATCTTCACAACAGCTTCGTGTGGTGGGTGGGGTAGACATTATGATCCCTACATTTTTCTTTCTTTTTTACAAACAAACAAACTTGGCATTTGGTGGCTTCCCCAGGTCATTAAGATAATCACGGATGCGGCGACAATTAAAAGGTAGACGTGCTGATTCTTTCTCCCAGTGTTAATTCTAGGCTGGTCTTTCATCAGCTTGGTTTATAAGCCTGCATTTTTCGAGTGTCCACCGCAGTGGATGCCATCCGTAACGCACCGGAGGAGAGGCATGAGGACGCGGGGTAAGCCCCTGACCTCAGAAACTGTCTTCTCAGAGGACAGGCGTACAGAGGCCTAGCCAAGTCCCATGTAGATGCCCCATAGTAACAAGAATTCCTCTATACTGTAATTGGTGGTCGGCCTTTTCCTACAAGTAGCACCTATTCTACAAAAGTGGGCACAGAGAGGCTGGCAAAGCCAGGCAGGAAAATGGTTGGGCAAGTGTGAAAATGTAAGGGACCCCTGCACCCCAAGTAATCTTCCAGCTGAGAACTGGGAACCACTAAATGGGGATTTGTAGCATTGCTGTCACTGTCCTGGATGTCCCAGTTAGCTGCAAGACCCAGAATTGTCCCCATTGGTATTTAAGCCAAAACAGAAAACCACACTCACTGGCACCAGGACCAGGATGGATTTTGGTCTTGCATTCGGACTCCTTTCCAACTCTGCCCACAACCTAGGCCAACTTGACCCTTTTTTATGACTGAAAAAAATCACTATGTGGTCCAAAGAAGATATATGACAGGTGAAAAAAATGAAATTTAAATGCAAACAAAAGCTGTTGGACCATTGAAATACCGTTTATTGAAGTGGTTTTAAAAATTGTTTTGCAGTTAATAAATTTTCTAGTAAAATAATTCAAAATATACTGCACTGGAATGATTCATCTTGAAAATGTGATTTCAAGTTTTCTCACATATACGTACTAGAGGTGGTGTTTCTCACAGAGATGGTAGAACCCAACTGCTTTCTTCTCTTGTAGGATTTGTACCTAGATGTCAGGAAGCCAAAGCCCATCCCATCGATAAGATACACGTGGGGCCATTTCCACTATTCTATTTTCACTAAAGTTAGCAACACTATGCTGATATTTTTTTAGCAAGTTGAACCTGTGTCCATTAATATTCTTTCCACTTTATGGTAATGGTTGTTTACATTAAAGGCCACATGCACAAATCTCTTTAGGGTACAGAAAAGTAAAAGAAGTGGGAGATGAACCAGGGTATAAAACATACATGGGCGGGTATGTAAATTTACAGTTGTTTGTATGGAAAATAATGCAATAATCAATAAATAACAATACAAGAATAAACTGTGTTTCATGAACTCACAACTGTAAACCTACCTTTGCCTATCCCTGTAGAAACTAGTGGGCTTTTGGTTAACTGAAGATCAAACGTCCTTCCTAAAGGGACCCAAATCTAAATGTTAAAAAAAAGTATGTACCTCCCCCCTGAAAAAGCTGTTAATCTGGTTGCTAATTTGTAATATCTGGTTTACTTATCCAGTTCCTAGACTATACCAAGTGCCCTCTGATACTGACTATGTGTTATTCATAGTGGTTAATCCAGAGATAAAGTACTTTGAACTTTAGCTTCGAACTTGGCAACAAAAGGTGTTTAATAAGTATCTCATGGGTGAGTGAGTGAAAAACAATGAATGCATAAATAAATGGCTAAAATTTTGGAACAGGAAAAATGTTCTGGGGAGAATGTAAAGGAGAAAGAAGTCATTTTTACTATGTTCTTGTTATCTAAAAACTGATACTTTCTTATTTACTTATCTTAATTCTTACCAAAAGACTTCTGAATGTACATAAGCATTTTCATTTACCAACTGAGGGAACTGATTCTCAGAGATGAGAAGTGATAGGCCCAAGGTCATGTAGTTATGAACGAGTGAGACTAATTTCTTTTGGACTCCCAAAGTCCTCACATGCTCATTTTACTACATCTGAGTATTTCTTCTTGACTCAGCTAAAATGCCAAATACAGCCTGACACTTAAAAACCAGAAAAATTGGATTCTTCTGACTGACTGGCTGTCAATATTTTATTTCATGGCCAGCGTGCTCATGGCACCGCGGACTAACTTGGAAGCCTCACTTGCCTGGGCATTGGGCTGTGTCCGAAGGCTCAGCCCCATGGTGACAATAATGTTGGAAAAGTTGAGGAGTTAGTGCAATGCTGCTAATTAAAAGTAGACTGAATTTTGGAATGTGACACACACCATATCACGGGTACCATATTTTCCATCTCCTTCTCTTTCAGCTCTCAGAGAAGCCTTGGCAAATCGTCGGTGCTCAAAAAGATCATTTAAGAGCTGAAGGGACGCTTCAGGTGCAATGACGAGAATTTAAGGAATCTAAAATAACAACTACAGAGAAAAGTCTTCTGATGGTTTTTGAAGTTCTTTTAGTTCTTTAGCAAAACGTCCTTCTTTGTAGCCTTTGACAAACTTAAAGAAGTATTAAAATCAAAGAAGCTTCTTTGATGTTTGGTAGGGACTTATCATATAATATGTGCTTTTAGAACAACCCCGATGGACTTTCCCAGTGACTCGGAGGAAAGGAGACGTGCGGCTGTCAAAGGGGGAGCTGGGGAGAGAGGGCCGGGCCGGCGGCAAACTCACTCTGCCTTCTCCATAAACGGGCCTGGTGCTGAGCCACAGGGGCAAAAAGCAACGGTAGAAACACCAGGAGGGCTTAACTGAGCCTCGGGCCATGCGGTGGTCATTTTTTATCCCCGAGGCATCCCAAGAGATGGCTGGATCTCAGAGTGACTCTACAGTGAGTAGGTTAGAGTTCGGTTATCAAGAGCATGGACATGAGACCTTGCTTAGCCACTTCCCCCACTCCCGCCAGCAATCACCGCACTGTTGTTCATGTCCATGAGGTTTTTATCTTTTTTTTTCTTTTTTGCTCAATATTTTTCTTTATATGTCCATGAGGCTTTTTTTTTTTTCTTTTTTGCTCAATATTTTTCTTTATATGAGCCAATGTTTCTTTTGCCACCACAGCTCAATACACAAATGGAATAATCTAAATTCTTTTTGTTTCAAACCCCTCCTGCATACTGATAAAATTGGCAACATTATTTTTAATTATTTGGGACATCTTTCAGAGTGTCTCCCATGTGCTTCCCCAATAGTTCTGCCTTTCCCCAGTTCACCTGTGAAGACCTCAGCAGCCTGCAAATAATTGCCATTGCCACTCACTGTGGTCATCTCCCCCTCGGCACCAGCACTTCCACTGGTGGCTCTACCTGCACCAGACACCTCTGGCGTCTTGTAGACACTGTGCTGGATGACTCAGGGTGCTGATGCCATGGACTTTTGTGCAGAAATATGGATCACATGCCTCTCCCTATTTTGTGTGATATTTGGCACGTGGATCTCAAGGTCGTTTTACCAATGGTCCAACATCTTAAAAGAAATTTTAATAAAAATAAATTGTTGGGTCTTTATTTTTGGCCACTCTTACCTGCTAAGCCTGTACATATTATCTCACTTTTCTAGGCTTAGTTTCTTTACTGCCTAGGCCTAGGGGCAGTTAAAAGTGGTAACCATTATGCCTTATATGGAAACTTCACTTGTTTTGGCTGATGGGCCAAATTTGTCTGCCTCTCAATCTCTCTCTCCTCATTCCCCAGAGGTAAATATAATTTTAGCAGTCCTTTCAACCAAGCTTCTAGATATTTCCAAGGTCATGTGAAACCCAACCATGCACAAGGCTTGGTTTTCATTTGGGACCCTCCCTTCCCACCACCTACTTTCACCGACTACCTGGGATTGTCAAGCAGGAAGAACACCTGTCATATATTTTCTTCCCACTTCTTATCACTCAGTAGGACACATTTTTATGATGTCAGACCAATAATAACATTACTTTTCCCCCCAAATTCAGAGAGTGTTTTTAGTCTTTTTTCCTATATAGTTCTCTAGAAACGATAGCAGATTCTGAAGACATGCTTGCTCACTTTCTTAATCCAATGCTTAAAAACCTCAGTGTCTGAAAATGATCCTGAGTTGGCCTAAATCCTGCACAGTGCAGTGCAAACTAAAAGGCTTCCCGTTTGATCCTTTTGTGAAGACAGAGCTGGGCAGACCTGGCATTCCTCTCTAACTAGCATCACCTTTTGAGCAAACGCAAAATTATGTCAAGTCTGTTTTTCTTCAGCGTCATTCTAGATATGTTCATTATTTCCTCCCTCTGTTTTTCTAATTTTTCAAAAAGTCTCTTGAGCTATTTCTTTGAAAGGCCTTCATGTCCTCCTGAATGCACTATAGTCAGATAAAACAAAACAAAACCAAAAACTCCAATTGCTTTGGTAAGTTTAGTACTTCCATAGTCATCAGAGCCTTCCTCCTGTACCTTGGCTGGTACTTCTGTTCTCAGCATAACTGATTGCTAAAACTTCATCTTGGTCTCTCTCGTGGAGGGTCATTTCATGCTAATAAAAGCAGACATTGCCTTCCCGAGGAGATGATTAAGTAATAACTTAATAGTCACTCCTGTTCTCTAACCAGACAGTGTTTCAACCCCGAGGAGAAAATGTGGTGGGTTATGCATGCAGGTACCATGGAGACATTAAGAATGAAGAAATACATTGTAAAGTATAAAAACAACAAAATCACTCTCTTGTACACCTGAAACTAATATAACCAATATAATACTGTATACCAACTATACTTTAAAAAAAAATGAAGACATTAAAGACAAAATAAATAATGACCTTTCAGAATAATGAGGGGCCTCAAATATGGAAAGTCCAAGAGTTGTCTCTACAGGAAAGCACATTTGTGATGTGTATTGCACACTGTAAATCCAGAATGGGTAGTTTCGTTTCTCTAAAGTCTCAAGGAAGTTGATCCATCAACTATGGGACTTTTATCCGTGACTACAGAGAAAAATAATAAGAAAAACCATCCAAGTAATAATAATTCGGTCATATTCCCGTCTCCTAAATTCCGCATGCCTGTCTGCACACAGAGCCCGGCATCTCTGGGGAAAATAAATAATATCTGAGGGTCAAGTAAAATTATTCTATCCAGTTATGTCAAGCAGAGAATGAAAAATCACTGCTCAGATGTCCTTTTACAGACAAATATTTCTACGTTTTTTCCATTGTGTTAGCAATGACCTTTATTTCCTAAAGCTGTGCTTGAAACAGTCTGGGTAAAGGTATAAATGATCATAAGAACAGGGGCATCTGGGAAACTGTGAGCAGTTTGAGTTGACTGAAGTTGGAGAATGGAAGAAATTATGAGAAGGCCAGATTACAAAGGGTCTTAGATGCTTCATTAAGGAAGGGCTTTTTACTGCAGGCCATGGAAGACCATAAAAGATTTTAGCAGGGTTCTGACATAAATTGGAGACTATAACACAGAGACTTTGAGCCACATGGAGAGTAGAAGGACATGAAGCTTGTACTGAGGTGGTGGTAACAGAGATTTGAGTTACTAAGGACCTGGTAACTCTATTAAAAGAGGAGGTGTGAATGACTCATTTTAATTCTTGAAAACAGTCACCCTGGCCCAGGCCATATTTAAATTTCTGGGATTTAATTCCATCTTGTTTTCAATTCTGGATTTACCTCATATTTTGTGGTTGAAACAAGTTGCTTTCACCTATGAGACTGGGCTGTTGAATGAATTGGAAAAGAGTTAATGATGATCAGAGAAATAAAACATTCAGAGACTGATCTGGAAGAGAAGACCCAGGGCTCTCTCTTTAAGGGCTGCTGTGTGAACAAATTAGTGATTAGCTGAGGCCAAAAGTGAGTGTGGTTGTAAATGCATTATGAGGAGATTGGGTTGGATAGACCAGATGTTTCCCAATTTGCTTTGGGAAACCAAAGCCCTAGAGAAAGGTTTGCGGAAAGCCACCAGGGACCATTAACCTGTGACAATGGTTGATTGCCTTGATAATGATCTTTCCTTTCCAGAAGTTTCCAATGATAGGAAATGTGGAAACATAAAAGCCATTTGCCTAATCAAGTCCATTCTTAGCTAAGGAGAACAGTGCACAGAGCATTTTTAAAGCCTCTACTGAGTTCTCTGACCTTCCAAAGAGGGAGGGGAGAAGATGTGCTTATCTAGTTTTATTTAAAGACTGTTTCAGCTAAATAACACGAGCCTTATATTCTTATTGAAATTCCTCACCACAAAAATCCATTAGAGTCCCTGATAAAAAGAGAGGACTCAAAATCCTCATGCTAATTATTTGGGCCAGTGGCACAGCTTTTTGCTTTGAAGCTTCTTAGAAATATTGGCCCTCTGATGATGAAAGATGCTTATAATCTGGCCAGCCAGTCAGAAAACACCACCTCTTAAATTTGATGACATAAACTTGTATCAGCTTTTACAAATACCATCTGTAGTTTAGCACCAGGTGAGTGAAAGAAAATAGATAAGCTTCTAAAAGAGAAGAAGCTAAAACTCGGTAAGACTCACAACCTTACTATTCAGAATGATTTATAGACCAGCAGATCAGCTTCACCTGGGAACTTAGAAATGCAAATTCCTGGGCACCGCTCCATACAGGCCTGATGATTCAGAATCAGCATTTTAATAAGATTCTCCAGGTGATTTCTGTGTAGCACATTTGAGAGCCACATGGAAAGTTTCATATGGAAGACATTTGGGGGGAAAGTAGCCAAGCGTAATGTTCCTTTTAGACTTCTAACCATATGTTTTTGGTTTTTGTCTCACTCTAAGGTAGAGGCTATTAACTTTTATTTATTTATTATTTATTTAATTATTTATTTTTAGCATATATGAATCTCTTTAGCAGCCTGGGAAAGCCTATGAATCAGTTTACAGAATAGTTTCTAAATAATAAACATAAAATACATATGACAAAGGAAACCAATTACTCTATAATACAGTTATTAAAACCATAATAAAAGGAAATGTGAGGTGAATTCTACCAAACATTTGAAAAAGAGCTAGTACCAATCCTTCTCAAACTCTTCCAAAAAAATAGAAGAGGAGAGAACACTCTCAAACTCATTTTACAAGGCCTGTGTCACTCTGATAGCAAAGCCAGACAGGGACAGTACAAGAAAAGGAAAATATAGGTTAATATCCCTGATGAAAACAGATGTAAAAATCTTCAACAAATTCTAGCAAACTGAATTCAACAGCACATTAAAAGAAACATACACCATGAGCTGGGAGATTTATTCTAGAGATACAAAGGTGGTTCAACACATGCAAATCAACATGTGATATACCACATTAACAAAATAAAGAATAAAAATCATACGATTATCTCACTAGATGCAGGAAAAAAGCATTTGACAAAATTCAACATCTTTTCAGGATAAAACCCTCGACAAACCGGGTAAAGAAGAAACATACCTGGATGTATTGAAGGCCATATATGACAGGCCCATAGCTTACACCATATTTAATGGTGAAACACTGTAAGCTTTTCCTCTAAGATAAGGAACAGGACAATGATGACCACTCTTACCACTTTTATTCAACATAGTACTAAAAGTCCTAGCCAAAGCAATTAGGCAAGAAAAAGAAATAAAAGGCATCTAAATTGAAAATAAAGAAATAAAACTATTTTTATTTGCAGCTGACATGATATTATATATAGAAAACCCTAAAAACTCCATCAAAAAATTAGCACTAATAAATTATTTAAGTAATTTTACAGGATACAAAATCAATATACAAAAATCAGTTGCATTTCTATATATCCAACAATGAATTGTCAAAAATAAAAATTTAAAAAGTCTCATTTATAATAGCATCAAAAAATAAAACACTTAGGAAAAAATTTCATTAAGGAGGTGAAAAATCTATCTACTGAAAAATCTAAGACATTGGTTGAAATAAATTGAAAATTATATAAATAAATGAAAACTATTTTATGCTCACTGGAAAAATTAATATTGTTAAAATGTCCATACTACCCAAGCAATCTACAGATTCAAAGAATCCCCATCAAAATGGCATTTTTTTCACAAAACAGAACAAACAACCCTCAAATTTGCATGGAATCACAAAAGACCACAAACTAACCAAAACAATCTTGAGAAAAAAAGAACAAAGCCAAAGGCATTATACTTCCTGATTTCAAACTATGTTAAAAAGCTATAGTAATCAAAATAGCATGGTGTTGACATAAAAACAGACACATAGATCAATGAATCAGAACAGAGAACCCAGAAATAAACACATGCATATATGGTTAATTAATTTATGACAAAGGAGCTAAAGTATTCAGTGGGGGAAGAATAGTTTATTCAATGAATGGTGTTGGGAAAATTGGACAGTAACATGCAAGAAAGTAGAATTGGACTCCTACTTTAAGCCACATAAAAAAATCAGCTTATAATGGATTAAAGACTTGAATGTAAGACCTAAAACCTTAAAACTCCTACAAGAAATCAGGGGCTAAGCTCCTTGACATAGGTCTTGACAATGACTTGGGGCATTTGATACTAAAAACAAAGGCTAAAAAAAGTATGAATAAACAAGTAGGATTACATTAAACATCAAAACTAAAATGTTCTGCACAACAAAAGCAAAAAAGCAAATGGTGTTCCAAAAATGTATACACACACTTTGAATAATTATAAAGACAGTGTTTATTAAAATACATTTCATTTTTAAAATTGAGCTATCAGCTGTTCAAGTGTGTATACATTTTGGGGGGGGACAAAAACAGCGCTTGGCACACAGTAAGCACTCAACAAATATTTGATGAATCAAACAAGGCACCAGAAAGAAAAATATTCAAAAGGACATTTCCTAATAACTACTACTCATTTTAGTGATAGCTACACCTAACTGACTTGCAATATTTCTGTTTTAGGATGGCATTTATTAGAATAAGTGGATTGAATTTAACATGCTCTCAAATTTAAGTTGTAAAATTTGATAACCTTAGAATAAACAGGTGGGCCCAGGGGTCAGAAATAATCTGATATCATGTTCAGGAAGCGGCTTTGGAACTGTTAAGTACAGGGTAATTTGAAACCACCAAAGTGCTCTCATTGTTAATATTTAAGGAGTTCTGGGAAATGTGTCCATTCATTTCACAATTTAAAATACACAAGTCTTAATAGCAATCTTTGAGTGTCTCTGAACAAAATTATCAACAGGCATAATTAGAAAAAGCTTCATATAATCTATGAACCTACATTTATGAATCTAAAACTCACTCCTCAGTATCAGCCCTCCGACCATCAGCTCCTTCAAAAAATCACTTCTCACTGAGAATTGATTATATTTAATACTGATGTTGAAAATGAACCAAAAACAGAGACTCAAGCATGCCAATTTCTTTACACCCTTGCCAACACTTGCTATATTCCATTTTTATTGTTATTATTATTATCGTAATCATCCTAGTGGGTGTGAAGTAGTATCTCATTATGATTCTGTTTGCATTTCCTTAATGACTAATAATGTTGACCATCTTTCCCTGTATTTATTATCTATTAATATATTTTCTTTGGAGAAATGTCTATTCAAATCTTGTGCCAGCTTTTAAACTGGGTCATTCGTTCCTTTAATTGTTGATTTGTAAGAGTTCTTTATATTTTGTAGTGCAATGCAGGGTCTTCCTTCTTTATGCATAGTCTGCAATGTTTTCACTTTATTCTGTCTGGTCTAGAATTCATTAGCTCTCTGTTTAAGGAGCATTGTTGAATGTACCGAGCAACTTTAGCTGCTTACATTTGTATCTGCTCAAAGTTTACTTTAAAATACATGCTCTTTAATTTATCAATGGCGTTATATGGAAGATTTACCTTTAATGCCCTTTGCCAAATGCAGGTGATGTGTTTTAAATGCTCGGCCTTATTTCAAATGTTGTCTGCTTATTGTTTGTGCAACTCACTTGCTAAGTGGAGCTTTCTGAGTTGTGTCTCCATTATCTGCAGTAAAGAGCACTTTCTGCCAAACAGCAGAGGCTGGGAGGGTTATATATGCTCCGTGGCAGGAAGTCACTTCCTGATTAACATCTGATCTGAAAATAACTTTCCCCTGCACAGTGTTTCCTGTGTAACCCGATTAGCTATTCCTTCTTCCAGTGAAGCCCAGGAAGGAGCACTGCCGACTCATTGCTTTGTGCCCTACAGTCTGTAGGTTTTAATTTTCTATCTTGAAAAGAAAACTTCCTCTGTTTCTCTAATTTCTCCTGAATTAAATAAAACCCTTTAGCCAAGGACTTGTCCATTACTGTGTTCCAGTGACTGGAAAAGTGCCTAGAACATTGTAGGTACTCAGTAAAATATTTGTTGAATGAATTAATTTAAGGACTTTTATAAACTTTCTAACCTCATTCCTTCTTATAATCAGACCATACTCTGAGTTAAACGGGCTTTTTGCCATTTCCTGAACCCTCCATGTGTTTTTCCCATTATTTTTTCTATGAAATGTCTTCTGTCTAAATTGCACTACCATGGGCCCTTTCTACAGTAGTAAATGCTCCCAGGGCATATTATGTAGATACCCCCGTCAGGACTGTCACCGTAGGCGACTCTGCGTTCCACTCCATTGTAGATACAATTGCACACATGCTGTGGATCACACAGCTCCTATGAGACACTTGAGATCCTCTGAGCCTCACTTCTCCCTAGGCCCAGTCACTGCTGTGTAGACAGCTCTGCGTGGGTTCAGACACACTCCGGCAGGCGCAACCTGCCAATCCCTCACCTCATGCCCACGTTGAGCCCTTTCCCCCCTGCAGTGGGCCAGGCCCATAGATGCTGAGGCGTTCAACACTGAAGGGGTTCACTTGGCTTCCACACATGCACCTTCGGGAACTGAGAGCCACTTCAGGCCAAATGGGGCAAAACCCACCAAAGGAATATACAAACTCGTAAATACATTTTTCCTTTCTTTTCCTCATGAATAGATTGTCCTAAAAGTATTGTTCGGATGACCTCCCAGAAGACTGTCTTATGAGATAAAGCAATCATTCCCATTTGATTCAAAGCAGTAGAGACTCCATAATAAATTCTCTCCTATTTTCAACATTCCTCCACCCCTTGCCTTCCTACTCTAGGAAATGTCACTTTCTGATAAGAATGCACATAAGCCTTTGCCATAGGCTTTGAATTCTGGGAAACCCAGACTATGACATAATATGTGCTGACTCTCAATATTAAGGATTTTTTAAAATGAAGAAAAATATAGATCTCACCCTGAAGGATCTGGCTGGAGAAAAGAAGCATAAATTATTCACCATAATTAAAGGTACCCTTTGCAAAAACTGAACTATGAACAAGGTACTGAGGGAACAGAGATGAAATGACATTAAGTTCTATTAGTGGACATGGATTTGAAAGGTTCACTAGAGAAGAGAGCATTGAATTAAGTTTCAAAGAATGAAAAGCATTATTCCAGGTGGATAAGGTAGGTGAGAAAGGCAATTAAGACCAACAGAATAACCTAAATGGATAGAAAAGAGGCGAAAAAATACACTATAGACATTAGATGTTTAATAATCTGTTTTCCAGAGCTGATTATGAGTTCTTTTAAAAAGAACAAATATTATTCAACTTGGTATAATTTATTCTTTCATCCATTCATTCAATAAACACTTGCAAAGTGCCTGGCACTTAATACTTGCTCAATAAATAGATATTGTTTGGATCTGAGCTCTTAGCCATCTTTTACAAACTGTGGAACGGGTCATTGGGGAGAAAAAGGGACATCTGTAATATTTTAAACAAAAATAAAATTAAAAAAAAACAAAAAAAAAACAACAAAAAACTAAGGAAGGACCATTCTTGCACTCCTTAAATATACCCTACTTGGTTATGATTGTTTTTAAATATCATTTGAATCAATTGGCTAATATTTTATTTAGCATTTATTCCCCTTTGGGCTATATTTATCCTTTGAAGGATTTTTCAATAAAGTTTGCAAAGTTTGCAAATGAAAAAAAGAAAAGAAAAAGTAATATGAATACACAAGTGTTGTTATTCAAGAGCAGATAGAAACCCACTGCTTTGTTATTTTGATAAAAAAAATAACAGTGTTTTGGATTTAATATTAAAAAAATATATTTTAAAAATGTAACATGTAAAGGAACCTCATCGTGGGTGCTAGGAGCATTTATGTGAATAAATGTTCATGTGCAGTTCTCCTTCCATGCAGCACACGATTCCAATTTGTAGCATTAGGGGAAATTATCTGAAGGATATGAAACATTTTAGGGACAGAGGAAGTGTGGAGACACGGAATGTTTTATGTTTATTTCTTACCACATTACATCTCCTGTAAATGTGTGGCTACATTTTATTTACCTTCCTACGAAAAGAAGGCTTTATTTATTTATTTTTTTAAATTACTTTAACGTGTGCCGTGCACTGTGTTAACTGATAGGACATGAAGGGTAGGTAAGTCAAGGTATTCTCCGTCGTCAACACGATAGCTTGCTGATGGCTGCCTGGAGCCCTGGGGGGATGGTTTTGAAGCCAACTCTAGGAGGACAGGATGCATGAAAGAGCTTCCTTCTCGCAGCTCACAGTAGTGAAGACACTTGTGCATGACTCATTTATGCAGTGTAACATGTGGTTCTGGAGCCTGGCAGGGGGAGCGCCTCCATCATTCAAACTTCATGAGGGACAAAGGTGAAGAGAGCTCAAGGAGAGCCACCTCTATCTATTTTACATCCAGTGCTTTTCTGTAAGGTCACATTTGAAAACCATTGCCATAGAGTCAAAAGTATATGAAAAACACTGACATCATCCAGCCCTTCCCAGAGTATTCATTTGTTCTCCCCATGGGCAGCCTCTGGCATATTGGTTCTCCTTCCACGTGTGTGCCTTTATCTTCCTTAGGAGAATCTGAGCTCCCCAGAGACAAGGGCTAGGGCCTCAGCTTTAGTTTACTCCCTACCACACCTACGAGAGGGTTTTTTCGTGAGTCAGTAAAGAACTAAGTAAACCTAATCTTATTTGCCCCCAGTATGCAATCAGCCACTCTCTGATTAATAGGGCCGGTGAAAAAATTAGTTTATTCTGTTTCAACCTCAAGGAAACCTCACATTAGCATTCAGCAATGTCTTTACCTGACACTCACTTGAACAGCGGTACTTTTGCCAAAGGGCCATTCAAGAAGAGAGAGAGTTAAATTGATTACATTCCAGCCCCAGGGCCAATACAATCATGGACTATGGTGGGTATGCAAGGACCGTGAAAACCTTATTGAACCTGAACTACATGGTAATTTAAAATGACAACAAAACCCTCATTTTCCTTGACAGCAGGCAGAGGCATCGCCTCGCCTGGCTCCTTGGCGTTCAGGTTCACGTTGCCGGGGTCACTCCAGCGGCACCTTGCCCTTTGCCTTTTGTGGAGACTGGTGGCCGTGTCATGCCTCCCGGCTGGGCGGACAGAGGAGCTCTCAGCCCAAGGAAGGGCAAAGGCTTGGCCGGACCTAACGGACAGATGATCGCCTTTGGTTTGAGTCCAAACGAGAACGGGGACTGCACAAAGTGGAGAGAAATTGATGAAAAAAATCGCAGAATTGTGCAGTCATTTGGCACATGGCCAGGCCAGAGGGAGCCCTGCAATAAATCATAATTTTAAGACTGCCACTGCCAGGGAGGCCTGTAAAAATTAGAATTTTCGCCAGAGCTGAATGGAAGGTCTTCCCTTCCTTTTCTTTCCTCTCCCCTCCCCGTCCCCTCCCTTCCCCTCCCCCTCCCCTCCTCTCCCCTCTTTTCTCCCCCCCTTTCCTTCCCGCCTTCCACATTCAGTGTGGAATTTTCACGCATACATAGAACAGCGCGTGTGAGCAGCTCCACGGCCAAATCTGAAGCATTTCCACAGCCACCTTCACCAGCACATCAACCCAAAACACTTAATGATGAAGGAATGTACCCACGAGAGAGAAGCATGTGAAGTACTTTTTTTAATTCCCAAAAGCGTTGGCAGAGGTGGAATAAATGAACCACTTTCTAAAGCTTTTAAGTTCATGCTGTAAAAAATAATAAAGTCAAGAAAATGTTAAGTCTCACATTCCCCTTTTGGGGGCAGGTGTGCTGACGCTGAGTTGATAAATTCTCACTTTATAATCAGGGAGCTGCTATCTCCACACAGAGGAGAGTTAAGTGAAAATACTCACCTTCCAGTGGCCGGGTAGAGCAGTTTGTAGGAAGGGCAGCCTCCCTTGGGGACGCGGAGAGGTGGCCGGGAGAGAACCTATCCAGCTGGAAGGGGTTTCGGGGGAGAGGGCCGAGCGAGAACTCCCGCAGCAAACAGGTTGTGTTGGAGCAGTGGACAGAGTTAGTGGCCTCGCGTCCCCTCCCCTCCCAGGGCCTGTGCCTTTGGCAGTGGGACTTCGCACTTCGTCCCATTGCGTCCCCGCTGTTTGACTCTAGGCTCAGCCCGAAGCTCGCTTTGCTGTTGGGATGTCAGCACGCTCAGTGCCAGCGGCGGCCCTCCGCCCAGAAGGGCCAAGTTCACCAAGGTCCCCGTGCTCTGTTCCCTCATTCGCCACTCTTGTCTCTTTCCTGCCCCCCTTGTCGAGTCCATCTCTACTTTCAGAAGTTATCGCCTGTTTCTCAGAATCCTAATGAAAAAAATCCCTTCCCCATTTTAGCTCAGCATTTCAGAACAGGACTTAATCCCATCGTCCAGTTTCTGCAACTTTTTGGTAGGTTCAGAACAACTTTTGGGGGCATTCTGGCACACCTTCTAACATGTACTTAAAAACACAGGTCTTAATGTCGAAGTGAGAATGCTTTAAGGAGGACAGTGTCCCACAACAGATCTTTTGGGGTCTAAAGGAAGTGTTTTTACGAACAGGTAGTGGACAAGATCTGGCCTATGGGCTGTAGTTTGCCAACCCCTGGTCTAAAGCACAAGCCTGTGCTTTAACATCCTTTTAAATCCTTTAAAATCCAAAGTAAAACATTTACATTTTAAAAGCATATGTGAAAAGTACTGCAATGAACAATGCATTTTTTAGAACTACTTGGTCATTTCAGACTTCTCCTCACCTGACTGTAAGTTAATTTATGCATCTTAATGTTATGCAGTTTTCCTTTTAATGAATTAAGATGTTCATTGAGTGCAGGTTATTATAAGAGAATATTTAGGATTCTTGAATTTCATAAAGCGATCCATTCGTTCTTCTCATAATGGCCTCGTAAAAATAACAAATATTTTGAAAGCCAAATGGCTTTTATTTCAGTTTCAGACTTATACATATATATTTTTCCATTTTGTGAATATTTGTTTTGTTTTATTTTTGTTTTTGTTGTTTTTTTCTTTTTTCTCTTATTGGTTTGAAAGCAAGGTCTATTTAAATGCTGCATCTTTTTTTGAGAGTTTCACAGCCCTCGTTCCATGATGAAGGTGGTACCCAGTTGCCGTGGAGATGATCACCAAAGCTCCATTGAGGCCTGAGATTTGTAGTGGGAAATGAGCATCAAGAACAAATGAATTTTTATGGCACTTTTAAATTACAGAACTAACCTTTATGCTGACCCTATCGTATTATCAGTGGGATCATCTAGTTATAATTACTTCTGCTGGCAATGAAAAGTTGTTGGATATTAATACTAAAGCTGAGCTGCCTGGAACACAGAATTAGACATAGCCACAGGCCATATCCAGTATTCAAACCACAGCTCTCCCCTGGGAGAAAGAGCTAGGAGAATGGATTCTCAAGGTTTCTGAATGTTGTTAGGTATTTCTGTAAATGAGAGACAGATGATGTAAATTTGAGAGTTTTTGCCTCTTGACATGTCTGCACTAGTGATTTTTCTGGGTAGACTAATGGCATGGAAGTTAAATTTGGTAATTAAACTTTGGTTCAAGACTATGTTACCAATTCCCTTGGACTAAGATTGCCACATTTAGCACACGAAAATACAGGATGCCCAGTTAAATTCAATTTCAGACACACAACAAATGCTTTTATATTGTATGTTTCATGCAATATTATACTAAACGTTATTGTTTATCTGAAATTAAAATTTAACTGGGCATCCAGTAATTTATTGGCAACCCTACCTTAGAGAAATCACATACGTAATCTTTGTGAGCCTCAGTATTTTTATTTACATTCGTTTTTATCTAAGTGCTTTCTAGCTCTAATAAGATTTTTCAAGGTTAGGAGGAGCTAGTTGCTATAACATGTACTCCCTACCTTCTAGGGGCTTAATACAACATGCAGTATTTTTCTTGCTCATATACATCCAGTGCAGTTCCGTAGGCTGCCTTCCACATGATAGTTCATGAAGTTAATTAAGTTCCTTTGTTTTCTGGCTTTGTCATTTTCAAAATATGGTCTCAATAAAATTGAACTGTAAAGTACACCTCTCCCATTGATGAAAACCAGGCATGGTTACCACCTAGACTTCAGCTACTGGTGAATGTTAAACTAACCATATTCCAGAAATAAGAAATAGGTTCTATGGGTCTCTCATCAGTTTCTGCCATATACCTGCACTTTTCTCATCCATTCACTCATTCATATATCTGGCACTGCTTTAGGCATTGAAGACAGAGCAGGGAGCAGACTGGATAAAGTCACTGCCCTTTGGAAAGTTGTGTTCTAATAGAGAGAGAGAGAAAACAAACAAATAAACATGAGACTACAATACATCAGCTATTATGCAGAAGAACAAAGCAGCATGCAAACATGGAGAGTTATGGGGGTATATTAGATAGAGGTGTTCGGGCCTCTCTGATAAGGCAGTATTGGAGCAGAAACCTAAAGGAAGTAAGAATGTCTGGGGAGAGAGGATTTCAGGCAGAAGAGGCAGCAAGTCTAAGCTATAAGGCAAGAATGTGCCTGTGTAAAGAACAGAAAGAGGCTGGGGTGGCCAGAGCATGGGGAGCAAAGGGGAGAGGGTGGGTAGGAAAGCAGATAAGAGAAGCAGGCCATTGCAAAGACTGTGGCCTTTACTCTGAGATGTGAAGCCATTGGAGTGGTTGAGCAAAAAAGTAATATAATCGCACTAAATTTTAAGTCAGATATTTAAAGAATTTGTGCTGCTTTACTGAGTACACTGCAGATGGGCAAGGCTACTGCAAGATACCAATCTCAAGGCTGTTGCAGCATTTCCAGGTGAGACTGATTAACCAGAGTACACAGAGTACAGTTCGTAAGAATTGGATGCATTTAGAACATATTTCAAAGGTAGAGAAGAGATTTGCTGAAGATGCAATAAAAAGTGAGAAGGCTAAGATTACTCTGAAGTTTTAGGCATGCACAACTGGTAGAACAAGCAGACATTTACTGATATAAAAAGTATACCGGCCCGGCCAGCATAGCTCAGCTGTTGAGCATCAACCTATGATCCAGGAGACTGAGGTTCGATTCCTGGTCGGAGGCACATGTCCAAGTTGTAGGCTCGATATCCAGCAGGGGCCATGCAGGAGGCAGCCGATCAATGACTCTCTCTCACTGATGTTTCCATCTCTCTCTCCCCCTCTCCCTTCCTCTCTCTGAAATCAATAAAAATATATATATTTTAAAAATCTATCAGAGAAATGTATAGGGCTGTTAGACATCAGAAGGATTTAATTTTGAATAAATTAAACTTGAAGTGCCTCTGAGTCATTCAGGTGTTGAAATAAGCCTGCAATTCAATGGAGTGGTTGAAGCTGAGGTCCGATGGGGTCATCAAACAATTAGACTGAGTGCAATTGCCAAGAGAATGAATGTAGACAGAATACAGAAGAAGGCTAAAGACTAACTCCTGTAACAGTCAGACATTAAGGAGGTCAAAGAGACGAGAAAGTCAGCAAAAAATTACTAAGAATGTGTAGCCAGAGAGGAAGGAAGTAATTCAAGGATAGATTCAATCGGATGTCCATGGAATCAAAGCTTCAAATGCTATTTGTTGGTTAAGTTGAGAATTCATTAAGGGCCATTGGATTAAGCAATGTGAACATCACTGGTGACCTTTCAAGGCCTAATTTGACGGAGAGATGCGGCTGAAAGCCTAACTGAAGTGAGCTCAACAGAAAACAGAAGGCAAGTCCTCAGTCACTTAGGGAAGTTGCCTAAAGGGGATCAGTTCTGCAAGCTCAGAAAATGCCCGCATCAAACTGAAGAATCATACACAGCAGGACTCGTCATGAGTGGGCCAGGGAGGAAGGTCAACTATTTTGAAAAGCCTGCCTCTCTCTATTACTATCCTTCTCTCCACGTCCTGTCTCCCTCAACCCCAGAGATCCCATAACATCTCACGGGTATCCAGGGTCCTCAAGGTCAACTGAAAATTCTCCTCTGGAAAGCAACTAGCAATAACAATAGCTACTGTTATTGCATTTATTATATTCCAAGTTCTGAGTTCAGTGCTTTAGAAATGTTTTATTTGATCTTTGCAGTGGTCCATGAGATAATTATTACTTGACTGATTTTAAAGAGGCATGGGGAAGTTGAAAGAAACTTGCCCATGCTGACCCCGATTGCATGTCTATTGAACTCAAAAGACTTTTTTTTTTCTCATTTCACAAATGCTGCTTCTATGATATGTCATTTTGCTGCTTTTGCGTGTGTGTGTTTAACATGATCTGTGATAACAGAATGGGTTTGCACTGCCTTGAAGAGACTTGGGCATTAATGAGCAGGTAGCGGTGACCTGATCTGGGGGACCATGGGAGCCTTCCAAGATCACACTTTGGCTATGTGCCCTGATGCAAGAAGGTAAAACTCATAGATAAATGTTCGAGGATGACTGAGACGTCTTCCCTGTCAAAATGAAACATATTGGAACTTTCTCCTTACAAGTCAAAGAATATCAGAGAGACTATTAGAAACTTCCCTTTTAGAAAGAAGGAATTGTTGCATATACACAGGTGTTGTAACCTTTCCAAATTCTATTGTTTTCTAGAAGAAAATTATGCCTTCCCCAGAAAGCTCCCAAATACTCCAGTAGTGTACAGTTATTGGGTTTAAGTCTAAGCAGATGTAAGCCATGTGGCCTTTAGAATTTGTGCTAATTTGCATGTCAGATCATGGGACACAAAGATTAGACATCCAGGAGTTCAAATCCCAATGCTACAACTTACCAGGTATGTCTCTAAACCTTGGTTTCCTCATTTATATGTAAAGAGAATACATCTTACGGTTGCCCTGAGAATTCACACATGTAAAACACTTAGCTCTGCCTTGTCCTTAATGGTAGCTGTTATGATTATGAATTTCAATATTGACTGAACCCAGACATCTGCAAGACCTTAGAAATTGCTTCTATAAGCTACTGGACACAGAAAACATGTTGTACTAGGCTCTCAGAGACACTGTGATGTCAGAAGGTTAGCATGGAGACAGTAAGAATAAGAATTATTATTATTTTTTGTACCATGCCCTATGCTAAACATTGCACATGTACAGTATCTTATTTAAACTTTACAATGACTCTATAAGTGCTAATGTTATCCCCATTTTACAGATAAAGACACTGAGGTATAATAAGTAAAATAAATTGTCCAAGATCACACACTTAGAAAGAGGTGAAGCTAGGATTTGAACAAAGTTCTAATGGCTGCCCTCTTCCCTAATGAGACATAAGAACAAATACCTGTACTTGTAAAGCACTTTCTAGAGGTAATCTCCATTTATCAATTCAAAGGAAATTATTAACCTTGCTTTTATTCTTAATGTGGTTTTATAAAATAAACACTAAGCATTAGCACTCATCGCTGATATAATGTCGTGTGAGTGAAAAGTTGTTACCTGGACACTCAGAATAAAGTACAGTCCCATTTCCATTAGTTGTATGGGTTGTTAAAAGCTGTTATTATAAAATTGTTTCCAGTCCATTTAAATAGGACCTACTGTAAATTGGAGTGATATTATTGTCTCAATTTGGATGATATTCCAGTGTTCAGTAAGGGGGGAAGGTGGGGTGGAGGAGATGGGAGAGAAAAGGGGACCACAGTCTAACGAATAAATCTATCCCTTACGTCAGCATTCACTGGTAGCTGATGTAAATAGGGAAGAAAGGACAGACAGCTTTTTACAAATCTGCCATTTACCTAGTGGAGGCATCCTGCGGGTTACCCTACAGGAATTCACTTTCCTGCTTGGTTTGCCATGGAAAGAAATGAAGACCTGACAAGCAGAGTGCTTAGGTTTGCTTAGCTGTGAGATTTCCATTAACCACACAGAAGTTTGCTTGGACACATTGTGTGTTTGTGTAGCACACAGTGGCATCTTTTCATGACCCATCATTGTCTGGATAGACTTCCAAAGTCCTGAGTAAATAATACAGTAAATAGTGTGCCCTGTCCTTTCTGTCAGGCTATGACTATCACAGGCTGAATTAAATCGCAACAAGACCAAACACAATGCATAGTAGTTAAATGTGTTCTTGTGCTCGTT
Source organism: Miniopterus natalensis (assembly GCF_054644295.1). Classification (NCBI taxonomy): domain Eukaryota; kingdom Metazoa; phylum Chordata; class Mammalia; order Chiroptera; family Miniopteridae; genus Miniopterus; species Miniopterus natalensis. The sequence continues at coordinate 12,451,118 of NC_142095.1, read as the reverse complement.
GGCACATTAGCCACTCCCTTCAGAGCACTTTCTCTCCACCAGACTATTGGGAATGTGATGATAAAGTGCAGATAGAGAGAAATTCACTCTCCAAGTTTTATTGAGGACCTTTTCCCTAACTAGTAACCATAAAGTATTCTCTCTTAAGAGTTCATATTAGGTACACAGTAGGATGACATCCATAGCTAGCAATTATTTATACGGCCTGGTTTTGCAAAACCACTTGCCCATGTATTTTCTTATTTGCTTGGAGCAAGTATCACTATTATTATTTCATTTTACTCATTAGAAAACTCCAGCTCAAAATGGTTCAAGGATTTTCTTAAAATTATTTATCTAGTGAGCAGCAGATACAAGACATAAGTGCCTGTAGTTCCATCTCCAGGACCTATAATCTTTCCACTACTCATCTTCACATACAAACCTATTAGATCTTTGCTACTAAAGTATGGTCCATGGAGCAGCAGCAACCCCATCACCTGGGTACTTGTTACAAAGGAAGACTCTCAGGCTCCACCCAGACCTACTGAATCTGAACTTGTGTTTTTAACAAGCTCTCCAGTTGACATTAAAACCTGATGAGCACTCTACTCGTGACTCACATGTATAGTATGTCCTTTCTCCAACTGAAATAATGTATTAATAATATATTAACATGCAATGGTATTTGAAATCCTGTATTAAATACCAACAAGGCAGTGGAGATCATGCCATTTCTTCAGATATTATATGGCCTTGAAGGTCTATCATCTTCACTTCTTGAAAATCCCATTTTGGTAAAAATACAACCACATCCATAATTGCACAGACACCCACCTGAACAAGGGAATTATGCTGTGTGTCTCTACCTGTTTGGGTAACAGTGTTCCTTTTCTAATGAAAAGCATGGTGGATTGAGAGGGTAAGCCATCTGAAGCTTGAGCCAGGTATTCCATTAGGAGCTTTCTTGCAGATGCAAATTTTTAATTAAATATTTGATGCCAAGTAAATGCTTGTGAAATTACAGACCCCCTACCATATGGTGTGCTGCTCAACAATGGATTATATTTGATGTTCCTAAGACAAATTATCTATTGGAAATCAGTGCTACATCCAATAACCAGTTAAATGAGTTCGGATAAGTCATTTAAATTCCTTGTTCTTATTTTTCTTGCCTGCAATGTTACATTGGATCATCTCTATGCATCTTGTCCAAGTTTCAGCACCAAATTGGAATTTTTAAAGTTTCCACAGATTTACAGAGTTTGAGAGAACCTAGTGGATTCACAGCCACATAATCTCTTTCCCTTTGCATTCTTTTGTAAATAGAATTCTCTGCACCCTTCATTAATTGCACTTAAGGTAACTGTTTCCTTTCTTATCCCTAGCACAAAAGAGCTTCTAAAATCTCAGCAATGCAGTCCAGCTCAGCTCCAAAGTGAAGTACACATGGTTGAATGCCAAGGAGTTGCTCAAGCCCCCAGAGGAATTCACAGTGTTATCACAGGGCCAGATGCTGGTAAGTTAGAGTAGCTGGCCTGGGAAGGAGGTTACGGCTGAAAAATTACACAACAGCAGAAACCTGCATCCTGGATCCTATTCAAATAAGCCCCAGAAGAATGGCTCACTCCATTTTTAGAGTGTGTCTAGGCCTTTTTATTCTTAACCAGGTCTGAGACGTCCCTCTCACTTTCCTGCCCAAATGTAGCCAGTCTTTTTAATTTTTTTGTAATGTTTTTTATTGATTTCAGAGAGAGGAAGGGAGAGGGAGAGAGAGAGAGAAACATCAATGATGAGACACTCATTGATCGGCTGCCTCCTGCACACTCCCTACTTGGATCGAGCCCTCAACCCAGGCATGTGCCCTGACCAGGAATCAAACCATCACTGCCTGGTCCACTGGTCGATCCTCAACCACTTGGCAACACCTGCCCGGCTGTAGCCAGCCTTTGAGCAGATATTTTAGATGAGACCTTGAGATGGGGGCATGCTGCCAGCTGGTGCTGGTACCTGAGGGGTCACCAGCACCCTAAATTCAGACATCTGCTACCTGGAATAGTAATAGTGTGTGTGTGTGTGTGTGTGTGTGTGTGTGTGTGTGTGTGTGTGATTAGTAGGGGTAGAGTTTTAGAAAGAGAAAACAAATTCCAAAAGTCCAGGAAGCACTGGGTTGAGTAAAGTCCAATAATATTTAACATAGGGCCTCAGACATTACTATACCTAGCCCTGGAATGGGGCTCAACCTTCAACTCTGTCCTCCTGGAATGTTTCCTTTTAAAAAATTCTATAATGTGAATCTCAGCCCTCAATTTAGAGAAAGCCAGTCACTACCACTAGAAAGCCTCTCCCTGTGATCTGTCTCCTTCTCTTCCAAGTCCCATGAGTCTAATCTATAGATCACAAATCCATTCCCTCCCTTTCAACTCCAGAAGTGTGGTTGCTGAGTTAAGTCTAGAATAACTCATGAGAGGGGGCTTGCGACAAAGTAGGTGCCATAGAAGTCAAAGGAAAATGATCTTTAACACTCTATTCCAACAACCAGTTTTTTGAGGTCTCTCAATCATGTGAGGTCAAGCTCTGTCTCTTCATTTTTCTGGGCAGTAAGCAAGTAGCTATTGTAACACACATGCACCATACATGCACACAATAATTTTCAAGGGCAATAGAGTCTAGACCAATGGTCATCAACCAGGGCTAATTTTGTCTACCAGGGGTCATTGGCAATGTCTAGAGACATTCTTGGGCATCACAACTGGGGAAGACGTGCTATTAGCATCTAGGGAGTAGGGGCCAGGGATGCTGCTAGACATCTTATGGTACACGCATAGGCCCCTACAACAAATTATCCAGCCCAAAATGTCTTTAGTGCTGAGGTTCAGAAACTCTGGTCTAGATATGTAATATAACTTTGCAAGGAATCCCTACCTACAATGACACTAATATTTTGTGTTATTTAACAGATAGTGGTGGAGTTACACCAATCCACTTCAAAGAAGTGCTCCCCAACTTTCTAACTTCATCCTTGCCATCATCTGTAATCTGCTAAGAGTTTCAAGACTGGTTCTCAGGTAATTCCTTTGCAGTCCTGCTTTGGTGGTCTAAGACCAGGCTTCGAATGTGGGAGTGTCCAACACAGTCACACCCTGATGCTTTACATTCTTTAAAATAATGTGTGGCCAGTTTCTAGAAGTGTGAAGGACCACAGGAACATCTATCAGAGAAGAAAGTGAGGAGAATTCTTCAAGGCTTAGAGTTCCCTCTAAACTCCAGAATTATCTGATGGCATTCACAAAAAATCTATGCAATAAAATGTGCATGAGCCAGAGAGTTGGAAAACCAGTGGTCAGAGGCCCTATGTGTCTTACTGAGACCATAGTGTTGGCTGACTCTTACCTAGAGAGTAGAGGCTCTCTCTTCCTCAGTCCTGCCTCCACAGCACAGGATGCTCTGCTCCCCTAGTGTGGGAAGACTTCCGAGCTCCTGGATCTAAAGCCTCAGAAGCATGTACCAGTGTATTTAGAGCTTGCCAGGACTCAGAGTAGGCTAACCTCACCTGCCTGTGGAGGCCCCTGCATTCCTGAGCATGCCACTCTTACTTCTTGCCAATATCTCATGGGCATCAAATCAAGAACATGTTGAGAAATAATTTTGAAATCAGCCTCAAAGAAATCAAAGTAAAGTTAAAGTCTCTCTGAGTCACAGTCACAAGAAGAAACACTGTCTGAAGGTGCCTGCATGCCCCAGAGCTGAGGCTAATAATATAAAGAGAGCCTTCTGCCTAGAAATCAGGAGAGCCTGGGGATGGGAGGAGCCTGTGGCTTAGTTTTAGCCTTACCCACTTTCCCTACTTTATTTCTCTAGAAAATAGTTGAGGTTGGGAGTGTGTTTTGTATAGTTTGTGTGAAATTCCTTACACGGAGGGATAAATTCTACTTTCTCTGTTTATGGGGTGGGCAGCCTGTGAACACACTGCTGGCTGCATTACCTTTGGCTTGAGATATCTGAAGGCGATAAATTCAAGTTTCATCAGGTGACTCATAGGAAAGGTACGTTCCCCTTCTCTCCACTTCCACCAATTCTTAAGGGTGTATCATAATTGCCCGAAGGCTTCTTAAACACAGACAGCAATGTTGCTCATTGTGTAGGGCTGGGGTGGAGCCCAGGAATTTGCATTTTAGACAAGTTCCCAGGCAAAGCTGATGCTGCTGGTTTGGGATCAGTCTTTAGGAGACATTATCCTAAACAGTATGATCAATGTTACTCTAAACCAAAGATTATCCATGTGACTCCCTCCTTAGAAACCTACCATCGACACTATTGAAAAAACTTTATGGTCTTAGCCCAACTTTCAAGACCCCTCTAAATTGACCCATTTCCCACCACTTCTTTCTAAGTTTTACTCAGTCTCACGAGGCCACCTCCATTCCTCAGAACGTGTGACGTTTCAGTGTTGTGCTCTTCTTGCAGTGTCCTCGCCCACCATCCTCATCAGAGTGAGTCCTACAAGTGTTTTAAGAAGCAGATCAAGTGTCACTTCTTTCCATACCAAGCAGAAACTCTGGTTTTGTCACACTCATCGCTCTTTCCTCTTATAGTTTGCTCCTAACAATAACAAAGCTCTTCTCATTTTCTTTAAAAAACAAAACAAACAAACAAAACAGCCCACAACCAGCACTGATACCTACTTGATGCCATTGGCATAGTTTTCAGTTAAATAATTTTGTGGAAGAAATATCACATTTCTGTATTTTTATAGCTTTATATTTTTAGTTGAAGTCTAACATGAAGCCTTTACTGAAATGGGTTGGCAGGAAAAGTAAATGCAGTCATTTTAGAGCCTCGCCCTCCTCTCAGGCTCACACCAGAATCCAGGCCTATGTGGTGACTGGAATCGGGAGCAGGACTTCTAAAGCCAGTTCCCAAATGCACTGACCCACTGATCATCCAAGCCCACAGTGGTGGATCTCTGCTTTATGACAAGCTTGAGATATGGGAATCAGAGCTGAAACTGGAAACAGCAGGCCCAGAGTAGATGCATCAGAGAGTTAATTAATACCTTTTGGATACTATTTGCATATAGTACATGCTTGGATAGTCTCTGAGAAGTAGCAACTAAAAATAACACAATGGTGGACATTTCAAATGTTGCTGGTAGGAGACGCAACTTCAAAGCATGACAGTCTTTCAATCAAGACTATATACTGATCTACAACTAATATAAAATAATATTGAATTTCAACTATAATTGCAAAGTGAAAAATAGAATTTAGGAAGTGACAATAAAATGTAAAAGACATAAAATTTAAAATAAAAAAAAAGACTACACCTTGATCACCTACTAACCTCTGCAGAGCATCTACTCTCAGTGAGGAAGATGTTGGCATTTTGAGTAAGAGGAGATATTGTAGACAAACATTCACGAAGCATTATTATGTAAAAATAGTAGTTTATGAAACAATATGTGCTTGTGATCTTATTTATGCCAATATATGTGAGTATAAATACAGAGAGAGGGATGTTTAGAAATATATTTTAAAATATTAATGCCATTTTTATTTGAATGTTGGTATTGCGGTTAATTCTTTTTCTTTATACTTCTTGGATTTTTTTAAGGAAACTTTATAATGAACACATATTTCTAGCATAACACATGCATGCATTTTCTCAATTTTAAGACACCATTGATGATAAGAGCATCATAAAGTTAATAGCTTCCCAGTTTAAAATACTCACTATTTATTTCTATATATTATTTTGTATCACAACCAAATGTCTGACTTGCTCATGGAGGGGAAATAATAAAAACTTAGGGTTTTTTTCCTAATAAAAGTGAGAAGTAATAATATGAGATCATACCTCAGTTACAAGTTAATGATCATATTTTACACAATATGGATATTTCGAAATTTAAAAATTTTAACATTAAGATGGACATCTGCCATTAAAAATAAACACAAGTCATTTGTCAAAGCTGTAAATTCACAGACACTGAAATAACCAAAAATGAGTATGTCTTAAATTCTAGAGTCTCTCAACAATGTTCATAGACCAACCCAAAAGCCAAGTACAAATAATGAGACAAAAAAAAAAAAAGACATCATCAACTAATTTCCTCTTCACTTTTTCATAACATGGTTGTCTGGTATTGCATGTGGCTATTGCGAAAACGAATGGCAAATCACTTTTAGCAGCCAAGATAAACAAAGAATCTTAATGATAACAGTGTTCATCTGTTTAAAAAGAAAGTATGCACAGAGACCAAAAATTTCCAAGTCTGGTGGTGGGTGCCCTAGTTTGGTTACCCAGAAGCAGGCCCGAGACAAGGAGTCATTGCAAGTGGCTGTCTGCGAGCTGTAGGGAGTAATTTCCCGTTTCTTGCTATTATCAGCAGTCTGGGTTGAAAACCCTTGTGCATTCACCTGGGCCTTTGATTACCTACCCGACTCTCAGGTTCCTCTTTTCACAGATTTCCGTCCTTAGGCAGAGGCCGCTGCCTGAAACTACTGGCAATCAGGGAATTCAACAGGCCTCATGGCAGATGGTCTTCTATGTGTCCATACGTGGGGTCAAATTATATTTGACTAAGCTGAATGGCCAATTACATGCAAAATTAGGTTGGCTTTTTCCTCTCACCAATTTGATTTACTATCAATCACATGGATTAAACAATTGATGGTCATTTTTTAAGCAGATTTTGCTGTCATTATTTCTTTCCTCTTTCCTTTTTCTACATAAAAATCCTACAGAAGAAAATACATATGTAAAGTAAACATACTAAATGTAAATGATAAGTATATTGAGTTATATAGTGAAATATAACACATAGAATATATTCAACATAGAATATATTTGATGTAAATTACAAATAGATTAAATTGTATATAGGTTCCAATTTTGAAAGCTCTTAAACTTTTCTACCATTTATAATGCCAGTCATCCTATACAATCTCTAGTAATTTTCCCAAGGTCACATGGCTGATAGTGGCAGTGCAGAAAATAAAGCTCAGGTTTCTAGTCTACTTTTGTTGTTCCCAAAGGTGACACTTACTTGCATTTCTATAGAGAGGTGATGATGGCAATACTGTACTTAGCTTCAGAACCAAGCTCAGATTTTATTCTGTTTGACAAAAGTATATGAGTAGCCTTACAACAAGAGCTTGCTTAATTGCAAATACTTTTGACGTCTGCAGTGTGTGTGTGAATTCCCTTTGTAGAGGAAAAAGAATTCGGCCACATGAAAGCCTCTGCCGTCTGAAACAGAGACTCAGCCCCAAATACTGGTTCACATCCATCGTTACTCTGCGGTGATTCCTGAGGCAACAATTAACTAAGTGGGCCCTGAGACGACTTTGCTGCCAGGAGGGATTAAAGAATTTATGAGTCACTACTTGTGTTCTAAGACAGGTGACAAAGAAATAATGTCGTGATTTTTTTCATTGAAACCAGCGGTTGAATGGAATCCCCTAGTGAGAAGGGGAGTGGTGTTGGTTTAGACTCTAGCAGGCCCCTTGAGAAAACTGTGTAGAGCGGGGATGAGATGACTCACTCATTTCTTTCTTCAATTAAAAGGACAAGAACCATATGATTTCACTCATATGTGGGATATAAAACAAAAAGCAACACATGAACAAACAAGAAAAACAAACTCACAGACACAGACAATAGTGTGGTGGACACCAGAGGGAAGGGCCATGTGGGGAGTGGGAAGAGGGGGAAGGGAGTGAAATACATACAGTGATAGAAGACTACACTTCGGGTGGTGAACACATAATGCAATGTACAGATGATGTATTATAGAATTGTACGCCTGAAACTGATATCATGGGATTAACCAATGTTATCCCAATAAGTTTAATTTAAAAAATAAATATTTAAACACTTTTAGTACTTCAGACAGCACTAAACTGGCTTGAACAGAATAAAAAAACACACAAAATAAAATAAAAATAGAGCAGATCATCTCCTTTCCTTTTTTAACTTTACTTTCCAAGTACCAATTAATCGAATCCAAGAGTTTCTGAAACATAGAGGATGTTTAAGAATTATTTTTGTGATTGAAAAATGAATGAGTGAATGAATTTGAGCAGGGATTATGTTTCAGATGCTGTGTTAGGTGCTGGAAATACAGCAATGAACAGAACAAATGAGAATAAACTTACCTTCTAGTGAAGAGAAATGGTAATAAAGAAAGAAAAAGTAAAACGCACAACAGAATATATAGCAAGTGAAATGGTGAGAAGGGCTTCAAAGGAAAGTGTGTCTGGAAGGAAGAAAATGTGTATGGAGAGTGCAGGTGATGCTGAAATTTTAAATAGGGTTGTTGAAGCAAAGTCCCTAATACTTGCAGGACTTGGAGCAAGAACACCAACATGGCCTGCGTACCAGACATCTAAGTGCTCTAAAATTATAAATCAAAATAACAAACTGTTCATTAAAATACATTCCATCCTCTTAACTTGAAATACATCTTTGTAATGGCAACTTTGAAAATTATGTGTAAAGTTAAGACTTTTATATGACAAAAAATATCAAACCTTACTGAATTTGTTATTGTGTGGTTTTTGGTGTTGTGTTTATGGGCCATTCATGTTTAAGTGAATACTGTAATCAGATAGAGATATTCATAACATTTTATATATTTACTCCATAAAATTTATTACATTTTTCATTTCAGCAAAATCTTCATGTAATTAACCAACTTTTTTGACAGTTTTTTTCCTAATGACCCACAGGATCAAAAATAAAATGTAATCGTGTTCCAAACAAACAAGTATAAATATTATGGCATCATAAAAGCAAATTAAAATAAATGTAAAAAATTAAAATTATTATGCATATGTTTTAAAAAGATGCTTTATTCTGAAACATTTAAAATTATACACTCGCTCAAAAAGCAAAACACAGTTATAGTTCATGAATATCGATTTTACACTAAAATTTATTTAAAGCTGAATTTAAAATTTTTATTAAAAATATAACTAAATCTTTTAAAATCACTTAAAAAAAGAAAACTTCATAATTCTAACAGTTAATGTCTGTCCAATTTTCTATGAAAACGAGCTTGTCACATTTTATATCCATTTTATCTAAACCTAAAAACATACAAATTTAAGAATAATGCCAATTCTTTAATATTATGAATTATTTGTCAGTCGCTAAGGGCAAGCATTGTGAATGTGATCCCAACTCATGAGTATTGCCAGGCCCTTGTGGAACCTGAAGAGAAAGGAAATTGATGTTCAACATTATTAGGAAATGATCATTTATTAAGACAGTATTCCTTTTATGCTGAGAGGAACAATTTAACAAGTTGATTAAATTATCTTTACCCTTCTCCAATATATTAGTCATCTAGTGGCACGTAACAGAGTGCTCCAAAACTTGGCTATTTCAAACAACAAATGTGTATGATTTCTGTTTCTGAGTTAGGAATCTGGGTGTGACTTAACTGGGTGCCTGGCTCAAGGCTTCCCGGTGACGGTGTCAGGCTGCATGGCAGGGCGGTGGGGTGGGGGCAGAAGGGCCGGGTTCCAAGCCCGCTCTCGGGGCTGTTGGCAGGCCCCGGTTCCAATCTGCCTGCTGGCCAGGGACCTCAGTTCTTGGCCATGTGGGCTCCCCCGAGAGCAGATCACAGCATGGCAACTGCTTCCTTCAGTGTAAGAAGGGAAAAGTCCCAATAGAGAAGCTAGTCTTTTTTTTTAAATCTTCACCCAGGGGTATGGGGTTTTTGTTTGCTTGTATGTTTTTTTAGGGTTTGTTTTTTTTTTTTAATTGATTTGAGGAAGAGAGAAACATCCATGTGCGAGAGCAACATCCCATGGTTCTTCAATTCTCTTTTTAAAATATCTTTAGTACATCAATGTATCAGAAAGGCTGATGGAAACTCAAAGTTATCCACTTGAACCTGAATTAGAGAAAGATGCCCACTGTCAAAAGAGCAGGGTTGGTTAAGAAGTTGACTGTAGCGCTGATATCTAAGTGAGGCTAGTGGTGGTGGCTCCAGAAGGGGGCGCCAGTGATGAGAAAGCTGGAGCGCCCACTCAGACTGGGGCCTCTGACACAGGAAAACTTCTGCATCACAGAAGTAGGTTGGACTTAGTTTCGCCTCTGAATCATAGCTAGGCTCAGTTCTGGTTTCATTTTATTTTTATTATTTATCTCTATTTAACGTGGCATTAATGGATCATTTTCACCTACATTGTGCCATACTCTGAAAACAAAGCCTTAACTATAAGGGACAAAGAATTCAGCAATGGCATCTGTCATCTTTTAATTAATTAGAGTGCCCTTAATAAGACCCAGAAGAACAAGTATTACATCTGAGCACAATTGTGTCTGGCTGATGGTCTGCAGTTCCCAGTTCTGGGCTTCCTGTTTCTCCATATGTCAGAGAAAGATAGACATCTCAGAGCATGTCACAAATGTCATCTAGGTTAAATTAGAGGAGACAAACCTAAAGACAGGGTTTGGAATTCAATTTTGGAAATATTCAGGGGAGGAATTTTTGCTATTTGGGGAGGTTAAATATAGGTAATTGGGTGTAGGTCTGGGAAATATTTTAATGTTTTGTAACATGGTTTTTACTAAATTCCAGATTAGCCCAAAATATGGTGACTTTATGTTCAGAATTTTTTGGAACAGTCCTGGTTTCAAATTTACTGTATTATCCCCTCCCCCCCCAAGAGGCTCATGTTTTCCACATCATGGTGACCAAATCTTTGGTTTAGGAAATATGAGCATCTAAAAATCAGGCAAAAGAGAAGGTATGCTGTACTTCCTGGCATCGTTTTCTTAATTGCTAAAACTCCAAAGGTGGAAGACAGAAAAGTTGACAAAAATACTGCAAATCGATAGGCAACCCGAACATCTCTCTCTGTGGTCTAAGAATAAGGTTTTCCTGTTAATACTGAAGTTCAGGGAGAATCTTTAAACTGACTTTTCAAAAATCCACCATGGGTTGAGCCAAATGTCTGAGTAACACTCAGTACAGGTTGATTGCCGCTGTTACTTTTATTGGCAAACAATGGCCAACTGCCAAGGCATGTTCAATCCACACAGCTGTTTCCAATGATTCATTTCCCTTGATTTCCCAGCTGAGCCATTCAGAAGAACAGCAGGTTTCAAGCCCCAGTTGCTAGTCCCATAGCTGCAAGGAGTCCTCCCCTTCAATTGTGGGAGAATTTTAAAGGCTGGAGGGAGGGGACAGTTGCCCTCATAAACAAAGCTGTTTCCATGACCAGAGCGTAAGCAGGCAGGGAAGGTCGACAGGAAACGAATGTTGGTTTTGTGGCGAGGTGCTCACCATGGCTCTGAATCATAACATGCCTCTCCAGCTTTCTCTCACACCAGGCACAGACTTTAGCCCAACATTCCAACCACTCTGGCAGTTTCCAAAACACAGAAGGTTCTTTCACCCGCTGTTACCACTGTTATTCCCACTGGCTGGAATGTTCTTTCCTCTTCTTTGTCTGAGACCCTCTTGCTACCCCCAAGACTAAACCCAAGTATCATGAACCTTCCCAGGTAGGTTAGATCCTGCGTTCTTAAAGAGAAGTTATTGTCCACAATGGGTGAAGATGACTCTTGGAAGGCAAAAATTTCCTATTCTTTTTATGTATTGAGCACACATATACATATAGCATAAAGCAAGCATATGATTTATCTGTGGTATGAAAATTTCATTTTGGAGGGAGGCGATAAGAAGAAAATACCTAAAAAGGCTCCCTAAGTGGGCATTAGTGAACAAACATTGAGGAACGCTGGGTTACATGCTCTTTGTCTCTCCCATGCATACTGTTCGGCTTGTTTTAAGTCATCGATGCAGGATGGTTTGCTGCTCGGTATCACTGCAGCGAAAGCTGACCGATCCCTCTTTCAAAGGCCTCCCCTCCTCCCACCCATCATGGGCATAAGCTTCTTGAGAGCTGGGCCACAGTCTTGGGCTTCACTGCCTGCTCGGGACCAGGCACAGTGCTGGATGTAGCAGGGACTCAGGAGATGCTGGGTCAACAGCTTGGATGAGACCATGACCTCTCAGTCCTGTTCATGACTCTTACACTCACTGTGATCTCAAAGGAGGTTGCAGTCCCTTCAGCGCCTGTGATTTGATGAGATGGTGCTTCATGAATTTTTATTCCACCTGCAGCAGCCATGGAAGTGGTAACACAAAATTAAACTCACAGTGTGGATGTGTCCTGTTCAAATACCCAACAGCTGCTTCGGCTCAGCCATCGTGAAGATGGTTCACATGCGCTATTCCCAAATGTCATGGCTGACCCCTGGGTAGACATGCCTCCAACAGGACAGAGTTTTCACCACAACATCTGTTGAATCAGAATTACTGGCTGCCAGCTTGCAGCCATATTTGCAGCTTTTACTGGTGGCAGAGATCCCTGTGACTGCTTTAAATCACTTGAAAAGTCAATACTGGAAAACTCTTTGTAAAATGATTGGTACATGTAATTTCTACTATTTTATATACCTATTTTATCAATAATCCCCATTAAATTGAGAATAAAGGAGATAATGAGAAGATAGCTAACTGCATTGATTATGCACCATTTTGCTTAGTATTTTCCACCCATAGACTCATCTAACTCTCCCAGCAGCCTTATGAGACCAATATTACTGTTTTCCTGATTTCCAGATGAAAAAACTGAGGATTCAGGCAATTAAGCAAGTAGCCTAAGGGCTCACAGCTAAAAGTGGAAAAGCTAGAATTCAAACACAGGAAATGCTGACTTCAGCTTTTAAAGCATTATGCCAATTAAAAAAAGAAAATCTGTTTCAAAAATACATAAGTAAAATGCTGCATTCTAAAAGCATCTAAATGATGGTGATGATGATTGCAGTTAACAAGATGAAATTAATGAACAGGACATCTCAATTTGCAAACAAGATGAAAATTTGGGTCTGGATATGTGCATAGCATTCCAGTTACAGGTCTATACATGAAAAGTTGTCCCCAAATAGTAAGAATTAAAAAAATAGATTCCAAAGAAAATGGTGAGATAGGTTGGAGAATTGGCATAATCAAACTTGTCATTAGAAGTTATTGTTGATAGAAAGACATAAGTGGGTGTGTGGCAGGGGTGGGGTTAGGTTGTCGGTGAAAGGAGACAGAAGGGAGGAAGAGAAAGACTTAAAAGAAAATTCTAGTTTTTTGCGTTTAAGAGTCTCATAGAAGTTGGCATTACAATAGGACATCAGTAACTAAAAAATGGAAATAATAATAATAAAAAACTAAGCATGGAAAGTGAGTGTATAGCTCAGAAAGAGTGAAACAATAACAGACCTTCCCCGTATCTTGGCGACATTACATTTTTCCATGTGGCAACATTTTGCTTGTCCCCTTTGAAAGATTTGGCCACATTCTGTAGTCTTTAAAAGCAATATGGAGAGAGTAGTATTTCTTAGACAAAGTGGAATTTATTATATTTTAAAATTATGGCCTTAAAATGCAGGGAAAGTGTGATGTGCAAAACAGAATTCTACTCATTAGTTAAGACTTTATCTGAAATGAAATTTCAGATTTTGTTCTTACCCAGAAAACTCCTTACTCCCCCACAAGCCCTTTTGTGAGCAAAAACTCTTTCCCAAGACTTCCCACTAATGCTGGTTTACTCCTACTTGTCAGTTATTTTGTTAGGTGTGGTCACTGGAGTAAGTCATACTACTACTATGTTCTTGGGCAGATAACTTGCCTTCTCTGACCTTCAGCTTCCACGCCTACCAAGTCAGATAACAATATTTTCTTCTAAGGGCAGTGATGAGGATTCAGGTCAATATGTTTTCCCCTTCCTTCCTGTCCTTCCTTCTTCCGTTGTAAAATAATTTGGTTGGCAAGATTCGTGTGAAAGTTTCTTTCAACTTTACAGTTCAATTATTGTAGTCAATTTACGTTGTCAGAAATATTTTTTATACTCAGTTGGCTTTCTTGGTTGAGTTTCAGGGGTAACCTGG